>NC_134536.1:60175757-61425757 GCF_050624435.1 Tenrec ecaudatus | reverse complement strand
GATTGTATCAGTACCACGATCTTGTGATTTCAACTATAGTTCCACAAATTTGTAACCATTGGGAGACATTATCCAAAAATGTACAAGGGATCTCTATTACTTTTTACAACTTCAGGTGAGTCTATTGTTATCTCAATTTTTTCTATTAAAAAATTAGCAAAACAGGAAGCCTAAATCCAATATTATCAATAATTATGCTAAATGCATACGGATTGAACATTGCATTTAGAAGATAGGTGTTTTCAGAATGGGGGAACACCATAACTGGGACACATTTTAAGAGCTTTGATGACATTGTTGGGTAAGTATTGGACTACCAATCATGTGAAGGGAGAAATGAGGCTGCTGCTCCAGTAAAGGTTTACAGCCTTGGAGACACCAAAGAGAGCCCCGGTGAGTTGGAATTATCTCAGTGGCACTAGGTTTGCTTTTGATAGTTGTGTCCCACATGTTTCTCCCACTTTGTCTAGGACAAGTGGTTCTCAACCTTCCTAATGCCATGACCCTTTAATATAGTTCCTCATGTTATGGTGTCCCCCAACGTAACATTATTGTCGTTGCTACTCCATCACTGTAATTTTACTACTATTATGAATTGCCGACCCTGTGAAAGGGTCGTTCAATCCCCAAAGAGATTGCGATCCATAGGTTGAGAACTGCTGATCTAGGACTTTGTAATGTGAACCTTTCCAGAGCAGTTGATAGTAGTTGATTGTTATTACGAGCTGCCATGAAGTTGATTTTGACTCCACATGACAGAGTAGAACTGTACCAAAGGATTTGGGAGCTCTGACTTTCATGGGAGCAGTTCACTCAGTGTTTCTCCTCTTGAGCTGCTGGGCGGGCTTGTATAGCCAACCTTCTCATTAGCAGCCAAGCGCTTAAGTATTTGTGCCACCTGGGCTCCTCTCTGCAAAGATTACGACAAAGAAAACTCTATGATACAGTTGTCCATTGTCACGTAGGATCACGACGAGTTGGAATCGAATCAATGGTATCCAACAAGAGGCTTGTTACATATGCTCTGTTTTTTTAATGAGAGGAAAAGTAGGAGTGGGAGGACTCTGGAAAGACTTTCAGGATTTGGCTTTGGGTTATTGGGTGGATAATGGTGCTGAGTCACCAACTAAAAGAATCGGAAAGATCTCCTGAAAGATCTTTTAAAAACAGATTCAAGAGTGTCCCTTGAAACAAGTGGGAGATCCGTGATAACTTCAGCCAGCCTACTTCCCTTGGCTTGGGTGTGCGGGGATTAGAGCTGGATTGCAGGGCATGGAAGGAGGAGATGGAGGTGCAGGCTAAGAAGGGGAGAGGTCAACTGCTAACTGATGGGATAAGGTTTGAGACCAGTTCAGCTAAGGTGGGGGCAGTGGGGGTGGGTTGTCTGGAAGACAGTTAGTGGGGACTGGGCCCCAGGGCTATCTCTTACTCAGAGCTCAGAAGTATGAATGGGAGGTTTGGTGCTGATCAGAAGCTGAGGTGCCTTTGCTTTCTCCGAAGAGAAAGAGTTATTTGTGGAGTGTGGCACAAGACAGACACAGAGGCTGAGAGCTGGTGATAACTAAAAGGGTTAAGGATTCGTAACCGTCCTGAGAACCCAACTGAGATGGGAGACCATAAGTCTGTAGAAAAACCAGCTTGCAAGACTGTGGCTCCCCACAGCCCCTCCCACACTGAGCTCCCCAGCCTGATAAGCGAGCAGGAAAGGGGAACTATGCCAGTGATGTAAGGATGGCAGAGAATCACAGCAAAGTAATTTCATGTTCTCATTCCACCACCATGCGATGTAACTGCCTCTTGTCTCCACGTTTTGTATCTCTAACCTGAGACCTGGACTGACTCATGTGTTTTATGTTTTTTGGCAAATATTTGTTTAAACCTTTAACAACTCAATAACATTTTAATTTGAGGTGTGACTTTACCATCTCTTCTGTACTGTTCATACTGTTTTTGATCTGTAAGCTCAACACAGCCCTTTGCTGGCTATGGTATTTGCATTTTTGAAATTGAGGTATGACGAGCAGTGTGTCTGAAGTTTAACTTGGACTAGTGCTAGGCAAGGTGCAAACTGTAACATTGCTTTTTTTAGCTGTCTACTTGTAATTTTTAAATAATTCTGCCTTCCTTTCTGGACACGTAAGATTCATCAGGACAGGGTCTACAGTTGCCTCGCTTGCAACCCAGCACAGTGCTAGCTAGGCGCATAACAAGCTTCCAGCGAAGTTTTTTGAATGAATGAAAGTCTTTCACGGAAAGAATTTATTTCAGTTTAATAAGTTCTTTCTGAATGCTTCACATGAAGTAGGCAACACCTGTATTCACATACTAGTCCAGATTATACAGCATGCCACATTCCAATGTCTAGTTAATTAGAAATCAAAAAGGGTTTATATTTGCAATTTCACCTTGGAGGGTATTAGAGCAGAATGCATACTAAACAAATGATTATACAGAATTGGCACCAATAATCCTAACGTTTGAAGGCTGTAGGTTAATTAGAATAACGACAGAAAGTGAGTTAATCAAATTTGAGAGTTACAAGAATGTTCCAATAATTTATGTTCAAATACTCCTCAAGTATAGCAGCAGGTAACAGGAACTTTGTTGGCAAGGCCCCAGCAGACTTTATGGCTTAATGTTTTTTGGCGGGGGGGTGGGGTGGGAGGAAAGCAGTGAAATGGTTTGGGACCATTTGGCTCTATTATCCTGTACACTAAAATATACTAGAGAGTGAAATATTACTGTAGCTTAAGATGCTACCCTTTAAGAGGAAAAAATTACCTATTAATAAATTAACTTAAGGATTCATTTTTCCCTTGGTGATTACATATATTATTGAATTTAATACATTTTAACTTATTAAACAAATATGAAGGGCTTCCAAAAGTTTGTGGAACAATTATCTTTTAATTCCATGTTTTCCCATAAACTTTAAAAGCCCCTTCATATGGGCATAACTGCTAGTTGGGGCTAAAGCATTATCCTTTTAGCCAGCTTTGGTTAAATGAAAGGGCAGGATACACACACGAATATTAGTAAGCAATATAATCCGTCAACATAAAAGCTATCACACCATCTCTTCTTCAAAAAGGTAAGTGCTGTGTGTGTTTGCACAAAGCCCACTGAGACTCTTAAAAAAAACGCAAATAATAAAGCCTGCTTCCAGCAAGGTGTTTTCAGATTATTTGAAAAGAGAAAAGAAGAAAGCTTTCAAGGGCTCTGGTTGGTACCCCCTTTAACTCTCAACTGAGAAGAACTTAATTTAGTTTGGCTTCCTGTTAGGAACCAGTAAGAGAAATTTTGATATGTACCATTCACAAAACCTAATACTGTATGGTAACTGTGTGACTTCGTTACATGATACACCTGCATGGTGTGTAGGAGAGCAAATGGAAAGACATAGGTGCAGGTCTTCAAAGTGAACTCCCTTGAGTTATAATCCCAAGAAAGAGGATTATAAATGAGGAGGGGGAGTGGGAAGACTAGGAGCAGTGGAAGGACAGGGAGGAGCCCGGTTCAAGGGCATGATGGATAAGGATAGGGTACAGCCTTGGTGGAGGAAATGCCCCTCCTTTGGCCTTCCACCACTGTGACCTCCCTGGTGATGAGGCGCCCTGGCGGTGTAGTGCATTATGAGTTGTTCTGCTAACTGCAAAGTCAGCAGTTGGTGCAGGAGAAAGATGAGGCTTTCTACTCCTGAAAAGATTTACAGTCGTGGAAACCCACAGGGGGAGTTCAACTCTGTCCTGTAGTGTCACTATGAGTCAGTATCGATTCAATGGCAGTGAGGTTTTGTGATGATGTTAATATTCAGGCCACGTTGAGGGAGTTGAGGTGCTTGACCTCTGGAGTGGCAGCAACATAGGTTTCACAGGAAACCTACTTCTGCCTGCTCTCATTGTTCCTCCTGAGTCATCAAGTTCAGTGATCCTGTCCCAGCTACGGACAAACCAAGCTAACAAGGAATCCTTCTCTGCTTCTTCCCTTGTTCCTTTTATATTCCCAGCTTGTTCGTCATCTCTGGTTTTAGTCGAATGCATATTATATTGAAGACCACAGTCACCATTCGCACTACAAACAGAACTTCTTCCTTATTACCCTCTGGTGTTTCACATACAGTAAGCCACTTAAAGATGTTGCATTAATGTGGTGCCATGGATTAATCACAAAAACAGTAAGATTGAGTGTAAACCTGAAATCACCGAACGTCCATTTGCATTTCATTTTTTAAAAAAACATGTGAAATTACTACCACATTTACAGAATCTGAGACACTCGTGATGTTAGGATGTATTATTGTTTTATGGTTACTGAGAAACCTGAGCGTAAACTGTGATCTAATTTTTATGTGGTTCATCATCTGATTTGATCATGTGAAAAAGGAGCATCTTAATGTTGACAGAAGAAGCACATAGATTTCGTTGGAACATGCTTGTGCGCTAAAAGACAAAGTCATGCAAAGAAATGATAAGTAACCAAATTCAGGCTGTGGTTCTCCCTGGGGAGATAGGAATGCAATTTATTTTCAAAACTATCATTTAGGAGGTTGGGGGCAAGATGGCGTCCAGGAGAGTAAGAAAGGGACCAGACTTCAAGCTGGTGCACCAAGATGTGAATGCAACATATAGGCACGAAGCAGGGAACCAACAGAGAGGCCTGTCAGGCCAGCCCTCAATCCCAACTATGTGGGCATCCCCCAGCCCTGACCCCAGAAGAATGCACTTCAGAGGACAGCACTGAAGCTGCAGCTCAGGAAGAGGGGCGAGTCTGATCAGGAGCAAAGGAAGAGGGAAGGAGAGAGTGGAACACTTCCCAGCCCATCAAGCCCTGAGGATAATACCCTGGTTCAGAACAGCCAATGCACAGAGAGCATCACAGGGCTGGCCCCACCACGAGACAAGATGTCCCTTGCTGACCCATAGTGCTACAGGGGACAGCAGTGGGGATATGGTACAAGAGATGTGACTGATCCGACCCCACCACACCGGATCAAAACACTAAGGACCTGTGGCGGAGCAGCAAGGGGAGCAAAGCAACTAAGTCTCCAAGGAATGTCAAAGGTGTACTTTGGGGCCAGGGCATTGCACCCTGTGGACTCTACTGGAGAACACTCATAATGGTCAATGAACAGACAGACTGGAACTGTTAGAGGGCTTTTCTTTGTTGTTTTTTAATTTTTCTTTTTTTGATTTGTTGTTTGTTTTCTTTTTTTGTTGTTTTGCTTTGCTTTGTTTTTGCACATATTATTGTCTATGCATGTCTTATCTCTACAAGATAAGCAGGATGAAAAATCCAGAGAGAATAATGGGATTGACGATTCTGGGGGGACATGGGAGGAAGGGAGGTTGGGGAAAGGAAGTGGGTGCCAACAAACCCAGGGACAAGGGAAGAACAAGTGATCTAAAATTTATGGTGAGGGGGGCATAGGATGCTTGGGGACAGGAGGCACTTGATCAAGGGCAATGTAGCTGAGAGGAATTCCCAAAACCCGAATGAAGGCCAAACATGATAGTGGGACAAGAGGAAAGTAAAAGGATATAGAGAAAAGGACGGAGAAGCAAAGGACATTTATAGAGGTCTAAATACAGGCATGTACATATGTAAATACATTTATATATAATAATAGGGGAATAGATCTATGTACACATATTTATTTATAAAATATTATGGCAGCAGATGGACATGGGACCTCCACTCAAGTACTCCCTCAATGCAAGAACACTTTGTTCTACAAACACGTCACTCTGTGATGCTTACCTTCCCTGACACGATGTGTCTGAGGACAAAGTGGGTGCATAAGCAAGTGTGAAGAAAGCTGATGGTGCCTGGCTATCAAAAGATATAGCATCTGGGGTCTTAAAGGCTTGAAGATAAATAAGGACTATCTAGCTGAGACACAACAAAGTCCACAAGGAAGAAGCACACTATCCTGTGTGATCATGAGGTGTCAATAGATCCGGTATCAGGCATCAAAGACACAAAACAAAACAAAATCACATTGATGTGAATGAAGGGGAGTGCAGAGTGGAGACCCAAAGTCTGTCAGTAGCCAATTGGACACCCCCTGTCAGAAGGGCCACAAAGAAGAGATGAGCCAGTCAGGGTGCAGTGTAGCACTGACAAAATAAACAACCTTCTTCTAGTTCTTATCATGACCCCAATTCTACCTTACAAATCTGACTAGACCAGAGCATGCATACTGGTACAGATAAGATCTTGGAACACAGGGAATCCAGGACAGATAAACCTCTCAGGACCAATAAGGGGAGTAGTGCTACTAAGAGGGTAAGGGAAGAGGGTTGGGAGGGAGTAAGGGGAAACTGATTACAATAATTGACGTATGGCCGTCCCCTCCCAGGGAGACCAACAACAGAAAAGTGGGTGAAGAGACCAGTCGGTGTAATACACTAAAAAAATTTTTTTAAATAAATTATCAAGTGTTCATGGGGGAGGGAGGAAAAAAATGAGCTAATACCAAGGGCTCAAGTAGAAAGAAAATGGTTTTTTTTTCCAAGCATGGAATCACAGATTTGACAAATGTATTAAGTGTAATGGAGAGTACTTTGATGGCGATAAGGTTATTTTGTAAAAATATTTAAATACATAGCATTGGGGTTGGGAGGGAATCCCATTTTGTGTGGGTTGCCTAATCCCATTCCAGCCCTACTGTGCCCTAGTACAGATGATGCTGGCTCATCTTGGGGGTTCAGTTCCTTGGTTGCACTCTCTGGTACCCCCAGAAAGAAAATGTTTTGGAAAAGATTATGACAACATATGTATAGATATGTTTGACAATGGATATATGTACGGATTATGATAAGAGCTCTAAGAGCCCCCAATCAAATAAAATTTTAAAAATAATTAAAAAGACAAATAAATAAATGTGTTCTCACCACACACACAAAAAACCCCTATAATTTATTTTTTAAACTCTAAAGCAAATATGGAAGAACAAATTGAGAGGTGGCTAAGATGGTTAGTAATTGCCTATAATTTGTTTGCTTCTAATAGTTCAGAATGAAAACAACATTTTGAAAGGTCCATTAAAGTAAGTTGCTGGAATGCTATGAGATGTAAGAACCCCCAATAAAATGATTTTAAAAAAAAGTAAGTTGCCTGTGTATAATGGATCCTCATTTGTATTCTAGTAATATCTCATTGTACATTGTCCAGACTTCTTTCGGTGTCCATCGTGTTGTAGGCATTGCTTTTTTGGAGGGAGGGGCTTGCTTTCTACTTGTCCATTTTGGGGGGTTAAGAGTGTCATGTGTCATTTCCATGAAAATAAGGAGACATTTTCAAAGATGAAGATGCCACTGCATGACTAAGACTGGTTGGCATGATTTCTTCTGTCAGTAAGAAGAAAACACTTGCATTACTGGTGGCATGAAGGCCATTAGAAGCAATAAGTTACTCCCTTACTCTTGTTGCCATAATCATCTGTGCCAGGGGGAGTCAGGTCATAGAGTGCCTTGAGAAAGAGAATTATTGTCCATGTTGAACAGAAGGAAGTACGGTGATACCTAGAAAGCTGATCAGAAGGCACTTTCAGAGTCGAGTCGAGAAGCTGACACACTCATCTTTCCTCCCTTACTGAAACATGAAAGAGAGCTTCACGTGTTTGTTGTCTGTGCTGCAGGTTGTGAGGCACCAAGAGGCTGGGGGTAAACAGCCTTAATCTTTAGTGGACCTGTCACCACCTTCAGCCTAAAGAAGCAATATTTGATCATATCCTGTAATGCCCCTTTTAGACATCCCTGGGTGGTACAAATGGTTAAGTGCCCAACTACTTGTGGTCAGGCGTGCAGGGTGAAACTGCCCCACCCCCACCCCCGCCCGAAGCACCTTGGAAGACAGGCTTGCTGACTGGCTTCCAAAAGTCACAGCCTTACACCCGGTGGAGCATATACACATGGAGTCACCATGAGTCAGAATTGACTTGAAAGTGACTAACAACAATGATGGCTTATTAGCATCCCTTTAGGTGTTTGCTAGTTCTTAGTATAAGGTGCCCTGGTGGCACTGTCGAGTAAGCATTGGGCTCCTACCTGCAAGACTGCAAGCTCAAGCCCACCAGCCACTCGTTGGGAGAAAGATGAGGCTGCCTGCTCCCATAATGACTTGGAAAGCCTTGCAAGGGTCCTCAAACTTTTTGAACAGGGGGCCAGTTCATGGTCCCTCAGACCTGCTGGAGGGCCGGAATATACTGAAAAAAAAAAAAAGACTATGAACAAATTCCTATGCACACTCCACACATCTTATTTTGAAGTAAAAAAACAAACAGGGCAAAAACACCCGGCAGGCTGGATAAATGTCCTCGGCGGGCTGCATGTGGCCCGCGGGCCGTAGTTTGTGGATGCCTGCTCTGTAGGATCCCAAAGAGTCAGCATTGACTTGATGGCAGTGAGTTGGGGTTTGTGTTATTGTTAGATTTTTTAAAAAAGCTTGGATTTTGAGGACATACGGTGATAATGTGAATCCTTGCTCAATTATGTAAAATTCTAAAAATAAAATGAAGCGAAAAATCAGAATATGTCTAAAAATGCCAAAATAAGAGGGGCCTTCCAAAAATGTTTCCCCAAAAATTCCATGGCCCTACAGATCTTTTGTAGTCACACCATTTGGCCCAGAATTTCATCCTCCAGGGCAGGCCTCGTAATTCATAAGAAAGAAAACAGTGACATGGATGAGGACGCAGTGATATGCTTCGTTGTTGTACGTAGCACGTTTGAAGTCAATTAAAGGGCTCCCAGATTCAGACGTACTTAATAAATCATGGTGATCTAGTTGGGATATGTTGCAACCGTCACTGCTAATGGTTGCTTTGTGGTCCATGGAACATGAATGATGTTCAGGTGTCACTTGATCGGGACTCTAAAACTGCTGGCAGATGAACAAAGATGAAGGTAGTATGGAAAAATGAAAACAAAACTTATACTCTAGTGGAAGAATGTGGAGTGGATTTCCTTCCGTGCCCTTTTTCTAAGTGCTCTTATTAGTCTTGAGAGTGAAATCTTTTCACGAACATTTGGATTTCTCGTTAAGAACATGGCAGGTGGTAGAACGACAGCACTAGAAAATGAAGAGTAGCGTCCTCTTTGAAGACCAAGCTCTGAGGCATGTTAAGCAGTGGATGCTTTCGCAACGTACGCAGTGGTTATTTAATTTTGTCCTGTGGAAGAAAGTTGGCTCAGCAAAGTCGGGTGCCCATCGGAATGTTGCAGAGGATTGGTACAAGGACGTGGGAGGATCAAAGCCAATGGAACGGTTTTATTTTTTTGTTTATACTACGAAATAAACCAAAATTTTGGACAGAGTTTACTTTCGTAAATATTTGGGTATTTGCTTTGAAGCAATTTATTTGTGATAATGCCATTAGCATCCTCAACGGATCTAAAGTTTGACCTGAGACGGCAGAATTGGAACTCATTTGATCAGTGAGATCGAAACTGAACCCGCCAAGAACACGAAGGATGATTCCTTTTGTTTTTCTGTGTGCGTGGTGTTTTTCATTTTTGTGCCTCTGTGGATTGGTGGCGACTAGGAAAGAAATGAAAAAAGACAACCCTTTAAATGAGCTTATAGTTCAGTTTTGTTCATCTTGGTCTCCTGGGCTGGATGGCGTTTGGAGATGCGTGTAGAGAGAATGGAAAAAGACCAATAGACTTACAGGGTTTTAGATCTCTGAGGGCCCCTCTGACCAATCACTTTCCCCTTCACTTTACAGGTGAGTAAACAACTCCTAGGAAACCAACACAAAACCTGGGTTGTAGCACCCCAAATCCAGTGTGCTCTTTCAGCTGTACTGTGAGGAGGGAGAGAGGGACAAGGGAAGCAGGACCAAATTATTGGCATTTTAGGGACTCGGAGCGCCTTTCTAGGCAGGGTGAGAAGTTAGACTCAGTGTTTTTAGTATCTTACATAACACAGAACTTTTACCAAGACTAGCACCCCGACAGAAAATCAGGGATGGACTATGACAGGGAGTTCACCAAAGAAGACATAAAGCAAACGTGACAAATACATGCTTGGCAATCACAGAAGTATCAGCAGTGTCGCATGCTCTCTACTGTTACCTTAGGGTAAACTTTTACATTCGGAACTTCGTTATTCAGACCACTGTTAACAAGCTGCCTTATTTTAGGAAATGTAGTTTTAGCAGGAAAAAAAAAACAGATTTAAATCACAACTGGTCAATACATCTCATCAAGGTTATGGTAGACTTAGGCCTTTTTATTTTCTCAATCTGATCTGTCTGGCCCCCATAAAATGAATGCTCTTGGGTGTCGTATGCCAACAATGGACCACCAAGAAGGAAGGAAACTGGGACAGGCTCACAGCGATGGAGTATAGATGCCAGTACCTTATTTACTCCACCACCACCCCTCACCCCCGCTTCCAACTGGGTTCCAGTCTGACTGAGCAAACGTGCCCCGGCCCATCCGAAGATCCTGAGGTGACAGATTCTTAGTTAATTTTACCCCCAAGAGGACGAAGCAAAATGATAACAGGAACAGGACAGCGGTAAGCACAGACATGTCACTGAGGGTATCACACTGTCGACTTTGCCGTCACTGAAGACACCACATGAAAGGAGCTGAGCAGGTCGTCTTTCCTTGGCGTCCCTGTGCCATGTCTTCTGAACAGTGTGCAGAGTAGATCTGTGCTTCACAGGATCGTCCTTCGTAGGCGGTGGCCTTTCGGAAGCAAAGAGTGCAGGGCCTGTCTTTCATGGCGCCTCTGGCTGGGCTTGAACTGTCAATCTCCCATTTGTGCCGTCCGGGGACTCCAACACACAAGTAAAAAGCTTGCTGCTGTTGAGTCGAGTCCCACTCACAGCGATTTTACAGAGTAGAATGCCTGATAAGGGTTCCTGGGCTATAATTTTTGTGGAAGCAGAGTGCCACATCTGTCTTCCATGGAGTGGTTGGTGGGATGACTGACTTCCAGTTAGCAGCCGAGCCCGAGCACTGTGCCACTAGGGCTCCTGTATCACAAAAATGAGTCCTCTTAAATCCTGTTGGGAAGTAAGCAGGGTAAAGGAATAAATACTCTTGGTTGCTTTTAAAAATGAGTTCCATAGTTTCAAGGTGGGTCCAATAACACCGTGTAGGCCTCAGATGAAATGAACTTTAATATTTTATTTAGCCCTATTTCTCTTTAATGTGATCATCTCACTCCCTTTAATTGTGCAGCACTGTTGACAAATATCTTCTGTAAAGGACCACACAGTAACTATTTTAGTGCAGGCCGTAGGGTTCTTGTCTCCAGACTCCTCTCTGCCACTGTGGGACAAAGGCAGCCAGACAGCATGTGAACTAATGAACCTGGCTGCATTCCACGCAACGCCACTGGGCATTTGAATTTCACGTTTTTCAGGTGCCATGTAATATTTTCCTTTCGATTTTTCCCCAGCTATTTAAAAATGAGAAAATAATTTTAATCTCTAGGCTGTGCAAAACCAGTTCCGATTTGGCCTTACCCCAGTTGCCTGACAGTTGAGCTGTAGTGCTGCCATGCCTGGTAGAATTCTAATGTAAAATCATATTTGTAGTAAGACAGTCTAGTAGCCACGTGTCTTAGTCTGGGTAGACTAGAGAAACAAATTCATAGAGACACTCATATGTATATAAGAAAGAGCTTTATATAAAAGAGCAGTTGTATATTGAGAAAACACCCCAACCCAGTCAAGATCAAGTCCATAATAAGTCCTTGACACCGAATGCAGGAAGATCACAGGCCAGTGGATGGAAAGTCTTATGGATCCAGTGGTGGTGGAAGCATCTCAGTGCTGGCGGGGTCTCCAGGTGGCTCTTTCAGCTCCAGGGCTCTAGCACAGCTCTATGTGTCTTGTCAGCAGGAATGTCTCCCAGAGTGTGAGCTGGTGCTCCCCCTCCAGAGAGCTACTTAACTCCTTAGCACCTCCAGATGAGGTCATCAAGCTGCGACCTGATTAACAGGCTTAACCAGGGGTCCTCAAATTTTTTATATAGGGGGCCAGTTCACTGTCCCTCAGATCCGTTGGAAGGCTGGACTATAGTTTTTTTTAAAAAAACAACAAAAAACTATGAACAAATTCTTATGCATACTGCACATATCTTATTTTGAAGTAAAAAAACAAATGGGCAAAAACACCCGGCGGACTGGATAAATGTCCTAGACAGGCCGCATGTGACTCGCAGGCCGTAGTTTGAGGACACCTGGAAACTCTACCGCTTCACTTTTAATAGTCTCAAACTGACAACAGATTATGTAGCTACCACATCATATTAAAAAAATAAGTAGAGACAGGTGAAATCAATTATAATATATTTTAACCCTGTTTGTCTCCGATGTTATCTTCTCAACATGTAATCAATAAAAAACTACTGAGATACTTTACATTTTTTGAAGTAGTCATGGATTTTGTTTTACTTGGATCAAAAGACAGCACCCACAGCAGCAGCAGTCAAGAGATTAAATGACATTGCATTGAGCAAATTTGTCCACAAGCATTTACAATATATACATTCGGCTGTTGACAATACTCACTGCAAAAGTAAATCAGTTCAGCTTTTTGACATGTAGATGTTAGCGACATTGATTACATTCTCTGAGTTGCACATTCAATTTTACCCTCCTCTTTTTCTTCTTTATTTTGCCTTCTTTATTTTCTATACTAAATCTTGGAAATTCTTGGTGGATTTTACATTTATAGCCCATCATTGTTTGGGTGCTTGATTCATGGTCTTAGATTCCGAGTTCAAAAATGTACAGTTGGAAGAAATAGATCGACATCCCCAACTTGTTCCAAACATACTTGAATTAAAAAAATAGTTTTATTGGCTTATAATCCACATATCAAATAATTCAATGGTTTAGTCATATTTAAAAAATTGTACAGTCATCACCAGGATTAGCTTTAGGACATTTGAAATTTTTCTAGTAACTGATCAGGTTTCAATTGAATTTTGAAGTGTTTAATAGCTGTGGTTACTAGGTGCACTGGAGGTGGTTCTGGCTCAAGTGCTCCTGTTTGGGCTGTGCCCATTCATCTGGTTGAGGGGCTTCACCTTTTACACACGTCCTTCATTTTAACCAGCAGGATGGCCTTTTCCAGGGACTGGCCCCTCTTGGTAACACGTCCGAAGTGTCTGAGGACAGAGTTCAGTAGCCAGTGACTACCATGTTGTAGAACGCAGCTCTCTTCTATGAGTGCCCCAGTATGGATTTCACTTGTCCTCGTTGATGGACTTAGTTGGTTTCCAGTGTTTTGCTCTGACAACTAAGTTAGGATGAAAAGAAAGAGGAAAGTTGTGTTTCAAAGAGTGTGTGCAGGTTTTCTACTTGAATTTTTTTGGTGTGGTAAATATATATGTACCAAAACATTTGGCATTTCAACAGTCTTCACATGGATGCACCAGTGACCTTAGGTTTATCATGTTATTCAATCCTGACCTTTTTTGTTCCCAAGTTATACTGTCACTTTAATAGACGCCTTTTTATATCATTTTTGTTAACATTCTACACTATTTGCTCTATCATTTGCAGGTGCTCTCTGTCACACACACATTTTATTTTCTGTACCATTTGACAATCAGTTGACTATATCACAGTCCCTTCCCCTAAATACTTGTGTATCTTTCTTGAAAATAAAGATATTCTCTTATGAACCAGAGTAAGTCTCCAATTTCAATAAATTGAATATGGATACCGTTATCTAACATAAATCATACAATCCCAATTACATTTGGCCCAATAATACCCTTTACTTTTAATTTTGCTTTGAAAACCATTTTATTGTGAGTTAGTTCAGCTATATGATTCCATAGTTCAATCACATCAAGCAGTGTTGCACAGTGACTACCACCGTTCAAGAACATTCTCTTCCTTCTTGACCTTCTTGACAACAGCTCCTTTTACGCCCCCACCACTCTACCCTCCAGGACCTGAAGGTCCCTGAAGGTTCTGTCCCTGAAGGTTCTCAATCTTGCTGTCCCTGAAGGTTCTCAATCCTGGGTTTCGTATACTGAAAAATAGAAAAACATATAACAAAAGTTCAAGAGGATGACCCCTCAATGACATAGCACATGTGAGATCAACCCCAATATGAACAAACAAACAAATATAGAAAGTGGTGTAAACCAGATCAGGCCTGACGTGTGTGTGGGGGGGGAGGGGGGGCGTATGCCAACTGACAAAGTTTTAACTCTCTAATTTTGATAAAAATGATCATTTTGTCTCAATAGTTTGTGCCACGTGATGCTCCCAAGACTGACGCATGAGAATACACAATTGAAGCTCACTATCCCCAGCAGTGTGTTGCTTGCTTTTCTCTTATGGGTCAGAGAGAGGGTCCTCTCATGTATTTCCCGCTTGTAAACTGTTCAGATCTTTAACTGTTTTTCTCCTAGCATGTTGGCTGTTCTACTATTCTATGGAGAGACCTTATTTATGAAGAACATCAGTCCTTTGTCCGTGATATGAATTGCAAATATTTTCCCCAGTTTGTCATTTGTTATTTTGACCTTGTTTATGATGGGTTCCCCCCCACACACACACACATGCCTTTCTGGTGTTTATATGCATTGGGGACATTTTGAAACCTCGATGCACTGGCAGGATGAATTGTGGACACCTTGTATTGTACTTAGATTTCATAATTAAAAATCTGCAAATATGCTCAGGGTATCAGTGGATGGCGCAGGGCCAGGTGGTGTTTCGTTCTGCTCCGCAATGCCAACAGCAGCAGCAGCAATAGAAGATACAGTGAAAGAGGTGGGTTTGTGGCTGTAGGAATTATAGCATCAGTAAACTATAGCATCCACAAAGATTGCTATCATCCCCACTGTTTTGTGGGTCATTATCTCTGGTTCACAAAAAGAAGAAGAAGATGAAAGAACTAGGCGGCAAAGGGCATTCATAGAGGTCTAAATACAGGCATGTACATATGTAAATATATTTATATAGGATGGTGGGAAAATAGATCTATGTCCCTATATTTATAGGTTTAGTATGAGGCAGCAGATGGACACTGGACCTCCACTTAAGTACTTACTCAATGCAAGAACACTTTGTTCTATTAAATTGGCATTCCGTGATGCACAGCTTTCCAACAGGATTGCTGAAGACAAGTGTGCATAAGCAAATGTAGTGAAGAAAGCTGATGGTGCCCGGGTATCAAAAGATATAGTATCTGGGGACTTAAAGGCTTGAAGATAAATAAGCAGCCTTCTAGCTGAGAAGCAACAAAGCCCACATGGAAGAAGCACACCAGCTTGTGTGACCACGAGGTGTCAAAGGGATCAGGTATCAGGCATCTAAGAGCAAAAATCATATCATTGTAAATGAGGGGGAGTAGAGTGGAGACTGGACATCCTTCTGTAGGCAACTGGACATCCCCTTACAGAAGGGTCTCGGGGAGAAGACAAGGCAGTCAGGGTTCATGGTAGCCACGATGAAACATACAACTTTCCTCTAGTTCTTAAATGCTTCCTCCCCCGCTCCACTATCATGAGCCCTATTCTACCTTAGAAATCTGGCTAGACCAGAGGATGTACACTGGTACAGATAGGAACTAGAATCACAGGGAATCCAGGACAGATGATCCCTTCAGGACCAGTGGTGAGAGTGGCGATACCGGGAGGGTGGAGGAAAGGTGGGGTAGAAAGGGGAAACCGATTATAAGAGTCTACATATAACCTCCTCCCTGGGGGACGGACATCAGAAACGTGGGTGAAGGGAGACGTCAGACAGTGTAAGACATGACAAAATAATAATTTATTAATGATCAAGGGTTCATGAGGGAGGGGGCAATGGGGAGGGAGGGGGAAATGAGGAGCTGATATCAAGGGCTCAAGTAAAAAGCAGATGTTTTGAAAATGATGATGTAAAAATGTGCTTGACACAGTGTAAAATTGTGCTTGACACAATGGATGTATGTATGGATTGTGATAAGAGTTGTATGAGCCCCCAATAAAATGATTTTTTAAAAAAGTAACAGTCATATTGTCTTGAACTATGAAGGTGGTTTAAACATTAAACAGTATCATTCATCATGTGAATTGACTTAAAATTTAGTCTGAAATTATAACAAGACGTGGTAGTGACTGTAATGCCTGTCCCCATCTCCATAAAAGCCGATGCTGATGTGTCTGCACAGTGCACATCCCACGGGACCTCGGGTTCGTAACTTAGGTTTCACGAAACATCTTTCCCCACCTCTCCTTTTCCTATGTGCAAGTAGATCCTTGGGGAAAATAGTCCAGGGATTTTCCTTTGGGTATACAGGCAGTCTCTGAGTTGCGAACTTTGGAGTTAGGACAGCTCCTAACTTGCCCTTTAATGTTATGTAAATTTGCCCTTTGAAACGATTGAACCAACCTCGACTGCCAACCAATTCTGCATCACTGTTACCGTCACTGACTGCACGTGCAGCTTTTAAGTTATTGAGAAGACTTTGAGCCTTTTCTTGCACTGAGACCCACTGCTGTTGCATGTCTATTCTGACGTGTGGGGACCCTCTTGGGCAGAGGGCACTGTTCCATGGAGTTTCTGAGGCTGTAGATCTTTATGGAAGCAGACTGCTGTATCTTTCTTCTTCGGAGTAGCTGGTTTGTTCTAACCCAGAGCCTGACCCACAGCGCCATCAGGATTTCTAGTGCTACACTAAGTAAGGTTAGAGATGCGCTGCTTGCACCTGTTCCAACTTGCCTAAAAATTCTTAAAGAGACCGTTAGAACGTGATCAGTTTGTAACCAAACACTGCTTGTGTGTATAAGCATATCCTTAGTGTGAAAAATGCTCATCAGCATTGTTTTAAAATACACAGTCACACAAAACTGGGCCCTAAGTCAGAAGTACTTGTTACAGTTATAGATGGCAGTTTCCCCCCACTTGTTACTGATTTAGAGATCTGGTGTAGTTTATGGACTAGCTTTGAGGAGCCTTGGGGGCATCGTGTATTGTGTTGCTAACTACAGGGTCAGCAGTTCTAACCCTCTAGCTACTCCAAGGAAGAAAATGAGGCTTTCTGCTCCTGTAAACATGTACAGCTTAGGAAACGCCACAGGGGCGGTTCTACTCTGTCCCCAGGGTCACTGTGAGTCAGAATTGATTGGATGACAGGGAGCTTGGTTTGCATGGACTTGTTTAGGATTAGGTAAGTGGGATGAGTCAGAATCTACTTGATAGCAGCGAGTTCTGTGTAAGGGGTTTCTAGATGACATTAGTTTGATATCTTCCATGAAAGTAAAATGCCAGGTGGACTCTGTTCTTGTGTGCATACCCTGATCTAGAATTATTTTTTTTTACCTTTTATTAGGGGCTCATACAACTCTTATCACAATCCATACATATACATATATCAATTGTATAAAGCACATCTGTATATTCTTTGCCCTAATCATTTTCTTTGTTTTAATTATTAGAGAGGAAGATTTAAAGAATTTAGATTCATGTGCTATATAATTAGATTTATTAAACACAAAACAAACATGACTAAACACATTCAATTTCTGTAGTTAACCTGTCGTGACCTGGTAACAAGCAGTCCACAGCGGTCCCACCCAAGGACTACTTTTGGAGAAGCAGTGGTCTAGGTAACGCTATGTCACAAGCCAAAAGGGACCATAGATTATTTGGCTGCTTTTTCAGAAGATGATGGACTTTATGCTATAGAGCACTGACTGCTATTATTTGAATGAGATATTAAGGCTTTCTCAGCCACTGAAGACCCATCAATGTGATATTTTTCCAAATAATTGATTTGAAAATATTTATCTTAAAGTGTCAGTCAGGGTTGCTTTCACTCTTCAGAATTTTTGGCGTAAACAGAAGTGCTCTGAAGTACAGCTTATTTTGTGGGAAATAACTTTAGCATGTGTGTGCGTGGATATGAAACAAGTAGGACTTTGCTCTAATAAAAAAGCACCATTGTTGACTATTTCTGTTTTATTTAATAATATGAGGTTATCTGAATTGTTTATTGCCAGGTCATTGGGGAATGTGCAGTACCGCCAACTTCCTGCAACTACAGTTTAAATGAAGCTTAGGTCAAACCCAGACCAACCCCCATTGCCTTTGACTTGATTCCAACTCATTCTGCCCTGTAGTAAAACTGCCCCATGGGGTTTCCAGGTTGACCTTCCACTTAACAGCCAAATGCTTAACCACTGCACCACCAGGGATCTTCTATAGGTTAAATAACCAACATCAAACCTTAGGCTTTTGAATGAATTCCAACTCTTAATTTTCAAAATTATTTTATTGGGGCCTCATACAGCTCTTATCACAATCCATCCATCCATTGTGTCAAGAAAATTTGTACATTTGTTGCCATCACCATTTTTCAAAACCTTTTTTTTTCTGCTCCTCAATTTTCCCCTCCCTCCCGCACCCTCTCACCCTCACAAGCCCTTGCTAATTTATATTATTATTTTGTCATGTCTTACACTGTCCGATGTCTCCCTTCACCCACTTTTCTGTGGTCCGTCCCCCAGGGAGGGAGTTATATGTAGATCCTTGTGTTCGGTTCTTCCCTTCTCATCCACCTTCCCACCTGTGTTTCCAGTTCTTATCTGCACTAGTGTACATCCTCTGGTCTAGCTGGATCATGATAGTTGGAGGGGAGGAACCATTAAAGAACTAGAGGAAAGCTGTATGTTTCATCGTTGCTACACTGCACCCTGACTGGCTAGTCTCCTCCCCGTGATCCTTCTGTAAAGGAATGTCCAGTGGCCTACAGATGGGCTTTGTGTCTCCACTCTGTACTCCCCCTCATTCATAATGATAAGATTTTTGGTTCTTTGATGCCTGATACCTGTTCTTATCAACACCTCATGATCACACAGGCTGGTGTGCTTCTTCCATGTGGGCTTTGTTGCTTCTGAGCTAGATGGCCACTTGTTTACCTTAAAGCCTTTAAGACCCCAGATACTATATCTTTTGATAGCCAGACACCATAAGCTTTCTTCACCACATTTACTTATGCACCTGCTTTGTCTTCAGGGATTCTGTTGGGAAGGTGAGCATCATCAGAATGCCAGTTTACAGAGTGTTCGTGAATTAAGGGAGTCCTTGAGTGGAGGTCCAATGTCCATCTGCTACCTTAATACTAAACCTATAAATATATGCACATAGATCTATTTCCCCATTGTCATATATAAATATATATACATATGTACGTGCCTGTATTTAGACTATAAATGCCATTTGCCTCCTAGTTCTTTCCTTTATTTCTGTCTACTTTCTTCTTGTCTCACTGTCATGTTCAGCCTTCATTTGGGTTTCAGTAATTCCTCTCGCTTACGTTGCCCTTGATCAAGCCCTATGGCATCCTATACCCTCCTCACCACCAATTTTGGATCACTTGTTGTTCCCTGTCCCTGGGATTGTTAGCATCCGCATCCTTATCCCTGCCTCCCCCTCTCCCATGTCCCCTTGTAACCATTGGTCCCATTGTTTTCTCCTGCCTATCTTATCTAGATAGACCTGCAGAGATAATAATATGCACAAAAAACAAGACAGAGCAAAACAAAACAACAAGAAAACAATGACAAAAAAAGAAAAGCCTGTAAATAGTTCAAGGTCTGTTTGTTGACTGTTAGGCTTGTTTTCTGGTCGAGTTTGATGGGGGTACCAAGCCCTGGCCCCAAAGTCTATATTTGGTATTCCCTGGGGGACTTCGTTGCTCTGGTCCCCTTGCTGTCTGTTGCACATCCTTAGTATTTTGCCTCAGTGTGGTGGGGGCAGATTGGGCGCAATTCCCAAACTGTGTCTCTAGTGTTGTCCCCCATAGGGAAATGGGTCAGTGAGGGACAGTGTCGTGTCTCATAGTAGGACCGGCCCTATGATCCCCTCTGTGCTTTGGCTGCTCTGAGTGGGAATATCATCCTCAGGACTTGGTGGGCTAGGGTGTGCTCCACTCTCTTCCTCCTCCTTCATTTGCTCCTGTGTGCTCTGAGCAGACATATCCCTCTCCGAGTTGTAGCATCAGTGCTGTCCTCTGAAGTGAATTGCCCTGTGGGGAGGGGGGCTGTCCACATAATTGGGATTGGGGCAGGCCCCTTAGACCGTGGATTCTTAATGACCTTATATAGAGTTTTCAAGACCAGACATTTTTTCAAGCACAAACAGCCTCATCTTTCTACCCTGGTGTAGGAAGCCCGTGTGGTTAGCAGCCCAACACTTAACCCACAGCTCTGCCAGGGCTCCTTGTAGGTCACATAGTGACCTGTGTAATACAATGACACCCAGGCTTCCCCTTCCCGTTGGAGCAATGGAAGCAGTCTGTTTATCTAGGAGGTCTGGATTAGTTTAGTTTTTTGATACCAGCTTTACCAAGATTTGATTGAAAAATAGTTCTGTTTTGGTTTTTCAGAGCACTTCTACAAGGGGGCTTCAGAAAGTTTGTGGGAGAATGGAGTAAAAAGATACTGCAATTCTTCTTGCTAATGTCTCTTCAGAAGCCCTGGTGGTGTAGTGGACTGCAATCTGCAACGTCAGCATTTCAAAACCACCAGCCCCTCCTAGGGAGAAAGTCTGGGCTCTATTCCCATAAAGAGTGGCAGGCTCGGAAACTCACAGGGCAGTTCTACCCTGTCCCATAGAGTTGCTATGACTCAGCATTGACTCCATGGTAGTAAGGTTTGTTTTGTTTTGTATTGTTCTTACACAAGTTATCTTATATTTCCATTTAGAGTGTGGTTTACAGAAACGTTGTGGAAAGCTACGGCAAGCCCCCTTTGATTTCAGCAAAGAACCAGCTATGTGTGGCTTCCTGTGGGAAAGGCTTGTAAAGACACACAGGGCACCTTGTTTAGATGGACCCCAACTTGGTTTACTGCTCTGCTGTCTCTGTTTTGAAATTCACACTGCATCTTTCTTTGGTCTTGTGCTCTGTTAGTTTGGGTACTTTAGAGAAACAAATCCACAGAAACCCGTGTATAAGAGAGAGTTTTATATAAAGGTGAAGTGTACATCAAGAAAACATCCCAACCCAGTGCTGCCCAAGCCCACAAGTCCAACATTGACTCATATGTCCGACACCAATCCACAAAGTCCTCCTCCATCTCACAAAACACACATGAGGCTAACTGCAGGAGGAAAGCTGAGTCAGTGAAAGTGTAAGCATCTCAGCGCTGGCAGGGGTCTCCACAGGACTGCATCGGGGTGGATCCATGCGGCTTTCTTCGTGGGGATGTTTTGCAGGAAATGAGCCTTGCCAGCTGAATCAGGGAATTGACTAAGGCAGCTGCACCTTGGTCTGACCATAACAAAACAAGAGACCTGAGAACTAGAAAGGTGAGGCTCACCGAGCCATTTATCCCTCCGCCCTTCAATTAACCCCACATGTGTTTATCGGACAGGTTGGCACAATAAACTAACTACCTCATGCTTTGTTAAGTAACTTAAGATAGAACAGTGGAGCTTGAGCTGTGGCCATGGGAGCTTGGTCTTGCAGTGGTCCCACTTCCCCACCACCCTACTAAGGGTTCTCTGTAGACAGTTCAGTGCCCTGAGACTTGCCTTGCATACCCTTACCCACTGCCACTGGCTGCCAAGGGCAGCAGTTAGATCACATGGGCATGGGGGTGGGTAGGTGAAAGGCCCTCCCTATTATCACCCTCTGGGGTGAAGGCAGGCACAAGGAGAGTTGGGTGCATACACCCTGTAGTGTCATGGGAGTGGCCCTGGCCAGCCCAGGCTGGCAGCATGCTGGTGTGCCTGGTGAGTGGTGAAGGCAAGCCTCCAGCTCATCTCCAGACCAGGTGTCTGCTGTGTGTCCCTACACGAATGTTTACTGGGTATCACCCAGTACCCCTTGGGGCTGCTGGTCCGTGGGAGGGGAACACTGGCTTTAATTCCCACTTCTTTTTAATTAAAAAAAATCTGCACTAAATCCCAGAGTTGGGGATCAGTCCTAGATCGAGGGGCGAGGAATCAACCCAGGGGAGCTAGCCAATCACTCGTGGGAGAGTGGGTCGCGGGCCTCTGTTCCAGCAGGTGTTGAGATGTGTACTAATTTCAAACCAAACCTGCTCGCATCCTAAGAGAAAACGGTTTAAAACCCAGGCAGGCTCTTACCCACAGCCTGTCCATGGAAAGTGGAGGAAGAAACCTGGCCACATCAGTCAGACCTTAGTGCACTCTTGTGGGGTTATGGGGAGTAACTGAGAGGGTCTACGCTTGTTCTCCAAGTACCGCCAGGACCCAAAGAAGTACACTCCCTTGGGCTGGTGCCATGCCTGCAATACCCTGTTTTCCTCCTCCTGTCTCCCTTGGGGCTGGTTTGGCATGTCTCTTTTGGCTGGCTTGAGGCAGGTTGTGTAATATCAGTGATGCTGCATACATGTTAAATCTTAGGTCTGCATGTAAAACTGGCATTGTACCGCCAAGAAGTACTGGTATATTCTGTGCCAGTGATTTATAATTCACTGTGACGCTGTAGGATGCAGGAGCCTGTGGGGTGATTTCACAGAGAAGCCTCCGTGGATTCTTTTCACACATGGATCACACAAAGGGGGTGTGGTATACTGTGTGATAAACGTGAACTTGCACAGCTCTTTGGCCAGGAGTGTATTCTCACGGAAAATGCAATCAGCCTCGATCAGCCATAGATTCTCACTCATTGCCAACGCACTCTGCCGGATCTCATCTTGATTTTTCCAAAGCATGTGTTTTGAATGCCAGAAATTAGCTTTTCCCCAGAACTGAGTTTCTTCCCCGGCAGAATGCCTGGTTTCTGACATTGGGAGTCCAGGGACTTTTGCCCTTCTTATTGCTCCTGCATGGCCTTGGTTGGAATGACTCTGGCCCTTGCCACTAGCCTAGTCCACGTCTTCCTCCCCACCCAAAATCCACCTCAACGACCCAGAGAAAGGGCTGTGCTGTGGCATTTTAAATATGGAACACAGTGTGCCAGCCACCAGAAAGGTGTACAAATGGTGGCCGGCCTGGTTCACCAGCCTCCCAGGCAGGAGGAGCGGTGATGTGCCTTATCCACAGCGCGATCGCGCTGAGCTCTTTACAGGGCCAGAAGCGAAGCCCTTCAGGTGCAGCCCTTCCATGCAGACTCAGCACCTGGCTTAGGTAAGGGCTCTCGTTACTAGTTTCTTATCAAGCTCTAATCAAGCGCAGCCCAGCTCCTGCTCCGGGAAGTGGTACGCATGGTTTGACGTTGTTTTGCACAATTAGAGCTCACCCTTAGTTGCCACCCAGCACCGGTTTCCTGGGAGCAGATGCCCAGCAGCATATCACTGTGCACGTTCTCTTGCCTGCTGTCAGAATTTCCTTCACTACCGGTGCTTCATCGTTGCTGAAAATAAACAGTGCCTCACCTGTTCACAGTGTAATCCATTTACATCTGCCTTTCACTTACGTGTTGCATATTAACTTTCCTTCTGAGAGGATCTTCGAGATCTAGTGCAGCCTGGCTCTCATTACTCCTGTGTGTGTTGGGCTGGGGATGCGGGGGGTGGGTGGAAGAGGCTTCAAAAAATTCACAGAAAAAATAGGATTAAATTATAGTGGGACTTTCCCAGCAACGTTTCTCAGGCCCAGGTGTGTTTTCATCATCAGGTGCTTCTTTGGACAGTAGCCCGTTCTTCCCATGTCACTGGCCTATCGGGCTCATCTCTGCCAGTCTGGTTCCACAGAAACTGGGTTCTTAGAATTTGATTTCTTGCATTCACCTAACCTTTCCACCCCTGTCAGATCTTGGGGGCTTAAAAAAAGTTTGTGGAAAAACAGCTAAAAGATAGTGGAATTTTCCTAGGAACTTTTGGAAGCCTACTCATACAATGTGCCTACCTGACAATCCCAGTTTAAAGGTGTCAGGCCAGGCTGTTTTCATGAGTGCAAGGAAGTCTTGTCAGATTACTGCAGAGTAAAAGAATCCTTTCTCTTCCAACTTCTCATTGCTTACTGAATCTATTATTTATCTACTTGTGTAATTCGTGTCCACACTCAGTATGTGTTAGGTTAGCAGAGTCCGTGTCTTATATTAGCCTCCTTCTTCAGTGTCTAGGTTATGCTCGCAAACTATCATCAAGTCGATTCCAACTCTTAGCGACCTCATAGGACAGGGCAGAACTGCCCCTGTGGATTTCTGAGACTGTAACTCTTTACGCGAGTAGAAAGCCTCATCCTTCACCTGTGTCATGGTGGTTTTGAACTGCTAACCTGGGATTGGCAGCCCAATGCATAACCTACTGTGCCACCAGGGTTCCTATGTCTAGTTTAGTGAGGACTAAACTAGCAGAGATGTGCAGAGATCCTCTGCTCCCTGAGTTATCTGAGTCACAGTGTGAGCCCTCGAGCCAGGAGGTGACAGTCAACTTGGTCTGACTCTGTGGTGTTTCAGTAGACTAATAACCAAGAACAGTTCCTAAATACTCTGCTGTGGCGGAAGGGGCAATAGGAGGCCGACTCAGAAGCCCTTGGCAGGGATGATTCCCAAGGCTGGGAAGTCTTGATCCTAAATCACTAACTTCAAGAGGTTTCTTCCAGCTGCAATGAGGTGCTGATTGTAATAGAAAAATAGCACTAGACTTGCTGAAACACTGGCTTTAATTCCCACTTCTTTTTAATTAAAAAAAAAAATCTGCACTAAATCCCAGAGTTGGGGATCAGTCCTAGATCGGGGGGCGAGGAATCAACCCAGGGAAGCTAGTCAATCACAGGTGGGAGAGTGGGTCGCGGGCCTCTGTTCCAGCAGGTGTTGAGATGTGTACTAATTGCAAACCAAACCTGCTCGTATCCTAAGAGAAAACGGTTGAAAACCTAGGCAGGCTCTTACTTCTGACCAAAGGGTCTTTGATCTGATTATTCTGAACCAGATTATATTTGGGGTTGGTTGGTGCCTAAGAAATGAATGCTTGTAATTATGTACAAAACAGAGAAATGAAGCAAACACTCTAAAGCTGTCCCCACCCCCATGAAGATTCCCTTCCTTTGATGACCCCCTACAAGGTTGTTCCGGCTTAGGCTATTGAAAGGGAATGGCAGAGAGTAGTGCTTTTTAGGGTGGTACTTAGTATGATGTAAAAATATATTTTAAAAATGCCAGGTGGAAAATGTTCCTTAGAGACTTTCTATAGGAAAAACAAATGTTTATCAACTCTGCTTATCAACTGTTTGTTCTTCCTACCTCTGCAATTTCATCCATTAGTAACTGTCAGAGTTCAAGTTCAGTTCATTGCATACTCTGGAAATTTTTCTCACTGTTAATTAGTAAGGCTTTGAATCATAAATGTTGATGGCTAAATGGCACAATTCTTCACAGATGGTCATTCTTTAACCTTGGTACTGCTGTGACAGGCAGGTGAAATACAAGTAGTGTTTTGTTAAAATACCTTACATTTTTATTAATAAAATGTATTTTAACCCTGAGTTAATCTTTATTTTTTTGTTTCTAACTTACCCAGTTAAATCAAGAGTCATGAACTCCCAAGAGAGTGTTATTTTAATACAAAGGCTCTTTCTGCTCCTATAACTAACTATACTTAGACCATACCGACTCTAAAAGCACAGTCACCACTAAACACCAGCTCACCCCAGGGACAGTGGTAGCATCCTTTGATACACGGGTATGGAGGGGTGGGTTTCACCTCCCATGAAGGTCCCAGGAAACCACGCTCTAGTAAACCAGGGTGCATTTGCAATAAGATGTCAAGATTGAGACTCACTGAAGAACTATCTGCCTTGATGAGTCCACGAAAACCTACTCTCTCCATGTGCCATCAAGCTGCCCTTGAAATGTCTTCACCTCTGTTACGCCCTTTTAGCGAGCTCCAAGGGAAAGGAGTGTTACTTATTGAATCGTTCTGTGAAATGTTTTTCTCTTACAGTTTTCTTCATTTTTCATTGCACTTCATATCGGTCTCGCCTTGAACATCACGAAGAGGTTGTGTTCATATTGTATATTTACTGGTAGCATTGCTCTCATTTACTATACAAAATGTAAAGTCTCCTTACCTCTTTATACTTTTTGGTGTACTTTGACATATAAGGGTAAGTCCAAAAGTATTGTTACAAAATGTGAAGCTATTGTACTTGACATGGCCTCCATCTGGGCCTGTAGGCAGTGTTTATATCTCTCTAACCCTTTCCTGAAGAATTTTGTGCTCTTCAATTTAGAGCACCTCCAAACCACGGGTATGGCATCCTCTGGGGACTAACAATGTGTTCCTTTGTAATATCCTTTGAAGTGGCAAGGTAAGGGCTATGGAGTAGATTAAATTCTCCTAAAATAGAGAGGAACCCTGGTGGTGTCGGGGTCAGCAGTTGGAAACCGCCAGCCAGCTCTGAGGGAGAGAGATGAGGCTTGCTTTCTACTCCTATAAAGAGTTTGAGTTTTGGAAACCCTCAGGCACGGTTCTACCCTGTCCTATAGGCAGGCACGAGTCTGAATGAGCTCAATGGCAGTGAGTTTTTGAGACCCTCGAAGAATGAGAAAGTGCACTGTCCTAATGGGAACGAAATTGGTGCAACTTTTTATCCTTGTGATCATTCTGTGTTCTTTAAGAAGACATGTCAAGACGACCTTTTTGGAATCCCTAAAAGCAGCTGCCGCAACTTTCTGAGCTGACCTCTCTGTCTTGAATTTAACTGGGCCAGCAGTCGCTTGGAGGCCGATGCTTCATGGTATTTTTTTTGAAGGCTACCCTAATGAGATTAAGACAAGTGTAATGGTGAGAGAACTTGTCTGTCACCACCCGCTGATCAGAGACATGCTTAAACACATTTTGTGTAGAATAAATCCATGCCTGTATGAACTAGAACCCCAGAAACAATACTCTGACTTACCCTCGTAGATAACACCTTTAATCTGAAATAAGCCAACAAGAAGGATTATACTGTTACTATCTTCAATCTGTATATGAGGAAACTGAGACTTACTAAAGTGGTTAGAAAAGACAGACAAGGCAATTGGTAACTTGAGTGACTTTGTTCAGACACAAATGTGTGCATATCTTATGCAGTATGTTGTTGGGTGCATATTACCTACATTTTTTCAGAATTATGATCAAGAGCACCTTATTTTTAGAGTTATTGTTGAGAACCATATATTGGTTTTTTTCAGTGAGTTACCAATAAACGCTAGAATAGAGAGATTAAGAATTTGAACACTGTTCAAATGGGTGTTCCAGACTGGGCATTATCAGCCATTTTCTGTGATCAATGATGAGCATGTGGCCTGGTGTTTGGTTGTAAACGTTGACTTGACCAGGAGTTGTTTCGTAGTATTCATGGGTCCTCACTTTGTGCAATCTCTGGGCTGATTTCTTGTCAAACTTCATGTGTGTGCAGTTGCAGCTGACTGATTGGTAGATGATGCTTCTCCTTCTGCTGAAATATGTCTAGGAGTATCAGATTCAAACTACTCTTGACAACTGTGCCAGAGATGAACTATGAGATTAAAGAATTTTATCGTTTACCATATTTCTTTTTGACCTATTTTGGGGCATGTTAGGGAGTCCCTGACTGTTTTAGGATGTTGTAATACATCTACATTACACTTTACATATTTTTAACATAATTTTACATATTTGCCCCTTACATTAAATTTTGAAGTCAAGCATGAGAAGAAAATAGCATTCTCCTATTAGAAATGAAGAACCCCAACTTGGAGATAGTAAAGTATGTGGTTCAGAACATAAACTCTTGAATCAGACAAACCCAGAATTTCAGCCCTAGTCCATTAGTAGCTGAGGGACCTTGTCCAAGGTGTAGTTTTCTAATCTGTAAAACGGAGGACCTCATAGAATGATTGAGGAGTTTAAATGAGATAATATGTAGAAAATGTTTAGAACCTGGAAACACATTGGCTAGTATCATTTTCAGAAGTTACTATGTATTCATTTAATTCAACAAAAGTGGAACATTTCATGTAGTGACAAAGACTGAGTAAAATAGAAGGGGACAGTGCAAGAGAGGGGCAACTAGTTGGGTGTCTGGTGTTGGCATCTGCTCTGAGTCTCAAGTGGTGATGGCCTTGTGAAGCTCTGGGGGACTGGCCTGCAAGGAGGAGGAGACGGTGTGCACCAAGGGTGAGAGGCGTGGAAAGATGCTGTCCAGTATGAAGAGTGGAGGGGCTGGATTGTGCAGGGTTCATAGGCCAGAATAAAGAACAGGGGCTTATTCCAAGGGTGAGGTTTTGAGCAGGGGAGTGGGAATTTCAGGGGCAGTGAATTAATGAATGTGGTCTTCCAGTCAAAATCTTTTAACTCCCAGGGAAGGACCTTTCTCTGTTGGGTAAGAAGGTGGGGAAGATACTGATAAGATTCACCTGTGAGTAGTTGTGGACAAGATTCCCTGGAATGCCATCCTGCTGTGTCTAAAATGAACCCTTTGAGAAGCAGGAGAAGGGGTGGGGAAGGGGGTGTGTCTCATTACCAGCAAGAGCCAGGAGTGGAGACATATTCTGAACTCGAGATCCCCATGCCGTGAACCTCCTGGGTCCGAAAGACAGCTGTACCACGAGAGCAGCAGCAACAGAACCTATGGACTTCCCAACCTGCGGGCAAGTAAAGCTGTGAGTGCTTTTGTGCTAGAGGCTGGCTTGCGGAGTGGAGTGCCTGCCTCTGGGCACTGAATTCACAGAGCTGTGGGACTGGGTGTGCTGTCCCACTGAGCTTGAGATGAATGCCTTGGGATTGAGGCTTCCACCAGAATGCTATGCCCCTTGGGCATTTATTAGCAGACCTGAACGAACTTTGTAACACGTCCTGATAAGCAGCCATCCTGAGCATCTCTCACGAACATCACAACCAGTTAACTTCCTTAACAAGCCCTTTCATCATGAGTAGTGTCTGAGAGTTCTGTGTAGCCTTTGCATTGGATATTAGAAAGAGATGTGAGATAGAGAATACACAGATCAAGATAATGCAGGAGTGCCGTCTTGTTGTGGGCAAGCGTTAAGCTAGGCTCTGAAAGAAACAGCTGAAAAAGAAGTGTCTCCCCCCTCCCCCCCCACCACCACCGTAGTTTCGAGTCTTCTGTGTGGTATACTAGTGTATGGCAGATCTGCAGTGAAAATCGAGCCCTTCTGATTCACTACATGGTGTGCCTACTGGGGTGCTGTTAATCTGATAATGGCTGCTTTTTATCATGGTATCTCAGCAGTCATTCCAGAAGTGTCATGGCTCTTATTATCTGTTATGAATGTGTTTGCTCTAACAGTTTAAAGAGGCATGGGATGGGGGCCGGGGGTGGTGGATGAAAGGGTAAAGAGGCTGTTTCTGAACACTGGATACCAAATAGGACTTGGGAGGGAGGAGGGAGGGAAAAAAAACCTGGATCCTGTTGGGCCCAAGCGTGAGGGATACTCCTTCAGGTAGTGGGTGAGGCAGTACGGGCCAGGTCCAAAGACAAGCTCCACTCTGAGTTCTTGCCAGTGATGAGATCACACCCCCTGCTTGTAGACAACTCATTTTATACCCAGCAGTATATCATTCTTTACATCCATTACAAGTACTAGTAACCAAGGTAACCACTAAAGAGTATGGAGACCGGGTGGTGTAGTGGTTAAGCATTGAGTTGTACATCACAGAGTAAGCAGTTCAAAACTATCAGCTGCTCCGCCGGCTTTCTACTTCCGAGGGGTAGTGCGGAGTGGAGACCCAAAGCCCATCTGTAGGCCACTGGACATCCCTTTACAGAAGGGTCGTGGGCAGGAGACGAACCAGTTAGGGTGCAGTATAGCCCCAATGAAACATACAACTTTAGTTCTTTAATGCTTCCTCCCCCTACTATCATGACTCCAACTCTACAATACAACTCTGGCTTGACCAGAGCATGTACACGGTTACAGATAAGAGCTGGAAGCACAGGGAATCCAGGACAGATAAACCACTCAGGACCAATATTGAGAGTAGCCATACCAGGAGGGTAAGGGAAAGGTGGGGGGAGGGGGAAATCTATTACAAAAAACTACACATAACCCCCTCCCAGGGGAATGAACAACAGAAAACTGGGTGAAGGGAGACATTGGTCAGTGTAAGGCATGAAAAAGTAATAATTTATAAATTATCAAGGTTCATAAGGGAGGGAGGAAGGGGGGAAATGAGAAGCTGATACCAAGGGCTCAGGTAGAAAATGTTTTGAAAATGATGATGGCAACAAATGTATAAATGTGCTTGACACATGGATGTATGCATAAATTGTGATAAGAATTATATGAACCCCCAATAAAATGATTAAAAAAATAAGAGTCAGTCTCAGAAATCCACATGACAGTTCTACCCTGCCCTATAGGGTCTCCATGAGTTATAATCAACTTGATAGCAGTGAATTTTGTTTGTTTTGTTTTTGGTGGTCTAGTTCTCTACTAAGGTCAGACCTTAATCTCATCCTCTTTCTGTTTGTTAGCAGATAATGCCCTAAAGAGGGAGTGAAGCCACAGATGTGTGAAGATCAGAAGTATGATTACATCACATGAGGGATTATGACTGGAAGGGCCATGTTAATTGAATGTATCTCAGGAGGCTACTCAACTATAGATTCATTAGGATTATTATCTCACTGGTGCTTTTTTGCAAAGAGCCCCAGTAGTGTAGTGGGTTATGGACTGGGCTGCTAACTGCAAGGTGAGCAGTTTGAACCCACTAGCTGTTCCCAGGGAATAGATGTTTTCCAGTGGAAAACCCATGGATTTTCAAGTTCTAGCCTGTCCCATAGGGTCACTATGAGTTGGAATCGACTCATCAGCCCTGAGTGAGTGATTTTTGCCCAAGCTATATTGTAATAAAAATAAAGAAAAAAATTTTACCCCAACCAATAAACCTATTAATTTTCACATACACTTCCTAGTTCATGTGTGTTGTTGTTAGGTGTTGTCGAGTCACGTCTGACTCACAGCGACCCACTGTATAACAAAAGGAAACACGCCCTGGTCCTGGGCCAACTCACAACCAGACTCCTCTCTTTGAGCCCATTGCTGCAGCGATTGTGTCACTCCATCTTGTTGAGATTCTTCCTCCTTTCCCCTGGGCCTCTACCAAACATGATGTCCTTCTCCAGGTGTGGGCTCACCTCATAATATGTCCAGGTATATGAGATGAAGACTCATCCTTCTTGCTGCTAAGGAACATTCTGATTTAGCCTCCTTCCAACACATATTTGTTTGTTCTTCAGGCAGTCCATGGCAGTTTTGATGCTCTGCCAACATCACCATTCCAATATATTGATTCTGTTTTGGTCTTCCTTATCTGGTGGCGTAGTGGTTACAAGTTGGGCTGCAATCTGCTGGGTTGGCAGTTCAAAACCAGCATCTCCGTGGGAAAGACTCCTGTAAAGAGTTCTAGTCTCTGAAACCCACAGGGGTCACTGAGTCAGCATTGACTGGATGGCAGTGAGTTTGGTTTGCATTTCATTGTTCAGCTTTCACATCCATATGAGGTGTGATCTAAAAACAGTCTGGCTTGGATCAGGCACACCTTGCTTTCAGAGTCATCCTTCTTTGTGCCTGTATGCCATTGATTTTTTGAGTACCACTACCATAGGCCTTCACTGGGGATCAAAGTAAAATGAAACCCTTGACAACTAAAATCTTTTTTTCATTTATCATGATGTTACTTAATGGGCTCTTCTTGAGGATTTTTATTTAGGTTGAGATGTAATCCATACCGACGGCTGTAGTCTTTGATCTTCATCAGTAAGTGCTTCAAGTCCTCTTCATTTTAAGCAAGCAAGGTTGCATCATCTGCATATCAGAAGTTGTTAATAAGCTTTCCTCTAATCCTGATGCTGTGTTCTTCATATAATTCAGCTCTGATTATTTGCTCCGCATACAAATTAAATAACTATGGTGTGTTGGTCCAGATTGACTAGAGAAACAAATTCATAGACACTCATGTGTATAAGAAAGAGCTTTATATAAAAACTAATTGTATATTAAGAAAACATCCCTGCCCAGTCCAGATCAGTCCATCAGTCCAATACCAGCCCATATGTCTGATACCAGTCTATAAATTCCTCTTCAGACTCAGACACAACACATGCAGTGATGCCAAATGCAGGAAGATCACAGGCCAGTGGGTGGAAAGTCTTGTGGATCCAGTGGTGGTGCTGGTGTGGGTCTCCATGCGGTTTCCCAGCTGTAGGGCGGCTCTAGCTACATCAGCGTAGCTCCATGGGGCTTGTCAACAGGAATGTCTCACAGGGAGAGGAGGCAGAGAGTGTGTGTCTGGCCTCCAGTGAGCTATTTATCTCCACACCTCCAAATGAGGTCGTCGTCAAGCTGTGGCCTGATTGACAGATTAGACTCCACCCCTTCTTCAAGTTGACAGATTACTTAACTTCCACATATGGTGAAATGTTCAACTCTGATGGCACACCTTTCCTGATGTTAAACCACACAAATTCCCCGTGCTCTGTTTGAACGATGCCTCTTGGTCTATGGACAGCTTCTACTTGAACACAAGTGTTCTGGAACTCCCATTCTTTGCAATGTTATCAATGATTTGTTGTGAGCCACACAATTGAATGCCTTTGTTTAGTCAAAACACAGGTACACACACCTCTCTAGCATGCTTCACTTTCATCCAAGATCCATCTGGGATCAGCAGTGATATCCTTTATTTCATATCTTCATTTGAACTCAGCCTAACTTCCTTTTGGCTGTTCCCTGTCAATATATTGCTGCCACTGTCTGTTAATTATCTTCAGCAAAATTTAACTTCTGTGAAATAATGCTATGTCTTCTATGGAATTCTACCTTCCTTTGGAATGGCACATGTGTGCCTCTCTCTCTATGTGCATGTATATGTGATTTTCTTTTTTTGTAATATTCTCATAGTTATAATTGTACAATATGAGCTCATTCATCCTTTAATTTTATCATAACAAGCTTTAAAGCAAATCAGTTACCTCCAATGAAAAATAAAAGATTAGAATATGAAAAGTCTTCGGGGTCTTAATAGTTGATTGGGGTGATGCTTTCCAGGTAGCCCATGGCAGTGTTGGAGGTGTCCTTGGAAGGAGCAGCTGTGCATTTGGACCTTGGAACGTCTGTCAGGCTTCCAAGAAAGCCTGGAGGGAAATGGAAAAACACAGCGATTTGGCACTGCTGCGAAACTCACCAGCTGGCTCGGCTCCGTGTGAGAAAAGAAGGAAATAAGCCCTGCCTGATGTGGAACTGGGCGGCTAAAGCTGTAGTAGACAGCGGATCGCAGTTTGTCCACCTTATCAGTTTTTCTTCAGTAGCTTTCTGCTTCCTTGTCACTTGTTATAAAACTGGCTTTATCAGAGGGGAAGAGAAAAGTGATGGACAAATCCATCTTTTAGTGGATTTTAAAGTTGTTCTGTATTTACGATCAGTTTAACTTAGAGTGGTCTGTGTACAAATATAGTCTAGTCACATGGCATTCGAAGATCTCTATGATCAACTCCAACTTCCTCAGGATGAAAGCTGTATTCAGGTTCTTGACTGATAGCTCTCCCACCCAAATCAGCTGTTCTGCCTGCGGCCGCTGCATTGGCTGCAGCTAACTTGAGTGGAAGGCAGTGAGTCCTGTATGCCCAGAGCAGAGCGTTGTTTCCCCTTTCTCCTCTCTAATGTTCAGAAACTTCAGAGGAATGTTTTTTGGCTTTGGCACCTTGGAGTCCATCAGATTGAAGTCATTTCATAGACAGCAAATCTCAGAAAATAATTTCCATAAACTCAAATTTCAAAATCCAAGATGTTCTGTCTCAAGTTCACACCATCGCACGGCTTTGGCTGAAGGAAGACTGCCTCTGTGCTGTCAATGGGTGAGTTTCATTTTGAGCACAAGCATGATAGAATGTATAGTTCGCACGACATCACTTCTTTGTACACCCCACCCCACCCCTAGCTTTTATCGGACAACAAAAACGTGAGTCGGATTTGGAACCGCAGCATCAACAGGCCAGAGGGAATGTGGTCGCAGTGAAGTGTTGCCGTGGTGGAGAAGCTCTGGGAGAGAAGGTCTTCCCGCCCACTCTGCCTCCATGCTGCCCATGCTACAGGGGCTGGCTTTGGTGCAGGAGCCTGGGGGCTCTGCACTGGGCTGCTAACCACTGGGCCAGCTGTTTGAAACCACCGGCTGCTCCTCGGGAGAAAGACAAGGCTCTCTGCTGTAAAGAGTTACAGCCAATTTCGAGAATGATGAGGGCAACGAATGTATAAAGATGCTTTACTCAATTGATGTATGCATGAGCCTCAATAAAATGATTTATTAAAAAAAAAAAAAGGTTACAGCCTCGGAAACTTAAGGGCCAGCTCTGCTCTGTCCAATCCATAGGGCCCACAGGAGGCGGAATTGACTCCAGGCGGTGAGTGAGAAGACCGCTGAGACAGTCTTTGGTGGCCCTGTCCACTGGCACATTGCTTTCTCGTGTTTACACCCCCACAGTTCCTAGAAGCATCTTTTCTCCAAGCGCTTTACTTTTCAGTGACCTCTTTCTGGTGGGGTCACATGACGACTGGGGAAGCCTGTTGTGAGCATGAGGAGCTGCCTGTTGCCTAGTGGGCACTGTTGGATTCGCCCTTAGGGAGTTTGCCATCTGCCATGCGCAAAGACCTTTGCTGCCGCCGACCAGGCAATCCGTGGGTCCCACCAGACCACGAATTGCAAGGAGGAGGAGAGCAAGACCACGAGCTCAGACATGACTAGGAAAATGGAGCCCAGCGTCCACGAACCCGCTGCATTCACGGGCTCTGAGAGGCAGGGTGTGATCAGTTAATTGTCCTCACCTGAGTGCGCCTGCAGCTCATGTCCTCCCCCCTCGCCAAAGCAGTGCCAGCCCCTTGAGCTTGGCTGTGGCTCCGCCACAACTTGATGGCATTTTGATGAGCTCCCTTTCATTTTGTGGACAAAACAGAAATGGAGACATTCTGACACAGGGCACACTGTTGTCAGCACCAAGTGTCCATGTGCTCCTTTGTAGCGTGTGTGTGTGTCACACAGACGCCACTGCAGAACGGGGCTCCGGCAGGGGTCCCTCTGGTGGGGCGGTCAGGCAGTGCTGCTGGTCACATGACACCTCAGGCTTGCTGAGATCAGCCTGCCTTTTCACCTCCGTGCTCTCAACAGGTGCCTGCCACTCACGCCTGAGGGTGAGATGAAGCAAAGTGGAGGCGATCATGTGGATCTGGTTGAGACAAGTCTTCTTTTCCTTTTGTGCTGTGACACAAGTGCAAGGTTTCTAGAACACAGCAGATCATCAAAAAGGGTGAATGGTATTAGTATCCTTTCTATTTTTCTTTTAAGCTGTTTTTGCCTCCTGTCAGTAAGTCAATCCGCGTCTCCGTTTGTCTTAAGAAACACTTTTAAGTAGAAGCACGGTCCAGGTCCCACAGTCACTATCAAGGGGGGGGTGGGGAGGGGTAAGATTTGACTTGCAACCCTACTCTCATGGGAGTAAGTAAAAAAAAAGTATTGCTACAAAAGTAATAGAAACTTTTACTAACAAAAATACCAACAGGTCGATCTTGCTTCTCTGCATACTCCTTTGAAATCTACACACTTCTTAAAATGGTGTTTCGAGCTTTCTAATGCTTCCTCCAAGAATTCTGTGTTGTTTGACTTATACCACATCAAAGCAGCGGTTTTGATATCTTCCAGGGACTCAGATTGTGTTCCTTTTTACTATTCTTTGCGTTTCTAGATCAGAAAGAAGTCTGAAGTGGCAAAACCGGGCCCATGGGCTTGATGAGGTCAGGATTTCCAATGGCACTCTCCAGCACAGCCCTTGTTACCCTGGACGAACGGGCAGCCGGCGCATTGTACCGATGGGGATAAAGCTCCTGGTTGCAGCTTTCCTGGCCGTTTTCACTTTTCTTAATATATCCTTCGAAATAAGTCTCTGTGATGGTCTTATGTTCTTCAAGAAGATCTATCACGATTACCTCTTTGGAATCTCAAAAACAAGTTACTGTGGCCTTCTGAGCTGACCTCTGCCTTGAATTTAACTGACCCCACAGATCCCCTCAAATGGGGATCTCTTTTGAAGGCACTTTTTGTTTTTTACATTTTATTAGGGGCTCATACAACTCTTATCACAGTCCATACATATACATACATCAATTGTATAAAGCACATCTGCACATTCTTTGCCCTAATTATTTTCAAAGCATTTGCTCTCCACTTAAGCCCTTTGCATCAGGTCCTCTTTTTTTCCCCTCCCTCCCCGCTCCTCCCTTCCTCATGAGCCCTTGATAATTTATAGATGGTTATTTTGTCATATCTTGCCCTATCCACAGTCTCCCTTTCCCCCCTTCTCTGCTGTCCATCTCTCAGGGAGGAGTTCACATGTGGATCCTTGTAATCATTTCCCCCTTTCCAACCCACTCACCCTCTACCCTCCCAGTATCGTCCCTCACACCCCTGGTCCTGAAGGTATCATCCACCCTGGATTCCCTGTGCCTCCAGCTCTCATATGCACCAGTTTACAACCTCTGCCGTATCCAGTCCTGCAAGGTAGAATTCGGATAATGGTAGTTGGGGGGAGGAAGCATCCAGGATCTGGGGGAAAGCTGTGTTCTTCATCGGTACTACATCGCACCTTGACTGACCCATCTCCTCTCCTAAACCCCTCTGTGAGGGGATCTCCAGTGGCCGACAAATGGGCCTTGGGTCTCCACTCTGCACTTCCCCCTTCATTCACTATGGTATATATATACACCATATATATGGTACATATATATGTATTTTTTTGCATGGTGCCTTATACCTGGTCCCTTTGGCACCTCATGATCGCACCGGCTGGTGTGCTTCTTCCATGTGGGCTTTGTTGCTTCTGAGCTAGATGGCCGCTTGTTTATCTTCAAGCCTTTAAGACCCCAGACACTGTCTCTTTTGATAGCTGGGCACCATCAGCTTTCTTCACCACATTTACTTGTTCACCCGCTTTTGCTTCAGCAGTTGTGTCGGGAGGGTGAGCATCGTAGAGTGCCAATTTAATAAAAGAAAGTATTCATGCGTTGAGGGAGTGCTTGAGTAGAGGCCCCAGGTCTGAAGGCACTCTTAAGAGGATGGTGTTAGTAGATCACTAGTCCTCAGCCATTCACTAATCACAGAGGTGTGTTTAGTCACAGTAATTTGCTTGGAATAAACCCATGCTTATACGAACTGGAACGCTTGTAGCAGGACTTTTTGTGTTATCTTCTTAGGTTTATCTTAGTAGTTGAAGTGTTTGTATCCCTTTATTTCCTGTAAGCAACCCCCTGGCAGAGCGGGTTATTTGTGGGAGGGATGCTAATATCAAAACTTTTTGCAGAGTTACCTGTGTGAGAAGCTAAACATTTGGGGCAGAGAGACATTCGATACATCAAGACAGAAATTCATGTGTTAGGTAGAAACTTGTCTGAATGGGTTGATCTTTCATAGACTACCAAGACTTGTTCATGTCTGGCATATGAAGGGTTTCAGAAAGTTTGTGGGAAAACTAGTCTATTTTAATTCCATTTCCCCACAGACTTTTTGAAGCTCCCCTGTTGCCAGGAACTGATAGCCCAGAGTGTCGTCAGAGATTTGATTATACTTCTCTGTAGAAGTTAGACTGCTCTGGGTGGGTCGTGTACAGTGGTTAAGATTGTGGACCCTGAGTTCCCTCCTTCATACTGTGGCCTTGGGCAAGTAGTTTAAATCCTCATCTGCACAAGGATAAATAATAACATTATCAAGGAGTCTTGATGGCCTAGTGGTTATGAATTGGGCTGTGAACTGCAAGGTCAGTAGTTCAAAACCACCAATAGTTCTGCGGGAAAAATATGGGCTGTCTACTCCTTTTTAAGAGGTCCAGTCTCACAAGTTCACAGGGGCAGTTCTGTCCTGTTCTAGAAGGTAGTTATGCGTCGGTATTGACTTGATAGGAGTGAGGTTTGGTTTTATCAAGGAACCCTGGTGGCGTAGTGGTTATCCATTGGACTGCCAACTGCTCTGGGAGCAAGATGGGGCTTTCTACTCTTGTAAAGAGTTCGTCTTGGAAGCTAAGAGGGACAGTTCTACTCTGTCCTGTAGAGTTGCTATGAGTCGGCACCAACTCGATGGCAGTGAGTTTGGGTTTTGTCATGGTTGCAATGAAAGGAAGCACTTAACAGTGACTAGTAGCACATAGTCAACTCACTGAAAGACTCACTGCCATAGAGGTGACTCTGACTCATAGTGACCCCACAGGACAGAGTAAAATTGCCCCTTTGAGTTTCTGAGGCTGTACATCTTTAAGGGAACAGAACACCTGGTCTTTCTCCCACTAAGCAGTAGCAGCCCAACATATAACCCACTGTTCCACTCCAGCTCCTTAGCACATTGTAAGCCCTTAGTACATGCTACTTAGCAAACAATGATTCCATAGGAAATGTATACAGAGCTCGGTATTGACCCATGGAGTTTGAAATGAACATGGCGTTTTGTCTTGTTACTGGCTGCACTGAAGCTGGCTTGATGCATGGGACCCCACACAATGGAACGGCACCGAATGCTGCTTCATCTTTTCCCATCACCAGAACCTATCCACCACTGATCCAGGGAATTTTCGTTGGCTGGTGTGTGTGTGTGTGTGTGTGTGTGTGTGTGTGTGTGTGTGTGTGTGTTGGGGTGGTGGTGGTTGTGGTAATCTAGTGTGTCTGGCATATAGAAGATGTCTGTAGTTTTAAAGAGATTCTGTCAGCACCATTAAGGAGCCCTGGTAGCATAGTAGTTATCCTTTGGGTTGCTGCTTGCAAGGTCAGCAGTTCAAAACCACCAGCTGTTCCTCAGGAGAAACCTGGGACATTTTATTCCCATAGAGAGTTGTGGTCTGGGAAACTCACAGGGGCAGTTCTATGAATCAGCATCGCCTCGATGGCAGTGAGGTGAGGTTGGTATCAGCACCATTGCCTATGCTCATCAATACCGCCCCCTGTGGTCAAAGAGTGGGAGGTGGTGTGGCAGTTAATAGTTGAGCTGGCCAACTGTAAGCCTATCCTGCAGGCATGACGCAGGAAGCTTACATCATAGATGGACAGTGAATTTGGGTCTCCCCAGGACAGCCCACGACTGAAGTGATGCACGAAGCCCAGAAGGGACTCACTGAACACACTGAAGTCCTTCTTCCAAGGGTGCCCATCAGATAGATGGCCCTTATTCCAGGGAATTGTCGCTGAGAGTGGGGAGTTGATCTGATTCCAGTGACAGGTCCCTGGAGGGAAACAGGTGAGGGCCTGAGGGAAGTTCCCTATGACAGATCTCTACTTGTACAACATTTATACGGATGGAATTTTATTTGTCCTGTCAGGCATATTTGTGGTAGCCAAAATGTAACTTTATACTCACTCTTTGAAATTTATAATACCCAAACTTTTAAAATTCATTTTATCCGGGGTGCATAGAACTGTTATCACAATCCATCCGTCCATCGCGTCAAGCACATCTGTACATTTGTTGCCATCATCGTTCTCAAAGGATTAGCTTTTTACTTGAGCCCTTACTATCAGCTCCTCATGTTTCCCCTCCCTCACAAACCCTTGAGAATTTATAAATTATTATTATTTTGTCATGTCTTACATTGTTCTATGTCTCCCTTCACCCATTTTTCTATTATGCATCCCCTAGGGAGGGAGCTATATGTAGATCCTTGTGATCAGTTCCCCCTTTCTACCCAGCCTTCCCTCCACCCTCCCAGGATCACCACTCTCACCACTGGTCCTGAGGGGTTCATCTGTCCTGGATTCCCTTTGTTTCCACTTCCTATCTGTACCAGTGTACATCCTCTGGTCTAGCCAGATTTGTAAGGTAGAAATTAAGATCATGATAGTCGGGGGGAGGAAGCATTAAAGAACTAGAGGAAAGTTGTATGTTTCATTGGTGCTACACTGCACCCTGACTGGCTCATCTCCTCCCCTTCATCTCATCTCCTTCCATAAGGGGATGTCCAATTGCCTACAGATGGGCTTTGGGTCTCCACTCTACACTACTCCTCATTCACAATGATATGACTTTTTGTTCTTTGATGCCTGATACCTGATCCTATTGACAACTCGTGATCACACAGACTGGTGTGTTTCTTCCATGTGGGCTTTGTTGCTTCTGAGGTAGATGGCCGCTTGTTTATCTTCAAGCCTTTAAGACCCCAGACCCTATCTTTTGATAGCCGGGCACCATCAGCTTTCTTCACCACATTTGCTTATTCACCTGCTTTGTCTTCAGGGATCATGTCGCAAAGGTGAGCATCATGGAATGCCAGTTTAATAGAACAAAGTGTTCTTGCATTAAGAGAGTATTTGAGTAGAGGCCCAATGTCCATCTGCTACCTTAATACTAAGCCTATAAATATATACACATAGATCTATTTCCCCATCATCATATATAAATCTGCTTTGCCTCCTAGTTCTTTCCTCTATATCCTTTTACTTTTCTCTTGTCCCACTATCATGCTCAGCCTTCATTTGGGTTTTAGTAATTCCTCTTGGTTACATTGCCCTTAATTAAGCCCTACTAAGCCTTCTACACCCTCCTCACCATCGATTTTGGATCACTTGTTGTTCCCTTGTTTCTGGGTTTGTTAACACTCACTTCCTTTCCTTCGCATCGCTTTTCCCATGTCTCCATGTAACCGTTGGCCCCATTGTTTTCTCCTCCAGATTGTTTATCCAGATATCTAGATAGACTTGTAGAGATAACAATATGCACAGAAAACAAGACAGAGCAAAACAAAGCAACAAAAGAAAACAAAAAAAGAAAAGCATGTAAACAGTTGGGGGTCTGTTTGTTGACCTTTAGGAGTGTTTTCTTGTTGAATCTGATGGAGTGCCATGCCCTGGCCTCAGAGTCTATTTTGGTATTTCCTGGCTATTTCCTTGCTGTGCTTCCCTTGCTGTTCTGTTGCACGCCTTTAGTGTTTTGCCTCGGTGTGGTGGGGTCAGATCGAACACCAGTCCTTCACTGTGTAGCCCCGTAGGGCTATGAACACCCAAACTTTTAATTGTGAGGTTTTACTCTAGGAAGACTATAGATTGATGCTAATTCTTTGTTCTTCTTAAGCCTGTTTCATCTGCATTCGGTGACCTGCAGTAGAACTAGAACTAGCAGTGACCTGTGTAGCTTTAGGTTCTTCCTTGAACCGTAGTTCCTTGAATCTTCCTTGAACCGTAGTTTATTCAAAATTAAGAAAATTGAGAAGGTCCCATAACATGAGAAACGTTTGAAAGAGACTATAGTGGAAAGCAGCCCCTTCTTTTTTCCCGAGGGGTCGCTTTGGGAGCAGAACATGCCTCTCGTCCGTGCATTTGGAGCAAGTTGCTGGCTTTTCCAAGCAAACATGGGTCCCTCTCCGTTTCCACACGCCTCTGTACTTTCCTTCTTTGTTTTTAGTCTTTGTCACCCAGCCGTGACTCTTAACAGTCAGCCTTACTGTCACCCTCTTCCTATTGCAGAGCTCCTCACGAGTTCTGCAGACTGTCACATCTCCGCCCTCTTGTGCTCTCTACTCTTCCTGAGTTCGCTCCTTTGTCACGTGCAGCAACCTTCCATCTGGTGCCCCCGCCTCCCCCTGGAAGTCGACTCTCTATACTGTTGCCAGGGTAAAGTGTGTAAATACAGTTGAACATCGTGATAACTTCCTGCCCTCTAAAGGTGAAAGTCGGACTCCCGAGGCCTGGCACACAAGGCTGTGGCAGGGATTCTGGTTGCAGCCTTGGGGAGTGCCTGCTGATGTTAGTTTTGTGCACGCTGTTCTCTGTACAGCGAGTGCTCCTGCCTCCTCCTTCCCTCACCCTTTGGCTGAGGAGGACACGCACACCCCATGAGCCAGCTTTGGGTGTCACCTGAGGGAAGGGCACCTGACTCTCCCTCTCCTCTCACATTTGAATTGGGTACCCTGCCGACGTGGTCCCACAATACAGAGTGTATACACATCTTAGTTCTCCCACTATACACTGCTCTCTCCTGGTTGATCTGTCTCCTTTAAAAGTGTGTTTCTTGAGATTAGGGACCTGAGATCATACAATGTGTGACCCAGTAAATGCTCACTGCATGAATAAAGCGATCTGCCCTCTTTCCATTTATATTTTTCTATTTATTGGGCTTGATTATGAAGGAGCCCTGGGAGTGCCAAACCCACCAGCTGCTCCACACGGAGAAAAGATGCGGCAGTCTGCTTCCATAAAATGATAGCCTTGGTATGGAGCAGGGAACCAGTGGAGAGGTCTGAGGGGATGGCCCCAATACCAACTATGTGGACATCAGCAGCCCCTCCCCCCAGAAGAATTTATTTCAGAGGATAGCACTGAATCTGTACCTCCAGGAGAGGGACATGTCTGATCAGAGCACACGGGAGCAAATGAAGGGGGAGGAACAGAGAGTGAAGTACATCCTGGCCCATTAATCCTTGAAGACGATATTCCTGCTCAGAGCAGCCAATCCACAGAGAAGACCATATGGCTGGCCCCACTATGAAGCATGACATTCCTCACTGACTCATAGCCCTGCAGGGGACAACACTGGAGACACAGTGTGGGAATTGTGCCCAATCTGATCCCACCACACAGAGGCAAAACACTTAAGGGCATGGAACAGCAAGGGGAACAGAGCAATGAAGTCCCCAGGGGATACCAAAAATAGACTTTGGGGCCAGAGCTTGGTGCCCCATCAGACTCAACTGGAAAACACTCCTAAAGGCCAACAAACAGTCCTTGAACGAACTACAAGCTTTTCTTTCTTTTTGCTGTGTTTTGTTTTTTTTGTCTTTGGTTTGTTGTTTTGTTTTATTTTGTTGCTTGGTTTTGCTCTGTCTTGTTTTTGTGCATGTTATTATCTCCACAGGTCTGTCTAAAGATAGGCTGGATGAACAATCTGGAGGATAAAACAACGGGACCAACAGTTCTGGGGGGGGGCATGGAAGAGGGGGAGGGGGAAAAGGAAGTGATATTAACAAACCCAGGGACAAGGGAACCACAAGTGGTGAGAAGGGTGTAAGAGGCCTGATAGGGCATGTCCAAGGGTAATATAAGCGAGAAGAATTACTGAAACCCAAATGAAGGCTGAACATGATAGTGGGAACAGAGGAAAGTAAAAGGAAAAAGAGGAACAAGCTAGCAAACAAAGGGCATTTATAGAGGTCTAAATAAAGGCATGTATATATGTAAATATATTGATATATGAGGATGTGGAACATCTATGTGCATATATATATATAGGTTCATTATTAAGAAAGCAGATGGACATTGGGACTCCACTCAAGTACTCCCTCAATGCAAGAATACTTTCTTCTATTAAACTGGCATTCTATGATGCTCACCTTCCTGACACAACCACTGAAGACAAAGCGGGTGAATAAGCAAATGTGGTGAAGAAAGCTGATGGTACCCAGTTATCAAAAGATATAGTGTCTGGGGTCTTAAAGGCTTGAAGGTAAACAAGCAGCCATCTATCTCAGAAGCAACATAGTCCAAATGAAAGAAGCACACCAGTCTGTGTGATCACGAGATGCCAAAGGGATCAGTTATCAGGCATCAAAGAACAAACATTCATATAATTGTGTGCTTACCTCGCAGATACGATATCTGAAGACAAATGGGTGCATAAGCAAATGTGGTGAAGAAAGCTGATGGTGCCTGGCATCTGGGGTCTTAAAGGCTTGAAGGTAAACAAGCGGCCATCTAGCTCAGAAGCAACAAAGGCCACATGGAAGAAGCACACCAGCCTGTGCGATCACGAGCGGTCGAAGGGATCAGGTATCAGGCATCATCAGAGCAATAAATCATATCATTGTGAATGAGGTGGAGTGAGGAGTGGAGACCCACAGCCCATCTGTAGGCAATTGGATATCCGCATACGGAAGGATTGTGGGGAAGAGACGAGCCAGTCAGGGTGCAGTGTAGCAATAATGAAACATACAACTTTCCTATAGCTCCTAAATGCTTCCCCATCCCCCCCCCACTATCATGATCTTAATTCTACCTTACAAATCCGGCTAAACCAGAGGATGTACACTGGTACAGAGAGGAACTGGAAACACAGGGAATCCAGGACAGATGATCCCTTCAGGACCAGTGGTGAGAGTGGCGATACTGGGAGGGTGGGGTGGATAGGGGGAACCGATTACAAGGAACTACATATAACCTCCTCCCTCAGGGGATGGACAACAGAAAAGTTGGTGAAGGGAGACATCGGACAGTGTAAGATATGATAAAATAATACTAATTATACATTATCAAGTGTTCATGAGGGAGAGGGGAGCAGAGAGTGAGTGGGGAAAATGAGCAGCTGATGCCAATGGGCTTAAGGGGAGAGCAAATGTTTTTAGAATGATGAGGGTAGCGAATGTACAGCGAATGTATGTATGGATTGTGATAAGAGTTGTATGAGCCCCAATAAAATGATTAGATGAAAACAAAAATGATAGCCTTGGAAACCTGTGGGGCAGCTCGGCCATGCTTGTAGGGTCGGAAGGAATCCTACCGCAGTGGGGAGATGCCCAGTGGAGACCCCAGGTAGTGCAATGGCTAGTGTGCTCACCAACAGGCTGATGGTTTGAGTCTGTCCAGGGAAGAAAGTCCTGGCAATCTACTTCTGAAATGCCAGCCCTTGAGAGCCCTGTGGGTCATAGTTCTGCGTCAGCACACACGGGCCGTTGGTGTGGGCTTCGGCTTGATGGCTGTGAACAGCAGCAACAAATGCGTGCTGCATTTTTCTCCATTGAGTTTGATTTCATTGCTCATCATTCCCTCCTCCCATAGATTCTTGTTTTGTTTTTTTAATTTTATTTTAATCATTTTATTAGGGGCTCTTACAGCTCTTATCTCAATCCATACATATACCCATTGTGTCAAGCACATTTGTACATTTGTTGCCATCATCATTTTCAAAACAGTTTCTTTCTACTTGAGCCCTTGATATCAGTTCCTCATTTACCCCCTCTCTCATGCTCCCTCCCTCATGAACCCTTGATAATTTATAATCCCCCCCCATGTCTTATACCAACCACTATTTCCCTTCACCCAGTTTTCTTTTGTCCATCCTCCTAGGAAGGGGTTAGATGTAGATCACTGTGATCGGCTCCTCCACCCACCTTCCCTTTACCCTCGTGGTATCACAACTCTCATTACTGGTCCTGAGGGGTCTATCTGTCCTGGATTCCCTGTGTTGTGACCTCTTTTCTGTACCAGTGTACATGCTCTGGACTAGCCGGATTTGTAAGGTAGAATTGCGGTCATGATAGTGGGGGGCAGGAAGCATTAAAGAACTAGAGGAAATTTGTGTGTTTCATCGGTGCTATGCAGCACCGTCCCATGGATTCCTGAATCATGATTTTGCTAGTCAGTCTCAAGCAATCTTCCCAGCTCTTTGACTCTCCTCCCTACAGTGGACAGGGATGATGCTCACTTTGTCCACGGCTATCTCCTTTCTACCTAGAGCAGTGATGCCACAGACTTTGCAGGTGCTCAATAAAGAACTGTTGAGTGAATGACTGTGTCACACTCAAATGTGAAAATGCAGCTCCTGTTTCCTTTCGAGTCTTTGTCCTTAACTCCATTCTGTTCAACATTCTTATTAGAGAGCTTAGTATGTTCTTCCTTGTTACATGTCTTAATTCTTTTAATCCTTAATAGGACAAGACTGTGCTGAGAAACAAAAGGAAAATGCTGATGAGACAGTGTCTTCTCATGGTGGGAGAAGAAAAGTTGGATAGGAATGGTTGATCCCATGCTGTAAGTGATTTTGGTTTCATTGGCAGGAGCGCTCTTCTGGCTTCTCAGCATGCTTCCAGAGTGAGGGAGAAATGCCTTATGTGGACAAAGGAGGTAGATGTGGATACAGTCCTCCCTGAGGCTACATCTCCAGCAGTAATGTTCTCTTTCAAGGATGGGATGTTTCCATTCATTGATTTGAGACATTTTGAATATGATTATGACATGAGGAATAGAATGGGATGCATTAAGCATATATATAAGGCATTATCTTGGTATTTATGAAATTCAGGGAGATAAAATAGATACTGGGAGAAATTATAAAAACAGAATGGTTGCTTATAAGGAGTGATGGCATGAGTAGGATAGAGCTTTGGGACAATTTGGAATATAAATCTACCACTTGAATAGCTAGGCACCTTGTAGCAACTCAGTATGTCCGAGATTAATAAACCAAAAACATAATCTGGCTGTCTTACCTGTAATCTCCTGGGGGTTGTTCTGCAGATGGAACGAATTGGTGTTTATAAAGTATCCCACCTGTTCTCTGCCAAATGGTAGTTGCTCGATAAATGCTAGTTTTGCCTTCTTACAAAGATGCTTTGAGGATTAGGACTATCTTTTTTAACTTTTTACTGTGAAAGGGTACAGAGCAAATTGGTTTTCCCCTCAGCAATGCATCGGCATTTTGTTTTGTGACATGGATTGCAATCTCCACAGGGCAACTGCTCTCTACTTCCTCCGCGTGTTTCCTCTTTCCACTCATTCTGTTCCTTCCCGCCATCTAAGCTTTATCCCTGTGCAAATGCTGCCACTTTTGCCCCTTTGTGACTGTTAGAGTCACGTGACAGTAGTCCACTGCTTCCCGAGTGATGCATCCCGTATGAGCTGGGCTATCGAGAACCTTGGGCTCCTCTCAGCCCTTCCAAGTCCCCGAGCCACAGACTCCCACTAGGATGAGCCTCGGCTGCAGTCTTCACAGGAGCAGATTGTCAGCTCTTTGTCCCATGGAGTGGCTGGTGGGTTTGAACACAGACCTTGAAGTTAACTGCTGGACAAGTAACAGGGTGCTACCAAGATGCCTGTTTTCTTTTAAGATCTTTACATTTTTTTCATATTTATTTAGTCTGGAGTAAATAGAAGTTTTTTCCTACTGAAAATTCTGTTGAATATTTTGGTTTCAGTGATTGTTCTTTTTCATGTGTTTTGTCTTGCTTCATTTTTGCTTAATAATTTCTGGTTCTTTTTCAATGAAAGATCTCCCTTCATTTCTTTGAAAGTTCTAAACGCACTCATTTTAATTTCAAATGGAATGACCCTATTTGTCAATTCATGATTTTTCTTTTAGTTGCCTTTGTTTCTATCAGATTGACTTGAATTTTATTTTCTTCTTCAAATTTTAGTTTACAGAATCATTTTGAATAGAAGGTCTGTATTTTTCTCTTTGGTTGGTTCTCTTCTGCTGCTGCCTCCTTAATGGTTTGCATTTTCTTTTATCTGGCTCTGCATTCCTAGTTCAGAATCCAGTCTTTTGAGATTCATGTTTCAGGGTAACCTTGAAAGTCTCAACAGATCCAACCAGAGAGCAAGTGGGGACTGTATTTCACTGTCTGATATGAGGCTGCCTGTATTCTCCTGTGTTAGGCTGGGATGTCTAGAAAAGCAAAGCTAGTTTTACACACACACACACACACACACACACACACGTTCTTTTTTTAATCATTTTACTGTGGGTTCTTAAAGCTACACGTTCTTTCTTGATAAAAATTTATACATATAAACTTGATAAATATATACTTATATATAATATATAAGCTTTCTTGATAAGTTTATATCTATTTATAGTCAATATAATATATAATATTTTTGCATACATACTTTTATCAAGGAAGTGACTTACACGATTGTAGAAGTGGGTAATCCAGTCTAGTTCAAGTTCCCTTCACTGCATAAGAACTGAATTCCTTCTTTTTTTTTAAGCATTTGATTGGGGGCTCATACAACTCTTATCACAATCCATGCATACATCCATTGTGTCAAGAACATTTGTATATTTGTTGCCCCATCAGTCTCAAAACATTTGCTTTCTACTTCAGCCCTTGGTATCAGCTCCTCATTCTGTCCCCTCCCTCCCCACTCCCCCCTCCTTCATGAACCCTTGATAATTTGTAAATTATATTATTATTTTGTCATATCTTACATTGTCTGACGTCTCCCTTCACTCACTTTTCTGTTGTCTGACCCCCCCAGGGAGGGGGTTATATGTAGATCCTTGTGATCGGTTTTCCCTTTCTACCCCACCTTCCCTCCACCCTCCAGGTATCGCCACCTTCACCACTGGTCATGAAGGGATCATTCGCCCTGGATTCCCTGTGTTTCCAGTTCCTATCTGTACCAGTGTATATCCTCTGGTCTAGGCGGATTTGTAAGGTACAATTGGGATCATGATAGTGGTGGGGGGAAGAAGCATTTGAGAACTAGAGGAAAGTTTTATGTTTCATTGTTGCTACACTGCACCCTGACTGGCTTGTCTCTTCCCTGTGACCCTTCTATAAGGGGATGTCCAGTTACCTTCAGATGGGCTCTGGGTCCTCCATCCGCACTCCCCGTCACTCACAATGATACGATTTTTAAAGAACTGAATTCCTATTGCCAATGCCTTTGTCCAGACCTGGACCTCAGACAACAGGTGGACAGCTGGTGCCAGCTCTGGGATACTTAGCTTGCATCCCACCAAAGAAGTATAACCTTGACAACTCACTTCTCACCTCTAATCTCTATTTCCCATTTGCAAAAATGAAGATGACACTTTGTAGGGTTGCCTGAGGCTTTAGGCATAATTGTGTATAGCGTTCTTCACATGGTTGGGAGGCTCCAGAAATAGGAGTTTTCTGTCTGTCCCCACCTTGATCTGTGATGATGTTTTCCTGACAGACCAATTGCTTCTGCAGTTGCTGGTGGAGTTGAGTACCAAGCTTTAGAAATGTGAATGAGGATAAGATGATTGATAGTGTCATTCGGATTTTTATGTATATCTGTATACTTTTCCCCCTGCCTATTCTCATCATTACCAAGAGAGGTGTACAAGGATTTGTATATTCCTCCCTTTTGTTCTAGTGTTTGCTTTTTACGAACACCTATCTTTTGTTGTTGAAATCTCCCATATAAGTTCATCTCTTGTTTTACCAGCATTGCTGTTGTTTTTAGGTGCCACCAAATCAGTTCTGATTCACAGGGACTGTGTGGACAACAGAACAAAACACTGCCCTGTCCCATGCCACCTTCACAATTGTTAAATGTTTAAGTCTGTCCTTGAAGCCACTGTGTCTGTCCATCTCACTGAGGGTCTTGCTCTTTTTGCTCACCCTCTACTTTTCCAAGCCTGCCTCCCTTCTCCAGGGTCTGGTCTTTCTGGCATGTCCAAAGTACATGAGACCGTGTCTTTCCACCCTCACGTCTCAGGAGCATTCTGACTTGACTTCCTCCAAAACACAGACTTGTTTGTTCTTCGGTCAGTCCACAGTTCTTTCAACAGTCCTCACCAACACCGTAACTGAATGGACCAACTCTTCTGGGGTCTTTATTGAGGTATAGTTGATGCATACCAACTGGTGTTTAAAGATGTTATATGTCAATTCCACATACATTCGCGACACCATTGCCACAATCAAAATACTGAGCAAGAGTCAACATCCTCAAAAGGTTTCTTGTTCCTTTTTGTAATCCCTCCCTCTAAACCCCACCCCCTGCCATCGCCATCTCTAGGTTAAAAAGCTGATCTATTTTCTGTCACATCTATGAATATACATTTAAAATTAATGATGTATAAGTAGGATCATATAGTATATACAGCTTTTAGTTTGGTTCTTTTCTCTGATGTGACTAGTTTGCTGTGTATTCCTGAAGTCACTACTCATTTTTTTAAAATATTGAACTATAGTGAACACATCATACAATTAATTTAATAGTTCAGTCATATTGAGAAAGGTTGTACAATCATCCCCCAAATCAACTCTGGAACATTTTCTCCTTGTACCCATTAGGTTGACTCCCCATTTCCCCACCATCCCCTTTTGTGCCCCCAAGTAATTATTTCAGTTACTGACTTCTTAACCCTGGTTTCTTAATACCGAAAACCCCCAAATAAGGACAAAGAACAGAAAAAGGGAAAGAAAAAAGGACCCAGCAACAGTGATCATAAAACAGCAAAAAACCTCAAGCTAAGGAGAAGGAAACGGGTTTAAAAACAGGATGAATTGGAAGTGGGTCCACAGGGAGGTCTTATGGCCAGGGGTTATATTCCAGGGTCGGCACAGTTGCTAAGAGCCTCCTTACCATGCTCTTTGTCTGGGACTGGGGCTGTTCACCTTCCTAGTGTGTGGGCAGTGTGGGATTCACCAGCACTCAACCCATGTGGGGGCCCTGCATATGGATTTGGGGTTCCACTGTCATCCATTGGCTCAGTCTTGTTCATAGCTCAGTAGTAATACATTATTGTTTGTCTAGTCACCTCATTCTGGACATTTGAGTTCTTTCTAGTTTTTTATTAGAAATAAAGCCACTATACACATTTGTGTACAAGTATTTATAGGGACATACGATTTTATTTCTTTCAGATTTAAAATAACACAAAATGGTAATGACTGGGTCATATGATTTCACTGCCATTCAGTCGATCCCAACTTATTAGCAACCCTGTGGGTTGGGTAGAACTGCCCCTAGGTGTCTCCGAGACTGTAACTCTTTATGGGAAGAGAGAGCCTCATCTTTCTCCCGGGTCCTATAGTAGGCGTATGCTAAACTTCTAAAGAAATGGTTAGACTGTTTTCAGATTCGTTGTGCTATTTTACATTCCTGCTAGCAGTATTTGAGATTTCCAGGTGCTGCACATCCTTACCGACACACTCGGTATGACAGGTGCCCCTTTAAGACATTCTCATAGGTTTGTGTGGTTTCATTGCAGTCTTGTTAGGTGCCATAGAGTTGGTTCCGGCCCATATCAACCCTGTGCCCCACAGAGTGCAACATGGCCCAGTCCTCACACCTGTTCCTGTGTTGGAGCTCATTGTTGCAGTCGCTGTGTCATCCCTCTTGTTGAGGGCCTTCCTCTTTCCCCCCTTCCCCTCCACTTTTCCCTTCTCCAGGGTCTGGGCTCTCCTGACAACATGTCCAACCTATGTAAGCAGAAGTCTTGCCATCTTTGACTCTGGTTGTTCATCCTTTCAACATTCTTCTCCAGCACCGCAACTCAAATGCGCTGATTCTTCTTTAGACATCCTTATTTAGTGTTCAACTTTCACATGCATATTTAAAATCAAGTCAAAAAAGAAAATAAAAAATATGTAGCTGATTTAAATCCATATCATTTAAAATGGAAGACCCTTTGGACCCAGTCATTAAGAATATCTCCTTTGTATAGGGCCCAGAAGGCGCCCTGGTGGTACTATGGTTCACTGATGCTTCACTGAAAGGATGGTGGTTTGCACCCAGGAGCTCTGTGGGAGTAAGATCTAGACATTTACTCCCAACAACTTTGTGGAACAATTCTAGTCTGGCACGCAGTGCTGCTGTAACTCAAAATTGGCTGGACAGCACCTCCTAACAGCAGCGACAACCTAGGCCCTGGATCTGTGTCCCCTGTGGAAGAATGAGAGCTATCCACACACTAGTCAGGAGACTGGTGGTGTTGTTGGGTAGGTGTTGGGTTGCTAACTACAAGGCCAGCAGTTTGAACCCACCAGTCACTCCTCAGGAGAAAGGTGAGGCTTTCTACACCAGTAAGGATGTACAGCTCCGGAAGCTCCCCCTTTCCCTCTATGGTAGCTGGGAGCCTGAAGCAAATGGATGGCAACGAGGGGGCTACGTGCTAGTGAACTTCAGAGTCCACTGGTGGATCATCGTCATTTTGTAAGACCATCTATTGTTGTCTTCACAAACGATAGATTACTGAACACTGATGGTATATACCACATACTGAGATTTCCGTGCATTCTTTTTAATACGGGAGATTCCTGGAAAGGTATGTGATCCACTTTTAAGATCAGAAACCAGCCTTGGCGGTGAAGTGACTTGCCAAAAGAACATTCTGTGGCTGTAGAGGTGGGGTACTCTGTGCTGTTGTCCAAGGCTCCTTGTGGGTCCTGTACCAAACTCATAATTACTGGGTTCCAAAGATGATCTGCCATTTTAAATTCTATTAGGTCCTGGTAATTTGTTGCTTGGCTTTAGAAGAATTTACAGACTCATTTCCTTGCCACAAAAATCTTTAAGAACACTTTGTTCTAATAACCCTGAATTTTGTGATGCTCACCTTCTCTGACACTATTGCTGAAGACAAAGCGGGTGCATAAAAGCAAATGTGGTGAAGAAAGCTGATGGTGCCCAGCTATCAAAAGATATAGCATCTGGGGTCTTAAAGGCTTGAAAATAAACAAGTGGCCATCTATCTGAGAAGCAACAAAGCCCACATGGAAGAAGCACATCAGCCTTTGTGATCACGGGGTGTTGATGGGATCAGATATCAGACATCAAAGATCCAGAACAAAAATCATATTGATGTGAATGAGGGGGAGGGCGGAGTGGAGACCCAAAACCTATCTGTAGACAATTGGACATCCCCTCACAGAAGGGTCACAAGAAAAAGATGGGCGAGTCAGAGTACAGTATAGCACCAATGAAACATATACCTGTCCTCTAGTTTTTAATACTTCTCCCCCACTGTCATGACCCCAATTCTACCTTACAAATCCGGCTAGACCAGAGTATGTACACTGGTACAGATAAGAGCTCTCAACATAGGGAATCCAGAACAGATTAACTCTTCAGGACCAATTATGAGAATATTGATACCAGGAGGGGAAGGGGAACGTGTGTGGGGCGGGGGGAAGGGGCAACCAATCACAATGATTGACATCTACCCCCCTCCCTGGAGGACAGACAACAGAAAAGTGGGTGAAGGGAGACAGCGGTCAGTGTAAGACATGAAAATATATATATAAATTATCAAGGGTTCATGAGGGAGGGATGAGCTGATACCAAGGGCTCAAGTAGAAATAAAATGTTTTGAAAATGATGATGGCAACATATGTACAAATGTGCTTGACACGATGCATGGATTGTGATAAGAGCTATATGAGCTCCCAATAAAATGGTTTAATAATTTAAAAAATTGCCAGGGCTAGCTAGGGTCAGGCAAAAAAAAAAGAAAGAAAGAAGACGATGATGGTAACTTATGTACAAATGTGGTTGACACAACAGATTTATGAATGGATTGTGATAAGAGCTATAAGAGCCCACCATAAAATGATATTTTTTAAATCTTGCTTTATACTTAATATTTGTTTCTCTTTATCAGTTTTCTCTTGTTTAGTTTTTTACCTAAGTAGAGTAGGAAGTTATGATTTCTGATTTTGTTAATTTCAAAAAAGGAAAAACCTATCTTTTTTTTATAGCCTAGAGAGATATTTAAAACGGGTCAAAAGGGAGCTCAAATGATAATGTGTTACATTTTAACCTAACTGCGTACATCTGTACTTACTCACTTTGCAGTGCCCACTGTTTGATAGCAAGCTACTCTCATCCCTGGTGTGTGGTCAGAGGGTACTCATCAGAGGCTTAATGCATTGAGACCTTCCTAATGGATTGTGGGCTTTCCAATGTCATCCGTAACCATCTGCAAACTGGATGTTCAGAATTGAAGCTCTAATACAGTTTCCTCCTCCATATTTAGATTGCATTACTTATAACCCGTGGGTCATACCGGCTGGTGTGCATTTTCCGTGTAGCTGACTTAGCTGATACCTCACTTAGATGGCTGCTTGTTTTAAAACAAGCCATTAAGGCCTCAGATGCTGTCCTTTCTGATAGCTGGGTACCATCTGATTTCTTCACCAGGCTTTGTATATAGAGCATCCATATTTTCAACGACCTCTTCATGAGGGTAGCACATGGTTGGTTTTATAAATAAACACCCAGTAGCTATTATCCAGGTCAACAAATCCACCCAAAAACATTCTGCCTCTGTGTGCATGTGAGAGAATGGGTCAGTATTCTGACACCGTGGGCATCATCTCTTTGTACTTTGACTGTCTACAGCATGTCTCTTCAAAACCCATGTATACCACATGTACTCGTCTACAAGCCAAGTTTTCCAGCACATTTTGTATGCCGTTCTATTGGCAAAATTAGGTGCCTTGGCTGATATTTGGGTCAGCTTATGTTCGAGAGTGTATATACAGTAACTCCACCTCACTTCCCCTCAAAAGTCCAATGCCACTACAAGTCCATTCTGACTTCTAGGGACCCGTTATAGGATTCCCGAGACTCTGTATCTTTACAGGAACAGAGAGCCTCCGTGTTCTCCCTTGGAGCATCTGGTACCAACTTGTCGTGCTCAATCTACTGCCTCACCCACAGCACCACCAACGTATAAATTTATAGCACATGGATCACAGAGAAATGTTTAAGAGTACAAACTTCTCAAACTATTGATTAGACATGTAATTGTCACGCTGTTTACAATTAGTCACTGCTTTGGGCTGTGACTCAGGTTCGCCACTAAATGTTAGCATCCGCTTCCCTGTATTTATCAGTCCTTGTTACTGTGTGTGTGAGCGTGCTCCTAAGCATGTATCAAGTATCAAGATGGAGTAAGTTCAGTTATCCTTTCCCATGTGCTGATGTGTTCCCCTCCTCTCTCCCCCTTTGCAGCCTTGGTAAGTTCTCTCTCCATGGGGATGATCTTCTTCTGCTGCCCAATAGTCAGCGTCTTCACAGACCTGTTTGGTTGTCGGAAAACAGCCGTGGTGGGCGCTGCAGTCGGATTCGTTGGGCTCTTGTCCAGTTCTTTTGTAAGGTAAGGGCTTCCCCCTCCCCATGTTGCTCTTAGCTATAATACAACTGTTTTATACCTTGAAATGAAGCATTTCAAAAACTCCCCTTTGCATTGCTCACAACTTTGAGTAACAGGACTTCTAAATTGAATCATTAGCCAGAGCAGCACATCAGATTTTGATAGAAATTAGATCTTCAATATTTAAAATACCTGATTTTTTTCTTCTAATTTTTTAAATGACTAAAGTTCTGCTTAGATGATTTGATTAAATCGTTTACCTTTAGTTCTTTTTTTAGCAGTAATAATTTAGCATTGTGTTATTTACTCTCTCATCATGGATCCTTTTTGATCTGGAAGCTTCCAGGTACCCACTGTCAGTACCTGTGCCAGGTGTAGTGGAAAGGTTGATTCAGAATGAGTGAAATATTAGCGTATATTTTTGTACTGTATTATGCTCTTATTTTGTGGGGTGGGTATTTTGTTTCACTAAGCAGAACGAGTAGTTTGAAGGCAGAACTGTATTTTAAAATATCTTTCTCACCAAGTGTCTGATGCACAGTAGCTGCTTGCTGTGTGTTTGTTGAATAAGGAGTAGAGATATAGCAAAGGGGGAGGTAAAGTGGATCTGGGAAAACCCACGATTGATTTGGGGGTCTGATTTGAAAATGGCGATCAGGGGGTGGGGGGGCATCTCAGGCAGAGCTATTGTAGTACATTAATTTTATCAGATTCTAGAGTTCCTTCTGATTACTTTGGCACATTGCTATCCTAGCATTATTCTCCAAAATTTAATTATTAACTAACTTTATCTTCGTTTCCAATAAATACTTTGCCTTTAATACTGACAAATGCTCTTTCAAATTGGACTTTTCCAAAGGAAAACCAAACAAAACCCTTCAGTTCACGGTTAACCTCGGACCCTGGTGGATTCCAAGGAAGTCAGGCCATGATTCTTTCCCTTGGTGAGAGGTGTGCAGTTACGTTTATTTGCTGCACTAGAAAGCTCTCCGTCCCTTCTTGTTCTTTGGAGGCAGGCATGGCTGAAAACTTACGAACGGGAGTCACTCATGAGCTCGTGTAGTTTAGTCTGCCTGCTACCTGAATATGATTTCTCGCTATCTTGCCCAACACCAAACGTAGCGCAATACAGGGCGAAGGTTGGTCCACAGCCCTTAGGCTACTCCTCTGTGCAAACATTCCTGGCCTGACCTTGGGGAGGAAAGTCAAGTGCAACTCTTTTTTCCCCTTTGGTAAGAGACAGCTAAGTAGGCACTTGGGAAAATGGCAGTAGGATCAACATAGTTCAATAGTTCGAGTCTTTCTTCTTCCTTCCCAGTGCTGTCTGGCTTGCCTGGACTCCCCAGAAAGGGGCTGGGCAGCTCGCTCTCTCTGGACTTCGGTGGTCCATTCTCACACATTCGAGGGTTTATTTTTGTGATTCACTCCTGTTAAATTACTTTCAGGGCTGCAGTCCTGTTTATTAACCTCCCCCCGCAGTGTGCTGTGAAGAGAGCACGTTTGCGCTAAGGTTTTGTCCTACCAAGCTCGTGACAAAGATAATGAAGGTTGCACCCCCCCTTCTCATCCCTGCGCAGTTCCATCGACCCTCTGTACCTCACCTACGGAATCATATTTGCCTGCGGCTGCTCCTTTGCCTACCAGCCCTCCTTGGTGATCTTGGGACATTATTTCAAGAAGCGTCTTGGACTGGTCAATGGCATGGTCACCGCCGGCAGCAGTGTCTTCACCATCCTGCTGCCTTTCCTCCTGAGGGTGCTGACGGACAGCTTGGGCCTCTTCAACACCATGAGAGTCCTCTGCATCTTCATGTTCGTGCTCTTCCTGGCTGGCTTCACTTACCGACCCCTGGGTGCCACGGACAAAGACAGTGGGACCAAAGGAGCCAAAGGTGCCTCCCTCTTCTCCAGAAGAAAGTTCAGCCCGCCAAAAAAAGTCTTCAACTTCGCCATCTTCAGGGTGACTGCTTACGCGGTGTGGGCCGTGGGAATACCGCTGGCACTTTTTGGATACTTTGTGCCTTACGTTCACTTGGTGAGTATGCGTCTTTAAGGCGTGATGAGCCCACGCAGACATTCTTCCTGGAAAAACAAGACGGATCATGGTGCAGTTGACCTCAAACATTATCCTGCTGATCATTTGGAGCCGCTTGAAATTAATGGTCTCCCAGGTCCTTGCTGGCACACCCACCGGCCATTAAATAGAGGATCCGTGTCCTTGTGTGCTTTGGTATTTTAACATCTCCAAACAAACAAAAACAGCTGTTTTTGTTGTTGTTGCTTTATTTTGTTTTTAAGTAAGACTGAAAGCCTTGGGGCAAATACCACCAACACAAAAAAACTTGGCGGGACCTAGTCATGTGAATGAAGGACAAAGGTAATGGATGGTTTGCCAGCGTAAGTTGTTTTTCAACAAAAGGCTGCAGAAATTAGGTATTTAGCAAAGCAACCAGTGGCCTCCATACACAAAGATGCTTTACATCTACTTCTGGGAAACAGGGATTCTATTGAGAAGCATGTTTGAGAAAAGATGCAGGAATGCCCTGCAAGGGACTTTTTGCTGGGGTTTCATAGGGAGCTAGATTTCAATGATCAAGCAGGTTATATTGTTTATTTCTGTTCCAGAGGGCAAATTTCAGCCTCTTTACCTCCAAACAAGAATGAGCCGTGTCTATAGTATTTGCTCGTGGCACCAAACTTTATAATTCTGTCCCCTTTACTTTTTTGCACATATGACTGGAAAATATTTACAGTGCGACATAATTGATAAATGATAGAGAAAATGATACTAGCATAACTGTGAGAGAGAGAGGAGAGGGAAGGGTTTGAAGGAAGGGTGGAATGGAGAAGAGTAGATCTCTTCAAATTTACAATCTAATACTTTTGGATATTTATGCAATTTTTCTTTGAAGAGTTTTGGGGAAGTTTCATATCAGCAGTTCAGAAGCCAGTTCATCAGTACTTCCTGGGTCTCTGTGCTTAGTTGAAATAGGGACTAGGCCAAGGAAACAAGAAGAGAAGCGGGAGGCAGGGCCTCAGCCTAAGAGTAAGTCTGATATCTCAGTTCTTCTTTCTTGTTCCAGAGCAGTAGAGGAAGCGACTAGGAGGAGCAAGGGGAAGCCGAGGGGGAAATTAAGTTTGGTACTCTTCTCAGCTACTTGACATTTTCAGGAACCTGAGATACTTGGTGGCATAGTTGATATGTGTTGGACTGCTGTCCACAGGTGAAACAGTTCAAAACCACCAGTTACTCCTCAGGAGAAAGATGAGGCTTTCTATTCCCGTAAAGAGTTTCAGTCTCAGAAACCTACAAAGGGCAGTTCCACCCTTTCCTATGAGTGGGGGTCACTATGAGTCAGGATTGATGTGATGTCAGTGAGTTTTATTTTATGTTTTTTGATTGGAGATACTTGGTATAATGACCTCGTATGAAATTCATGTAACAGACACAATATGTGGCCACATTTTGATCTAATTGTCATTTTCATATTTTCAGGAGTTCATACTTGAACTCTTAGAAGCCTTTTGTTGTTGTAGTTGGACTATATAGTTAATATAGTGTAAGGATCAACTTCACTAACCAACTTCCTCTGTAAGGTCTGCAGTCAGGAGCATATTTATTATTCTCTCTGAGAATGAGTAGAAACCTCTCCCTCTCCCCCTTTTTAATGCTCTTTGTATGGCCAGGTAAACACACCCAGATCAATCATTCTCTCCACTTTGCTGAGCTAGAAATTTACCAAAGGACAACTGGTAGGTCACTATCTAGTTATTTCTGGTTATATATTTGTAATTTGTACATTCATTTTGCATATACTAATTCACTTGGCCTTAAGCACCAACCTGGGAAGTCGGCAAAATAAGTAATATTGGACCCTTCCTTACCTGGTAGCAAGCCTACAACAACCTAACTTTTTTATATTATTTACTGGAGTGCTTTTGTTTTTATTATTAGTATTCCTTATCCAACTGGTAAGGAACTGAAAGCTACTTTGGAGCACAAACTTAAGACATCTCAATGCCTTGAAGGCTTAAGTCTCTGCTACTGGCGTGCAGCTGAAGGTTTGAATTATGGACACTTAACTCGGGCGTCATGAAACAACATCGCTTTCCTTCTTCGGAAGGGTAAAGGTCTCTTGAACTAGAGACTAGAGACTGGTAGGTTGGTTCCCCATTCCTGTTAAGCTCCTATTGGATGGTGAAGGGGATGCACAGACGTGGCGTAGAGACCTAGCTGGAAGGCGCATGCATCCACGCTATTGAACGTAACAATGACACAGTTGAAAGTTTCCAGAGCAGTTGTTCCTAAGTTATCTTAGCCGACAATAGTTATCATAGACCACTCTCAGCGTGTGGACGAAAGGTCCAAGGCTTGAAGAGATTAAATAACTTGCCCGTGGCCCCAGGAAAAGTGCCGCGTTGATAATGGTGTTTGTACATCTTCCATGGAAGAGGCAGGATTGCCTAGTGCTTAAGGGAGAGCACATGAAGGGAGCCAGGTGTAGGTTGAAACCTGGCTTTGGCTGGTGGCATGGCTGTGGGCAGCCTCTCCAATCACCAGCTTTCTGGGGTGTGGAACGGGCTAATCCTAATGTTGCTGAGTTGTTGTGAGCTGCAGGGGAGAATGTGTGTCAGACATTTAGCCCAGCTCCTTGCACAACAGTGGCTGCAGTGTGGTTGCTGTCTGGGTGGTTCCTAGGGGAGCTAGAGAAGGCTCAGAAGGGAAAGGCCATGTCCGATTGGGCAGCGGGTAGGAAAAGCTCTGTAACACTGAAATGGGGTCTTGGGTATCAGGTTTCGTTTTTTGTTTTTTTTTTTAAGGGCTGTGTGGTCCACTTGGAATGAATTGTTATGTTTCATTTTTAAGGGGACAAGTCTGATTAGTTACGCCTAGCGCCCCAAATAGTAAGAAGCTGCCTCAGGTTTAATGAATTGTACCCTGTACCTGAGGGTTAGGTTTTAAAGCTTTCTTTTCCAGTGTTTCTTCACTGGACTTTAAGGAGCTTAATGCTCCCTTGATTTCCCCTGTTTCCGGATCGATCACACTTTCCCATGTATTTTGCTGATTCCTCTTTCCCTCTGACCTTTTGAGTATCAGAGTCCAGGGGCTTGTTCCTTGGTCTCTGTCTCTTCTTTGTAGGTTCAAATTCCTTCTCCTAGGTTCAAACTTCTCATATGTATGTGCTGATGAGGCCACGTGTCTATTTCTTCCTGAGCTCCCCACTCGACTTAGATCGATCGCCTCCTGCTGACTTGGTGACTTCAGACTTCCCTTGTCCAACCCCACATTCCTGCTCGCTTGGCCCTAAGCCAGCTCCTCTCAGCAGATGGCAGTCCCAGCCTCTCAGCTGACTCCCCTTTCCATCTCTCTACACGGAGGTAATAGTTAGAGGTCGGGGTGGTTCTCCCTTCAGAAACACCCACTTCTTACTGTCCCTGTGACTGACAGGTCAGCCCAGACCACCACCGTCCACTGAAGTGGCCTCCAAACTGGACTCCCTGCTCTCTCCCCTGCCCCTGTAGGCTTTTCTTAACACGGGCATTCTTTCCAAAGGTAGGTCCGTCCGTAGAAAGCTTTCCAGTCGTTCCCCATCTCTCACAGTAAGTTGATGCCCCTCAAAACCTCACAAGGCCCTCCACGACCCGGCCCCTCTGACTTTTAGGACCTCACCTCTCCCCTGCCCCTCCTCCTCCTGCCACACCCACGGGGGTAGCTTTTGCACCTTCTGACCAACTCAGCAGCAGTGAGTTTTGGTTTGGTCACAATTGCAAGTTTATGGAAGGAAGGACTAGGAGCTCGGAGTGGCCATCCAGCGCAGACCAGTCCATAGGTGACTGCCTTCCAGGGTGGCTGCTGGAAACCCCAAGGATACTCAGGTGATGTGTGCAGAAGTAGGGTGCAGGAGCCATAGCCAGGGCATCAGTGTCCAGACAGCACTGGACGGTCATGTCAGCCAGAGGATGACGCATGCTTGAGGAGACAATGATGATACGGTTCCTCGCGGCACGAAACGCACCCTCCTCGGCATGAGGATGATGCTCTCGTTTCCAAGGTTTTCCTGCCACCTTGAAAAGAACCTGTTCTTTGGTTCAGGGCACCTGTGTGGGTCAAGTTGTTGGTTTTAAGCTCGAGACCGCGTAGCTCTCTCTGAAGGCAAAGGCAACTGAGTCATGCCTTACAATCTATATTACATGTGTTTATTACCCTGACTTTGCTTTTTTAAAAAACACTGATAAGATGTAAGTGTGCTGGGTTTGTGGCACGTGTGTGACTGTTCTCAAGAAAAACTTTGACCTGGTAGGAATAATCCCATTTATCTGCTGTTGTGGTTACCCACATAATCTTTTTGGACCGCTCACAGGGCAAATCCGTGGACTCCAAGTCCAGTTGTATTTGGGAAAAAAACAAGTAGTAGTTTTACATGAGAAATGGAATCTGAGGCTAACAAGCCAATAAGTAGGGACTATGCAGTACCTCAAATATTTTATGACTTTTGAGTAATGCCGGGTGCTGCCGTGGGCCAGGGCTGGCGTGGAGTTGGCAGGCTCACTGGGCAGGACCCCTCCGTGCATACTGTGGTCGGGACGGGCTTGCTGCTTCCAGCCAGAGCTCAGAACGCTGAGCCGGGGAAATGGGAACGGCCCCGTGCTTCCTCCTCCTTGGGTCTCCCACAGACACGTTGGCTAACATTTATCAGGAATCTATGCTGGGCAAGCTTTTTCATGTAACTGTCACAAGGGTGACTACAATAAATAACCCTGTATCTCTAACCCAGGAAACAACTCGGAGAAGCTATGCTTGTTCAGGTCACCCATGGCGTGCTGCTCAGCATCACGGGCTGAACACAGGGCTCAGATTCTTAGTCCCATGTTGTTGTTGTTCTTGTTGTTAAATCATTTTATGAAGGACTCTCGCGCCTTCTTCAGGTCACCCTCAAATGGGTGCTACTCACCTTCAGCCTTGCTGGACTTACACCTTCCTGTTTTCTCAAAACTAAAGGCAGAGACGGGCACTGCACTGCCACCCCAGCTATTCTGCTGCAAGGTGGATGAGAAGGAATCATGGGGCCTTATTTCCAGCCCCGGTACCCTTGCCTTTGATCTCTGGTCTTTGGGAGTCTGTGGACATTTGGGCAGTGCAAGGTTCCCTCCTACGACTGAGAAGCAGGGCGTAGAGCACATGTAAGTTTATATTCGGTTCTGTGTTCTGCACCACAGACTGAGCAGTGCAGAACAAAAATGGGCAAATAGACAAAGTGAGGCAGTCTAGGCAACACTGCACTGACACAAATACTATCATAGGACAATGGAGAAAGTAAAGGGCTTGAATTTTGGAGCCACGGACAGACTCTGGGGCCACTGGTAGACCCTTTGAGTTTCCTGGGAGGTCCTGACCTGTCCCAGACTCTGCCCCATCTCTCAGCCCTGTTAATGTGTAAACTTCCCCAGATGGCTTTGTTTTGTTCAATCCTTAAATATCCTCAGGTGTTATTTGAGAAAATAGAGCAGACTGTTGCGTGTTAAATAATCTTAAAATTCACGTGTCAGATTGTGTTAGGCCGAGTTGATTAAAGAAACAAATACAGCGACACTCATATATGTGTAAGAGAGACTTTATATCAAGAAGTAATTTGCTTATGCACACATTGGTCTTCAACCATTGTGTCAGGAAGGTGAGCATCGTGGAATGCCAGTTTAACAGAACAAAGTATTCTTGCATTGAGGGAGTACTTGAGTGGAGGCCCAATGTCCATCTGCTACCTTAATACTAAACCTATAAATATATGCACATAGATCTATTTCCCCATTGTCATATATAAATATATTTATATATGTACATGCCTGTATTTAGACCTCTTTAAATGCCTTTTGCCTCCTAGTTCCTTCCTCTATTTCCTTTTACTTTCCTCTTTTCCCACTATCCTGCTCAACCTTCATTTGGGTTTCAGTAATTCCTCTCAGCTACAATGCCCTTGATCAATCCCTACCAGGCTTCTTACATCCTTCTTGCCTCTGATTTTGGATCACTTGTTGTTCCCTTGTCCCTGGATTGGTTAACACCACTTCCTTTCCCCCCCCTCCCCCTCTCCCATGTCCCCTGAGAGAAAGCTGATAGTGGCCGGCTGTCAAAAGATACAGCATCTGGGGTCTTAAAGGCTTGAAGGTAAACAGGCGGCCATCTAGCTCAGAATCAACAAAGCCCACATGGAAAAAGCACACAGCTTGTGTAGACTTGTGGCTTCCAGCAAACCCTGGCATGGCTCTGCGGAACAGGCCTTTCAGCCTGGACGCCCCCCCCTCCGGCCACGTGACTGCCAGGGCAGATCCGTGTAGGAGACCTGGAAGCAGAGGTGAGTGGACTGACTGGCTCATTACACCTGACTGTGGGCTTTGTACATCCAGATCAGTAGGTACCGCCCTTTCATAGGAGACCCTGCACTTTCATTTGTAAGGCAGGGGATATACACTTGCCGATTTTGACTGAGCTGCCAACAGGTGGGGGGGGGGGGAAGCTAGATGGATAGAATCAGGACAGAAACGGGAAAGCTAGGCAAAAAAAAAAAGAGGGCAGTAGCCAGGCCTCTGTGGACTACCACATCAGACTGGGCAGCCTGTGACGTATTTGGCACTGGATTCTTTCTCAGGGAGGCTGCTTCCCCCTTGAACTTATTTTTTTTGGAGAACTTCTCCAAAACAAAATCAATACAACCACTGTGGAAAGCAATACTGCGTCACCTCACACAACATGGAATCGAAATGCCATGCGGTCCAGCAATCCGTCTGCAGGGTACATACCCTAAAGAAGTAAGACCCACGAGCCACAGCACAGACAGACACATGCACCCCATGTACATCACAGCCCTGTTCATGATAGCAAGATGGAAACAACCAAATGCCTACCAGAATCCACTAATAAACAGCGAGGGAAACATGAAGCACCTCAGCACAGGAGTGGACCCGGAGACCATCAAGCTGAGAGACATTACTCAATCACAAAAGGACAAAGATTATATGAGACTGCACTTATACGTGAGAAAAACGTATTTAAAAGAGAGAAAGAGAGGCATTCATCCCTAAGTACCCAGGCTTTGGAGACTGCCAAGGGCGGGAGAAGAGAGAAGGGAAGAGACAGTACCAGACCAGCTGGAGGATGGCCGCAGAGCTGGGTGTAAGGGAAGGCAGTAACCCACCAGAGGGAGAGTCAGGGAGGAGGGGGGTCAGGGTAAACTCTCGGGATGCTGATGAGTAACTTAAACTGCTGGACCACACAGTCCATGATCCCACAACGCAACTCTCCTCCTAATATAATGTACAATAAAAAAATCATGCCCTCAAATGTGCAGAACTCACGTGCAAGCTAGTGCAGCAATCTAGTGTAGCCAGAACTGAACTCTCTTAGGACGACCATGGCTTTTCAAAACAAAATAAAACATTTACATGCCACCAAGAAAAACAAGCGCCATGGGAACTTAGGAGCCAAAATAGAATGGTGGTGAAGATAATTTCATTTTGAGGCACAGAAAGGCTAGATTACTTATCCAGAGACACACAGTCATAGAAGTGGTACAACCAGGTATAACCTCCAGGAGTATCCATGGAAAATGAGCCAGAATTTTCCCCGCATTCAATGTGTACATAATAGAATCTTGGTAGAAAGAAAACCGTTTAGCCAGACGTAACCCTAATCAACTCTCAGAGTTGATTGAGGAGGCTGCTCTGCCATTTTTTTAAAAATCCTTTTATTGGGGGCTCATACAACTCTTATCACAATCTATACATCCCTCCATTGTGTCAAGCACATTTGTACATTTGTTGCCCTCATCATTCTCAAAACATTTGCTTTCTACTTTAGCCCTTGGTATCAGCTCCTCATTTTTCCCCTCCCTCCCCATCCCCCCTCATGAACCCTTGATAATTTATAAATTATTATTATTTTGTCATGCCTTACACCATCTGGCATTTCCCTTCACCCACTTTTCTGATGTCTGTTCTTCAGGGAGGAGGTTATATATAGATCCTTGTAATCGGTTCCCGCTTTCTATCCCAACTTCCCTCCATACTCTTGTTATCGCCACTCTCACCACTGGCCCTGCCCTGGATTCCCTGTGTTTCCAGTTCCTCTCTGTACCAGTGTACATCCTCTGGTCTAGCCATATTTGTAAGGTAAAATTGCGATCATGATAGTGGGGGGGGGAAAGCATTTAAGAACTAGAGGAAAGTTTAAGTGTCATTGTTGCTACACTGCACCCTGACTGGCTTGTCTCCTCCCGGTGATCCTTCTGTAAGGTGATGTCCAATTGCCTACAGATTGGACTTGGGTCTCCACTCTGCACTCCACCCTCATTACCAATGATAAGATTTTTGGTTCTTTGATGCCTGAAAAAATGATTTGATTTTTTGTTCTTTGTTGCCATCGATACCTCGTGATCACACAGGCTGGTGTGCTTCTTCCATGTGAGCATTGTTGCTTCTCAGCTAGATGGCTGCTATATCTTTTGATAACTGGGCACCATCAGCTTTCTTCACCACATTTGCTTATGCACCTGCTTTGTCTTCAGCGATCATTTTGGGAAGGTGAGCACCATGGAATGCCAGTTTAATAGAACAAAGTGTTCTTGCATTGAGGGAGTACTTGAGTGGAGGCCCAATTTCCATCTGCTACCTTAATACTAATCCTATAAATATATGCACATAGGTTTCCCATCATTATATAAATATATTTACATATGTACATGCCTGTATTTAGACCTCTATAAATGCCCTTTGCCTCCAAGTTCTTTCCTGTTTCCTTTCACTTTCCTCTTGTCCCACTATCATGCTCAGCCTTCATTTGGGTTTCAGTAATTCCTCTCGGTTACATTGCCCTTGATCAAGCCCTACCAGGCCTCTTACACCCTCCTTGCCATTGCTTTTGGATCACTTGTTGTTCCCTTGCTCTGCCATTTTAAACGCAGCCTTAGGCACACTTGATAAGAGGGCTCATGGAGGCTTTGCTAATGCAAAGGCCATTGTAGATTGACCCGAGATGGGCTGCGGACGCTGGTCTCTCATGATTGTGCCTAGCTCACTGAAAGGTGCAGAGGAGCAGAGCATTTGCTACCTGCCCCAGTCTTACAGCGAATGGTTGCTGAGTTTTGGAAACACTGTTTTCAATGATGGTGAGAAATCTACATCACAAAACCATTTGCACCTTGTGTGCTTGTCCGACACAGAGGCATTGATTGTGTTCTTCGTGCCGGGCACCCTTCCCCACTCTCCGTCCCAGTTCTCTCACCCTCCGTCACAGAAACAGTGTGTCTTCAGGGGAGGGCAGATGAAACAAGATAGAGGGTCCAGAGGGGATAGCCATCTACAAGAGACAGGAGAAATCAGGGAGGATAAGCTAATAGGACTGCTGATGATCAAATCAAATCAATTATTGATGACTGCCCCCCTCAACCTAATTCACAATTTTAAAGATTTGTGTTTTAAAACCCAGTGTCCCTGAAGCCGTAACCTCCAGTCCCCCTCTGGCTCCTTTTCCCCACACCTGGTACCCACTAATAAACTCCCATCTCTGCTGCTGCCCTACTACGGGCACTTCATGATTATACTTATCTGCCCTTTCGCGTCTGACTGGCCTCACTCACTTACGCTGTCGCCGATGTCAGGGCTTCGTTTCTCTGGGAGGTTCTATGTATCTCTAACTCCTTACTTTCGAGTCAGTTCCGACTCACAGCAACCCTTTAGGCCCCAGTAGAACGGCCTGTGTGAGTTTGTGATCCTGTAAATCTTCACAGGAGAGGAAGTGTCATCTTTCTCCCTTGGTGGTTTCAAACTGCTGACCTTCCATCGACAGCCCAGCTTGTAAGCACTATGCTGCCAGAGCTCCTTTGTGTGTATGGACCATGTTTTTATTGATATGAACATACCATCTGCTGATTGGGAGCCCTGGTGGCATAGTGGTTATGAATTCGGCTGCTCACTCCAAGGTCAGCAGTTCAAAACTACCAGCCACACCGAGGGAGAAAGATGAGGCTTTCTACCACCATAGAAAGTTACAGTTTCAGAACTCACAGAGGCAGTTCTACCCTGTGCTGTATGGTTCTAATGAGTAGGAACCAACTCACTGGCAGTGAGTGACCCTCTTTTGATGACATTTGGCTTGTTTTACCCTGTGGCTATTGTGGCTAGTGCGGCGGCGACAGTGTGTCCCTGCCTGCCAGTCTTTTGTGTACATACCCAGTAGGGTTATATGGTAATTTTATGTTTAATGCACTGAGGCATTCCAAACATTTCCACTGGGGCTGTAGCTTTTCTGATCCCCCACCCCCGCCCCTACACACACACACACACACACACACACACACCACACACACACACACCACACACACACACACCACACACACACACACATACACACACACTGCCCCAGGGGTCCACTTCCTCCATGTCCACGTTTTGTTTTCTCCTAATGATAGCCATCTTTGTGGATAGACACATTTAAAAGTTATTTTTTAGATGGAATTGTTTAACAGGGAGCGTTTCCTTGCCTCCGTTTTCCCAGCATAGCAACCAGATTAAAGAGTTGGGGTGTGCGTTGTAATTTGACTTCTTGCTGGGAGGCTGCCACCCCAGGGCTGAAGGGTTTGCTTTCTTCCTTCTCCCCTGCATCTCCCCTCCATCTCTCCCTTTTGATTCTTGGTTTGGGTCCAGTATTCTACACGTGCTGATAGCTTTACACTAGCTATGCAGAATGTGTTCCTACTCTGCAGAATAATATGTCATCGCATTTTCATCAAGAGTTTTCTGATTTGGCTAATTTATTTTTTAAATTTCATTCAAAAATCACCTTAAAATGTTGACATGTAATTCTTCCTATAGTATATTAACTGTCAGCACCTACCCTTTGAGATACGCTGTGTGCTAATTGTATGCACCTAAAACTCCCACGTATGTTTCTTAGATATACTTTGTTTATATACATACACATTTTTCATTTTATTCACTCATTCTCTTCCCAACCAATATCTAAATATGCTATGAAACTATCTAATTCACACAGTCATTTTTCTGTTCCTACTCTGATAGCAGCCTCTAATTAAAAAAAGCAGTATTAATAGTGGTTCTCCAACTAATGGGTAAGAACCTCGGGCTCAGGAAGGTGGCACTGTAGGGACTGAGAGGCCTCAGGCTGGAATTTGAATGAGTTAAACTTCTGTCACCGTGTCTGTCTTGTGTGTGCATGTGTGACTGAGTTCCTCTGAAAACGAACTGTGCTTCCCTGGACAAGCCCCCCCCCCGGGGGCCAGGAGCAACTGGGTGGGGTCATGCAGTGGTGGTCACAAAGGTGATCTCTTTCTCACCGGGCTCAGTAAATCCACGAATAGAGAAAGTAGGGATATTGTCTCTGAGGAAGAAAAATGTGATGGAAGGTGACGTTGGGGGGCTCCTTCAGTCTGGGTGGTTAGGGACAGCCTCTTTGAGGAAGTGACCGTGTGCTCTGTGTACAAATAAGAAAATACACAAATAAGACCACTTCCTTTCCCTTGAGATGTCTGTCACTTAGGATTTCTTCAGCCGATAGCCTAGATTTGTGCCTGGTCTGTAGCTAGCCTAACTCAGACCCTAGTTGCCTTCTTTCTCACTGCAGTCTCTATGGGGGTTTTGTAGCCATGTATATGGCTTAGCAGCAGACGCTTGGAGTCAGAGGGTCTTCTTTTGTTTGCCTTTGAGGGACTGGAAGGTGAATTCCTCCTATCTGGTTAGTCAGCAGAGACTTTCTGAGACTAAGCCTTGAAGGAACCTATTTTCTGTCTGCTTGTTCAGGGTCAACACTTGTTTCCTGGGATGATCTTGAAAGCTGAGTTGGTGTGAAGCGGCTGACGGTGACTGCCTGGACTAAAAGCACACAGCTCTGTGAATGCTCTGCCCGGGAGGGCTCCCTGGGCGGGCTCCCTGTAGGACAGCGCCGTGCTCTTGCACCCACCTCTGAATAAAATCCCCGCTTTCTCTCCAACTCGGAGCGAGCTGATCCAGCACAGATCCACATTAGCAAGAACAGATTACTTACTTTTGTACCCACTTTTGTCTTGGGTGTTAGATGAAAATCTTCCTGTGAAAAGTTAAAAATGGCTCTAAACTTTCCCACGGGACACAAAGATGTTTTTTTTTCTTCCTTTATTAATTTATTCTTCTGAAAATATGTTACAGTTACTCCATTCTGGTATAAGGGATTGGCTGGACATCTTCTCTTCCTCAGCTTCCAATAAAAACCAAACTCCCAGTCACTGCACCAATTCTGACTCACAGCACCCCCTCGGACAGGGTAGTGCTTCCCCTGTGGGCATCCAAGACTGTAACTCGCTCCTGCTGAGCGGCTGGTGGCTGTCAGCTGTGCACCAGCGGTTAGCAGTGCAATGCGTGACCTTGACGCCACCAGGGTGCCATCCTCAACGGATCCCTGCTTTTTCCCAGTGTTCCCGGGGTTTCCTAACCGTGCATCTCTTTCTGTTCAGACCTCAACCTCTGCTGAAATGGGACTCCTCAGGTTCAGGAATCTTTGTCCCCTTACCAGTGTTGCACCTTCACCAGCATTCTCCTACTTGAGACGAGGTAGGATCTTTACTTGTTGGGCAATCTGTGATTCATTCATCAGCACCCTCATCAAAACGAGCCATGTTCCACCACCATGCCCCACTCCCGTATATAATACACCAGCATAGGAACTTGATAGGGCAAGATATAATTAATACATGAGAAACACAGAAATTGATCATTTGCAACTAATTCACACAGATGCTGTGCTTAGTAAGGCAGAGTAACTTTGTGGTGGGTTCCGGATTGTATCCAGTTAGTCAGAAGTATTTATAGATCACACAACAGTCGTTCTTAAAAATGTTAGAAGGTTTTTTCCAGGCATGAAAATTTCCCCTAAGATCTAGGCTCCAAACTTGTGAGAGATTTTGAATATGTGGTAGGGAAAGAAATCCACAAACATTTCAAACTAGCTGTGATGCACCTTCAGTTCCCTGTGGACGGAGAAGCAGCTGTCCCTTCCTCCTGTTAGGGCCTGGGGCAGCATGCTGTGCTCCAGTAAGTGGAGGGAGGCTGGTGAGGATGGTGGTTTGTCTACAGCACCCTCCAGGAAAGTTCGCGTGGAGCCCATTTGAACATCTCAGGATCTCATGAAGAAACCGGGAGTAAGCTTGAGACGCCGCAAGAGCAAGAACGAGTGCAGTCTCCTCTTTGCCATCAGCTCCTAGCTTGTGTTTGGTGTTCAGTCTATGTTTTATGGCTGGTTTCAGATTGCGTTTACAAACCGCCTGAATTACTAGCTTACCTTTTCACGGCCATGTTTCATTCAAATAGCTCTTTATGGTCCCCAAGTTATTTCTTTCTCAGCTCATTACTGTGTAACCTCTGAAGGTGAGAACAGGTTTATCTCTGTCTTGCAGGCAAAGAATTTTAGGAGGTTTAAAAGACTTCTCAGGTCATATGTGTATGTAGTGGCAGGGGAATAAAATTTGTTTCATGCTTATCCAAACTAGTTTTGATATGTAGCATCTGAAGATAATGGAATTTGATGGCAGGAGGTACAGGGTCAGTCCCATGCCCCTCACCAGCTCCCAGCTTCTTGGAGAGGAGGGCTGGCTGCTGAGGATGGCACAGCCCAGCCAGCAGCCGAGCAGACGGCAGGACCCCCTTACCTCTGTGCATGCACCTGCAGAATTCAAAATGCTGCCGTATATTGATGGGTGCATTTATGGATCATTATAATGCTTATGCTTAGAACACAAAAGTTCTCAACATAAACCAAGTGTCCTTGTATCCTTGGGAGCAAGAGATAGCTTTCTACTTGGATAAAGAGTTACAGTCTTGGAAACCCTGTCCTATAGGGTCACTATGAGTCAGCATTGACTCGATGGCTATGAGTTAGATGTGATTCTCTGTCCTGCTTCAGAAATGGCTCACTTTTTACCCAGTGATACCGTCTAATGCTGTCAAGAACGAACTTCACTTATTTTTAACCTATGGGGGTAGATAATATTGTGTGTGTGTGTGTGTGTGTGTGTATGCATGCATGCAGGGCATTCAAAAAGATTTTCTTTGGAGTTAGAGAATGTTTTCAAAGTTAGACCAAGCTTATGTAGAACCATCCGCCCTCTCAGGCCATCTTTTTCTCCCCTCTGGTGGCAGTCAGGAGAGTCTATATTCTGGAAGCTCTTTCCTCTGTCTTAGTCACAGTCTAAACCTTCCTTGTGTTTTCTCAGTGCCAGGTGTGCTAGTGAAACCATGGAAACCCATCTTAATGAAATGGAAAGATTAGCCTTTTAGAAAAATAAACATGACAAGCCACCCATGCCTCGTAGAGCCCTGTCAAGCCAGATGTGTGCTCTCCACCTGGCCCGTTGCTGAGGAGACAGTAAGTACGTGTGCCATGAGTGCAGTCCCAGCAAAAAGAGCTGATGTTCCACTTTTAAAATGCTGGCAAAGAGCCGGCCTCCCAGACCGATCCACAGGGAAGATGTGTGTGTTCTCCCGTCAAGCACACCCTCGACCAGTTGCATCCTGCAGTCAGAGCAAATCAGATTTCATACCTAATGCTATGTCTTGACATGGGTCTAGTGCAGTGGTTCTCAACCTTCCTAATGCTGCGACCCTTTAATACAGTTCTTCGTTGTGGTGACCCCCAAAACCATAAAATTATTTTCGGTGCTACTACACCACTGCAATTTTGCTACTGTTATGAATCGGACTACCCCTGTGAAAGGGTCATTAGACCCCCAAAGGGGTCACAAACCACAGGTTGAGAACCGCTGGTCTAGTGGGTGCCTGTTTCTATCCGTGGTTCTAAATCCCTATTTCAATAGTAGTTCGTGTGAAGGACTTACACTGCTGTGTACCCCGCCTCTGTGGGATCAGTGAATGTCTTCACCTCCCTTAGCTCATTCAAGCCCAGCTTCCTAAGGATATGCCTGCTACCTCAATTTATTGCCTCTTTTCTTCCTTGCCAAAACAAATAACAACAACCACAACATGGAGAAACTGCTTTTTTAAAAAAAGAAGCAGTCAAATCCAGCTCCCTCATTGAGAAGACTACTGCTCCCAGGGCTCTGTAGTCAGCCTGAGCAAAGCCTCTGTGGGCTGTCGCAGCCCTGGGGACGGCAGCACTGCCCTGCTTGAGGGTTCTAGGTGGTCTTCTTCGTGGAAGCAGGCTATGGCTGCAAACCTCAGAGCCCTGGGGTAACAGCGGTGCACTGCGGGCACTGCCCAACCAACACTTTGTGGGAAGTCAAAGGGTGGTGTAAGGTTGGGCTTTGCAGCAAACCGAGATTATTCATTAACCACGGGAGCAGGCTTTCTACTCCTTCCAAACCGACATCTGCCTTTCAAAGGGGCCAAGCTCTATTCTTTGAATTTCCCTTTAAAGATACATGGTTAAGCAGAATTTTTTTTTTAACATGGAGCAGAATGGTCTTTTAGAGTTTGGAGTAGCTCTTCAAATATTTGGATGATACAGTCCGAGAAATGACAGTGGAATAAAAGAGAGGCAATCGCTGGAAGTGAGTGAACAACCAAACCTGCCATCGCGAAGGCTGTTCTGAAGCAGAGCCCTGTCGTTCTCCAGCAGAGCGGCTGGGGGATTCAAATTCCTGACTTGGGGTCAGCAGCCCGACTCGCATGACCCACTGTGCCACCAGGGCTCCCGGGGCGACCAGTGCAGAAACAAAAATTCTCTGGACTCGTCTCCTTCCTATGAGAAGCTGAGAAGCTACAGAAGTTCATTGAAATTTCAGTCAGTGAAGATATTATGTAATGTTTATTATGCCCTTTTTTTGCGGGGGGGTTGTACTCTGTAAAATTAAAGCGTCTCTCCCCCTAAGAGATGTATTCTTTCAGAGACAGTGGTGCCCAAGCAGGCGTGCTCGTGAGTGGCATCTAAAGAGGAGCGGCTCAGGGTCAGGGGGTGAAAGGACCCATGGGGACTGGGTGACTAGAATCTTTAGCTCCCGAAGATCACAGAACCTGCAGCCACAGGAGCTGTTACACTTACACAGATAACACAAGGAGGCTTCCAAAAGTTCGTGGAAAAGTGAATTGAGATCATGGAATTTTTTAAAATCATTTTATTGGGGGCTCATACAACTCTGATCACAATCCATACATCCATCCATTGTGTCAAACACATTTGTACATTTGTTACATTTGCTTTCTACTTCTGCCCTTGGTATCAGCTCCTCATTTTCCCCCTTCCTTCCCCATTCTCCCCATGAACCCTTGATAATTCATAAATTATTATTTTGTCATGTTTTACACTGTCCAATGTCTCCCATCCACTGTTGTTGTTGTCTGTTCCCCAGGGAGGGGGTTATATGTAGATCCTTGTGTTCAGTTCCCCCTTTCTACACCACCCTCCTGGTTTTGCCACTCGCACCACTGGCCCTGAAGGATTCATCTGTCCTGGATTCCCTGTGCTTCCAGTTCCTATCTGTACCAGGGTACATCCTCTGGTCTAGCCAGATTTGTAAGGTAGAACTGGGATCATGATAGTGGTGGGGGGAAGAAGCATTAAAGAACTAGAGGAAAGTTGTATGTTTCATCGGTACTATACTGCACCCTGACTGTCTCGTCTCCTCCCCACGACCCTTCTCTAAGGGGATGTCCAGTTGCCTACAGATGTACTTTGGATCCCCAATCTGCACTCCCCCTCATTCACAAAGATATTATTTTTGTTCTTTGATGCCTGATACCTGAGCCCATGTATACCTCATGATCACACAGGCTGATGTGCTTCTTCCATGTGGGCTTTGTTGCTTCTGAGCTAGACGGCCGCTTGTTTATCTTCAAACCTTTAAGACTCCAGATGCTATATCTTTTGATAGCTGGGCACCATCAGCTTTCTTCACCACATTTGCTTATATACCCACTTTCTCTTCAGCAATCATGTTAGGAAGGTGAGCATCATGGAATACCAGTTTAATAGAACAAAGTGCATTGAGGGAGTCCTTGAGTGGAGGTCCAATGTTCTTCTGCTACCTTAATACTAAACCTATAAATATATGCACATAGATCTATTTCCCCCATCATCATATAAAAATATATTTACATACGCACATGCTTGTATTTGACCTCTATAAATGCCCTTTGCCTCCTAGTTCTTTCCTCTATTTCCTTTTACCTTCCTCTTATCCCACTGTCATGCTCAGCCTTCATTTGGGTTTCAATAATTCCTCTCGGACTTACATTGTCCTTGATCAAGCCCCGCCAGGCGTCCTACACCCTCCTCACCACTGATTTTGGATCACTTGTTGTTCCCTAGTCCCTGAGTTTGTTAACACCCACTTCCTTTCCCCCTCTCCCATGTCCTGAGATCATGGAATTCTTGTACAAGCTTCTTGAAGTCTCCCTTGTGTATCCATGTTTTCCTTTGTTCTGCAAAGGCGGGTGTGGTTCTTTTAGTCCAACAGTCTGCGTGTCATCGGTGTGGTGAGGTGAAATTGCTTCTCTATGGGTCTTCTATCCATTCCTAACTCCCACCAAGTGATTTGGTGGAACCATGCAAATAAGGTGTAAGAACCCTCACTTGGGGATTGGTCAGCTTGGCCATTCCTCTGAGTGTAAAGGAGCCATCTCAGAAGCATGGACAGAGACACTCAGGGCCATCAAGGAAGAGCAGCCAGCAGAGGAACGTGTACGCCACCCCTACTTAAGGAGGCAGAGAAATCAGAGGCATGAGACAGAGCAGAGGAGCCTCACCACTGATAGTAGGAGACAGTGATATGGAGCAGCAGGTGGAATTCCTGGCAGAGATCAAGGGACCACATGTCTGAGAGGCCGAGGACCAGAGAGAGATGTGGCTGCTGGCTGAGGAGAGGGGCCACTGTGGACCAAAGACTACATCCTTAATGTTTCCTGATTTTGGCTTGTGGCAATCTGCTAACTTCCCTAAGAAACCCCACAGTCATGAATATTGTGTGTTCTGTGTGGCCTTGATAGTGGATTATTGAACCCAGCAGAGGAGTGCAGAGAGAGGAACGCTTGGTGTCAGAATAGGGTCAGGCAGGGTGGGCAGGGGAGGCATGTCTGACCTCTGCCTGTGGGCAGTCAGCCTAGGGCTGGGTGGGGGTGGATTTTCCTTCTCCCTGTGGAAGGTCAGCTATGGCCCCATGCCATTTCCCCACCAGGTTTCCTGACCTCCTTCATATGTCTCTCCTCTGGTACTTGAGTTAGCTGCCCCTGCAAGTTTGCCTTCAGAAATAATCTGCAAGTTTGCCTTCAGAGGCTCATCAGCTATTATTCTTTATCATTTTACTCCTGTGTACCAAAACCCCAGAGCAGGTGGCAATGGTCTGGGTGAATAAATTCGTCTGAGTAAATAACACTGTCATTAAGTGGATGCTGACTCGGCGACTATAGACAGGGTCGAACTGCCCCTGCGAGTTTCTGAGACTGTAACTCTTTACAGGAGTAGAAAGCTCCGTCTTTTTCCCAAGGAGCAGCTGGTGGTTTCAAACTGCTGGCCTTGCGTTAGCATCCCAGTGTGCAAACAGCATGTCCCCAGGGCTCCTGGTGCACACTGACAGGAGGTCATTACCGGGACTGTTTGATCAGTGGCATCCTGCTCTGCACGTGTGTGCCCCTGCAGGGATTTAAGGGTGCCTGTCAGTGAAATGACTCGGAGCCGCCTTCTACCACGTCTTCTTTTAGGAAAGCCGGGAAGCTCGAGGGTACACTGCTCCCACTGTCGGCTTTCTTGCAGTTGGCTTTCTATCGCGTAAGTCTCTTTGTGGCTTTGTCTCTGAGAGCTGGGGACCCAGCTTGGGCTTTTGGTGGACGTGCCCATCTGAGGCCTCCAGTGTCTGGCACTGCAGCGCCCAGTGGGAGAGAAGCCCTGGGTGAGGTCAGTCTAGTGAGGTGGCCTCTGGTTTCGGCTGCAGTCCCTGCCCTCTCAACAGCCGGACGTGCCTCTGGGAGAGGCCCTGCCCTCGGCTGACTGGTCAGAAACCACATCTTCCCTGGTGAAGAGAAACGGAACCCCTTTCCCATTTTTCTTCTTCACCCCATCGACACAAATGAACAGTTATTTGGGGCTGTGGGGTTCTTTGTTTTCTTTGGATCACGAAACAGTAAACCGAGTTTCACACAAAGCCAGGGAGGGCGTCTGTGCGCCACAGAAGTCTCTGGACCGGTGGCAGAGACATCCCAGGAGCTGGCAGTGGTGGGGGGTGCCAATCTGCAAGATTGTCACCTGTAGGCTGGACCCCTCATTAAACACATCTTTAAGAACATCAATAAGTGAAAGACCAACTCAGACAAATCTCTAAACAACAATCTGAAGAAAGCGTTTGCCGCGGGGTAGAGTGGTCAGAACGTAGGATGAGCCTGGGTTTCGAGGACTGAGGTGACAGCATTCCCATGCCCTTCTCCACGCAGCCGTCTGCCGTGAGAACCTGGTATCTGGGCTTCCTGACAAACTGAAGGGCAGGCTGGGCTCTGGGGGGAAGCAGGGGGCAGGGCAAACCAGGCTGCCAGCAGCGCGTGGGGGCCCCGTGGTCTGTGCTGCCTCAGCGAGCAAGGACCCCAGGACCCACAGGCCAGCCCCTCACCTCGTCAGACTTTGCCTGCCCCCCTCCCAAATTCACTTACTCACTGATCCAAGACACTTCTTTAGTTTTACCAAGATTGCTGGCAGGTTGAGGGTGGGGTGGGAGGAGGGTCAGAAGCCAAAGTTCTTGCCTAATTTAAATGACATCCATAATCACAGCATTCACTGAAATAGTGCCCTGTATAGCTTAAAAATGAAGTTTCCATTTCAGCATAATTTAACCCTCCTTCAAAAGGCCCAGCCGAACAGAACAGATGCTGATTTCATCATCTCCTTCTAAGGATTACAAAGCAGGTGAAAAGACCCACTAACAACGGGCACTCGCAGTTTCGCAGGCAGGTGTTCGTAGTTTCATGAAATGAATGACTTGTATGAATATTAAAGAATGTCTTATGCATATTACAGAGTGTCACTTAAATGTGATAATAGATGCTTGTGAATGCTTCCCCAAGTGGATTAATATATGAGTCTGAATTAAAATTCCAAACAAAAGCCAATGGAGACACATAATTGTATCCCACCTGTCTTTAGTTAGCTCCCCACCCCACCCCCCAAACACACACAATTGCACTGGAATGCACCCCTCATGACTTGTGGGCCTGTACTTGGAGGGGAGAGTTAAGGGTCTGCACACATAAACCAGTGTGAGGTCACCTTCATCAACAGCTGGCTAGTTTTTGCAGCCACAAGCGAGTTTCTTAGCCCAGATCCCTTCAGGAGGAATATCATGGGAGCCACACAAATAACTTTATTTCATTAACCCAGTATAACCAAAATACAGTGTCTACATTGATTTAATACAAGAAATGATTTCCAGTGTCTCTTCCCACCGGGTTTTAAAACATGTTGTGTAGTTTACACTTCCAGTGTGTTTCAGTGTGTTGTCACCACATTCCCAGTGCCCAGTAGCTCGCTGGTGGCTCTTTGCTGCCTGGCTGGACAGCACAAATGCTCTTGTGGTGCACTGAGGGGGCAGTGAAGGAGAAGTACAGTATCTAGCAGGAAGGCTTTAGAGGCCAGAATAGGTGTTTGAACGGTACTCTGACGGCTATTGGAGGTTAAGCAGAGAAGTGACATCTTAGATTTTGAAAGTCATCTGATGGTCTCAGGGCTTATAGTTTAGGAGTTGGGGGTTCAGTCAAGAAGGGTGGTGTTGTGTCCTGGGGAGGAGGGCTAAGAAGCACACTGACACCCTGGGGGATATTGACAGAAGGAAGTATGTCTGAGAAAGATATCAGAAATGGGCTCCCAGGGATTTGATGGGGCTCCTGAGTGAGGAGAGGGAGAGATGGGATCGAGGTCGTCTTCAGGGTTCTGCCTTGGCCAGTGGTACCCACAGCACTGAGGCTGGTGGGGGCATCTGGAATGACGTGGGTGTGGGTAGACCTTGGGTTGTCTTTGGAACAGGCTGGTGGGTCTACAGTTTGATGTGGGAAGGGGTTGCTTGGAAAGGACTAGGTGGGACCAGCCTCTTAATAAAAGCATGCATGGCGACTCTCCGCCATTAACAAGCAGGTACAAGGCTGCGCAGTCAAGGAGGTCCTCCCAGGAAGGTGAAGTTCCAACAGGATCCTACAGAAAGGGGTAGGACTTACAAAGTCCAAGGAGCAAGAAGGGAAGAAGGGGTGGAGGCATGTTGGAGGTGAGAACATCGCACTGCTTGGAGACACAGTGAGTGGTAAACCATCCTGCCGGCTCTGAACGGCTTAGGACTGAGATCAAAGCTGGCCTAATGCAGTCGGCAGACACCTTGTGTTGGGCTTGTGTAGGGTTGGATCCCACAGGGCTCTAAGTCTGAGTTAGGTGCCAATGCCTCCACATATGACTTCTTAAAAGGGGGCCAGGTGCTGGATTTTTTGGCAGCCACCAGCCTAAGTGTAGTGGTAACTGCTCCCTTTCATGAGAGTGTATGCCCTCTCTCCCAGCCAGTCTGTTTTTCTTGGGTCTGTTCATTTTCCTGGGGCATGCAGACCTTTGTGTGTGTGGGGGGGGGGGGGGGGGGCTGGCCTCTCAGCCAGGGATCGGTGTACAATCACAAAACGATAGAACAGATTCTTGAGGACTTGTACCAAAGGAACCCTGGTGGGATTGTGGGCTGTTAACAAGGTCTGCAGCCACTCTGCGGGAGAAAGACAAAGCTTTCTACTCCTATAAAGAGTTACAGTCTCAGGACCCCCAGAGGCAGCCCTCCCCTGCCCAGTAGGGCCGCTGTGAGTGGGAATTGACTGGCTGGCAGTGACTTCGAGGTAGTTGAATAGCAAGCTAAGGGAGGGGCAAGGTTGCATAAGGAATTGATGAACATAGTAACATGTTTAGGAGGGGAGCTCTGAATCCACGGGGAACATAGAAGGTAGTTACTAGTTTTGAAGGAGTGGAGAGATGATGGTGTCAAGGGTATGCGAGTGTCCCGAAAAAAATGCAATGGCGATCTAGGAGAGGACACCAGCATTGCTTTTGCTGTCACCCAAGAATGATCGGGCCCATGACACTTGCTCACAAGCCCCAGGACGCAGGCTGCTGGAGGTAGGGAGCAGTTTGGTCTAGGTATTCCTAGGACAGAGCAAACTCTAGATTCAGTTCTTTAGACCTGATTTTCAGGGGAGCTGGGGTCACGTGCCCGGCCCTTGGTTGGCCTCGGTTTTGAGTTGGGAGGACAGGCTTGTGCTGTGTGTTCAGAGGACTGTTGGCTTCGCCCTGATGGCTCAGTGTGGCTAACAGGGTCAGTGGGGTGCACCCCTGGATTAACCACTGCCTCATCACTGCTTACACAAATTCAGTCATGTGAAGTTCTTATGAAAAGTGACAACAGAGCGTGTAAACATTTCAGCGTGGGTGAGGTGAGAGTTCCCAACATTGGGGAGCTGCACGAGCATTTTTTGTCAAAGCCTCAGAGCCCGGCAGCCCCCACAGTATTTAGTGTGGATTTCCCTCTCTGGTCTGCAGATGAAGTACGTGAACGAGAAGTTTAAGGATGAAAGCAACAAAGAGGTGCTTCTCATGTGCATTGGCATCACCTCCGGAGTCGGGCGGCTGCTGTTCGGACGGATCGCGGACTACGTGCCTGGAGTGAAGAAGATTTACCTCCAGGTAGGTCTCGGCCCCTCTCCCCACCTCCAGACAAGGTCTCCTGTTGCCCGCCGCTGGTGGCGCGTACTTCTAATTTGCTGAAGTTCTCCTGAAGAAAGGAGCAATGTTTCCGAGAGTACATGTGGGCGAGCGCTGTGGAAGAGGCCAGTGGGCGGTCTCACAGTGCCAATGGCCAGTGTGCTACACATTTCCCCGTGGACTCAGTCTGGGCCCGGGGCTTGGGGGCATGTACACGTCTGTGCCCTTTGCAGTGCCCTTCCTGCCAGGTTTGCGTGTGTGCCCTGAGCTGCTGTACTAAAACCCCCCTCTCCCCGAGTGCGGTGGGGTACACTGAATGGATGGTCCACTCCAGGTCTCCACTGACACCCCTGGGCCATGCTGCGTGCTATGCCCGGGTCTGCACCCCTAGGGAGACAGATAAACCGTGCAGGTGCATGGCGTGATAATGGGTGTGGCAGAGGGGTGTGTGGAAGCGGAAGGGCCAGTTTCCGAGCCCCCATGAGGGGGCTGGGCAGGCTGTGTTGAGAGATGAGTGCCGGTTCGACAGATAAGCCAGGGGGGTTTCCCAGCAGAGCAAGCCCCCCATGGGTGCAAAGATAGGGATGGGTGACATGTTAGGGAAACTGGAAGGTTTGATGATGGACTGGTGGGGGTGGGGTGGGGGGTGATGAAGACCCTTTATAAGTACAAGAGGATGGCCTCTATCTTAATGGACCATCAAGAAGGATTTGAGGCGGGCTGTGTTCTATATAGATGACTTCAGGAACTAAGAAGGGTGGGCTGGTGCGTGGAGGCAAGCGTAGATAGTTCCAAACTGCCCTACAGTGTAGGAGTTGTTCTGTTTTCTATGAAATGGCCTGAGGGAGAAAGCCCATGCAGACCGAAAGTAGTTGCTGTCCCTAGGGCCACGTGGGAGGTGGGGAGTGGCTGCCATGGGCAATGGGGGCCATGGAAATGTTGGGTAGTCGTGAAGTTAGGTAGTCATGAAGGCTGTACAACCGGGCGAGCACACTAAAAACCGTTGAAGTGTGCTTGGAATGAGTGGCTTTGATGGCATGTGAATTCATAAAACTGTCGTTTTATGTTTTTAAGTGGAAGCAGAGTGAGTAGTTGGGAACCAATAAAGCAGTCTAGGCAGGAAGAACCGAGGTGGGGGGTCTTAGGATCAAACAGGGAGTACAGTAAGGATACCAGGATGAGCGCTCCCAGAGCCACCTCCTCAATCGGGCCTAAGACGCCATGGCCTGGCCAACAGAGGAGCTGCTATTGCTGTTTCGTCGGGAGCAGTAACGCAGAAAAGGCGGCTCAGATGGTGGAAGCCTGTGGAGCTGCGCCTGGAGACTAAGGACCTGCCGAGGCCATGGAAAGGGGGTGGGTGCCAGGCTGAGGGGAGCATGACAGTGGACAGCAGTGTCAGTAGCTGGTGACCAAGACTAAAATGTTTTCTTTGGATGTAGCAACAGAGTGCCCTGACAGAGGGTACACCGCTCCAGCGGAGTGGTGGGAGGGGGTGGTGGGGTGGGGAGGAGACAGCCAGGCCCAGTTGTGCAAATGGAAATAGAGACAGCTTTGTCTTGAAGGCGGGTGTGGAAGGAAGGTAGAGGAGAGCCAGGGGGAAACTTGGAGTTTGCGTGGCCAGCATTTCTACTCCTCCGAAAGGCAGAGGCAGTGTCGGAGCAGAGCCTTGAAGGAGGTGGAGTTTGGGACAGGAGCCCGATGGGAACCGATTTCCATTAAAGTTGACTTGAGTAGCTGCCACCATTTAGTGGGCACTTCCATGTACCAGAAATGAACTGAGTGCTCCGTATGCATGACGTCACCATTTCTGTTAATAGATGTCTCACTGAGTTGGCAGAAGCCACTGTGTGTGTGTGTGTGTGTGTGTGTGTGTGTGTGATCTCTTTTGTGTATAGATCCAGGCAGACAGCCACAGGAAGGTCACCTGGCTAGCAGGTAGTCTAGGCAGCTGGTCGAGGGCGACTTTTTAAGATGAATTTACTGTATTAATGATCCTTCCCCCTTTATCTGTACCGCCCCCCGGGTGTCCTGGCCCAGCAGTTAGCAGACCATTTAGTCTTGTTCTCAAATGTCAATGAGCCCTCTAGTGGGAATTCGTTGTATTACAGACTCTCAATTTCCTTTCGTTCAAAAAAATGCTGAGTACCTATCATCTTGGTTTGTGTTCTGCCCTCTGCACCAGCCTATCCCTGGTGAGATAATTCAGCAAGACAGACATGGCCTTACCGTTCCAGGAGAGGGTGTGGGAAGGAGTCAGAAAATTCTGAGGGGTGGGATTATATGGAACCTCGAAAGCCAAGGTGAAGAGCTGTTAGTGCACTGGGCCGTTGTTGAAGAATTTGGTAATCTGATTTCACATTTTAAAGTCACATCAGTTGCTCTGTGTGTGGAGGCTGGATGACAGGGACCGGGAGCAAGGATGCAAGAAGAGGACCAGAGTTGGAGTGCCGCGGGACCTGCTAGATGCAGAGCTGACGCGGCAGATGGGGAACGTGCCAGATTCAAAGCTTAGTAGGAAGGGGGTCGCTGCATGGTGAAAGCAGTCATGAAGGCTAGGTCCTGGTTTGGATTAGGAATTCTTATGTGTTCACTTACTATCTGTAACAGAAGAGTGCGGTCATTAGCTGGGGGTTCTGGCTTGGGATTGGGAATGGCCTACTTCCGCTGTCAGCATGTTTAATAGGTCCCGCATCTTCTTTATGGAAAATGTCAAAGAGAAGGCACTTGGGAGAAAAAGACAAAGCCTGTGTATTCCTCAGGAATCTTGAAGTCCCTGGAATAAGCTGACTTTCCTCTGGAACAAGTTTGTCGGTAAAGCTTTGCACTCCAGCACATGGCTTATGTTTGAAAGCACATGTTTCTGGTTTGCATTTTCTCCCTGTAAATTGTGAGGAGGTAATCTTAAATGAAACAGGGGGAGGGGGGTGGGGGTGGAAGGACCAAAGAGAGTGCAAGGTCAAGATGAAGTAGAGTAGGAGACAAAGCCGTGGGCCTGGGGAGAGAGAGGGTGGTGTCAAAGGCCCTGCGGTGGATGAAGTCATGGGTACTTTCGTACATTGACAGTGGACTCCCAATTTTGGAAAGTGGTTTCCTTTCCAAAGGTGGGGTAATCAGGCCACCTGCAACACATCCTTGGGGGATACGTCTTCATGTACGTCACAAAAGAAAACAGCCTTTCCAAAACTGGCCTGGCTGGCTGGCAGCTACACAGCTGAGGGCTACGTCAGTATCGTGGGTTCGATCATTCGTTTGGGGTGAGGAGGTAGCCACAGTGTGACTTGCTTTAGGTTTTACCTCACCCACCCCCGTCCAGATGGGGCGTGCTGTCTGTGGCACCCGTGCTGAGTCAGACTGAGGGCGCACAGAGGCCTTGGGGGTGCTCTGTGCTGCTGGGAGCTGCCAGTGGGCACTACCTTGCAAGCCCGATCACACGGGAAGTACCATGGACTTGGCCACCAGGACACTGGAGTGCTCTTGGAGGTCGCCCCCCTCTGCCTCTCCTTTTTCTGGCTCCCCGTCACTCCCAACTCCCCAACACTCAGTGTAGATTTTGATTCTTGGCTCTTTCTTCTCTGCTGCAGCTAACTCCAGGCAGGGTTGGACTCTGTTCATCTCTTTCCCTCCCTCCTGCCTGGCTGCCTGCCTGCCCGCCCACCTGCCTGCCTGCCTTACCCACCTGCCCACCTGCCTTTTGGCCCAGCTGCTAAGGGGCCGGGTGGTTCTGCTCCTCAGCTTCCTGCTTTACTTTGGTGGCGTGTTTTCACAGACATGCCCTCTCCCTGCTGTCATCTGTTCTAGCTGTGGCTGTTCTCCAACCCTGTTCCCTGGAAGCCAGCTCTGGAGGTGAGTAGCAGCCGGGCCTAGCACGCAGGTCACAGACACGCTTCACAACCTTCTCTCATGGCCGATATCTGGTCACAGTCAGCCAGGGCAATGAACTCACCTGAGTCTGCCTGGATCCAGAAGGCAGCTGTAACACTAGAGGAGCCTGAGCAGGGAACAGAGTGCTGGGCTTCCCAGCCCGTGTAGCGTGCAGAGTACAGTCGAGCAGTGCTTTGGGCAGGATGCTGGCTGTGGAGTAGGGTGCCCCTGGGCACGTAGTGACAGGAGCTAGAGCAGAGGGTGCATGATGAAAGCCCGTGTCAAGGGCCCAGCCCAGATTGGATGATCAGTAAATCTTTACTAATCGTTGCTCTGTCAAATACTGCAAATCATTAGTCTAGAAAAACCTGAAGGCCAAGCCTGATTGGAACAGGTCTCAGGAAGTAGCCTCCGGTTGCTCAGAATTTGGCTTGTAGGGAAGAGATTTTAGGAGTTACAGTTTGTGCTTTTGCTTAAGGGCTCTGAATTTAAACTTCCTGGGTCCTGGTTATTTTAGCCTAACAACTCTAAATGTTGAGCCATTCCTTTTAGAAGAGATGGCTGAATGGCATTATCTACAATAAAAATACTCACTGCCGTGCTTGCTTCGGCGGCACATATACTAAAATTGGAACGATACAGAGAAGATTAGCATGGCCCCTGCGCAAGGATGACACGCAAATTCGTGAAGCGTTCCATATTTTTAATTGTATGAGCAGAAAAAAAAAAAGAGGACCTGATGCAAAGGGCTTAAGTGGAGAGCAAATGCTTTGAGAATGATTGGAGCAGGGAATGTGCAGATGTGCTTTATACAATTGATGTATGTATATGTATGGATTGTGATAAGAGTTGTATGAGCCCCTAATAAAATGTGAAAAGAAAAAAAAAAATACTCACTGCCATCGAATCAGTCTGACTCATAGCAACCCTATAGGACAAAGTAGAATTGTCCCTGTGGATTTCCAAGACTGTATTTCTGTACAGGAGTAGAATGCCTCAGCTTTCTCCCAAGGAATGGCTGGTGGTTTTGAACTGCTGACTTTGGAGTTAGCAGGCCAGTGAGTAACCACTATATGCCACCAGGATTCCTATTATCTAGAGCAGGGGCTGGCTTGCAAACTTTTGAGATGGAAGAGCCAATCCTGTCCCTCAATTTAAAAATTATTCAAGAGGCATAAATATATTTTTGCAAACATCACCATTATCTGAATAAAAGCCTTTACAATTTTTATAAATGAAACTATAATGGCCTTATTTCCATTTCGACTTTTACTTCAGAGTGGTGTGCATACCAAAAGAGCTGCCATCATGTGGCTCAACAGCCAGTTTGCTGACCCTGCTCTATGGTAATAATGGTCACAGAGCTTCTTCCCGGAGCGAGAGCTTTAATGGGAGCGGGACATATTCAATTTAAGGTGGAAATCTTGGCTCTTTAGCAGGCTTTAGGCTCTCTGGGTGCTAGATGCTGTGTGTGAAGACCGGCTCATCTTTCAATGCAACTTTAAGCAAGACTGAAACTACAGAAGATGAGTTTACAGAAATAATCAGGGATGAGTCTTGGAGTCGTCGGTTCTAACCAGAAGGCAGGGCTGAATCAGAATTGTGGCTTCAGCAGGATCTTCGGGCTGAATGTAGTCGGTCCGAGCGGCCAGCTCAGCAATTTAGGACATTTATTTTATTCTGTGGGGATAATCGGTAACATTTTCTTGGAGGACACAGGGACATCTTGGGGGCTTATTATTAAAAAGTTTAGGAGCATTTAAAATGTCAATGGTGAAGAAAAAGCGGGGAAAGTTCTCCTGAGGAGTTTTTCCTATGATGATGTATGTGCCTGCGAAGAATGAGCAAGGACTCGCAGGAGAATTTCACTGGAAAACATTGCCATCCACTCCCCAGCCCTGGTCTGCCGCAAACACGAAGAACACTGACACGGGAACATGACAGCGCCAGCACTACCTTGAGGGCGGGGTGTAAATCAAAGAATGCGGGATTCTTTGGGGGAAGGGCAGACAGATGGAGAAGCATACAGACCTCGATGGGAGGATATGTTGAGTAACGGTGGTTTCACATGTTGATTTTTTTTTTGCAATAAAGCTGTCTGTGGGTGTGTAGCAATGCTTTGTACCACACCCTCATGAAAAGCAGACGAACCCAGTCTCCGGGAAAGGCCTGGAGCATGCGACCCCAGTTGCTCAGTGGCTTTTCCTGAGGACGAGAGTGGGCATAGATTGAGACATAAGGAAGCTGAAGGAAGCTTGTCATATCTCACTATGAATTACCACTCTAAGGGTCGAACTGTTTGAAGAATATATTCATGAGTTAGTTTTGTAATTTTGACTTTTTGTCACTGATGACTTCCAGACCCATCTTCCTGTATGAGCTTCCTCTTCTGGTTTCAGGTAGAATTGGCGTGGCCAGTGCCGATCTAGGCTTTTCATTATCCCATTTGTTTACACACACCTTTCAAGCATGTTACATTTTTCTGAAACTACCTGAGGGTGAGTGCTTGCACCTTTGAATTAAGTGTTGACAAAGAACATTGACAGGCCCATGGGCTGCATGAACAAGTCTGTCTTGGAAGAAGTACAGCCGGAGTGTGCTTGGAAGTGAGCGAGCCTGCCAGAACTTCATCTCGTGTGCTTTGGACGCTTTATCAAAAGGGACCATGCCCTGCACAAGGATGTTATGCTGGGTCAAGGGTCAACAAAACAGAGGAAGACCCTGGACGAGATGGATTGACCCAGTGGCGCAACACAGGCTCCAGTTTGACCATACTGGTTAGGACGGTGCAGGGCTGGACAGTGTGTAACTCTGTTAGACACGCACAGGGCCGCTATGAGTGGGAGGCAACAGGACACCACTAACAGCAGGAAAGCTCTTTCCCAAATGGTACCTGCTACTTGGTGACCCCTTGCCTCATTCTAGCTTAGATGAGCGACTTCAGAGTCTGTGGGGAAATGGAATGTTTTCATGAACTTGTGGAAGCCCTTCATATATTTCTATACAGATATGTCATTGCGGACATATTGACATTGATATAAATCTTAGGAACAAATTGTGAGGATGGCTGGCGCAGGACCAGGCAGTGTCTCCTTCCTTCGTGCATAAGCTCGCTGTGGGTTGGAACTGACTCGATGGCCTCTAGTAGCAGCAATCGTGAGGTCTGAGTAAGGAACCCGAGGCCCCACAGTCTCATCTAAGTTGTGGCTCTTGGTCTACATGTGTCACATGCCAGTTCCTCCACCGGGCAGAAGTGGCAGTACCCATGCGCCATGGAGGGAAGTTGAACAAGCTCACTAGGAAGCACTCTGGAAGGACTGTGGCCTCTGTGCTTTAGGAAACCCAGTAGCCCAGCTATGTGGCCCACACAGCCTCTCCGCTTTGTGGTGGAATGGCCGAATCTGCTTCCCGGATTTCTCCTGTGATTGGTGTGTAGCCAGAGGCTCGCAAGCCTGGAAACTTTGCATTGAAGGAACTGAAGGAGCAACATGGGAACCTTAACTGTGACCAGTTATATATATGTCTGTCTCCAGAAATGCCTTCTGCTTACTTCTCTGCCAGATTCAGCTCCTCAGCCCCACCCTCCACCCCCCGTGGAACAACACTTAGATAGCTGAGCAAAACTTAAACGGACATTTCTCCCAGACATCGTGTGTGTGTGTGTGTGTGTGTCTGTGTGTGTGTGAGAGAGAGAGAGAGAGAGAGAGAGAGAGAGAGAGAGAGAGAGAGAGAGAGAGAGAGGACAGCAATGGGAAAGGCTACAGCAAAAAGCGATTTTTGTTCCTATGTAAGTAAACTAAAGAGGAATCCTTGCTTTAGACCAGTAGTTCTCAACCTTCTTCATGCTGTGACTCTTCAATACAGTTCCTCATGTGGTGGTGACCCCCCCCAACCATAAAATTATTTTTGTTGCTACCTCATAACTGTAATTTTGCTACTGTTATGAATCGGGCGACCCCTGTGAAAGGGTAGGGGTCGCAACACACAGGTTGAGAACCGCTGCTTTAGAGCCTGTGATATGACAGGAGATAATTTCTTGGAAAGTATTAAGAAAAGGCAACATATTCATCTAACTTTTACTGCCTTATTAAATGCCAGTGCCAGCTCCTCGAGATTAGGGGCCTTAGACTCCCTGAATTAAATATAACCATAGCTGCTGTGTGAGGGGGAAAATGATTGTGTAAATTAGTAAGTGTAAATCTTTCAAACTGGATCCCAATTCCTACAGATCAGTATTTGGTGTATGGTACAATATTTATTTTGGGAAATGATGGGGAAGTACTATTAACAGTATTAACAGTTTAATAACCCTTAACAAAAGCTCCTGTGTCACAGGTATCCCTGCCTGTGAGTAAAAGGTCTGCCTCACCAGATTGGCCTACTAGGAGTGGTAGGGTACAAGATGAACATACAAAAATAAGTTGGAATCCTTTACATATCAACGAGAACCCTGAAAAGGAAATCAGGAACGCCAGACCATTTCTACTAGCAACCTAAAAGTGAAACATTTAGGAACAAATCGGATCAGAGAAACAAAAAACATGTAAAGAAAAGTATAAAACATCACTACAAAATAGACTTGCATAAATGGAAGAAAGTACATGTTCATGGATAGGAAAACTTAACATTGGAAAATGTCAATACTCCCTAAAGGGGTCTATAGATATAATTCCAATCCAGATCACAACATTATTCTTTAAAGAGATGAAAAAAACTAATCACTAATTTTCTTTTATTTCTTTATTGTGAATTGAGTGAACGTTTACAGAGAAAATCAGTTTTACATTCAAGAATTAATTTTGACATTTTGGTTCTTGTTACTGATTGCAATTCTCACAATGTAGCATCATTTACCCCATTTCTTTCATGTGTTTCTTGTTTCTCTTCTTCCATTTTTCCAGCCTTTCTGAACTTTTTAAGTAAATACTACTCTTTTGATCTAAAGTGGTTGATTATTCTGAAGTGTGCATACCTCCTAAGGATTATGGTTCCCATATGGACGATATTTGACTAAAAAATTGAGCCATGGGAATGAGTCCATTTCCAGACCTGGAAGAGTGAGTAAGAGCTCTAAATTAGGGTTCTACCAGTCTCTGTCTGGCCAATAAACCTAGTCTTTTATATACATACATACATATATATTTACATATATAATCATATACATATATATATCTGAAGCATTCAGGTTGACATTTCTTACAAGAACATACTATATTCTGCTATATTATGATTACAGTAGGCAGAATAAATAGTCATCATAATTTTTTAAAATCATTTTATTCGGGGCTCTTACAGCTCTTATAACAATCCATACATCAATTGTATCAAGCACATTTGTACATTTGTTGCCATCATCATTTTCAAAACATTTTCTTTCTACTTGAGCCCTTGGTATCTACTCCTCTCTTTTCCCCTCTCTCCTCTCTCCTCTCTCCTCTCTCCTCCCCTCCCCTCCCACCCTCCTGAACCCTTGATAAATAATATTTTTTTTCACTGCCCGCTGTCTCCCCTTCACCCACATTTCTGTTTTTCATCCCCCTAGGGGACAGTGTTTATGTTATACATCGATCATTGCAATCAGTTCCCCCTTTCTCCCACATTCCCCCTACTCTCATAGTATTGCTATGCCCATTACTGTTCCTGAGGGGGCTATATGTCATGGATTCTGTGTGTCAAGAGCTTTTATCTGGACCAGTATACATGCTCTGGTCTAGCTGGATTTGTAAGGTAGAACTGGGGTCATGATAGTGAGGGTGAGGGGAAACATTCAAGAATTAGAGGAATTTTGTGTTTTTCGTTGGTGCTATACTGCACCCTGACTGATTGGTCCCTTCCTTGTGACCCTTTGTGAGGGGATGTCCAATTGTCTACAGATGGGCTTTGTGTCTTCCCTCTAACCCCCCTTGTTCGCATTGATAGTATATATAATTTTGAGTTTTGTTTTCACATTTTCTCTCACTCTATCTAGACTCTTCTAGTGCGATCCCTTTTAGAGCAGTTGGTAGTGATAGCCAGTCACCATCCAGTTATGGTCTCTGGATAGTGGACACTGACATTTGCAAAGTTCATTAGTCTCTTGGACTAATTGTTCCCCGTGTGTTCGGTCTTCTTCGCTCTTCTTTCCTTAGGGCAGGAAGAGACAAATACTTGCACAGTAGATGACCACTCGCGTGCTTTAAGACCCCACTTACCAAAGTAGGTGCAGAATTCACAGACTGAGGGGAAACAGTTGTCAGTGACACATTGGACAAAGGACTGACCTCTAAAACTAGTATGAAACGCCACCACCCAACAAGAAAAAGACAAATAATCCAGTGTAAAAAGAGGCAGAGGACAGGAACAGACACTTCATCAAAGAAGGCATTCAGGAGGCCAGCAAACGCGAACAAATACCTGCAATCATTCGCCATCAGAGAACTGCAAATCCAAACAGCAGAGTATCATCTCCTCACCATTCATAGTAAAGTTCCGAAGTGCAAAACAATCATGCTAGCAAGGGTGTGGAGAGAGTGGAACCCTCAAACACCGCTGTGCAACTGGACCATGACGCAGCCAGTGGGAACAGTGGAAGTCGAAACAAGCTCAGTGATGTACGCACCAGCAGCGTGCAGAAGCAGGTCTCAGCCTCAAGCTCTTAGGGCAGGATCCTTGAGTTGCTTGGCCCAGTTGGTGTAGCTCCCAGCTTGAGGCAGACAACTAGCAGCAGCATGCTCCAGCACACTGATCACCTGAGAGGAGGGGGCAGGGGGTGTGGGGCTTGCAGAGCCATTTATCTCTGCCCTCCAATCAAACTGACCTGTTATCCCACATGTTCCTATTGTCCAGGTTCACACAATAAACCTATCAAAACTGAAAAAAAAAATAAGTTGAAACTAGCAATACCATCTGCTCCAGCAATCCCACTGCTTGGTATATAGCCCAGAGAAACAAGAGCCAAGGCCGTATATATGGATATGTTCATGTTCATGCCCATGTTCACCTCAGCACTAGTCACAACAGCAAAAAGATGGAAGCAGTCTCAATGTCCATCAAGGGAATAAAGAATAAACAAATTACGTATGTACACACAATAGAATACTCCCCAGAGTTCAAGAATAATGATGAGGCGGTGAAAAGCCGTGTAACACGGATAATCATTGCAGACATTATGCCGAGTAAAATAAGTCAGTCACAGAAGAAGAAATACGGTGTGAGACCACTACTGGAAAAAATCACGCAAAGATTTACACACAAAAATAAACATTCTTTGATTGTTACCAGGAGTGGGAGGGGGAAGGAGGGGAAACTACCAACTTGGGGATAGACACATATTAACTTGGATGAAGGAGAAGGCAAAATTAAATGAGAGAAAGATTTAAAAATTGATAGAGGCAGGGGAAGCGACTTGGCGGAATGCAAGAGTTAAATATACAGAGGTAAATACTGTTAAATACACAGTCCTCTAGTAATGGTGACTGGACTGACTTGAAAGCACTTAGCAACAACACAAGTAGATAGACACACAGGCTGAACAAGTGTGGGAGAATGAGAGTAGATACAAAAACCATGCATGTTTTCCAGGCTATTTTTATATGTGTATTTATGCTGCAAATATATCCATGAATATGGCAAAACACATAATAGGCAAAGTTTTGAAAATATTATATATATATATATATATATATATATATATATATATATATATATATATATATATATATATATATATAAAACCAAAGCCCTTGAAGGAAAGAAATCCCTGGGCTTAGGTGTTCAGGTCTATGATCTCAGGGGACACGATGACCAATTGCCATAACAGAAACAGATGATGTTCTACCTTCTACTTTGGTTAAAAAAACCAAAAAACCAAAAAGCATTCAGCCTAGACAACCCTATGGGCTGCCAGGAGCTGGAGTTGACTGATACACAGCGTCAGGGAGAGAGGGTGATTGTCCCACATAATAAAGAAAGTCCTTTGAATCATGGGAATACATTTGTGGGGTGGGAAAAGGTAAGTCATATTTGAGGTATGGCAAGACTTGTTGCTTTAATGTAAGGTCCATGTACCAGAGTTGTGGGATATGACTTTGAAATAGATTATAGGTTATGCTATAGGTTGAATTGTGTCTACCCAACACGTGTAGGAATCCTAACACCTATACCTGTCTACATGATCCCATTTCAGAATAGGAGTTGAGGCAAAATCAGTGTAGGGCATGTCATGAGCTATAAAAAGAGCACAGACCCAGATAGACTAGGTGTCCCATTGAGTTTGCCACAGAGCTCAGGTGCCTCGGGGCTAAAGAAGCCAAGGCGGGGATTTTCTCCCAGAGTGGACAGAGAAAGCCTTTCCCTAGAGTCCCCCACTGCCACTGCTGCCAACTCAGAGTGACTCCATAGGACACAGCAGCACTGCGCCATTGTGTTTCTGAGACTGTAAATCTTTACAGGAGCAGACAGCCTCATCTTTCTCCCATGGAGTTGCTGATGGGTTTGAACCTCTGGTCTTGTGGTTAACAGCCCAACACTTAACCTACTATGCTACCAGGGTTCCAGTCTCCAGAACCAGTAGCCTGAATTTGAACTTATGGTCTCCAAGGCCCTGATAAAATAAATTACAGTTCTTTAAAGCCTCCCCCAAAACTACTTTCATGCCTTCATGGGAATATTGAGTAAGTACCAGGGGAACCCAAGGAGGTGATAGTAGGAGCCAATCGTGTGTATGTGAAATCAAGATGATGAACTAACCAAACATAAAACCCCTACTACCATGAAGTCAATGTCAACTCCTAGCCCCCCTGTAGGACAGGCTCAGAACTGCTGTGGGTTTCTGAGACTGTAACTGTTTATGGTGTAGAAAGCCCCACCCATCTCAGTGATGAACTCGGGGAGGAAAACAAAACGAAGCAGGAATCACGTACAAGTTGTGAACGTGTTGCTCAGTGATTATACCATTCGCCTTGCCGGAGTGCAGTGTTGACATTGTGTTGTCTGTCCTAGGTAATCTCCTTTTTCTTCATCGGTCTAATGTCCATGATGATTCCCCTGTGTAGCATCTTCGGGGCCCTCATTGCTGTCTGTCTCATCATGGGTCTCTTCGATGGCTGCTTCATCTCCATCATGGCCCCCATTGCTTTTGAGTTAGTTGGTGACCAAGATGTCTCGCAAGCAATCGGATTCCTGCTTGGATTCATGTCTGTACCCATGACAGTGGGCCCACCCATTGCAGGTAAGTGTGAAGATTCACCAGGATTTATAGATTATTGAGTGGTATTTCCTACTTCAGGGCCTATGATTTGCTTGCATGTAACACATATATAATTTAATTTTTTTGCGGGGGTTGGGGTTTTTTTTGTGTGTCTCTAGAAGCCAGCTATAGATGTAGTTTGCTGGGAAATTCTTACCCTTGCTGCCATCTAAGACACTGGGTAGAAACATGCACCAGTAACTTTCTGGGCAATGACCTGTCACAATTCTATGTCACTCACTATGTCCTTTGGAGAACGGGGCAGTAGTTTCTATTTTTTCAAATGTTTCTAAATATGTGTGCTTTATGCAGGAGATACTATCTCCTTTAGGAATAGTTGATTTAAAAATAACATAGTGTTAAGTACCCAAATACCCATCAGTGAATGACATTGCTGTGTAATATAATATAACTAACATGGCTTCAAAGTATTCCATTAAAAAAAACAAAAAACAACTTGGCCCCAAACTGATTGGAAATGTAGCCATTTGGAATGAGAGACGTTTCATCTCGATGGCCCATTTGATACCTTCCGCTGACCATTCCACATCATGTCAGAAACGCCTCTGAGAGGCTTGGGTGAGCCAGGACTCTTTGCAAACATTTCTTCCACGTAATAGGCTGGTGTGAAGCCCAGAGGCCTGGACTGTGTGTCTAGAAGTAAAGATAGGAGAGCTTTACCCATTTCCTCAAAAAACAGCAACAAAAATGTTATTTCATAAAAAAGCAAATAAACCCAAGAACAGTTTGAAATGTAGACATTTTGAGATGTGTGTGGAAGAGAAATTCCATCCAGATGGCCTATCGACCACAGCAGAGATGTTGCTGGAACCCGTTCTGCTGAGCTGATGGTGCTAACAGGATAGAGTCTCAGCCCGACTGCTGAGAACCCCCAAAGAACCTCTTCTTTCTCAGTGACGGCTTTGTCCCTTCGCAGGGTTACTTCGGGACAATCTGGGCTCCTATGACGTGGCATTCTATCTTGCTGGAATCCCACCCCTGGTCGGAGGTGCGGTGCTCTGTTTTATCCCGTGGATCCACAATAAGACCCAAGGAGGCACCAACCAAAGCCCCGGAGGAGAAAAGATGGAGAAAATGTTGGAGGAGAACCAGAACTCTGTGCTCTCCAGCTCGGCTGGACTCCTCAAGAAAGAATCTGACTCTGTTATTTAATAGCTCACATATCTACACCAGACCGGGCTTGCTTCCAGAAGCTAAAGCAAGTCTTCCTTTTCTATAAATCATAAATTTATTATTTTTTAAAAAACCAATATTAGGGACATAGAACCCTTTTTACCACAGAACCATTCCCAGCCGCTGAGTGACTCAGGTACCCGCGAGTCTGAGGGCAGGGCTCTGATATGTGAGAGGAGATCTGAAAGTCAAATTTGATTTCATTGTGAAACTCTGAAGCTATCTCTGTAAAAAGCAACTTTGGAAACTGTGAATGCTATTTAGCTTGTGCAAATAATTTAAAATACCTCAAATCTACACCGAAAGGGTTGCAGTTTGGTGAGGATTGGATGGAATCACTGCTGTGGCCTCGCCTGGTAATTTATCTGCTCCCTTTGCTTTAACTTCTGCTATGCGGAAACCTTTTGCAAAATCTGGCCTTGGGTTCCAGATAATACCGGATCTACCTAAACCTCAAGTCTCTATGATCTAGTGGGAGCCTTCTGTCAATAAGCTGTGAAACGATTACACTCTCCTGATTTGCTCCAGTGGCTGGTAGGTTTGAACCACCAATCTTGAGATTAGAGACCCAATGCTCAAACCACTGCATGCAGCACTAGGGCCGATGTTTAAGCAGAAACATGATGGGGCAAGTTATCCAGTAGTAGCTACAGGCCCCAAGGTGCCTCGGGGAGAGACCTACTTCATACGAGTAACGTATTGGACTGCTAGCCGTATGGTCAGTGGGTCAGACCCGCCAGCTGCTTGGGGAAGAAAGGGACTCTCAGAAAGAGCCACAGCCTCGGCAACCCTGTGGCGGCACAATTCTCCTCTGTCCTAGAGGCTGTTCTTAGTCAGAGTCCATTTGACATTTACACTGCGTTGCATTCCTGAAGAAAATACCCACCTCTGACAGGAGCAGCTACTTAAATTGGTTTATGAAATTAATTTTCAAACTTTCTGGCAAAAGTTTTCACTTTTAAAATTTATCCTGCTCTGCATACCATTAATATTCCCATTGTTTTCTACTTCTATAGAAAATATGGTAAGAAAGTTAGGAGTTGCAAAAAAACCCATTGTCATTGAGTTGATGCTGACTCATTGCGATGCCGCAGGACACAGGAGAGCTGCCCGGTAGGGTTTGCCAGGCCGTGCCCGCTTACAGCAGCTGGAGGCATCACTTTCTCCCATGGACCCACTGGTGGCCTCAAACCCTGACCTTAGGGTAAGCTGCTGAGCGCTCACCCATGGTGCTACCAGGGCTCCATTGAGAGTGTCGAGGTCATGCCATGTCCCATGCTCATTTACAAAGACACCTGAGTTTTATGTTAGTATCTTAAAATTTTTTTAAATTTATATTAACAAAATTTAACAATATGCTGTGTCTGTTTAAATCCTAGCTACTGATGTACAGACTTCTTGAATGTAGTTTGTTTACATGGAAAGGATGCTGTCTTTATAACCAAGCTCAGGGCCTGTTTCTAAATCGTCTGTGAGGAGAGCATCATCTCCCTTTCTTCATAGTCCCTCTGGCCTCTGAGAGGCCAGTCCTTCTGTGTGTGCCTCCGGCTGAGGGAAGAGATGCCTGGCGGTCATACGGGTGTGTGGGTATGGATTTGGGGGCGAGAAGGGAGGCAGTTAATGAAACCGTTTTCTTTTATCGGCCACCTTGAAAGATCAGAGAATATGTGGGATTTATTTTTAATAAGATTTTAAATTATTTTGACTGTGAAGATGTCCAGCAACTTGCTATTTTTAATATTCCTAAATTTCATAGCCAGGCACTTAGGTAATTTATCTGTGTAATTTCCTGTGTTTCAGGAAAAAATAATACATACTTGGGCCACATTGACTTTTCATGCTCTAAGTGTTTAGAAAATGATTCAGAAATGGTAATACATTATCAGATTCTCTCTTTAGGCTCAATTATATAAAAAGGACTTCCTCACTCTTGTCAATGCACTTGGGAAGTTAAGCAAAATCACAGATTAGCCAGCAAGCCTGCCATCATAAAAGGTTTGCTTTAAAAAAAAATAGTTTTAGCACAGTTTCCTAAAGACCTCCCATTTTATAGAATGAGTAATTCTGAAATGGAAAATTTAGACCTTTAAAATATTTTTCCTTCCAATCTGAAATCCAAAGAGTTAATCTTGCTTGACGAGTTTCCATATTAAAACAGCAAAATGTCTTACGTGTTATAATCCCATTTCATTCTCCTGCATGTCATGTAATAGGACACATATGTAGTCTGGCCTAAATGGAATGACTCAAACTGGATGTATAACTGCAAACCCCCAACTCAAACCTGTTGTTATCAAGTTGATTCTGACTCTACCCCATGAAGCGTAGACCTGCCCCAGTAGGGTGCCAAGGCCATAGTCTTTGCAGAAGCAGGCTGCCCGTCTTTCGCCTGTGGCGCAGCTGGTGGCTCCAACTCCGGACCCGCTGCTTAGTAGAGGAGCACTTCACCACTGTGCTGCCAGGGCTCCAGATGCTGAAAAGGCCCACAGTAATGGACTTCAGAGAGTGCTCTGCTGTAATAATGCAAGTTGTTTTAAGATTAAAGGCAAGATGCTAAATTCCTTAAGAGGCATACTTAATAATTTGTTGTGTGTAAAACCAAGAAAATACTTAATATTAATATTCATTATGGTATTTAATTGTTGTATTAGGGGCTCATCCAACTCTTATCACAGTCCACACATACATCAGTTGTGTAAAGCACATTTGTACATTCATTGCCCTCATCATTCTCAAAACATTTGCTCTCCACCTAAGCCCCTGGCATCAGCTCCTCATTTTTACTCCTCCCTCATGAACCCTTGATAATTTACAAATTATTATTTTGTCGTATATTCATTATGATTTTCTGTTAGTTTTGGATGAAGAAATATTGTTAGTCTTGCAGTCAAAGTGATCTTAAATTTCTAACTAGAATGTTACTACGCCAATAAAGTGACCTTGTGGGGCCTTCACTTGTTTTGTTCAATCCAGTTCGTGTCCTGAGAGGAAGAGAGTGCAGGCAGAGAGCTCTGCTTTCTGGGTTAGCATCTTCATTCTGGGAACGACCCACTGACATTGAGTGGATGCTGACTCCTACGTTACTCTCAAAAGGACAGAGGAGAGCTGCTCCTTAGGGTTTCTAAGACAACGTCTGCTTGGAACAAATCAGCCTCATCTTTCTCCCTCAGAGCAGCTGGTGGGTTTGAACCACCAACCTTGTGGTTAGCAGCCCAATGCTTCCTCAGCCCACAGTGCCACCAGGCTCCTTTCTAATTCTGGTAAGATTCAGCAAATTCTCAAATTCGAAAGGTTCTGGCCTTTGAGGCCAACAACCCCTTAAGAAGGGGATAATTCTTTATGGAAACTCTGGATCAGCTACTATTACAGCAGATGCCCAAGGGTCTGCAGAAAACGTGGTTAAATCTCATTGCAGTGGTGTCGTTGGGGCCCATCCAGGTCTGTAATAATATGCTACCAGATTGTCAGCACTTGACAGTGCCTTCTCTGTGGCCCTGTTTCAAGACTTGTCGTTTCCACTGAGACGTGCACGGTGCTGGCCTCGAGCATCAGCCTCCGTCCATAACTGGCAACAGGACTTCACTGACACTCACCATCCCCACGGTCCGTGTCTGCACACACCTGCAGATGATCTCACAGGCTCTGCCCACCTGAAAGCCATGTACATTCTGCTGCAAGGTGAAAATGCTTACTTTTAGGAATTCTAATGTCTCTTAGCTCTATTTTTAAAAAGATTTCAGTTTATACCAGTGTTATTCCTAAAAATGGCCTCCATCCACATGGGTTTTGCTGATAAATCAACAGGAAAGGAGGTAATCAGATCGGAGGTGGGCAGCTCTGAGGACGGACTTTCAGGCCCTCCTTTTGGTGCCTTGTTCTTACTCTTCCCTCCCTAGACCTCACTTCCTCCCCTTACTTCTCCCGGCCCTTCGGAGCCCTGAGGAGAGTCCACTAGCACCGTGACTCAGCCGCCTGGCTCGCTGGTGTGCGGATACGTAGCATCCCCCTGTCTCTTCATGCCTTTTTCCTCCTGAAGCCCCGTTGTAATTTCAGGGGATGGATCCACACACACTGGAAAATGGCCTGCTCAAAGGTGGCACTCTCTGAGCTAGAGTTTTGGGTTTTTTGAACTAGAGTTCTAATGGTCTGCGTGCGTATCTTAAGTTTCCCCTGAAGGTATGTGGGAGGAATGATACGTTTTATATTTATATAATTGACAGCTTTTGTGCTAATGTTGAAAACCGTAATTGCTATTTAAATATTTAGGGTTAAATATTTCCAGCGAGCAGGCTGCCAGTTCCCAGAGCGTCCTGAGGCATGGCCCGCCTGGGTCGGGCTGCTGCACGTGCGTGCGTGGTGCCTGAGTGAGTGCAGGTGGAGACACTACTGACGTTACATGAGCGCTGCTAGACTGTCAGATGTGGAGATAAGTAAGCAAGTATTTAAAACACTTTAGGGCATTTCTAACACTGAGAAGGCCTTTGTTTTTGGTATAAATGTTAAGCATAGATTAGAGCATGTTGTCTTTTCAAACATGTCGTCCTAAAGAAAAAAGCAGAACTTGATTACCTTTTTTTATGTTAAACACACATATTTTAGATTTGAAAAGCAAATGGTATCTTAGATCACAGAAAAATGCAAATACGTAACAGCTTAATTAAAATCTCTGGTCTTTGTTCGTGGTTTGGTGGAAGCAGTGAAGACTGGCTAGGGCGGAGGCTGGGAAAGGTTCCTGAGCAAGAACTAACACAGTGGAAACAAGGACAGTGTGTTATAAATACTGCACAGAGAGATGGACTCGCCTGATTCTCAATTAAAAAGGACCAAAGCCCCATGTGAAAACTACATGCTGCTTAGAACCAAATTACTGACCCACAAATGTGGACTACATCAGATGACCCCTTCTGAGACAACAACCATTTAAAAAAACCAGCCCCATCTTTGACTCACTGAGAACTTGAACCATGAGAGAGCAGTTTACATAATTTCCTTTTTATTGTTGTTACTGCCTCATTTTACACTGTAAACAGTAATTTTGACATCTCTTCATTAAAACCCACTGCCAGAGTTGATTCTGACTCACAGCAGTCAACAGGGTAGAGGCAAACTTCACCCTGGGTTGCTGAGGCCCAGTCTTTATGGGAGCTTCATATTTCCCTTGGAGTAGCTGGTGAGTTCGAGCTGATGACCTGTGGTTAGCCGCTCAACACGTCCAAGCCGTTCAGCACCAAGATTCCTCATGCAGGCAAAGAACCCTCTACTAAAATTCAATTTGCCATACTAAATGGGTACAATCTAGCCTTCTGTGAAAAAATAAATCCCCTTTGACACTAAGTTTTATACAAATAAAATAAGAGCCTACCTCATTTCTAAAGCAAAATTCCAATATTTTTATTAGTAAGTTGGGAAGACACTGGGAATGAAATACAGCCTTTCTTAGTACTTGAACATGCTAGTGCAGCTGCCTCGGCTTTCACTGCCTCACTAAAAGCCCCACTGAAGAAGCCCCTGCTTCATCAAGAGAGCAACTGGTGCTTCTGGGATTAAAAGGCAAGGAAGTTCACAATCTTAGGATGGATAGAAATCAGCAAAGTTTCTTGAGTGCTTTCTTCTGATAAAAGGGTATAAAAGGAACAAAATGGACTACCAACCAATTTGGCCTTTGGATAATCTGAAAAAGCAAAAACAAAAACTGAAGAAATGTACAATGTACATCTCCCACAAGAGTTTGTCTGTACCTTTCCAGATTACACTGGCCACTTGATGATAAACAGGTCTTGTTTCAGCAGGAGAGGTCGCGTGGTTGTGCCTTAACCTTACAGCGTACACACTGCCTGTTTCTAGTGGGGAACTGCTACTGTTGATTGTGGCAACTCTGTCAGATCATTCCCAACCTCAGTATGTTTCTACTGTAAGAGCTGAAGGTCGCCAAGTATGTGTGTGATGGGGAATATCAGTAACATTTTGACAGGAAAGTGGATTGGTGATAGTATCTTGGAACCTCATATATAGATTTTGTTCTTTAACATAGTTTTTCAATAGCTGTCAATGATAGAGTAAATTTGTTGCATGTTAGATAGACAGGTAGACAGATAGATAGACAGACTCAAAGCTTTGTCACTGTGTCTTCACTAAGCTTGGTCTCGGAGTTTATGTTCTAATATGACAAGGCTTCAAAAGGTTGGTGGAGAAATTCTGTTATTTTTTAATTCCATTCTTTTGTGAATTTTTTGAAGCCCCTTTCCTATGCCAGAAAGCAGGGGGTCAAAGTATCTTTCATAATTCAGTCTATATTGGCATATTATTCAAGAGGCTGAGAGTTTATTAATAGTGCTTTATTTGACCTTAGCCTATGACTATGAATGGGCTGTGTAGATGGTACCTTTTTTCCTACCAAAGAAAGATTGGTGCTAACCTTTAATATGGTCCTTTCACAATTAGGTTTTCTTTATATATATATATATATATAATACAATAGGAAACATGTGGATCTAACAGTAATATGCATGTTCTCTTATGTGCTCATGCAGTGGGTGGGGAGTCCATGTTTGAATTCCCCTATCAAGATAAGGGATTTTTGGTTAACATCAAACTTTTGAAAGTGCACAAGAAAAATACAATCAATAATTACTAAAAAAAAAAAAAAGAGTTCCTTGTCAATGTTCCTAGCACAAGTTTGAAAAGATTTTGTAATCCAGGGACTGTGAGAAAATTAGAGTTTGCTTAAACGATAGTGTGCCTAATAGAAGCTGTGTAGTTAGTTTTCAAGTTGAAATGGTTTTGAAAGCCATCCTCAGTCTTAAAAATTGGATAATGGCCTACTTAACTATATCTTAATAATTTTAACATTCTCACTGAAAGTATTATTGCTCATTTTTCAGATCTAACACAGACAGGTTGATAAGAACTACATCTGGGTCAGTGTCAGCAAGTCTCAGACCTGTGGTTTTTTAAGGATTCTCAGCTTTCTGAGATGGTACCTTTTTCTACCAAAGAAAGATTTTTGTGGCTGACTGTGTGACCCCCCACCTAGAATTCCACCTGAAATTAGAGGTGGGCTTCTGAGTTCTAATGCTGCCAGGAAGTAGGAGTCAGAGGATGTGGGCGCACAGGTTTTTATTCTATCTGGCTTTCTTTTATACATGGCCTTAATTCTGTTTCAGGAAGATTTTATATTTTATAAATATACACACTATCATTTTCCAAAGTAGGAAAGCCACACATTCTTAATTTCCTTGAGTATCCTAGACTCTCTGTGTTAACGAACCAGCTCCGTTATACTGCGAGCCTGCATCATAGCTGGAAAGGAGAATGGGGGCTTGTTAGTCAAAAAGTAGAGATTAAACATGCCTTTAATAATCACTTCTGATATGCTTGTTAATGTACTAGTTTGAGAAATGTAAGATTGTAATGGAATTGCACAATGCTTGATAAATAAATTTGCATTTTGTCCGTTTGTTTTCCTACGCTTTTAACCTGAAACCCAATAGTTACAACACATTGAATTCTGGAATTGTGCAGTATTATTAAGGGAGAGCTTGGAGAGTCTTCGAATCTCTTGGTATACTGTGATACTTTTTCATGTAAATTTCTTTGAATGTTTTTTAAATGAATTTTAAAATGATTTTGTATATTCTCAAACTCAGAGAAACATGTTTCATCGTAGACATGGAAAGTCCCTTTGTCCCAGCCCCAGCTGCTGCGGTGGAGTGTGACTCGGCTTCGCTCCCCTCAACATAGGACAGCAGTTTGGGCATGAGAGTTGTTTAAATGCAGATCAGTATGCAGATTGTAGTACTTGCTTCCCTATCCGCCCCCTCCTTTATTTTTCTTTTACAATTTAATGTTCCTTTTTAAAGAGTATAATTTGTAATTGGTTTTTTTTTTTTTAGTAATTTGTAGTTTAATATAGTTAGCCCAATCTTTCTAACGAAAAGAGGTTTATAATCATTTGCTGGATAAGATCATTTTACTGTAGAACAGTGTGGTATTCTCAGTAAATACAATAAAAACATTTTAGCAAATTCCTATCAGGCTTTGTGATTGTAATTCCTTGATGGGGAAAACAGAGGACTGACGTAAAGGGAAAAAGCTGCACCAAGTAAGAACTGAGTTGTGTGCTTCCTAAACCGGGTATAAATATTTTCATATTCCAAATGTGTTTGAGTATTATTATTTTCTGGGTCAGAAAAAGAGATAGAAATAATGCAAGTATGAAAACCATTTCTACTTGACTTTTTGGGGGGATATTTGGCTTGCATTTCTGTTTTTTGTATTTGTTTTTAAATCACTTGGGGAGCTTATATTAAATTCAGGTGGAACTCAGTGAGTTCAGAGCACATGACAATTTCAGAGACTGGTCAAGAACATGGCTGATGTGGACGGACCCTGGGCCTCTACACAAGAACACTTTGTTCTAATGATGGCAGATGGCCACCTCCCCGACATGATTGCTGAAGACAAACTGGGTACATGAACAAATTTGGTGAAGAAAGCAGATGGTGCCTGACTATTAAAAGATATAGCGTCTGGGGTCTTAAAAGCTTAAAGCCAAGCAAGTGACCATCTAGCAGGGAAGCAACAAAGCCCACATGGAAGAAGCACACCAGCCGGTGTGACCGACCACGAGGTAGACAAGGGAACAGGCATCAGAAGTTCAAAAATAAGCAACTTCATCGAGGTGATGGAGAGAGGTCAAGCTGGAGGCCCGGAGCCCATCTGCAGATAATTGGACATTCCTGTGCAAAGGGCAAAACACACAACACGCCTAGTTCTTTCATCTTTCCTCTGCCCACTGTTAATGATCTCAGTCCTACCTTGAAAATCTCGCTAGATCTGTGTACATACTGCAGCACAGACAAGAGCTTTCAATATACGGAATTCCAGAAAGGCAAAACCCCTCAGAATCAGGAATGAGAGTAACGATTCCAGAAGGGTAGGGGAAGGGAAAGGGGATTAAAGGGTGGGAGGGGAAACATAGCAATGACGGCAGAATAACCTCTGCCACCTCAAGGGGGACGAATGCCAGGATAGTTGGTGAAGGGATAGAACGGGTGGTGTAAGATATGGATAAACAATAATAACAAGACATAATAAGGCTTCATGGAGGTGACGGTGGGGAAGGAGGTGGGGGGAAAGAGCTGAAATCAAAGGACTCAAGAAGAAAGATAATGTTTAGAAATTGTTTACACCAACAATTGTACATGTCCACTTGATATAATGGATGTATGGATTGTTACAATAGATGTTAGAGCCCCCAGTAAAATGATTTATTTAAAAAAACATGGCTGACATTTTGAAAATAACAACTATTGTAGATTATTGGCTGGGGGAAAATCTGACTCTGCAGTCAAAGGATAGTTAATATAGAAATTTAGTGAACTCTTGTACAAAGTAAATCATTGTTACCTCGAGAACTTAGAACTGTGGCATATCATTCAATCCATTAAATACAAATCCTGCATGTACAGGATGCATCAGAGGGCATTTTAGGAAACAGAGAATGGATGTAACAAGCTGTTACCAATAATAAGTAGAATAACTACTTTCCTGGGGGTAGGGGAAGTACTTTTATTTTTATTTGTTTTATTTTTTAAAATCATTTTACATGTAACCCCCTCCCTGAGGGATGGACAAAAAGTATTTTTTATATTAAAAAATGAAAGAATTCTAATTTACCCAGAAAACCTAACACAGATAAAATAATTACCCTCGTAACAGACATAACAGCTATCTCTCCTCATAGTCTCCTTGAGGTGAATCTAAAACTTTGTAAATTTAGGAATTCTCTTTTAAAATTCCCAACTTGGTGTCACCTGTACCTGCTTGAGCTCTTCCAGTGATGGCAAGTTCGCCCCTCCCCCCCCCTTGTCATGATAGCTGGGTCTTTCCCCTCTGATGTTGTCCTCATGCAGCTCAACCAACTTCTCCGTGTCCTGTCACAGTCAGTCTGGTCACGCCCTACTTTCACCAATGACTCCAGCAAATGGCATGTGGTCCATGGCTCGAAATTCACTTGCAGTAACTATTTTGGTTTGCACTTCACAGTGACCTTGTCATCTCTGGAGCAGCCTTCATCAGTGAGATCTAAAATACCAACACCCATCTCTGTCACAAACTTCCCATCCTTTATTTAATTCATCTTTTCCATTACACCTACTCTTTAACACCTCCATTTTCTCCCAACTGTCCTGGATGACCTCATCTCAGAAATCCTCACTTCATCCCATCTGCAACAGCCGTACCACATACAGTTCCATGAGCAGTTTGCGGGGTTTAGAATGCTGACAGATCTCTGGGAACCATTATTAGCTACCATAGCATCTGAAGCACTTTATGCTTATCAGATCTAACAGGCATGGTTTAATAAACCAGCATAGCGGATATTTTGTGGAATGTCAAGGTGATCGGAGATGTTTGCACACTCTCTTAAGACGGTCTAGGATCCCTGAAGCGAGAATGTGAAGGTCCACTGATGATAGTCGACCACTTGCATACTAGTGGCTATGGGCCTACACAGCGGCATTGCTGATGGACTGTGGCAGTGGTACAAGGACTGTCGTGCTGCTGCAGCTTCCTCTTCCACCAAGGAAGCTCTCGGTCGCCTGATTCGGAGAGGACCTGCTGGGCTGCTTCAAGATTATGCACCTGTATTTCAGACTCCAAAGGATTCTCTTGATAGATTTTCTCAAAGGATGCAGGATGATCAAAAGGTTTATTATGAAGTTTTAAGACAATTGGAAATTGCATTGGTGAGAAAAGTACAGGAAAGTTGCACTGGGCGCTTTTCCCCATCACGATGCACCCGCTCCCTCTACAAAGGTCTCAAGGGCTGTCCTATGAGAAATTAGGTGGGAAATCTTACGCCACCCATCCCATAGCCCTGTTCTTTCCTGTTCAGACTTTTTGGTTCACAAAACCTAAAGAACGCTTAAAAGGGACACCGTTAAAATCTCCCAAGGATACCCAGACTGCAATTCTGACCTAGTGTAACCTTCAGGGAGGGGCTAGAGAGATGGAAGCACCACTTTCAGAAGGAGTGTGGTAGTTACATAATTTGTTGTCAATTTGAGACTTAAGAGGGAAGGGGTGGAGTTTAGCCTGTCAATCAGACTATAGCTTGATGACCTCATTTGGAGGCGCTAAGGAGATAAATAGCTTGCTGGAGGCAGGACACCAGCTCACTCCCTGCAAGGCATTCCTGTGAACAAGATGCATGGAGCTATGCTTGAGCCCTAGAGCTGAAGAAACCATATGGAGAACCCTGCCAGCGCTGAGATGTTTCTACTGCCACTGGATCCACAAGACTTTCCACCCACTGGTCTGGGATCTTCCTGCATTCAGTGCCATTGTATATGTTGTGTGAGTCTGAAGAGGAATTTATAGGTTGGTGTTAGACATATGGACTAATATCAGACTTAAGGATTTGATCTGGACTGGGCTGGGTTGTTTTCTCAATATTCAATTGCTCTTGTTTATAAAGCTCTTTCTTATACACGTTTGAGTGTTTATAAATTTGTTTCTCTAGTCTACCTGGACTAACACAAGAATATGTTGTTAGTTAGTTAGTTGAGGATATGTTGAGAAACATTAGCTTTACATTTTGATATATATTTTAAAAATAAGGTTTCTAGGGTTTTGTAGCAATACTATTTTGCTTATCCTAGTGCTGAGCAGCAAGATACTTCCCCTGTTCTCAATTGGAGGGTCTGGCACCCAGCAGCTAGCAGCCTTCACCATGCTAAGCCTGCAAAGGAAAAAACTTTGGAGCTTCAGAACAAAAGGAATATCTCAGGGCTTCTTATGAAAAGCAAACTGTTAATGTAAACCAATTTACAAAAGGAGACATATAGAATCCTTATAGCATGTGTGATAGGTAGGTTTATTGTGCCAACCTGGCCAATAGGAACATGTGGGGTTAATAAGGTGGCAGTTTGATTGGAGAGCAAAGAGATAAATGGCTTGGCAAGGCCCGCCCCTCTCTCTCTTGCTCTCTGGTGATAGGACCAGTGTGTGACTGCTTTAGCTAGTTCTCTGTCTCAACTTGTGAGCTACACTACCTGTGGGACAGCTAACCCATGGATTGTGTTGCTGGAGCTTGAGATTCCTTCGAGGTCAGACCTGCTTCACCATGCTGCTGGAGTGTACATCACTTGAGTTTGAGGCTGGTGGATCTTGTCACCTTGCATTGCTTGAGTTCAATATCCCATCTGGGCCTGCTTTGCTAAGCTCCTGAGCTGCTGGCTATTGGTGACCCGCACTGCCGTTTGCTGCCTGTGGGCAGACTCTGCCTGCATTGCCCGAGGGAAGACTCAGCTGCCTGCTTCCTTGACCTTGGACCCAGCAGCCCTTATGAATTGAAGGACTTCCTAGTATAGTAACTATCTCATATAAGTGAGTTGAACTGAGCCCGCTGTACTGCTGTGTGGACTACTTAGCTGTTATATTCCTTTGTGCTGTATAAATCTATTCATATATATAATCATATATGTCCTGGTTTTGTTTCTAAAGCAGTGGTTCTCAACCTGTGGGTCGCAACCCCTTTGGGGGTCAAACGACCCTTTCACAGGGGTCATCTAAGACCATCGGAAAACACATATTTCCGATAGTCTTAGGAACTGACACACTGCTCCTCTATCCGTCTCCAGGCGGGTCCACCCACATGCAGATAACGCTCATATATGAGTACCCTGTGTGAAGACTGTTAATCATGCTACACCATGCTTCAAGAAAAAATTTCATTTATTTGTAATTAGAAATAAATCTTTCACAATATAGTCACATATTGTTTTGTGATTAATCACTATGCTTTAATTACATTCAATTTGTAACAATGAAAATACATACCACATATCAGATATTTTACATTGCAACTCATAAAAATAGCAAAATTACAGTTATGAAGTGGCAACAAAAATAATTTTATGGTTGATGGGGGGTTTTCCCCACAACATGAGGAACTGTATGAAAGGGTGGCAGCATTAGGAAGGTTGAGAACCACTGCTCTAGAGAACCCTGCCGAACACAGCATGTAATTGGGATACCACTCTTCGTATGCCTTGGGTCATTTGAGAAATGATTTGCCAAGATTTGAGGCACACAATTCACAAGTATGGTTGTCAACTGAAGTTCTTTTGTCTTTAGGGCGTGAGGTAGTTTATTGTGCCAACCTGGCCAATGAACACGGATTATTTGAAGGGCGGAGAGGTAAATGGCTTGGCGAGCCTCGCCTTTCTTGTCTCTTGCTCTTTGATCATCGGGACCAGTGTGCGGCTGCCTGGCTTGTTCTGTGCCTCAATTTGCAAGCTGCACTACCTGTGGAACAGCTAACCCACGGACTGTGTCGCTGTAGTTTAAGGTTCCTTCAAGACCTGCTTCGCCACGCTACTGGAGTATACATTGCTCGAGCTGGGGACTGTCGGACCCTGTCATCTGGCTGTTGGTGACCTGCCTTACTGTTTGCTTCCTGTGTCCAGATAGCCAGAATTGCTCTACAGAGGTCTACCCAGCGGCCCTCAAGACTTGAAGGACTGTCAGTGTCTCACAACTCTCTCACGGGAGTGAGTGGCACTGAGCCATTTGTACTGCTTTATAATTTAATTGTTTATTTCTTATGTTATATATCTATCTAGCTGACTAACTACATATAAACTATTAGCGTTGTGGTTGTTTCTCTAGAGAACCCTGTCTGACGCAGGGGGATACTTGGAAATGTCTGAGGGTTTCATAGTAACCAAAGCACTCAGCATTTAGTGGGCAGGTGTCAGAGATGCGAAATGCCCAATAATGAGTGAGGCAGTCACAGGCGCTGACTTTTAACTATCCTACTAAATATTCAAGTGTGCTAACTGAAATTCTGAGCTTGTGACCACACAATCACAATTTGTGAGTACACAAATTACGTTTGCATGGCTTCAATAAACACTGAATTTCCCAAGAATGGAAATTATCGTGTAACCCTAAGAAAGGCTGCATTCTGTTTTATTTAGAACTTTGTCAGAGCCCGTTAGCCTAGCCAAGGCCCCTTTGGACATCTTTTCCAAAGTATCCCCCTTCAATAAACTCAATCTTTCTGTGCAAGTTTTAAAAGAAAAGAGCTTTGCCAGGAGTGGCTCTCTGTGTGAGCAGCTTGTTCGTGAGATGAACTCTGGGAAAGGAATGGCTGGACTTCTGAACAGAGCGCTTTTGTGGGACAGTCGGAGCTTCATCTCCTCTGTGGTGTTTTTCATTTCCTTCTTTCAGCAGTTCAGGATCAGTACAGTCCATGGGTTAGGCAAGGCCCCTGGAGAGGAGCTGACAGCTCAGCCCAAGGAGCTGAGGCACTGGATGGTCTGATTTCAACGAAGAGAAGTTACATCCGTCTCTGCTGTTCCCCGAGAATCTGCTGTAACACAGCATTCTGCAGGTGTTTGGCTGTACTCTCTGTGTGTGGCTTTATCTCCCCTCCGTGCCATAGACAAATTGGCCAAGTATTCATGCTTCTTTGCCTTCAGAGAGATTGTCCATAAGCCCTCTGAGAACTTGTCACGGAATGCAGGGTACCGGGAGAGAGCTTGAATACAGACCTGGGACTTGGAGTCCCTTCTTCTTGAGCCCCCTAGACCCCAACTCTCATTTCCTCTGTCTCTTATCTCAGCTATCCTTTTAATTGCGACTGCGCCCCTCTCGCCCCTCGTTGATTTATTTGTGAGCTGGCTCTTTCGTTTCTCCACTTTGGAAAATCGCCAATTTGTACTCATGGTACTGGAGTAACCCAACTTCATCTAATACACAGCCCAAGTCTCTATTTACACAATGATTTGGTGTCGCTGCATGGATATACTTATCTAGTCCTTATTTCATTAATTATAAAGAAAAATATAAATATTCAGCTGGATACTTCAAATTGAGTCACATCCTTACCCTAAAATTGAAGGTATGTTCATGTTTATTTTTTCTGATGGAGCAATGGAATCATTAAGGTTAAGCCACCATTGTACAAAGTTAAATGGCACGGAGGCATCATCCTTCTGAGATTTGAAATAAAAGTTTGAAAATGAACATTGAGAGGCTTAACAAATTTTCTCCAACCAGAAAAAAGGGTTTATTTTTACAAAGCAACACAAATGATGGCAAAAAGTAGCAAACCATACACCATAAGGGAACAACGACTGGTCGTGTGTGTAAGAGGTTATTAGGATGAGGACAGAAAGATGAGAATTTAAATAACTTCCTATTTCACTGAGCGCCAGGATGGTCTCAAGAAGAAGCTAAATGATCGAAAAGGATGTGCAAAACTGGCCTTGACTTGCAATCAAGGGGATTTCATTATAAACAGATGAAAGCATTCTGCACGGTCACCTTCCCTTTGTGCCGATGTGACATGCATAAAAGCAGCAGACGCATCACGAGAAATGTATGTCCAAAATCCTGACCGTGAACTTACTAGCTAAGACTGTTGCTGAGAAGAAGGACCTGGGACAGCCAGGCTGACTTGAAAAGCTAAGTTATTCTGCAAGCTCAAGATCGAAGGGAACCCTAAGGCTTATTACCTCCAGACTGCTGTGAAAATCCTGTGAAAAGCAAGCAAGCAGTATACCCCAAACTACGAGACACAAAAGCAGGTTTTGCAGTCCACGCAGGAAACAATCATGTACACATACATTTCTCCGGGGCCCACCAGACCACCATCCCTTGAGGTATCATACTCCATTGCCTATCTAAACGGGGGATGCTTCCTGCCCGGCTGCCTATCGTAATGGCCTTGCTTAGTAAGAAGACCATCTCTACTGGTAAGCTTAAAAAGGATTTTTACTGCAAGTGAGGGGGCTGTGACATTTTGGATTTCCAACAATTAAACTTTAAATAATGTTGTATTTCTAGTGTTTTGACTAACAGTAGGCTAACTCATCTCTATCAAAACTCTTAAAAATTATGAGAACATTTTTACCTTTTTTGATGTCATGGTTTTGCAGCAAGAGGTCTGCAGGGAGCATTGTGGATTTATGGACGACTTGACACTGCACCCGTTATTTTAGTAAATCACTGCAACATTCATCAACAAACAGTCTCAGAGGATCTTAATGAAGAGACTTCCGAAATTACTGAACATTGTCGGTGCTGCAGATTAAAGTAAGAGTGATTACTGGGAGGTCACTTTTTACATAAGCCATGATGATGATGATGATGATGGGCTTGGACACACATAAATAAAACGCCTACTGTGTTAAAGAGATTGTGTTCATGACGAATACAACTGACATGTCCATTTCATTGGTTTAAACATACACATTCAAATATTGTGACTTGATCAGACACATATTCTAAATATATTTGGAAGGTTAATTGGGTGCTGTCTCATACTACATTCTCACTCGAGTCAAGAAACAATGATGGGATGGGCCGATAAGCTGATATTATTTAAAACGGCTTCCTGAATTTTTAAAAAATGAAGTTGAACTTTTCAGCAGCTAGTTAAGAATAGGTTTAAAGATGCTATTTGAAATATATTGTTCTCAGTAAAAAGGGCGTGATGATTACATTGAAAGACATGGGAATCCAGCAGGAACAGACTGGAGCCTAAGGCTTAGAGCAGGGTGTTCAACTGGTGGCCTGCAGGCCACATGCAGCCCCCGAGGTAAGTTTTTGTGGTCCTCTGATGCTCTGACATAAAACAAAAATAGAAAAAAATGTTATGAAGAAAACAGCAGTTAGGGGAGATGGAGGCAATACCATACACACAATTCCCTGGTTAGCCCTTTAACTACTGAAGACGAGTCTACACGTGGCCCAGTCCCTTTCCTGGGAGCCTGTGGACGTGAATCAACGTGCTGACTCAGTTCTGGCGGCATTTGGAAGTGAAATGTCTGCCACTCTCAGTGTCACGTAACGTAAACAGATCCCAATAGTGAAAAGTTAAAAAGAACACGCTGTGCTGTGCTGTTATGAATCATATCCAGCGGCAGCGCTAGCTCACATTTTTGGAGGGAAGCCATTACGATTATGTATCACATTTGTCAGCTGCCCAAACTTTGGTGTTTATTAGTTACTTTGTTATAGTTTCCAGTCACAACATAAGAAGTAAGTGAAAACTAGTATGAGGAAAGCGCTGACAAGTTTTGGGTAAAAAAGAATAATTTGAAAAAAAAAAGAATAATTTGTTTATAAATACATGAAATAAAATAAATGTTTAAATAAAAGCAATTATATAGTTTTAATTATCCTATCCATATTCCTGAATCCTCACTTCAAAATATAAATTTAACCAAGTTTGTCAGTGTGATCTGGCCGCGTGAATCTTGCCTGATGCACCCAATGGCCCATGATCTAATTGAGTTTGACACCCGGCTTCGGATCTCCTTGGTTGACAAGAACCTTTCCTCGCAAGAGGGTAACATCTCCTTTGGGAACATGGAAGTTATATGTTGAGAACCTTTCCAGACCACACCCTCAGCATCTCTTTGTTGGTATCTTTCTTCATAGTAATTAATCTGAAGTAAGTCTGTTAGATTCCATAAACCATTCCAAAGAACTATCAAGCCCAAAGGGGAAGTGAGAGCCAGCAAGCGGCTGGTATCTGCCTGTTTGGCAGTCTGAAGGACTTTCAAATTTGTGATTTCCAACCAGCTGTGGGTGGCTAGGGTTAGAAATATGCTACATGGGCAGCTGGTCTGAAGGAAGGGGTCTTTCTAACTTAGGAGTTAGACTCAGCTCCAGATGGTTAGGGTCAAAGAGAATGCCTTGTGGGTAGCTCGTGATGCAGAAAGACAAAATGAGGATTGGCCTCAGGCCCACACTTTAGGGACTGGACGCATTGGGATTCTTATCAGACAGTGGGCAAACAAGGTGGGATGTACCTGCTTTGCCCCTTCCTCAGTGCACCTGGAGGTAAGGGTGGGATGTGCCACCACCGTAGGGCAGTGATAGATCCAGTCGAGACTGGAGGAACAGGTTAGCAAAGCAAGAGTTAGTTGAACTTCAAAAATGATTGTGAGTTTCCAGACGTAGATGACCAGATGTTTCTTCTGAGGTGTCTTTGGTGAGTAGCTGAGTGTTAGAAATGGCCATTGGGCCCACATATACCCTTCCTTGCAAATGGCAGATGGGGTGGTCCTTACTTCAATAGCACAACCCTTGAATTTACCTTATTGTGCAGCACTTGCAAATGGGCATGTGAAAAGGGTGGGCATGTAAAGTCTTTGTTAAAGAAATCCAATGATACTGCAGCAGTTCACAGATCTTCACTGATTTAATAATATTTAAATCTTCTTTTAAGTTGTCAACCTTTCTCTTTTACAAAAAAGGGTCAGCCAAAAAATATTGCTACACAATCATAAAGATCCCGCTGCCACTGAGTCACTATGAGACCCAGCGCCTCTGTGGGGCAGTGAAACCATTCGCTGGGGTTGCTGAGGCTGCAGAGCACCTCACCATTCTCCTGCCAACCTGTGGGTGCTTTTGAACCCCGGGTCTGTGTTAACAGCCCACTGCTTCTCCCAGGGGCACCAGGGCTCCTACAAGCCTGTAACACACAGAAATGTAAACCCCCACCTAAGTTAAATGGGAAAAAACCTTTAATAAACAAATCTATCAAAATGTAAAGGTATTATTTCTCAGCATAGCCTCCGTCTAGGTCTATCCACTTAGATGATGTTTCCATGCCCCTCACTCTTCCTCAAAGAACGCATGCGGTCCACTCTAGACCACATCCCAGTGGCAGTGCTGGCATCTGACGTGAACGGTGTTCCTTTAAGCTGTTCTCTGAATTTTGGAGACAGAGAAAGGTCTGAACAGGTAAGATGAGGGCTGTGGGGCAGATGGGGTACGGCTCCCCGTGAAGGGCTCTGAGGACGACAGCCCTTGCTGCCCCAGGGAATGAGCAGGTGCGTTGGGATGATAGGAAGCAACTCCTCGATGCCATTTTCCTGACCTTACGACACTTTTCCAATTTCCTAAAACTTCTTCATAATGAACCCCTGTTATCGTCCTGTCTCCCTGAGAAAAGCTATCAAGATTACCCCTTGGGAATCTCCAACTTTCTGAGTTAACTTCTCAGGCTTGAATTTAACTAATATTTTACAACATGGTGTTTTTAATTTAACTAGTCATCAGCTGCATTGAAAACACAATGTTCTAAAAGATTTTTTTTTCTACATGGGATTGCTCTTAAAGAAGGTAGGAAACAGTTGAAAATCTAATCAGGGAGATCCAAATAAGCTTCTATTGGTAATTCTGCAGCTTGAACAATTAATGTTCCCTAATTGTCAAAAAGACTCCCTGCAGACAAACTTATGAAAACTTCTTAAATAATGCCAAATCCCTTGAGGGAGTGAGTCACAGGGCTTGGGGAATCGGGTCCGTGGTCTCTGGGGGTGGGGTGGGGGGCAGACCAAGGTCAACTGGTACCATCTAACCCACAAAGACAGCATCTTGCTCTGGTGAGCAACGACTAGGGTCTTCAAAGCTTGTGAGCGGCCATCTAAGTTGTGACCATTGGTTCCTCCCTGTCTGCAGGACAGAAGAGTGATGACAGTTGAAAGACACATGGAAACAAATAGCCCCACGGACTAACTGTCCACTCGAATGTCAGCTTACACAACTAGATGGTGCCTGGCTACCGCTACCAGCTGCTATGAAAGGGATCTCGTTAGAAAGACCACACAGTAGAAGGGGATCCTGGAAAGACTGGAAGAAAAAATACGGAGAACTCAAAATCATAAAAAAGACCATGCTGACTGGCCAAATAGAGACTGGCCAAATAGAGACTCTCCCAAACTATGGCCCTAGTCACCCTTCAGGTCTGGAAGAGGGACTTCACACGTATGGGTCAGAGGCAGGTCCATAAGGGAACAGCAGTGCTGAGGCGGTAGGTACTCACACCTTAGAGTGAGCAACCTTGGGCAGTACTGCCACCATGGGAAGCCCTGCTCTAGATGCTAGTAAACTCAGTGTATGAGTAATATGCTGATATTTCCACCGAACTAGATATCCGGTTGCCCTCCTGATACCTTCAATCCCTTCTTTCATTCTCCAGGAAAGACGGGTGGTGCACACCGTGACCGTGCTCACCGGGAAATGGACAGGTCAGAGTGTGGAGTCCGCCTGAGAAAAAAGGCTTGGGGTCTGCTGCTGCTGAAAGCACAGCTTTACCATGACCCATGGGTCAGCCTGGCCCCCGAGCAACTGCATGGTAGCTGGTGACTGCACGGTACCAGGGGGCCAGGCTTTCTCACGGGTACCTGAAGCCCCGCTGGTTTTCTTTTTACGCAAATGATTCTGGGTGCTTCTGAAGCCCTGGTATTTTGAGAAACACAAGTCTGTGTGTGCTCTCTGCAGAGCCTGCTGTCACGCTCTCACTTTGCGCTGCTTTGTTTTTACTCTAGTCATTTTGGCTAAATATAATACAGTGCCGCTGAGATTGACTCTCCCGAGGCCCATCCTTTCGACTCACCAAATGATGTCTAATTGGTGATTAGAGTGCATTAGGAAAAACTAGGTGTCATCAGAACTCCAGCTGAGTGTTGCTTCAAAACCCAGTCTATTAATGTCAACAGCGGACCAATAGAGCACAGAACACCATTATGTTGGTAGATTGAAAGAATCCTATAGCCCTCAATGTGCAAACAAATCAACTAAGGAAATTCAAGGTTCCTTTCTTGTGAAAAGAAAACTTAAGACAGAATAAGAGAAAGAATTCATTTGTTAGGTCATCTCCATTTTATTTCTAACTTCCCAACTCAGCTCACTGCTATTCGGTCACTGCGGATTCATAGTAACCCAGAGAAGAGAAAGAACTGCCCCTGGTGGGGTTCCGAGGCTCAAAACCTTTATGGGAGCAGAAAGCTGTTGAGGCCAGTGCTTTGGAACTGCTGACCACGTGGCTGGTGGCCCTACTCCGTACTGCGTGGCAGGGAGCCCTAACATCAGAGTTCCTTAACTTTCAAAGTGTAAATTACAAATATGAAATGTATCTTACTGAAATGAAGTATTTATGAGAGCTAGTTTGGCCAGATTGGATCTTTAGCCATGAGAATAAGGAACCATAGATAAGTAAAAGAGGGGAACCCACCCGCCCCCCCCCCCCGCAAAAAAAACTGAAAACTCCACAGGGCAGAGCTTCCATAGTACGCACCCCTCACCCCTCCCTGCCCCCGCACAGTGAGCGTCAAGCAGCTCGCTCTGAGTTAATGCACCCAGTGATGTCACCTGGGAAGGTTCTCTCTGGTCACATTTTTTCATAAAAGCAGTTTCACTCAAACCTCATTTTTTGTGATGGCTGATTTGAGAGAACAGTATGCAACTGTGAAATTTTGTTTCCTGCTCGGGAAAAATGCCACAGAAACTGTTGTGATGTTGAACACAGCTGACAAGGACAGCACTATGGGAACAACTCAAGGTACGAGTGGTTTTCTCCTTTCAACAAAGGTGAGCTGTCGATGGATGACAAGCTTCATTCTGGACATCAGTCAACTTCCCGAACGGATGAAAATGTCAACTTGTAGTTCATTTGCTGTTTGTTCCATCAGGTCAGACTGTTAATCGAGCTTTCTATTTATTTTTCTTTTATTTTTTTCAAGCTTTCTATTTAGAGATTCTAAATAGTGTAACAGTGTGCGACAAAAAGGGCCTGATTTGTGGCAGACAGGAGACTGGTTTTGCCACCACAACAATGCACCTACTTACGCAGCCATCTCAGTGAAAAAACCCAGCATGCGTCTCTTGCCCCGCACACCTTGTTCGCCTGACCTTGCAGTGTCCGGCTTCGTTTTGGTTCCTCAAATGCAGAGGGACAAGAAAGGACAGTGATTTGAAGGAGTAGACGAGGTGAAGAAAAACGCAAGGGAGGTCCTGTCAGCCATTCAAACAGATGAATGTGAAAACTGTTTCCAAGAGTGGAATCACATATTTGACAAATGTATTAAGTGTAATGGAAAGTACTTTAAAGGTGATAAGGTTGTTTTGTAAAAAATTTAAATACATAGCTTGGGGGGGGGTTCTTTTTTTTCTTTTCAGGAGAGACCCCTTCATATTCTGAGAGTTACGATGATACCTAGCTTTTCAGAATGTACTGTGAGCACTGTCTAGACATTATTCGATGAGTAAAAAGGATGATCCCACTGGAGAGCATTAACAGTGAAATGCATGGAGCTCTGGTGGCATGATGGGTTATGCGTTGGACTGCTAACCTCAAGCTCAACAGTTTGAAACCACCAGCTGCTCTGTGGGACTCGGATGGGCTTTCTGTTCTTGTAAAGAGTTACAGTCTTGGAAATATTGGAAATCCACAGGGGCAGTTCTACTCTGTCATCCTGAGTATGAATAAGAAGCAACTAAATTACGGTGAGCTTTTGGTTTAAGTGATGTGCAGGCCCCAAGCATGATCCAGCTAACAGCTCACTCTTGGCCATTCAACAGGTAAATTTTGCAGTTGAAAGTTTAAAATCTGCCTCCTTGGGAATCAATCATAAGAATCAATCTAGAACTCCCTCCCAGGGGAACGAATAGCAGACAAGTGGGTGAGGGGTGATGGAGGACAATGTAAGATATGGAAAAAATAATCTATAACTTATCAAGGGTTCATGAGGGAGGGTGGGGGAAGAAATGGGGGCTGATATCAGGGGTTCAAGTGGGAAAAGAATTCTTTGAAAATGATGGCAGCATATGTGGAAATGTGCTTGACACATTGGAGGAATGTATGGATTGTGATAAGAGATGTAAGAGCCCCCCCCCCCCAAAAAAAAGTTTTTTTTTAAAATCTGCCTCCTTGTTGCATTTCTCAACTATGCTGAGACAATACCATATATTAAAAACTAAATTTAGTGCCAGTATTCCCACAGATATTTTCCTTTTAAGTAAGATAGGTCATATGTTGTTAGGTGCCTTTGAGCTGTTTCTAACGCATCGTGACCCTGTGTGCAACAGAACAAAACGCTGCCCGGTCCTCAGCCGGCCGCACGATTGCTCTTATGTTTGAGCCCACTGTTGCAGCCACTGCGTCAGTCCATCTTGCTAAGGGTCTGCCTCTCTTTTGCTCCCCCTCTCCTTCACCGAGCACGATGTCCTTCTCCAGGGACCGGTCTCTCCTGATACAATTATGTTCAAGGTATGTAAGCCAAAGCCTCATCATCCTTCCCTCCCTGTAAGGAGCATTCTGGCTGTCCCTCTTCCGAGACAAATGTGTGTGTTCTTTTGGCAGTCCAAAGTACTTTCAATATTCGTCTCCAGCACCACAGTTCAAATGCACCAATTCTTCTTTGGTCTTCCTTAGTTAATGTCCAACTTTCACATGCATTGGAAGAGACTGACAATACCATGGCTTGGGTCAGGTGTACATTAGCCCTCAAAGTAACATCCTTGCTTTTTAATACTTGAAGAGGTCTTGTGTGGATTTACCCAATGTAGTATGTCGTTTGATCTCTTGACTGCTGCTTCCATGAGCACTGCTTGTGATCAAGTAAGATAAAATCCTTGACAACATCACTATTTTCTCTATTTATCATGATGTTACTTATTGGTCCAGTTGTGAGGATTTTCATTTTCTTTATATTGAGTTGCAATCCGTACTGAAAGTTGCAACCATTGATCTTCATCAGCAAATATTTCAAGTCCTTCTCACTTTCAACAAGCAAGGTTGTGTCATCTGCTTATCACAGGGTGTTAACAAGCCCTTCCTCCACTCCTGATGTCACTGTTGTTTCTGCTAAGTGCCATCAAGTCAGTTCTGACCCATAGTATCCTATGCGTGAGAGAATGAAACACTGCCCCATCCTGCCCCAGCCTCACAATTGTTCCTGTGTTGGAGCCCATTGATGCAGCCACTGTCTGTCCATCTTGTCCAGCGCCTTCCTTTTTTTTTTTTTTTGCTGCCTCTCCACTTTACCAAGCACAATGTCCTCCTTCTCCAGGGACTAGTCTCTCCTGATAACATGTCCAAAATACATGAGATGAACTCTCTAAGAATTGCCTCTAAGAATTCTGGTTGTATTTCTTCCAGAACAGGTCTGTTCTTCTGGCCGTCCATGGTACTTTAAATATTCTTCACCAACACTATCGTTCAGATGCTGGAGTGGGATAGTGTGAGGACGAGTGAGCTTGAAATTGCAGCCCTGGATCAGGATTTCATTGCTGGGCTACTGTTACAGTTTGTGTATACCGGCTGATGCACTGACTGACCTTGGGCAAGTGTTAACTGGGGAAGAGTGTCATTTTAGAGTGCAGCTGTGAGGACTGGTTGAGACAATACACACGAGAGCTCAGCTAAACTCAGCCAAGGTTTACCGAGTGAAAGGCGAACAACACAATCCTTAAATGGAGGGAGGGTGGGGTGGAAAGGGGGTACCGATTACAAGACCTACATGTAATCTCCTCCCTGGGGGGCGGACAACAGAAAAGTGGGTAGGGAGATGTCGGATAGTGTAAGACCTGACAAAATAATAGTTTATAAATTAAGAGTTCATGAGGGAAGGGGAAAATGAGGAGCTGAGGCCAGGGGCTTAAGTGGAGAGCAAATGTTTTGAGAATGATGAGAGCAACGAATGTACAAATGTACTTGATACAATGGATGTTATGTATGGATTGTGATGAGAGTTCTACCAGTCCTCAATAAAATGATCTAAAAAAAAAAGTAAGTAAATGTCTAGAAAAGAATGAAGGCAACATTTGTACAAACATGCCTGATTCGATGGATGTATGGATTGTGTCCAGAATTTACGAACCGCCAATAAAAGGATTTTAAGAAGTTGTGCTCGCAGGCGGGCGGGCTCCCTCTGCCCTCCGGAGACTCTCGAAGCGGAGCGAGCTCCTGGGTTGGTCACGTCTCACTTCCTGGCGGCCAGGACGCAAAGGGCAGCTCCGGCGCAGCCCGCGGCCAAGGGCCAGCCCATGGCTCTCTGTGGGATCAGCGGTGATGTGCAGCCCGGAGCGACGTCCGGTCGCCTGGGCAACCGCATCAACTTCCGGTTTGAAGCGCCCTCCGGTTGGCGGACGAGGCCGTTTCCGCCATGTGATCGGCGCATGCGCCGTGCTGGGAGGCGAGCGCGCGTCCGCGGCCGGCCGTCCCGGGCTCGTCCGACTGCCCGACCTTCTGGCCCCGACGAGGGTCCGCCCCCGGGAGGAGGTGCCGGGCGGGGCGCCGGGGCCGCAGGGGCGGGGCTGCGGCGGGGCTCCCGGCTCACAGCTCCCGGCTCCCGGCTCCCGGCTCCGCTGGAAAGCCCTGGAGGGAGCGCGGTCGCTCCGCGGGAGCCGCCACGCTGGAGTTGGAACTGGAAGCCCGCGGGGCCGAGGCCCCGGCCGCTGGGCAGCGGCTCCTCCAGGCCGAGGCCCCGGCGGCGAACGAGCCGGAGGCGGTGGCAGTCTCCCTGCGGAGCGGCAGGACCGGGAACGTCCTGCGCTGGTTCACCACCGTGGTCCTGTGTGCCGCCTTCCTGGGGCTGGTGAGACTGGGGCCGGAACCCTCGACGGGGAGGGGGCGCGAGTCAGCATCCCGCAGGCGACTCGGCTTTTCGAGTTCGAATCTCGCAACCTTCGTTTGCAAGCGTGTGGCCTTGGGCACGTTTCATCTGCCCAAGCCTCACTCTTGCCATCTGTAAAATGGACACAATCCTAATCTTGGAGGGTGGCGGTCACGTACGAACTTGAGCCTCCCGAGACGTTAACCGGCACCAGCAAAACCCTGCTTAAGCTCCTGGGTCTGGCGACAGGGAAGTGGTGGCGCTCACCCCATCCCCAAATTTATTAAAGTTGCTTCCTGGGGTTTCCTTCTGTCTGGTGGCGCGATGCTTAAGTTCTCGGATTTTGAACCCATTCACCAGCAATTTCGGAGAACAGTCCTGGCGAGCTCCTTCCGAAGGAAACCCTATGGAGTAGTTGACTCCGCCCTACAGGGTCGCTCCGAGGGGTCCCCAGGGCGATGACTGGGTGGGTGTAAATCAGAATCGACTCCACGGGCATCTCACAACAACCCCGGTCCTAGCGAATTCAGCCAGGTCCTTAATTTTGCAGACAGGGAAGTAAGCCCAAGGAAGAAGGTGACTTTTCGAGTCTCATAGCTTCTTAAGTGTTAGCTCCAGGAACAACATGCCTCTTACTACGCCCGTCTCGTGTTTAAAACAAACCTTCACGTTGCAAAAGTTTGGGAGCGAGCTGCAAGGCTCTTGCCAAGCTCCTCGTCTGCACGGTGATTCACTCCTTTGGAAACCCCTTTTTTAGCGCATTGATTTGATAACTGAGATCCTGAGGAGTTGAGAGAGTGAGTACCCTTTTGTGGGGGAGGGGGATGGGGAGGGTTTGAGAATATACAGAAAAAACACCCAAATTCAACTTTCTACACCTATAATAAAGTGTGTGTGTGTTGTGTGTGTGTGTGATGGTTGAGAATATACAGCAAAAACACCCAAATTCAACTTTCTACACCTATAATGCAATAAAGTTGCTCCCTCCTAAAGTTCTGATGTATTTCTTCCAGTTACTGCTGTCAGTGTGAGCCTGGATCCCACGGCCATGGAGTTGATTCATAGTGACCCTATGTCACCGTGAAACACCCCCCCCCCCACCCCAACCAGGCCCTTGATGCTCCTGGTAACCATTAGTTTCTTTCTCTTATCTTCTGTATCAGTGATGTCATAAAATGTCACCTAATCAATTGGGTGCTTTCTCTTATCTTCCGTATATGTGACATCATAAAATGTCACCTAATCCACTTTTGTGATTAGTTTATTCAGGAGCCCTGGTGGCACTGTGGGCTAAGCCTTGAGCTGGAACACAAGGGATTCCTATACTTTATCCTGGATTTTGGGCTAAAATACAGAAGTTTTCTAAAAAAGGCAGTAGGCCAAATAAGCTTTCGGACATATGACTGGGGAAATCCTTCTAGGAACACATCCCTTTGTCTTTCTCGGAGCTGCTGGTGGGTTTGAACCTTGGACCTTAGAGTTAACAGCCTAATCTAACCTGGCAACAGAAGCAGGGCACATTTTGGTCTCAGGTAAAGCTTCCTATTCAAGGCAGACCTGATTTTACTAGTTAAGTCAGCTATTGTTTGGTTTATTTGGGGTTTAAAGTTTAAAGATTATCCCAGGGCAATTGGTTCAGGGGTTCATCCACCCTTCATGGCTCAAGAAACTGCTGAGTTTGTGAGAAGTTGAAATTCTGTATTTTCCCCCCTTGTGATCAGGATTCTTCTGTGGAACCTATTTCTTTAATATGTAAATCATCTTATGGGGGCCCTTACAGCTCTTATAACAATTCATACATCAATTGTATCAAATACGTTTGTACATATGTTGCCATCATCATTTTCAAAACATTTTCTTTTTGCTTGAGCCCTTGTTATCAACTCCTCTTTTTTCCTTCCCTCCCCTGCCTCTTCCACCCTCATAGAACCCTGATAAACTATAAATTATAAATTATTACTATTTTTATATCTTACACCATCCGCTGTCTCCCTTCACCCACGTTTCTGTTGTTTGTCCCCTGGGGAGGCGGGCAGCGCTATTCGTCCATCCTTGCAATTAGTTCCCTTTCTCCCCCATCTCCCTCCACCTTCTCCCTACTCTCATGATAACACTGCTCCCATTACTGTACCTGGAGGGTTTATCTGTCCTGGATTCCGTGTGCCAAGAACTCTTATCTGTACCTGGGTACATGCTCTGATCTAGCCAGGTTTGTAAGGTAGAACTGGGGTCATTGTAGTAGGGGCAGGAAGAATTGGAGGAATGTTGTGTTTTGTCAATGCTATACTGCATTTTGGCTGACTCGTCTCTTCCTTGTGACCCTTCTGTGAGGGGATGTCCAATTGTCTACAGATGGGCTTTGGGTCCCCACTCTGACGCCCCTTGTTTACATCAACATAATTGTTTTGGGTCTTTTGATGCCTGATACCTGATCCTGTTGACACCTTGTGATCACACAGGCTGGTGTGCTTCTTCCACGTGGGCTTTGTTGCTTCTGAGCTAGATGGCCGCTTGTTTAACTTTCAAGCCTTTAAGACCCGAGATGCTATATCTTTTAATAGCTAGGCACCATCAACTTTCTTCACCACAGTTGCTTATGCACCCATTTTGCATTCAGTGATTGTGTTGGGAAGGTGATTGTCACAGACTGCCAGGTTCTTAGAATAAAGTGTTCTTGCATTGAGGGAGGACTTGAGTAGAGGCCCAAAGTCCGTCTGCTTCCTTAATACTTAACCTATAAATATGGGTACATAGGCCTATATCCGTATCATTATATATTAAAACATTTACTTATGCATACTTATATTTATACCTCTAAAATGTCTTTTGCTTCCTAGTTATTTCCTCTATTTCCATTTACTTTCCTCCTATCCCACTATCTTGTTTGACCTTCATTCAGCTCTCAGTAAATTTATATCTCTTGTTGTTTCCTTGTTCCTGGGTTTATTGGCACCCCTTCCCTTTCTCCCCCTCCCTCTCTCCCCTGTCTCCCCAGAACTGTTGGTCTAGTTTTTTCCTTGGGATTGCTTATCTTGCCTATCTGGATAGACATGAAAAAAAGAAGGGTCTATAAGTAGTTCCAGACCTGGCTACTCACCCTTACGTATGATTTCCGATCAAGTTGATGAGATGCCAAGCCCCGCCCTCCTAATCTGAAGTTTATTGGCAGGATTCCTGGGGACTTTGCTGCTTGCTCCCCTTGCTGCTCTGTTGCACTCCCTTCATCTTATGCCCACCCGGTGGGTAAGTTCAGACTGGGCGCAATTCCCACTCTGTGTCTCCAGTGCTGAACCCTGTGGTGCTGTGGGTCAGTGAGGGGACGTGGTGTCTCATGGGAGATCCTCTCTGTGCCGTGGTTCCCCCAAGCAGGGGTGTGATCCCCCGGGCTTGGTGGGCCAGGATGCAGTTCTCTCTCTCTCTCTCTCTCTCTCTCTCTCTCTCTCTCTCTCGCTCTCTCGCTCTCTCGCTCTCTCGCTCTCTCGCTCTCTCGCTCTCTCGCTCTCTCGCTCTCTCGCTCTCTCGCTCTCTCTCGCTCTCGCTCTCGCTCTCCTTCTCCCTCTCCAAGTTTGCTCCCTGTGTGGTCACTCTCCCGGGGTGGTATCTTCAGTGCTGTCCTCTGCAGGGCAGTCTTCTGGGGAGGGGGTGGACATAGCTGGGATTGGGGCAGCCCACAGACCTCTCTGCTTATTCCCTGCTTCATGCCGGTCTGTTGCCCTCCAGGCTTGGTGTGCGAGGTTGAAGTCTCGTTTTTGTCTCCCTTTCCTGTGGAGACCTAAACAGTACCCTCCCTGTGGGTGGGTTATTGCCCTGTTCCCCCTCTGTTCCGTGGGACCTTTTATCAAAGTGTTCCGTGACAGTAGCCATGCAATTCTGGTTTCATGGCAAAGGCGGCAGTTCATGAAGCAGTGACCACGCACTCCATAGTCACTGCCACAGACGCGGCCCTTAGCGATCCTTTCAGGACAGCCTAAAACTGCCCCCGGGGGTTTCTGAGACCAACTCTTTAGAAGAGTTGAAAGCTCTGTCTTTCTCCCAAGGACTGGGTGGTGGTTTCGAACTGCTGACCTTCGTGTTTGTAGCCCATTACATAACCACTCTGACACATTCCATAGCCGCCTCTTCTTCCTGACCCTCTCTTCCTTTATTGTTCCAGTTGACCAGAGACCGCCTCGGCCTTGTAGAGCAGCTTGCGACTTTTTCAGGCCTTGGGCAATAGTCAGTGACCTGAGAGGTAGAACAGACTTACTAAACATGCTTTTTGGCCAGTTAACTGGATGTCCATGAGACCATGACCCTAAACCTCCAAACGGAGCCACTCCAATGAGGTGTCTGGTTAGCCAGCCGCAGCCTCAGCAGCTGTTCATGCTGCTCTGTTTTGTTGTTGTGAATGCCTGACTTCACAGGTGTGCAACTTATTGACAGCCATGGCAATAATCAGCTGGGCAACCCTACTCTTAATACTCTTTTTCCATCACTGTCAAACTCTTTCCCGCCCAGCCCCTCCTTGAAGCTTCTGGCAACCACTCATAAAAGCTGTTCTCTGCACATGTTTTCTCTTTTCTTCTGTCTACGCGACATCATAAGACAGTCACCCTTTGTGACTTGTTTATTCAGGAGCCCTGGTGGCACTGTGGGATAAGCACTGGGCTGCTAACACAGGCATCCCGACCCCCTGGCCGCTCGTAGGGCCTTCCTCCATGAGTCAGAGTGGACGCCATGATGACAGCGCAGGTCTGTTTTGATGACTGTAGCTGTATATTTTAAAATCAGGAAGTGTGGGTCTTCCAACGGTGTTCTCTTACAGCCTTTTTTTTAAAAGCTATTTGGGAGTCTCTTGCCATTCCATGTAAAGTTGAGGAGTGATTATTTTTGCAAAGGAGGCACTTGGGCTTTTGATGGAGGTTGCCTTGAAACCATAGATCGTTTGGAGTAGTATTGACATCTTAATGATAATACCGTACATGCTCGAGTATAAGCTGACCTGAATATCAGCCGAGGCACCTAATTTTACCACAAAACTGCATTAAAAATGTGCTGAAGAACTCGGTTATACACGAGCATATACGGTAAGTCTTCTAACCCATGAACATGGGACATCTAGCATTAAAGTCTTCTTTCCACCCTGTCAGCATTATTTTGTTTTCCCTGCGTAAGTTTGCACATCCCTGCTTTGATTCATTCCTCCACAATGTAGTCTCTTAGATGCTGCTGTAAATAGCATTGTTTCCCTCATTTCCCTCGGGGATTTCTAAGCGCTGTGGTATGGAAGCAGCTGATTGTTGCCTGGGTACCCTGCAACTTTGCCAAGTTCCTCTCTCAGCTCTAGAAGTTTTCTTGTGGGACTTTGTGATTTTCTATCTATAGGATCATTACCATCCATGACTGGAGATAGTTTTTCTTCTTTTCCAATCTGAATACATTTTATTTCTTTTTCTTACTGCACGGACTAAGACTGCTAATATAAGATTAAACACTAAGGGTGAGAGCAAGCACTCTTGTCTTGTGGAAGTATGAGTTGAGAGTCACTTCCTATCTTGTGGAAGTATGAGTTGTGAGTCACTTCTGGTTGCTTAGCATCGTTTTCTGAGACTGAGTCACAATTGATTCTCTGAGTCAGAATATTTTTATATGAAAGGGAAAAAATATTGCGTACCCTTGGTGAGTCTTCCTTGTGGGGCCAGGACTGGTATCAGTAAGTGTTTTGCATAGATGAACTAATTCAATGAGAGCGGGTGCCCACCTGCCCTCCTTGAACCTGGCCTTGGCTTGTTGCCTCTGCCCACACCAGTCTTTCATCCTGGGCTGCCCCAGTATGGTGCAGGGGACACATACTTCTGTTTAGAGCAAAACAATACAATTAGAATCAGTTTCTCAAAACATGTAGACAGATTGAAAATGTCTTTAAAGCTTCCAATTTTTCTCTGAAAACTCACTGTGAACTCTTAGGTCTCCCTAACAGACATTGCCTGGGGTAAATTGTAATCTTTAGAGTCATCCCATCCACATATTTGGGACATTTTCTGAGACTTTTCCAAACTATACTCTTGATTGCCTGAGTTTATGGAGTTTTTTTTGAGGAAAAATTTAGCTCTAAAAAGATTAAAGTGAGCTTTGCACAGTGGCAATGTCATAGCCAATGAGGTTTATCCAAGGTGCGATTATTGCTGATTGAAAAAAAACGATTGGAGTGTTTTCCTCCTCACTGCTTCATCCGTATCGCTCAGAGAAAGGTCCCTGGGGCCATCTATAAGCATTGCTGTCCAATTTAAATTAAAAAATGGGAATAGCCCTTGGATAATTGCATCATGCAATCTTTGAGATATTTTCGCAGGTGGTATATTTCAAAGTCTACAAAATGATTTCAACAATTTTTTTAAATTTCGAAAATAGTTTAATGTCAGATTAACTGCCAATACTGAATAGTCTTCTAAGTTGTTGACTGAAAAGGAACCCACTGCAGCAAAAAGCCCTAAAATTACTGTAATTCTTTGAAGATTGAGAATGGTCACGATCGGGGGAGCAGTGGTATCTGCCATCTTGGAGGCAGGAGCCTGTCAACTAAGTCGCAGTGAGAACTCGTCTGGCTGAAGCACTGGGCATAATCCTTCACCCCCTTCAACATAGTGGTGGAAAAGCTGTCACCGAGACTGTTTGAGTGCTTGTGTGTCAGGGCGTTTGTCTTTTGAAATCCTAGGGAATGAGCATCGCCATCCTGGGACCCACATTTCCTGACCTGGCGGCCAACGTGAACAGCAACATCAGCAGTCTCTCCCTGATCTTCGTGGGCCGGGCGTTTGGCTACCTGAGTGGCTCTGTGGTTGGTGGCATTCTGTTTGACTGCATGAACCACTTTTTACTTTTGGGTAAGTAAACATTGGTTTTCGCTTCTTTGTGACTTCAATTTGTCCTTAGCGATGCATGTGGAAAATGCACAGGAAAGTTGGACATGGCATAAGGAAGCGTGAAGATGAATCGATGCGTCTGAATTGTGCTGGCGAGAAGATTGAAAGTCCTATGGACAAGCAGATCCATCCTGCATTGAAAAGTGTGGCCGGAATGCCCCTTAGCATTGAGGACTGTGAGACTTCATCTTCTGGGCTCTGGACGCGTGATTATCAGGAGAGAGCAAACTGGAGTAGGACGGCATGCTTGGTAAGGCGGAGGGGGTGCAGAAAAGAAGAGTCTTAACAAGAGGGTTTGACTGACTGGCTGCAACAATGGACTTGAGCACAACAACCCACGTGAGGCTGCTGCTGTAGGACTGGACAGTGTTTTATTCTATTGTACACAGGGTCTCTGTGAGCCAGAGCCGTATCGATGGCAGGCACCGGACAACAGCACGAGAAAGCCGAGCTGGCAGAATTAGTGACCGTTTATAGCAAGGTGCTCAATACGCCGATTGCCATCTACTAGTTGATTGCAAATGCAGTACGGGTAGATCGCATGGCATTAAAAAAATAGGCGTAAGGCTATCATCAATCCCGTCACTTAATTGATACACAGCGCAGCCAATCAGATGCAATCTTAGGTGTCAAACGCATGCACAACAATTGCGCTAAGTGCAACAAAACCTACAAGCTAAGATAGCGCCAATTTTTAGACCTTGTTTTTTTTCTCTTAAACGTAAGAAAGGGTATTAAAATGAGTAGGGGAGCTGGACCAATATGAAGACAAAAACGTATCACTTTCATACGGAATGGGAGATTTCAACACTACAAGCCGACATTCAGCTGAAGTCCAGAGCCCATGAACAGTTCTGGAACTAACTCGCAGAGGGAAAGTACCCAAACACGAGAAAATGTGCTACCTCCTTGACTGCGTTATTTGGCTCTACTTATTGATGTGAGTGAGCCTTCTCCCACATAGAGATCATTCAGTCCAAGTACCGTTCCACCATGACTAATGCTCATTTGGAAGTGTGCTTGAGGTTGCCTGTCAGCAGCTACTGTCCGGACTATGCATCCCTGGCTCATTCCATTCAGTGCAAGTCATCAGAGTCAACTCAGGTAACGACATAAATGTACATAGTTCATTGTGTTGTCTTGTGCAACATGGGCTCGTGGTTATGCAAAGCACATAAACATACATTGTACAGCTAAAGAATTCTCGATGCATTTATGAATAATGTAATAAATAAATGTATGTGTTGCATTGTTGTAGCTGGTAGATCATTTTGACTCGATCATTTTATAAGTGACTCGCATGCTGACAAAGTGTGAGCCCCCGGTTTATATAAACAAAACCAAACTCTGCCACTGAGTCGATTCCAGCCCTGTAGGACAGAGTAGCACTGCCCCACAGGCTTTCCCTGACGACATCTCCACAGGAGCGGACAGCCACGTCCTCTCCCGTGGAGTGGCCTGATGATGCCTCCTTGTGGGCATGGGCTTCTCATGAGGATTCTGGGACCCCCCCTCTCTTTCTTCCTGGAGGTGGGCCACACACTCTGTTTGCTTCACCTTACTGGTGACAAGCCACTTGGAGCCATACTGATGGAGCCAGAGCCCTGGAGATGCACCCACCACCATTGGATCCACAAGACTGTGCACCCACCGGCCTGTGATCTTCCTGCATTCTGCATCATTGCATGAGTCTGAAGAGGCATTTATGAACTAGTATCGGACAGATGGGCGAATATCAAACTTATGGACTTGATCTGGACTGGGCTGGGATATTTACTCAATATTTAATTGCTCTTTGATATAAAGCTCTCTCTTACACACGTGAGTGACTCTAGTCAACCCGGTCCAACACAGTGTGTCAGTGATCCTTGGAAGTCCTGACCTTTACTGGGTTTGGTGCACTCTCTGGCTCACACACTGGTTATCCAAGGGCCTGCCTTGTCAGGGTTTGGCACAGGCTACCCCCCATCCCCACCCCACCCCCATAGTTCAGACAGAGCTCCTCGAGCCTCCTGGTGCTGAACCCAGGGCGGGCATGCGGGAGCAGGGCTGGACAACGGAACAATGCGGCTAAGTGTTTGTTCCTGCCGCCCCAGATCACCAATGAGCCCAGACTTCTCTACCTTCTTCTTGAACTCGCTGTCAAAGATTTTAACATACTCATAGACTGAATCGACATGTTTAAAAGAAATTTGGATTCATGTGATAATAAACCTTTAGGAATTGGGAATATCATTTATTATTGTTGAAGAGTAAATAACTAATTCCTCTTAATTCCAAAGTGGATAAGAAGTATATATTTCCATACTTACTCTCCAAACTCATCAAAATCAATTTCTGTTACAAACCACGACAATTGCATTTTATTTTAACTGCATATCTACAAACCTCCTTAGGTTCTGAAATTCAAAACATTTGATCTTAAAATTATTAGTACTTTTTAAACCATTTTATTGACTTATATGTTGTGTGTAATACAAATCAGTGGTTTAAATACATTAAAAAGAAATGTGCAACTATAAATTTTGATCTTTTGTGATAAAGCTGCTTGTTATAGTTTATAACTTGATTGTCATCAGTGCTAAACGGTTTTCATATTAGAATAACATATTTTATAGTCTTAAAGATCAGAAAAGCTTTTAAACAAGCAACCATTTCTAGAATGGAACCTCTTATCTACTCGTTATTAGCTCGTGTTAGTGTGACCAGATTCTGCATTTTTTGGAGCGTTTGCGTTGACTCGACCCATGGTTGTCTGCATGAATACTGGACTCTGAGCTGACTTTGCCCTTTCCTTCCAGGGGTGTCATTATTGGTGACCACAGTCGGCCTGTATCTTGTTCCTTTTTGTAAGAGAGCAGTTCTCCTGATTGTCATGATGTCTGCCTTTGGGGCTTCAATTGGTGTCCTGGATACAGGTGAGTGAGCCTTCCAGCGGCATCTCTGGTCGTGGAGTCCTTCTGTTAGAAGTGGAAATACAGCAGAGGACATGAAGCCCTGAGATGACACTGACCTTCTGAGTTTGGCAGATTCACCCAGCCAGAGCCTTCCTCCTCAACCAGTGACCACAGAGCTGCTGCAGATGCCTGATGACCCGCCCATACCTGGAGGAGGAGAACAGTGCTCCATGGGGTGCTCGGGGACCGATTGTTATTTGAAACTTGGTCACCAGGCACTTTCATGTGAGACAGTGAGCAGTTGAGCATCAGAATGCCCTGGGGCCTCTCCCAGCCTGTGTTTGAGTGGCCGACCCCAGAGTGTGTGCAAAACAGCTTTCTGTATGAGAGACTGGATGTATGGTGTCCAGACAGGGAAAGGTAGTTACAGTGCAGTGCAAATGCAGCGTCTGCCCCCTGCCCCTCCCCCCCCCCCACACACAGCAGGCTAGAACGTTTCACTGTAGCAGGGAGGCATTGATGGTTGAATAACTGAATAAGTTAGACCAGTTTGGCTGCCACCACTGATGGCAAGGGCGCCGACTTCCAGGCCCGAAACCCATGCCATGCACCTTCACGCCGCCTTCCTTTCTGGCCTCCTCACAAGCATCCCTGCTCCTGCAGGACAGCCTGCCCACGTGTCGGTCTGTGGTTTGTCCTCCCTGTCCCAGTTAGCGCAGTCCCTGGCGGGTGCGAACGGTCACCTCGCCGGGCTGCTAACGGAAAGGTTTCTGCCCACCCCGAGGCGCCTTCGTAGAAAGGGCTTGCCGCCAACCTCCCAGTCAGCCAGCCGTGGACAGTGTGATGGAGAGCTCGCCGTGAGTGGGGCGAACTTGGGGCAGCCGCTGCAGCGCAGCTCCCCAGTGCTGCTCCCACAGGAAGGCGGCACATGGCCGCCTCCAAAGGACAGACCTGTGTGCACTCCCAGTGTGGGGGCAGGTGTCTAAGTCCAGTTTCCAGCCCTGCTGGTGACTTCTGGTGCTCTCGGCTCATTTCTGGTGGCCTTCGAGGCCCTGTGTGCCCCTTTGTGGTGGGACCACACAGGTCCTTTAGCTTTCTAGGCTCAGCCCCCACAATCCCCCACGCCACCCCCTCTACCTGCCCTGCTCTTTGATAGCCCAGAGGTGACTAGGGTTTAGAGTACACCCTCCCTGGGGTGGCTCGTTTCTGTAACAAAAGGAACCGGGGTCAAATCTATAGGCACAGGAGCTAAGATTTCACTGAGTGTTGTTGTGGGACATACTGAGTCCCTCAGCACTCCCTGCCACCAAGTGCATTCTGACTCACAGGCCTCTGCAGGGCACGGGACTGTCCCTGTGGGTCAGCGAGACTGTTAGACTCTACAGCAGCGGTTCTCAACCTGTGGGTCGCAACCCCTCTGGGGGTCGAACGACCCTTTCCCAGGGGTCGCTTGATTCATGACAGTAGCAAATGACAGTTATGAAGAAGCAACGAAAATAACTTTGTGTTTGGGGGGTGGTCAGCGCAACCTGAGGAACTGTGTTAAAGCACTAGGAAGGCTGAGAGCCACTGCTCTAGATCGAGAGCTGGAGTAGAGTGCTGTAATCTCTGCGCCAGGTCAAGCCAACTGAAACTGCTTCCTGAGCGTAACGGACGAGAATTGCTTGCGAGTATTAACTTGAAACCGTTTTCCTGTCTTTCACTGGCAGGTGGCAATATCCTCATCTTGTCGCTCTGGGGTGACCAGGGAGCCCCGCACATGCAGGCCTTACACTTCAGTTTCGCCCTGGGGGCATTTCTGGCCCCGCTGCTGGCCAAGCTGGCACTCGGTTCCACCGCATCTGCCGAAAACCACACGGCGGCCGACTTGAATAGCAGCCACCTCGCCGTCGGCGGATCCCCGGAAGCCGGCTCGGCACCGATCTTTGGAGTCCCAGACAATTTAAACTTACTGTGGGCGTATGCGCTCATCGGGACTTACATTTTTGTCATTTCCAATTTGCTGTTTGGTCTGTTTTTCAAGAAAAGTTCAAGGCGCGAGAAGGCGCAGGCGTCTGCCCAGAGGTCCCGGCGAGCGGAGCACCACAAGGCCCTGCTGTGTCTCCTCTTTGTGTTCTTCTTCTTCTATGTGGGCGCTGAGGTGACCTACGGCTCCTACGTGTTCTCCTTCGCCACCACCCACGTCGGCATGAGCGAGGGCGAGGCGGCCGGCCTCAACTCCATCTTCTGGGGGACCTTCGCCGCCTGCCGGGGCCTGGCCATCTTTTTCGCGGCGTGCTTGCAGCCTGCCACCCTGATTGTGCTGAGCAACATTGGCAGCCTGGCATCGTCTTTGGTGCTGGTGCTTTTCGACAGGAACCCCTTGTGTCTCTGGGTGGCAACGTCCGTGTACGGGGCCTCCATGGCCACCACCTTTCCCAGCGGCGTGTCCTGGATCGAGCAGTACACGGCCATCGATGGGAAGTCTGCGGCGTTTTTTGTGGTCGGGGCAGCCCTGGGAGAGATGGCCATCCCCGCGGTGATTGGGATCCTGCAGGGGAAGTACCCTAACTTACCTGTCGTGCTGTATACGTCTTTGGGCTCGGCCATAGCCACTGCTGTCCTGTTCCCGGTGCTGTATAAGCTAGCCACCTTGCCTCTGCGGCGTGGGCAACGAGAGAGCAGGAAGAGCGAGGACCAGAAAGCTTTGCTCTCCAGCTCTAGACTCCGTGACTACGAGGAAGAGAATGACGAGGAGGACGCCGACAGGTGGAATGAGATGGACTTTGAAGTGATCGACATGAATGACACCATGAGGAATTCCGTAATAGAGACCTCTAGAAGCGTGCTGATGGGGCCCACCGCGGAGGCCCCCAGCATGTCACTCCCCCGGCCGTCACTGTTGGAGTCCCCGCCCGTGGGTAGGGGCAACTGCCCTGTGAAGCATCTTGCCAGAAACCAGGAAAAAAAGGACTAGGGCGGAGGGGAGACGTGGATTACTTCCGGGCGTCCGTGAGCCATCTCGGTTCTAACGCGACCAGTCAGTGCTGAGCATGCGCTGCGGGCCTCCAGATGGCTAGGCCGGAGGACAGTAAATGCTGAACCATTTTCAAGTGTTGTCATTTCCAGGTTTCCCGGAAGCCTAGGTGACCTCTTGCAGCAGGATCTTCTCCTGAGGCTAGTGCTGGGCAGGTGGCCCACTTGGTCACGGGTCAGAGCACAGAGGCATTTGCTTCTGCGAACTTGGGTATGGTTCTAATAGAACAGAATAGTCCGGGTATGGAATTGATTAATTGAGTGGATTACTGGCCATCAAGATTCTGCCGTGAGAGTTGTGGATGATAATTTTATGCAAAAGGAACTTTGACAGTGGGTGGTGGTGGTGGTGGTGGTATTTTTATTAATTGCTGTGCCCTAAATTCATGGCCATCGAGTCAATTCTGACTCAGTGACCCGTAGGACAGGGCAGAACTGCCCCTCTGGTTCCCCGAGACTGTTCTCTTTATGGGCGTAGCAAGACTTGTCACTGGTGGTTTTCAATGGCTGACCTTGCAGTTTGCAGCCCAGCCCACTCTGCTGTGAAGGCTCCTCTTCTGTGTAGGTTTGGCCCAAACCATGGGGTAACCACTCACACGGTTCTGGTTCCGATGGAAGGAACTCAGACCCGGCCCAAGAGACCTAGCCTTGACTCTGCCTTCTGCCTCCGCATGAGGTCACTGCGTTCCCAGGCCTTGCTGGTCCCCTTTGACCTGGAGCTCAGCAACCCTACCTACAAATGGAAACGAAGTGATTTCCAAAATGCAGAGTCAGAAGCTTGTGCTTTGTGTTCTGTGAATTGTGAATCAGGTGGGGGTTTACCTATCAGATCACCGGTTTCACATTTATCGTTTTGTACAATCTATCAAGCTTCCCAATGGCTCATCCTAGCCCCCCCCCTTTCCCCTTCTCCCTCTTCCAGAACATTCTCTTCCCTTCACCAGGGTAACACCTGTCTACCCTCTGGCCTATGGCTTCCCTTTGCCATCCTCTCCCTCCCACCCCTATAACCACCAAAGTCTGTTTCTTTTGGTATAAAAACCTTGATTTTGGGGGCACAACAGTTGTCTCGTGCCATCCCAGTCCTTTGTTTCTACTGATCTCAGTCAGCATCGTGCCCTCAGAGTCTGTCCGTTTCACGGGGCGTGTCACAGTTTCAGCGTGTTGGGGAATTCAGCGTTTGTGCAGGATGTCCGCTGGGACTTCGTACAAGTGTTCCTCCTTCTCTGTCCAGCGAGACGAGAAACAAAGGCGCTGAGCAGCTTGGAGAGCAGCAGGAACACCCGCGCTTTCACGGACACACTGTTGAAGGACTTGTGGGAATGCTTATGTCAAGAATACACTTTTCAGTACTACCTTTCATGGATTCTGACTTGTTTCTTTTTTCATTGTTTATATCTCTGACACAGGGCCTTAGCAATCAGTGGTCTTGTGACATTGTGATCAAGTTTAATGGACAATTTTTTCCCCCATTAAAGTGCTTAACATAATGGTGTTTCATAATCAGTCTTAGCATCTGTGAAATAGTCATTTACTCAATTACAGAGATTATTACTATTTTTACAGACAGTTGTATATAAAATAAAAGATATTTTTATATGCAAATTTTCCTTGATTTATGTTCAAATAGGACTTGGGGAAGCTGCGTTCTCATTTTACATACGGATTTGGAGTCGCTCCGTCAGTCGTAGGGCTGGGAGGCCTTCAGAGGTCCTCTGCCTTGTCCCGGGCTCAGCCCTCATACACACTGCCAAGCTGGCCGCTAGTTTATCGGACAAGAAGGCACATTCTATTCCAGGGACTGCAATACGTGTGTCATCCACCCAGTCAGGCTCTTCCTAAGTGTGAAAGTCAAGATTGGAAGGTGGCAGGTTAGGCTAGGAATCAGGGCTCAGAAAAAGTATTTCCTAGGAGAAGTGGCAACCTGGTGTGGGTTAAAGCCCACTGCCGCCCAATACAACTCCAGCAGCAGTAGAATGGCCCCTGGGGCCCCAAGGCCACATTCTTCGTGGGAGCAGAAAGCCTCAGTTTCCACTCGAGTCACCAGTGGGTTCGAACTGCTGACCGTGCATAATCTACCCCCGACCCCCCACCAGGCTGTGGGTGCTCCTGAGATAAATGGCCAGAAGTAATGACAAACTGCTCTCCCCTCCCAAGTTTCACGAGGTTGGCGGCAGACCTGCTCTTCCTCATTTACCTTCGATGCATGTACTTGCCTTTGTTTCGTGCGAGGTGATCTTGAGGCGCTCCGGGCTGCAGTGGTTAGAGTCTTCGCTGCCAACTACAAGGTCGGTGGCATGAGCCCACCAGGTGCGGAGAGGATCAGTGAAAATACCCCTCTCTTACCCCCTGCCCAGTCATCTTTTTTTAAAAATTGTTTTATTAGGGGCTCATATAATTCATCACAATCCATACATACATCAATTGTGTAACACACATTTGTACATTCATTGCCCTCATCCTCAAAACATTTGCTCTCCACTTAAGCCCCCGGCATCAGGTCCTTTTTTTCCCCTCCCTCCCTGCTCCCCTCCCTCATGAGCCCTTGATAATATATAAATTATTATTTTGTCATATCTTGCCCTGACATCTCCCTTCACCCACTTTTCTGTTGTCTGTCCCCCAGGGAGGAGGTCATATGTAGATCCTTTTAATCGGTACCCTCTTTCCAACCCACTCTCCCTCTACCATCCCTGTATCGCCCCTAACACCACTGGTCATGAAGGGATCATCTGTCCTGGATTCTCTGTTTCCAGTTCCTCTCTGTAGCAGTGTACATCTTCTGGCCTAGCCAGACTTGCAAGGTAGAATTCGGATCATGATAATGGAGGGTGGAAGAAGCATTTAGGAACTAGAGGAAAGTTGTATGTTTCATCGTTTCTACATTGCACCCTGTCTGGCTTGTCTCCTCCCCTAGACCCTTCTGCAAAGGGATCTCCAGTTGCCTACAAATGGGCTTTGGGTCTCCACCCTGCACTCCCGCCCCCCCTCATTCGCTATGGTAAGATTTTTTTTGTTCTGATGATGCCTGATACCTGATCCCTTGACACCTTGTGATCGCACCAGCTGGTGTATTTCTTCCATGTGGGCTTTGTTGCCTCTGAGCTAGATGGCCGCTTGTTTACCTTCCAGCCTTTAAGACCCCAGACGCTATATCTTTTGATAGCTGGGAACCATCAGCTTTCTCATTTGCTTATGCATCTATTTATCTTCAGCGATCTTGTATCATGGAGGTGAGCACACAATATGATATGTATCTGCCAAGACACTGGTTCATATGGGTAACTACTTTGGAGAAGGAGGTGGAGAGATTAGTAGCAAAGAGCGTGTGGCTACTTCACCCAAATGAAACTGCTCTGAGGTGGGTGGAGCAAGGGAGCATGCTGGTGCTCCTCCCTACTTTGCCCGGGTTGCTGCTGGCCGCAGCCCCGTGGCCCTGGAACTCCAGCAGTGTCTCCTTGCCAAGATTCAGGGCTGCAGCTCTGAGAGGGAAGGGAGTAGTTAAGGATGTGGTAGAAGATTCTGGATCCACACCAGAAACCACCCCCTGGGCTTCCAGAAACCAAAGGGTGCATGGTCACGTGAAGCTAAAGTCTGGCAGTGTGTTTCCATGTTGGCAGGAAACGATATGTACAACAAATTCCAAGGATTGGTTGGTGAATGGAATTAAGACTGAGTCAGTTGATGGTTCACAATGGTCAGTTCAGCAAATGTCTGCTAGCCCCACATAAAGACAACCCCCCCTCCCCCATGTTTCCAGTTGTTCCGTGCTTGCTGACCACAGAGTCCGGGACCGCACCCGCTGCTGGTCTTGGTGGGTGGGTCAGGATTCTAGGAACGGCTAGTGTCTGCAGTTGTGGGGTGCACTGAGTTTTGTGCTGTCTTGAACTCGGGGTGGTCCTCCAAGCGGATATGGTTGTTGGTTGTAGGCCCACGTCCCTGCTTTTGGCTGGTTCTGCCAAGACACCCTCCCAGTTCCCCGCAGACTCGCCCCTTGCTGTGTGGCCCTCATGTGGCTCTTGGGTGGCAGCCTGCGCCAGAGCCCCTTGGGAACCACCCGACCGTCTGCTCAGCAGGACTCTGTTACTGTTGTGAATCAGGCGACCCCTGTGAAAGGGTCGTTTGCCCCCCCCAAAGGAGTTGCAATCCACAGGTTTGAGATTTAAACATTATTCAAGAGCCATCAATGTAGTTTTACAAACACAAATCACCATTATCTGAATAAAAACCTTTTACATTTTACAAATGAAACTATGATCGTTTTATTTTCATTTTCAATTTTACTTCAGAGCCACATGTGCTGAAAGAGTCACCAACAGCTCGCGGGCCAGGCCACAGTGGGCCGTCCCCTGCGCTAAGGAGATGCCCAGGCGCCTCTGCCAGTGGAAGGCAGGGAGACGGTAGGTCAGGGGTGTGACTCGGTGGGATCGCCTTACGGTGTGTCAGCAACACGCGGTACTTGGAAATCAGAGTTCTCGTAAGAGCTGAAAATCTCACGCCAGGAAAAAGATTGCTTCCGCACATACTGAAAGTGAGCATCGGGCCAGCTGGAGGTGCCCTGGGGCAGATGGGAGGTTTGGGGTGGGAGGGTGAGGGCAGGGTCTGGATGAATGAGCCTTGTTTTTCTTGTCCTTAACACTGGGTTGCATTGCCTCTTAACCTTCTCACGTGCAGCTCCTTCGCAGAATGGACAGATTTCCCCCGATCCCCTTAGTGAAGCTCTGGACCCATGGAGAGCATTTTCCAATCACTGGCTATGTTTTGAACATGAATCTCTAACCTCATGAAAATCTTCCCTTAAGAACCCATGTTCACTGTGAAGGTCATGCAGGCATAATGCTCACGAGAGAGAATGAGGGGAAATACCTAAACAAAGATCATCAGATGTTTGAGATGATTGTTGTAACCAACTCTCAGGAAGTTCTTCAATTTGTCACCTGCTTACATTCAAGGGTCAAGAGGTGGGGAAAAAAAATCTCTCCCTTACAAGTCAAGTATCAAAAACAACTTGCATTTGGGGTCTAGAATATATTGACCCTACAGTTGGTGTGGGAAACTAACCCTGAAGGAAACATGCTGAGGACTACATTCCCCGACTTACAGCAGAGGGACTCTGCAAAGCTGCTACTCCACGGTAGGGAAGCCTCCGCTTTGGTAAGTTAGAGGGAAAGTCCAAGGATACGATCCTGCTTTAACTCCCTCCCTCAGGTTCTCGCCTTAACCGCCATGCTGCCTTCAAGTGCGCACATGGCTGATCCTAGCTCCCTGCAGAAGCAGCCTCCTCTCTCGCTGCCCTGTCCCCTGCCCCCAATGCAGGTATTTGATTTCTTCCCCTGTGAGCTCAGAGCCTTGCTGTAGACAACACCCACCGTCACCTGTGATGCATGAACATGCGTGTCTGAAGGCCACCTAGGAATGTCCCAAGATAGTAAACGTTCTCTCTCCCGCCGCTTCCACGTGGTCCATCAAGAGGAGCGATGGCGCGGAGACCATGCTGCTATGAAATATGTCCGACTCTCGCTTATCTTTCTAATCCTCTAGGACTGTCCTATAGCTTGTATGTATATATATTATTGCTGTACATTTGTGCCTTCTGGCCCACCAATTGTTGGGAGGCCAGTTTCCTCTGACAAGTTGGTCGACTGGTGTTTAGTTTAGAAGATTGCAGTTTAAGTGGGAAAATTAAAACTACAGCAAAAAGAAAATCAAAACTTAATTGGGAGATGATAGCTGTAGGGACACCGTCCTGGAAAAGTGTGCTTTGGGTAGATTTGTGGAATAATGGACTGAATGTCTCCTGACCGGAACTCGGGCCCCATAGCCGAGGGTCCCTCAGGCCTGCCACCTAGAAAAGCAAAAAAACTCCCTGCCACCAAGTTGATCCCGACTCCTAGCGACCCCATGGGACAGGGCAGAACTGCCCCTGTGGGTTTCCGAGACAATAACTCTTTCCTGGGGAGCGACAGCCCGTCTTCGTCTTCCTCCCTCAGTGGAGTTTGGTTATGCACTGGGCTGCGAACCACAAGGCCCGCAGTTCAAAACCACCTGCCACTCCGCAGGAGAAAGACGGGGTACAGGCTCAGCTCGGGGGCGCACACCGGCCCTCCGCTGGCGAGCGGGCCTCTCTGGGGGCAGCACAGACTCTGCCCTGATGGCGGGAGTTTGTTCGTTTCAACCCCTCTAATTTTGCGTCTAAATCTTTGAGAATCTGCAGCCCCCGAAGCCCCCCACACCGCCACCACTTTCACCCCAGGCCTTGGCGAATCAAAACTGCGTTTCATCCACTTGGTGGGATGTTTTGTCACACGTACGTGTGGCCATGGGGCGTCTGTATGTGGGGTGACCATGGAGGGCCGCACCCACGCCAGCACATCCTGCGGTTGCGCACTACCCGGTAGCTGCTAGGCACCGTGGGCTAAGGGAGCCCTTGAATACGGCCCCAGCACACGAAGGCGATTTTTCATTTAAATGTAAATATAAGTACCCACGTAAGAAGTGGCTGCCATCTCGGGCTACACAGGTCTAGTCGAAAACACATGAATCTAGCCTGGGAGATATTTCCAGGAAAGATCGATTGCCTGTTGATTTGTAGCAGGGCTCAGGAAGGTTATCCGAGACATTGTCAGACAGCATAATTTAAATGGTCACAGCCAGCTTTAATGGACTGTGATTGGTAGGCCCACCCAAAACCAAACCCACTGCCGGGGAGCGTTTCTGACTCGCCTATATAGGCCTTGCAAAGCGGTTCGTCCTTATGGGAGCTGTTCGTCCTCCTTCATCCTTCGCCTGCAGGTGAGCCGCCCCACACTTACCTGACAGCGCCACCAGGGCCCCGGGGAGATGAACGGTGAGTTCTAATGATCTGGGGGAGCCCTTGGTCCCCTGGGCTGAAAAGGAAGCAAAGGGAGGCTGTTGGCCGGCTTCTCAAGCACTCTGTCCTTCATACACTCGGGCCATTGGAGCTAGGTTGCATTTGAGTGGGATTTGTATTTGGTTTTTAAACTTGATGAGAATTTTGATAACACTGAATTTCCCTGTCCACTAGGATTTTTATTTTGTGTGTATGCGCTCAGGAGCTTCTCTTCCCTCCTTTCAGGTCTGCAGGGTCTCACACTGTGGTCATTGGTTCTCGCCCGCTGTAGTCCTGCTTTCTCTGGGGCTCCTAGAGGGTGGGGCTCCTGATTCACTGCAGCTGGCCCCTGGTGCAGTGCGGTTGGGAGGGAGGGAGGGATGGAGGGAGTGTGGAAGTTGTAAGAGGACACCTGTAGTCAGTCTCAGGGTTGAGCATTTTCGTTGCTGAACTTGTTGCAATTCTAAAATGCATTCGTTGTATTGTGTGGCTTTGGTTTTGATGCTAACTCGGTCAACTCAAAGCTATCTGTGGCCCCTGGTTGAGAGGTGCTCCGTGCTAGGCGTGGGGGAGTATTAAAGTATTAAAAAGGTATTTAAGACCTTCCCCCGCTCTGCAATGAGGACCAAGTACCACGATCACACTTGTTTTGTGTGCTGAATGAGTCCTAAACGAATCCTTCTGTCTCAGCTGCTTTGTGTACAGACACCGAGCCGCCCCTGGCCACGTAAGAGGCAGATGGTCTGTGGCCAGGGGGTGAGTGGGGGGGTGCCCTGCTACTTGATGTTCTTCCTCTCTGCAGTCCCAGCCTGTCTAGGTTCTGGGAGAGGAGGTACCCTCGCTCTCACTGGAAGGGTCCTCCCTCCCTCCCTCCCAGCTCTCTCCAAGTGGCAGGCCATCCTGGGGGTGGGCCTCCCACCCAGTGAGTGGCTATTTGTGCGTGCCCAGCCGTGCTGCCCTGCGTGCTGAAGAGAGCATCACCCCAAGGGCAGTTTCATGTCTGCTGGGGGGGGGGAGGGGGGAGGACTTGCTAAGGGATCCCTGGATGGGAGGCACACAGGAGGATGGTCTCGTGCAGCTGTTTAACCAGAACTGGAAAAATAGAATCACACCCAACTGCAGACTGGTTTGTTTAAGAGCTTGTTAGGCATGGACTTTTTTGGTTTCTAACAAAAACCCGGAAGAGTGCGGTCTTAAAGAAAGTAGTGTGTGTCCTTAGGTGAGATCCACGAGGGTCTCCAGTTTGCGAGAGATGCTGGCCAGTGGGCAGCCTGTTTCCCAGGTGCGTGTTTGCTGCCACTCACGACAGGTTTACCATGTTCAGTTACCAGACAAGACGGCCAGCGGGACCCCAGCCGTCCCCGGGCAGCTGTGTGAGGACTTAGTGACTGGTTTGCTAGCACCACATTCCCGTTGCCCCCCACCCCTACCCCCTGAGCCAGCACAGCTGGTGGCAATGGGCTCTACTCAGTCCCCAGATGTTGGCTGGTTGGGGCAGAGCTGTTGGGTCCCTTTCTGTCTGTGGTTGCCAGTGTGTGAGATTCACAGAGGCAAGTGCAGGGAGACTAAGGGAGTTGACTCTTCCGACAAGGCAGCCAGCACCCACCGTGGGATTTGTCCTTTGCAGCCGGGACACTTGGAGAGCAGAAGTGGGATACACCTGCCAACAAGAAGTCTCCCTCCTCACCTGCAGAGAACTGGCTTCTTCCAGGAGAAGGGATCCAGTTCTGAGCGCAAGCATGGGGTGGGGTGGGGGGTCCTTTTCCTTGTTGAAGCCAGACTCTGGGAGGGACAGGGCCACCTGCTGTGAGAGCAGGGGAGAAGTCCAAACTGCTGAGGTTATCAGTCGTACAAAGGTCCTGGCAAATCTTCACCTACCAGCACAGTACCGACCAGGGTGCCGTGCTTTTTTGTTCACAAGTCCAGGTTCCTGGAACCTGTTCCAGGTTTATTGCTTTTGCGATCAGAGCCAGTTTAGATGACATGATTATTTTTGGGCTATCTCTGGGGCAAAGTGTTTTGTTTGTCCCGGTCTTTTCTGACTACGATACGAGAAGTGCTTAGTCACGTTGACGCAGGACCAAAGGGACGTATTGCTCAATACCCTCCACGTTTGAGGAGCCAAACCCGGTTCCAAGAGGAAGAGGCACAAGGGAAGGGGAACGGTGGGATTTTCGGGTAAGGTCTTCTTACGCCTGGACAGGCCGTGATGAGCCGTGGCGCTCCACCTTCCTAAGGTCGCGACCTTTCAGACAGGTCCTCATGCCGTGGGGACCCTCCAACCATAACATTTGCGTGGCTACTTCATCACTGTCCTTTTGTTACTGTTATGAATCGGGTGAGCCCAAAGGGGTTGAGACCCACAGGTTGAGAACCACTACTTTAATGGCTTCTCTCCCTGGCAGCAACTAGACTCACCTGCAAGTGTTACAGACCTGCTGGGCCAGCACGTTGACTTCACTCTGAGTATTGAGATTTTAAAAGGGCCCCAGGTCATTGCCAGGCGCAGCCAAGGCTGGGAAGCACTGCGTTGAGGCATAGTGTCCCCCGTGGATGAGTGATCAGTTCAGAGGGTAGCTGAGGGCCATGTGTGAGTTTCTGTAGTGCCCTGGGGAGGGCATGTTCTTGGGTTGGTAGGCTCTTCGCTGCCCCTCCTGTCAATGAAGGCGCAGATGTTATTAGGGAGCTAGCTTAGAGAGAGGGGGTTGTCTATCCCGTGCCTGGGAAAATCGGGCAACCATTGGACCCCCATTCAGGACTCCAAATGGAGCATGCTCACACTCAAGTTCCCAGCCTGGTGGGAGGCACACCTAGGCTCCCAAACCAGGCTCATGGCATCACACATATGGGCTTCACTTAGCCAATGAGGTCAACCAATACCATCAACCACACCTCCCCAGCCAGAGGTTTGAAACCTGGTTGTGGGAAGGCCTTGCTCTCTTACCCTGCTCCTGGTTAGAGACCGGTGGAGGGGCAGGTCCCATAGCCTCTCGGCCTACATGCTCTCAGCCTCTAGGATCCTTGGTCTTCTGGCATCCTGGGAGCCCCCCCCCCACGCCCCCATCTCTGCATGTGTGGTGCTCTTCTCAATGTGGTTGTTTGTGCCCAGTTGTGAGCCCCTTTGAGACTGTAAAACCTGAAACTTGTCTTGTCCTTCATGAAAACCCACTTGGATTACAAAACAGGCTTCAGCATGAATTCTTTCATCACATGAAGCAAAGAACCGAGGTCTAACCCTCTCCAGAAACTCAACACCGAGAGCCCATCTGAAGGCCTGCCAGAGCCCAAGGCAGGCCCTGATCTGTTGGAGGTTGTTTTTCTAGATAGGTGTTTGAGAATTTGACTTAAGAGGCTCTTGGGGGTAAAGATGACCTGGTTTATTTATGAAATCTGGATTTATGACTGCTCCCCATTTACATGGCTCTGTAGAGTGTAAAGAAGCTGGTTTTAATAAAGCATTGCTATAAATAAACACTGAGGTTAGCGTTCAGAGAAGATGCGCGGCTCCTCGGCTATCTCATTGATGGTAAAAGTGAGTTCGGAACCTCTCCTTCAGAATGAAGTCAAGAACATTGCCGGGTCTCAGCTCGTGTGTTCTAAAATGGGAGATACGGTCCCTCAAACAGGAATGGTAATTTGTCTTCACGTCACATTTCTTGTCAGTGACCACGAACGTCTGCTTTCTACAAGTCCACCAAAGAAGCTAGGACCATGTGGGGGAAAGGCAGTCCCCCACAACTAATCATGGGTTCGAGAGACACCATTGTATGGTTAAAATATATAGAGATTATAATAAATAAAGTCATAGAGAGCATGAGAGATAGAGGAGAGATTGAAATAATGGAGTCAGACACATTTCATGGTAGCATGCTCACCTCAGCCTCACTTGGTGATCCACATGTGGAGAGAGAGAGAGAGAGAGAGAGAGAGAAGGAGGAGGACAAGGAAAGGGAATGGGAGAGAGGGAGCCGACGAGAGGGCAAGGGGGATCTTTATTGCTAACCAAGACTTATATATCTTTTGGGGGCTGGCAAGTCCCCTAATTACAGGTAAAGACATATGTCACAGGAAGGGGTTGCACTATAGGTTATACAGCAACGAGAGGGGGACAATCTAGGGACATACACACAATAGGAAAAGGAGGGATTAAGGGTACACATGCGACAAGATGGGTGGATCCTAGATTCATGATGGCGGCCTAACTTTGGATGTCATTGAGCTGGTTTGACCTGTTCTCTGGCTCACTATAGAAATCATCAGTAGGGTGTGAACCCCACCTACAAGGACCAACAGGATGGCTGCAAGCCTTTAGGGAGAAGTAGCCCCTTGTCCTTAACAGCAGGGAGCAGGCCCTACCTGTGGTGGGCCCAGACAGTTGTCTGGCAACTGCCTGCCTTCAGGGAGGATGTTTCTAAGCATCTGACCTCCCCCCATAGGCTGGCAAATAGCCTCTAATGTTTGGCATGCCTTTGGGGGGAGACAAAGCTGGGGAAAAGTCTCCTTATAATCCCACAGGACCAGATGCATGGCTTAGTCAACGTTGTCCTGCAATGCTGGCCCTTTAAATAGGGTGAGTGCGCCTATGCTTCTGTTTCCCAGTGGAAAGGGGGTTTCCAAGCTTCATGTGAGGCAGGGACTCAATGCTTCTGCCCCCACCCTCCCAGAAGCAAGAACCTTTGTGGCCACGCCCCAATTTAACGTGTGTAAAACAACTATAGTCAGAATCTGGTCAAGTGCTTCCAATTTGTAGTGTGAGTCAAGTGCACCACATCCTCTGCACCCCCCCTCCTCCGCCTCCCCATTGACTCTTAAGCTGAGACAAACTGGATGCACACTGTCTCTCCCTTGTCCCATTAGGTCATGAACGTGAAGGACTCCCTTTCCAGTACACAGCTGCGCTCTGTTCTGGACAGCTTGTCCCTCTACCTCAGTCCAGGGACATGGAGCAAAGCTTGGTCTTTCCTGGCTCTCCTCAAATAGGGAAATCAAAAGTCTTGGCACTGGGTAGGATGGGTAGGCTTACAGGCTAAGCAGGACGCACAGGGGTTCCGATTAGGAAATGGGCTGTTGGTCAATCTGCCTCCACTCCATCTTCCATGGATACGGCATGCCGATTTAGTGGCCTCCTGTGGACCCTGCCACCTGCCGGAAGGACAGGCTTGATGAGTGGGTCGGCCCCACTGGGGGAGAAGATGGTGTGGGGGGATGGAATTTTTCTACGGAGGAGCCTTCGTGGCTACCTGAACCCAACCTGCCTCTCTGTGAGAGGAAGATTGGGCGATTCATTTCCATGAAGAGGGTGGCCACAGGCTCTCCCTGGGGCAGTTCGGTCACTTGGGGTCACTGAGTGGCCATCAACTTGACAGCGTCTCATACATTTTCTTGCTCTGCTTGGCAGATTTCCTTCTCTCTCCTTAGGAAGCCTCAATGGATTCATGAGACTGGATTTTACCTAGAGCAGTGGATCTCAACCTTCCTGATGCCGCGACCCTTTCATCCAGTTCCTCATGTAGTGGTGGCCCCCAACCATAAAATTATTTTTGTTGCTACTTCATAACTGTCATTTTGCTACTGGCATGAATCTGGGACCCCTGTGAAAGGGTCCTTCGACTCCCAAAAAGGTCTTAGCCCACAGGTTGAGAACCGCTGCTCTAGAGTATGGTTAAGAGGGTGGGAGTTGGAGTCTTGTTTACTTGGATTCTAATGCCACCTTGGCCACAGCACTGAACCTGGCTGTGCTTTAGTGTCCTCTCCTGGGATTGCTGAGATTGAACTTGATAATATCTGTAATGCATGCAGCACTTGCCTCAGGCTTACCCCACTGTCATCCAGATGATTCCAACTCAGAGCAACCTTGCATAATGTCCTGAGGCTATAAATCTGTAACGGAGTACGTAGCCTCACCTTGCTCCCATGAAGCAGCCGGGGTGGGGGATGGGGGTTTGAACTGCCGACCCCACAGTTAGAACTCAGCAGGGCACCAGGGCGGCTTTACTGCATGCATACTAAGCACACGATAACTATTTGCTGCTATTCGTTTAAGAGCCGTAGGTGGTATGATGTTAGGAGCCTCGGGGCACAGGGGTTGCACTTTGGGTTGACCACAAGGTCGGCAGTTCAAAACCACCAGCCGCTCCTCGTCCCTTGCTCACTAGTCCTTTTAACAGTTCCAGTCTCACAACCTCACAGGGGCAGTTCCACGCTGTCCTGCATGGTCACAGTGAGGCAGATGGGCTCAATGGCAGTGAGTTTGGCCTTTGAGGGGTTCAACAGTTTGCATTGAACTGCTGACCTAAATGCTGACTGTGTGAGCCCCCTGTGGGATGCAGAACAAAGGCCTGGCAGTCTGCCTCTGGCCAGATGGCAGCCAAGAAGACCACACTGGGGAGCAGTTCCGCTTTGTAGCACCCAGGGGGTCCAGGAGTCCGTATCTGCTTGCTGGCAGCACCCTCCCCACCCCCACTCACCATTAGTCCCAAAGGACTCTGGCAAACTAAACAGGAACCAAAGAAAACGGCTGGAAGGGATTTTAACCAGAAAATAAATTACCAGTGCAAGAGACCATCTACAAAAGGGAAGTTTTAAAAATAATTGTTATGGCAGCAAAGACACCCCTGGGTGCAGTTAACAGGCTGAGATCCCAGGGTGCCCTGTGTGCCCAGATCAAGGCCTTGTGATCAGAGGCGCCCGAGGCCCGGAGCTGCAGCCCGACAGGGCCGCCTCCAGCCTATTGGTAAAGGCTCACTGACTCTCGCCCTGAACGACTTCTGGAGGCAGGTGGGTGGTGGTAGGGCTCTTTTACAGATGAGATACACACTTAGATCTACCACCTGCCCCAGTCCTACAGCCATCAGGGAAGAGGGCCAAGCACAAATCTCCATTTGAGTGACTCCAAAGCCCAGCTTCTACCTGTAAACCTGCCTCCTGACCAGGGTAGACATCCCACACTCTCAGTGGGGGCTTGAGGCCTGGTGCCTGTGCCGGTGCCCCCTCTGTCCTGAGCACTTTTTGAAGGGCCCAAGGGAGAGAGCACCATTTGCAAGCGTTGGCACGGGTGATTAACTGCGGTCTGGTGTGAGCTAGTCCAGGCAGCAGGCGCCGACATAGGAGCAGTCCTGGTTCTTGAGTTTTGCAGCTGCCAGGCAGTGGACAGAGGGCCTCCCTCCTTCCTTCACTGTGGAGGATGCCAACTCCCACTCCATCGCTCCCTTGTTGCCTGATGGCACCCCCTCACTGCCCCCCTCGTTGCTGCTCTCCCCAGGTTCAGAGCCTCTCATTTGCCTTGGGCCACTGTGCGATCCCAGGGGTCTGGGAACTTGAACATAGGCTCCAGGTGGCTTGTGAGATTTGACTGCTTCTGAAAACAGGCCAGGAGTTCCAGCCGGAAGCCTGCTCACGACCCTTCCGGAGGGTGTCCAATAAATATGCGTTGGGGGTTTCTTTTAATTCTGAGTGCTTCTAGTGGTGCTCTGGTTGGGCTGCTCCCCACAAGGTCATTCAAAACTGCCAGGCGCTCCACTCGGGAAAGATGGGGCTCTGCTCTGGTAAAGTTACCGTCTCGGACACCTACTCTCCCGGGTCCTGTGCCAGCATCATCGACTCCATGGCGGAGAGCGAATTGAGTCTAGGGGAGGCGACGGAGGGGAGGGCATCCGATCACCTTGAAACCAGTGTCAGTTTCTGTATCTGGAATACACAAGGGCAGGGGCTGGCTTGTGTCTCCAGCGGAGCAAAAGGCTGCCAATGGTTTACTGAGAAGCTTTGTAAGGGCCCTGGTGGCACAGCGATTGCCCACTAGGCTGCTCCCACAAGGTCAGCAGTTGAAAACCACCAGCCGCTCTGCAGGAGAAAGATGGGGCTTTCTACTCCAGTTGCAGTCTTGGAAAGGGGTCAGACACACAGGGCATTTCTACCCTGTCCTATAGGGTCACGGCGAGTCAGCTTCGACTCGGTGGCACGGAGTTAGGGTTTTGCTTAGTGACTATCTGGCAATGACTAATGCATTGTATGCGTGTGTCTAATCACAGAACCTGCACCTGCAACCCTGCCTGCTCCTGAGGGGCAGGTGGTAGCGTTCTCAGGGGCCAAAGAATCAAATGTTTACACTTGTTTTGATACCTATGGGCAAGTGAGTTGCTTTTCCAAAGCCTCGTCCCTTAGTGGCGTTTCCAGACAAGCACAGGCTTAGTGAATTCTTGTTCAATGATGAACACATGGCATTCGGAGGCCTGGAACATGGCAGCACACGGGGTTGGTTGCCCCACCCCTTTCCTGGCCCGCTTCCTTGGTCTTCTCCAACACAGGGCACCCGCAGCAACAAGGTGGCCGGTGGCCCTCGCCCAGTTCTCTTCTTAGCGAGCGTGCACAGCAAGCTGGCTTCGTCCGCCCAAGAGCTGTGCTCCAGGCGGCTTTCCTTGGTTGTCCACTTGGAGCTGCCGGAAGCAAACTCAGCGTGAGGAAGCGGGGCGGGCTTGGGTCAGCTGTCACTCAACTGGGGACGAGGGGGCCAGCTTTCTTTATTACAAATCCCAAACTGGTGAAGTATAGCCAGCAACCGGTCTTGCTACAGGGAAGGGACAGGTATTGAGGTAACAGGTAGAGTGAACTTGACTGACCAACGTTTAAAAACGGGTATCGGGGGAGCAGCTCCTAACAAATCATCACAGACTTGGTAGGTACAATTGTAAAGCGATAAGTAAAGATTAAGGTCATAACTTGATAACTTGACCTCCATAAGCCCCTACTCTGACTCGTGGGCCTTCAAAACATTTTGTGTCTCCTTGGAATTAGTGTCAGTTCTGAGCCAGTGTCCAGGAATCTCCCAAAAGTGTGATGATATCCTTTCCCCCAATGAACAGTCACTCTTGTGAAAGGCCGCAGGTCCCTTTGGGGAAAGCTAGAAGAAAGACTAACAGTATAAACCTTCAGTGATGTAGCAGGGTCCTCCTTACAAGGGACCCGGCCTCCCCTTCATTCAAGGTGTTGTGGGTCTGTAAACTGGCTCAGGTCTGGGAATTGATTGAGCGATCTTGACTGTCTATTCTGCTGTTCACCTGATCTACCATTCTTTCGCCTGTACAGATCACGTAAATATTTAGTAGGCTTCCCATCTATTTCTTTCCTAGGGACACCGTGGCTAAGTAGCCAATGCCATAATTCCACACAAGACAGGTTGCTTTGATTATTATTGAAAACGTGTTGTCTATTATAACCACGCCCACCCTGTCTTTGTTGATTCAGTGCTGACACCTGCCCTCTACCATCACGGGGACCAATCAGCCCCATTGTGGGCAAATGTCGGAGTTCGCTTAGGGCAGTGCCCACTGTTAATCCTGGTGCACATAAAATAGCAATTACAGGAGTCTTAAGAGATGCTGGGGCCCACTTCACAAACTTGTTCCTTATGGTTGTGGTAAAGGGTATGTCCTCAGAACACCCCCTTTTTGGGTCTATGGGAATATCCTGATAGATCTATTCCAACATATCAATCTAAGTTTTTGGATGCCTTCCTCTACAGTGTACCAAGGTAGGTCAGGTACTTCAAGTTGGTCTAATCTAAGCCATCTGGCAGTCCATGCTTCATTGAACCAACCAAATAAAGACTTAGATCCTTTTTTAGCCTGTCTCGCAGAGACATTGAAAGAAGAGCCTGTGCTTAGGGGACCCATATCCAGAAACTCAGACCGGTCTAATATTACATCTCATGCACCAGTATCCCACACCCTTAGTAACCATTCCCAGGGAAATTCCCCAGACTTCTGCTTGTACATATTTGAAAACTCAAGCAGATCTTTGAGTATAGCGCGCTTCTTCTTGGATAATCATCTCAACCTCACCTTTAGGAGCTTTCTGAGACTTAATTTTAGTGGCAGGTCTAGCAGAAATAATGGGTGGTGAGGGTGTTTCCTGGGTGCTCTCAGCAATATCGTGTAAGGCATCTCCCTCAGGCAATGCTACTGATGCAGTCCCACCTGGCATATCAACTTGAAGTTTGGCTAATCTGCTCAGGTGTGGATTGTGAATTAATACTTTCAGCTGGGAGGGGTGGATCTATTGACTGGGGTGGGCCAATTGTTTCTAAGGGCTCAATATCCTCCTCGTCTGGATCATCAGCCCATATGTTACCATCCCATGTTTCAGGGTCCCAACTTTTCCTAATCATTTGGTATCAGACATTGCTCTAAATCTGCAATTCAGTCAATGTTGTAATTCAGCCACTCGCATGAGACTGGACCTGGTTCTCAGCAATGTCAGCTCTTTTACTAGAGGAGAGAAGGCTCTCCTTTGTAGCACAGATGGAAGCTTTCAAATCTGTTATTCTGCACCTGAGGCTCTCCTTTAACCAGCATCTCATCTATTGGTGGTTCTACTGTAGGTATTATCTTTGCTATTTCACACCATGGATTAGGAAGAGTAGCTGACTTATCCATGCTTTGGGGTGTTGAAGTAGCATCACTAGTGTTAAGACTAATCAGGCTGGAGAGCCAATTTAAGAAGCCCATATTTATGATTTTATTTCTCTAGAAGCACTCCTGGTACCAAAGTTACCTGGTACCAAAGTTCTCTAGAGAGACAAAACCAGATTGCTAATAATTATATATATACAGATAGATAATACAAGAAATGAAGTCAAATTATAAACAGATAGATATATAATATAAGAAATGAACAGTTAAATTATAAAGCAGTACAAATGGCTCAGTGCAATTCACTCCCGTGAGAGAGTTGTGAGACACTGGCAGTCTTCAAGTCTTGAGAGCCGCCAGGTAAACCTCTGTAGAGAGAGCTAGGCTATCCCAGCACAGGCAGCAAACAGCAAGGCAGGTCACCAACAGTCAGCCAGCTCACCAACAGTCAGTCCCCAGCTCAGGGGATGTAAATTCCAATAGTGTGGCAAAGCAGGTTTTGAAGGAACCTCAAATTATAGTGACACAGTCCACAGGTTAGGTGTCCCACAGGTAGTGTAGCTTGCAAATTGAGGCACAGAAGCAAGGCAGCTGCACACTGGTCTGATGATCGAAGAGCGAGAGACAAGAAATGTGAGGCTTGCCAAGCCACTTAGCTCTCCGCCCTTCAATTAATCACACTTGTGTTTATCGGCCAGGCTGGCACAATAAACTAACTACCTCAGGGAGTAAGGAGAGAGAATGAAATAATGAAGTCAGACACATTTCATGGTAGCATGCTCTCCTCATCTCCTCTTGGTGATACAGGTCAGGAGAGGGAGGAAAGAGAAGGAGGACAAGGGGAGAGGGGACAGGGAAGCAAGGCCAGGTGAGAGAACACTGGGACAGAGAGCTCTTTATTTCTAACAAGGCTTATATATCTTTGGGGGACATGCAAGCCCCTAATTACAGGTAAAGACATACATCACAGGAAGGGGTTGTACTATAGGTACCACAGTAATGAGAAGGGACAATATAGGGGTATATACACAGCAGGAAGGGGGAGGGATTGGGGGCACACATGTGACAAGATGGGCAGAGCCTAGATTCAGGATGGTAGCCTAACTTTTGATGTCACTGAGCAGGTTTGACCTGTTGTCTGGCTCTCCATGGAAACAATTACTATACTTATCAGTTTGGTGTGAGCCCCACCTACAGTGGACCAGACTGATGGCTGAAAGCCTTCAGGGAGAAGTAATCTATTGTCCTTAACAGCAGGGAGTGGACCCCACTTGTAGTGGGGCCAGACAGTAGTCTAAAGGCTGAATGCATCTGACTTCCCACCATGTGTTGGCAAATAGCCTGTCATGTTTGGTATCTCTTTGGGGGAGACAAAGCTGGGGAAAAGTTTGTATCCCACAATTCCCCCTTTTGTTTTATACGTAAAATTCAAAAGAACCATAGGGGCAAAGTGGTTATTTTCTATACATTGAAAGCTGTTGAGGCAAATTTAATGACCAAATTAATATAGCCCCAAATTCAAGCTTATGGCAAACATTTTGCATTCAGGCATGGAGGATAAAGTGTCCCGATGCCCATCTGCTATTGGAGGAAGGTATGAGAGGGATTGGATGCTGAAGCGGGAAGAAATAGAGCAAATAGGAATGTCTGCTTCTATAGGGAGACAGAATCAAACATGTGCTCACTTTAAGTCAGCACAGCTTTAAGGGGAGAAACTGGAAATGATAGACTCGTGCAGGAAAATGTACTTGGACGATATCTCCAACTACCAGAGTGGCGGTGTTCCTACTGTGGATTACTGGTCTTCCAGATTCCCTCCGTAACAATTAGGGAATAAGTCCCAGTCCTATTTCCCTCAGTGTTATTTGCCCACATTTCCCCCTTCTGCATTATGTTTAAGATTTAGTAGTGTCACAGAGGCAACATGGTCTCTCTTCATATCTCTTAGCTTCCTATAGAAGTGGCATGAGACCGCAAGCATCAAACTTATGATAAACAGCACAGTCAGACTGGAATTTAAGCTATGTGGAATGCTTTGAGCCAGGCTCGAGGATCCAACCCTTCCATGCCATTCACCAGTTGCTGAATCATATCAGAGGCAGGAGATGCCTCAAGCCTGTCTTTGAATGTATAGAAAATATCCTTAAGCTGATCAACATCTAATGAAATGTTTCCCTTAAACCCTTGCAAATGTTTTCTAATTAAATCCCAATTATGCAATGTCTTATTATATGAGTAAGGGGTTAAACAAAAATCAGTAACATTCCAATCACATTTTAGCATTAATTGATGTCCAAAACTACTTTGATCTTTCAGCAAAAGAACAGCCTGTTGTAATAGTCCAGTCACCATTGTATAAAATGTTCAGCTTTGATAGTCCCAGAGTGTCCCTCAGACAGCATCAGCAGTGGAAGAAATATCTCAGCAGTCAGCGATTGACGTTCTCAGGAATCTGCAAGGTCTTCTTGACGTTTTGGATAACTTCAGTAACAGGACAGGGGATCATGTCACACATCAGCTTCCCTCCTTTCTTTGGGCCTTGCTGACTGAAGAGAAAGCCACTTATCTCCTTTGCCTGTGAAAACAAACAAATATCCCCTCCCTTTGGAGTGTCAGCAACCTGGAAACAGAATCATGGTTTCTCTGTCTTTTCCCTATCCTTCATCTTTCTCCAAATGTGGTTGGTCCTTCTAAGGGGAGTCCACCAGTTTTATGCTGCAAAAACATACATGTACAGCCTTTTCTCCAGGTGACCAATGAACCTGGATCCCAAACACGATTTCCATCTTTCTGGGATTTATTAGGATCAGCTTTTTCTGTAGAAGTGAAAATGTAAAGAAAAAAGGAGGAAAGTGAAACTGAAGTGGACTTGGAGTCTTGTGACAAACAAGTTCACTTCAAACAATAACACACATACACAATACTACATACCATCTACATTAAAGGGATATTTGGACGCCTGAAAATAAAAATACGTACTACTGATATACAGCAAAAAAAAAAAAAAAGTGAAAATGTGTATCTGCCCTCATTTTGTTACAAGCTTTTAGTAAGGAGAAAATGTTTTTGGTTAAAATGACTAAATGAACTTTGTCACACCTAAGATTTTGCTTCTCCCGCTTCCATTTTAACAGTGCTGATTTCAAAGCACTGCTAGCAGCCAGTCCCCTTGCTTGGTTGGACCAGTAAAACTACTAGTTAGACTTCATTATTACGTAAGTGTCGGCTCTCAGAGAATCTGGACTGAAATAATTCTTCATAAATTTGTTCAGCTGGTTTTTAACTAACTTACCAGACATTTTTTTCTCTAACTTTACCAGCAAGGTTACAGGCTCAATTAAGTCACATTGCCCTTCAGGCTTTTTACACTGTAGGATTTTACAATCTTGCAATATTCTGTCTTGGTTAACTTCTCTCATTCCTTCCAAGCCAGATTTAGAGGAAGGTAGTGCTTGGGTCTTAGGCCACTCAGGCCTAAGACCTAAGCATTCTTGTGAATGCCTTAAGGAAATGACCCCATGTCCAGAATTGAAAAACCTTTTTACTCCAATTTCTAATTCCATGTGGGGGCGGTGTTGTTTCCCTACAGCAGCACTCCAAACGACCTCTTGATTTAATATAGGGTGGTCAGACTTCTCAAGTACTCTTCCCTGATAGGTATAAATTTTTACTCTAGATACGCAAGGAAGCAAAATTGGCTTAAGCAATTTTTCTTCTTTATAAACCATGGTATATCAGATTTTATCACTGCCTTAATTTCTTCATAATCGTAACCAATAATTCTAGTGACCATCAGAACACTGGGAATTTAGGTTGGAATTTCCTAATAAACATCCCATAGTTCTTGTAAGGTTTATTGGGGCGCAAAACAGAACCAAAGATCCAATTGGCAAAGTTTTAGAAGCAGGCTTTATTAGGGACAAACGGACGGGTTCAAGAGTCCACAGTAAAGTGAAGCTATGGAAGCCGCCCCAGGGCAGCGCTTGAGGGGTTTTTTATACGCCCCCTGTTGAAGCATCTGGAGAGTTGACATAAGGTGCGGTTTTGCTCAGTGGGGCTTACGTGACTGTTTGCTCATTGTACAAGGTCAGTCTGTTCTGGCTCTGAGAACAGTGAAATGGGTGATCTGTGCTTTTAGAGGGTACATTTGTTCGCAGAACTAACCCGTTTCTGGGAAACAGTCTGAGGGAAGGGTGGTCATGTTTTGACCAGACATCCCTGACTCTGTCTGTTAGGGAAAGGGGGCGACGATGAGGTCGTCGATGATTACTTTCTGCCGTATGGGGTCATAGTAGGGAAGTTTATCAGACAGAATGCAGGGACTCAGGGCTTGGCACGGACGGCAGGGGTTGGTATTGCTGACTCGATGTAATAACAGCACTTTTCTTGGAGGTAAAGGCAAGTACCTCCTTTTTCAGTGGTGATGAGGTCTAAGGCTCGTCAATTCTGTAAGGCAACTTGGGCGACAGAGGTTATTTGTCTTTGCAATGAAGCTAGGGAATTCAGCAAAGGCATTTATGGCCAGTTGGAATTGCACAGCTAGCTTGTCCATGGTTAGGACCGAATGTGCCAGGGCCCCTCCACTATGTCCCAAGGCTACAGCTGAGGAGGCGAGCCATAGTCCTGTGACCAACTGAAGAAAAATGGCTCTAAGCACAAACAATTCCTTGGGACTGATCTTATCTTAACAAGGGCAGCTGTGTTCTCAGTTTACTCATTGCTGCTCGGAACTTGGGAAAACATAAAGACACAGTGTCTTAAGAGAATCACCAGTACACTTCAGTTAAAACTCAGTGATTCTCTATAATCCCTTTTTTATTTTATAGCTAACACTGAAGAGTTAAAAAGCAGTTATCTGCTGAAGCTGTGGTTTTGCTAAAATGCTGCAGGGTACAGAAGTGGAACATTTGGTTAAGCTGAACTTTATGCAAGGTTGGGATTATCCCGCCATCTGTACTTATTGCAAACCTAGAACAGTTTTACCCAGAACAATCACAACTTCCTTACCAACTAGAATGATCAATTTCGTTATCACTCAGAACAATTTCAACTTCTTTATCACCTTCTCCATCACATCACATCCTCATCACATTTCTCTCAACATCTTTGCCACATCCTCATCGCATTTCTTTATCACATTCCTTATATTTCTTTACTGGTTTGGGGGCATACTCAGTTTTCTGACTCAGTTTAACTTTATCTTGCACAGTTCTTTTAGGTAGGGGACCCCAATTACCGCTCTTAATACTTTCTGATTTAATCACAATTTCTGGCTTTTCATCACACCTCTGAATAACTCCAGTATCAATTTTAATTCCTTGAGTACTTAGCTTAAATCTTCTTGATAAAAACTGTATTATTCTTTCAATAAGATGCTCCTGCTTTTTGGAATCAACAAACTTTTGTGAGGGCTTCTCAACCTTTGGTTAGTCAAACTTACTGCAGCAAGAACAGAAGCTGGGCTTTTGCAAGTTTGATTAGGTCGGATCTACTGTGAGGTTGGGGGAGACCTGTGAGCGCTGCCATTTTGCTGGGTTAGGTAGAGGTGTCCCTTCTCTGTGTTGGTTGGGGCTTGAATCAAGCTTCTTTCTCTAATTTCCTGTTGGGAAGCCTTTGCTACTGGCAATCTCGTACTGTTGAATCTTGAGCGACATTGACTCGCCCAGTGAGCCCCTTTCTTGCAGCGGGAGCAGAGTCCGGGTTCTTTTAAGCCGGAATTCGGTGGTCCTGCCCATGCTCTGGCCTCAGCTCACTTTTTGCAGCCAGGCTGATTGGCCTGCGCTCTACACTCTCCTTGAACATGACCTATCTTTGCACAACTAAATAATTTTCTTTTAGGTCTAGTGTAATTTGCCAAGGCAGCTGCCATGAGGTTGGCCTTGTATTCATCTGTCTCTATATTCCTGCATATTCTAGGATAATCTAACAGCGTGCTTTGTTCCCTGTAGGGGCACAAGGCATTTTTACAGTGTTTATTAGAGAAATCAAAAGATAGCTTATGGACTATTTTATTGCCAGCACATTTTTATACATTTGGAATTGAGTTTTCCATCAGGACACAAAGTCTACATAGGATTCATCATTCTGCTTTCTTATAGCTGTCTAACTCAGCCTTCTCTCTCCTGATGGAATTAACTTTCCCAGGCCCGTAGGCAAACCTCGTGCTACTGCCTGTTCAGTAAACTGTAGCTGTGACTCAACTGTGATATAATTCTCACCCCCTAGTAACTGATGAATCCCTGTATCTATCCCATTCTCAGCATTCTTATGAGCTTGTGAATAGGCTGAGAAACCCCACAGGTAATATTGTAAAACCTAAGGATAAATACATACATATGAGTGCAGGGGTCCAGCACTCGTACTCGGCCAAAGACATTCTCATGCTAATTACCAGATGAGAGTCTGGGTCCTAGTCAGTGACCGCCTCCTTGAGATCTTCCATAGCTTCAAGGGAAAGGCACTATCGGGGTGCTGCTCATCAGGCTGCCTGTTAATAACTAACGGGATAAGCCATTCTAAATCTGCTTCCTGAGCTATACTTTTCTCCACTTGTGGAAGCAAAGGTGCCTTCCTACTCCTTGCCTCTTTGCTTCTCACTTCCAGAACCTCACCTTCTATATTAAATCTCTCCATTTGCATTTCTTTGGATCTAATCTCATCTCTCCCTCCAGCACTGACTTGCTTGATTGTATTATGATTCCCTATGCTATACTCTGGTGGCAGGGGGGCAGATACTTCATGTCTGATATCTCCTGATTCAGACTTCCCTTTTCACAGCTGTTTAAAATCTCATCTGCCTACTTCTCACCTGATTTAAGTCTGCATAGCTTAGAGGCTTCTCACTACTCTGCTGGTCTTGTTTCTTCACTTTCTCTACCCAGAGGCTCCAAAACGGTTTCAATCTGCACTCGCAACACCCAGGTCTCCATGGGTATGCTTTGTCCTTCCCTGTGGGCCTTTCTTCAGTTAATGGCTACCATATCCCACATCTCTATATCCAAAGTTCCTGACTGGGGGGAGAGGGGGGAGGTAGATTAAACTTCTTTACCACTTGAAGAAACTCTTTCATTTTCTTATGTTACCACATTTTGTTTCTTCAAGAGGTGACTAAGAGTGATATAGTGCTCTGTATACTTGCTCTTTCCCAACCTATATCTCACTTGTACTAAAAGACACAATTAAAAAAACCCAAACATATATATATATATATATATATATATTCCCGATTTACCCTCTCTGTCCGATGAGGCCATATAATTGTTACACGGGATATAACTCGAGTTCTTTTCCTACTGGGCCCCATGTGCTGGGTGCCCTATGTCAGGGGAGCCAGCTCCTAACAAATCATCACAGACCTGGTAGGTTCAATTATAAAGTGATAATAAAGATTATAGTAAAGTCATAGGGAATAAGGATAGAAGAGATTGAAATAATGGAGTCAGATACATTTCAAGGTAGCATGCTCACCTCAGCTCCTCTTGGTGGTACAGGGCAGGAAAGGGAGGGAGCAGGAGGGAAAGATAAACGAGACTAGGGGAGAGCTCTTTATTTCTAACCAAGGCTTATATATCTTTGGGGGACGTGCAATCCCCTAATTATAAGTAAAGACATACATCACAGGAAGGGGTTGTACTATAGGTACCACAGTAATGAGAAGGGACGATCTAGGGGTATACACACAGCAGGAAGGGGAGGGATTGGGGGTACACATGTGACAAGATGGGCAGATCCTAGATTCAGGATGGTAGCCCAACTTTGGACGACCTGTTGTCTGGCTCTCCATGGAAACAATTATTATACTTATCAGTTCGGTGTGAGCCCCAGTACAGTGGACCAGACTGATGAATGAAAGCCTTCAGGGAGAAGTAATCTATTGTCCTTAACAGCAGGGAGTGGGCCTCACTTGTAGTGGGTCAGACAGTAGTCTAAAGGGTGAATGCATCTGACTTCCCACTATGTGCTGGCAAATAGCCTCTCATGTTTGGCTTATCTCTGGGGGAGACAAGGCTGGGGGAGTCTTTTGTACCCCACACAGGGGAAGATCTATTTCACAAGTACATGGCCTGAAAACGGCTGCTCTTCTGCTGAGGGCAGGGCCCAGTGTTGTCCATACGAGGTTGTAAAAACAGCTATGTGGAACCTGACCGGGTCCTGCGTGTGGCATCAAGTTGACTCTAACTTGGTCACTCCCCACTGACGGGGTAAAACTGCCCCTTGGGCTTCCTAGGCTGTGGTCTCGAAGGCAGGGGCTAGCCAGGTCTTTTCTCCCACAGAACCACCAACCTTTCCACCTTCAGCCAAGCATTTAACCATTGCATCACCAGGCCTCCCTAAAATTTTGTAGGAAAATGGAATGAAACGATAATGGATCTTCCTTGTACTATTCTGAGAAGGTAAATTTACCTTTTCGATACATCTTAGATCAGCAGTTCTCAACCTGTGGGTCAGGACCTCTTTGGGGGTCAAACGACCCTTTCACAGGGGTTGCCCGATTCATAACAGTAGCAAAATTAGTTATAAAGTAGCAACGAAAATAATTGTTATGGTTTGGGGGGGTCACCACAACATGAGGAATTGTATTAAAGGGTCACAGCTTTAGGAAGGTTGAGAACCACTGCCTTAGAGTGTATCAAATAGGTTGTAACCCTATGATTCAGTGATTAAGAAATAAGAAAGTACACAGCTAGGAGACTTGACTAGTATAAAGGACCGTTCTAGGATCGAGGCAATAAAACACAACAACAACTGGGTGCAGAATGTTTGGAGTTGCCAGAACTGGGGAGGGTCCACAAATGCTCAGGGCTTTTGTCTCCATCAGCGGGACCCCACAGGAGCCCCTCCTCTAAGAATCGCTCACAACATTGCCTGTCCTATTCACAGACACTATTTTCTGGATCGAACTGTTCAATGGGATTTTCCAGCCTATAAATCTTTGTAGGAGCAGACAGCCTCCTCTTTCTCTCGCTCATGTGGCAAGTTTGTGGGTTTGAACCGCTGACCTTGGAGTGAACTGACACTTCACCTGAGGTGCCCCCTCAGGTGAATGTAGAGAAGTGACATGTGGTTTGGCCGTTGGCAGGACTTTGTTGCCAGTCTGTGGTGGCCACTGTGGGAGTGGGGTAAGGGAGATGGGCTGGAATGGACTTGGCTTTGTTAGGCAATCCTGTGAAGGAGGAAAAATTGTCATTTAAAGAGAATGTGTAATTATTTGATGTCTCCAAGCTCCTAGTTTTGACTCAGAGAAATCAAAACATGTTAGTGATTTCCTCAATACTGTTCAAGATTTGAGTTCATGGTGGCTCACATGAAAGATCTACTTTATTAAAAGCTGATCGAAAAGGGAGGGGCCATGTTTATGGAAATAATAATGGAAGGCCATTGGTAAAATAGGCTGTTTTCAGCATTGCCCCAGGTGAGTGAGTGAAATAGAGGCCTCTCATTACAGGGCACTTAGGCCACCGACTCCTGACTTAGGTCAGCGTGGCAGGGATGCTCTGTTGCAGAAGAGGGCATGGGAAAGACTGGATGTGAGGACGGCTGCCCTAGTTTTACGCAGCTATGCCGAATGAGCGTCATGGTGTCAGAGCAAGGAGAGCCTCTGGGGCGGGCGGGGCTTTCTACCCCAGCAGGACTGGACAGCAGTGTGTGCAGAGGTGGTACTGACCGCGGTGCTCTCAGACGGAATCCCCTTTGTATTGGGAAGTCTGTGGTCTGGAAACCAAAGGCGAGTAACCAGATGGGCTTTCTGTGCGACAATAAGAAATTGGCGTTGAAGGTTTTCAAAAGTAGTTCTGTCGTTTTGGCTTTCCTTTAGGAACGTGTTGGCCTAAGATGAAGGACACACTGATCTAGGTGACAGGAGCTCTGGTGACCTGCTAATAAGGACAGCCTTAGGGGGTCCCTGGAAGAGAGAGCGCTACATTTTCCCTCAACCATATTTACAGCTCTAGCTCTCTTTAATCTTACGGCTTTGGTACAGGAATTGAGACATCAATCAGGATATGAAAAGAGTTAAATTTAACTCCTTAAAACTCAGGAAAGGATAAGGTAAGATAATAGGATAATGCCATTTATAGTAAGATACAAACCAATTTGTTGCACTTCATGTTTTATTCAACTTTAATATGGTTTCCATTATTAACTTTTAAAACAAAATGATTTCCAGTTTAAAAAACAATACACTGACCACATAGTTCCTTTCTCATTTTATACAGTTATACAAATATTCTAAATACACATTTTGTGTTCAAGATGATGGCAAATAAGATTAACTGTACAGTACATAATGAAAGAAAATATTTTAAGCATATTTAGAAGCAATAGAAATGTCTATACAAAACAAGCAAAAATGGAATAAAATTTTTTGTTTAAAGTATTGCAACAGGCCCACAGGTTTGTAACAAAAAGGTCTCTGCACAGTTCCTCACGATGCCCCAGTAATCGCTAAAGCAAGACAGCGGTTTAGAAAATAAGGTTTCAAAATGCTACACGTGGTACTATCGTTTGCACAGTTTGATCAAAATAACAAATCTACTTTGAGTCAAGCAAAACCTAGAGGAAATATACCAAACAACTTGAAAATCATCCGTATAAAATTCATTGCACATTATTTTACTCAGTTGTCTGAAAAGTAAAAAAGTGTATTTACAAAATATTTCGCAGTCAAAATTATAAAGTGAATGGGTATCTCTAAGTAACACGTCTTGATACAGACAGTTCAAGGAAACACACTAATGATTTTTCTTTAAGAGGTTTTCAGTGCTCCTTCCCCAAGGAAGTAAACCTGCTCCACGCAGATGGACTTACAAGATGGTCACAACTGGAGCAAACCCGACTCCTGCCTCAGAGAACACTGGTACAGAGGGGAGCTGAAGCCTCTGTACACTGCAGGAAGTGAGCTGCTCCCAAAGCCGCAGTACAATTTTCACTTCCTTTACCAGAAGTCTTCGTAGTCTTCAGAGAATAGACAGTGGACATCCTTGACGCAATGGAGGTTGAAAAAGCACCATGCACAACAGTTTAGTGGTAAACACTGAAAAAAATAGCACCTGGAATTCTGTGAAATTCACCATTTAAAACTGGTCGAGTAACTGCCGGAGATACGGTGCCTTGGATAATTCTCGATTTACGCGGGAGAGCTTGAAGAGGAGCGGGCAGTTGAGAGAGACACACGGGATATGTCGATCAACGCAGCCCGTGCAGTTCCTGCAGATCTGAAAGTGCACGACAAGGGAGGAAGACGGTGGGAACGTTTTTTCGTTTACGTGCAAACATCAGGCTTTATAACCCCCCCTTCTCACCTTCGGACAGGTTGCTGCAGACCTTTGGGAGGACTTCAAAAAGGTCGTGGGCACATGGAGTGGATTTCCCCCACAGACTTTTGTGAAGGCCCTCATAGGACACACAACCTTGTAGAAGGTTTGTAGTTTTTCATCTCAGAAGTGTCGCTTAATCTACCGCTGTAGAGACACTTCTAAAGGACATTATTTCACAAAACAGCATAATCGGACAGAATGATTTAATTCATCCCTCAGATCAAGCTCCATTTATAAGAGAAACACACTGATATTCATGTAAAAAGCTACCTGGTTACTGCTCAAAGGATGTCTTTTAAGCAAACTAACTATATGTAAGCACTAGTCTTCCCTGTTCCTGCTCCAATTAGGTTTATCATTTTATATGTTACACATAAAAAGTTATTATTTCAGAGAGCAAAGTGCCAATGTGAAAAATGCAAGTGGTATGATTTCAAAGTCCTAGAGTTCTCAAGTCTGGCTAACCTACTCCTGTCCAAGCCCGTTCCAGCCCATTGAGGTGGACTCTCTGGGGTATGAGAGCCTATGAATTTATATGCTTAAGGTTCCCCAAATGATTCTGATAAGATGATTGGAATTAAAGGAAATATGATGTAGAAGATAGGATCTAAAGTGGAAAATGTTAAAAAGAGGAGAGTGTTATGTTTTAAATAATTATCACTTTTTAAACAATTCAAAAGTCACACAATTAGATTTTAAAATATGAAAAATTGGAAAGGCTATATTGAGCACTACAGCAAAGCAAACTAAATGCCCGGCTGTCCAGTGGTGGCCCTGTGGAAGAGGGCACAACTGCTCCACCAGGGCGCCGAGGTAAGTCTTTCTGGGAGCAGACAGCCTCTTCTTCCGCTCTGCTGGCTCAAACCCGAGGTTGAGCTGAATCCACAGCTCCACCAAAGACTTCTTCCTGAGGACCCTAAGGGTCAAGACCCTACAGGCTGACTTTTCATTTGAGTGGTGCATCCAAACCAGCAGCAACTAGGCTAGGCTGTAGAGGGAAATGTGCTCTAGTGAGTTCTTTAATCTGTGTTATCAGAGCTCCTGACCTTGCCCCAGCACCGTCCATTCTGCTGACGGCACATTCTGTCAGTGGACTGACTAGAAGCACGCGTTCAGTCTGTTCTCCTAGGGCAGAGTAGGTGGTCTCTATTCTGACGTTTCTTTCTACTTAGATGTCTCCCAACACACTCAAGTTCATTCTCAGAGAGAGAAGCTGCCTTACAGCTCTGTACACCGGACACTACACACTCAGGTGCCAAGGCGCACCGATAAATACTTAAGCACCTGTGCAGACCAGATGGAATTACGGGGCTCACTAAATTTACCTGATGGTGAGTTTCATGTATCCGGAGTGGTGATTTACACCCTGAGCACTGCAGTTTATATTTAAAACTTTAAACACCACAACCTAGACACTGCCTGGGGGGGGGGGGGAGGAAGTTTTTGCTTTTTAACCTTTCATGATGCTTTCTTTGGCTTTCAAGTTTTTAAGTAAGCATTTCCCATACATTCTCGTGTATAAGGTGAGTTTTTAGCACATTTTTAAATGCAGTTTTTGTGGTAAAATTAGGTGCCTTGGCTGATATTTGGGTTGGCGAGTATATATGGTATTTTTCATATTTACGGTCATGTGTTTAAGGTAGTGAGCTTTTCTCTGAACGCTCCTAGGTAAGATTTTCTTGTTTAAAACCAAATCAAACTCACTGCCAGTGAATCCATTCCTCCTCAGAGACCCCAGAGGGCTGGAACTGCCCTGGTTGGGTCCTGAGTCTATAGCTCTTTATGGGAGTAGAAAGCTTCATCTTTGTGGCTGCTGATTTCAAAATGCTAACCTTGCTGTTAGCAGCCCAAAGGAGTACTAAAATCTTCAAAATAATCATTTTGTTTTCTGAGCTTATTACTAATTACTTGTCATTGTATTGACAAGCTGTTTTTTCTTTTTGAAATTTATTGAGGTTTTCTTTGCATAACCTATAAAAGATTAATCTTTGACATTCTGAAGAGCTGAAAAGCAGGTGTACCCTGGAGTACCGGGTGAGACTGTTCTGTGGGCATAAGGTCTACCTTATTGTGTTGCCTTCTACAACAATGCTTAGATCCTGATCGCTTTAACCACCTTGGACTAAGAATTGCCACAAAATCTCCTATTACCAGTATGTTTCTATTTCTCATCATATCTCCTATAATTTCTACTTTGTGAAAGTTTCTATGTATTATTTAATGTACCAGAAGGACATATTTTAATTAAAAACAAGAGTTAAAAATACAACGCAAGTTGAAAAACAATAAACCATACTTCCTTATAAGCAAGAATTATTTTTAAGTGTGCATTTTTATGAGTGCAAATAGCTAACTCTGAGAGTGTTCTAGTCAAGCCGATGGCAATAAGTAGTGCAGTGTTTGGCGTTGAGGGCAGGAGACGGGTCGGCAGAGGCAAGGGCCTTCTGCCTCGCTGACCTTGGTGGGGCTTGGGCAGCATCGTCCCTTTCTCTTTCTCTGCCTTCCTGAGCTCACCTGGTGTGTAGGGGCAGGCAGGTACACATGTAGTCACAGGCGGCTGTGACAAAGAGCCCAAAGGGAAGGCATTACTGGGGAAGGGATTTAAAGTGATGCCTCTAGAGGACTCGAGGCAGGAGGCAGCAAAGGAAATGTGGCCAGAGGGTGTGAGATTAAGGGGCATGCATAGACCCTAAAAGGCTCAGTTGCTATGGATGGAGGGTAGTGTGAAAGGGAAAAGTAATGGTGATAGGCAGCAGGTGGTTGCCAAGATGGGCAAAGCATCTTAGACCAGGGAGATGGAGCTAGAGAGAGGGAGTGCTCCAGTGTTGAGAATGGGTATGATGGGAGCAGGGAGACAGGCAGGGAGGAGAAAGTGAGGATAAAAGTTATTTAGCATATTGGAAGCAGCGAGGAGTCAGCTTCTCATTTTAGATGCCGTCATCCTTGATGAAAGCTAGTCAGTGCACTCAAGATGCTTGGTTACACTCCCTTTTATTAACAATTTCCTGCCAGTACAAACTACAGCGGCGAGAATGATGCTGAAGAAACAAGTCCACACCTCCCCAGTCTCTCTGATCCTTGGAATTCTAGTCCTTCTTCACCCAAATTTTCCTACCGGGAGGTTGTTGATTTGAAATTTATTATCACCTTTGGGACATGATGCCAAGTCTGGCTTATCTATATTGGTGGTTGGATTGTATTAGGCTTGTAGGCGATAAGCTACTATACATATTTCCCTATGAGAATTTAGAATGTTAAAGCTAGATAGCACGTTAGGGCATTCTGTCAACCTTCTCATTTTATACATGGCAAAACTCAGGCTAAGGGACTTGCCTGCTATAACTCCCAATGTTGTTACCATCAGCTAATTCAGTTCCCACTAAATCATGCTATCTGTTATATGATTGAGTTTTAAATGTTTCACTAATTTTATATACTGTTCTTATAAATCAAATTGAATCCCACCCCAAATTTTTTTTTCTCTACCCTACAAAAATGTAACTTAAACATGACAGCATAACATATCTTTTAATCAAGGTATTTGTTTTAGAAAAACTGTGCTAAGCTAGTTTTTCCTTAGATATTATTTTCTGCCTTCATAAGCTGTTGCTTTTTATTCTTTCCTGCTAGAATTTCCCTGTTTCTCTGCTCCACTTACTACCAGTGTAACAAGGAGTAAATCACTTAACCTCCTGTGTCGCCTTACTGACCTGTCACAGTGCTAGAACAGGCTCTGGCACCTGCAAGTACTCAATCATGTTAACTAGCTATGTTCTGTCTGGACTCTGAGCCTTCTGAAGTGTACTAGCAATTCTCTAGACAACCAGGTTTCTATGAGGGTTATTAGTGTAGAGAGAACAACGGAGACATTTCTTTTTCTAATACTATCACAGAAAACATTGACTGGATGGACATTCTAGTTCTGGGTTTTAACGAACATGTTACACTATATCCATGGAAACAAAAAAAACCCCAATAAATTGTAAAACAAACTAAGCCACTGGGAATAATTCATAATTGTTTTTGGGATTTTACAAAGCTCAAGAATTTAGAGCCCACATTCCACTTTTCCCACCAGTTTCTGGTTCACACCTCACGAGCCAATGAAGAATCGGCCTGCTTGTGGTTCTGGGTCTACTGAACGAGGTCATACCTTGACAAGTTGCTCCTGTTTCCGCTCCAGCTCTCGAATTTCCTGGTTGAGGATGACTGTGACGTGTTGAGGTTGGCTCCGACACTTACTACAGATGCCATGTTGAGTGAGGTCGTCACATACAGGACAGTGTAAGGTAGTGAAATACTGTGAAATAGTGCCTTTCCGCCCTTCAGTTTCACTCCGAGAGGCACTGGTGGCTTTCTGGATCTACAGAAACATCAATTCAGAAATGAGTCTGAGCCAGCGTCCCAGCGGAGCTATTATTCTCATGCTAATTAGAGATTTCTGCCATTAATTCATGACTACGTGGCAGCGTGACTTCAGCCAAACGACTGGTGGGAGCATGCAAACACGATGTACAAGACTCTTCAAAGGGAACTGGTCAGCTCTGCTCTTCTGTGCACTTAAAACAAGCCAGAAGAAGGAACGGGGGAATCTCACTGCCATCCCACAAGAAGAGACAGAGTGGAACATGTTATTTTGTACCAAGAAATCCCTGAGTGTTAAGCTTCTTAGATCTAGAAACACAGGGCTGACTTCTACAGAGAAACTAAAGCAAGGCAGGAGAAGAGCAGCAGACCAAGTGGCAGAGCCTGAGGCAGAGTGGACGCGTCCAGGTCCAGATGAGCAAAGCTCGCTGCTGCCTTTGGGCAGGAGGCTCACTGGCAAAGTGGGTGCCTGCACGCACTTGATCTGGGGGGGCTAGGTATTGATCCATGGAGCTAGAGCTGCATGAGGAGGCTTATGGTCGAGTCGCATGCCCTGTAGGCATTTAATGGCATTCTTAAAGAGTTTTTTAAACATTTGCTTGGGTCAGACAGAAGTCGAGGGATCTCCTGGCACAGAGACTGAGGACCCAAGAGAGCTGAGCCTATGGTTCTGACAGAGGTGTTCCTGGCCCGAAGAATTGTATCGTGCATTCTTGATCCTAAATTGTAACCTGTTAATTTCTCTCATAAACCCTATAATTGTGAGTATTGTCTGTGAATTCTGGGGGTGTGTTACAATGGCTTATTGAGCCCACCAGAGAAGTACGAAATATTGTGGAAGGAATGACTCCTGTCAGAATTGTTAAAGAGGAAAGAGGGTGAAGGAAGGGATGGATGTCTGACCCCTGCCTAGTAGGATTGGGCACTGGGCTTATGAGTTTGATTCTCCTCCCCCTTGGGTAGTCAGAGGAGGTCAGGCAATTGTCTCCATGACATTTTACAGGCAGACATTATTCTAGGCACTGGGGCAAAAGAAATGAACAAAGTTCTTGCTGCCACAGAGCAAATATCTTACTATCATCTTCTACTTATTGACCTCCTGCCAACAGTCAATTTTTTTGGTTGAAATACATAGATCTATGAGATCACAGGTAGAAGGGGAAGCAGAAAAAAATCCAGTCGAGAGGGATAATGTTTTTAAGGCTTCATAAATTGAATCATGGAAAGAAGGCAACTGAAAGGTCAAAAAAGACCAAGATAACTTATAGATGCTTATTGAGTAGTATGAGGTAAAATCTAAGCAAAAAAACCTGGAGTATTTCAAAGTTAATTATACATGCTAAGAATTGCTCATTTGAAGTTACTATAGGTTCCTAAAGACTTGTCTTCGAGTACTCTTTTTACATTAAAACAACACTACTGTATTATTGTTAAACCCTCCGCAGAACCTCCTGTTGTTGGCACGGTCCCCCCGAGCTGGTTCCAATTCACAAGGGCCTTACGAACAACAGAGCGAAGCACTGTCTGGCCTGGTGCCATCCTCAGGGCTGGTCTGTTAGTCCCCACTGATGCCACTACTGTGTCAATCAAGCTCATCGGGAATTTTCCAAGTATGATGTCTTTTTCAAGGGCTTAGTCTCTCCTGATAACATGTCCAAAGTACATGAGATGAAGTCTTGCCATCCATGCTTCCAAGAAGCATTCTGGTTATTCTTCTTCTAAGATACCTGCTTGTCCTTCTAGTAATCCATGATACTTTCATTGTTCTTTGCCAATACCATAATTCAAACGCATCAATTCGGCTCCCCCTTCTTACACAGTCACATCATCACACGGAGGAGGCAACTAAAAATACTATGGCATGGCTTCAAGCAGACCTGTCTCCAAAGTGACTTTCGCTCTTTACTGCTTTGTAAAGGTCTTGTGCAGACCTGCCAGATGCAATTTGTCCTTTGATCTTGACTGCTGCTTCCGTGAGCATGGGCTGTGAAGTCGAGTATACGGAAACCCGGACAACTTCAACTTCCCCTCTTTTCATCATGTTCTGTTGGTGCACCTGTGAGGGATTCTGTTTTCTTTCCACTGAGCTGTGATCCATGCCACAGGCTGTAGTCTCTGACCTTCATCAGCAAGCGCTCCAGGTCCTCTTTGATACAAAGCCCAGCTTCTTAGATTTTTTGTTCAGCATACAGACTAAATACTGTGAGAGAAAGGAGCTTTGACACACAACACTTTTCCTAATTTTAAACCTTGGCGGCAGTCTCTCGTGTTCTGCAATGCCCTTTCTTTGCAATGTTATTTATAGTTCGCTATGATCCAATGGTCAAAATGCCTTTGCAAAGCCAATGAAACACAAGTATCTTGTATTCTAGTTTCAGCCAGTATCCATCTAATGTCAACAATGATATTCCTCATTCCATGGCCTCTTCTGAATCTGGTTTGAATTTCTGGCAGCTCCTGGTTGATGTACTTCTCTAACCGTTACTGAATTATCTTCAGTAAAATGTTACTTGTATGCTAATAAGGATACTGTTTGATGATTTTGACACTCTGTTGAGTCACACCTTTCTTTTGAATGGGCCAGCTGGACGGCCAAGAAGCTATCTTTCAAAATTACGTGGCATAAACTACTACTTCTATCACTGCATCAGTTCTTTGAAAGATTTCAACTGCTATTCGGTCAATTCCTGGAGTCTTGCTTTTCATGAATTCCCTCAGTTAGGCTTGAACTTTGTCAGTACCATTGGCTTTTGATTTAAAAAAAAATCATTTTTTTTGGGACACATACAACTCTTATCACAATCCATACAAACATCAATTGTGTAAAGCACAATTATGGTTTCTTCCCTCTTGTTTCTAACTTGCACATTCCAATCACCAGTAATTAATTATCTTGATTGCATGTTTGATCATGTGCAGACTGAAGAAGTGGGTGGAATTACTCAGTTTCTTCATAAATGGCTTTAGTGGTTGGGGTGTAAATTTGAATAGTTCTATTAACTGGTTTTCCTGACAGCCACACAATTTTTTTAATCAAAACAGCATTGTATTTCAAAATGGATCTTGAATAATTTTTTACAATTTGATACTTTTTTCTTGAAGTTTTTATTCCCAACATAATAAACCATAATGATTCTCCAACTTAAAATGTCCAATGCCAGTCCATTTCTGCATACTAACGGCTTGATCTTTTAGGCATTCCATTTTACTTCTGATGACTTCCAAATTTTTTTCTAGATTCATACTTGTATATTCCAAATTCTGATTATTAATGGATAATTGCAATTGTTTCTTCTCATGCTCCATCAACAAATGTAGGTCCTAAATGCTGTACCTGCAGCTCTTCCTACTGGATTTTGAGTGCTTCCTACCTGAAGGGCTCATAATCTGTTACCGTGGCAGTATTTTGCTTTTTGGGTGGTTTTCAGGGGCCTTAGAAGTGGGCCATTGCTTCCATCTTTCTTAGCTGTTAGTAGTCAGCAAGCTCTGCAGAAGCCTGTTTTGGCTGATGTTATGCCGCTTCTACCTGGGTGCCCCTGCTGGTCTGTGAAATCCCAGTGGCCTAGCTTTCAGGTTCACAGCAACATGCACGGCACCGCAGTACAACAAACAGATGAATGAGCTTATTTTTATGGTGTCTTATAAAGCACTTAGAATTAAACTTTTCCAGTCAATCTTTTATGAAGACCATTGGGGTAACATTCTTATTTGTGATATAATAAAATATAATTTAACCTCCCCAATAAAATGATTAAGAAAAAAACCCCAAGCAAGAAAAAAACCCCAAGCTTCCCAGCTCAGAGCTGGTATAACAGCCTTAGAGATGCCAGCCAGTAAAAGTCTCTGAAGCACAGCTTCAGCCTCAGTTTCCAGTTTACTGTTTCCTTTAAGTCAGTAAATGCCTCCTGAGGAAGCAGAAATGATTTAAATATCAAATTTTATTAGTTTGCCTCACTATAAATGTTGATCATGCCTGAGACTACAGCAACGACTAAGCAGATCTTAAGTGAATTCTAACCAGTAGGTAAGAAATGCAGGTAAAAACTACTGTCTCAGAGAGAAAGGATTCCTAGGGTATCAGAGTCACAGCCTCTTCAGGTGTCTAGTGAGTAAATGAAGACAAAGAGCATTCACACAAGCTCCTTTTGCTACTAGTTCACATGAGATGTTTTACGTTTATAGCTCTTTGGAAACCATTGCTTTAGTGTGGGTTCTTTAGGACCATGTGTAGACATTTAAAGCATTCATCTTGAAATAATTTTTGGCCTCCATTTATTTTCCGTTACTTGGTTTATTCCAAATTGTTTTGTGCTTAGTTTTTACCCTGGAAATAGCTGTAGAATTTATTATAATATTTCTATAATTTGGCCGACCTGTTAGAAGCTGGGAAGGTGTTACTTTTCAGGAAAACAGGAAAGTGTGGTATCTTGGCCCACTTAAGGGAATAACAGAAGTTCTGTTTTGCTTCTCAGAGCACATCAAATCTTTAGGTTTATTTGGATCTTAAATGAAATCTCTCTGAAGGCTAACACAAGTACTATATAATAAGCTTACCCTTGGTAATTCATGATACCAGTTGAAGACATCAATACCAATAAGTGAGAAGATCCTTGCCAGGGGTGGAAGGATTTGCTTGGTGATATAGTAAGTGGCATTCAGTCTCAGAGTTGGGTCCTGCAAGACTTCGACTGGTCGTCTTACCAGCTGGATAAGTGGCACTCCCGGAGCCCCGTAAATGATCACGTACGGCACTCGTTCTCCAACTCGAGGCTCAGAGCGCCGGTCATAAGTAAGCATTTTCCTACGAAACCCACATAAAATGCACATTTAAAGACGGTCATGATAGGCATCTTTATAGCAAATTGAGAGCATTAAACAATAATGAAACAATGGGAGTCCCTGCAAGTTGGAGTCACAACTCTGAGAATGTTACATACGTCACTTAGTTGGCACTAGGTGGATCGCTTTTCAGAGTTTGAAACTTTCTGTAAACTGCTACTACCTGGAAAATAATGAGTTGGTAGATAGCAACTGGCTTGAAAATTTTTTTCATCTCCTAAGAGTGAAAAAGAAATGCCTTAAATCTAACTCTTTAAGTTAAGATAAAATTTAGTTGGTGAGATTATCTGATTTCAGAATACCATCTAAATAGTTTGGTGGAACAATAGTAAGGATTACATAGAAACTTTGATGTGGGAAAAACAATTGAATCAAGCTCTGAATCAGATCACAATTTCACTGAGTAGCTTCCCAAGGGAAGCCCAGAAGGAGGTGCTTTCTTTCTCTCCAAAGCTTCTGAAGAGTGGGAGAGCATCCATTCTCCTTTGGCGAGGCAAGTGAAGAAATAAGTTAGTGCCCATGGACTAGGTGTCTTTTAACGCCAGGCCTATGATTGCTAGATATTGAGAACTGTGCTGTTCTAACATCGTTACCTTGTAAGTTCAAGGGCTGGCACACAAGCTCCAGGTTTGTAAGAGAAACTCCCTCTGTATTCCTTGGCAAAGATGAAATCTTGTATGCTGGCCTTCCCTTCTAGAAGCTTCATGCATTGTTGTTGAACATACTGCTTAATTAGACTGATATCTCTTGTTTCAAACAGCAGCTTTAGAGAACGCTCAAGAATCTTAAAACACAAAACAAAACACACAGAAAGATAAAATCCCCCTTAAACATGTTTCCTCATTGTTGTTACACTTTCCATTATGTCCCTACTGGTAATTTGTTGATTTACCTAAGTAATCTGTTAATCTATAATGACTGGACAATAAAAAATTACTAGAGATTTCATATAACATCCTGTTCCTAAAAAGAGTATCACTTGGAAAATGATACTGGAGTTCGAGGAAAGTCACATTGGAATGTTATGCAGATGTACATCTGCCATGTGATGAGCAATGTACGAAACCTTTTAAAGTTTTTCTAATCAAGGCACTAAAGGCCAGACATGCTTCTGTACATTTTTATTTATCCCTTTAATCAAAGAACCAGCTTCAGGTGAAAAAGTTTAAATGTGACTGCGCAGTAAAAGCAGTCTTTGCCTTTTTATTGTACAATAAATATATACTAGCAGTTACATAGTTTTCTATGTTTAAAATAGTTCTTCTAGAATCTGACCAATATGTAGTGGAATGAATTTAAATTAGACAGGTGAAAATTCTGTCATCTTCTTCTGAGTACTTGAATCTATATATATACCTCTTTATACAAGTGAGTGTGTGAATTTTGCTTAGGTTCAGTCCGGGTGGTGGAGAGTGTACAGGAAGATAACTTTTCTCAAAATTAGTCTTGAGTAACCCCCCCCCCCAAGCTGACATAATAATAAAAGCAATGGTAGATCCATTATGCGTTTAATGCCTTCATAAATGTAAGGGTGCTGAGTACTCTCACTGATGTCAATAATTGTACTGGTTTGCTATGGGAGTTTTTACAGAATAAAGACAAATATAAATAGAAAGACAAAGGATTTCAAAGAGGCCATGAGTAGTGAAAATTTCCCACGAATGGTCATAGTATAGTAAAATCACTACAGTTGAAAAATTCTGGATAAGCTACACTGTCATTGTTCAGAAATCTCCTTAATTTGCATTTGATAGTCCATTTAACTTTCTGGTAAGCAAGGGTGAATTATGTGACTTATGCAATTACTCTTGTTAGTTTCTCTGTCCTGGATCCCAGCTTTTTTGGGTGCTGTCACAGGACACCATATCATTCTATAATTTCTGGAGACAGGCAGGATATTGGTTCATGCAATTCTTTATAGCAATTTTGATAAAAAGGTATGGGAGTAAGTCAGAAACCAAGAACAAAAATAAAATCATTTATATTAGAATGAATCTTGGGAATCATTAGGCAGTAGGTCTTCTGCCTAGATGTTTAATGAGTATTACATTTATTTCTTAAAGGTGACGACAAATGAATAAAACTTACCTTGGACACAGCTGGGCAGGAGTCTCTTCTAACTGTTTCTATTCCTTTTGCCTCGAACACTGGGTCCTTTTGATCCAGTGTCTCATACATATAGCCCACATATCTCTTTTTTGTTTGTAGGACACAGGGCAAATATACCTGTGGAGAAATGAACAAAATGCCTTTTCAATAAATCTTTCCCTGACTACATTTATTTTTACTTCTGACTTTAATCAAATGTCTTATAAAAATTGGATGATTCAGGGCCCAACAAATCCGTGCTGTAAAGGGATGAACACACACAGAGTACGTTGTCTTTACTTTCTTACTTTCTACTCATCACTTGCAACCCCCAATTTTTTCCCATTTCCCCCCAACAGATTTAATGGCATGTAATTCATTGTATATCATACAATTCAACAGTTCAATCATACCAAGAAGAATTGTACAATCAATCTTAGAGCATTTTCTGCAATCTTATAATTATTAGCTCCGCATTTCCCCCAACCTGCCCTGCACACCCCTAAGACATCAGTAATCCAGTTACTGCCTCGAGCTACCTGTCCTGGGTTTCACAGAACAACAGTAAAACAGTTAGGAACTTTAGTTGAAAAGAAAACAGAAAATATTAAAATTTAGAACAAATTTAAATGGATCACAAGGAAGATGAAATAGTAAGGTGTGGTGAATTTTAACCTAATCGCGTCTGCAACAATCTACTTTCCAGTGTATTCTGCATGTTAGCTAGGTTCTTCACAACCCCGGTCCATGGGCAGAGGACATTCCTCAGGGGCTTTATTCACTTTTCCCCTTCACTTTATTATTATTATTTTAATGGAAACAGCTTTCAAATAGGTTTAAAGGGAGATTGAATGATAAGATGTCACATTGTGACCTATGTCTGCTATAAATGACTTTACAGTGCTCTGTCTGATAACAGGGCTGTTCACATTAGAGGGGATTCACCAGTAGCTTCATCCATGTGGGGACCCTGCACATGGACTCCCACTGTCATCCATAACCTTCTGCACACCACATGTTCACAATTTAAGCCCTGATGCCATTCTCTCCTTTGGATTTGGCATTTATTGTTTACAATCCTTGGATCACACAGAAAGGTGTGTTTCTTCCATGTGGACTTAGTTGACGCCTCACTCTCAGATGGCTGCTTGGCTGAAAAACAAGCCTTCACAACCCCAGATGCTATACTTTCTGAAAGCTGGGCATCATCTAGTTTCTTCACCACACTTTGCTATTGCACCCACATCTTCAGTGATGTCTTCATGAAGTCAAACATCGAGTGGGTCATGTCATGTGCTTAGACTGGGGTTGGTAGAATTAAGTGCAAGCCTGTAATCCAATCATATTGCAACACCATTTGCTTCCACCTCAACTGGCAGGCTCTCTCAAAAGTCAATTAATCATCACTTCTTACTAAATAAAATGACCTTAGTAACATCTACTCATTGTACAAAGTTAAAATGTTATGAGTGAGGGTTATTGTTAGGCGCTGTCAGGTCAGTTCTGGCTCATCACAACAACTGTACATACACCAGGATGCAACACTGCCTGGCCCTGCACCTCCTCATAATCACTGCTATAGTAATCATTGCTATATTAATCACTGCTATATGAGTCCACTGTGGCAGCCACGGTGTCAGTCTATTTTCCTCGAGTGCTTTCCTCTTTTGCTGACCCTGCACTTTACTAAGCATAATGTACTTCTCCAGGGACTGGTATCTCCTGATAGTATGTCCAACGGAAGATGAAGTCTTGCTATCCTTGCTTCCAAGGAGCATTCTGGTAGAACTTCCTCTAAGATAGGTGTGTCTGTCCTTTTAGCAGTCCGTGGTACTTTCAATATTCCTCATCTGCACCACAATTCAAATGCACTGATTCTCCTTTGGTCTTTCTCATTCAATGTCCAATTTTCACATACATAGGAAGCAATAGAAAATACTATGGCTCGGATCAGATGCACCCTTAGTCCTCAAAGTAACAACCTTGTGTTCATTCTTCTGGCAGTTCATAGTACATTCAATATAGGTAATTTAGATTCTTTACAATCTTAGAATTACAAATAGGGTTAGAGTGAAGAACTAGCATAAAAAAACCCCCAAACCTGTATGATAAATTCTTTAAGGTGAAATCCCTGGCTCTGTGGGCATGTATGTGTAGTTTTTTTGTCCTTATCCCTAATATTAGTATCTTCATCTTTTCCACTGCCCTTAAACTTTATCAATAATCAACTAAATGTAAATGGTCTGAGCATATCAAGTAAAAATGCAGAAATCATCAGACTGAATAAAAAAGGTATAAATCTATTAGATTGTACTCAATCTATTAGAAACACACTCCAAATATAAAGGCACAGAAAGGTTAAAAACTAAAAAAAGAAAACAAACTAAACAACAAAAAACATACAAGCTAACATAAACCCAAAAAGTTGGGAGTGGTTCTATTAATATCAAAAAAAGTAGATTTTTTAAGACAATACTAATGGAGATAAGAAGCCAATTTATTCCCAAATCAGCTCTGCTCATCTCCATCACTGTCTCGTCCTTTTAAAGGAAGTGAAAGTGGATCCAGATCTGTGTGCAGCCCCAGGGAAAGGTGTAGGTGTTGCAGATGCCAGCCAGACCCAAGAGGGAGCATGCTTCCAGTGATTTCAGCCCAACCGAGGATGTGGGCATTCTGAAGCACAGGCACGCCATTCCTGACCTATAGACTTGTACGAGTAATAAAATGGTTTGTAGGCAAAATAAAACTAAGTATGGAGTGGTTTGTTATATAGCAATAGTAGTGGGAAAATTCTATTACTTCCTCATATAAAATTTTTTTTAATTTGAGAAAATTACATGAAAATAAGAGAAAACACTCAAAATTTAACACTTTTCAAGACCTATTGATTCTCAAAATGCACTGAACTGAAATCTCTACAAGGTATGAAAATTTTATAAGTAATTATTAGTATTAAATTTCTCTTACCTTTTCAAACTTTAATTTCACAGGTTTAGGATTGGCTGCAGTGACAGCTTCGGCAATTTCTTGACCAATCTTAAAAGACTGTTCTTTCGTGGCTCCTTTCAGCAGCACAAACATACTAAAGATAAATAGATACGGCAATGAGGAAGTGATTTTAACAAAATAGTTCATGGAGAGTCACTTTCTTGGCTAATATTCTTAAACAAAGAAAACCCCCTTTCTCTTATTCTCCCTTATGAAGTTGCTTCCAATCTAAGTGTTCATGTTTTATCAAACTTTTCTTGCAGATATTTAAGACATCCAATATTTCTAGTATAGTTACACAGAAACCAGCTCAGACATCACAGCTGTCAAGTAGGTCTTGGACATAAGGCTTTGCTTGGCACAGAATTAAGTCAATCATAAAATGAGAAAACTTGATTGTAGAGCGATGAAAATTTTATTAGTGGAATGGGAAAGAATTTCCTTCCACATATTTTGAAATACATGTTCACTGAAGAACAGTTAAAAATATAAAAAGTATAAAGAACCCGCCATTTGTAATTTTATCATCTAAAAATAAAAAGACAATATAAACATATTGTATATTTGTAAATTTTTCACTTGGGAATAAAAAATGAAACGGTGTCGAAACTTCCTCTTTACATTAGTGATATAATTCTTCTAAATTATTTTTATAGTTGCACAGTATTTCAATGAATAGATTATACAGGGGAGCTTCAGAACAATCTTGGAAAAATTCACAAACCGTATTCACAGAATTTAAACTTGAAACTGTTAAGGTTTTACTGACAATTTTGAATCGGCTATTTAAAGAGTACAGGTGGTACAGTTAATTGCTTGGCTGCTAACAAAAAGACCGGTGGTTTGAACCCACCATCTATTCTTGCAGAGAAAGATTCTTCTCAAAGGGCACTTCTACCCTGTGCTATCCGGGCACTCTGAGTTGATGGGATAATAGATATTTGGCACATTTCTGATTATATCTTTAGAAACATTCCTAAAAGTGAAATTTCTGGGGAGTGAGAACTTTTCCAAGGTTTTAAAGATACTGTCAAAAAGAATAATTTATAAATTATCAAGGGTTCATGAGGGAGGGGAAAAGACGAGGAGCTGATACCTTGGGCTCAAGTAGAAAGAAAATGGTTTGAGAATGATGATGGCAACAAATGTACAAATGTACATGACACCATGGATGAATGTATGGATTGTGATCAGAGTTGTATGAGCCCCCAATAAAATGATTAAAAAGAAATACACCCCCCCCAAAAGATACTGTCAAATTTATTTTCCAGAGAGATTTTTTTAACGTGCAATTCCACTAGTAGTATGCAGGTCAAGAGGTGTGGATTTATTTATTTATTTTTAACTTTTTATTAGGGACTCATACAACTCTTATCACAATCCATACATGCATCAATTGTGTAAAGCACATCTGTACATTCTTTGCCCTCATCATTTTCAAAGCATTTGCTCTCCACTTAAGCCCTTTGCACCAGGTCCTCTTAAGAGGTGTGGATTTCTAATAAGAAATACCACAAGGTATATTTTCCAAACACAAATAGTAAAACTGAAAATTCTGTTCATCTTTCCTCAAATCTGTTTAACTTTATGAGGGAGCTTCAAAAACTTTGTGGAAAAATTCCATAATCTATAAACTTGTAAACCCTCTTCGCATTTTAATATCTGAGCATGAATAGAAACAATAACTAATAAATATTTGTGATAGAGATTATAAAGTTTATCCTCACTTTAAATTTTAGTGGAAAGATACTAAATAGTTGGAAATGAACAATAGCTTGAAATATGGTTTTCAGATCCATGTTTCTAGTCTTGGAAACAAACCAATCTCATACTTATACAACATTTTTATATTGGATTTAAAATTCCATTTGCACGCTTCTTTGAAAACCCTTCTCTCCCAATACTGCAGAAATAACTTGTTTTATAGCCTAATATAAGACATTTATAGAGGTAAAAATACAGGCACACATATATGTAAATATATAACGATAGGGAAATAGATCTATGTATATATATTTATGTTAAGTATTGAGGTAGCAGACTGACATTGAGACTCTACTCAAGTACTCCCTCAACCCAGTAACACTTTGTTTTAATAACCTGGCATTCTGTGATGCTCACCTTCCCAACACAATCACTGAAGATAAAATGGGTGCATAAGCTAATGTGGTGAAGAAAGCTGATGGGGCCCAGCAATCAAAAGATATAGCGTCTTGGGTCTTACAGGCTTGAAGATAAACAAATGGTCATTTAGCTGAGAAGCAACAAAGCTCACACCAGCCTTTGTGATCAAGAGGTTTCAAACTTCAAAGACCCAAAACAAAAAATATCAATGCAAATAAGGGGGAGGGCAGAGAAGAGACCCGAAGTCTATCCGTAAGTGATTGGACATACCCTTACAGAAGGGTCACAAGGAAGAGACAGCCAATCAGGGTGCAGCATAGCACTGAAGAAAACACAGACAAAACACTGAACTTTCCTCTAGTTCTTTAATGCACCCCCTCACCCCCACTATCATGACCCCAGTTATATCTCACACATCTAGCTAGACCAGAGCATGTACATTGGTATAGATGAGAGTTCGCAACACAGAGAATGCAGGACAGATAAACCCCTTGGCTAATAATGAGAGTAGCAATACCAAGAGGGTAGGGGAAAGGTGCGAGGAGAAAGGGGGAACCAATCACAATGATCAACGTATAACCACCCCCTGACCCCCAAGGACAAACAACAGTGGGTGAAGGGAGACAGCAGTTGGTGTAAAACATGAAAAAAATATAAATTATCAAGGGTTCATGAGGGAAGGAAAAAAAAAAGCTGATACCAAGGGCTCAAATATAAAGAAAATGTTTCGCAAATGATGGCAACATATGTACAAATGTGCTTGACAAAGTGGATATATGGATTATTCTAAGAGTTGTAAGAGCCACCAATAAAATGACTTAATATGTTAAGAAGAAAGTATAGATTCAATTTTACTTAAGATCTTACAATAGCTGTTCTTAGGGTTGCTATGAGTTGGAATCAATTCTATGGCATCTGATAGCAATATGACTTTACTGAAGTAAAGTTTAGGTATAACTTTACTCAGGTAAAACCTTAACACGTTTTCAGGTTAAGTCTCACCATCCTTCTAAGGAGCATTCTGACTGTACTTCGAAGACAAAGCAATTTGTTCTTTGGCATTTAGTGTTTTGTTTTTTTTCCATTTAAAGTAACTATTCACATTACTCTTGGCTCCAGTCAACCACTGACCTGACCTATCCTCTATTAATCTAGGTTAGTTTTTTTCAAGAGTTTTATGTAAATGGGACCATACATCACGCACACGAGAGACAGTCTCACTATCCTAGACTCTATGGAGCACTCTGACTGTACTTCTTCCAAGACAGATTTCTTTGTTCTTTTGGCAGTCTATAGTATGTCAATATTCTTTGTCAGAAACAGTGAAAATACATAGATTCTTCTTTATTCAGTGTTCAACTTTCGCACGCCTATGAGGAATGAAAAATACCATGGCTTGGGCCAGAAGCATCTCCGTCCTCACCACTTTAAAGAGGTCATGTGCAGATTTACCCAATGCAATGTGTTGTTCGATACCCTGACTGCTGCTGTACTGACTGTGGATCCAGCCTTCCACATGTAGTTTAGGTAAGGTCATAGAAATCAGGTAAGTGGTTACTTGGGATGGTAGCGAAGATGGTGGATTAGCAGTAATTGGGCATGAGGGAATTCTCTAAGGTTGATAGAAATGTTCTCAATCTTGGATGGGGTGGTGGTGGTTGGCTATATAGGCCTATGTATTTGTCAAACTCCTTGAACTACAAACAATGTACTCATTAAAAATTATACTTCAACGAAGTTGGTATAAAATGTAAGCTTTACATCCTTTTCAGCTTAAAAGCTATCATTATGAATATATATTTGAGATATTTGAGATTTTACCTACTGAATTTGAGTTCATGTAGACTATTTTGGACATTTTGAACTAGAGTCAAAAAGGGCAGTTAGGATGTACAGAAGATTTTGATCACATGTAATGGAATGGAGGTGACTAGACTATAAAGCAAAAGACCTATTTGTTTATTATACATGATACCCACCTTCCAGTCGAGAGACTTAGGTACATATTTAGAGCAGTAACTTACATGTGAGGGGGGTGGAGTATAATGGAGTCATGTGAGAAGCTTTTCTCAATTTAGCTGAATTTCCCAAGAGACTGATTCTAGCTCCCTACTGCCCCTTTGCTGCCTAAAAAAAAAAAATCACTACTATAAAAAGCTTTCGTGACTTATCAGAGTAAGTCATACACCACTGGGATGGGGGTAAATATGACTGAGAAACACTATTAAATAACTGTTTGAACTGCTAAAATTTAAGGCAGCACTTGGCATTTTGATGTCTAGCTTCCTCACTTGAGAGAAGAAATTCCTGACAGTTAAAACCATCCACAGGCACTATTTCTGTTACAGCCCTTCTAGATCACTAAGATCGGTGGGCTTGCTCTGAAGTTGGGCCAGAGGCACATCTTAAGGCCGTCTGGGGTTTTTCCCCAGAAGTGTATAAACTGCTGGACTTGAAGTCCAAGTCCTGTTCCAGCTCAAATATTCTACAAGTTTGTGCTGTTTTTTTTTTAATCTAGATATTACAGGCAAAAAAAATCAAAATGAATTCTTAAAGATCAGAGAACAAGCTAAATGTAACTACATTCAGAATCATGCTGACTTCTGATTCTGTTTGTATTCTGTCAACAAATGGCATGTTTAGACTGAACTGAAAATCAACAATGTAAAATATTTAATTTTCTTTTCTGCCTTAACATATTCTGCTATACTATGCAAATGAGGTACAAAACTTACACTTTCTTTTACTGGACTACCCACCAGAAGTGGTTTTATAGATCAGTGAAATACCCAAAAGTCAAACTAAGGAGTGACTAGATAGGAAACAGTAGAAAAAAATGACAATTGGGCCCTGGATAATCTAATCTGAGACTACCATTAAGAATCAAGGTTTCATTTAGTATTGATTTGACTGTACAAACAAAAAAACTTGAGACGATTACATGCCATTCAAAGATCCTTTAGCTATTCTTAATGATATTTTAATGATGAGAAGACCTCTATCCTCTTGCTCCTTTTGACTGCCATTTGGTCAGAGTTCTTAGCATGCTCACGCACATACTCTAAACCCTCACTGTGACAAAAAAAGGTTGATTACAATAAATTTGCGTAATATTTATATTCTAGAAGAGTTTTAATAGGCCATATAAATATTATATTAAAGCATGAAAGCAGGCTGGAGTTATTAATTCACAATTCAAAAACCCTCCCTCCCTCCTCTTGTCTCTGAAAGAAGTCCTCCAGTACATCTGAGAACTGCAGGAATCAAATGAAAAGCTGTTTTGCCTAGGTGTACTGGTCTGAAAAGAATGTCAATAGATTTGGGGGATTTAGTAAAAAGTTAACCACGCACAGCTTTAACAACTGTCCCTCACTAACAGTTTAATTATTCAAAAGTATACAGTTAATGTCTAAGGAGTTATAGCTATTTAAGAATTGTTTATATTCAAAACAGCCCAAACTTGTAGTGGTTTCTTCTTTAAAGGTAGGTCACTTTCTGCTTGGTTAAGAGATAATAAAAAGGATTCCTTGGGATTCTTCCCAGTCTGTGGCCAGGAGACTTACTCTTTACTGCAGCCTCTTAGGATCCTGCTGAAAGTCCGGACTGATGTTCTTTAACCATGAGATCATAAAGGTTGGAAAGGACTTAGACGGAATTTCAATTTTTGGAAGGATTACACACCAGTCATTTAAACCAGTGTAATGTAGACACAAATCAAGTGTAGAGGATAATTATCATGTCAAATCTGTTACCTGTCAGTATCACCATATACAACCCTGGCACCCCATTTCTTGGTATCATTGACTAGTTTAATAGCACGTTCCAAGGTCTCTCTTGCTTTGTGAACAATACTATCACCAATCTGTTGGTAAAAACACACAGGAAATAATTTCTTAACATAGCTTAGTATATGTCAACATACTTTAACAAATAATACTTATAATTACTAAATACTTCAAAAAATAAAACAGAAAATAACCTAAGTGGAAAACAAGTCATGAAGTACCAGTGTTTCTACAAATAACCCGAGGAGAAGACCCTGCAGCAGTATGGCAGGTTCAGGACGTACTTGGAGGTGGGAAGGAGTGGTAACTAAGAGGGAAAGAAGGGGTTTCACAACGCAGATCAGTGTTTCCCAAAGTCGGTGCTCCTTCTAAAGGGTGGGCAAAGCAACACCTTCACTGTACCCTGGGTTATGGCTAGAGTGCAGACGTTTTTAACTGCCAGGGATGCTGGGACATTTTTTATGAAAAGGGGTGGTACAGGCCAAGTAAGTTTGGGAATCTATTATTGAGACAATGGCTGGGATCCTGAAAATTGTAATTTTAGGGCAAAATTTATAGGAAAAAAACCCTCAAAAGCAATGAAAAAGAAGTGGCAAAATGAGTCAGTTAGAGGAAAAAAACCCTCACATCTCTGTTATGTGTGTACAGAGGTTTAACATAAATAGTAAATAACACAAGAGGTGAACATATACAAATTTAAATTTATGAAGTCAGTGACAATGTCCAACTAAGGAAAATTAATGCTACTCTGATTGTGTGCATCCATGTAATTCTGACTTTTATCAACCCTTTGAAGACATCTTTTAGCTACATTATTCTCTATCTTCACCTTTTTAGGACTTTGTGCTTATAAAAGGTCTTTCTCTAGGGTAGTAACAATCCAGAACTTTTGGTGATGGTGTACTAGCAATTTAGTTTGATTGTAGGGTCACATGATCATTGTCAGTAAATATATTTGTCTTTTTCTGATAGTAGCTTCTTAATCAGAGAATTTTTCAATGAAGTTAACTTTTCCATTCATGATTTCCCTTACAACATTTGGGAAATGTAAGGTTGTAGTCATTAATCTTGGAAAAGCGGCAAAATCCCAGGTCACGGAGGGTGATGCTGCTTGACAATTAGCCCTCTCTCTATATTCTTGGCAGAGCTCTATTCTAAACCTTCCCTGGTAGCTCAAGAATTTCTAAATCATGGCTATTCCAATTTCTGGTTATATGTGCACCGTAATAAACTTATTTAAAACTCAGAGGTATGGGAAAAATGAGAAAATGGCTGTGAAAAGATATGATAGCACTATTGTTCATTCATAACAATCATTTTTGGCTTTTTTCTACTGATCATATAGTTTTACAAGTGAGAAGAATAATATGAACTCCCAGTACTGACAAACATTTTTATATGACCTAAAAATTATATAAACATAAAACCAGATGTAAACTTCTTTACAGAAAACAAAAATGTATTCAGTACAAACAAAAGACTGTAACTAAAAAGTTCAGGTTAATGGTGTTATTTTACATGATGGATGAGACTTTTCTCTTAATGTAAGTACACCACTAACTGCCTCGCACAGGTTCTTTGCAGTTCATTTTGTCTACGGTAGGGACGCCGTTCTTTCACTGTCCGACTCCTCCTGAACATCTACAAATGCAACAACAATCACGATGTCCTTTCTTTTTCTCAGTCTCCAGCAGTTATCACTTTGTCACACTGTTATCTTCATGTAAAATCATCACCTTAATTTAGTAAAAACAGTAAGTCTTATTCTATGAAAAATACCTTTCAAATGTACCTGACCACTGAAAAAGGTTTGCTTTCTACCTTCCAGTACACTGACAGACAAACATGGAAAGATGCTTCACTCTGTTTAGGTAAGCCAGTCTAATTCTAATCAGATCTCTGTTAATGTATTAATTACTAGTATATGCTAATTGCTATTGAAAGCATCCTGGTGGGTACAATGGTTAAATGCTTGACTATGAACCCAAAAGTCAAGTGATTTGAGCCCATTGGCAGTTCAAGGGAGAAAACACCTGGCAAACTGCTCTGGGCAAGAAGACAGCTCCAGAACCCCCTGGGCAGGTCTACTGTCTGGCTGGGTCAAATTGACTCAACAGTAGTAGATTGTCACAGAAATGAACCCCCTAGGCTAAAGTTTCAAAAGAGGAAAAATTGCTTTAATGAACAGGCATTCATGTAAATACGTTTAAAATATCTTTTGACAAAGCTACAGATTTTTGTCATTTACCTCAATGCATGGCATTCTTCCAGAGTAATTAGCAGATGTATAGCCAAACGTGACATTTGCTATAAGCTTAAGTCCTAGCTGGCGTGCATCGAGCATTCGTGAAAGGGCGCGGTCTTGCTTATAAGTTTTCATTGATTGCTTCACCATAAGTCTAGTCTTCAGAATGTCTTCCAGCATTTTTGGTAGCACACCCTTTCTTACTGAAGGCTGTAATAAAGGAAAAAGAATGGCCGGATAAGGAGAACCGTCAAATTTTACAGATTTAGATAATTAAGAAGGAAGCCCAAAGTATAACAATGGCCAATTATCATGAATTGAAACATGTTAATGATAGAGTGGTCATAGGACCAGTGGTCATCAATATAAAATCATTATATTTTATTTCTTTTGAAGAGAATTTTTATCCTAAAAGGTTCCTGCAATGTTATAAATCTATTATTTGAGTTCATAGACCTCCAGGGAGGAGGATGTCAACTTATCCACAAGAAACCATACAACGTGTTTAGAGGGAAATTTTGTTCAAAACTCTGAACCAAACCCCCACTTTCAGCAACACAAGGGATCTGTATCAGTCATAACAAACCTCCGTTTTAAAGACCGCATCCTAATGACCCCACACAGTAATCTGTATGGAACTCCATTTATCTACCTGGAAGAATGATGAGCTGGGTTGACTCTGCTGACATTCAAACCTGCAGTTCCAGGGACTCTAGGTATTTCAAATCTGATGCTTAGACCACTAAGCCATCCCCTCCGGCCTATATTTATTAGCAATCTGGAAGAGGGGATTAATAGTGAGGTGATAAAATTTGTTGATGCCAAAAAAATCATTTGTATTAATCAAGACTAGGGAGAATTTATGAGAACTTGAGTAGGAAAGAAAATCACAAAACAGCATTAACTTTGAAGATGATTCACAGACACGTGCAAGGTAATGCATGTTGAACCGAACAAATAGAACTTCAGGTACAGGATAATCACACTCCTGAATTTTTAAAAATTGTATTAAACTTTACCACTGGGTCAAAATGCAGATGCAAGTGGTTTTGCTTTGCTTTCTTTTAAATTATTGTGGTAAAAATACATAGAACGAAACATTTGCCAGTTCAACAATTTTCATGTGTACGACGTAGTGACATTGATTGCATTTACCACGCTGTTCAAGGATTGGCACTGTCCTTTTTCAAACGACCCCAGCACCACGGAGAGGGACGCAATGCCCTCTAAGCAAGGGCTCCCTCACGGATCCAGGCTTTTAAAATGCTGCTAAAGATTAACAAGCTTCTAGAAGACATCGGAAACACATTTCAAGTGTGAATTAATCTGAGGTAACTCTTGAAGGAGCCCACTGTTTTACGGTGTAATCTTAAAAAGGAGAGGGGCCAAATATGCCAGTATGAGAAAACTGATTTACATGGGGACTTTTAATAATCATAAAAAAATCGACTTCCATGTCTCCAAGTAGATCTCATCTAATTAGTCCCTGGAAAGACTGCATCTTAAAATTTTAAAATAAGGAATATGCCATGAATTCCTGGTAAAAAACATTTTCCCTCATATCTAATTCAGTTATGACACTTTCCCTAGTTTCTTTTGAAAGGAGTGAAGGAAGAGAGAAAAAGGGACCTTATTAGTTTCTAGAGTATATTCTTAAAAAATGTAGTCAATTAATATGTGTACACCATTATTTCCAAGATAGCTTTAACTTAAAATAATTTAAAGACAATAGAGTTCAGAAATTAAAGTGATTTAAAAACTGTATAAGAAACATCTTTGTAAAACAAAACAGAAACATCTCTGTGATTACCAAATAGCTATCAAAATCAGTCAGGCTCTATTACAAGGCAGAGGCATGCATGTACATTTCTTTCTTTCAATGTTTAGTTAAAATTTAACAATGTAAAGATTTCAAGTCTAAATGCAAGCAAAACAAGCAATATTTTCCTTAAATGAGTGGTTAGACTTTGACTTTTTGAGATAGAATGCTCAATCATATCTTGGTCTATTTTTGTTTGCTGTCATGCTTCTCCAAACGGGAAGCCACAGTGGACCCCTTACATTGACAAGAGAGCGTGTATTACCTTGACAAAAGCTACGCCGTTGGGGGAGACTGTGAGATCATGCCTAACTTGATAGAGTAAATCTGGAGGTACTCTTAGAGAGGTACAGCCAAATTTGAACTCATCATACCTGTTAAGAAAGGAAATATTAAACAAGCAGTCTCTCAAATCACAGATATCTTAAAGCTGCATTAGGCATCCTTCTACTTTTACTTTACATCCACTTTCAAACATCAAAACATAAATTAATGCACTCAGTAATGTTGACTTGCATTATTATAAAAAAGCAGTTCTTTAAATACTCATGACTTATCAAAAGAAATATTTTTGTAAACTTGAACTATCTTAAAACCTATGGATATGGTTTATTCCACAAATTCCAACTCGTGATTATACTGGGTTTCTTAAATAAAAACGAATGTCTTAAAGCAAAAAAAAAAATTGTGAACAACTTTTCCAAAATCTTCCTCTTAATAAAAAGAGAAGATTATCAATACCATTTTTGAAAATGTTTACTATGAAGGACTAGTTTATACTTCAGAGTAAAACCATTCAAACTACACAATTATTCATTATAAGGAACACTATTTTTTATGACTGAAAAAACATTTATGAATTCAAAAGCCTATTCTCATTTGGTTTATAAAATGTGACTAATAAGAATTAGTCAAATCTAAGATTTAACAATTTAATTGAAAAAAAAAAAAGATTATTTCTGAGAAAAAGTCAGAGGGATGTAACGGCTTGAGTTATAAGACGACAAATGCTCATAATGACTTAGGCTAACCAGTTAAGGACATATCCTTTTCAAAGAAGCTAAGGCTATGCATGGAGAAACAGAATTCAAGATTCTCTTCACCCACACTGTGATCCATGTCAATTAGTGAGGTGACTACAACGACAGTGCAAGACAGACTTCCACAAGTTTGTGGGAAATTTATCTTTTATATCATTTCCTATGAACTTTTAAAAGCCTATTCATCCTGCTCTAAGGACAGTCTCAAATATAAGGAAACACTCAGAGTTAATTTTGAAGTGTAAAATTTTAAGTAAGCAAAAATCCTTACTTTCCCAAGTTCTCCACGTGACCCAGGCAGGTGGAGAAACAGTAGTTGTACGCAATCACAATAGAGGGATACAGAGACTGGAAATCCAACACGAGGACAGAGTTGCTATAGAATCGGGATTCAGGCTCCATAATTAGGGGGACACACTGTGGGGCTCGCATTTGGGATCTCTGCTGGACACTGGGTGTCACAGGAATATAGTTCATTGGTTTAGCAATCCGCAGCATCATTGATTCCACACGATACTGAAGGGGAAGAAGGGGGAGGAGAAAAGAACCACAGTTTCAGTACTGAATATATTGGTGATTTGAATATGTGATAATTATTTGGGAATGCTTTATTTTTCAGGATAAGGCTGCATGACTATTACAATACAGTTAGACAGTCTAGTATTGGGTATGTAGTCAGCTGACAGGATTTGAAGCAGAAATATGTAAATTAATTCCCTATTTTAACATTCATAAAAACTATAAAGTAAGTCAAGTGATAAAAAAATGAGTCAATTTTAAAAAGATAGCTGAAAGGTCTAGTCATTTCATTGGCTTCTCAAATCTAGTCCAGATATTCTAACATTTTGAGAGCTGTATCATTTGAATACAACTTTATGACAATGAGGAGAAAATAATAGGTGAAACTGTTAAAGAGTAAAATTTGAAACCTTCCCAGAAAATAAAATGATGTGATTTCATTGGTTACTTATTGAGTAGCTGGTACCTGAAAGTTCTAAAAACACCAACCAAACCAATCACTTTCAAACATCTTAGAAGTTTATCACTCATACTCAAGCGTCAAAGAAAAATTGATTTCCTACCTGTGAACCCCTTGTTAGAACATGTAGAAACTGGATCCCAAAAAGTCTAGCCATCTCACTAGTTTTCCCAATCAGGTCCAGCTGTTCTAACATTTGGAGATTGCCACGGACCCGGCTAACATAATGATCAACCATTTTCCATCTGTTAAAATAAACAACCCATGCTGTGAAAACCAGGGGAAAAGTCGGCCACTTGAAACACGTATTCTAGTATTGTTTTCATTCTGCTAATAACTAATGCTTCAGGACACATTAAAAGCATGAACTATGAGGAGATGGGAATCAAAGCAGCCCTCAAGCTTAGCAATACTAAGGCGTTAAGGATTACCTGCTATTTCAAGGATAAAAAGCCCAGTGAATATCGGCAAAATCTGAAACAGTATTTCTGAGACGGTGGTAAGAAAATTCAATGTGGAAAAGAATCTTTAAAACAACACTACCAGAATAACTGCACAAGGGGGCTTCTGAAAGTTCTTAGAAAAATAAGGAAAGATAATGGAATTTTTCAGCAAGTCTTGGAAGCTCTCATACGGGAAAAAAGAACCCCAATTGTTACTTCACATCACACACACAAAATCAGATTCCTAAATGTATAAGCTAAATCTGTAAAACTTCTAGAAGAAAGTATAAGGGAAGAATCTTTACAATCTTGGGGTAAGCGGAGATTTCCTAAAAAGGACACAAACATCAGTCAATATAAAACAAAAATTGATAAACTGGACCTAATCAAAATGAAAACTTTCTGCTTTGCAACGGACATAATTAAGAAAAGACAAACCATAACCTGAGACTATATATACCTATATCAACAAAAAGTACAAAATAACGACGTATAAATTACCAAGGGCATATGGGGGAGGGGGGAATGGGGAAGGAGGGGGGGGGAAAAAAAAAGAGGACCTGATGCAAGGGGCTTAAGTGGAGAGCAAATGCCTTGAGAATGATTGGGGCAGGGAATGTATGGATGTGCTTTATACAATTGATGTATGTATATGTATGGATTGTGGTAAGAGTTGTATGAGTCCCTAATAAAATGTAAAAGAAGAAAAGAGAAAAAAATGATTAGGGCAAGGACTGTGCGGATGTGCTTTATACAATTGATGTATGTATATGTATGAACTGTGAAAAGAATTGTATGAGCCCCAATAAATTGTTAAAAAAAATGTAAGAAAAGAGGAGAAAAAAATGATTAGGGCAAAGACTGTACAGATGTGCTTTATACAATTGATGTATGTATATGTATGAACTGTGATAAGAATTGTATGAGCCCCAATAAATTGTTAAAAAAACAAAAAAACAAAAAACAAAAAAAAAAGTACAACCAGAATAAACCAATGGCTTATTTATCAATTTGTTCTTCAATTATGTAATGCTGTAAACAGGCATTTATATAATGATGTAGTCATCTTCCATTTGTGACTTGATGTGGTCATTTTTACATTGTTGCTCTATCTTCAAATAATAAACTTACTTAAAAATTAAACAACTCAATTTAAAATGGGCAAGTGACTTAAGCATGTATTTCTCAAAAGACTATATGAATGGATGATAAGCACTGGAAAAATCCAACAGCATTATTAGAGAAATGAAAACAAAACACAGTTAAGATATCACTTTATACCCACTTAGCCCAAAACCCACACTGAACCCATGGAGTCCATTCTGACTTAGAGTGACACTTCAGGACAGATCAGAACTGCACCTGTGGGTTTCTGAACCTCATCTTTTTACTCTGGAGTAGCTGGTGGTTTTGAATCGCCAACCTTGTGGTTAGCAGCCCGATGTGCATCCATTCTGCCACCAAGTCAGATATAAAGGAGTACCATATGAACAAGTCCATGCATATAACATTCTGGTACTGTCAAAAGGAATGACCATTTGTACTTACCTGGGTGGTTAAAAGATAAGTTGACTGATTAGATGTACAAGATGTAGGGTGTTGGAAAAGTTCTTTATCTTGACTGAGGTAGTGGTTACAGGGTATAAAACATTTTTTCAAAGTCCTCAAACAATACAGTTATAATGTTTGCATTTTTAAATCATAAATTACACTTCAATAATGATGGTTTTAAAAAGGATCTTCTGTAAAGTTATAAAACATTACCTGTATAAATCTGTCTTGTTATCAAACCAATCTGACAATACTCGAAAGGTGAAGAGGGGAAAGCGCTGATGAAGAACATGAAAGCTCACATTTTCAAAGGTGTAGTTAGTTAGAGACACCTAGAAAAAAGACTCCATTATAACAACGCTTGATTTAGGCAGAACATTTGGTTTTAAGAGATTTTGAAGATCATTTCAAAATTTTCAAGGTACATAGGAAAGATCTATATGTAAAAATTATTTGGGTCATACATGAATCAATTTACAAGCATCCTCGAGTGAAGCAGGCTTGAACTACAGACAACTTGTACTTGATATTTAAAGATTTCCTTTTTAAAGGACTGAACCAACCCCCTCAAACCAAATTCAATGCCATCAAGTCGATTTTGACTCGCAGAAATCCTATAGGATAGGTCACAACTGTTACCTGTCTCCGTGGAGAGGCTGAGGGTTTCAACTGCTCGCCTGGTGGTCAGCAGCTGACACATAAACACACTACACCACCAGGGTTTCTCAAACAACCTCCCACGCACAAGACATGCTTTACCACAAGCACCATTTGTTGCACAAGCAGATTTTTAAAAAAAATCACTAGGTTTTGATTGTTTATTTGAACTACCCCACTGGCATAGTATATTCAGAAAGATGAAGCTTTCTACTCCTGTAAACCAGTGGTTCTCAACTGGTGGGTTGCGACCCCTCTGGAGGAGGGTGGGGGGGAGTGTCAAACAACCCTTTCACAAGGGTCGCGTGATTCATAACAGTAGCAAAATGACAGTTATTAACCATATTAAATGGTAGTGGCATTAGGAAGGTTGAGAACCACTGCTGTAAACAGTTATTACAGGCTCAGAAACCTACAGGGACAGTTCTACCCTGTCATATAGGGTCACTAGGAGTCGGAATGGACTTACTGGCAGTAAGTGTGAGGGTTTTTTGTTTTTGAAAATAAGGTTTCTGAGGCTTTTGGAACTCTTTATGGGAGCAGACAGTCTTCTAAAGAGTGGCTGGTGGGTTTGATCTCCTGACGTGTGGTAAGCAGGTCAATCAATGCTTACTAAACACGAACTGTAAGTACCCATTCTTATTCTGATTTACCTACATATTCTTTTTTCCCCCAAAACCATTTTATTGGGAACTAATACAGATATCATATCATTCCATAGTTCAATCATATCAAGCAGTATTGTACAATTGCTACCACAATTGATTTACCTACGTATTCTTAAAGATACAATTAAGAATGTATGGCATTCACACCCTGGGGGCTGTCTGCATAGCTTGCATTTTAGCAAGCAGTATTTAATTTTGAAACTACTCAAGTTAATGAAAATAATTCACAGGAAAGCATAACAGTTGCACAGTAAGCAGTACTGATACTCTGAAAGACGGTCTATTCCGCTAACCTTCAATTTCCAAATACAGTATTAGATAAGGCACGTTACCTCATTTCTCATGATTCTCCAAAGATTTAGTGTAATTCGGCCAACAATATTTATCTCACTCATTGTGTCTGATCCATAGTCATCTCTTTCAGCTGAAAATCTGTTCTCAATTTTGTCATCTATAGAAATTAACATAGATTGCATCATGGCTCAGTGAAAACAACTTTATAAGCAAATTGTACCAAAGATGTAAAGAATAAAAATTAAAGATGAAATACAGCTCATATTCTATTTTATATTAGAATTAGAAAATAACCATTATTTTGACTTTTTTCTTTAAATTGAGTTTTACAAGTTACATATTTTCTATAATAAATTATATAATTATTTTTACCCATATCATTCCCTGGAAATTTGTTGATGTCAATAAATTAATGATGTTTATTTCCAGGATGGAGTTCTCCTAACTGTACATGGAGAACTAGTCAAGAGAGTTCTGAGTCTAGTTTTAAGTTGCAGGGGGTTCACCTAACCTGCATGGCTACAGATAGTCTGGAGTCTATGAGAATTTGAAATTATGATTTGCATTTTTCACACTCTGGAATCTTCTATTGAATTAATTAGCTAAGTATTTCTTCTTTCTCATTCCAAGGTTTGTAAACGTGAAAAGTACTTATTGTCCTTTAATCTTCTAGTTTTAACTTTTCTCTTTAAATTTAGTACCACTTAAGATATTTTCTTGAAGTCAAAACTTCTCCCAAGTGGTCTCTCATTAGCTTGTAATTTGGTTTCTTAGCCTCCTAAAGTGCATGCTACTTTGTTCTGACCAGACCTGGGTGTGCCTTTGAAATAATTTTATTTTAAAAATGCTGTAGTTACAAAGAAAACATAATTTAAAACTATTTTATAAGTGGCAAATGCTTTTTATTATCACTACAAATATTATCATCACCCCACTCTTTAATTATAATCACACTTTTGGGTGATTCCGAAAGGCATACAAAGTTTAGCTCAAAACCCAAATTAAAATAACCCCCGACCCCCCACCATTCTCATCTGCCCATTTCACCCTTACCAACCAAATGGATACAAAATGTAACCAGACAAATAAAATGATGGCATTTCCACTCAAAGAAATATGCAATTTCACAATGATTTTGTTTATGAGACGGTCTTCAAAAGAAAAAAACGTAACAGCTGTTAAGTTTCTGACTCATGGGGACCTCATGTGTTAGAGTGTAATTGTATACCATAAACTTCTCAATGGCTGATTTTTTGGGGGAAGTAGAACACAAGCTTTTTCACAAAGTTACTGTTGGGAGGACTTAAATCTCCAAGCTTTTGATTAGCTTCTGAAAAAAAAAAACCCTCAAAAGTTTCATACAGACATATACAAAGGGAGACTTAAAAAATGCACTGAAAAATTCCCTTATTTTTTAATTCCATTTCCCACAACCTTTTAGAAACTCCCTTGTATATAAATTTCCTGAATGGTGGGGGGTGGGGTGGGGGGGAAACACTCAACTCCTAGCTGCAAGTTTGGTGGTTTGAACCCATGAAAGGTGCCTAGTGAGTGGTCCTTGGAAGATGACAGAATTAAAAAGTCTATGGAACGTTTCTGCTTTGTACACCCAGGGTGGGCAGGCGCCAAGCCAATTTAATGGTAGTTAAGAATGAAAACACACACATGGATGTGTATGTAATACATGAGATGTGTAGATACATGGGGGCTTCAAAAATTTCATGAGAAAAAGAATGAAAATACAATGGCTTTTTCCCCTTGAAGACCCCTCACGTACGGAGGTGCACAGGTGGGTTAAGTATGTGATTGCTAACCAAAAGGTCACCAGTTTGACCCAGCAGCCACTCCTCAGGAGAAATATACAGCAGTCTAAAGCTTCACAGCCTTGTAAATGCAACGGGCAGTTCTCTATCCTTGAGGATCAGTATGAGTTGGAACTGACTTGATGACATTTAAAAAAAAATTGTATGTATAAACCTATATATGTATCTGAAAATGATGAAAAGAACATACTATCAATAAAGCAGTAAGATGTGGATTAAAATTTGTTTTATAATTAAGTCATGATATATCTAGAAATTATACAAGATAGTACTGAAAAGTTGGGTGAGCCAATAATCAAAACCCACTGCCATCAAGGTGATTCTGACTCACAGTAACCCTAGGCTGTAAATCTACATAGGAACAGACAGCTCATTTTTCTCCATGCTGTGGCTACTGAGTTTGAATCACCAACCTTGTGGTTAGCAGTCTAATCTCACTTGACACAGCACAAGGGCTCCTTTTTAATATTTTGTCTTCATTTACTTTGTAATTTGTGCTGTAATTGAATGACAAAACACCCATAGTGGTACATACCTGGTACCCGAGAGATCATCTGACATAAGTCAACACTTAAGGCAGCAGCTCTTTGTAAGAGGTAGCCCCAGGAGTGCATCTGAATCTCATATCCCAGCAGAATATCAGGATCATACCTAAAGAAGGAATAAAAAAAAAACTTAAGCAAAGACCTTATATTTTAAGCTTGAGTCAAAATAATTGCTGCTTTAGAATGTAAAGTCTAAAAACAAAATATATTCCTTAATTCTCAGATGAAGAATAGATGGTCTAGTGCTATCAATAGGATTTCTGTACATGAAGGAATTTGAGAAAGCTGTAAGGAAGGAAGAGTGGGCCAGGCAGGGTACATGATTTGAAAATATTTTTGTAAAACATAGTTTTTAGTTAGATGATGTATTTAGATAGTAGAAAAGAAATGGAAAGAAATTAGGGTACAGGCAAGTCATTACCAATAATGTATGAGGGAAGCCCCCTTACAGATGAATGGTACAGTACAAGTGAAAATATAAGATGAGCAGTGGGGCATGGTCAGTGTGCGGGCATGTGGGTACTTTTTTTTGGGGCGGGGGAATCTCCCAGGTCACTGGTTTTTCACTTCTCTACTCTTCATGTTAGTGCTGAGAAAATGAAAAGACCTTTATTGTTCTATTTAGTTTTACTAATGATTTCAAACTCCCATGAAGTAAGACCTAAGTACTAAAAATTTGTTTTCTTAAACTTAACACGAAGGCACAGTTTAATAGAAGAAAGAAACATAGAGCTAAGATGAACTGGGGAAGTTAAGCATCAGCCCACCATTTATCTGTCGGATTGCCTACTGTGGTGCCTTGCAGGTCGCTGTGGTGCAAGAAGTTATGTCACCGGTATTTCCAATATCATCAGAGTCACCCATGGTGGGCAGGCTTTAGCAGAGCTTCCAGACTAAGGCAGAATAGGAGGAATGCTGTGAAATGCAACAATCTTCTCAATAACGGCAGAACATTGTATTCTAGTGTGCCATACGATGAGCAAGTCAGGTTGAGGGGAACTCAAAATACAAGTGGGGGGAAGCTGCCTTCTCAAAGCAGTCATCAAAATCTTTATTTTCTGATGGGACATGATTCAAAATGAGAAGAAACAGCTGCAAATGTCCATTAGTAATTGCAATGTGGAATGTTTGAAGTATGAATCTGGGAAAACTGGAAGTTGTCAAAAATTAAATGGACTACATAAAGATTCATAACCTAGACCTTCGTGAGCTGTCCTACACTGTACTGACTCTCTTGTATCAGGCAATTACATGGTCTCCTGTGCTGGGATGAAAAATCAAAGATTGGAGTCCCATTCATGATTCAAACAACATGTAAACACCTCTCCTGAAGCAGCATGCTGTCCGTGACAGGGTAACATCTATATGCCTACAAGAAAACAATTAATGAAACTATTGTGAAAATGTATGCACAAACCACTCATTCTAAAGATGAACAAATTGAAGATTTTTTTACCAACTTCGGCAGTTTTAAATTACTCACACATCCAATCAGGATGCATTAATAATTGTGGGTGGAGATAGAAAAGGATCAGCAGTTGGAAACTATGGCCTTGATGACAGAAATGATACTGGAGATCATGTTAGATTTTTTTCAACAACATAAATGATGACTATAAATCTGTATCCTCTCACCATACTTATTCAATCTGCATGCTACGTAAATAATCAGAGAAGCTGGATTATATGAAGAAGAATGTGGTATCAGGTTTGGAGGAAGAATTGGCAACCTGAGATATGCAGAAGACACAACATTGTTCCAAGTGAGTAGGATTTGAAACACTTGCTGTTGAAGATCAAAGATGACAGCTTTCAGTCTGGATTACAAATCAATGTAAAGAACATAATTCTTAGAGCTGGTCCAACTGGAGAAAAGGTTGAAGTTGTCAAGGATTTTGTCTTGCTTGTACCCACAATCAATGCTCATGGAAGCAACAGACAAGAGATCAAAAGATGAGTTGCAGTAGGTAAATCTACTACATAAGACCTCTTGAGATTATTGATTAGCAAGGGCATTACTTTGAGGACTAAGGTGCACCTGACTCAAGTCGTATTTTCAATTGCCTCATATGCATGTGAAACTGGAGAGTGAATAAAGAAGATTGAAGAATTGATGCACTTGAATTGTGCTGGAGAACAACATTGAAAATGCTACTGACTGCTAAAGGACAAACACATCTGTGTAGGAGGAAATGGCCAGAGTGCTCCTTAGAGGCAAGGATGGTGAGACTTTATCTCATGTGCTTCAGACATGTTATTAGGAGACCAGTCCCTGGAGACAGACATCAATCTTGGTAAAGTAGGGGAGCAGCAAAAAGAAGACCCTCAACAAGATGGACTGACACAGTGCCTGCAACAATGGGTTCACACACAGGAGCAATCACCAGAATGGTGCAGCACCGGGCAGTGTTTCATTCTGTGGTGCATGGGGTCGCTATGGGTTGGAACTGACTCAATGGCATATAACAAAAACTAACAACATACATGTGGAAGGTAGGTGGCCCCGTTGGTTTAAGTATTGAGATGCTAACCTAAAAGTCAGTGGTTCAAACCTACCAGCTGCTCTAAAGGACAGAGATGAGGCTGTTTGTTCCTTTGTAGATTTATAGTCTCCAAAACCCTAGGGAGCAGTTCTACTCTGTCCTCTAGGATTTTACATGGCTGTTGCCAGATGGAATACACAATAATATAATCAGTTACATAGGAAGAAAAAGATGACGCTCAATATCCTCTATTAGAACAAGGCCAGACAACTAATTGTTCATGTGCATGTTCATGTTGAAGCTGAAGAAAATTAAAACAAGTTGATGAGAGCTAATGTACAACCTGGAAAATAGCCCAACTGAATTCAAAGCATCCCTTCAGTGAAGTGAAATTACTGGGTATCATCAGTAGTGTGTGTAACTCCTACCAAATGACTTGATGGAAGATTACAGCCCTTGTTATGAATTAAACGTCGATAAAAAATAAAAAATCCTCACAACAGAGAATGCTGACACTGTCAAGGAATTAATTTTGTTAGGATCCACAATCATGAATGCAGCAATCAAGAAAAGAAATGATGTACTGCATTGGGCAAATATGCAGTAAAAGTCCCCTTTACTGTGTTAACAAGATGCCACTGTGAAGACTAAGGTGTGCCTGACTCAAGGAAGGATAATTTTTCAAATTCTTCAGGGAAGTTAAATTACAAAATTATCAATATTTTTGTTATCACCACCAAATGTTTTCTTAAAACATGGAATCCTTAGGTTTTGAACTTGAAACTGAAGTTTGTTTTTAATGCTTTTATTGGGGGTGCTGACAGCTCTTATCACAATCCATACATTCATCCAGTGTGTCAAGCACATTTGCACATATGCTGCCATCATTTTTAAAGCATTCTCTTCCCACGTGAGCCCGATATCACCTCCCCATTTCTTCTCTCTCCCTCTGCAAAAGTCTCAACACTAAATGCACTCTAAATAAAAACAAAGCATACATACTATAGAGAAAAAAAATGTGTGAAATCCATTAATAGAAGCACAAAGTCCACACCAGCCTGTGTGATCATGTGGTGTCAATGGGACCAGGCATCTCAGACCCAGAACAAAATCATACCCAATGTGAAAGGGGCAGGGGGGGCGGGCCGTGGAGTGGAGACCCAAAGCCCATCTGTAGACAACTGAATATCCCCTCACAGAAGGGTCACAAGGAAGAGAGGAGCCAGGCAGGGTGCAGCATAGCACTGATGAAACACAAAACTTTCCTCTAGTTCTTTAATGCTTCCCCCCCCACCCGACTATCATAACTTCACATCGACCTTACAAATCAGATTAGACCAGAACATGCACACTGCTACAGATAAGAGCCTGCAACACAAGGAGTCCAGGAGAAACCTCTCAGGGTCAACAAGAAGAATAGAGATACCAGGAGGATTAGGAGAAGATGGAGGGGGAATTGATCACAAGGATCAACATATAACCCTCTCCCAGGGGGACAAACAACGGAAAAGTGGGTGAAGGGTGACAGAGGACGATATAAGAAAATATTAATCTGTAACTTATCGAGAGTTCATGAGGGAGGGAGGGGGGAAATGAGGAGCTGATATCAAGGGCTCAGGTAGAAAGAAAATGCCTTGACAATGATGGCAACAGCATACGTACAAATGTGCTTGACACACTGGATGAATGTATGGATTGTGATAAGAGATGTCAGAGCCTTCAATACAAGTATTAGAGAGAGAGAAGCACAGTCATTAAAGACAGTCTTTCCTAGTTTAGTTCACTGAAGAGCTCTAAAATCGATTGGTGCATGTAATAGCAATGAACATCTACAGTGTCTAGAGCATGGCTTTTATAGATCATGTATCACTAAGCCAAACTCACTGCCACTAAGTCCATTCTGACTCATGGTGACCCTATGGGACAAGGTAGTTTCTGAGGCTTTCACTCTCCATAGTCCTGGTTACATACTAGGCTGCCAATCATAAGATTAGCAATTTAAAACTATCAGTTGCTTGTAGCTTTCTACTCCTACAGAGTTAGTCTTGGAAACCCTCAGAGGCAGTTCTACTATGTCCTATACGGTGGCTATGAATAGGAACCAATGAAATGGCAGGAAGTTTGTTTTACCCCTAAAAGACACCAGGATTTAGCTTTGCACACTGGCAATATCGTAGCCAGTGAGGCTTACCCGAGGCGCGATTATTGCTAATTGAAAAAAAAAAAGACACCAGGATTTCTCATCAAAATTATTGATTTGAAGTCTGAGGTAGAATAGAAATATGTACGAAATGAGTTTGGAATATCTTATAACAAAGCAAAGATGTTCTAAAGTTATTTGATTTTGACAAAAGTTCCCTGAAGCACACTGACCAAAGATTAGATCATCTGATAATCAAAAAGAATATTAGATATAATGAAAAAAAAACAGATCAAAGATATTTTAAAATCTGTAAGTTGTTCATAAAAAAATATATATTCATTATCTTTTAGAGGATGCTAAGAAAACCAAGTCATTATTCTGAATAAAGGCTAAGGGGGGGGAACAAACATTTGTCTTGTCTTTCCTGTATAATTTATATGCAAGGGTAAACATTTTCTTTGTTATATGAAATTGAGTCAGTAAATGGAAAATAATAGAATATGAATTTAGATAATTATCTCCAGTGGTTGCTGACACCACTATGTTGAACAGCTGAAGGATCAATCATTTTGAAAAACTCTAAATACATTGACCTGTATTAAGAGCACAATAACATGATTCAGATATTATTTGCTTTCTAATGTGATGTAATACATTTACAATACCAGCAAACAAAAGAACCTCAATCTGATCAATATTAGATCCAATAACCAGTTTATAAGAAATGGAACTGAGAAACATGTTAAATGATATCAAAGGGGTAAAATTAGCAAACATAGAATGTAGAAAACCCTTTACAGAAAATGACTTAGACTAACCCCCCCCCCCACAAAAAAAAGGAAGGGTGGAAAGTAAAGATTGAAGACTTATAAAATATTATTAAATGAGCTGATACTAAGGGCTCAAGTAGAAAGCAAATGTTTTGAGGATGATGGCAACAAATATACAAATCTGCTTGACACAATGTATGGATGTATGGATTATGATAAGAGTTGTACAAGCCCCAATAAAGTGATTTTAAAAAGAAAAAAATCAAATGAAATGTATGTGTGTGTGTGTGTGTGTGTGTGTGTGTCTAAGAGAGAAAGAGAAGCATACATACAAAACTGGGGAAACACGAATACTGACTATATACCCAATATTAAGAAATATGATATTACTATAATTATGTTAAAAGAGTCCTTGTTTTAAGCTGTCGTATATGCTACAATAATCTAGGGAGAGGAGGCATGGATGAAATAAAGCTGGCTATGGTTTTAATCCTCATAGCCCTCAGAAAGTCACTACACAGGTCCTTGGAATATCCAGTTATCCACATCTCTTCCTGAATTTTAGAAGATTCACCATACCCTTGAATTCTGCAAACAAAATTCAAAGAGGAAATTTACTCAACTATATTAAAAATCAAGAATTAAAACCCCATGATTTTAGACCTACACCCACTGATTTCATTGATGGTAAAGTCATTCACTGACTTGAGAGCAGCACAATTAATGTTCTTAATATAGGTTCAAAGACTCTGCTCTCTTAAGACCACTCCTCTTCAAAATAAGGCTCATATCATTTACTATCTACGATGGTTTGAACTGTATCTCCTTCAAATGTGTCAATTTGGCTTACATTACATAATTCTCAATATTTTGTAAGTATAATGATTTAATGTACATCTTAGCTTATGTTGTAAATCCTAATTCTTTATGATGTTAATGAGGAAGAATTCGAGGAGGCAGTCCTGTTCATGAGAGTGCTGGTGGTGTAGTGGTTATGAGTTGGACTGCTAACCTTGAGGTCAGTAGTTTGAAAAGTACCAGCTGCTCCTTGGGGGAAAGAGGAGGCTTTCTAATCCTGTAAGGAGTTAACAGTCTTGAAAACCCACAGGGACAGTTCTACCCTGTCCTATAGAGTTGCTATGAGTCAGAATTGACTTGATGGCAGTGAGTTTTATTTATTTATTTGTTTGAGTTTTATATGCTCCACAGGATTAGGTTGTATCTTGAGACATATAAAAGAGATTAAGCAAAGGGGATGAAGTCAGAAAGAACTTAGTACCACCAGAAAGAACAGCTGGGAGTGTAGTCTTTTGGGCCCAGAGTGCTGACGTTGAGAATCTCTCAGACTCAGTGAACAACTGATGCCAAAGACATATAGACATTCCTAAGGGAAGCTGTACACACAAATGTTAAAATGAGACAAGGACCTGCTCACAAAGCTGGCACAGAGAAAGAAAGCCTTCTCTTAGAGCTGGCACCCAGGGGTTAGGCTTCAAATTCCCTACAAGGCTTTGCCCAAGCCATTCCCTTGTGGCATTTCTGCCAGCTGCACGAGATAACTAAGACAGCTAAATGCCCCTGTTATTCTTACACTCCAGGTATATTAGAATCAGTTTGTCAAGCTGACATCAATATTTTTGATTGCTAAATTTAGCTGGGAAATGGAGTAACTTGACGGCATAAAATATACCATCATGTACCAAGCACCAAGCTAAGTGTATTATGTATATTTAATTTTCATATTGATTGATTTTATAAATGAGGAAAATAAAGTTTAGCGAAATCAATAGCCTGCTCTCAACTGGAATACAATACTAGCAGGCCCCTGAGCCTACCATGCTTTTAATACAATTATAGGTAAGTCTTCATACTGGTGGGTTGTGTGGGCTGATAAATAAAAACATTTCAATTCTACAATGTCCTTTAAGCATTTTCCTTCTCTTTGTAATAGCCTTTTATAGTAAGAACTAGAAGTTCATTTATTTGGTTTATTTTTCCTTTATCACATTTTTCCTGTACATGACTAGTACAAGGGGGCTTCACAAAGTTCATAGAGAATAAGAACTAAAAGATAATGGAAATTTTGAAGCTCCCTTGTATTATCTATATATGGATATTTAAGAAAATCAATGTACTTGCAAACAATTGACAACATTTTCAATGTTAGCAGCTATGTAATTTATTGGTGGGAATGTGTCCAAACTAGGTAAAAACAAGCATAGAAAGTCTAGAGATATTATCGAACAAGTGCTAGCATACAAAATGTTACTGAGTGAAAATCTTACCTATTACTCTGGCTAACTTACTGGCAGGAATAAAAGTGTGAACACTAAAAGCACCTGAAGTAATGCTGACTCTCCCAAGAGAAGACTCAAATGGATGGATATCGATTCAGTTACCCGTGTAATAAATTGTAAACACGCACCTCTCTTTGTACTTCCCTAGATTGTTGGGTGGAAGTGTACCATTTTTTAGCTTTCTCATGTAATTGTTTTGTAGGGTACATTTTCTAGTTGGGATTTGATCAGATGTCAAGCCTTTGGAATATAATCTTGAACTTTAATGCAAAAAAAATCTCAGCCTTTACAGAAAATAATTCAACTATAGAATCAGAACAGAAAAGGCAAATGTTGCTTGGTATCAGGATCCAAAGAGTATTTTTTAGTTCACTTTAGGAATTTTAAAACTTGTAGCTACCAAGAGTTACATTCTTGAAGAAATGCAAGAGTTCACGTTTAATTGATTTTAAAATAAAAATATTTTTGTTTTAACTATTTTGTTGTTGTTAGGTCCCATCAAGTTGGTTCAGACCCATAGCAACCTTCTGCACAACAAAAGGAACCACTTCCTGCTGGTCCTGCGCCGTCTTCACAACTGGTTCTGTGCTTGAGCTCCATATGGCAGCCACTGTGTCAACCCCTCTTCCACATTACAGGCCATATGTGATGAAACCCCAACCAGAAAAGACTCTTCCTTAATTGTGACACGATTCTACCAAGTGATCAAAAGAGCTTTTTAAAGGAACTACATATGGAATATAAGAATATGTCCAGATGGCTCAAGATGTATGTATACATGAAAACGTATTCCACAGCTTTTTTGAGAGACTGTCTTGTTTACAGTTTAGCAGACAATTCACACACACACACACACACACACACACACACACACACACACACACGAATATAGTGGCTGGTTCATAAAGTAGAAGTTTACTCAATTCCTATGTTATACAGGGTTTAATCTAAGGCAGTGGTTCTCAGCCTGTAGTTCGCGACCCCTTGGGGGGGGGGTGTCGAAGGACCCTTTCACAGAGGTTGCCCCATTCATAACAATAGCAAAATAACAGTTATGAAGTAGCAATGACAATAATTTTATGGTTGGGGGTGGTGGTCACCACAACATGAGGAACTGTATGAAAGGATCACGGCATTAGGAAGGTTGAGAAGCACTGATCTAAGCTATAATCTGTACTGGGGCGGCTCATTAGGTCTTTTCTCCTGCAGAGTCGCAGGTGGATTTGAATCGCCAACCCTATGGCTAGCAGCTAAACCAATTTCACCACCATAAAAAGTCATCTTAAAATCCAATTGGGAAACCACGAAACTAAGGAAAATTATTTCACTGGCCCTTCAACCTTGCAGGTAGACTATTCCCTTGCCTAAGCCTAATCTGGCTTGGTTCTTTTAAAAAAAATCATTTTATTGGGGGCTCATACAACTCTTATCACAGTCCATACATCCCTCCATCGTGTCAAACACATTTGTACATTTGTTGCCATCATCATTCTCAATACATTTGCTTTGTACTTGAGCCCTTGGTATCAGCTCCTCATTTTCCCCTCCCTTGCTGCTCTCCCCCAACCCCCTGAACCCTTGATAATTTATAAATTATCATTATTTTGTCATATCTTACACTGTTTGAAATCTCCCTCCACCCACTCTCTGCTATCTGTCCTCCAAGAAGGAGGTTCTATGTAGATCCTTGTGATCGGGGCAGTTCTATTTTGTCCTTGAAGGTCTCAGTCAGAATTAGTTTGACGGCAAACAATTTGATAGAAGTGGTGATGGTGGTGGTGGTAATGGGAGTTATGAGCAAAATCTTCTTTCCTTTCAAAGGGCCACACGAAGGCATTCTGGCCCACTTTTACCTACATTATCAACAGCACCATCAAAGGACTTGCTGAACAAAACAGGAACACTTCAGAAAACATAAAACAGTACCTCTTAATTATCTCTGCAATTTCTTGAAAAAGTGCCTTCTCATCAGCAGCATAGGTCACTTCTAGTCCTGTAATTCCAGATCTAATAAGGAATGGAGTTTGATATCTGATATCTAAGAAATAAAATGTTTATTCCATAAGATTATGTAAGAAGTCGCATACATTACTTTTGAAAGTAGTATTATCCACTACTTTTGAGTGAAATCATTCCACTTAAACACTTCAAAGAAAGTGTTCTCCAAAGTAAAAATATAACCAAATTTCTAAAATATTGAATATTCTGTACCTTAATATTTAACTGAAAATTCATATTTTCAGGTATTTCCCCGGAAAGTTGATCAAATCACCAATAAAAAACTTTCATAACTTTGCTATGGTCTTTACTCTTCTTCCTCATGAGGAAGAGCTCTGGCTTAGTAAAATCCACTCATTGCTGTGGCGTGCATTCCTAGGCACAGCCCCTACAGAACAGAGTAGAATTGGCTCAGAGGGGTTCCGAAGTGGCCTTCTTCATGGAAGTAGATGGCCACATTTCTCCTGTGAAGGTTTGAACTTGTACCCTTGCATAATCCATTATCTCTCTCTTTTTTTTTTCCATTATCTCTTAATTCTATTTGTTCCTGAACTTTTTTGAGTCCCTCTCATACATACACTTTTTGGAGAAAGTATTTTCTTCAGATCGAGGGTATACTAAAAAATCAGCTCTCCAATAAGAAAAAATAAATCCTTGAGTTGTAGTATTATAAAGATTTCCTACCATGGCTGATTTTAAGCTACTAATGTGATATCAACTACCTCTAAAAGTCCTCAAAAATCTAGCAATTTGCTGCTGAGCCAGTACAAACAGGCTCCAGCACACCACTGACAGAATGACAAATCCCTGTCTGTATGGTGTTCTGACATGCTCCTCATGGAATTCATGGGAATGACAACCATTTACAACTATAGGGATGCTGCCGATGCTTTAGAACATCTCCTACAAGGCACATATACTATCTGCGAAAAGTATAATATGTATTTAGAAAGCGAGATAACCAAAGGGAGGCTATATTTTAAAAGTCCCTATAAAAATAAGCAGCTCTTAGTACCCAGACTTCCTAAAGCAAATGAAATATTGTATTAGTAGCAAAATATCAACACATGAATACATGAGGAAGATTGTCTATCCAACATAGTCTTTGACTTCAATATTCACAATTAGTATTTTATAATGTACTGTATATACAAGTGTATAAGCTGAGTTTTTCAGGCACATTTTTAATGCAATTTTTGTGGTAAAATTAGGTGCCTTGGCTGATATTTGGGTCGGCTTATACTCGAGTGTATACAGTAATACTTAGAAGAAATTTGATGTGTTAATTAGACATCTTACTACAATTCTTATACTGTTTTCTGATCTTTGACAATAACACAAGAATAATTCATCTAGGACAGTTACATACAATATATCCTAACTGTACCCGCAACAAACATTTTGGAATTAAGCTCCTCATATTTACATTGTTAAGATCTCAATAAAGAGATGCCCTCTGTATGGGAAAGTCTTAGAGTTTATAGAAGGTAAATAGTTAACAAAGATGAAAATACCTTGACTGGAGAGGGTCTTGTCTTTATCAATCACTATTACACCTGTGAGTTCTGTTTTGTCTGTATTTGGTAGTGGACTGTCAGATGAGATGCAGTAGAACAAAGCACAAATTGGGTCAAATTCAGGATCTGGTTCTAAGTCTCTTCTAGTTCGAGCGTGTAACTCCACACTGATCAGGGTAAGATTTTGTATCTATAAAAGGAAATAGAGATTATACTTCTGTTATGTTAAGACAGGCTGAAAAAAGAATGTTTAAGACTGTACTGGTATATGCATGCAAACTTACATATAGAAAAGTAGTGATACCAGATATGGTCACAATTTAAACCAAAACTTAAATTTATATAGATTACAACTAAAGATTTTTACTTCTAGGACTAGGATTAATAAATGTTTGAAAATCTGCTTGTATCGTAATTAAAAAAAATAATTTTATTGGGGCTCATACAACTCTTATCACAATCCACACATACATCAATTGTGTAAAGCACTTAACACATTTGTTGCCCTCATTCTCAAAACACTTGCTTTCCACTTGGGCTCCTGGAATCTGCTCATTTGTTCCCCCCCCCGCTACCCGCTCCCTCGTGAACCCTTGAATACTTATAATTATTTTATCATATCTTACACTGCCCGACGTTTCCCTTCACCCACTTTTCTGTTGTCCATCTCCCAGGGAGGAGGTTATAGGTAGATACTTGTAATAGGTTCCTCCTTTCTATCCCACCTTCCTTCCTCCCTCCAGGTATCACCACTGGTCCTGAGGGGTTCATCTGTCCTGGATTCCCTGTGTTTCCAGTTCCTATCTGTACCACTGTGCATCCTCTGGTCTAACCAGGTTTGTAAGATAGAATTGGGATCATGATAGTGGGTGGGGGGAGGAAGCATTTAAGAACTAGAGGAAAGTTGTATTTCATCAATGCTACACTGCACCCTGAGATGGGTATTGGGTCTCCACCCTGCACTGTCCCTCATTCACAATGGTATGATTTTTTGTTCTTTGGTGCCTGATACCTGGTCTCTTCGACGCCTTGTGATCACACATGCTGGTATGCTTCTTCCATGTGGGCTTTGTTGCTTCTGGGCTAGATGGCAGCTTGTCTATCATATCTCTTGATAGCCAGGCACCATCAGCCTTCTTCATACTTCCTTATGCACACATTTGTCTTCGGCGTTTATATGGGGAAGGTGAGCACACAATGATGGTTTTTGTTCTTTGGTGTCTGCTACCTGATGCCTTCAACACCTCATGATCACCCAGGCTGGTGTGCTTCCTCCCTGTGGGCTTTGTTGCTTCTGAGCTAGAAGGCTGCTCGTTTACCTTCAAGCCTTTAAGACCCCAGAAACTATATCTTTTGAAAGCTGGGCACCATCAGCTTTCTTCACTGCATTTGCTTATGCACCCATTTGTCTTCAGCAATCGTTATCAGGGAGGTGAGCACACAATGATATGATTTTTTGTTCTTTGATGCCTGATAACTAATCCCTTTGGCACCTCGTGATCACACAGACTGATGTACTTCTTTCATGTGGGCTTTGTTGCTTCCGAGCTAGATGGTCATTTGTTGATTTTCAAGCCTATAAGACCCCAGATGCTACATTTTTTGATAGCCGGGCACCATCAGCTTTCTTCACTACATTTGCTTATGCACATGTTTGTCTTCTGCGATCATGTCAGGATGTACCGTAATTTTCAATGAGAGTATATACTTGAAAGTATTTGACTTTCCATTTCTGTTTGAGAAAGAGAATCACTAGTGCCAAGTCTGTTACTTTCTTACCTAAATATCTAGTTTTGTTGTGAGATATTTTTGAACTTAGAGCTATTAAATTCTCTACTATGTGAGGGATACTGAAATTCAGACTTCTGAATGTATTATGCAGATTTTCAATATTCCTGAAAAACATATGGCTTGGACCTGTTATAATATGAACTACACAATAGTTAGGTTTTTTCCATGCATTTTCTCATTGACATTACTGCAAAGAAAAAAGATGTTCTGAAGGTCACGGGTAGGAGACGAGCCAGTCAGGGTGCAGTATAGCAACAATGAAACATACAACTTTCCTCTAGTTCCTAAATGCTTCCTCCCCACCCCACTAACATGATCGCAATTCTACCTTACAAATCTGGGTACGCCAGAGGATGTATACTAGTACAGATGGGAACTGGAAATACAGGGAATCCAGGGAGGATGCTCCCTTCAGGACCAGTGGTGAGAGTGGAGATACAGCGGGGAGAGGGGCTGGGAGGTAGAGAGGTGGAACCGATTGTAAGGATCTACATATAACCTCCTCCCTGGGGGACAGACAACAGAAAAGTGGGTGAAGGGAGACGTCAGACAGTGTAAGATACGACAAGATAATAATTTATACATTATCAAGGGTGCATGAGGGACGGGGGAACGGGGAGGAAGAGGAAAAATGAGGAGCTGATGCCAGGGGCTTATGTGGAGAGCAAATGTTTTGAGAATGATGAGGGTAACGAATGTACAAATGTGCTCTATACAACTGATGTCTGTATGGATTGTGATAAGAGTTGTATGAGCCCCTAATAAAATGATAAAAAATTACAAAACAATTATAACCCTTTTGTCCTTTCTGAAATTAAGATAGAAGCTGAGTAAAAACAACAACAAAACAAAATACAGAATGGGCTACAAATACTGACTTATGAACATATTTAAAATGATAGCTCATAATTTACCACACTAACAGAAAATCATAGACTATTATTGGCAATTATTCAGATGCTATACAATTTAATAAATAAATTATGTTTTGTATTTATCTTTCTGAAAACTGTTTAATTAATATAAATGCATTTGTGGGGAGTATAATGTGGTAAACCTGTTTAGATGACAATTTAGAGAAAAAAATACCAAATTTCAAATGGCATACTCCTGAGAATTTATCTTACTGATTCATTCAGTCCTATAGCCAAAATGTATGCACAATAATGTTCTCTCAAGATTGTTATAGCAAAAGACTGGACAAAAGTTAACCATCCATTCAATGGGTACTTATTATATAAATTATGTGACATTCATAAAGGCAGTGCACAATGGAGTACGCTGTAACCTTTGAAAGTTCAAAGAGTTAGTTAGATCTGTATTCTAATGTGGAATGGTTTCCAGAACAGCTTTATAGGTGAAAGCTCAAATAAATAACTCACTCCCACCAACTCATAGCACAGCCCTACAAGACAGAGCAGAATTGTCCTTTTGGGTCTCCAAAACTAAACTCTTTACAAGAGTAGAAAGGCTAGTCTTTCTCCTACAGAGCAGAGAGTGATTTTGAGCCACTGACTTTGCAGTTAGCAGTCCAATGAGTAACCACTATGCTCTAAAGGGCAACCAGTGAGAGTATAAAATCTAAGTGCACACATAGAAAGTATATGCAAAGATATGTAAAAGAAAAGAACTGATGATATTATGTGAAAGGAGATTGGGATATGGGAGGGGAAATTATTATAAATCTGGAAATTTTTACCATGTACACATAACACTAAACATGCAACAAATGTACATACAACATACATTATTCAAAACATTCAAAATATATTAATCATCCACATGAAAGACATAAGGACTTAGACAATAAGCACCTACAAATTCCCCATTTCCCCTGAAAAATACATGTTGCTGTTTTTATTTAAGAAATAGTTTTAAAAAGCAACAAAATAGAGCTAAAGAAATGAACTTTTAATTTTTTTTAAGGAATGAACTTTCCGTTTTAAAATATATACTCTTCAGAATAATCTTTCTTGGTTCTTGATATGACTGAACTATTGAATTATAGGACAAATGGATTATGTGCCAATAAAACTGAAAAAAAAAAAAGAGAATGAACTTGTGGAGAAATTACAGAGAATACTATGAACATAATTTAAAGTTGAAAGAGTACTGGACATTAATACTACTACTTACTAAGCCAAATATCACATTCAGATTGTGCCGTTCTAATTCTTGCTAAAGGAGCCCTGATGGCAGAGGTTCAAATGTTTGGCTGCTAATTGAAAGGTTGGCAGTTTAAACCCACCAGCTGCTCCTGGGGTGACAGGGACGGCTGTGTGTTTCTGTAAAGATTATAGTGTCAGAAGTCCTATGGGTGCGTTCTATTCTAGCCTATAAGGATATGATGAGTCATAATCAACTTGACAGTAATAGGTTCATCCTTTGGTGAATGCATGACTGCGTTTAGGAATTCCCCTCTCCAACCACCACCAGCAAACGAATTAAATAAACAGATGTAGAGAGATTTACTAAGTGTAATCAGGCAAGAAGCTTGTGCAAAGGCAGGCAAGGAATTGAACCCTATTTTCTGTAGGGGCACCTTGCTTGGATGGTGCCAAGTTAACCAAATATATACTCTTTAGAATAATCTTAAAAAAAAAAAGAATACGCATGAATGAATTATTTAGTCAACAAACACAAGCCAAAAGAAGGGCAGTTCAAACCACCCAGAGATACAGGGTGACCTGTTTCTGAAAGGTTTATGGATCAGTTCTATTTAAACACCAGATAACGTCTCCTGCAGTGAGTAACTGTATGTAGAATGGGAAATAGAGCACAACATTGTTCTGGGCACAATTTACTTGGTGTTTCGAAAAGGAACAATGCACATTTTTTTGTGATGGAGGGTGTCTATTTCCTGTTCTGACCACTAGGTGGCTGGAATGCTCCTTCAGATGCAGAAAATTTGAATCAGAAGGAAGAAATTATTAGCAACCAGCCAGATCTGAGTCACTTTAAAAGAGGTTCTAAAGATTTCGAAAGGGGCCCACATAATATACATAGCAAAACAAAACAAAACCCACTGCTGTGTAGTCAATTCTGACCCATTCAAAGCTACCCTACAGGGCAAAGGTGAACAATGGTGTCAGAATTTGCAAGGCTGTAAATCTTTAAAGGGACAGACTGCACACTCTTCTATTGTGCAGTCTGCTGAGTTTGAACTTGCAATTGGCAGCGGAGTGCTCACCATTTTCATCTAATAGGAAAATAATTAAAGTTAACAAATCTGTTTCCTATGGCCTATAAAGTTGATGTAAACATAATCAAATTTGCTTTAATAGTTTTTAACAAAATATTTCCTTTAATTTTAAAATTCAAGTGGTACATCTGACACAATATGAATTCCTGGCTTCTAACTTATTTGAACATCAGAGGCTAATATAGGCCCATAGACTAACAGAAAATTAAATGAATGCTGTTAAATTAAAAATGTGAAAAAAAGTTTTAAAATATGATTTTAAAAAAGTGAATATCATTTCAAATTTAGGGCAAATAATGAGAAAAGATTTTAATTTTTCGTAGTCTACGCTAATTCAATCCTTAGAAAAGTTTGAAAGAGAACTTACCTAACCCTCCCCTAAAATCAAAGAATCGTTTAAAACTAAAGGCAAAGATAAAAAACAAGTGTATAAACTAGTGTTGTTCAATAGAGACCCATGTCTACAATTTAAAAAATATTAGTACAATTTTAATTTTGAAACTTTTTATGCTAAAAAGGTAAAAAGAAATAAGCAGAAGTGTGTATTTAACTAATGTTTCTTAAATGTCCTCTCAATATTTAATCAACACACTGTATATACTTATGTTTTTCAGCACATTTTTAATGCAGTTTTTGTGGAAAAATCAGGTACCTCGGCTGATATTCAGGTTGGCTTATACTCAAGTATATATGGTAAAACAATCATAATATTTTACATTTTTCCCTAAAGATCTCTGAAATCAGTATGAGTTTTACATTTACAACACATCTCCATATAGAAGCTAAATTTTCTATTAAGACCCCCTGATCTATATTTAGATTCCAAAAAATCTGCATTTGAAAAAAAAATTACATACCTATTTTGGTTTTTAAATCTAAATTAATAAAAATTTCAATTCAATTAAAAATTCAGTCAATCAGTTGCATATATCATTTTGTTCCTAATAGCCATACTGCAGTTCATTATTGAATAGCCCAGAAAAAAACAACAAAGATAGACTCTGAATTCCAAATTACTGCATTAGCTATGTGCTTTTTGACTGTATTTTCTGCAACACAGATCAATTTGTCCTGACTTAGCCACACATTCGCTTCAGATTATACTGTGATTTATGTACATTTTTGCAAGATAGCTTCCTATAGTATATGGCCTGTGGTGTGAGGCAAAGGGGCTATCTAGGAATTATGTAAGTGAATAGAGTTTTCCTCTCTTGTAGCACACTCTAATATAATGAGCCAACCAAACAGAAAACACAAGTAAATATCCCATTTGGGGAAATAGAATTTATACCATATTCAAGTTATGATGAACCGCACTTATGTGCTTTTTTGGGGGGTGAGGTGGAGTGCATCGTATCATAATATATGCTACATACAATGTTTCACTGAGCAATTTACTGATGTTATCATTCTCAAGCCACACCCTACCCTAAAGACAGATATAGATTATTTCTATAAGTATACCAATCATAATGAAAACTAAAAAGAATAATGAGATATTTGATTTACATTAGAACTAACTTAAGACAAAATTGTTGGAATAGAATCTCATTGTAAAATGGGATTATTTGTATGTACGCTTTCCAATAGTTAAAAAATGCTTTCTAATTTTAGCTTCCAAAAACTGAATTTCAGTTCTAAGATTGTAAAGGTTGTGAAATTACCAAGCAATCTTAACAACTGACAGATGTTTAAAAGAGTTTCTTAAAAGACAGCAGTAAGAATAATATGAAGTGATAGGATCGCTGAAGACAAATGGGTGCATAAGCAAATGTGGTGAAGAAAGCTGATGGTGCCCGGTTATCAAAAGAGATAGTATCTGGGGTCTTAAAGGCTTGAAGGTGAACAAGCGGCCATCTAGCTCAGAAGCAAATAAGCCCACATGGAAGAAGCACACCGGCCAGTGCGATCACGAGGTGCCCAAGGGACCAGGTATAAGGCATCATGCAAAAAAAAAAAAAGATGTAAGTGTGTGTATGTATGTGTATATATGTGTATATGTATATATATATCATATTAAATGAAGGGGGAAGTGCAGAGTGGAGACCCAAGGCCCAAGTGTCGGCCAATGGAGATCCCCTCATAAAGGGGTTTAGGAGAGATGGGTTAATTAGGGTGTGAGGTAGTATTGATGAAGAACACAGCTTTCCCCCAGATCCTGGATGCTTCCTCCCCCCAACTACCATGATCTGAATTCTACCTTGCAGGGCTGGATAGGACAGGGGCTGTACACTGGTACATTTGAGGGCTGGCGGTACAGGGAATCCAGGGTGGATGATACCTTCAGGACCAAGGGTGTGAGGGACAATGCTGGGAGAGTGGAGGGTGAGTGGGTTGGAAAGGGGGAACTGATTACAAGGATCCACATGTGACCGCTTCCCTGGGAGAGGGACAGCAGAGAAGGGGGGAAGGGAGACTCCGGATAGGGCAAGATATGACAAAATAACGATGTATAAATTACCAAGGGCACATGAGGGAGGGGGGAATGGGGAGGGAGGGGAAAAAAAAAAGAGGACCTGATGCAAGGGGCTTAAGTGGAGAGCAAATGCCTTGAGAATGATTGGGGCAGGGAATGTATGGATGTTCTTTATACAATTGATGTATATATATGTATGGATTGTGGTAAGAGTTGTATGAGTCCCTAATAAAATGTAAAAGAAGAAAAGAGAAAAAAATGATTAGGGCAAAGACTGTACAGATGTGCTTTATACAATTGGTGTATGTATATGTATGAACTGTGAAAAGAATTGTATGAGCCCCAATAAATTGTTAAAATAAAAAAAAAGAATAATATGAAGAAAACTTAAATTAACAAATAGAATTCAATACATTATTCATTTATTAAAAATGTCCATATTTGTTCTACAGAATGAAACATAACAGTTAAGCACACACTACACATGTCCTTACTCATTGTTACCTCATGTAAAGCTTTTGCCTCCTGTAAGTTTTGTACGCTGACTTTGAAACCATAGGTATTGTTTAAAGATGGTCCATCAATCTGCGAAGTTTCTTTCTTTGGGGTATTTACTGCAGCAAACTGATTCTATTGAAACAAACACACAGCCAGAAAAAAAATAAGTAAGCAATTAGATTAGTTTTTCCTAAAAATTTAGACAATATGCTATTTATTTATTAATAAGCAATAAGCTAAGTATCCTCTCTCTGATTCCAACACGAAACCATCAGCTCATCTTTGAGTTTATAAACCCAAAACAATAAAAATAATAGTTTTGTAGAAAGGAACATTTACACCACATGGACTTTTATTTTGATTTTTCTTGGCTACATGCAGATCAAGTACTCAATAGATTTGCAACTACTTTTACCAGCATTTATAAAAATACAAAATTATGGATTTGCATTCTATCACAACCCAACATGTTGTTTGAATGATTAATTAATAAATAATGGTAAACAACCATCAAGGGTTTGAAAAGTGTAGACATTTTTTCATTCAATATTTTTTCTGACTTTCAAATGTATTCTTTCTTTTCCCCTAAGTATTGATTTACATTCATAATACAGATATTTGCTTTAACATATAATGTGTAATATAATATTGTTTATCAATAAAAGTATTTATTTTTAGTATTCGGTCTCAAAATAGAAATACTAACTAAACATACTTCATACAGTGAATAATATTAATAAAAAGTAGTCAATATGAAAGTAACTTCTATCATCATCCATGTGTTCAAGGATACTTTTTAAAATGTAACCACACGCTTCAAAACTTTTAAATTATTATTTTTTGAATAGACATTTCAGAAATTCAGTACTAAATGCTGCTTCCTTTTGCTACTTAGTTAAAAAAAATCAGTAATGCTATTTTTGAGAAAAAATAATAAACCAAGACAAAGGATATATTTTTGGTGGGATCAAAAATCACTTACTTGAGCTCTGCTGTCATTGATTGTTCTGATTTTGCCAGTAACCAGTTAATGTATTTGTATCCTCATAATCCACATTTTGGCTATCATATTCACTTTCTCTGTAACATTTGTATTTACATATAAGAATCTTTTAGATCCCAACAACAACAAAAAAAACCTAAAAAAAAATTAGGCAATTTCTTGTTGTCTCAATGATATGTAAATAAATGATGCAAAAATATAAAAAAATTTAATTGAGTTAATTTATCTAACTGCAATCTAAAAATAAGAATGGATCTTCCACTGATTTTTAAATACAATGAATATAGTTACCTTCACTTGTGTAGTTACGAGTATTCTTCTAAGAGTATCAGTATCAGTTTCTCTCTTATGATTCAATTTCTGGGCTTTCGATTCTGTAAAAAGAAATCTTACATTTAACAAGTGAATAAAAATTTATTATTATTTTTTAAAATGCTTTTGGTTGTGCCAAATATTATTTTTATTTCTCTCTAAATTCTCTGAAGACACTGTAATTTAAGCATGAAACTAATTCAAACCTTTAATCACCACCAAAATAACTTTAAACTTAAAGTAATGCTTAAATTTAAGTATGCTTAGGTTTTAAAGACAGATTTGTTCTCAGTAGTTGTCTTAGGGCAGGCAGGAGTTTAAAACGGCTTTCTTGAACTAAAATCTAAAGAGAGTAGTAATTCACTGAGACTTGGGTGGGACTTACCCTGACTACTGTGCAGGAGAGGTAGAAACTAAGAGTGAATAAGAAGGCAGGAACCCAGGTCAGAGATACCTTGCCCTAAGGTTATGGCAGAGGTAGGATGCAGCAGGTACATTTTGGTCATTCAGGAGATAAAAAGTTACAGGACTTCATAATGGATTGGAAATTGCAGGGTGGGCAGTAAGGGGGAAATTAAACATGAATATCCTTTGTTTCTAGCTTGTGCAGCTAAGTGACTTAGCAGATAGGGGTACTTATTACTCACATAAGAAAATCCGCAAGAGGATAAGATGGGGTTCTCTGTGTAGTATGCATGTTTGTGGATGTGCATGTCTTAGCGTCAAGACATATGCAGTGAGATAAATGGAGTTTAAAAAAAACAAACCTGGAGGTGACTTTCAGCACTCAACTAGAAATGTCAAATAGACAACTCGATACAGTGGTCTGTAGCTTTAAAGAGAATTCTCCGCTAGGGATAATTAATTTATGAATTATCTGCAGTAATCCTGAGAATAGGAACTGGGTAACTCAGTATAAAGTAAAAAGTGAAGGCAGCTTAAGGCCAGGCTGGAGTACACCCCAACACTTTACGTCTTAATTGAGAATAGGATATTCTTTCAAAAAAAAAAATTGGCACAGGAAATCACAGGGAGAGAAGTTCTAAGAAGGAAAGTATAACCACTAGGATTGAAAACCACCAGTGATTTTAACTACAAAATTCTTGGAAGTCTTTACTAGAGTCAAATGCTTGTGAGGTTAAAGAAATGCAGTTGTCTAACTAGAAAATCAACTAAGAAATTTGCCTTTAAGGGGAGAAAAAAAAGTGGAAAGAAGTGAGATCAAAATTTTTGATTCTACTTTTAAAGATGAGAAGGGCTTGATTATGTTTAAAATCCAGTGAGAAAAATCAAGCTGAGAAAACAAATATAAAGTTCTGAGAGGGTTCCTCTATTTCACCCAGAAGGTAAAAAGACACGAAGGGAAGCAATATAAGCAATATAGCAAAAAGCTCAAACAAAAAAACCTTTTCTCCATGTTGATTTTTCAAGACATTATATAAATAGTAACAAACTCATTTGCCTAGTTAAAAGTTTTTTCAAAAGCCCGGATTCCCATTACATATTGTAGTGCCGTTTGCATTAACTTTGAAGAATGAGGAAACCCGTGTTATTTGTACACTTACCTGTTAATAAAGGGGTAAGGCCAGCTCCTTCAGGATGCTTTTCCCGACGTTTTCTCTGTATAACTGGTGTGCTGTGAAGGCAGAGTGATTCATTTTTCCCAGTTCGTGTCCTAATATTAATGGGAGATAACACAAAAGGTTCCCTGGGCTTGCTGTAGGGGCTTTTCTGTGTACAATCGTTTATTGGCTTTAAGAAGTTCTCAACAGTCAAGGAACATAGTTCCTCTATTGGTGATGATGCTCTACCATCTCCATTTAACGCTTTGGACTCTGGGGACATTGGTTCTTGCCAAGGGGGGATAGGAGAGTCAGGAGAACTACAACTAACATAAAAGTCCTCGTCTTCATCTTTCTCACTAGCATTTCCAGAAGCAACTGGTGGCAGCATCTCACTTTCACTTGCAGTTCTGCATTCTGTGGTTGCTTGTAAAGCAATCTGAGAATTATCAACATCTTCCTTGGTATATGCTGTAGTGGGGAGTAGATGTGTTGCTATATCCATTTTTGGAGGCACTACAGGTTCATCATCTGGGTTAACTGAAGAGTTGAAGTTCTCAGCAGATTTTACAACTCCACTTGGCTCAGTTTGAGGCAGTTTCTTGGAACGTTCATATTCTTCTTTGGCTAAAAGCCATGCTTGAACCAGCTGTCGACTTGGGGCACATTTGCAAGGCATAATGACAATTTTTTTATCTTCAGTCATTTTATGGTTACTACTTGACCCTTTATTGACAACTGTTTGGCCATTGCGAAACGGTGACCCTGGTCTTGGATTCTGAGTCATTGCCGAGAATGCGGTTTTCCACAGGCGCAGTCCTTCCAAGGAAAAGTCTCCCTCAAATTCAGCCAGATCATTGGGAAGTCGAGTTTCTATCGTGAGTCGTTTTCCGCCAATCTCCCTACAAACAACATATTTTAGAATTCTTTTGTATCAAAGAACAATTATCAAAGTATTTGCTCCTTATCAGTTATTTTAATTCTCTTTTGATGTATTAACATTTATCATCTCTTTCTCCAATCCCCATCTATTGCAGGTATACTCTATCTGTAATCCCAATATGCTTTCCCTAACAAGTAGGTGACTACCAGATAAATTTCCTCTGGAAGGTATCCACAACACCAGAGGCAAAAAGTAATTGTGTTTTGCTTTAATGGCAAGCATGAAACCTTCTTTTTTTCAACAAGGCACAGACTCATCAAATGCTTTTCCTCTACTTACAGTGAATTTCCAGTTACCACATATGGATTAAAAAAAGCAATTGATTATTTGAACTATTATATCTGGATTTTGTCAATAGTGTTTTTACATTTGTCCAGTTAGTTCAAACATACCAGTCTTTGCACCTTCCAAATTCCCTTAGACATTAAAAAGGTCATGCACAATTAAGTAAATGATCATTCTTTTTCTTCTTTACATGGCAAGGTTAAACACCAATATAAGGAGTAAATCAATCAATAATTTAGGAGTAAGAAGAATCCAGAGAGTGCACACCTTAAATGCTAGTGATACATGTATGTATATGTGGGAGAATCACTAATTACAGAGAGAGCCTGGTTTAGTTTTCAATAGTTGTAAATATTGAACTGTACTTCTTCCTCATAACATCTGAAAGGGCTTAAAAGTTCATGAAAAATATAGAATTGTCCCTACAAATTCTTAAAAGCCCCTTTTATACAACAATAATGAAGATCTTAGCAATATCTTAGTCATTCTCTTGAAATATTAACCTGATTTAAGTTTTTTAAACTGGAGCTGAAGAAGAGACCACAGGGTGACAGCTTCTTGTCTTCTTTACCTGGTACGATTTTGTACCCAACTAGTTAACACCACCATCAATCAGTATCTAGTACATTCAGTGCACCCATGCCAGTCCCATTAAAAGAAAAATGAGAAACAGAATTACTTCTGTTGAAGGAGTACACACATCATGTGATCCTAGACAATTCTAATACGAATGAAAAAGACTATACAGAATTCAAGAATGAAAACCAAAGACAGGATGGTAAATTCAGTTTTCCTGAATGTCAGCAGTAGAGTAACTGCTAAAACTGGAAGAAAAAAACATTTATCAGGAATCCAGGTTTTCAGTGATCTGATTCTAGAGCTACAGGAAAAAACTCCAAAATACTAAAAATGCTTTATGAACAAGATTTTAATCATGTCATTATCTATAATAGGAAATCTTTCTGAAAACTGCACTAAAACACATGATAAGAGTACTATGCAGGCAGTCATTAGAATGATACTTCAATAAACTTAAAAATTTGGAAAATGCTTATGTTAGGTAAGTCTAGATTGTGGCTATAGTCAGATTACATGTCAAAAACCAAAACAAAAGGCACACATTAAAATAAAACTATAAGGAAACATATCCAGACATTCTTAGTGGTTGTCATGAGGCAGTGAAATGTTGTAATTTTTATATTTAAATTGTCCATATTGAATTTTTTCTAAAAAGAGTATCTATTTAAGAGCACATCAAATATTTCAAAGTTAATTTTTAAAAAACATTTTATATTTTATATAAAATTTTATATTTAATTTTGATAAATTACTTGAGTCACTCCCTCAAACCAAAACCCAACTCATTCCCACTGAGCCAATTCCAACTCATAACGACTGTCTAGAACAAGGGAGAACTGCCCCTTGTGGTTTTCCATGACTTTTTTTTAAAATCGTTTTATTAGGGATCATACAACTCTTATCACAATCCATACATACATCAATTGTGAAAGCACATTTGTACATTTATTGCCCTCATCTCATTCTCAAAACATTTGCTCTCCACCTAAGCCCCTGGCATCAGCTCATTTTCTCCCTCCCTCCTTGCTTCCCCGTCCCTCATGAACCCTTGATAATTTAAATTATTATTTTGTCTTATCTTGCACTGTCCGACATCTCCCTTCATCCACTTTTCTGTTGTCCGTCCCCCAGGGAGGAGGTCACATCTAGATCTTTGTAATCGGTTACCCCTTTCCAACCAACCCTCCTCCACCCTCCCAGTATCACCACTGGTCCTGAAGGGATCATTTGCACTGGATTCCCTGTTTCCAGTTCCTATCTGTACCAGTGTACATCCTCTGGTGCAGCCAGACGTGTAAGGTAGAATTGGGATCATGATCGTGGCAGGGGTGGTGGTGGAAGCATTTAGGAACTAGAGGAAAGTTGTATGCTTCATCGCACTATATTGAATTTTTATATAGACGTTGTTCAAAGAAAACTGTTAGCTGCAGGGCAAGTGTCAAAGTTGGACAGTAAACAGTAAACTAACATTGACACATTTTTGGTAACTGAAAATTAAAATGGTTATACAAAGTTGAGGTAGAAAAAGTAACTCAATTAAAAAACTTAGACATTTGTATATTTTTTGGAGAACAGAGAAAGTTAAAGAACCACTTGTAGGTAGAAAATTAAAACTGTTTATTAAGAACGAAGTATACACTTCTGCCCTTTACTTCAAGTCCTTAAAGGAGGAAATGTCGATCTGCTTGCTTTTTAAAAGCCTGTCATTCACTGTAGCTTTATAATTCAAATCAGGAACATTATGCTGATGAACAGCAGCACACCCAAGCAGTGGGGCCTCTTGCCATAACTGGCTCTTCCTATTTGCTTCCATCACATACACAAAAAGCAGGGCCTCCTGGCTCTGACTGGATGGTAGAAGTGAGCTGTGTCTCCCTGCACCTGGTTAAGTGAATGAGAACATAGTCTTTCACATCCACAAGGGACATGACCAAGAACCATCAGTTACACCTCCTGGATTAATCAGGTTTTATTAGGTATGTCCTACCTTGCTGAATGGAGGTGGTATAAAATATCCACCTAACTCCTATAAGTAAACGAGTCAATGATTCCTCTTTTGCTACTGGCATCTTTGTGTGTATGTCTGGCTGTCTATCTATTTGATCAATCATTTCCTTGAAATATTTTTAAAAGAAAGAAGGCATAATGGGAACCAGATCCCTGGGTCCCTAAGACTGTGTTAACTAACAATCTTAGCAACATGAAAGTAAAGTGGTATCCAACAGGACCAACTTAAATAATCTTCATTTAGAGATGTATCAGAAGGGGACTTAGAAATATGTATGCTGATTTTCAAATACTTTAAAATATTTAGTTCTTTTAAGAAATCTTAAAATCTTATCAGTTAAAAAATTGATATTATTTTAAAATGGTAATTGCAATACTTTCAAAGTATTATAGCATTGTTCTTAGTTTTGCACCATATTACAGTAAGCCTCTGACATCTCTACTACTTAATGGAGAAAGCTAAATAATCATAAGTCCAAGTTCAACACTCATAAACTTAAATTTCAGGCAGTTTGTGAATTTTCTTAGTCTAGAATGATATACATAGTTTTCACAATGGCATACATATGAATCCAGTACTACAGCCAGAAAACAAAGTCAGGAACCAAATGCAGTTATACACCTAATAGTTATTCAACTGAGTGACGTGTGTGTTTGTTTACCTGGGCTTTTCCGGAACATCAGAAGGATTACTGCAAAATGGTTCCTGGTAAATGGTTTCTGACAGATCATGATCCAATAAAGTTGCCATAATTTCTTCTCTACTTGGTGGGGACATAAGTGGCTTCAGAATGTGAGCAGTTCGAGGGGTGAAGCTCCCACTTTTAGATTGTGAGGGAGAGCTGGTAGACCGTGGTGAACTATCAGGAGTTGGTGTCAATATATCATTATTTCTGGAAACATACAATTCTAAGTCTTCAGAGGCCGCATCCACAAGTTCACCATCAGGGGAGGAGAGGATTGTAGTAAAAGAGGTACTGACTGAGTCAAGTGACTGTCCCAGGTCTTTTCTGCTGTGACCTTGAATCCAGTCTGGATTGCTCTGCTGTGGGAGGCTGAAGAACACTTCTTTGCTTAGTGAACTCCTATTCAATCGGGATTTTTCATTTAGACAGTCCTCTGCCTGCTGGACACAGAAAGAATCCATTATTGAATTAGACCGAGCTGTTAGAGGATGGAAACTATTTTTCCATTGGTTGTGGCGATGATTTTCATTGCTATCTATGGATGACTTCTCAAAAAGTTCAGGACTGAGAGTAGCAGATCGAATCCACGAGGCTGGGTCTGAGGCATGATGCTTGCTGTCATCACACTTCTGGTTATCATGACTTAAAAATTCACTTTTTTCTAAAGTTTGTCCTGGGAAAAGATCCTGAACAGCATCACTCAGGAACTTCTGAGGTAAATTCTGATCAGCTGGAACAAACTGACTTCCAGAATAAAAACCACAAAATCCAGCTTGTCCTATTGCATTAATATCAAAATTGTAATTATGTTCAGGAGACAAGCTATCTTCAAGTGAATAACAACTTTCAAACCCTGGGTCTGAAAAAAAGATGGGGCTATCATCTGATAAGGAGTTATCCAACTGCCCAGAGTTTTGTAAATGTACCGAGTCCACTTTTAGAAGTCTGGGAATTTTTTCTTTCGGTTTTGTACTTCTGGGAGTCCGTGGCTTTCTTGGAGAAGTCGCTGATCGCGTTCTTTTAGTGGCTTTGTTCTGCTCAAGGGAACCAGGGACATTTTTATTTGGTTGATGTTTATTAGATAGTGAGTCTTGTACATTTGCATTTTGTGCTTTCTGCTGTCTTTTTTGTAACAATTCTTTCAAAACAGCTAGTCCAGACTGTCCTTCACCAAATGCTGAAGTTGTTGACGTGCTTCGATTTTTACACTGAGAAAGTGCTTTGGTTTGTGAAATTGCTTCAGATAATGACCTTTGTTTTACTTTTTCAGGTTTGAAATTTGACATATCTAAAATAAAACCCCTTTGTTTTTGCTCCCATACTTTTTGTTTGATTGGGCTTCTCAAGGAATTTACAAAGGAATTGTTAGGCATTTGTCTTTCCTCGGAGGCTGCATTTCCAGAACAAGTTTCACTGGGTTTTGACTGCTCTGCTGTGCACACCATCTGCTGCTGACCGTCTTTGCAGTGCAAAAAATTAGGTGTATACGGCTGGTCCAGCTTTGACTCTAGAGAATTACGATATTCATTTAATTTTCCAATAGATGACAAATAGTTTTTTTGCATATTTGCACTCTCTTCTGTCTTTGGAGACATTATACCAGAAGATATCTGTGTATTCTGTGCTACCTGAGACAAATGGTTAGAAAGGTCAAATATATTTTTCTGAATCAAAGTTGATTCCTTTAAAGTAAACATATTATTTTGATGATGAGGTCTTGGAGTATTAGCTTTTGATATCCCAGACCCTACAGAACCACAAACAACTGATGGATGCAAATCATCTCGTGAACTGGGGAATGGCTGCAAATCTGCAGGTTTCTTGCTTTCTAAGAAAGAAAAGCAGCCAGATAAGATTTGTTGTGCATTGATTTCTGTGGGAAGTGGAGCAGGAAGGGGGCGATCTCCAGCAGAACCTGCGAGTGGTGCATCTTTTGGCTTAAAAAGTAGTTGAGAACCTCCAGGGCTACTGGAGACCTCAGACACACTCTGCTGCTTCAGCACAAATGTAACTTCAGCACCAGACTGAGATAGAATTTTCTCATCTCTAAGGTTGATGTGCTTCCTTGCGACACCTTTCTCATTTGTTTTTTGTTTCTGCTTTGCTCTTGGTTTCTTTTTACCATCATCGGTGAGTTTACTTGTCTGATTTCGTTTGTTCCTTTTCTTAGCAACTACAGAGGAATTAACAAGCTTTGTTTTTGATTTCTTAACCTGTGCCCTTGCTCGACTGTTTTTTCTGATGCGGGAGCTGGCAGTCTTACTGTTATATGCATTGGGACCCTTGGAAAACATCGCTTCTTTTTCGGCAGCAGCGATCATTTCTTCAGCTCTTGGGTCAGTGGGAGACCAGCAGCGAGGTGGAGAAGAATTCACGGGACTTGTGCTTCTCTCGGAAAGAAAACCCAGCTTAGACATAACATCACTGTAATTTAAGTCACAGTCTTCGGTTTCAGCATTGTAAGATGGCGAGGGAGGCGAAAGAACAGCATGCGACCTTTTTTTCCTGAAAGATAAAGTTCTTTTAAATTTTTCACTATTTGTCCTTTGTTGCCTACCAGTTTTTTTCTTAGCAGACTTATGTTTTGATTTTCTTCTGTGACTTTTCTTTGGTGTTAGTGGATAAATGGGATATTTGGTGGCAGGGGAGTCAGGAACTTTGGGCCAAAAATCCTTCAAAGGTGCAAGTTTTTTATATAGTTCCATTTTTTCCTCTGTTAATATTACTTGTTTCTCTTTAGAGTCTATTTTTCCTAGTTTCACAAGCATATTTTTTCTCCCTCTAAATCTATTAATGATAATATACTTTATGATGACCGGGGGCAGCTTTTTTGATATTTTTCTTCGTTTTCGAGATTTGAGAGTTCCATCTAAACTTTCACCAATGTCCATGGGATGAGGTAGGCTAATTTTTGAGTTGTGTGTAACAAAACTTGATTCACTGTCTTCAGTCTCGTAATTTACCTTGCGTTTGGCTCGAAGTGTATACTTATTTCCATATAGTCCAAAGGGCTGCTCAGTTTCTAAGGTTCCATCTCCAAAATGACAGTCTATAAAAGTGTCAGTAGGTGCTTTACTTTCAAAAGAGCGATGGGTGGCTTTGATTAAATCACTGGCCAATACAATGTCCTTCTCAGTACTACTATTACAAGGATTATTTTGAATACAATTATCTTTTGTGGCTCCAATCTCACTAGTTTTGGTAGATGTCTCCTGATGACCTATAAGTTTCTTCTTACTTAACTTTAACCGGGACTGTTTATTGCCAGGCTGTAGTTTATATGTGACAGGAGATAATTTCTGTGGTCTACTGAGACAATTAGAAAGAACAACACTGGGAAAAAACATATAATGTGCTGCTTGCTGGCTGAGACTTGGTTTTTCTGCCTTATGTTCTTGAAAGTCTTCATATCTAATTTTAAGTTTATTGAGGCCACGTTCATCAGCGATGCTATCAAGAGAGTGCACCATAGTTCTACTCTCCCCTGAGCATGAGAGCAGTTCACAATTTTCAGTCAATGAGGAAGGGAACAAAGTATTTAGAGCTGTGCTGTTACATTTTTCATTTCCTTCAGATGTTAATTTTTTTGAGTGAGTTAAATCAGAAAAGTTCAAAGAATTTTTGCTTAATGTATTTTCACTATTATGACGATTCATATGCATGAAAGGGGTATCCTTTTCAATCTTTCTAATATTTGTATACTTTCTACTTGGAATTTGTCTAGTAACAGATGGAATATCTTCTTCATAATCAAAAATACTACTACCACAGGAAGATACTGGGAAGATATCCTTTTTACTACTTTCTTTGTGTGGGTTTTCAGAATGAACAGCACTGTTTAAAGATCCAGGGTATTTCATAGTGTAAGTGCTTTCATTTGTCAGAGAAGCCACTGAATGATCTAGACCTTTTTCTATGTTGCTTGGCTGTGAAAGGTCTTCCATGAAAGCTTCCTTCTTTAAAACATGAGAAGAAAGGGCACTTGTGTGTTCACATGGAAAGGTAATCTTAGCAGAAGATGGAGGTTCTAACGTAGCAGCATCTTTGTGGAAGATGGACGGTTTGACTGATAGCTTGCTTGTTGCGATGACAGAAGAATGGGTTCTAGAATTTTCGTTATTCAGTGGATTGTCTGAAATGGAGACAAAAAGAATTTTTCATTCCCTTAAAAACTGTTGCCCTCCCAGCCAACATATTATCAACACGAAATGATATAAAATTAAACTTGTATGTTTAAAACGGTTAATTTAATAAGAGACCACTCCTATCATTAAGATAATCCCACTATTCAAGTTAGCTGCATTTGATTATTCTATTTTAAACACATATTACTTGATTAGAAATAGACCCAATTGATAATCAGTGCCTTTAGAGAATAAGGTAAAAATACTGTCACTACAAAAATATTTCTTCAAAGAATTTATTTGCATTATCATTTCAAATAGATAAGTTTTAAACGTTTTTCTATGAAGATGATATATAAGTTGAAGACTCCGAATATTAAATAAGCTGAACATAGTTTTCAATAGTCCCTTAAACCACTTAAGTATTAACATGATTAACTGGCTAAAGTTTAGGACGCTTGAAATTAGATATTAATAAATGTCATCTTCTTGGAGGAGTGCAAATTTCAGCCGTGAACCGAAGGTTGGAAGTATGAGTCTACCTAGGGAGCCTCAGAAGAAAACCCTAGTAAGCTACTTCTGAAAAATCAGCCATTGAAAATCCTATGGAACACAGTTCTTTGTGGATACACATGTTGTTGCCATGAATTGGAATCAACTTGCTGGCATTTAAAAAAAATCCTTAGAAATGGGAAAAAAAATCATTAATTTACATTCTTCTAAAAGAAGATATCTGGAGAAAGAACAAACATAACAGTCCTGTTATAATCTCACTTAGTCCGCTATATAGGAAATGTGTCTACAGTTACAAAATAATATGTCTTTTAAGTTTCTAATACTCACATTAGACTTATTTACTTACCATTATTTTCATCTGCAGTTCCATCTAACTGAGGTATAGAAAGATTGGCTAAAAACAAACTATTATCACTCCATTCCATTTCTTCTTCTGAAGAGGACTCTTCTTCGGTTGAGCTTCTACGGGTATTTCTACACAGTGATCTGAAATATTAAGACTCAATGGTGAGAATTATCATTAGAAAAAAGCATCTCTAGTGTTACAGCTCTTTTAGAATTTGTCTAGCAGGTTTTCTGGTTTTCCCGGAAAACCCCTTTAAAAAAAAAAAAAGAAAAAAGCATCTCAGACTTAAATAATTTGCCAAGTTTGGCAATATAATAAAACTGAATTTTAAAAGATCTGAAAACTATACTTTAAAAAGATTTCTCTGCTTTTTTAACCCAACTTACTATACTATCTGAAAAAAAACAGCTGCTGAAAATTGACTTTATGGAAGTTCATAATTTTCAATCAACAAAAATAACCCCCCCCAAAAGCTTAGAATATCTATATATATCTATATCTATATAAATATATAAACTCTTCTTACCCACTAAAAGTTCAACAGTACTGTTAACATCACTGTCATGGATTCAAATAATCACTTCAATAGGAAAGTAGTAACTCTGAAATACAACTAGAATGTTACTACTGTATGATCCCGGTCAAATTAAAATATATTTAAAGTGTTAAAATTATCCTACTACCTAGCAGCGAACACCCTCTTCAATTATAATAATCTACAGCAGTCAAAAATTCTCAAAAGAGACGCAACAAGAGCAAGAACAGGTGAGAAGCTGTTGTGGAGAAGGCTGACATCACTCCTATTGTGTTGTTCCATGTACACTGAGGATTATTAATCATGTTCTTCCTGATTTTGCACACCTCTCCCCCTTTCAACCTATCCTTAGAGATACACAGCTGGGATGAAACTCTGGTCATTTCTAAAAGAGTAACTTTCCGGCACATTTTAAGCAGTTTCCATAAACACAAGATCATCATATTGTGAAGTAGAAAAAAATCAAAACACGGATAAGTGGCATTTAGGGTTGAACAAAAAGGGCTAGGAAATAGCACAGGTGCTGAGTCAATCTGGAAGTGGCTATAAATTAGAACTGTGAGGTTCAGACGCATGCTGTCTTTAAACATTGTTTCACAATGGTTTACTACTCCACTCCCCACCAGCTTTTTAAAATAAGTCATTTCAACTGTATATGCACATTTGTATATATGTTGCCATCATCATTTCCAAACATTTTCTTTCTACTTGAGCCCTTGGTATCAGCTCATTTCCCCATCTCTCTCCCTTCTACCCTCCTGAACCCTTGATAAATTGTAATTTTTTGTTTTTCTCTCTTTTAAAAAAATCATTTTATTGGGGGCTCTTACAACTTTTATCACAATCTATACATCCATCCACTGTGTCAAGCACATCTGCACATATGTTGCCATCATCATTCTCAAAACATTTGCTTTCTACTTGAGCTCTTGGTATCAGCTCACTTTTTCCCCTCCCTTCCCATCCCCTCCCTCATGAACCCTTGATAATTTATACATAATTATTATTTTGTCATGTCTTACATTGTCCGACATCTCCCTTCACCTACTTTCTGTTGTCCGTCCCCCAGGGAAGGGCTGATATGTAGAACCTTGTATGCTTTCTAACCTACATTCCCTCTACCCTCCTGGTATCACCACTGGTCCTATGAGGTTCAACTGTGCTAGATAGACCTGCAGAGACAATATTCACAAAAACAAGACAGAGCAAAAAAAAGCAACAAAAGAAAAGAAAACAACAAACCAAGGACAAGAAAGGAAAAGACTGTAAATAGTTCAAGGTCTGTTTTTTTGACCTTTAGGAGTGTTTTCCTGTCGAGTCTGATGGGGTGTCACGCATTGGCCCCAAAGTCTATTTTTGGTATTCTTGGGGGAATTCCTTGCCCTACTCCCCTTACTGTTCTGTTGCACACCCTTAGTGTTCCACCTTGGTGTGGTGGGGTCAGGTCAGGCGCCATTCCCACATTGTGTCTCCAGTGTTGTCCCCCGAAGGGCCATGGGTTAGTGAGGGATGTCGCGCCTCATAGTAGGGCTGGTCCTAAGGTCCTCTGTGCATTGGCTGCTCTGAGCAGGGATATCATCGTCCTCAAGGCTTGGTGGCCCAGGATGTGCTCCACTCTCTCTCCACCCCCCTTTGTTTGCTTCTGATCAGACATGTCCCTCTTGCTGAGCTGTAGCTTCAGTGCTGTCTTCTGTAGTACAGAAGGGGGGGGTATCCACGTAGTTGGCATTAGGGCAAGCCCTTCAGACCTCTCCACTGGTTCCCTGCTTCATGCTGGTATGTTGCATTTACATCTTGGAGCACTAGGTTGAAGTTTGGTCCCTCTTTCCTTATGGATACCCTCCCCAAAAGTGGGTTAATACCCTGTTCCCCGACTACCCATTTCTGCCCCTTTCTCTGCCCCGCCTCTTTATTTGGCTACCATATGTACCCCTTGATTTGGTCTGGCCCCTGCCATACTACATGGACCTCACCTCAGGAATGTTTGTATACAGTAGCTTTTTCCCTATGCCCCCTTTGTATTTTTTTTTAAGCTTACCTCAGCGGACTCATGTTGTACTTGTCCTTTTGTGATTGGCTTACTTCGCTTAGCATGATTTCCTCCACTTCTTCCCATGCAGCGATGTGCTTCATGCATTCATCACTGCTTTTTTGTGATGCGTAGTACTCCATTGTATGCTGTTTCCAACTCCTTGCAATTGTGAACTGTCCCGTGGTGAACACTGGAGCACAGATGTCTGGCCGTGTTTTGTTTCTTTCCTCTTATGGGTATACATATGCCCAGTCAGAGGATTGCTGGGTCGTATGGTAACTCCATTTCCATCATGTGTTTTAGGTATCACCAGATTGATTTCCATAATGGCTGTATACACCTACAGATCCACCAAAAGTGGATGAGAGTTCCTATCTCACCACAGCCCCTTTGAAACTTGTTGCTTTCTGATTTTTTTGAGTTGGGCTACCTTTGAGGGTGTTAGGTAACATCTCATTGTTGTTTTAATTTGCATTTCTCTATGGCTAACGATAGCAAACATTTTCTCATATGTTTATTGGCCATTTGGATTTTTGCCCTTGTAAAATTTCTGTTCAGGTCCTTTGCCGACCTCCTCAGTGGGAAATTAGTTTTTTTTCTTTTTGGAAACTAGCAGAGTATTGTAGATTTTAGTAATAAGGCCTTTGTCTGATGTGCAATTGCTAAAGATGTTTTCCCAGTCTGTGGGCTCTCTTACTGATCTCTTGGTGAATTCTTTCGATGTACACAAGTGTTTTATCTTCAGTATATCCCACTTGTCAATTTGTGACTCATCTGTATTTGTGTCCTTCCCTATATGAGCCCTGTGCCAAAATTCTCAGGTTGGTCCCAATTCCCTCATTGATGGTCCTAATGGTTTGGGGTTTTGCCTTGAGTTCTGTGATCCACCTTGAGTTTATTTTTGTGCATTGAATGAGATAAGGGTTTTGCTTCATTTTAATGCAGGTAGATATCCATTTTTTTCCAGCACCACTTGTTGAAGAGGGTATCTGATTCCCATTGGATATTTTTGGGGGCCCTTATGAAAGATCACTTGTCTGTATGCGGATTTTTTTATTTCTGGGTTTTCAGTTCTTTTCCATTGGCCTATCTCTCATTATACTAATGCCATTAGGTTTTGACCACTGTGGCTGTATAATATGTGCTAAAGTCAGGCAAAGCAAGCCCTCCTGCTGTGTCCTTCTTCGTGAGGAGTTGTCTGCTAATTCTGGGCTTCTCCCTTCTCCATATGAAGTTGATAAACAGTTTTTCCATTTCTTTGAAGAAAGATGAGGGTAATTGTATCGGGATTGCATTGAACTTATATAGTGCCTTTGGCAGAACTGACATCTTGACTATATTGAGTCTTCCAATCCATGAGCATGGGATATTCTTCCATTTGTTGAGGTTGCTCTTGGTTTCTTGTAATAGTGTTCTGTAGTTTTCCCCATATAGATCTTTTGTTCTTTTAATCAGGTATATCCCTAGATATTTCAATTTGTGCTTGACTATTGTGAAGGGTACCTTTTTGATCTCTTCTGTGACCTTATCCGATATGTATCGCCGTCTGATAGTCTTCTGTTTGTTGATCTTGTAACCTGCCACTCTTCCATATTCCTCTATTGCTTCCAGTTCTCCCCTTGTGGAGCTATTGGGATTTTCAATATATAAAATTATATCATCTGCAAATAATGATAGTTTCACCTTTTCCTTCCTCAGATGTCTTTTCCTTCCTTCGATGTCTTTTCTTTGCCTTATGCTGTTAGCTAAAACCTCCAGTGTGATATTAAATAAGAGTGGGGACAAGGAGCATCCTTGTCTGGTCCCCTTTTTCAGTGGGATTGTGCTCGTCTTTTCTCCACTGTCTACCACATTGGCTGTTGGTTTTTTATATATAGCTTGTATTATCTTGAGGAATTTTCCTTCCATTACTGCCTTCTCGAGAGTAAACAGGAATTGGTGTTGGATGTTGTTGAATGCTTTTTCTGCATCTATCGATAGTATTATGTGGCTCTTATACTTTTTCATGTCAATATGGTGAATGATACTAATGGTCTTTTGTATGTTGAACCATCTCTGCATCCCTGGTATGAATTCTACTTAGTCATGGTGAATTATTTGTTCTATATACTTTTGCATTGTATTGGCCAGTATTTTGTAAAGGATTTTTGTATTGATGTTCATTAAAGATACTGGTGTATAATTCTTGATTCTTGTGGGATCCTTGCCTGGTTTTGGTATCAGTTATACTAGTAGCTTCATAGAAGGAGTTCAGGAGTTTGCCGTCTTTTTCTAATTTCTGGAACAGTTTGTGTAGGATTGGTATCAGTTCTTCTCTAAATGCTTGGTAGAATTCTCCTGTGAAGCCATCTGTTCCAGGGTTGTTGTTTTTTAATGTTCGTAATCCCTTGATAACCTTGTCTATTTCTTCTATGGCTATGGGTCTGTTGAAATTCTTGATGTCCATTGAGATAGTCTAGCGAGGGATTGTTTTTCCAAGAATTTGTTCATGTTTTCCAAGTTGTTGAATTCATTAGAGTACAGTCCTTCATAGTACTGTGTAATTATCCTTTTGATTTCATTAGGGTCTGTTGTAATGTCCCCTCTTTCATCCCTCATCCTTGCTATTTATATTTGTTCTCTCCTTTCTTTGGTTAGGTTTGTCAGAGGAATGTCAATTCCATTCATCCTTTCAAAGAACCAACTTTTAGCAGCATTTTCCCCCATAACATTCTTATTTTCCCTCTCCGAATCTCAGTTCTGATTTTTATTATTTATTGTCTTTGCAAGTAGTAGGATTGGATTGTCCTGTTGATTCTGCTTTAGTTGCTGTACATTTTGTGCCAGTATATCAATAAGTCTCTCTTCCTTTTTCATGTATACATGTATTGCTATGAAGTTTCCACTGATAACTGCCTTTGCTGTGTCCCATAAGTTTTGGTATGTAGCGTTCTCATTCTTGTTGGTTTCTAGAAATTTCCTATTTTCTTTTCTTTCTTTTTTTGTTGTTGAAATTTCCCATTTTCATCTCTGATCTGGTCCAGTACACACTCCTTTTGCAATAGAGAGTTATTCATTCTCCAAGTGTTTGCTCTTGTTTTCTTCCTCTTCCTTTTGTTGACTTCCAGCCTTGTGGCACAGTGGTCAGAGAGAGGTCTGTATGATATCAATGTGCTTAAATTTATGCAGATTCACCTTATGCTCCAGCAATGTGGTCTATCTTTGAATATGTGCCATGTAGGCTTGAAAAGAATGGTTGTTGTTTTTTTTTTTTAATTTGGGGGAATAGCTCTGTAAATACCTAGCAGGTCAATTGTCTAATTATAGTGTCTAGATCTCTAGCCTCCTTGTTGAGTTTCTTTCCCTGTGACCTATCTTTCTCGGAGGACGATGTATTGAAGTCACCTACTATAATTATTGAGGCTGGGATTTCTTTTCTCAACTTTTGGAGCACTCTTTGTTTACCGTTCCCTTGAGCATTATATAGTGCCCCTCATTTCTTTTTATGGCTTTCACTTTGAGGTAGATTTTATCCATGATTAGGATCACAACCCCTACTTATTTTTTAAACTGCTGTTTGCTTGGTATGCTTTTCTCCAGTCTTTGACTTTCAGCCTATTTTTGTCTGTAGTCTTGAGATGTGTCTCCTGTAGACAGCAGATTGATGGGTTGTGTTTTCTAAGCCAGTCTGCTAGCCTCAGTCTTTTAATGCCTGAGTTCCGTCCATTGATATTCAGGGTTATTATCTCCATATGTGGACTCTGTGATGTCATCTTATACCTTTTTGTTGGGTGTTTTCCGACTTCCCTTTCTTATCAGTGTGTTGTGCATGTGTGTGTGTGTGTGGTTTATTCTTGACTTATTTCCACCCTTAATCCAATGCTATCTTGGGGGCTGTTTTCTCTTTGTTGACCTCTGGGTGGGGGTATTCTATGTGGGGGTCTATTTATGCTTAATGAGTGCTGTTCTTCTGCCCATACTGGGTTGGCAAGGATCTTTTTTTTCTTTGAAGGTTTCTTCTAACAAATTCTTTGCATTTTTCCTTGTCTGGGAAGACTCTTACTTCTCCATCTATCTTGATCGATAATTTGTCTGTGTTGAGTATTTTTGGGTTTGCGTTATTTTCCTTCAATTTTTGGAATATGTTACTCCAATCTCTCTTCTTCTTCACAGTGTCCGCTGATAGATCTGAGCATATTCTTATTTGTGAACCTGTATGTGATTGCTTGTTGCCCCCTAGATGCTCTCATTATTTTATCAAGGCTAGGAATTCTCTCCCTGTTGTTGTTGGCTGCCACCCTGTTAGTCCATCTTCATGGAAATTCCATGCACAATGGAAGAATACACTCACTGCCGTGTTCAGTGCTATCCCCTTGATCAAATGCATATCTGACTACTGTGATCTATAGTATTTTTGCTGGTTGATTTTCAGAAGTATAACTCCAGGTCATTCTTCTTAATTTGTCATTGTAAGCACTGATGAAATCTGCTCAGCATTACAGCAACATGTGAGCTTCTAGTGACTAATGGATGGTGGCTGTGTATGGGTGATACAATGAAATGCAGCTTCTCCTTCATGGAAGGCAAGGTTTCAATCACTGAACTACCAAGATTCCATTAGTTGTCTTCCTAAGGTACAATTTTTTTCAACTTTTATTTATTATTTCTGCCTTTGTCCACTGTAGATACACAGAGACACAATGGCTTAGTGACAGAGTAGTTATGCCCTTCACTGCTAACTGAATGGTTGGCAGTTCCCACCTAACTGCTGCTCCACAGGAGAAAACTGTTGCCATCTACTTTCATACAGATTATTATGGGGCAGTTCTACTCTGTCTTGTAAGGTTGCCGTGTGTAGGAAGTAATAATAGACAATACACAATAATAGCAGATATACATATGAATCTATACCAATTTCTACATAACCTTTAAAATATTTTAAAGCCCAATTCTTCTCTTAGGTCAAACATTTTCTATTCCTCCAAATCTTTCTCAAAAGGGAGAGTGTCACAAGTCCTTCTAGTCTTCTTCCTTTCCTTTGCCTTGTCATGATTTTAAAAATATGGTACCCAGAGCAGAAAATAACAACCAATGTATAGAGCAGAATTATCAACTACTTTATGCTAGTAGCTACATACATGGGCTTTTGTCTAATATTTATAACTCCATCAAGTGGGTTCTAGTATTATCCTCACTGACCTCTCCACCAGCTTACTCTCCCATCACCAACTCTGATATGTTAGTAATGAGCTCTAAAAGTACCATTAGCTCCCTATGGTGTTAAGTCCAAATACCTTGATTTACCGCCACTGCTTCTATGAGCTTGATTTTCTCAGATAGAAGAAATATCCCTTAACAAGCAAAGTATTATCATAGTATTTTTTGTTGGACTTGCCAGTTTTTATTAAAATGACCTCTACTAGACTGTAAACTAGATAATACCCAGGTCTAGTTCATCAATATAATGATCACTCACTGCATCTAACATGTGACCTGCTCAGTAAGTACCATGTACACGGAAAACTGCACTAGTCCTAGTGACCAGTAACTTTTCCACAAATTGAACAGATTCATGTATATTGCAGAACAGGAATAATTTATGAATTAGAAAAGAAATAAAAGCATGTCATACCTTTGAATCATGACTTTGCAGTTGAAAATTTTAAACATAAATTCAGAAGTTTTACCAGCTTATACTTATAAAAGGTTAATGACCACTTATTTGCCAGCTTATCATACTGTGGTGACTTACATTTTGTTATATTACAAATACCAATGGTCACCAATGAGGGCAGGTTTCAGTGGACCCTCCAGACTACGACAGACTAAATGATGATCTACTTTACAAAAAACAAACTGTGTAATGAAAAACTTATGAACAGCTACAGACCAATGATACAGTGCTGGAAGCCCCTCAAAATATGATTGGGGAAGGGCTGTCTCCTCAAAGCAGAGTCAACTTAAATTCGTGGACAGAATAAATCCTTTAGGACTTTGTTTTTTTGACATATCACCAAACAAAATGCGAAGGAATAGCTGCAATTATCCATTAATAATTTAAAGCTGGAATGTACAAAGTATAAATCTAGGAAAATTGGTTGTTAAAATAAAGAATACATACAAATCAACATTCTAGGCATTAGTGAGCGAAAGTAGCCTCACTATTGGCCATTCTGAAGGGGAAATTTTGTTCTAATATGTTGGGAATAATAAACTGAAGAGGAAAGACATTGCAGCCATCTTCAAAAGAACAGTTCAGGTTCTATCCTGAAGTACAGGGCTGCCAGTCATAGGGTAATGGCAACAAGCTATATCAAAGACCGATTTAAAAATCCTATTCAAATTTGAGCACCAACCACTAATGTCAAAATGAAAGATTTTTAGCAACTTCTGCAACTGGAAATTGATCACACTTGCACTTAAGATGCATCAGCAGTAACGGCAATTGGAAGTTGTGAGATGGCACCCAGGACATCTTTTATGAAGAAAACAAAAGGTCTGTAAGACACAGGAAATGAAGACCAAGATGGATGTCCTGAGACATTCTCAAGCTGCCCCTTCAGTGAAGAGAAACTAAAGTGAAGGGAAGAAATGATGTAGAAAAGTTGAGCAGAAGCTTTCAAAGGATGGGTTGAAAAGACAAACTGAAGCACAATAAAACACACACAGACTTTAAGTTAGAAAGCCAAAAGGAGATAAATGAAATACAGTCACTGTACCACAAATAATTGATTTTAAATCTTTTCAGGAGGTGGCAAATAATCAAGAGCTAATAATATCAAAGGAAGAAGTACAAGCTGCCTGAAGGCACTGGTGCCAACAAGGCTCCAGATATTGACAGAATCTAATTTGTGATGTTTCTATAAATGGATGCAATGCTAGAAGTGCTCATTCTCTATGGCAAGGAATTTGGATGGAGATACCTATTTGAATGGAAAAGACCCATCCACCTCTGTGCCCATTTAAAAGAAACATAATCCAACAATCGTGAAAATATATTTATGCATTATTTTATATGTATTATGTCATATTAACATACATACTAATTATATATTAATATAGCACCTAAGTAAAATTTTACTCAACAAAATTCAGAAGTAGTTGCAGCAGTATATAGATAGGAAACTGCCAGAAATTCAAGCTGGATTCAGAAGAGGAGGTGGAATAAGGAATATCATTGTTATATCACATGGATCTAGGTTGACAGCAAAGAATACCAGAAAGATGTTTACTATGTTTTATTGACAATGCAAAGACTATGTGGACATAACAAATTATGGATAACTTTGCAAATCATGGGAATCCCAGAGCACTAATTGTGTTCATCATGCAAGCTTGCACATAGACCAAGAGGCAGTTGCTTGGACAGAACAAAGGAATGCTTTATGGTTTAAAATCAGAAGAGTTGTATGCTGGGGTTCTATCTTTTTATTGGACTTAATCGATTTGGTGATATCTAAAACAGATGGAAATCAAGTTACCATATGACCCAGCAGTCCCCCTACTGGGCATATACCCAGAAGAGGCAAGAAATAAACCACGGCCAGACATCTGTGCTCCAATGTTCATCGTGGCAGAGTTCACAATTGCAAGGAGTTGGAAACAACCTAAATATTCATCAACGGATGAATGGATTAAAAAACCATGGCACAATCATACAATGGAGTACTACACATCCCTAAAAAAGCAGTGATGAATGCATGAAGCACATAACCACATGGGAAGAACTGGAGGAAATTATGCTAAGCGAAGTAAGCCAAGCATAACAGCACAAGTACAACATGAGTCCACTGAGGTAAGCTTAAAAATGTAAAAGGGGCATAGGGGAAAAACTATTATATAAATAAATTTTAGGGTGATGTCCACGTAGTATGGCAGGGGCCAGACCAAATCCAGGAACACATATGATAGCCAACTAAAAAAGAGGGGGCAAAAAAGACATGGGTAGCTAGGGGAACGGGATACTTACTAACCCATGCAAGTGGAGGGTGTTGTTCATCTCTCCATAGGAGAGGGAGAGTGGGACAGATTTCAACCTGGTGCTCCAAGATGTGAATGCAACATATCTGCATGAAGCAGGGAACCAACAGAGAGGTCTGTGGGGCTGGACCCAAACCCAACTACGTAGACAGCCCCTGTCTCCTCCCAGAAGAATGTTCCACAGAGGACAGCACTGAAGCTACAGCTCAGGGAGAGGGGCACGACTGATCCGAGCACACAGGAGCAAACGAAGAAGGAAGGAGAGAGAGTGGAACACATCTTGGCCCCACAAGCCCTGAGGATAATATTCCTGCTCAAGCACCCAGTGCACAAAAAGAACCATAAGGACAGCCACACCACAACACAAGATGTTCCTCACTGACCCATATCACTATGAAGGACAAAACTGGAGGCACAATGCAGGAATTGTACTTGATCTGACCCCACCACCCTGGGGTGAAACGCTAAGGGCGTGCAACAGAGCAGCAAGGGAAGCAAAGCAATGGCGTTCCCGAGGAATACTAAAAATAGACTTTGGGGCCAGGCATGGCACCCCATCAGACTTGGACAGAAAACACGCCTAAAGGTCAACAAACAGACCTGGAACTATTTATTCTTTTGTTTGTAGGTGGTTTTTTGTTGTTGTTTGGTTTTCTTTTGTTGTTTTTGCATGTTTATCTAGACAAAATAGGCAGGCTAAACAATTAGAGGAGAGAGCAACGGGACCGATAGTTCTGGGGAGACATGGGAGAGGAGAGGCAGGGAAAGGAGTGGTGTTAAGGAGGGCATAGGGTGCTTGGTAGGGCTTGATCAAGGGCAATGTAACTGGGAGGACTACTGAAACCTGAATCAAGGCCGAACATGATAGTGGGACATGAAGAAAGTAAAAAGAAATAGAGGAGAGAACTAGAAGGCAAAGGGCCTTTATAGAGGTCTAAATATGGGCATGTATATATGCAAATATATTTACTGTACATGCTCGAGTATAAGCCGACCAGACTAGCAGTGAGGCACCTAATTTCACCACAAAAATTGCATTAAAAATGTGCTGAAAAACTCAGCTTATACACGAGTATATATGTGTGTGTGCATATATATATAAAATAGGGGAATAGAACTATATACATAGATTTAAGTATTAAGGTTGCCGACGGATATTGGGCCTCTACTTAAGTACTCCCTCAATGCAAGAACACTTTGTTCTAGTAACCTGGGATTCCATGATGCCCACCTTCCCAACATGATCACTGAAGACAAAATAGATGCATAGTAAATGTGGTGAAAAAAGCTGATGGTGCCAGCTATCAAAAGATATAATGTCGGGGTCTTAAAAGCTTGAAGACAAACAAGCAGCCATCTAGCTGAGAATCAACAAAATCCACATGGAAGAAGCACATCACCCTGTATGATCATTAAGTGTCCATGGGATCAGGCTTCAGGTATCAAAGACCCAGAACAAACAATCCTATCATTGTGAATGAGGGAGAGTGCAGAGTGGAGACCAAAAGCCCATCTGTAGACAATTGGACACCCCTATACAGAAGGGTCACAAGGAAGAGACAGGCCAGTCAGGGTGCAATAGAGCAATGATGAAACAAACAATGTTTCTCTAGTTCTTTAATGCTTCCTTCCCCCCACTATTATGATCCCAATTCTACCTTACAAATTCGGCTAGAACAGAGCCTGTACATGGATACAGATAAGAACTAGAAACAGGGAATCCAGGACAAACCCCTCAGGACCAACAATGACAGTAGTGATACCAGGAGGTTAAGGGGAAAGTGGGGGAGAAAGGGAGAACCGATTACAATGATCTGCAGATAACCCCTTCCCAGAGGGACAGACAACACAAAAGTTGGTGAAGGGAGACACTCACTGGTCAGTGTAAGACATGAAAAAAATAATAATTTATAAATTATCAAAGGTTTGTGATGGAGGGAGGGTGAGGGATGAAGGTAGAGGAGAAATGAGGAGCTGATATCAAGGGCTCCAATATAAAGAAAATGTTTTGAAAATGATGATGGCAACAAACGTACAATATGTGCTTGATGCACTGGATGTATGTATTATGGTAAGAGCTGTATGAGTCCCAATAAGATGATTTTAAAAAGAAAGAAAACAAAGACTTGAGTCATCACCGTTGTCTTAAAAGACAAAAGCCGTCATTCCAAATTTCCTCATATCTGGACCAATTAGCAACACTGTGGTCAATACAAAAAATAATGCCAAGGATTTTATTTTACTTGGAGCTAGAATCAACTTATGGAATCAGCAGCAGAATCAAATGCATTGGGCAAATTTGCTACAAAAGATCTCTTTAAAGTGTTAAAAAGCAAAAATGTGACTTTGAAGACGAGGATGGACCTGACCCAAGTTATGGTATTTTCAACTGTCTTACAAGCATGTCAAAGGTAGGCAATGAATAAGGAAGATGAGAAAAAGGGATGTCTATAGAGTATGGTGTTGGCAGAGAATATGAATTTACCATAGGTTTACAGAAGGACAAACAAACCTGTCTTGGAAGAAGTACAACTAAGAATGCTCCTTAGAAAGATTGTGAGAGTTTGTTTCACAATCTTTGGAGATGTTATCCGGAGGGACCAGTCCCTAGAGAAGGACATCATACGTGGTAAAGTAGAGGATCAGGACAAAAGGAAGGCCTGAATGAAATGGATTAACACAGTAGCTGCAACAATGGGCTTAAACACAGCAAAGATTGTGAGGATGGTATAGGAATGATCTGTTTCATTCTGTTGTACACAGGGTTGTTATGACTACATGCTATGAGTTGGAAATGACCTGATTGTAACCATTACAGAAATGTAAAAGAAGCTCTGATGGTACAATTGTTAAGTACTCAGAGATAAGTGAAAAGTTGGCTACAATCCACCAGCAACTCTGTGGAGAATAGACCTAGAAATATGCTTCTGTAGACATTAACACTATGGGGGCAGTTCTACTTTATCGGATAGGGTAGGCATGCACTGAAATAGACTCAACAACAGTCACCAACTACAAGAGAAGTTTACAAAGGCATATTCAGTCCTGCAGGCCTAATTCTGACCACATTCAGCGTTCACAGCTGCTACTCATGACTAGAGTCAAACCAATTTAGAACAAAACCACAGTTCCAGAATGAACCGGAATCCCACTGGGTGCTTCTGGATCTGTATTACCTTATTAATTTTTGACATTTAATCCTTTCAGTTTAATCAGATCTAGACATCATACCTAATCTTCAAGCTAACACTAAACATTACTAATAGCGAATAAACAAATACATGGCTTCTGGAGTTAGGTTCAATGGCCTCAACTTGTGAGGATCATGAGAGACTGGTCACGAGAGGGCAGGCTTTACTGTCATGCATCGTGAATGCTGCCATGAGCAGAGTCAGCACAACAGCAACTAATTTAAGAGCTAATCATTTCAGCGAAGGAAAACAAGTTTCAGCCTAGAATATGAAGTTATGTCACATGAAAAACAAATGGCTACTTAATAATCAATGAATTACCTCTTTTTGGCAGAATGTTCTTCAATATTGCTGTCCCATCTCTGGGACATCACCAAACTAAGTTCCATTTCTTCCTTTTCAATTTGTGGTTCATTTTCTTCATCATCACTGTTCTGTGTATTTTTATAGTTTCCAAAGGAGCGACACGGTGATGACATCTTATTTCTCTCCCCCTGATATCCATCACTTTCCAAACCAGCAAGAAGATGCACCAGGGCCTCATCAGGACTACTGTCCACTACAAAACAATTGAAATATGAAATCATCACCAAGAAATATCATAATTTCTGAGGAATCCAATAATTCTGCTCAATTATAAAATAATATCACATGTTAGCATATGTCACCGAAATGTAGCTGATATACAGACTTGGTATTAGTACAACTCTTCCATTAAAGGAAACTGTCTGCATTAGAATGATTTAGTGATTAATTCAAAGAATAATTCTGGACCCCATCTCAAGTCACTGAAAGAGAATTTCTGGGAGTAAGCAGGCATTTTAATAAGCTCCAATCTCTTGTAACACACCTAAAGGAACGAAAATAAAGATATTCACAAGTGTTTCAAATAAATATAAAGCAGATCATATATAAAAAGTAACGCTAAAAAAGTCTTAAAAATTATTTAAGTGAAAACCCCATTCCTCCAAGTTAACTTTATTTAGCTTACAGAATAATAGAAAGAAACCTGTGGTTGAAAAATCACAAGAGAACTTTAAAATTGTTTAATAACATTAGTTTAAAAATCACAAAGACCATAATGAGGTACTATTTCATACCCACTAGAATGGCTGAAATAAGAAAGACAGATAATAACAAGTGATGGCAAGGATGTGCAGAAATTTGAACAATCATGCATTCCCAGTGAGACTGTAAAACTTGGAATTTCTCAAAACATTAAAAATAGGGTTAGAATTTGACTCAACAATTCTACTCCTACGCATTACTTGAGAGAACTCAAAGCACATGTCAAAAGGCCAAACATGATGACGGAACAGAGGAAAGTAAACGGAAAGAACTAGGAGGCAAAGGACGTTTGCAGAGGCCTAAATCCAGGCATGTACACATGTAAACGTACTTAGATAACGAGAGGGGAATACACCTATATACTTATATCTATATGTTAAGAATTAAGGTTGCAGATGGACATTGGGTTTCCACTCATGCACTCCCTCAATGCAGGAACACTGTGTTCTATTAAGCTGGCATTCCATGATGCTCACCTTCCTGACACGGTCACTGAAGAAAAATCAGGTGCATCAGCAAATGTGGTGAAGAAAGCTGATGGTGCCCAGCTATCAAAAGACATAATGTCAAGAGGGAGGGAGAAAATGAACAGCTGATATTAAGGGCTCAAGTAGAAGGCAAATGTTATGAGAATGGTGATGGCAACAAATGTACATACATATGTGTTTGACACAGTGGATGTATGTATGTATGGATTGTGATAAGAATTGTACGAGCCCCCAATAAAATGATTTAAAAAAATTAAAAGAATAGATAACATTAATAAAAGATATAGCATCTGGGGTCTTAAAGGTTTGAAGATAAACAAGTGGCCATTTAGCTGAAAAGCAACAAAGTCCACATGGAAGAAGCAGACAAGCCTGTGTGATCACGAAGTGTCGATGGGATCAGGTATCAGGCATCTAAGATCCAGAAAAAAATCATACCCAATGTGAATGGGGGCGCGGGGCGGGCGTGGAATAGAGACCCAAAGCCCATTTGTAGAAAATTGGACATCCCCTCACAGAAGGGTCACAAAGAAGAGATGAGCCAGTCAGGATGCTGTATAGCACCAATGAAACACACAACTTTCTTCTAGTTCTTCACTGCTTGCTTCCCCCAACTATCAAGACCTCAATTCTACCTCACAAATCAGATTAGACCAGAGTCTGCACACTGCTACAGATATGAGCTTGCAACACAGGGAATCCAGGACAGATAAACCCCTCAGGGCCAACAATGAGAATAGAGATACCAGGAGGATAAAGGGAAGGTGGGGGAGAAGGAGGTAATTGATAACAAGGATGGACATATAATGCCCTCCCAGGGGGATGAACAATGGAAAAGTGGGTGAAGGGAGACAGAGGACGATGTAAGATATGAAAACATATTGTTGCTTGGTTTTGCTCTGTCTTGTTTTTGTGCATGTTATTATCTCCGCAGGTCTGTCTAAATAAGATAGGCTGGATGAACAATCTGGAGGTAAAAACAATGGGACCAACAGTTCCGGGGGGACATAGGAGAGAGGTTAGAAGGGGGAAAGGCAGTGGTGTTAGCAAACCCAGGGACAAGGGAATAACCAGTGATCCAAATCGGTGGTGAGGGGGACGTAGGAGGCTGTTAGGGCATGATCAAGGGTAATGTAACCAAGAGGAATTACTGAAACCCAAATGAAGACTGAGCATGATAGTGGGACAAGAGGAAAGTCAAAGGAAATAGAGGAAAGAGCTAGGAGGTAAAGGGCATTTATAGAGCTCTAAACAAAAGCATGTACATATGTAAATATATTTATATATGAGGATGGGGAAATAGATCTATGTGCATATATTTATAGGTTTAGTATTAAGGTAGCAGAAAGACATTGGGACTCCACTCAAGTACTCCCTCAATGCAAGAATACTTTCTTCTATTAAATTGGCATTCTATGATGCTCATCTTCCTGACACAACCACTGAAGACAAAGCGGGTGAATAAACAAATGTGGTGAGGAAAGCTGATGGTGCCCGGCTATCAAAAGATATAGTGTCTGGGGTCTTAAAGGCTTGAAGGAAAACAAGCGGCCATCTAGCTCAGAAGCAACAAAGCCCACATGGAAGAAGCACACCAGCCTGTGTGATCACGAGGTGCCAAAGGGATCAGTTATCTGGCATCAAAGAAGAAAAAATCATATCATTGTGAATGAGGGGGTGGGGTGCAGAGTAGAAAACCAAAGCCCATTTGTAGGCCACTGGACATCCCCTTACAGAAGGGTCTTGGGGACGAGACAAGCCAGTCAGGGTGCAATGTAGCAATAATGAAAAATACAACTTTCCTATAGTTCCTAAATGCTTCCTCCTCCCCCACTATCATGATCCCAATTCTACCTTACAAATGTGGCTAGACCAGAGGATGTACCCTGGTACAGATAGGAACTGGAAACACAGGGAATCCAGGGCAGATGATCCCTTCACGACCTGTAGTGTGAGTGGTGATACTGGGAGGGTAGGTTGGAAAGGGGGAACTGATTACAAGGATCTACATATAACCTCCTCCCTGGGGGATGGATAACAGAAAAGGGGGTGAAGGGAGATGTCAGACAGGGCAAGATCTGACAAAATAATAATTTATAAATTATCAAGGGTTCATGAAGGAGGGGGAGTGGGGAGGGAGGGGGAAAATGAGGAACTGATGCCAGGGGCTTAGGTAGAGAGCAAATGTTTTGAGAATGATGAGCGCAATGAACGTACAACTATGCTTTACACAATTGATGTATGTATGGATTGTGATGAGTTGTATGAACCCCTAATAAAACGATTAAAAAGATATAAAAACAATAATCTATAACTTATCCAGGGTTCGTTAGGGAGGGTGGGGAGGAGGACAGACGGACGGACAAATGAGTAGCTGCTATCGAGGGCTCAAATAGAAAGTAGGTGCTTTGAAAATGATGATGGCAGCATACGTGCAAATGTGCTTGACACAATGGATGAATGCATAGATTTTGATAAGAGATGTAAGAGCCCCCAATATAAGTATTGAATAAAAAAATATGTCAGTACAAAATGTGGTGCACAATACCATAATAGCCAAAAAAGTATGAGACCATTCATATGATGGAATATTATTTGGCAGTAAAAAGTATTAAGATACAGACACATGGTATCAAGTGGACAAACATCAAAACTATTATGTTAAGCGAAAGCAGCGGGGCATTAAAGATCACATGATATGAAGGTATTTATCTGAAATGCTTAACACAGGCAAATCTAAAGAAACTGAAAATAGATTAGAGATTGCCAAGTGTGAGGAGAGTGATGCTAATGGGCAGAAGGTTTCTTTTTTGGGATGAAGAAAATATTCTGGAATGAGATAGGGCAATGGTTGTACAACTGTGACTAAACTAAAAACCACAAATTCTACTTCACAAGGTATATTTTATGGCATGGGAATTGTATCTCAACAATACTTTTTTCCCCCTTTGAAGATTATGAAGATGTGATTTGTTTTAATTCAGTTCATAACCTTTTTCTATAAAATGAGATAATGCACTACTAACTTATTCAAATATCAAGTTTTAGATTTTCTTTTCTGACATTGAAGAGACTGATTCAAATGTTACTAATATAAAGTAAAAATAATATTTACTTATTAAGTCCATTTTGACGATGACTTGTTTCTTAAACCTGGATATATAATTTTTTCTTTTTCCCATCACACACTTTGAAATATTACTTTTGGTAACTGAAATGGAGACATTTACTCCTCAGATCGTTGAGTGCACTGACAATGCAACCAAACGGCAGGAGAATAACCTCTGTTGACAATTCACAACAGTTGCCTACGTGCCCTTTACGATGGCTCTCTTTTTCAATTCTTGACTTTCTCTGTTTCTCACTTTCAGGTGGCAATTTTAACTGGAATATAATTTAATATATATTTTAATTTATTAAGAAGGAGAAATAAAGCATTTTAGATCATTAACCTCAAATTGGAGGGTGACCTTTCATTTAAAAGAAAAAAAATCCCCTGTTTAAAATTTCCATGAAATACGACTGCATACAATGATTTTAGTATTACTGTTAGTTTGTTAAGTATGTTCTACAAACATATAAAAATTCAAACAACATAAAGACATTTTATGGACCTATCATTACATTTGATACTGAGAACGACAAGGTAAAGGTGGGAATAAAACATAAAATCATGGCAATCAAAGCACGAAGCACGCTTACTACTGTGCCACTTTATGCAGCAAACTTTGAAGTGTACCTCTGAAAAAGATGTCAGTTAAACTAAAACACGGACGTCTAGTAAGTAGTTTACGGCACTACTGAAAGTACACTGAGAGTGATGGTTTAAGAAACCACGACAGCAAAGACACTAGGAAATAAATCGCATGCACTCTATCGAGCCACAACTAAATGGCTTGGAAGGAAATACCTCAGGTGACTTCCCTTAGTCACCAACAGAGAGCCAATTTTGGTGTTCTAGTAATGCACTCTGGAGTATTTCTGTTCAAATTTAGTACATTATTCTCTCTAAACAGAGTAAAGTTAAAGAAAGAAAATAGGAAAAACAGGGATGATTACCTTTCATAATAAAAAAAAAAGAATTTACAAAAACAAACAACACCGCAGAAGAATATACTTGAGAAGACAGCACTGAAGCTACAGCCAGGGAGAGGGGCGCGTGTGATCAGAGCACACAGGAGCAAATGAAGGGGGAGGAAAGAGAGTGGAGCACAGCCTGGCCCACCAACCACTAAGGATGATATTCCTACTCAGAGCACCCAGTGCACAGAGAAGACCATAGGGCCGGCTCCACCCCGAGACAAGACATCCCTCACAACCCATATCACTATGAAGGACAACACTGGAGGCACAAGGCAGGAACTGTACTTGATCTGACCCCACCACACTGGGGCGAAACGCTAAGGGCGTGCAACAAAGCAGCAAGGGGAGCAAAGCAATGACGTTCCCAAGGAATACTAAAAATAGACTTTGGGACCAGGCATGGCACCCTATCAGACTTGGACAGAAAACACGCCTAAAGGTCAACAAACAGATCTGGAACTATTTATAGGCTTGTTTTGTTTTTTGTTGTTGCTTTGTTTTGCTCCATTATTGCTTTTGTTCTTCTTATTATCATCTCTGCAGGTCTATCTAGGTAAGATAGGTGGGGTATCAGGGCTCAAGTAGAAAGAAAATGTTTTGAAAACGATGATGGCAACATATGTACACAATGGGTGTGTATGTATAGAATGTGATGAGAGATGTACGAGCCCCCAATAAAATTATTAACACCCCCCCAAAAAACCCACATAAAAACAAAGCTACTTGATTTGATTTTATTCTCTATAGATTACTTAGTAAACATGCCTCATTAATCTATTCAAATCAAAGAAGTAAAACATAAGCTTTTCATAAACAATCTAATGGTGTTGATTTGAAACACGGATGCAGCTAAATTTAAAATGTTAGTAGTATAATTACTTACTGAACACTGGTGACTCACTCAGTCTTTGGGTCAAAGGTCGGAAAGTTTGACTATTTTCCATGAGATTCAAAATTGCTTCTTCATTAATAAGAACGTCCTCCACTTTGTGACCTTAAATAAAAAAGAATTCAAACACATTAAAGCATTGTCCTAAGTTGAAGGTTTATTATTTGTGTAAATTAGGGGGCCTTAGTATTAAACCAATTTAAAATTGATCTTTTAGTGATAAGTAAAAATTTAGTAGTAAATAAAAGGTAGTAAATAAAAACTTCATGTCTAACCAATCATACGGAATTTATGACTTGCAAAACATTTATAATCTTCAGTCACTTTAACCCTATGCTAGTTTGAACAATTATATTACTACAATAAAAATGATAACACATTAAAATACAAAAAAGGGACAATAATACAAATGATCTCCTTTGAATAATAAAAGTATTCATCTCTATGGCTCAAAATTTGCAAATAAATTAATTTCATAGTAGTTCTATGTTTCCTAGAAAGCTTTTAATTTATGGTTTCAGAATATTAGTCTTTAAGCAAGTGTGTGTGCACGTGCATGCATGTATTATAAGAACAATGAGGGAGAAGGAAAAGCTGATGAATAAAACAATTTTTTAAAAGATTTTGAAGGACTAGCCCTGACCAGAAGAAAATATCTGCAATCCATGTAACTGACAAAGGCTTGGTATCTAGAATACATGAGAAACTCCTAAAGATCAGTTGGAAAGAGACTAACGACCCAAGTGAAAATGGGCAAGACACAGGAATAAGCAATTCTCAGTTAAAAAACCCAAATAAAGGTGCTCAAACCCCTTAGTTACCAGGAAATGCCAATTAAAGCAAGGAGATACTATTGTATAATATTAGAAAGGTGGGAAATTAAAAATTTGACATTATTGACTATTCTTGAAGATGCAGACTTGAATAAATAGTGGAACTTGAAGTTTAGGTACAATCGTTTTATAAAGCAATTTGCAATACTGGTATTACTGTTGTGTGATAATTTTGTTGCTAAAAATCCTAAAAATATGAAAAACTAACCAGTAAAGGTAACGGTGTCCTTAAATGGTACATATTAAGCACTCAACTACTACCCATACGGCTGGCAGTTCAAACCCACCCAGAGGTGCGTTGGAAGTAGAGTGTGATCTGCTTCTGGAAGCTACAGTATTGAGAACACTAAGAAGTGTAGTTCTACCTGCACACATGGCATCTGAGTTACAACTGACTCATGGCAAATCACCACCACCATCAAAATAACAGGAGAAAAATGGTTAAGATAAAACTTGGGTCACTTAGTAAGCAGAGCACTAACAAAACCAGTAATTGGTACCTGAAGATTTAACTCTGATTATTCAAGCAGGAAGCTTTTGTCTGGAGACTGTCACTTTGTGTGCTGTCTAGTTAACTCTGAGTCACAGTGACACTATAGGACAGGACAGAAGTGCCTCACAGGATTTCTAAGACTAAATATTTACAGAAGCCGATTGTCACATCTTTCTTCCATGGAATGGCTAGCAAGTTTTAACTACAGACCTTTCCGTTAACAGCCAAGTGCTTTCACTACCAAGTAAGCAGCCTTCCTTTTTCTGATATACCCAAATCAAACCACTGCCAGAGTCTATACTGACTCATAGCAGACCCCTGCACATTTCCTAGACTGTAACTGTTTCGGAGTAGAGCCCAGTCTTTCCCCCTAAGAGCTGCTGGTGGGTTTGAACCTCTGACCACTACAGCACTAGGGCACCTCTGACATATGGCAACCCTACATGGCAGAAGAAAACTGCCCCAAAGGGTTTCTTAGGCCGTATTCTTTAAGGGAGAAGATCACCATGTCTTTTTGTCTTTGGAGCTTCTGAGGGATTCAAACTACCAACCTTTCTGTTAGCATCTGAAAGCTTAACTATGCACTACCAGTGGGGTTTCTTGGGGGCTGCTACAGTGAATATTAAAAATACACAGGAATAATATTATGGAAACACTAGTTATATTTTGATTAGCATGGAGCTGGCAAGTGATAAACAAATGGAAGTAGAATTCTAAGTCATCGGGCTACTGAGGTGTGCTCAAGAGCCAATGCAACCTGTCCTGAATAGGAGGCTATACGGTATGTGGGCAGAGCTCTTGGGAAGGACTGGATGTATGTACTCATTTTTTGCTGTTACTATTATTTTACAGAGTAAAAGAGTCCCTGCTGCCACTGCAGCAGCTGAAAAGAGGGCTTCTCCCTTCCTGCTGATGGTTGTGACTCTCCTGCTATTCTGGCCCCCCCCACCCCCCACCCCCCGTTTAGAAAAACCACAGGTGACTTTTAAGTAAACAGTTTATCATCCTTTTATTTACCAATCATGTATGAGCTAATTTACTTTCCTGGAATACTGCCGTAACAGATGCTATCTAGGCATTTGAGTAGATGTACGAATATACCCCCAAGAACCATGAAGTTCACACTTATGAAGAGTTTCTGTAGAGAAACTCTTGAACATGGACACAAGGAGACAGCCACAGTGCTGCTTAAACTCACTGCCATCAAGTCGAATCTGACTCAGGGTGACCCTACAGAACAGGGTAGAACTGCCCCTGTGGGTGTCTGAGACTGCAACTCTTCATGGGAGTAGAAAAACCTCATCTTTCTTCCATGGAGTGGCTGGTGGTTTCAAACAGGTGACCTTGCAGATTGCAGCCCAATGTGTAACCACTATGACACTAGAGCTCCTGCAGTGGTGCTTACAACACTGCAAAAGTGAAAACCATATAATGGTTATAGCAACTGAATATAGAATGTTGCTTCGTTTTCCAATGAAACAATAATCAGTAGCTAAAATGAATGGCCTTGAACTATATGACTGAAGAAAGATTTATTTCAAAATTATACTGTTGATGTAAAAAGATGTTCAATATCATTAGTCATTAGGGAAACAAAAATTAAAACATTACATTTACTATGACAGCAGTAATAAAGAGTAATTTTAAGTGCTGGTAAGGATGTGGAGTCATTGGAATTCTTATACATGGCTGGTTAGAAATATATAGTGGTGCAGCCAACTAAGAAAACACAAGTAAACATCTTTCTGGTATTCTCTGCTTTCAGCTAAGAATCATTTGACATAGCAATGATATCCCTTGTTCCGTGTCCTCTTCTGAAGCCGGCCGGAACCTCTGGCAGTTCCCTGCCAATGTACTGCCGTGACCATTGTTGGATGGTCGTCAGCAAAATTGTATTTGCATGTGCTGTCCATGACATCATTTTACAGTTTGAACATTCTGTTGGGTCACTTTTCTTAGAATGGGACAAAAATGGATCTCTTCTGGTCAGCTGGCCAAGTAACTGACTTCCAATTTCCAGGCATAGATGAGGAGTGTGCTTCATCAGCTTACAGCAACCTTTCAATGGGCACTCCCCCAGTTCCTGGAGGCTTGCGTTTGGCTAATGCTTTCAGTGCAGCGTGAGCTTCTTTTCGCAGCACCATTGGTCCTCGCTCAGATGCTACCTGCTGAAATGTGTAAGGTTGACTCGTTCTTTTTGGTAGTGACTGTATTCTTGCCATCTTCCTTTGATGTTTCCTGCATCATTCAATATTTTACCTATAGAATCTTTCAATATTGCAACTTGAGGCTTGCATTTTTTTCTTGAGTTCTTTCAGTTTAAGATATGCTAAGCATGTTATTCCTTTTTGGTTTTCTAACTTTACAGGCTGCAAACATTTCATTATAATATTTTACTTTGTCTTCTTGAGCTGCCCTTTGAAATGCTCTATTCAGCTCTTTTACTTCATAATTTCCTTCATTTGCCTTAGCTAATCTATGATTAACAAGAGGAAAAAAAATGCAGTACAGAAAAAGTAGAGTGTTATGATTGAGACATAACATGGATTTTTACTCAGTAATAAAAAGAAAACAAGTTTCTGACACATGCTACAATACAGAAAAGACCACAAATTGTATGATTTCACTTATATGATGTGGCCTGGAGAAAAAAATTTAGATAGACAAGGAAGTGGTTACTTGGAGCTGGAGGTGGGAATGGCTATGATGGTAAACGGGCACAAGTGCTCTTTTTGGGGTAATGGAAATGTTCTAAAATTGGTTAGAGGAATTTTTGCGCAACTCTAAATTTACTATAAATTGCTGAACTTCACAATAAAAACGGGCAAATCATATGTAGTGTAAATCACACCTCAGCAAATTTGATAAGAAACATTATTAAGAAAAGATTAAGCTGCAGAGCTCCACGCCAAATAGAAAACTTCAGGTAACGCTTGTCTTTCTAAAGTTCACTTCACACCTCTCCATGTGCAGTTCCTATGATCTGTCTTGTTTGTGTGTTTGTTTTTTGCTGAGAGAAACAAGAGTCTTCGAGGAAAAAGGCTAGCAGTAAAACTAGTTCTGCAGCAAGCAACTAAAGAGGCAGCATGCACCCTGAGCTATGAGACCGGCTGTGCCAAGACCCCTCCCTGGGAACCAGACTCAGCATCTCCGCATGAGCCACGGGAAGCTCTGAACACGGCCTGCTAGTGTTATTTTAGGTTTTCTGTATAATTGGGTATGATGTTGTCATTTTTGGGGGGTCTGAGACTGCACAAAAATTTTTCTCATATAAATTATTGGCAATTATTTCTTCACTTTATACCATTTTAGTTTATGAGATATTTCAAAGGAATACTCTACATTCAGAGAGCAGAGAAAATCTATGTTTATGTAATATTTAAAATGTAAAACTAGGAGACATATAAAAAAGATTTAAAAGACAGATATAAGAACAATTAATTTATACCAACTTCAAGATAGTGCTTAGCTCTCCAAAGAGGGAGGATTTTTGCTAAACTTACAATGTTTGCTTCTAAGAAGAAAGAGGGGGGAAGTAACCACTACCCCCAAAAACCAAAACGTTCATTCAAATATCTCTCAGTGCTGGACACAGCGATGCCCGTTACAGTATTTTCTGTAGGTGGGAAAACAAAATCTCACCTTTGTTCATCTCAGTCTCTCTGTGGACTTCTACCATATTAGCTGGGGTACAGTGAAGCATTTCTTGCGACAAAACTTCTGAGTGCAATGTTAACTCAGCAGAGAACTCCTGGGATCCATCACTGTAGTCCACAGATCCTGATAATGTTCTGTTCAATTAAAGCATATCCTTTATAACAAACTAGATAATTAAGCAAAGAAATTAGTTCCAAGATATATAATAAATAACCACTTACACAGAGAAATCATTCTGTTTGAGAATTTCCTGAAGTCTCTTCTGAAATTTTTTTTCACTTTCTGTGGCTGGCACAAACCTGCGATCTTTGAATTTTAAAAAATATATTAAAAAATGTAGATAACAAATAAATGAACTTTCGTTTCTCCTAGCTTTAAGAAATGATAGCAATTTCCTACCTTTCTCTTGACACAATACTAACACCTAAATGTAGTCCTATTATAAAGTCAAACAAAAAATAAAACGAGTGGTACTATAATTTTACAATGATTTACTTAAGGTCAGCTTAAGATTAAGGACTACCATTATTACCTAACTATACAACAGAAAATATTGATTCCCATCTATTATTGTAATTAATATACATACATATAGAACCTAGACATCTTTTCCTTATAAAATACAGTATCTCCATTTTAAAATGCATCAGAAGTACTCAAAATTTACCCAAGTATTTTTTTGTGCCCAAGATATAAAATATTTTAAAAAAATAAATTTGACTATAATGTAAGCTATGACTTTTTTCCAAATTGAATTACCTTTTCTTTTTCTACTATTATCAAGGTTGGGTTTTGTTTTTGTTTTTTTGTATCCATGGTATTTATTTAGGCACCCTCAAATTCTTCTTGAATATAGCCGGGTTTAATAATAATCAACACAAGTACTTTCTTCAGAGGTGTAGATAATGAAATGAGATTTTTTATAACATGGAGAAAATAACTTAAGGGCAGTACTTCATGAATTAAGTAATCTTTTCAATTTGTAATAAACTAAAAATCACAGCACTTCTAAGTTAAGTTTTGTGATCTGTGAGGATCCTATAGCTCATTTGGAAGGCTATAATTTATTCGAAGGCAAAAATGGCACACAAAAGTAGTCATGGGGATATGGAAGCGTGCACTGAAACTTAAGGGCCCTGCAGATGTCAACAGGTGACGCTTTGGAGATAAGTATAAAGAGAGAAAATTACTGATTGCAGGGAAATGAAAATAGGAAAGAAATAGAGAAAATGTATACATAATTTAAAAAGTACAACATAATGTTAAGGTGAAAATTTAATGGCTTAGTTTTAGCTACAATATTTAGTTTTAATAACCATCGGAGTACTTTTGGGTTGATACCTTGTGATTCAGGCTGGCTAATTTGAGAAGTTTCATTTCTGTTTCTTCGTCGTTGCTTTTCATCTTCCCATATGGCCTGCAGGCCAGGGTTTCCACCAATTTGAGCTGTAATTACAGTAATACTTCAATACTAAAAGGGTCAAAGTGAAAAATCCTTAAAAATATAAACTCAAACTTTAATAAATACTGTTTAACAGAGGGTGGGTTGGAAAGGGGGAACCGATTATAAGCATCTTCATATAACCTCTTCCCTGAGGGACAGACAACAGAAAATCAGGTGAAGAGGGACGTCGTACAGTGTAAGATATGAAAAAATAATAATTTATAAATTATCACAAGGATTTATGAGGGAGGGGGGGAGCGGGGAGGGAGGGAAAAAATGAGGAGCTGATGCCAGGGGCTTAGGTAGAGAGCAAATGTTTTGAGAATGATGAGGGCAATGAATGTACAAATGTGCTTTACACAATTGATGTCTGTATGGATTGTGATAAGAGTTGCATGAGCCCCTAATAAGATGATAAAAGACTGTTACCTATGCTACACCATGCTTCAAGACAAAATTTCATTTATTTCTAATTATAAATAAATATTTCATAATTAAAAATTGTTTAATGAAATAATTACCTATTTTGTGAAATACAACAGACTTACACATTTTCCCAACCTATGCTTTTCACCTTACTCTTTAAGTTTTCTTTCTACTGGCTCCCGTAAACACCCAGCAAATGAGAAAATTTAAGTATCTGATGATAGTCAATAGCTTTAGTGGCAAAGTAGGTTACGTATTAGGCTGCTAACCCCAAGGTTGGTAGTTCAAATTTGGCAGCAGCTGGTCATAAGGAGAAAGATGAGGCTTTCTGCTCCAATAAAAATTTACTGCCATGGAAACCCAAAGAGTGTCTACTCTGTCTTTCAGGGTCACTCTGAGTTGGAATTTGTTTTTTTTGAGATAACAGATCTATGCGTGCCTTCCCTGACTACTAGAAATAAAAAGCTAAAAAGTAGAGTATATGAAATTCTAATATGTTGGTGAACAATTAGTGAATAAATAAACTACATAATTAGAACTATAGAAGCAATCTTCCTAACATATTGCATCTTCTTTCTATAACATCATACTTTCCTAGTAATGTTTTATTCCCTAATTTTCCACTTTATTTTTGCTGACTTAAAAATAATATAACATTCCCCCCTCAAAGCTATAAATTTAATAAAAAAACAATCTTATGACCTTCAAAGAACTTTCCATTACACTTAATACATTTGTCAAATCTAGAAGTCCATGCTTGGAAACATTTTTCAAACTCATCTGTTTGGATGGCAGACAAGCACCTCTCACTTTTTTTTTCTTGACCACTTCTACATCCTCAAATGGCTATCCTTTCAAGTCCCTATTCAATCGTGGAAACAAAAAGAAGTTGCATGGAGCGAGGTCAGGTGAATAAGGTGTGAGGGGCAAAAGAGGAATGCTGTTTTTTTGTCCCCAAACTGGTGCACTGTGATGGCTGCATAAGCAGGTGCAATGTTGTGGTGGCAAAACTAGTCCCTCATCTCCTACAAATTAGGCCTTTTGGGATCGCACACTGTTTTGCAATCTTTTCAGAACCTCTAAACCAGTGGTTCTCAACCTGTGGGACATGACCCTTTTGGTTGTCGAATGACTCTTTACAGGGGTCACCAGATTCATAACAGTAGCAAAATTACAGTTATAAAGTAGCAAAACAATAATTTAATATTTTTATTGGGGGCTCTTACATCTCTTATCACAATCCATGCATTCATCCAGTGTGTAGGGAGACATTGGTCAGTGTAAGACATTAAAAAATAATAATAATTCATAAATTATCAAGGGTTCATGAGTTAGGGAAAAATGAGGAGCTGATACTAAGGGCTCAAGTAGAAAGAAAATGTTTTGAAAATGATGATGGCAACATGTACAAATGTGCTTGACATAATATATGGATGTATGGATTGATATAAGAGGTGTTCGAGCCCCCAATAAAATGATGAAAAATAAAATAAAAATAGCTATGTTAGTTTACAGAGCAAAGAACAATGAGGAAAATCAAAGCTACAATTAGTCACTCAAAGAAACAATTAGTCCAAGGATTAAGAGACTACACAAACCTGAGCCTCCATGACTACGAGACTAGAGAGTGCCAGCTACCACCACTGACCACTGTGATAATACTTAGCTACCGTTGCTTTGGAAGGGATCACATTAGAAAGTTCTGGAAAGAGTGGGAGAAAAATGTGGAACAAAACTCAAAATAAAAAAAGAAAAGACTGGGCTGACTGGTCATATGGAGACTGGTGGAACCCCTGGGACTATGGCCCTTCGTTACTCCTCAAGTTTGGAAATGAACTCACTCAGGGTGGCTCACTTTGCGGACAACCAATAAACACATCTATAAAGCGAATAGTAACACCAGGGAGGTGTGCACTCCCTTTAACACTCAACAATTTGATATCAAAGAATAGTACTCACCTGAGGACAAATTTCAGAAGGCCAGAAAGGTTAGGTAAAAGGAGGAATGGAAAAGGGAAACAGTCGGAAGTAGGATTACAATCAATGACAGGAAACGGAACGTGTATGGAAAACTGAACGTGTATGGTTTGCTTCACAAACCTTCACTCATATAACTCAAGTTAAAAAACATACACAACCACAGCAAAAAAACTCTATGTATATACCTTCAATGTCCAGCCGGTTTAAGATATCAGCAGCTACAGCATCCACTTCTAATTCACAGGTACTCTGTGGTTCAATGCCTTCCAATAATAAAGAGCTGTAATCAAAACACAACGAAGTACAATAACTATGCTAGAACAAAATCTGTGAATGTTTTTTAATGTTCACAATATTTCCAGTTCTGGTGTTGTCTTACGTTATTTAATGCTGCTAAAACAGAAATACAAGTAGGTGGCTTGAACAAATAGAAATTTATTTTCTTACAGTTAGGTGGAAAGAAGTCAAAATTCAAAGCTCTGGCTCTAGGGGACGACTTTCTCAACTCTGGAAGAAGGTCATTGTCTCCATGTGTCTGGCCATTGATCTTACCCCATTATTTCCTTTGTTTCCTTGCTTAGTCTTTTTATATGACTCAAGACACATTCTATACCAATTCTGCCTCAATAAGATAAAAAAGACCAACCATTTGCAAGTCGGATTATAACTACAGGCACATACTTTGGGGCCATAATTCAATCCATAATAGTCACTCAAAAACCACTCTACAGTAGATTACGGTGTTTAATTAATTCACAAATACTTATGACATTATATTGTGTGTGTATACAGAAATGAAAACCAGGAAGAGAAAGATACAAAATATATCGACAGAATCTCTAAAAAAATGTTTTTGTGCTCTGCTGTTAACCAAAGAGCTGACAGTTTGAGCATACTCAGAGGCACCTCACACGAATTCGCTTCTGAAAAATTAGTCAGCCTATGGAACACACTTGTACTATGGAACACATGGATTTGTCATTAGCTGCAACCTAAAGCAACGCTTTATTTTATTAAAAATTGTATTGACATCCCTAGAAATCCTTTTGCAGTATAGTTTACATCCCTTTTCAGTATAGTTTCCTTATATTACGTGCATATGAAATGGGCAGCAGCGCTGATAATGCAGTAATTAAATAATCAGCTACTAACTGAGAAGTCATTCCCAGTGGCAGTCTGCTCCCATGAAGCATTAGAGCCTTGGAAATCCAATGGGATAGTTCTACTGTGTTCTACAGAGTTGATGTAAATCAGAATTGACTCGATGAAAGTGAGTATGCTTTGGTATTTTGAATTAAGATCCTTTGCATTTTATTCTCCATTACATCCTAAAAAAAAAAAAACATATCCAGGAAAGAAAGGGATAGAGTAATAGTGCCAACAAAGGGATGCATTCATAATGCACATATGCACTCAATTGTTCAGGGACATTTTGCTCAACAATTATTTTACTCACTGTCATTAAGTTGATTCCAACTCATAGTGACCCAATAGAAAGGAGGAGAACTGCCCCTCTGTGTTGAGACTACACATCTGTATAGGAATAGAAGCCTCAAACAGACAGACAGACAATCACAAATGTACTGCCATCATCAGGTCAATTCTAACTCACGGACCCTATAGAACAGGGTAGAACTTCCCCTGTGGGTTTCTGACACTGTAACTCTTTACAGGAGTAGAAAGCCTCATATTTCTCCCTCAGTGGTTTCAAACTGCTGACCTTGCGGTTAGCAGCCCAACACATAATCCACTATGCCACTAGACTTCAGAAGCCTCATAGATGAGATGATTAGGGACAAAAAGAGAACATAAAATACAAATGAGAGAAAATGAGCACACTAAAACCAGGTTCAATGATACTTACTGTTTGCCCTGCCCTCAACTACTTCAGAACTGGAGAATTCTTTAAAATTCCCCAAAGCTATACAATTGAAAAACCATAGGAACATCCAATAGTAGAATTACAGCTAGAAAAAAAAACGGTGATGCCACAAGGTTATTAATTTTATAAATACAAACTACAGAAGTTTGCTGTTGTATTTGCCAACAAGGTTCTGTTTTTTGTCAGAGCCATGAAAGAGAACATTAGGAATGTCCCTGGTAGAATGAAAAAACAAAATCTAGTGTGGATCACAATGTACTTACATCAAAATTTAGGTCTCTACTAATTGACTTTACAATTCTGACAGCATGACTATGCATATCCCTCAATTATGATCAAAGAGGATTCACTGGAAGCTTAATCTATGTGTGGACCCTGCAAATGGAGTTTGGACTTCTGCTGTCATCCACAGCCTTCTACAAATCAGGGGCTCACAAATTAAACTCTGATATCATTCCCTCCTCCAGACTTGGATTTTATTATTTACAATCCTTGGATCACACACACTTGTGTGCTTCTTCCATGTGAACTTAGTTGATGCTTTGTTTAGATAGCTGCTTGTTTGAAGACAAGCCTTGAAGACCCCAGATGTATTCTTCCTGATAGGCAGGCACCATCTAGTTTTTTCATTCGTTTGGCATAGCACCCATATATCTTCAGTGATATGTTTATGAGGGCTAACATCAAGCAGGGCCATATCCTACGAACTAATTGTTCTTAGATTGGGGCTAGAATTAAGTGTGAGCCCCAAATACATTCATTTACTTATGGTTTATAGATATCCCTGGTTTATCTTAGAGCCCTTTCATTGTCATTTAATGTTAAAGAATATAATCATTTCCCTGACATTAGGTAATTCTATTGATAGTGCCATCATTGTAACATATTAATGCTGAGATTTGTTTTTTGATAAACATAACTCTTAATTCTATATAATAAAAGGTTGACACTATATTAAGTCACAGAAGCTACTGATTTCTAATCTTACTTAGGATACATGTTAACACGTTTTCTTTTCCTTTGCAATACTATCTAACCTTGGTATTTCATCTTCTTCCCAGCAAAATAGATAATCAGTAAAGGAATTTCCTGATAACTGATCCTTGCAAGTTCCACTGGGATGCATTGTGGCACCTAGAAATAGAAAGGTAAAAGGAAATACATTTTTAGTTTGCATTATTCATTAATTATCCGATAAGTAAGATAACAGCTACCATTGACCAGTTTGTCATCCTGTGTTGGCTTGTGTGTTGCTGGAAGCTTTGCCACTGTTATTTCAGATACCAGCAGGATCACCCATAGTGGACTTTTCTTTCTTAAATTAATCATTTTACTGGGAGCACTTACAGATACTACAACAGTCCATAATTCAATTAGATCTAGCATAATTGTGCAAGTGCTACCATCGTCAGGTTAAAAACATTTTCTTTCTTCTTGAACTCTTTCATATCTGCTTCCATTTATCCCTTCCACTGCCCCCCACCCCCATGTTATCAGGAGGGAAGAAAGTTAAGCAGTTAACAGTCATCTCTGTCTCTTTCTCCATGGGACAAAGGGAGTTCCTGGGCAGTCAAGCATACCTCATTATGCATAGATGACTTTCCTCCTGGGGAATCTTAAGGACCATTCAAATTTAGCAGTTGATAAAATACAACAGCTATTAAGTCACACAACACAATTGTTCAACTTGGGAATTTTATACTATCTAAGATACTGAGAGATGAGGAAAATTGGAACTTGTTAAGCTACATCTGAGATTATTATTATTATCCACTAGCATTAGGTCATCAACAAGTTAATTATTTTTGGCTTCATATTACAAGTTATCACCATAAGACAATATTTTAAAAGAGGTATTGCTGTGTATAATTCACTACTCAAAGAAATTTCTAACAAGTTAGAGAAACAAATATAACTATTTGTAAATTTAAGACTATACAATATGACAAAATAATTTATAAATTATCAAGGGTTCATGGGAGGAGCAGAGAAGTAGGGGGAAAATGAGGAGCTGATGCCAGGGACTTATGTGGAGAGCAAATGTTTTGAGAATGATGAGGGTAACGAATGTACAAATGTGCTTTATACAATTGATGTATGTATGGATTGTGATGAGTTGTATGAGTCCCCAATAAAATGGTAAAAAAATACGGTGAAAAAAAGACTATACATTACAGCACTAGAAACAGTAACAATTTGATAAAGATTCTGAATTATACTTTTAAAAAAATCTGCAGTAAATAATTTTAATATCAAATTCTTGGTAGTCTAGGGTGTTATAGTTCAGCAATTCTGGCCCATGGAGACTAATTTTTCTCATGGGTCAGTATCTATATTTTGTGTTATATATATTATATTTGAAATTTCATTTCTTTTTTTTGAAATTTCATTTCTATGAATAATCTGAAACCTAGAATTTAGTTACATAAGCTCTGAAAAGGATTTGCATTTAATTCCGCATATCAAAGTATATTATTATCCTAAAGTCACTATCAGATCACGTTTTAAATTTGAGACTCTCTTTAACTCCCAGATGATTCAAAGCGTCTCCAAGGATGCCCCACGCTTCCCAGATTGTGCTCAAGTTAGGGGAGTCTGTGGAGCGCTGCCATGTGTCCAGCAAAGCTGTGGGCTTGGTTTCTGTCTCTCTCACCTGGTGAGGCTCTTTCAAGGAAGGTTCTAAATGTTCCATGATTAGTAAATGCCTTCAGAGAAAATTGATGTGTTCAACACTCTATTCGCTTCTTTGGTTGGTAGTCTTTATTGCTATCTAATCTCTTTTATGATCCCCATACCCCCACCCCGCTAGTTTACCTAGTTTTTTAAGTTGTTTTAAGAAGAAGAGCTGGTTTCAATAATTTAACCCACTATTCAGAAAAACAAAAAGTCTTCTAGGATGATTTCTGAAAAGAGTTTGGGTAAAAGAGATAAGAGGAGAGGATGTTATAAGAAAATGGCTGAGATGGGAGAACAAAATAAAAATTAAAAAAGAAAGAAAATGGCTGATTAAACTAAGAATTTTTAAAATGACCTCTAGTTTAAGAAGATTGGGAGTAAAGGGAAAGAAGAAAGAAAGAAAAAATCCAAAAGGGACTGCTGATTTCATTTTAAGAGAAGGGATCCAAGAAGAGTAAGAAGGCAACAGATCCTGGAACATTCTCTCTAACATAACATGCATTAACACCTTCCTGAACATATTTTGGAGAATGTTCCAAGAGAAAAAGAGAGAGTGATTTGAACAAAGTTGAATGGGTTTAAAATTTTGGGAGTAAAATGCTTCCTTAGTGTAAGACTCAGTCTTTATGTGCATTGCAATTTTTAAAAAGTATGGCAGTTAGGAAGAGGGGCAAACAGAGAGTGATAAGAGAAACACCGCGGCAATGACTACGATGCACTAAACAAAAATTCCCAACAGTGGCCCTATTGTACACTGATGAATGAACTGCAAGTGCGCTGAGAAACTGGTCCCCCCTCAACTCTGGGCAAAACTCGACGTACCACCCCATAGTTAATTCTGTCAACATGGAACCTTTACTTCAGGATGGCATACAATTATTATTTTAAAAATAATTTTATTGGGGGCTCGTACAATTCTCATCAGAATTCTTACATACACCCATTGTGTCAAGCACATTTGTACATTCGCTGCCATCTTCATTCTCAAAACATTTGCCTTCTACCTGAGCCCTTAATATCTGCTGCTCACTTTCCCCCCTCCCTCCCTTCTCCCCCCACCCTCATGAACCCTCCACAATTCATAAATTATTTTGTCATATGTTACACTGTCTGACATTTTCCCCTGCCCTCTTCTCTGCTGTCCATCCCCCAATGAGGAGGCTATATGTAGATTCTTGGCATCGGTCCCCCCTTTCTACCCCACATTGCCTCCAACCTCCAGGCATCGCCACTCTCACCACTGGTCCTGAAGGGGTCATCTGTCCTGGATTCCCTGTGTTTCCAGTTGCTATCTGTACCAGTGTACATCCTCTGGTCTAGCCAAATTTGAAAGGTAGAATTGGGATCATGACAGTGCGGGGGGGAGGAACATTTAAGAATTAAGAGGATACTAAATGCTTCCTCCCCCCTACACCCCACTATCATGATCCGAATTTTACCTTGCACGTCTGGATAGAGCAGAGGATGTACACTGGTGCAGATAGGAGCTGGAGGCACAGGGAATCCAGGGCGGATGACACCTTCAGGACTAGGGGTGTGAAGGGCGATACTGGGAGGGTAGAGAGTGAGTGGGTTGGAAAGAGGGAACCGATTACAAGGATCTACATGTGACCTCTTCCCTGGGGGACGGACAACAGAAAAGCGGGTGAAGGGAGACTTGGGCAGGGCAAGATACGACAAAATAATAATTTATAAATTATCAAGGGCTCATGAGGGAGGGGGGAGTGGGGAGGGAGGGGAAAAAAAGAGGACCTGATGGCAGGGGCTGAAGTGGAGAGCAAATGCTTTGAAAATGATGAGGGCAAAGAATGTACAGATGTGTTTTACACAATTGATGTATGTATGGATTGTGATAAGAGTTGTAAGAGCCCCTAATAAAATGTTTAAAAAAAAAAAAAAAGAACTAGAGGAAAGTTGTTTCATCGTTGCTACCCTGCACCCTGACTAGCTCATCTCCTCCCCACAACCCTTCAGTAAGGGGGTGTCCAGTTGCCTTTCGATGGGCTTTGAGTCTACACTCTGCACTCTCCCACATCTACAATGATATGATTTTTTGTTTTTTGATGCTTGATACCTGATCCCTTCGACAGCTCGTGATCACACAGGCTGGTTTGCTTCTTCCCTGTGGACTTTGTTGCTTCTGAGCTAGATGGTTCCTTGTTTATCTTCAAGCCTTTAAGACCCCAGACGCTGTATCTTTTGATAGCTGGGCACCATCAGCTTTCTTCATCATGTTTGCTTATGTACACGTTTGTCTTCAGTGATTGTATCAGGAAGGTGGGCACCCACTTATAAGATTTTTAGTTCTTTGATGTCTAGTAACTGGTCCCTTCTCACCTCGTGGTCAGACAGGCTGGTGTGCTTCTTCCATGTGGGCTTTGATGCTTCTCAGCTAGATGGCTGCTTGTTTATCTTCAAGCCTTTAAGACCCCAGACACTTTATCTTTTGATAGCCGGGCAACATTAGCTTTTTTCACATTTGCTTATGCACACATTTTTCTTCAGCAATTGTGTCGGGAAGGTGTGCAAGGATGGCATACAATTATTATACATATCAAAATCAAAAGACATGATTCAAGAATATTCTTAATTCCTGTTAATCATCTGATTAAAGTAAAAGTAAAGAAGTGAAAACATTGCAGGTAGAATGGAAGACAGCCTTAAAAATGATACTCTAGAAAACAGAGTAACTAAAAAGTTCTCAAAAGATTAATTTTATTTAAATGAGAGCTGAATTAATTTATAATATGATCAAGTACTCATTTTGTATCAAATGATATTCCACGTCCTAAGGATGTCATAGACAACTTGACAACTCAAGATCTTCTCTCTGAGTTTATACACTGTGGAAGGGCCAGTGTATAAATTAACAAAAATATCAGTCAGTGAATGTTAAGTGTTTTGTAGAGAATTAAATTAGAAGTGATAGAGTGGCCACTTGGATTAGGTGTTAAAGGAAGGGTTCTCCATAGCTGACTTTAAATTGAGGTTACAATGACACGAAGTAGCCAAATAGTGGTAGATCACGAAGAGTATTCTAGATAGTGAAGCCAACAGTGCATGGATCTAAGCAGACAAGTATGAAATGAAGGGACTTCAAAAACTTCATAGAAATTTTTCACTATCTTTTCATTCCATTTGTCTATGAACTTTTTGAAGCCCCTTGCATAGATACTGGAAGAAAGCCAGTGACGTCAGAAAGTAATGGATTCACAGCAAGAATTTTAAAAACCATAATGGCGCTGGAGGTTAATGGTAGAGCATGTGGAACTTTGTAAATTAGGAAAATGATTAGATTTGAACTTGTAATTTTAGTAGCCAATTAAGTTCACTGTACTTTCTTTGGAAATACTTGTTTGTCCTGATGGAGATGATAACACTTTATCAGGACAAAATGGCAGATAGTTTAAAAAGTACCAATTCTAAAGTTTGTTAGTATAATTTTTTAAAAACATTAGATAGGGCAATACAGGTCCCCAAAAAGGGAAGATAACAAATATTTCAGAACTGCCTATGTATCAGGTAATTTATACACATGTCCTATCTTGTGCAATCCTCAAAACCTTCCTGCGTTTCTAGAAAGACCAGTATGTTCATTATGTCTAATAACACAGTCCAGTGATAATAAAGATGAGAGCTCAATTTGGGGGCGTCAAACCCATGGTATTTCCAGAATGGTACTAATGTCCTCCCCATATTACATCAGACATACATGTTCTATGAAAACCAAGCTATAATGTTCACTTCTTAAGGAGTACAGGAAACTTGCAAATATGAGGAGCTTCAAAAAGTTTGTGAAAAAATTGAATTAAAAGATAAAGAAATTTCTTCCATTAACTTTTTGAAACTATTCCTATTGTAAAAATTAAGGCATATACTCCTCATAAGTAATCAGTGGATTAAGGAATATTTTACAAGGGAAATTAGAAAATCCTGAGATGAATCAAAAGATACACATTATATACGAGGGGTCATGCCTCCCCAAAATGGGAGTTTTTTCCCCCTCAAAGCTATGTAATTTTTTTTTACAAAGCAACCTTATCACTTTCAAAGTACTCTCCATTGCACGTAATACATTTGCCAAATCTGCAATTCCATTCTTAAACTCATTTTTCAAACTCGTCTCTTTTTGGATGGCTGACAGCACCTCCCTCATTTTTTCTTCACCTCTTCTAAGTTGTCAAATTGCTGTCCTTTCATGTCCCTCTGCATTCACAGAAACAAAAAGAAGTTGCATGGAGTAAGGTGCGTGGGGCAAGAGAGGTATGCTATTTTTTGGCCAAAAACTGGTGCAATGAGATGGTTGCATGAGCAGGTGCATGCTGTGGTGGCAAAACCAGTCCCATCTGCCACCAATCAGGCTTTTTAGTCACACAGTTATGCAACTTTTCAGAACCTCTAAATAGAAAGCTTGATTAACAGTCTGACCTGGTGGAATGAACTGCAAACGCACTAGGAGTCAACATTTACATCTATTCAGGAAGGTGACCGACATCCAGACAAGCTTTTCCATCAAGGGACATTTCACCTTTTTTGAAATGAGAAAAGCACTTGTGCACTTGAGTTTTTCCCATAGCGCTGTCCTCGTAAGCTGTGTTCAATATCACGACAGTTTCTGCAATATCACTACAGTTTTTCCCAAGCAGTGAACAAAATTTCAGTCACATGTTGTTCTCTTAAATTGGCCATCATTAAAAAAAAGGTTCAACCAAAACTGCTTTCACGAAAAAATTCACTGTGATTAGAAAGAACCTTCCCAGGTGACGTCAGTGGGTGCACTAACTCAAACCAAGTTCCTTGATGCTCGCCTAGTGGGAAACATGTGTACTCTGAGAGCTCTGCTCTGCCCAGCACAATCTGGGTTGTTTTTTTATACCCCCCCATATACCTCAACCTACAGGGTGCAGGGCAAAACACTGTAGAATTTAAAATTTATGCAGGTAAATGCCTACATTTTAAAAAAGAAGATGATTATGGAATTCTACGTGGTGGGAGAGTAGGGAGTGCTAGTTAATGGGCATGGGTGTCTTTATGAGGGGACTCGGGTGATGGTTTCACAACTCTGAATATGCTAAAAGTCACGAATCACACACTTTAAATGAGTGAATTGTATATGACTTATACTTCATTATCTGTTACAAAAACAAAGACAACAAAAATAATTTCTTTTAAGATGCTTCACCTGACTCATTTGAATCCCAATTCAATTCTTAATTTCTAAGTGTATGTGCTATTTTATAAATCATGATTAAATACCAAATTTTAATCTGTTTGGAAATGTTGGTGATAACATCTGTACAAGTGTGCTTAATACATTTGAATGATGGATGGTTGTAAGATATGTAAGAGATACCCAATAAAATGATTAATAATAATAAAAAAATTTAATCTGAACCTGTGAAATTAACCTTACTTTTCCTTTTTGCTTTCCGGAACTTGACAGCAGCCAGATTTATTAGGTTCATTCCATACAAATTGTAGTCAATGAAGAGCTGGAGGAGGTAGGGAATATGAGCTTCATGAGGCTGGTAAAATTTATTCATTATGGCTCCACTTTGCAAAAGTTCACATATCCTAAATTAGAAGAAAAAGAGTTCTATCAGGAAATTATATTCCCTAAAATGTTAAGATAATTATTATGCAGATAGAGAATAAAATGTAGCATGTAAGCACACAAAAGCTCATTTAGATTTTTATTGAAAGTTTTTGTTAAAAAGCCAGTGTCAAAAGAATTTTAAAATATGAACTTTCCCTTTAAAAATATAGAAATACATTTGAAATCATTACACAAACATTCTAAAAAAGCAAAAAGGAGGGAAGAAAGGAGAAGGGGAACCGATCGCACAACGATCAACACGTTAATATCCCTATCCTACCCCAGGGGGATGAACAACAGAACCACGGGTGAAGGGAGACAATTTATAAAATATAAACAATAATAATTTAAAAGTTATCAAAGGGTCACAAGAGTGGGAGGGAGGGAAAAAAGAGGAACTGATACCAAAGGCTCAAATACACAGTAAATGTTTAGAAAATGATGATGGCAACATATGTACAACCATGCTTGAAACAACTGGTGTATGGAATGTCAGAAGAACTGCAAGAGACCCCAATACATTTTTTTAAAGAAAAAGAAAATGAGATGCATAAGCTCACTGTTCAGAAGTGTCATCACTTATTTTTTCTTAGCTGTTTATTTCTCCCCCACCTTCATGATGGAACATACAAACAACAGACAACTATAATTACCATATATACTTGAGCATAAGCCAACCCGAACATCAGCCGAGGCACCTAATTTTACCACAAAACTGCATTAAAAATGTGCTGAACAACTCAGCTTACACATGAGTATACACAGTATTAAGTGGAATGCAGGGGAAACACATGAAGCATCTAGAAGAGATAGCAAATTGATGATTTCTGTAAGGTCTTTGTGGGGACTCTAAGTCTCTAAGTAGGAGATGAATTCGAGGTACTTTTTCTTCAATACAACGATAGAATAGCTTATGCAGATAAAATTGCAAGGATCAAAAGAAAACAGCTTATTTAGCAACTGAAGCCACTGAATTAAGTTTTGTCAGACTGGAGTGGGGGGGGGGGTTAGAGAGCTAGTGAGAAGACCAACAGGGCAGGGTCTGCTAAGACATTTGAATAGGTGGTGGAATTTGCCTGAGCAGGGAACAGAGCAAGTGAAATGACCAGACTAATCACCAAACGCATAAGATTAGAGATGGAGAGCGAGGAGGCTATAATGGGAAAACTAAGTTAATGGTGGCTGAAACAGGGATCATGGAAAAAAATGATGCCAAAAATACATCAAAAGTGAAAGGGGATATTAAGGGGGATAGAAGGAAAATGTTTTGAGAATGATGATGGCAACAAATGTACATATGTTCTTGACACAATGGATGTATGTATGGATTGTGGTAAGAATTGTACGAGCCCCTAATAAAATGATTTACAAAAAGGGTCAGAATTTGACAAACTAGATGTGGAGAGTGAGGTAAAAAGCTGAGGATGATGTCTAAATATTTAGCTTAAAGCAACTGATGACAATGCTGTCATTTATTAAAGTGGAAAATACTGAAGGAAAAATGGAGTTTTCTTTTTCTTTTTGAGGAGGAAGATGGATTAAGTCAAGGAGCCCTGGTTGCACAATAGTAAAACTGCTTAACTGTTAAAAAAAAAGTTGGCAGTTCAAACACAACAGCTGCTCTGGGCAAGAAAGACGTGGCATTCTGCTTCCTATGGGACAGTTGTGCTCTATCTTCTAGAATTTCTAGAGAAATTTAAATAATCGGCTGAAATGGGACAAGTAAAAAGTGGCAGAGCTAAAACTCAAAACAAATTTTCTGACTGTTGAACCCTCACTCTAGAAGGATTAATCGATCTATTCAGTGGGTGGCTTAATATATTGATATATTTGAAAGTCAAATGTCTAAAGGTTGAAACCAAACCAAACCAAACCATGAAGATAGAAAAGAAGGTTGAATGCCTAAGACAGAAACCCACAGAGTAACTGTTCTTACTATGTTAGGTACTGCTGAGTAGATCTTTCAGCTTCTTGCTTTTGCTTTTTTAAACTGTTTATTGTGATGTGGGTGGACTGCAGAGCAAATTGGTTTTCTGTTCCAAAATTTAAACATATTTAGCTTTAAAAATTTTTAAAATTTATTTATTAAATCATTTTATTGGGGGCTTGTACAATTCTTATCACAATCCATACATACATCCATTGTGTCAAGAACATATGTACATTTGTTGCCATCATCATTCTCAAAACATTTGCCTTCTACCTGAGCCCTTAATATCAGCTGCTCATTTTCCCCCTTCCTCCCCACTACACCTCATGAACTCTTCATCATTCAGAAATTATTATTTTGTCATATATTACACTGTCCGACGTCTCCCCCCACCTTCTTCTCTGCTGTTTCTCTCTCAGGGAGGAAGCTATACGTAGATTTTGTAATCAGTTAATGTTTAGTTTTTTAACACTGTTTGCAATCCACACTCTTCCCACTACACCTCCATGTTTCCCATTTGTATTCACCGCCTACGCCCAGTGAGCAGTCTGCTCTTTTACTTTGTAGCCTGTATCAGAAACTTTGAGTTTATATAAGGTTTTGTTAGCTGTTCACTGCCTCTTTTCTAAGCTACAAGTTCCTTGAGGCCAAGAGTCATGAAAATTTTGCTCACTACTCTTTACCCCACAAATTCCATAGTGCATCATATAATATAGGTACTTTACATATTTAAAAAATGTATACATAAATAATTGTTAAACCAGGCAACTTCAGATGAATACTGAAATAAGAAGACTGTAAAATGTAATGTAAACTTGTTGGAAAAGTTTAATAAGTGATTGCTATAGTCCAAATAAGATAAATCAATTACATTTATACAAGTAGAATTACAATTTAGAAGTTATCTATTCAAAACAAAAATACTTATACCTGGTTCCCTCTTTGAGCACATTTTGTGGCTAGGAAGTTTAACTTTTTATCTCAGGTGTGCAAGAAAAAGTAAGAATCCATAGCTTGCTCTTTTGTACTCAATTAACATGAGAAAGTGTGAGTGGAGGGGATCTTGCCTGAAAACACAAACACACACACACCCCACTCATTCTGGAATATTTGGTACCTTACATAAACCAAACCAAACCAAACCCACTGTAGTTCAGTCAATGCCAACTCATAGTGACCCTATAGGACAGAACTGTCCCTGTACGTTTCCAAGACTATAACCTTTTACAGGAGCAGAAAGCTCCATCTTTCTCTTCAAGTGCAGCTAGTGGTTTCAAACTGCTGACCTTTTGAATCATAGCCCAACTGGTAACCACTATACTACCAGGGTTCCTTCACCTATGCATAATACTGTTTAAGATAAGGCAAGGGGTAAGGCTACAGGAAAAGCTAGCTCTCGCTGATTACCTAGAAAAGGGAATAATCATTGGGATGAAGGACTCAAAAGCCTAATGAATGACCTAATCCAGAGAAAACCTCATGTCCTTGTTGGTTGTGTGTCTCAGTACCTTAATTCATTCTGGGGAGACATTTAATTTGTGTTCTAAGAAAAGGATGGCCCCTTTAGAGCCCAGCACCTGAGGGCAAAGAGATCCTCCTGAAAAATCAATACTCACCCTCTTCATACTAGTCTCCACCAGACAGTAAAAACCCTTGTTTTGAACCCAAAAGATGTCTGAAATCTTTTATATATGTGTCCTTCCTGCCACTAATAACCTGAGCTCCAAGATAATGTAGAAAGTGGGCTAAAGACTAGTTGAATGAAGGGGGCAGGGAAAGACTACTAAACACCCCCCAAAACAAACAAACCAACCAACCTCAGGATATAAGGTTTTATTAAGGAATCAGCCCTACTGGTGTGGTGGTTATGCGTTGGGACTGTGGTCCACAGTCTGCAGTTTGAAACCACCAGCAGCTCTGCAGGAAAAAGATGGGGGGTTTCTATTTGTAATTGGTTACAGTCTCAGAAACCCACAGCATGTTGCTATGAGACAGCCCGAGTTTGATGACAGTGAGTTTGGTTTAGAAAGAACCAGCAAGAGTCAGGAAGCCCTTTCACCCTAGCCTCTCACACATTTCCCCTATGTTTCGAAACTTGAGAGCAAGGTTCTCTTAGTAGTCAATACCTGGGATGGCCAGCAGAGCACTAAGACCATAAAAGGCAGCTTTAACTTCTTACCTACTCCTACAAATTCCATATACCTACGATACAAGGGAAGCTTAAGGGACCATGAACCAAGATCCTGCTATTCTTAAAATATTTTTCCTAGAGCCCCAAACATAAACATTAGCCAATTCATAAATCTCTCTGTAGAAATATATATATGTATTTATCATGGTCTCTTTCTTTAATATATACGGCTTCTGTATTTTTTATTACTAAAGTACTTAAATGATAGTTTTCAGAGACTTATTTATCTTTGTACCTTTTCACCATTGCAGGATTATAAAGATAGATCTTCATAAAGTGTCTTTCCTTCTCATGATAACCATAAAAAGGCCTGAAATATAAGAAAAGGGTATTTTAAATGATTTCCATCAGTCAGAGATAAAGTAACACAACTTACTGCCCTAATTAGACTGTACTGGCTTGATTCCATTTTACTTTAATATTATAAAGCAAAGACCTTCCAATTAAATATTACTTAAAGTGTGGGAAGGAGGGCTTTGAATTAGTCAAACCATACCCAGTTTATTATTTTTTACGGGATCACTTAAAAAATTAGGGACAGAAAGGAGCAGCAAACAACCTCAATTCATCATGACTCTTATAATGTGTCCTTTTTCTGTCTTTTAAATGAATATGTAGTAGAGAAAAGAGGTCTTCCATGCCCTTCTCCCATCTCCTTCACTCCCAGTCTCAAGCCTATCACACTTTCATTTCTTTTTGTGGTTGAAAAAAAAACCTTAGTGTTTCTCAAAAACAGTCCTATAAATAACAACACACATATCATCTTCCCTATTCAGCTGTTACAACTAATTGTGCAAGTTCACAAAGCAGCAACATAAAATGGTATGGATACATAGGGAGATTCTTTGGCAGGAAGTTAAAAAAAAGTCAAATATTGCTCAAAATCAAGCAATAACTCAGAAAAAGTGTGGGACACCGAATTTCTACCATGTTTTTTCTGTGTGCCCAAGTCCTCTAATTTAAAAAAGATGCCAAAAATGCAGGAGATTTATTATGGAAAATACTTGTGACAGAATAAGAAGAGGGAGCCAACAGAGGTTGGGAGAACCATATGGTCTAATGTGAAGTGAAAGAAAGAGGAATGGAAGGAAGTTTGGGTCTTGCATTGCAGTGCAATTCTAATGAAAGTTCAGCAAAGCCATCATGGAAACCTCAAGCTAGTTGCCCCCTAGGAGTCCTGTGTGTCTTATCTTCCTACACTAAGGAACAGGACCTCCTAAGTACCCCTCCCATGTTCAGTCACTGGCTGAGAGCAGTCTCTGCAAAGTGTTTTCAGATCACATGGGGTGATGGATTAGGTTTCAGTATGCAACAGTGGGGTCATCAGTCATTCAGGCTCCTTGCAGTTGAAGATCTGAGAAGGGCATTCTCATGACTGTCATTCCAGATTATGGTGATGTTTCTGATCCTGGGCCATTCGGTGAGAACTACTGGTCTACATGATTCCCATCCTCTCATACCTTTCTAATCTCATTTTGTTCTACTTTCCCCTTTCACGCTGCACCTCCTCTTTCACCTCCTTCAAGTCTTTGCTAAAAAGTCATTTGCCTAGGCAGTGAAATCTTCCTTGATTAAAAACAAACAATTACACTCGCTGCCATCAAAGTGACTCACAGCTACCCTAAAGGACAGAGCAGACTGTTCCACAGGGTTTCTGCCATAACTTTCTCTTGTGAAGTGGTTGATGGGTTCAAACTGTCAGCCTTTTGGTTAGCAGCCAAGTACTTAACCACTGCGCTCCTTCTTCATTATCCTATTTAAAAGTTCCACTTGCCCACTTCTCCACACCTAACTCCTAACGTCTCCTTATCCTGTCCTATACCATCTTTTCTTTCTATAGCATTATTCACCTTTAATAAACAGATTTATTCCATGTACATTCTAAAGGTCTGTTTCCCACCACTACAGAGGTAAGCTCCACGGCAACAAGCACCTCTGGTTTGTTTATCAATCTATCTCAAGTGCCTGGAACAGTGCTTGAGACATTGACCAGGCTTAATACATACTTACAATATGAGTAAATTTCTATAGTATTAGGAAGCTGGAGAAACAGGAAAGATTAAAACAGAGATCAATGTTAACCATTTATCCCTTTTTGATAGACATTTATTTTAAAAGTTATCACAAGAAGCTCTCCCCATTTACACTAACTAGACTAGAGGTAAAGAGAACATGAACAAAGTGTTTTTGAATCAGATGTTTCTTCTAATTAGAATACTAATAGATCTATAGATAAATCAAAATTTGAAAAGATTTATCATATACTTACATTCCTGATACTAATGACACTTTGAACACATGCTGAGCAGTGGAAGATGGATTGCCTAAAGCCACATTAAGTGCTCTGTCGATACTGAACGCCATCTGAGAGAGATAGCTTTCTGGCTGCTGTCCACAACCATCATATGGCACGTAGAGGTAAGGAAAGATGCCATGTAGATGAAGACACGTCTTCTGACCTAAAATGTAACATATTATACAGTTTAGTCTTGAGAAGCTTTCAACATTTTTAGCATTACAATGTCAGTACAAGTCACTTAAATGTTCTAATGGCAGCACAGTTTACCTTAGGTAAAGGTTGAAAATAAACTCAGTTAAACCCACCTCTCTTAACTGTATTTTACAACAGAACACTTAGAAACACTTTGTAAACACCAGCATTTTTATGATTGATTAGTAATTCTAGTGAAAATGATCACAACCCAATCAGTGTTATGTACATCACTGAATCAACCTACAATGCCACTTAGCAGTGTCAGGAAGCTTTTAGGAATTCACTGAAAGTTTACTAAAGACATCAATTAATGTCTGTTTTGCATAAATGTTTTCAAACAAAAGATTTCCCTAAACCCAAGATATCGCCAGGTGAAAAGTAAAATCAGTTTGAGTGTGTGAAATTTTACTATTAGAAAAAACAAACAGCAGCAACAAATCAAAACAAAACCCCTACAGAGCAGTCATCTGCAACAGACTTGAAGATATCTAACTTGTATATTTGGGGGTGGGGGTGGGAACAGGGAGATGAGAGGTAAACACAAGCCTGCACCCTTTCACGAAGTCATTCTATCAACCAAGGTTCAGAAAGGGTTAAATGGTGCTGGCTTGCCAACAGAGGGTCTGCACAGCTCTGATAACGGAATACAGCAAGAAACCACAAACGCAGCGCTACAGAAAGAGCCAAGTGTCTCGGACAAGGTGAGTAACAAGAAAAACAGCATCAAAAGCAGACGCACTGTTACTCCCCTGAACCTGGCAGGCGGTATAGAAGTGGCTCCTGTCATCAGAGACTTGTCCCCAGCCCCCCTTAGGTGCATGCCATTTGTCTAATTTACACAGAGAGGAGAGAGCCATGATGGAAGAACACATCCATTTTTCTCATGCTGTCACTCACTATCCGAGTACAGCTCCTGCCAACACAAGCCACACATTTCTCCTCACCGCTTTTCTCCCTCCCCTCTCAGCTTCACTGTTTGTTTTGTTGGGAACTCCTATTGGAGTTTCATTACACAGTGCTGGATCGCTATTTCCCATTGATAAGTTAGAATGACTCATATAAAGTATTTAGAAAAAAGACCGATGTTCTGTTGTTACCTCAAGTTTATACTACTTATGTGGAGTAACATCAGCTTGTCGCATTTTTAAAGTATAATTACAATGGAATTAACCTAGACATCAGAAGTTTTTATACAGTATGACAAAGTTAGAAAGATCAACCACATAATGAAATAAAATTTGTACATTCCGGACTGTGATTTGAACTGAAAACCTTCATACTTTGGAAGTATTATAAATTGTGTTACTGTTAGATCAGTTTGTTTCTATTTTTACCACCAATTATATTAAAAAACAAACAAACAAGCTAAACTCACTCCCATTGTACCACTGAGTTTATTCCAACTTATGAAATTTTGTTATGAGCAACTACTAAACTACTAAGTGGAATAGGTGGAGATACATAGTCTATATTAAATTTATAAATAAATCTAAGACTCATGATTATAGAATTGAAATCACTTATTTGTATAAGCATAATAAATTCCTAAGATACTAATTTAACAGTTAAAGCTCCTTATTAATGGGATTTTGATAACAGTTTTACAAGAAACAATTTCAAAATAGGATTCCTATAAATAGCTTCCTTACAGGCAGGGTACTCACAAAATTTCTTATGAAAATTAATTCTTCTGTGAAGTAGTGGTCATAGTAATTCTTTCTTTTGACAGTAATCTTCAAGTGTATGATTTAGATTAGAGGCAGGACATTATTTATTTAATAGGCTTTGTGCTGAATATTTATATTATTTTTAAGTCTTCAAACGACTTGTCAAATATCACAGAGGTGAACTTCCCAAAAGTCTGAGTTATTAAATATTTGAAAAAGATATATTTAAGACAGGTCAATTAAATCTAAAACCAGTAACTTTCTACTTAACCATGTTAGTTCAATTTTAAGTTACTGTGTTGGCTTATTGGTGACATAGTGTGTTACATGTTGGACTGTTAATCAAAAGTTCAGAAGGTTGAATCCACTAGCCCTTCCTTGGGCGAAAGATGAGGCTTTCTACTCCTATAAATAGTCACAGCCTTAGAAACTCATAATAAGGGCAGTTGTACCCTGTTCTACAGGGTTGCTATGAATAGGTATCAACATGATGGCAGTGAGTGGGTGAGTGATGGCTTATCATTTTATAATAGCCTATTTCCGTATTTGACTCCCCTACAAATTCTTTAGGCCCTGAAACTGTTTAATGCACGTACAACACAATAAATATTTACTAAATACATGAGTGAATGAAGCTTCGGCAAAATAGAATAACTGCGTAAGGAGAAAGGGATGATGTAAAAGTTTCTGAAGAAGAAAAACACAAATGCACAAAAACAGAGGGGCTCTTGATACAATTATTATAAGGAACTCTGATAAGGGTTACAAGAGGGCATGTGTATGTAGGGCAGCGTGAAATCCTAGTTTATTGCACGTTCCTACCATATGCAAAGTTGTAGTCAGTACATCACAGACATTCCTCTCTGTTTTTAGGATAGTTACGGAATGGCTCAGTACTTTAGTCACCAGCTCACCAAGAACAATCTCCTGAAGCACAATCATAATACAAATAATTCTTGGTATAGTACTGCCTAGTCTAATACATAATACAACAGAAAAAGAAATGTTAAGAAACAAGAAAAAATAAAATAAAGGAAGAGACATGTATACAATGTGGATGAGTCGATTACTTCTTGGCAACAATCACCTGTAAAATCTGTAGTTCTATAACAGTCGTTCTATCTAGACAAGATATATACCACTTCTGTATACTTCTCCATCAGCTTTATGCTGCAAAAATCTGCTGAGTCACACAGCTGTGAAATCTCTCAGGTAAAGTAGTCTACCTTCAACTGCACCAGTTAAGATTTCAGCTCAGCTGTGAAAAATGGTTCTAACACGAGCAACTGAAAAATTTAAATTAGTGGCTTCTTATAACATGAGTCAGGAAGCAGGAAGATAGGAAAAAAGATTCATTTTCTTTCAATATCTACTTATCGGCCGAGTCAAGAGGAACCTGACTTCAGAGGCTTTTGCACTATACTCCTAGGAGTCTCACATGTAGCATTTTTTAAAGGATGACTTTATAAAACTAGTAAAAGGTACTGCTAAACATTCTGCTAAACGAATCCCTGAACTTCTGTGGGTTAGGTGTTGGGCTGCTTACAGCAAAGTCTGCCTCATTATCCACTGCAAGGAGAAGATGAGGCTGTCTGCGCCTGTGAAGCAGAAACCCTAGCCAGCAGCGGTTCTCAACCTGCGGGTCGAACCACCTTCTCACAGGGGTCGCCGAAGACCATCGGAAAGCACATAAATATTTCACACTATATAATTACATATTGTTTTGTGATTAATCACTATGCTTTAATTATGTTCAATTTGTAGCAATGAAAATACATCCTGCATATCATACATTTACATTACGATTCATAAAAGTAGCAAAATTACAGTTATGAAGTAGCAACGAAAATAATTTTTATCATTGGGGGTCACCACAACATGAGGAACTGTATTAAAGGGTCGCAGCATTAGGAAGGTTAAGAACCACAGCCAAGCATTGTTGCTAATAGTTAGAATTGACTTGATGGCAGTAGGTTTTTGGTTTGGCTATGTACTTTGGGATTCTTTAAAAACCTACGAGAAAGAAGAACCCATGTTTTCTGATTTTCTTCTCTCAAGTTCACATAAGTTTAATTTGGGCAATCCATATGTAAGAATAAAGGCTGTCTTATGAAGAATAAAGCCATCTTCACAGATTAAAAAAAAAACAATCTTTCTTTAAGAACCTGAACTTTTACATTTGAAAGATGCTGCTTAGTTCAGAAGTTACAACAAAGTTGTTTCAGGGAGGCCCCAAGGAAACTTGTTACACAGTATTTGTGTCTATTCGGTTTTTAAAGATATGACAAAGCTTTCTGTACTGTTTGTATGACTAAGGTAAGTGCCTCTATACTGGCCAGGACTGGTGGGTTCTGAATCTAATCTTTCACCGAATCTAGAATTACACTAAATCTTAAATCCTCTATAGTCCAACATTTCTTATGTAATTTTCTCACATTTTGTTCTGTATTTAAAGTGCCTGGATCTGGTCTCTAAATTAAATTGTGCATCATTCAAAATCTTGTTTGTCTATTCAGTAGTTGCCTCTATTTTAGTAGACCCATTTTCAATAAACAGAAAGACTAAATCCCTGTAATTCATAGGTCTGCAAACTTTTTATATGAAGTGGCAGACACTGTATTTTAGGTTTTACGGCCCATAAAGTCGGATACACTTACTCTACATCTGCCATATGTAAATGAATGATCAGGGCTATGTTCCAATAAAATTCATTTACAAAAACAGGCAATGGGGAAGGATTTGGCCCATGAGTAACAGTTTACCAATACTTACACTAATTAATTACTTCTCTATCATCATTCAGAAGTGAGTGAAAAATATAATGCCTTCCCTCCTCTCCCCAATGAAATAAAATCGTGCTAGCCTAACAGCACCTCACAGACTATCTAAGAAATGCTTACTTTTAATTCTTTTGCAACCCTACCTCCTTCCTGCCCCAAACTGGTATTTTCAAATGCCTCATTTGCATTTGAAATCAGACATTAAATAAGGAAGACCATAAAATGATCCATGCATTTGAATTGTGGTGCTGGTGAAGAATATTCAAGGTACCAAGGACTGCCAAAATAAACAAATCTGCCTTGGAAGAAACACAACTAGAATGCTGCATAGAAGTGAGATGGCTAGACTTGGTCCACAGAATAGACCCATCCCTAGAGAAAGCTATCATGCGTGGTACGGTAGAGGGGCAGCAAACAAGAAGGCCCTCCACCAGCTGGGATGACACAGTGACTGCAACAATGGGCTCCAACACAGGAACAATTGTGAGGATGGCTCAGGCAATGTTTCTTTCTGTTGTGCATGGGGTCCCTTTGAGTTGCAACTGACCCCAACGACAGCACCTAACAACAACCTTCCCAATATCACACTCAATCTATAAAAGGTTTCAAACAAACCTCAACAGAGTTACAAAAAGAAAAACTTGTGATTTTTACAGAATATTTCGTATATATGTAATTTTTAATATTTTCTTCTTAACCAGCTATCCAACCCATGGTGACTCCTTATGTGTCAGAGTAGACCCCGTAGGGTCTTCAATGGCTTATTTTTCAGAAGTGGATAGATCACCAATCCTTGCTTGTGGTGCCTCTCGGTGGACAGGAACTTTCCACCTTTGGCCTAGTAGCACAGTGTGTTAACTGTTTGTACCACATCATGGGTCTCTTATCTTCCTAGATCCTTCCTTTCACTAACTCAATCTCCGTTTTCCTCTGGTTCTTTCTTAAGATATCATTTCTCCTCCATCTCCCAAAACCATAAAATGAAACAAAACTCCTCGTAGTCATAATTATACAAAATAAAAAACCTTAAGGATGTACTCTTAGACTGAGGAATCCCATTTTCAGAATTTAACACTAAGGAAAAAAGTAAAGATGTACGTGAAAATTTGGACACTAGGATACTAGGACCTATGACTAATAAGAGTGAATATATTAAAAACAATATTTTAAAAATTTCCAAAAACTAGGGTTATTGAGCAAACCCAGCTCACTCTGCTTTTGCCATAAAGTTTTTTTGGGGGATTTTTGCTATAAAGTTTTATAAGACCACACCACACCTTTTTTTAGTTTTTGGTCAGCCTGGCTGCTTTTGGTATGGAGGAAGTTAATTATTTGCAACTGAAACTATTTAGGCCTCAAAATCAAAATAAACTCCAAACATATCCACTGTGATTGAGGTCAATTCTGACTCCTGAAGACTATCTAGGGTTTCTGAGGTTGTAAATTTTTATGGGAGCAAAAAGCCTCCTCTCTTTCCTGTGGAGTTGCTGTTGAGTGTGAACTGCTGACCTTCAGATTAACTGCCCAATGCTTACCAGGCAGTGCCATCAGGGCTCTTTGGTCATTCACAGAAAAAGTTTGCCAGTACGAGTAACAGATAATACAGAAGTATTTCCTAACAAAAAAAATTGTTTTTGTCAAGTGCTAACTATGTTAGGAAGGAGCCCAGCACTGCAGTGGTTGAGTGTACAGCTGTTCTTTAAAGGTTGTCAGTTTGAACCCAGCTGTGTTAGTCTGGGTAAACTAGAGAAACAAATCCACAGAAACTCATTTATGTATGAGACAGTATTATATAAAAGGGTAAGTGCACATTCAGAAAGCATCCCAATCCCATCCAGTCCAAGCCCATAAATCCAATTTAGCCCGTATGTCCGACACCAATCTACAAAGTCCTCTTCAAACTCACAAAACACACACAATGACGCCAAATGCAGGAGGATTACAGGCCATTGGGTAGAAAGCCCTTGAATCCAGTGGCGGTGTAAGGATATCAACACTGGCAGGGGTCTCCACCGTATTTCTCCAACACCCAGGGCTACATCGGGGTAAGTCCGTGGGATTTCTCCTCAGGGATGTCTCGCAGGAAGTGAGCCTTGTCAGCTGAGGCATCTGCTCCCTGGTCCGACCATCAGAGAGCAAGACACAAGAGAACCAGAAAGGAGAGGATCACCAAGCCATTTAGCTCACTGCCCTTCAATTAGTTCCACATGTGTTTATCAGCCAGCTTGGTACAATACACCTTAACTATTTCACCACCAGTACTACTCCAAGAAGATAGCTGTAGCAGTTGCATCTGTTAAGAATCATGGCCCTGGAAACCCCTATGAGGCAGTTCTACTCTGTCCTATAGGGTTGTTCTGAGGTGGAATTGACTTGATGGTAATAAATAGTAATGCATAAAGCAGCACTGTAAAATCTTGATGCAATTTGTCAACATGACTATATAATAAATGAATCAAAATTTATTTGTGAAAAGAACACAATTTCTATAAATAAATATAGATCTAGTGGTGGTGCCGGGAGGGGGGTAGAGAGGGGCAGAGAGTACATGGCTGTAAGCCAAATTATAAACAGGAATTAATGAGTAAGTGCTTGGCTAGTAATCAATAGAAAGATTGGCCGTTTGAGCTCACTAATTGCTCTGTGGGAGAAACCCAAAACTCACTGTCATTGAGTCAACTTTATAAGACAAAGTAGACCTGCCCGTGGGTTCCTGAAACTAACTCTTTATGGGAGTAAAAAGCCCTATCTTTCTCTCCTGTGAGAGAGGAGACCTTGGTAATAGAATCCCATAAAGATTATAGCCTAAGAAGTCCTATAGGGAACTAGGGTCACATGAGTAGGAATAGACTCAACAACAAACTCTGTAATGCTCACTCTCCTGGCACAATCGCTGAAGACAAAATGGATGCATAAGCAAATGTGGTGAAGAAAGCAGATGGCGCCCAGATACAGCGTCTGGGGAAGTGGTTCTCAACCTTCCTAATGCTTCAACCCTTTCATACAGTTCCTCATGTTGTGGTGACCCCCAACCATAAAATTATTTTTGTTGCTACTTCATAACTGTAATTTTGTTACTGTTATGAATTGTAATATAAATATCTGATATGCAGGATGTATTGTCACTGCTACAAATTGAACATAATTAAGGAACAGTGATTAACCATAAAACAATATGTAATTATATATTGTGAAATATTTATTTCTAATGACAAATAAATGAAATTTTGTCTTGAACCATGGTGTAGAATGGGTAACAGTCTTTATGCTGGGTACTCGTATATGGGCAGACCTGCCTGGAGACACATAAAGCAGTGGTGTCTAGGTTCTAAGACCATAGGAAATAAAAGTGTCTTAGGTAATCCCTGTGAAAGGGTCATTTGGCCCCCAAAGGGGTCACGACCAACTGGTTGAGAACTGCAGGTCTGGGGTCTTAAAGGCTTGAAGTTAAACAAGCAGCTATCTATCTGGCAGAGAAGCAACAAGCTCACATGCAAGAAGCACACCAACCTGTACAATCATGAGGTGTCATCAGGACCAGGTACCAGGCATCAGAAGACCCGTAACAAACAAACAACCATATTGTTGAAAACGAGGGGGTTCGGAGTAGACACCCAAAGCCCATCTGTAGACAGCGGGACATTCCCTCACAGAGGGGTCGCAGGGAAGTGATGAGTCAACCAGCGCACAGTAAAGCACCAATGAAACACAATATTCCTCTGGTTCCTCGAGGCTTCCTCACCCCCCAATATCATGACCCCAGTGCTGCCTTTCACTGTGGGCTAGACCAGAGTTCACAACACATGGAACCCAAAAACAGGCATGGGAATAGTGCTACCAGAAGGGTGGGGGGAGGTGAGGACAGTAGGGGCAGAAGGGGAAACTGATTGCAATGATCTGCAGACAACCACACACACACCCTCCAGGGGAAGGAACAACAGAAACCATGGGGGGAAGGGAGACAGTAGTCAGTGTAACATATGAAAATATACTTGATACAATTGATGTATGGATTGTTGTAAGAGCTCGAAATAAAATGATCTTTTAAGAAAAAACAAGCCAAAGCAAAAACAACAAACAGTAAGATTATAGGTGGTTTCTTCTTATGAAACCATCAGACTTATGATTGTGGTCGCTGTGCAAAATCAGCCAGGGACCACTGGAGCATCCCCCAAACTGTCGCCATGTGACAGCTGTCTTAGAGGGTCCATTCACACGGTCTGTCTTAAATAGACAAGCCATCAGAGCTAAACCTATCAGACAGCCTTATTCCCAGAGGGGATTTGTTGAAAATGACCAGTCGCACTTGCTTAACATTGCAGCTAAGGGCTATTACTTATTGGGGCTAATGAGTGTGGACGACCGAAGCCTTCAAATGTAAAACGGAGGAATGATGTGTTTAAAACCAAAACTCATGAGGGCACTGGATCTATTCTGACACATAGTGACCATTTATTCTCATATTCTCTCTCTCTCTCTCTCTCTCTCTCTCTCTCTCTCTCTCTCTCTCTCTCTCTCTCTCTCACACACACACACACACACACACACACACACACACACACACACACACACACACACACGGTTTCTGAAACTGTCTTTATGGTAGTAGTTTCATCTTCTTACCATGGAGTGGGTTGGAACCACTGATCCTGTGGTTAACTCTCCAACACTTGCCCAACACCACCACCAAAATTTTAAAAGGTAAACCCAAGGATGAAGCATCTATAAAGGGCTGTGGCAAACACTAACATATTCCTGGGAATCTAAGAATCTATGCTCCCGTGCAGGGCTGTGTGCATCCTCAGAAATGATTTGAGAAGACCCCAATCTTTCACCTCTGGCTGTTCCTCAGATTCTACTCCAATACATATGAGGGGTCTCCAAAAAGATCATAGAGAAGTGGAATTAAAAGATAATGGAACTTTTATACCACATTTTTAAAGCCCCAGCATAGAAAATTCCTGAGCAAAAAAACTGTAAGATTTACTGGTTCTGGGCAGTTAAGAAATACCTTGCCTTCATTAAAAGACAACTAAGATAATTGAGTGAACACGTAGATAACAGATTCTAACCAATTAATTCAGGAAATTCACCAAAGAAATAAACAAAAATGAGTAAAAACAAACTTTACATATTGAACTTACTAGACAAAGATTTTAAATCAGCTATTATGGCTACTTCAGAGCAATAAAGAAAACCATGTTTGAAATATTAAAGGGAAATATGAGTACAATGTCATATTAAAGTTATCAACGAAAGATGGAGAAATTTTTAAGGAACCAAATATAAATTCTGGAGATGAAAAACTTAACTGAAGTGAAAAATTTACTAAAGGGACACTGAAAGATAGGTCAATTGTTATTATTCAGTCTGAGGAAAAAAAATGAAGAAAATGAACAGAACCATGAAGAACTGTGAAAATCATAAAGCAAAACATAATGGGAATGCATTAAGGAAAGAAACATGTAAAAAGAGTATTTGAAGAAATAATGCCCCACATTCCCAACTTTTAAGAAAAACACTAACTGCACATCCAAGAGACTCAATGAACTCCAAAGCAAGATCAACTCAGAACCATACTTAAGACACTCTAGAGCAGTGGTTCTCAACATGTGGGTTACGACCCCTGTGCGGAGTGGGTATGTGTCGAATGACCCGTTCACAGGGGTCGCTTGATAACAGTAGCAAAAATCAGTTATGAAGTAGTAATGAAAATAATTGTATGGTTGCGGGTCATCACAACATGAGGAACTGTATTAAAGGGTCACAGTATTAGGGAGGTTGAAAACCACTGCTCTAAAGCCAAACTACTAAAAAACAAAGACTTAGGCAAAAGGAAGGGAAGAAGTAAAAAAGAGAGGGAGGGAGGAAGAAAGAGGGATTTATCAAGTATAGGGTTTTCTAAGTAAGACTGATAGCTGACTTCTTATCACAAACCTATGGCTAACAGTCTAAATGATAAAAGAAAATGTTAACCAAAAAATCAATATTCAGCAACACTATTGCTTAAAAAGAAAGGAAAACAGGTAAGGAGAAGAAAGAAATTAAGACATTCCCAGATAAACAAAGATGGTGAGAATTCATCATTAGCACATCCGATATACAACAAATAATAAAAATCGAAATGAAATACTAGACATTGAGTTGAATACATTCTAAGAACTAGAGTACTAGTGTGGGAATTTCACCCGATCTGATCCCACCACTGAGGCAGAACACTAAGGGTGTGCAACAGAACAGCGAGGGGAACAGAGCAACGAAATCCCAAGGGAATACCAAAAATAGACTTTGGGGCCAGGGCTTGGCACCCCATCAGACTGGACTGGAAAACACTCCTAAAGGCCAACAAACAGTCCTTGAACTAACTACAAGCTTTTCTTTTTTGTTGCTGTTTGTTTTGTCATTGGCTTGTTGTTGTTCTGTTTTCTTTCGTTGCTTTGTTTTCCTCTGTCTTGTTTTTGTGCATGTTATCTCTGCAGGTCTGTCTAAATAAAACAGGCTGGACGAACAATCTGGAGGAGAAAACAACTGGAAGGACAGTTCCAGGGGGACATGCGAGAGTGGGGGGTGGGGGGAAAGGAAGTGGTGCTAACAAACCCAGGGACAAGGAAACAAGTGATCCAAATCAGTGGTGAGGAGGGTGTGGGAGGCCTCGTAGGGCATGATCAAGCATAATGTGACCAAGCGTAATGTAACCGAGAGAAATTACTGAAACCCAAATGAGGGCTGAACATGATACTGGGACAAGAGGAAAGTCAAAGGAAATAGAGGAAAGAATTAGGAGGCAAAGGGCATAAATAGAGGTCTAAATACAGGCATATATATATATGTATGTAAATATATTTATATATGAGGATGGGGAAATCGATCTATGTGCATATATTTATAGGTTTAGTATTAAGGTAGCAGATGGACATTGGCCCTCCCCTGAAATACTCCCTTAATGCAAGAATACTTCGTTCTATTAAACTGGCAATCCATGATGCTCACCTTCCTGACACAATCAGTGAAGACAAAGCAGTACCGTACATAAGCAAATGTGGTGATGGTGCCTGGCTATCAAAAGATATGGTGTCTGGGGTCTTAAAGGCTTGAAGATAAACAAGCGACTATCTAGCTGAAAAACAACAAAGTCCACATGGAAGAAACACACCAGCCTGTGTAATCATGAAGTGTAGATGGAATCAGGTATCAGGCATCAAAGAACAAAAAACCAAATCATTGTGAATGAGGGGAAGTGCAGACTGGTGACCCAAAACACATCTGTAGGCAACTGTACATCCCCTTACAGAAGGGTCTTGGGTACGAGATGAGCCAGTTAGAGTGCAATGTAGCAACGATGAAACATACACCTTTCCTCTAGTTCCTAAATGCTTCCTCTCCCCCACCCCCACTATCATGATCTGAACTCTACCTTATAAATCTGGCTAGACCAGAGGAAGTACACTGGTACAGATAGGAACTGGAAACAGGGAATCCAGGACAGATGGTCCTTTCAGGACCAATGGTGAGAGTGGTGATACCAGGAGGGTGGAGGGTGGGTGGGGTGGAAAGGGGTAACCGGTTGCAAGGATCCATATAACCTTCCCCCTGGGGGATGGACAACAGAAAAGTGGGTGAAGGGAGACATTGGACAGTGTAACATATGACAAAATAATAATTTATAAATTATCAAGAGTTCATGAGAGGGGGAAAGTGGAGAGGGAGAGGGAAAAAGAGGAGCTGATGCCAAGGGCTTAAGTGGAGAGCAAATGTTTTATGAATGAGGGCAACGAATATACAAATGTGCTTTACACAATTGATGCATGTATAGAATGCAATTAGCTGTATGAGCCCTCAATAAAATGATTTTTTAAAAGAAATAAAAATTATGCATGCTACTAAAAAAACAAAACACAAATGAGTACCAGTAAAAGAATAGATATAAAAGGTAATGAGTGTAATTTTGTAACTCTTCTCCTATCTCACTTAAAAGGCATATGTGTACGAAGCAACTTATAAAGTGGTGCTGTCAGGCTTAATACTGTTATTGACTGTACAATAGTGGCCACAAAATGGGAGGAGGGGGAGGTGGTAGGAATGGTTCTATATTGCAGTCAAGTTTTTACATATATTGGCAGTGCTGGATTATGAATGAGACTGGTTCCTGTCTTTCATAATCTGTAGGTACATCAGACTAGATACTTAAGTGCTGATTTTGCCTTACTTTAGCATAAAAGAGCAAGGCTGGTGCTGTGGGTGTTGGACTGATAACCACAGTGCTCAGTGCATTTTCTTGAATTAAGATACTCTAAGCCAACAAGGACCATGAATGAGGGGGCAGGAGAAGGGTTGATTTATAAAGAGTATTTTTATTGTACATAAAGAATAAGATTAGAGTGAGGGAGGGGGAATGTGTGCTGATAGCAGGGGCTCAAGTAGAAAGAAAATGTTTTGAGAATGATGATGGCAACATATGTACAAATGTGCTTGACACAATGGATGGATGTATGGAATGTGATAAGAGTTGTACGAACCCCCAATAAAATGATTTAAAATGTGCCTGTGTGTACAAAAGAGTAAGATTGGGGTATATAGGTGGAAAGCATTAATAACCACCTCATTTTTAAATCATATTGTTATTGGGTTAAAGTTTGCACAGCAAGTAAGTTTCCCACTTAAGAAATTCAACACAAATTATTCAATGATATTGGTTGAATCTTATTCATTTTTCACAATGTGTTGTCCTCTTTCATTTTGTTCCAGTTATAGTTTCCCTGCCCCCTTAATCTTTAAAATAATTTTTGACCACTTGACCTCACATAGATGATTTTAAAAAGTAGTCCATTACTTGTGGGTGCTAGCTTTCATTTTATAAGCCAAACTGCTATTTAAAGGTAACCCCAAGGGACGTTTTCAGTTTCAGGGTAAAGAGTATCTCAGGGTGATCGTGCTGCATTTCTTTCCCTTTCTATCAGAATCCATTTATTGTGACTCTGACCTGAATGGTAAGTAGTGGTAGCTGGAAACCATCAGGGAAGATGAGGTCATGGTGCTGTAGTCTACTTTCTTCACTTAGCCTTTAATTTCCTTCTTTCTCTTTTATTCTGGCCGAGTAGAGACCAGTATTTGTATATTAAATGGTCACCCAGAACCTAAGATACAGATACTATTCACCACATTAAAATTTAGAAGTACTCTGTTAATTATACCATGCCAATTAACTTAATTGTACAAGACTATGTTTTTCAACCAATCCCCAAGGTATGCACCTCATTCTTTAAGGACCAACTCACTTGTTAATTTCACTATACAAATATATTTTATAAAAGCAACTGTGAAACTTGATAGCTCATATCCTCACACCACCGACAAAATTATTTTTTATTCGTAATTAATCCCTATCATACTGCATTTTGTTTACTAGACATGGAGGGAGCAAGGGGGATAGGAAGAGAGAGTAGAGGCAGAGAGATCAAGAAAGTGATCAAGCAAATGAATCTGAGAATACAATTGAAGGATGATAATGGGTTCAGTCAATAAATTTATGTTCTAATACTTTGAAGTGGGGTATAATTGCTACTCTTTAGTTCAGCAGTTCTCAACTTGTAAGGGGGGGTCATTCTCTTTATAAATCTCATCTTTGGCAGTTAGAAACATTATATTTAAACTTAACATAGACTGATTACATCACCAAATTATGTGCTAGAGTAGCGGTTCTCAACCTGTGGGTCGCAACTCCTTTAGGGATCAAATAACCCTTTCACAGGGGTCCCCTAAGACCATCGGAAAACACATATTTCCGATGGTCTTGGGAACTGAGACACTGCTCCTTTAACCGTCTCCAGGCGGGTCCGCCCACATGCAGATCTGCCCACATGAGTACCCAGTGTGAAGACTGTTACCCATGCTACACCATGCTTCAAGACAAAATTTCATTTATATCTAGAAATATATATTTCACAATATATAATTACATAGTTTTGTGATTAATTAGTTTTAATTATGTTCAATTTATAACAATGAAAATACATCCTGCATATCAAAATTACAGTTATGAAGCAACAAAAATAATTTTAGTAAAGGGCTGCAGTATTAGGAAGGTTGAGAACCACTGTGCTAGATCATTGTACATAGTATTTATTATTAATGATAAAATATATAAAACAAACAAGGCAATCCTAAGTGAGGTTTGTCACAATTTGAATATATTGTAAGTTGGGAACTACCTGTATTATTCAGTAATACAATGAATGGTGCTTTTAAGCCACAAAAAGACAATAATTTTTAATCATAGAACCAGTCAGTACCACAGGATACCAAGTTCATAAACAAAAGTAAATAGGTGTAGCCCACAGACTTTGTTTCAGTTATATTTTCATTTAGTTTAAATCATTTAATTGAAAGTAAGTAGCTTTCCTAGTACTAGGTGACAAAGGGTATTTATAGAGGTCTAAAGGCTAGAATATACATATGTAAATATATGCATATAAGAGTGTGGGGAAACAGATCTATGTGCATATATTTATAGGTATAGTATTAAGGCAGCAGATGGACATTGGGCCTCCACTCAAGCACTTACTCAATGCAAGAACACGTTGTTCTATTAAATTGACATTCCAGGATGCACATCTTCGCGACACGATTGCTGAAGAAAAATGGGTGCATAAGCAAATGTGGTGAAGAAAGCTGATGGTGCCCAGCTGTCAAAAGATATAGCGTCTGGGATCTTAAAGGCTTAAAGATAAACAAGCGGCCATCTAGCTCAGAAGCATCAAAGGCCACATGGAAGTACACCAGCCTGTCTGACCATGAGGTGTAGAAGGGACCAGTTATAAGACATTAAAGAACTAAAAATCCTATCAATGGGTGCCCACCTCCCTGATACGATCACTGAAGACAAACGTGTGCATAAGCAAATGTGGTGAAGAAAACTGATGGTGCCCAGGTATCAAAAGATATAACATCTGAGGTCTTAAAGGCTCGAAGATAAACAAGTGGCCATCTAGTTCAGAAGCAACAAAGCAGACATGGAAGAAACCCACCAGCCTGTGTGACCACGAGCTGTCAAAGGGATCAGGTATCAAGCATCAAAAAAATCATATCATTGTAAATGTGGGTGAGTGCAGAGTGGAGACTCAAAGCCCATTGGTAGCCAACTGGACACCCGCTTACTAAAGGGTTGTGGGGAGGAGATGAGCCAGTCAGGGTGCAGAGTAGCAACGATGAAACATATAACTTTCCTCTAGTTCTTAAATGCTTCCTTCCCCCCACTATCATGATCCCAATTCTACCTTGCAAATCTGGCTAGACCAGAGGATGTACATTGGTACAGAATAGCAACTGGAAACACAGGGAATAATACAGGACAGATGACTCTTTCAGGACCAGTGGTGAGAGTGGCAATGCCTGGAGGGTGGAGAGAATGTGGGGTAGAAAGGGGGGACTGATTATAGGAATCTACGTACAGCCTTCTCCCCAGGGGATGGACAGCAGAGAAGCCGGGGGGTGGGGTGGGAGGGGAGACGTCGGACAGTGTAACATGACAAAATAATAATATATGAATGATGAAGGGTTCATGAGGTAGGGGGGAGTGGGGAGGGAGGGGGAAAATGAGCAGCAGATATTAAGGGCTCAAGGGCTCAAGTAGAAGGCAAATGTTTTGAGGATGATGGCAACAAATGTACATATGTGTTTGACACAATGGATGTATGTATGGATTGTGATAAGAATTGTATGAGCCCCAATAAAATTATTTTTTAAATTTAAAACAAGAAAGCTTTCCTATAAACAAAAAAATGAACTCGAGTTTGAAATTAAATATATATGTACATGATTTGTATTATTGCCACCTAAAATGTCCAATGTTTCATATTCATCTTTCTTTTCCCTTATACCTGTGAACTTGGTATCCTGTGATAATGATTGGTTCTATAGTTTCTGGTAGTTGATTCAAGAGAGTATAAAAACTAGCCTCATCCCTTTCCAGCCTGGTCCCGGCGCTATGGCTCCCGCGAAGAAGGGCGGTGAGAAGAAGGGCCGTTCGGCCATCAACGAGGTCGTGACCAGGGAATACACCATCAACATTCATAAGCATATCCATGGCGTGGGCTTCAAGAAGCGTGCCCCTCGGGCGCTCAAGGAGATTCGGAAGTTTGCCATGAAGGAGATGGGGACACCAGATGTACGAATCGACACCAGGCTCAAGAAAGCTGTGTGGGCCAAAGGAATCAGGAACGTCCCGTGCCGCATCCATGTGCGGTTGTCCAGGAAACGAAACGAGGATGAAGATTCCCCAAACAAGCTCTACACACTGGTCACCTACGTGCCGGTCACCACTTTCAAAACCTACAGACAGTCAACGGGGATGAAAACTAGTGGCTGATTCTCTAATAAAGGTTTTTAAACTGCAAAAAAACAAAAAAAATAAACTAGCATCATTTCACATAATTGCTTGAGACTTCTTTTAAATCATGTTATTTAAAAGTAGTTGTTTAATCAAGTATTTCAGAATTTTCCAGCTATCTTTCCGCTAGTAATTCCTAATTTAATTTCGTATCTGTGCTTTCTATTCTTTGAGATGTCTTATGGTCTAGAATGTGATCCATTCTGGTGAATATTTTGCATGGCTTTTCAAGAAGAATTGATGTAATTCTTATTTTTGTTCTTCTGTAGGCAAGATGTTACTTTTTGCTTTCAAGATTTTTCTCTTGTTTTCTGTAGTTTGAAAATGATAGGCTTAGATGAGCTTCTGGATCTAAGGTTTAGTGATTACAATAATTTTTAAAAATTCCAGTCATGGTTACTTCAATTCTCCTTTACTTTTTTTCCTTTAATATTCTTCTATTAGTATTATACCTCATATTAGTATGTGTTACACTTTTTGTATGTGTTCTACAGTTAGTAAATATTGTTTTAATTTTTTCAACTTTTATTTTTTACATGTTAGTTTGGGAAGTTTCTATTAACATATATTCAGACTCACTAATTCTATCCTCAGCCATTTCCAGTTTACTTGTGTGCACCTACTTCATGTCTGTGTTTACTTTCTGCATTTTATTTCTTATTCTGAGTTTCCATCTCTCTGCTTACATTACCCATCTGTTTATGTATACTGCCCACTTTTCCAGAAGACTCCTTTCGCTATCTTAATCATAGTTATTTAAATTTTTAATGTGATAAATACAAATTCTTCCCCATCTCTCTATCTGGTTCTTGTTGTTTTCTCAGACTTTTTTTTCCTTGAATTTTCGCATGCCTGCAGTTTTTGGTGGGAAGTCGAATATGATATATTGGTTAAGCGAATGGAGTTAAATATGCCTTTAAAGCAGTGGTTCTCAACCTGTGGGTTGTGACCCCTTTGGGGGTTGAACGACCCTTTCACAGGGGTGGCCCAATTCCTAACAGTAACAAAATTACAGTTATGAAGTAGCAATGAAAATAATTTTCTGGTTGGGGGGGTCACCAAAACATGAGGAACTGTATTAAAGGGTCTCAGCATTAGGAAGGTTGAGAACCACTGCTTTAAAGGTATGTTTTATCTGGTTAGAATTTATACTATGTTTATTATTTGTTATTGTAGATATTAGAGATTCCAATGTCCTTGTTTTTGTCTCCCTGTTTTTGAATTTATCCATCTCTTTCTTAAACAGATTCTATGACTCGTAGTTCTGCCAAGTGCAATCCTCTGTTACTACATAGAAACTCTGTTTTTGCTTTTTGGGGGGTTTTTTGGGTGGTTGTTAAGATGGAAGAGATGGAGGAAAGTCTAGTTAGGTTGACGATTACCAACCCAATAAGGCAGAATAGAACTTCCCAGGGGTTCTAATGTTGTAAATCTAAGTAGAGTGTCACATCTTTCTCCTATGAAGCCACTGGTAGGTTTGAACCACTAACCTTTTGGTTAAAGGCCGATGGCTTAACCACTGTACCACCTGGACTATTATTGGTGGTTGAGGAAAAACTCACTGCCACCAAGTCAATTCTGAGTCATAGGGACTATTAAGGGTATATTAGACCTACCTCTGTGGGTTTTCAAGACTGTAACTCCTCACAGTAGAAAGCCTCCCCTTTCTCCCATAGAACAGCTTGTGATTACAGACGGCTGTGCTTGCAGTTAGCAGCCCAACATGTACCCGACTAAACCACCAGGGGGCTGGTAGCTGGGGAAGTTCTCTATAATCATGTTATTAAGACACATCTTTACAGTGCCTGTGAAGTGCACTTTACAGTGCGTTGTGACCTTTAATGCATGCTTCTGAACTCCATTTAAAGGAGGTAGGAAGCCTAGATAAGAGCTAGAGTTGAGCATTTCTCTTCCACTGGTTGATTGGTTGGAAATTTTTTTCCCATTATGATAGTGTACCTGCTTATTTTTCAGGGATAGCAGAGGCTGTTCTGGGAAGTTTTCTTTTTTTCACCAATCATTTTATTGGGGGCGCTTATAGCGCTTATCACAATCAATACACACATTCATTGTGCCAAGCAAATTTGTACGCATGTTGCCATCAACATTTTTGAAACATTTTCTTTCTATGTGAGCCCTTGGTATCAGCTCATTTTTTGTTGTTCTGGGAATTTTTCAATGGAAAATTTTACTGCATTCAAACTATAGTTCTGAGCTTGACTTTTCAGATTCCCCACCCCCTATGAACCCAAACTCCCTAGAGCATTTAAAAGAAACGTGATTTCAGTTCCTTGAGGGTGCCAAAAACTACCACTCTGACATAATATAAATTGAAAAACAGAATTCTTCAAGGATAGGTTAGAGATGGGAAATTGCCTGCAGACTCGTATAGACCTAGATGGGGTACATGTAGAGAAATAGTAGCTTCAAGTCTTTTATTTTTGTTTAACGTAAGTTCCTATGATCTTATCATCCTTTTTAACTTACTGTCATATTAGCCCTACTCTTTCGGGCTGACCTTCCTGGGCTCTCTTCTAAATAAGTGCCTCTGGCATTCAAATAAGTGTATTCACTATACATGGATAAAACCTGAATGTTTTACAGACTTCTGCAAACTCTGGCAATTGTTCAATTCTTAGGTTCCAACTAGTTGCTCTTTCTCTGGTATTCTTTCCATACAACCTTTCCCTGTCAAGATACAACTCAGTATTCAGTCAAAGATAATTCATTTGTCCACTTTGAGAAAATTTTAACGAGGCCATGCTCTGTGGTTTCCTTCAGTCAGGTTTGTGGCACTGTTGTTTATAGTAGGCAGGAATCTTTGACCATTTAAATCACTGGGAACTGATTTTAAATCTTCCCAACCAAGAGGCCTCCATTCCTCAAAGGCTATGAAAAAAGCTACAGATCTAATATTTGATGTAAGTGTCATGGTAAGCCTTCCCTCTAAGAGGTTCCTAGAGCTCTCAGGTATTTTAAAACTTCACCCTTCTCACAAAAATATGGTAAAGTGTACTTGTGATGTGATGAGCACCTGATGCTCTATTAATTAGGAATGCTCACACAAGACTTCATGAGTGGAAGTATAGCCCTTGAACTACATTCAAAACTGTAACATAAGATTAACCATAGACTTACTTTATCACATACATCATGCTGACATAAGAATACAGTTTGTAACACAAATTAAGTAGATGACACCAATTGATTTATCCTATTTCTCTTACATTACAATGCTTAGCTTGTCACTTAGGTTATATTAAATATCAATCATTATTTTGAATGAAGAATAAACTTTGAGATGTGATCAGAGCACAAAATAACATTCTGTAACTAAACTTCTCAAATATCAGTCACTGGATCAATGATGACTTCATTACTATAATCTGTGAAAGCTGCTTAGAACTTAGCCTCACCTCTGGTTTTTATATCTACTTGCTTCACAGTTGACCCTGATTCAGGGTGACGCTGTGTGTGGCAGGATAGAACTGTGCTCAATGAGGTCTTCAATGGCAGATTTTTCAGAAGTGGCACAGGTCTTAGTTCTGAGTCACCTCTAGGTGGCCTCAAACCTTCAATCTTAATATTAGCAGCTAAAACTGTTAATGTGCTTGGCTGAAAATTTGGATGTTTGAGTTCACTGTAGGTGGTACCTCAAGAGGGAGGCCTAGTGATATACCGCTAAAAAATGTGCCATGCACAATCCTATAGGGTTTCATTTACCCACGTGAGCGTCCCATAAGTTGGAGGCAACTCAGTGACAACTACTTTTTAGGTTCTGAAACTCCATGTAAAACTTTCACCTAAAACAAAACAAAGATTTTTGATATAATCAACATACCAAAGAGTAAACGTTTACAGGATCCCAGTAAGAAAAGCACTACTATATAATTTTAAAATTAGCAAAAGAGTGACTCATATTGAGTCACCGAGTCAAAATTTACCTAATGGCAGTGAGTTTGGGTTTTTGAACTTAATATAATATTTACAAAGAAAATCTTAAAAATACACTCTCTAGCCTAGTTGTTCTAAAGAAATTAGGGAATATAACAATACTTCACCAAAAGTTTTTAATTAAATACCTAGGATTTTAAAAGCTTTAAGGTCATGTGAATTTTTATGTGACTTAAACGCAAGCCTTGCCTTAAGTGCTGGGGAGGAAGGTTGGGTCACCTAGTGTGATACAGTGACATTCTTTACTTATGGCTCTTCTATCCATTTCTCTATGACTCTCACCAATTGATGGGGCAGGACCATGCAACTAATGTGAGACTTGGCTGTTGTGGACCAATGCCTGTATCCTGAATGCTTTCTGATTCTGGTTTACGGGAACCTGCTAACTTCCCTAATAAATTCCCATAATCCTGAGTATTGTCTGTGGTTTTGTGTGGCCACTACAAGATCATTGAACTGACTAGGGAAGCAGAGTGCTGTGGGTGGAACAGATGATGTCAGAATAGAGTGAAGACAGATGGAGAATGGAGGCATGTCTGATACCTCTGCCTTGTGGCAACTGGTCTTGGCTAGTGTGGAGTTGGATTCTCCTTCTCCTTGGTATAGCCAGAAGAAGTCATTGCATGCCATTTCTTTTCCAAGTTTAAAGGTAAATAGAAAATGCTAGGGGGCACAGAGAAAACTAATTAATTAGAATGTCTTGCCAGAAAGACTTCATGGAAGAGAAATTTGTACTGAACTTGTAAATGATTGGTAGGAATTTAACAGACCTGGGCTAGAAAAAGAAAACTGAAAAGGTGGAGCAGGGAAGAAAAAACAAAGGATATAATAAAAGCAAAATGTAAAGCTATATTCAGGAAAATTCAAGTCTATACAAAAGGTTGAAATACAGAGTTATGGTAAAGAGTGAAAAATGAGAAATAAGCCTACAAAAGACCCAAAAAGTTTACTTTTAGCAGCGGGGAATTTAAATCATCTAAGCATAGACACACATATACTGTAATCTGAACACTATCAGATGACCCTGTTTTTGAATTAGGGTTCACTTTACTTACTTTCTTGTCGTATAACCAATAATCCACTAAACTCCTGTACACGTTAACAATAAGAATCAGAATAAATGCGGATGCTGGGCCAAACCTACATTTTAAAGCACATTCAACTGCTCAATGGTCAGTATAATAGTTCAGTAAGATGACAACATAATTTATCATATAACTTGGGAGTCTTGATACTTGAGGAACCTTGGTAACACAGTGATTATGTGTCAGGCTGCTAACCCCAAGGTCAGTAGTCACGAACTGCTCTGAGAGTGAAAGACCAGGCTTTCTACTCCTGTAAAAGGTTGCAGTCTCAGAAACCCACTGAGGCAGTTTTATCCCATCCCACTGTGTCACTCTGAATCAACATGTACTAGAAGGCATTTGAGTTTGGTTTTTTGTTTTGAAAATAAAGGATGGCACTATTAATATTGCTGCCATGAATTAGGATTACCTTCATTATAAGAAATTCCCATATTATGGGGACTCAGCTTTTTTTTTTTTGGTAATCATTTTATTGGGAGCTCTTATCACACTCCATACAAACATCCACTGTGTCAAGCACATTTGTACTTATGTTGCCATCATCATTTGGGGACTGCTTTTTCATCCTTTGACTTTGTTCTTTATTATCATTGGTTCCCGAGTGTATACTTGGCTCAATGACAACTAACAAAAACTATCTTTTCTTCCTTAGTTTCCATTCATCAATGGTTGTGGAGAAGGTAACCAATATTTGATAGTAAGATTTTTGAGATTAAGACACAGGACTATTTCAAATACAAATAATAAAATTATACCCTTTTATAGTAGAGACTATAAGGATGAATAACTTTATGCAAATCTATATAAGATTTCTTTACCTTAACTAATGACAACCATGAAAACAGGAAGTACATACTGATTATGAATCTCACAAACATAGCTATACTCAAATTGTTACTTCCTGAACTTCTGTGTTTTAATTTTTATATTTTGAAAACTGTTTAAACTACTCCTAACATCCCAAAGCATATTACTTAAAAAAAACCAACATACTGCCAAGGAAAAATGTGTTTATTGCTAAAATTATAGAAAGCACTGGTTTGCAAGAAACTGTTATGTGAGTGGTTGCAACAATTGGTCTTTAGCCTCTTGCCAAATACCACACAACATGTGTTCTGAATCACCAGTCAATCCAGATGCCTTCCTGTGAGATACTTCCAATCCAACTTTCAAATACTTACCATTAGGAAATACAAAGAGTGACTCGACTAACTAAAAACCCAGTTCACTGCCATTGGGTTGATTCTGACCTACAGCAACCATATAGAGCATAAAAAGAACTGCTCCTTCGGATTTCTGACATTTTTAATGTTTACGGAATTGCTGACTTCACTAACATTAACCAGAAATTGATAAATAAAGACACAAAATGATGCTTAATGAGAGATGTCAGGATTCTAGGAGGGAAATGTAGCCTCTTACTTGTAAAAGTTAATATCTAAATAGAAGTCTTGACATTGCAAAAAAGGGGGGGAGCGCAAATTTTTAAAAATTAAAAAAAAAACATATTAACTCTGCATCTAAAGTTGGCTTTTTTTTCTGTAACAAAATACCAACAATATTGCAGGCTTTGTGGGCCACACATTCTCAGCTGCAGTTACTTATCTTCTGATTTAATGCAAAGCAGTCAAAGATAAAACATAAACTAAGAGGAGCAGCGGAGCAACCCTAGGAGCTCATAGAAAGACAGGAAGAATTGTGTTTCACCCAGAAAGGAACAAAACAAACCAGCATCTCACAGGGGACCAGACAGAATAATCAGAAGGGTATTGCCGCAAAAGTGGGCCAAAACTAGGCCTGCTTCTGTAGACTATCGGAAGCTACTGATGGCATCCAGTTGAAGAAAAAGATTAAAATATTATACTCTGGTTTTATTAACATTCTTTCTCCTCAATTATGAATATATGGTTTAAAAAAATAAATACAAAAGAAATATAAAAATAAACACACAAATCACTCAAATCTACTACCCATAGATAAAAACTTCACATACTGGCCTATTTCATTATTTTTTCTTATATTATATTCATTCTTAACAGAATACTGTATATATTCGAGTATAACTCAACCTGAATATCAGCTGAGGCACCTAATTTTACCTTAAAAATTGCATAAAAAATGTGCTGACCCAATCTGATCTCACCCCACCATGGCAAAAGACTAAGGGCGTATAACAGAACAGCAAGGGAAGCAGAGTAAGGAAGTCCCCAGGGAATACCAAAAATTGAGGCCAGGGCATGGCACCCCATCACACGCACCAGAAAACACTCCTAAAAGTCAACAAACAGACCTTGAACTATTTACAGGCTTTTTTCTTTTTTGTCATTAGTTTTTTGTTTTGTTTTACTTTCTTCTGCTCTGTCTTGTTTTTTGTACATATTATTATCTCTGCAGGTCTATCTAGATAAGATAGGTGGGATAAACAATCTGGAGGAGAAAACAGGACAGATAGTTCCAGTGGAACATGGGAGGAGGGGGGAGGAAGTAGGTGTTAACAACCCCAGGGACAAGGGAACAAGTGATCCAAAATCAATGGCGAGGAGGGTGTAGGAGGTCAGGTAGGGCTTAATCAAAGGCAATGAAATAGAGAGGAATTACTGAAACCCAAATGAAGGCTGAGCATGATAGTGGGACAAGTAAAAGGAAATAGATGAAAGAACTATGAGGCAAAGGGCATTTATAGAGGTCTGAATACAGGAATGTACACATGTAAATCTATGTTTATGACGATGGGAAAATAGATCTATATGCATATATTTATAAGTTTAGTATTAAGGTAGCAGATGGACATTGGGTCTCCACTCAAGTACTCCCCTTCAATGCAAGAACACTGTTCTATTAAACTGGCATGTACACTGGTACAGATAAGAACTGGAAACACAGGGAATCCAGGACAGATAAACCCCTCAGAACCAATAATGAGAGTAGCGATACCAGGAGGACAGGGGGGAACCGAACATAAGGATGTACATATAATCCCCTCCTTGGGGGATGGACAACAGAAAAGTGGGTGAAGGGAGACGTCGGGGCAGTGTTAGACATGACAAAATAATAATTTATAAATTATCAAGGGTTCGTGAGGTGGGGTGGGAGGAGAAAATGAAGCGCTAATACCAAGGGCTCAAGTAGAAAATGTTTTTTAATCATTTTATTGGGGGCTCGTACAATTCTTATCACAATCCATACATGCATCCATTGTATCAAGAACATATGTACATTTGCTGCCAGCAGCATTCTCAAAACATTTGACTTCTATTTGAGCCCTTAATATTTGCTGCTCATTTTCTCCCTCTATCCTCACTCCCCCCTACCTCATGAACCCTTCATCATTCATATATTATTATTATTTTGTCAAATATTACACTGTCTGACATCTCCCCTGGCCCTCTTCTCTGTTGTCCCTCCCCCAGGGAGGAGGCTATACGTAGATTCCTGTAATCAGTTCCCCCATTCTACCCTACATTCTCTCCACCCTCCAGGCATCGCCACTCTCATCACTGGTTCTGGAGGAGTCATCTGTCCTGGATTCCCTGTTTCCAGTTGCTATCTGTACCTATGAACATCCTCTGGTCTAGCCAGATTTGCAAGGTAGAATTGGGATCATGATAGTAGGGGGGAGGAAGCATTTAAGAACTAGAGAGAAGTTGTAAGTTTCATCGTTGCTACCCTGCACCCTGCCTGGTTCATCTCCTCCCCACAATCCCTCAGCAAGGGGTGTCTAGTTGGCTAGCATTGGGCTTTGAGTCTCCACTCTGCACTCACCCACATTTTCAATGTTATGATTTTTTTGTTCCTTGATGCTTAATACCTGATCCCTTTGACAGCTAGTGGTCACACAGGCTGGTGTGTTTCTTCCATGTGGGCTTTGTTGCTTCTTAGCTAGATGGCCACTTGTTATCTTCGAGCCTTTAAGACCCCAGACACTATATCTTTTGATAGCCGGGCACCATCAGCTTTCTTCACATTTGTTTATGCACACATTTGTCTCCAGTGGTTGTGTCAGGAAGGTAGGCACACACTGATATGGTTTTTAGCTCTTCGATGTCTGAAGAAAATGTTTTGAGAATCATAATGGCAACAAATGTACAAAATGTGCTTGACACAATGAATATATGTATGAATTGTAATAAAATTATTTTTAATGTGCTGAAAAACTCAGCTTATACACGAGTATATAAGGTAATTATACTGTATATACTATTTGAAAACCTATTCTTTTCACTTGGCCATGTACATGAACATCTCTTGTTATATTCTTCCCTAGTAATATTTTTAATGAATATATACGCAGACTACATGTACAATATAGGTCTAACCAACCCTTTGAACAGTTGGGTTATTTGCAAATGCTCACTTATTTTCTTGCATCAGTGTTAATATATCAACACTTGTATGACATATGGATCAGAGAAATATTCTAGTGACATTATAAAAGCTGAATTTGAAAAGAGATGAAGTTAGAGGGAAGCTTAGAGGCTATTATGGTAGTTTAAGCAAGAATAATGAGACATTAATTAAAGTTGTAACAATGTAAATAGAGAGAATAGATTTGAGAATTCATAATCCACATGTAAAAGATTATCTATGTAAGATTACATACAGAGAAACAATGCATCTTTTAAAATATGTATTTAGTAGAGACCTATAATATATCAAAGATTAATTATTGAGGAAAATAGGATAAAAGAACATTGTGTATTTTAACTTTTATAAGTGTATAAGTAGGGCCAAGGTTTTTACTAGTATTTAAATAATTTAGAAAGAGTCTTCCTGTCTCTGAGAAAAATAACTCCCTGTTCTGATTCTACAACTATTAAAGTATAGATACAAAAAACCTCACAGGTGTTAACAGAAGCTTGACCCTCTGTGTTCTTCAGTGTATGCTAGGACTGCATTGGGACTTTACCAGACAAGAGAAATCCTTTCAAAGCTCTCCTAATTGACACACAGAAACATGGGAATGAATAGCTTTGGAATTATCCAGATTTAGGCATGTACCAAGTTTTCCCTTACCTACTATGTTGACCTTTGGAGCCAGATATCTAAGCCCCGTTCAGCCGGGTGGCACAGTGTGTTATGCTTTGGGCTGCTAATTACAAGGCCAGCAGTTCAAAACTATCAGAGAAAGATGACTTTCCACTCTGGTAAAAATTACAGTATCAGAAACCCCCAGGGCCTTTCTATATTACAGGGCCACTTTATTCAATGTGCTTGAGCTTTTGAGTAAGAACAAAAATTAAATAGAAGAAAATCATAAAGGTTCAGTGAACATATGACATCAACAATTAAGGAACAAAACATAAAATTGTAAACAAAATTAACTTGGCAGGCACAGAAAAATATCCTGCACAAAGAAATCATCACCACCGCAAAAAGAAAAGAAAAAGACAATGAAATGACAACCGTAAATTCTTATCTATCAATAATTACACTGAATATAAACAGGTTAGATGTGCCAGTCAAGACAAGAGAGTGGTAGGATGGATAAGACATGACTCATCAATATGCTGTCTACAAGAGACTTTTACATCAAGATAATCCTCAAGGTGACATCCTTGCTTTTTAATCCTCAAAAGGAGATCTGGTGCAGCAGATTTACCCAGTACAATGCATCATTTAATTTCTTGACTGCTGCTTCAGAATCCAAGAGGAAATCCTTGACTTCAATCAAAACGTTGGTTTTCTTTACACCAAGTTTTAAACTATACTGAGGATGCAATCCTTGATCTTCATCAAAAAGTTCTTTAAGTCCTCCTCATTTTCAGCAACGAAAATGCCATCTGCACATTGCAAATCACTAGCAAGCCTTCTTCCAATACTGATGCCCCATCTCCTTCATAAACTCCAGCTGCTCTGATTGTTTGCTGAGCAATAATCATAAAGAGTATGGTGAAAGGATACTACCCTGATGCACGGCTTTCCTTATTTAGAACCATGCAGTATTCCCTTGTTCGGATCAAACAGCTGCTTCTTGACCCATGTATAGGTTCCTCTTTAAGTACAATGACTTCCAGAATTCACATTCTTCTCACTGCTGTCCATAGTTGGTTATAACACACGTAGCTGAATGCCTCTGCATTATCAATAACACACAAGTAAACGTTTTTCTGGTATTCCTTGCTTTAAGCCAAGAGACAGCTAATATTCCTTATGTCACGTGCTCTTCTGAATCTGATTTACATTTCTGGCAGCTCCGTTAATGTACTGCTGCAACCATTGTTGGATTATCTTCAACAAAATTGTACTTAGATGTGATATTGTTTAGTTAATTTCTGCTGCCTGTGGGGTGACCATTCTTTGGAATGGGTACAAATATGGATCTCTTCCAGTCAGTTGGCCTGGTAGCTGCCTTCCACATTTCTTGGGATAGACGACTAGTTGAGTGCTTCCAGTGCGTCATCAGCGTGTTGAAACATACATTTCAATTGGTATTCTATTAATTCCTGGAACCTTGGTTTTTGTTAATATCTTCAGCACAGCTTGGACTTCTTCCTTTATTCCAACTGGTTCTGGACCATAAGCTATCTCTTAAAATGGCAAATGTTGACTAGTTCTTTTTTAATTCCTTCCATCTTTTTTTTAAACAAATCATTTTATTGACAAGATAGAATGAGGATAAATCAAAAATGTTTGCTACAAGCCCATGATAGGTGCTGTTGAGTGAGTTCTGCCTCAGAGCCATCCTGTGTAAATCAGAGTGAAAAACTGTTCAGTTGTCTGGCACCCTCACAATTGTTATGTTGGAGCCGTTATTGTGGCCACTGTGTTACTCCATCTCATTGAGGCGCTTCCTCTTCCCGCTGACCTTTACCAAGCAAGTCATCCTTCTTCAGGGTCTCATCTCTCCTGATAATACAATCCTCAACTTCTTTCAAGACAAATTTGGTTGTTCATCTAGCAGTCTATAGTCTTTTTTATATTCTTAACACAATTATAGAAATCTATAAAACCTGTCATAGTCTCAGGATGCCTTCAGAAGAAAGATAATAAAAGAGTGGTTTCTGAAGTTTGGGTGACTGGTTTTTTTTGAACTCTATCTAGAGGGTAATCTAGGTAGATTTTCTCATAAGACCAAGGAGAATTATGGAAACTTAGTAGGAGGTATTATGAGAGCTACATTGGTGAGAAAAAGCCAAGAATGTTGCATCAAGGAATTTTTTTCCTCACCACAACAACGCACCTGTTCATTCTTCAAAGGTAGGAGGAGCTGTCTTCGGAGAATTGCATTGAGAAACTTTACTATCTTGACAATGATCACCAAATCACAATTCTGGGCCATGTCTCATGGTCCCCAAATCTATCCAGCTGGTTTTAACTCGAAGAATCTTTATTGTAAATTTTAATTTTACTAAAAATCAAAAGTAGTTCAGGGTATGTACAAAAGTATATTCCCATCCTACATAGTTTTATCTCCTGAAATAGCAATACTTCAAAAATAGCAACAATACAATAATCATCAAAGTAATTTGCCTAAAGGGGAAAGAAAAATCTTATAATAGAAAAAAGAGGGGTAAAAAACAAAGAATATATCACACAAGAACTGTAATACAAACCAAATGGCCTAATATATATGCCATTAAATTCTGAGAGAAAGGAGAAAGAATGAGCCAAAAGAAATTTCACAACGAGATAATGCCTTGGTAATTTACAAATTAAGTAAAAGACACCAAACCACATTACCAACACGCTAAAAAAATACCAGAAATAAAAACACATAATCATCTTTTTAAAAGGCTATTTTAACAGCTTTATTGCCATGTAATTCACGTACCATACAACTCAATCGTTTAAACATATTAAAGAGTTCTGCAATCACCACCACCTACAATTTTAGTACATTTTCTCTCTAGTGCTCATTATTATTAACTCGCTGTTTGTCCCAAACTCCTCTATCATAACCCCAAGAAACTAGTAATCCAGTTACATCTCTATAGATTTACCTGTCTTGGATTTCATTTGAAGTAAAACATACCCAAACCCAACAAAAATACCAACCAACCCAAAGAAAAACCTCAATTGAAAAGATAAAAGAAAAAGTAAACACTAGAACAAATTGTAAATGGGTGAAAAGAACAAATGATGAGGTATTAAATTTTAACCTAACTACATCTGCCATTAGTCTACCTTTCAATGCACTCTGATAGCGAAGTTATTCCCTGAACTAGAATATTTTTGTGCCATGGGGAAAAACCCTCAGTTTCAAGTCAGAGCCAAGAAATAGCAAGATTTTTAACAAAATTCAAGTGAACATCCATCTCCTCAAATCACCAAAGCTTTGCAACAAATTGATAAGGAATGCAGTTCCACATGAGAAACCATGTTTTTGATGGATCAAGTGTTTCCAGTGAGGTCAGGAAGACCTCAGAGATGAGCCAAGAAATGGGAACACTGTCCATCGCCATGGAGGATGAAACTGTGGCTGAAGTACGGAAATGTTGGAAGAAGATTGTAGACTTACGACTGACCTCATAACTATTGAAGTTAGGATTTCATATGGTTCGGCATCTTCCATTTTAAATGAACATCTTGTCCTCATGAAGTTTTTGGCTCAATGGATGCTAAAAGTGTTACACAAAGATCAGGTAGCTCATCATGCTGATCTTTCTACCAGTTTGTTTAACACGATGGAAGCTAATGAAGAAGATTCTAGGAAATGAATTGTATGTGGTAAAGGGTCTTAAGACTTACTAATACTAGCTAGAGAACAATGTCAAGTCAAAACGGGGCTTCTGAGTGGATTTGCCGGGCCAGTTAAATTCAAACCAGAGACGTCAGCTCAGAAGCTTATGGTGGCTGTTTTGGGAACTTCAATGGGACCATCTTGATAGATTTGTTTAAGGATGCAGGACACTCACAAGCTCTTATTATAATGATGTTTTAATAAAACTGAAAATTGCACTGGTGAGAAAAGGCCAGAAAAATTGCACTGAGAATTTTTTTTTCATCATAATAAGGTACCTGATCATTCTTTAAGAATAACAAGTGCTGTACTGGGAGAATTTCAATGGGAAACCCTAACACATCCTCCCTTCAGCCTCGTTCGTTCCTCTTCAGACTTCTTTTTGTTTCACAAATTTAAAAAGACAAAAGAAAAAAATGGAACATGCTTTGAGTTCTCAGAGGATGCAAAAACTGCTGTTTCGATGTGTTGTAAATTGAAAAGTGAAGAATTCATTGGGGAAGTATTAAGAAATGAAAACAACAACAACAAAAAGAAATGAAAACAACACCATCGGAATGTACAGATCTAGATCAGTGGTTCTCAACCTTCCTAATGCCGCACAACCCTTTAATACAGTTCCTCATGTTGTGGTGACTCCCAACCATTATTTTCATTGCTACTTCATAACTGTAATTTCACTACTGCTTTGCATCATAATGTAAATATCTGATATGCAGGATTTATTTCCATTGTGACAAGTTGGACATAAAGCATAGTGATTAATCACAAAACAATATGCAATTATATATTGTGAAATATTTATGTGTTTTTCGATGGTCTTAGGCAATCCCTGTGAAAGGGCCATTCAACCCCCTAAGGGGTTGCAACCCACATGCTGAGACTCATTGATCTAGACAGAAGATATGTCAAGAAATAGCAGATTCACATTTTGTACTTTTGTCTAATAAAGGTTTCTTTGATTTAATAGCAATGCTTTTTGAGTTGCCCTCATATTGGAAGGCAATTCTTCATTGGTCTCTATCTTTGAAGCTACTTCTCAGTGTTTGATTGCTACTACCTCCCTAAAATCCCCAAACCCCACTGGCCCTCTAATCCACTGACCTCAGAATGATCCCATCAGACTAACTGCTCCATAGGATTTCCCAAATGGTAAACCTTTACAGAAGCACACTGACACATCTTTACCCAAGGTGCAGCTAGGGGATTTGAACTACTGACCTTTGAGCTAACAGACTTGTACTTTAACCACTGTGCCCCTAGGGCTCAACCAACTCCCTAATGCCGCCTTACTCAGAAGAAATAGAACTGAGGCCCAGGAGTCTTATATATGCTGCTACCATCTAGGACATTTGTTAGATTGCAAGAAGGAGAAATCTCAGACTTTGACTTGATAAACCATACAAACACTAATCTAAAAAAGGCTGGAGTTGGGTAAATTAATATCAGATGAGGAATACTTCATAACAAGGAATACTACTGGGTATTAGAGGTCATTTCACCAATACAACCTAACAATCAAATTCTAACAAAGCTCCAAACACATGTAGCAAAAATTGATAGGACTAGAAAGAGAAACTGATGAATTCACAATTAGAGTTGGAAACTTCAACACTTCTCTCCCAGGATAGAACAAGTAGACAATAAACATATGTCAAAATTCAAGCTCATTCACACTGTCACTGCCATAGTCTCAATGCTGACTCATATCAACCCTATACAGCACAGGAGAATTTCTCCTTAAGATTTCTGAAACTGAATGTTTATAGAAGCCTTACTTTTCCTCCACACAGAGGCTGGTGCTTTTGAACCACTGACCTTGTAGGTAGCAATTCAATGATTATCGAAAAGCATCAACAGGGCTCCTTTCAAAATCATTGGAAAAAAAGCACTGCCATCGACTCAATTCTAACTTATAAAGACCCTATGTAGAGTTCCTGAAACTGTAAATCTTTAGAGTAAAAGGCTACTCTTTTGTCCTGCAGAGTAGCTGGTAGGTTTGAACTGCCCACCTTGAGGTTAGCCGTTCAACACTTTCCAGGGCTCATTCAGTGAGAGAAAAATATACAAATCTCACAGTGAGATATCATTTATACTTCATGAAAATTAATTTAAAACTTAAAAAGCTAAACAATTCTAATTATTGGTAAAAGTATGAAGCATAAGAAACTCATCCACCGTTGGTGGAAGTATATTTTCATAATAACATTGCTTGTAATTGGAAAACAAAACAAGAACCACCTTACTTGCCAGAGATAGAATGATAAATGTACTAGATTTATACAGTGGAATACTATACAGCAGTAAAAACGAGACTGAATTACAGCTATATAATATATACGTAGATGCTTCCCAAAAATATACTCGGGGGGGGGGGGGGAAGTTCACTGAAAAATGTAAAAAGTCACACATATCTCCAAAAAGGATAAAATGAAATAATTATGTTTTGGGTCTATACTTATATAATGAAACTATGAAGAAAAACAAGGGTACTATTAGAGGATAGTGGTTATTGCTGGAAGTGGGGAAGGGAGAGGAGAAGGCAATCAGGAACCTCAAAGTCTGATAATGTTCCAATTCTTAGCCTTGGTACTTTATTATTATTCCTTAATCTTAAAAATGTATATAGATACACTCACATTATATGTTTAATAATTTAAAATACTTATGACAAATATTCACTTAGCAGTAAAATATTTTAAAACACACACTCAAAAAACAACCAACCAGCAGCATGCACTACAGAACATTACCTCATTAAGTCCAACTAGAATATGACCAAACCTGAGGGACCGACCCCAATCCAACTCCGTTGACAGCTGCCCCTCCCCCCAAAAGAAATTATTTCAGAGGACAGCACTGAAGCTGCAGCTCCGGGAGAATGACATGTCTGATCAGAGCACATGGGAACAAATGAAGGAGGAGGAAGAATGGAGCACATCCTGGCCCACCAAGCCTTGACAACGAAATTCCCACTCAGAGCAGCCAATCCACAGAGAAGACCACATGGCTGGCCCCACTATGAGACACGACATCCCTCACTGACCCATAGCCCCACAGGGGACAACACTGGAGACACAGTGGGAATTGCTCCCAATCTGATCCGACCACACCGAGGCAAAACACTAAGGGTGTGCAACAGAACAGCAAGGGGAACAGAGCAAGATGTCCCCAGGGAATACAAAAAATAGACTTTGGGGCCAGGGCTTGGCACCCCATCAAACTCCACCGTAAAGCACTTCTAAAGGCCAACAAACAATCCTTGAACTAACTACAAGCTTTTCTTTTTTGTTGTAGTTGTGTTGTGTTTTTATTTTTTGGTTGTTTGGTTTGTCATTGGCTTTTTGGTTGTTTTTTTTGTTTGTTTTGTTTTCTTTTGTTCCTTGGTTTTGCTCTGTCTTGTTTTTGTGCATGTTATTATCTCCGCAGATCTGTCTAAATAAGACAGGCTGGATGAACAATCTGGAGGAGAATACAATGGGGGGACACAGGAGAGTGGGAGGTGGGGGGAAAGGAAGTGGTGTTAACAAGCCCAGAAGCAAGGGAACAACAAGGGATCCAAATTGGTGGTGAGGAGGGTGTAGGAGGCCTGGTAGGGCGTGACCAAGCGTAATGTAACCAAAAGGAATTACTGAGACCCAAATGAAGGCTGAGCACGATAGTGGGATAAGAGGAAGGTCAAAGGAAATAGAGAAACGAGCTAGGAGGCAAAGGGCATTTACGGAGGTCTAGATAAAGGCATGTACATATGTAAATATATTTATAGATGAGGATGGGAAAATCGATCTATGTACATTTATTTATAGGTTCAGTATTAAGGTAGCAGATGGACATTGGGCCTCCACTGAAATACTCCCTCAATGCAAGAATACTTCGTTGTATTAAACTGGCGTTCCAGGATGCTCACCTTCCTGACAAGATCACTGAAGACAAAGCGGGAGCATAAGCAAATGTGGTAAAGAAAGGTGATGAAGACCGGCTATCAAAAGATACAGCGTCTGGGGTCTTAAAGACTTGAAGGTACACTAATGGCCATCTAGCTCAGAAGCAACAGTTATCAGGTATCGAAGAACAAAAAAATCGTATCATTGTGTGCTCACCTCCCCAATATGATTTCTGAAGACAACTGGGTGCATAAGCAAATGTGGTGCCCTAACAAAAGATATAGTGCCTGGGATCTTAAATGCTTGAAGGTAAACAAGCGGCCATCTAGCTCAGAAGCAACACAGCCCACATGGAAGAAGCACACCAGCCTGTGTAATCACAAGGTGTCAAAGGGATTAGGTATCAGGCATCAAAGAACAAAAAATCAAATCACTGTGAATGAGGGGGATTGCAGAGTGGGGACCCAAAGCCCATCCTGTAGGTAACTGGACATCCCCTTACAGAAGGATCGGGGGAGGAGACGAGCCAGTCAGGGTGCAGTATAACAACAATGAAACATACAACTTTCCTCTAGTTCCTAAATGCTTCCTCCACCCACTATCATGATCCCAATTCTACCTTACAAATCAGGCTAGACCAGAAGATGTACACTAGTACAGACAGGAACTGGAAACACAGGGAATCCAGGAAAGATGATCCCTTTAGGACCAGTGGTGAGAGTGGCGACCGGGAGGGTGGAGTAGAAAGGCGGCATCAATTACAAGGATCTACATATAACCTCCTCTCTGGTGGACGGGCAACAGAAAAGTGGGTTAAGGGAGATGTCAGACAGTGTAAGATATGACAAAATAATAATAATTTATAAATTATCAAGGTTCTGAGGGAGGGGAAAAATGAGGAGCTGATGCCAGGGGTTTAAGTGGAGAGCAAATGTTTTGAGAATGATGAAGGCAACAAATGTATAAATGTGTGTTACACAATCGATGTATGTGTGGATTGTGATAAGAGTTGTATGAGCCCCCAATAAAATTATTTTTAAACAAGCCACACCAGGCATTGGATATATGGGATTCAACAGGATACAAAACAGAAAACATGTTAGCAGGACAGTGTCAGGTAGTTACTATTCAGCAAAAGCCCCCTCACACAGTAATTAAGGAACTATTCATTTCCCCCAAGTGTGTCAGGGTCGAACTACTCCATAGTTTTCAATGGCTGCTTTTTTTCTATGTAAATTGCCAAATCTTTCTTCTGAGGTGCCGCTGGGTGGACTCAAACTCAGACCTTTCCGTTAGCAGTATTAGCTGCACCATCGAGGGAGCCTAGCTTAGAAGTACCAAATACCAACCTGAATCTCAAGCCCCTATAGGCATAGCTTTCTGAGCCTCAGCAACAGACCAGAATCATCACTCAGGAAAGCCCAATGCTGTAGCCTCCTACCAGATATTTGACAGTTAATTCAGTTCTCCCAGTCCACATATAATTTACTAATTTCAAAACATTTTTACCATAAACAATAGTGCATGGTCAGACAGCTGATGTTCTACCTTTATCAGATGTCCAGGTATATAATACTAAGAACTTAACCCAAGGCCCAAAATATTCTGAGAAAGGCTATTTTTAACCTTTTAACCCATACATAAATAGATTCTTTGTAGAATGGCACAAGGCATCTGTGAATATTTCATTAACTCAAAAATGCCAACTAAAACACATTCAATTTTGCACTACTAAAAATGAAACTTAGTTCTTACATCATGGCCCTGCTCGATACTCACCTTCATAAAATGATCACTGAAGATAAGTGTGCTACAGTAAAGTGTGATGAAGAAAGCAGATGGTGCCCGCTATCAATCGGAATAGTGTCTGGGGTTTTAAAGGTTTGTACGCAAACAAGCAGCCATCTAAGTAAGCAGGCAGGTCCACAAAGAAGCAGCACACCAGTTTGTGTGATCCAAAGATGATAATTACAAAGTTTGAATATGGTGAAAAGTATCAGAGCTAAAATTATGAACACCCAATTTATAGAAGGCTATGAAGGATGGTGGGAGCACAACACCCATCTACCAAGTAACTAGTCAGACTGAGCCAGCTCTAGCCAAAGGCAAGAGTCCTGAACAGCCTTACAATCAGGCAGAGACCACTGTAATCTTAATTATGCTAGATGGAACATGATACTTAAGTCAGTTGACCTCCCTATAGACACAACCTGAATTTATTCTGGGTTCAAGTATCTCTTAGTTGTTCCATGACAGGAATTTCTTCCTTGGCTTTTTGAATGTTGATGGGGGCCTGTCTTCTCCCTCCCATTCATTTCTATTTTTGTCTTTATACTAATATTATCTTATCCTTAGTGCAATTTGTCTTTTGTTGTTTTCTGGAGTTTCTCAGCTGTGAAGCACAGGACGAATGGATGTATAATAATAATACCTGATACATGGTGTTACAGGGAATGCAAGGGTGGGGGATGGGGGATAGGGAGGGAAAGGGGATTTCAGGTGTAAATAATGAAGGCAGGCGGGGATAAGGAGCACTAGAACTGATCGTGACTGCACAAGTCAATTTAAAGGTGATTTAACCACGGGATAGGTGCGTGTGTGTGTGGAGGGGATGCTCTAAGATAGATGTGGTGATGATTGTACAATTCCCCTTGATGACTGAACGAGTGAACTATTCAACTTTATGATGTATAAGTTATGTGTCAAAAGAAAAACTTTGCAGATAAATATGGTACACTACTAATAAAACACATCTCAGTTACTCAGTTACAGATGGGGACAGGAATATACTTCTTGGAATTGATGAAATATAAAATAACCTTTCTCCCAAGTTTTTCATTAAAATACACAACCTTGAAAAGACAGTCTGTCTCAATAGGAACTAGTTCTCAAAAACTTTCTAAGATGACTGAGGTTTTAGTCTTCCACTCAATAACTTTCTTTCCCCATCTATTCTAAACCCATAGCTCCAAGAAACTGGTTGGAGCCTAGGCTCTCTCCATTTTGGGATGTGAGGTCAGTTTTCAGCACTATCAAGTCCTGAGGGATTTTACAACAAAAGGTTTTCATGCCATGCTTCAGGTTTAAAAATCAAAACATACACAACAAAAAATACACTGCCTCAGATTATCCAGGAATAAATTAGCTCCCACATGGCCAGACATCTGTGAAATGAGAATATGGGAAAAAACCTTCAACTATCAGTGGAGGAGGCACACCAAATGAAACTCACTCTGGGAATCTGGGTGAGGAATGGTGTAACTTTGAAAGTGGGAAATCAAGAAGACTAAATGGACTTGCCATATCCTGCCTGTTGGCAAAGCACTAATACAAAACACAAACTGCCACCAGTAAATCCTGAATCACAACAACCCCATGTGTTTCAGAGAACTGAGCTCCATAGTTTTCCATGGCTATGAATTTTTGGAAGTAAATCACCAAGCCTTTCTTCTGAAGTACATCTGGCTGAACTTGAACCTCCACTCTGTCAGCTGGTAGCTAAGTGCTTAACCATGTGTACCACCCAGGGATTCATTCTTTGGCAAACACTAACCAAAGTCCAAAATCAAACTCACTGCCATTTAGTCAATTCCAATTCATAGCCACCCTGTAAGACAAAGTAGAACTGTCCTTGTGGATTTCTGGGACTAACTCTTTGGAAGAGAAGAAACTGTCATGTTTCTACCACAGAACAGGTGGAGGTTTTGCACTGCTGATCTTGCATTTCCCAGCTTTCGACCCTGTCTCAGAAACCCACAGGAGCAATTCCAGCCTGTCTTGTGGAGCCACCGAATTGGAGTAAACTCAATGGCAGTGAGTTTTTGGCTTTTTTCACGTGCTCTCAGTAGAAGAACCTAAGGGTTCCATGAAACCTCGTTGATAAAGAAAGATGATGAGTTAAAACAAAAAACAGAAAAGATGTACATAGTTATTCTCAGATGCCACTGGGTCAGCCTACAGCTCATAGAGACATATGTATTACAGAATAGAAGCGACCCAAGTGATTTTCTTGGCTAGAATCTCTATGGAAGTAGTTCACCAGTTCTTTCTACCACAGAACCTCCAGATGGGCTCAAGCTGCCAACTTTTAAGTTAGCAGCCAACCAAAAACTACTTGTGCCAGACAGGTTCCTTAATGAAGATAAAAATGGAACTCCAAGAATTAAAAAATATGAAGAACAACAAAGTAAGATTCATATGGGGGTGGGGGTGGCGTGGGGAATATTGTAGAAAAAGACAACAATAATGTATAAGATGAAAACAAAATATTCACCAGGGGGCTGTTTCCGATTAGAGGAGACTTTCTCCAAAGTAGAAAATAGGTTGTACATCACAAAAATTTTAGTGAAAAAATGGGAGGTTATTCTGATTTTCAACAATTTTAAGTAGATCCTACCTCCATTAAAAATATTAGTAATTTAAATCTATCTTTTAATCAGAAGTATCAATTCATTTGTCATCAAGTCATTTCTGACTCACAGAGACCCTGTAAGGCAGAGCAGAACTGCCCCTGTGGGTCTCCAATACTGTACCTCTTTATAGGAGCAGGAAGTCTCACCTTTCTCTTGTGGAGAGATTTATGGTTTTGAACTGCTGACCTTGTAGTTAGCAGTCCAACTCCTAACTACTATGCTACCAGGGCTCCAATAGTGGCATAGAATATTTAAAATTAATACAGAGAGTGTAGCTGTAGGAAATAAATGTGATCCATGAATGATACATATACCTTCTTAAAAATACAACAAACAGACTGGAAGCAATGACCAATGTTATAATAAAGGAACTATTTCAAAATGAAAAGTACCTCAAAACGTTGTTCTACTCCCAGTCAACAATGAGAGACCTGAATAATGTTTACAGCACTTTACAGAAAGAAGTCTGGAGTCCAACAGCACCACACTAAGTCATGCTGTCATGAACATGAACATGCAACAATGAATCCTATCAGATACGTGTTCAGAAAAACTATACCTGTATGCATTTCCTGAAAAAATGTAACTGAAACAGTACTTCAACTACCCAAATAGTAAAAAATGAGTATAAATTATGCTATAAATTACCATTAGCAGTGGTGCCTCACAGCAAATTATGTAGTCAAATCCAAATTGTTCAGGTGAAGTTGAATATAGAAATTAATTTTTGGAAAGAATTTAAACACTCATTGTTTGCAACCTCAAAAATTTCCAGAATTGATTCAAAATTATGGGTTGTACATTAGGTGGATGGATGTTTGCACTCAGCGACTGTCAATATTCTAAAAATAAAACATTTTTGTTTTCCACTTGAATTTTATAAACTACTTTTTGTATGCACATGCCTTTAAAAGTGATTTATCTATGCTTTTAAAACACCATCTGTGCTACAAAAGCCAAAATTAAAGGAAAAAAATTAAATATTAAAAAGTTTAAAATTCCAGAAGAAAAATTAAACAATTAAAGATGCCTTATTGAAAATATTCTGATGAGATAAAAAAAATCTCAAGTGCCTAGAAAAGAAACAAAGGGGAAAAAATGACATAGGAAGTGGGGGAACAGGGAGCAGGTAGTTGGGGAACAGGGTACAAACCCACCTAAGGAGAGGGTGTTGTTTATATCTCCACAAGAGAGGGAGAGAGGGACCAGACTTTAACCTAGTGCACCAAGACATGAATGCCACATTCCTGCAGGAAGCAGCGAACCAACAGAGAGGTATGCAGGGCCAGCCCAAATCCCAACTATGTGGATCCCCCTGCCCCCCACTGCCACAGAACAATGCACTTCAGAGGACAGCACTGAAGCTGAAGCTCAGAGAGAGGGCACTTCTAATCAGGGCACACAGGAGCAAACGAAGAGGGAAGGAGGGTAAGTGGAATACATCCTGGCCCACCAAGCCCCTAGGACGATATTCCTGCTAGGATCAGCCAATGCACAGAGAGGGCCATAGGGCCAGCCCCAGTATGAGCCACGATGTCCCTTACTGACCCATAGTGCTTCAGGGGACAACACTGGAGACACAGTGCAGGAATTGTGGCCTATCTGAACCCACTGCACCGGGACAAAACACTAAGGGTACAAGAGAGGAGGAAGGGGAACAAAGCAATGAAGTCCTGGAGGAATACCAAAAATGGACTTTGGGGCCAGGGTGTGGCACCCCATCAGACTTGACTGGAAAATACTGATAAAGGTCAATAAACAGACATGGAACTATTTATAGGCTTTTCTTTTTTTTTGCTGTTGGTTTTGCTGTTGTTGTTTTCCTTTGTCTTTTGTGTGTGCGCGCGCGGGTGTGTGCCTATCATTGTCTCTGCATGTCTGTCTGGATAAGATAGGAGGGATTTGGAGGAGAAAACAATGGTTGGGGGGGGGGGACAAACAAAGGAAAGGGGGAGGCAGAGGAACGGAAGGGGGTGCCAACAAACCTAAGGACAAGGGACCAAGTGATCTAAAAATCGATGGCAAGGAGAGCGTAGGATGGCTGGTGGGGCTTTGATCAAGGGCAATGTAGCTAAGAGGAATTACTGAAACCCGAAGGAGGGCTGAACATGATAGTGGGACAAGAGGAAAGTAAAAGGAAATAGAGGAAACAACTAGGAGGCAAAGGATATTTATCAAGGTGTAAATACAGGCATATACATATGTATATATAGATAACATGATTAAATATATGGGCATATATCTATTTCCCTAAGTATTAAGGCAGCACAGGGACATTGGACCGCCATTCAAGTACTCCCTCAATGCAAGAACATTTTGTTCGAATAATGAGATATTCTGTGAGGCACAATCACTGAAGGCCGGCTATCAAAAGATATAGCGTCTGGGGTCTTAAAGACTTGAAGATAAACAAGCAGCCATCTAGCTCAGAAGCAACAAAGCCCACATGGAAGAAGCACACCAGCCTGTGTGATCATGAGGTGTCTATAGGATCAGGTATCAAACCTCAAAGAACAAAAAACCATACCATTGTGAATGAGAGGGAGTGCAGAGTGGAGACCCAAAATACATCTGTAGACAATTGGACATCCCCTTACAGAAGGGTCACAATGAGATGAGCCAGTCAGGGTGCAGTGTAGCACCAATGAAACATACAACTTTCCTCTAGTTCTTTAATGCTTCCTCCCCCTATGACTCCAATTCTACCTTACAAATTTGGCTAGCTCAGAGCATGTACACTGGTACAGATAAGAGCTTGCAACACAGGGAATCCAAGAACAATCCAATCCTCAGGACCAATAGTGAGACTAGCGATACCAGGAGACGAAGGCGTAGGGTAAGACATGAAAAAATGATAATTTATAAACTATCAAGGGTTCATGAGGGAGGGAGGTGGGGGAAGGGAAAATGAGCTGATACCAAGGGCCGAAGTAGAAAGAAAATGTTTTGAAAATGATGATGACAACATATGTACAAAAATGCTGGACACAGTGGACGGACGGATTGTGATGAGCTGTAAGTGCCCCCAATAAAATGATTAAAAAAACAAAACAAATTCAAGTGCCATAAAAGGATTAAAAATAGCGACAGGCAAAAACCGATCAAGGAAATAGAAGGACCTAGGATATGATTCACAAAGGAAAAAATTAAAGGGGCCTCATTACAGTGATAATGAGATAATCTGCCATGCTCTTCAAAACGGAATCTGTGAACTAGCTACTGCAGGTCTACAATGAACTAGTATCAAACTCGAGAGTAAGCATTTAGTAATTCTTACAACAATGTGGCAGGTCAGCATTACTGTTGAATATAATAATAAAAAACTGGAGGTAGTATTTTGCTTGTCAATTTTTTTTCATTTCATTTTTCTAGTAATTCACGTTTAACGTATTCTAAAATATCAGAAAAAAACAAAAACTAATTTTTCATCATACTTTGAAAAGTACTGCTCTAAAAGACACATTGGCCATGAAAGTTCATGTGCCAATTACTACATAACATACAAAAGTGAAAACAATTAGAGATATAAAGCAGAAATGAAAACCAAACCAGTGAAAAACAAAATTCCATGAGATTTTTAAAAAGTGTTTATAGGATAAAAACAAATTTACAAAGGTCATTTTAAAAAGTAGTTTATTGATATGAGTCAAAATTGACTCCATGGCAGTGGGTTTGTTGTTTTTGGTAAAGATCTGTTATTCAGCAAAAGCTGATACAAATGGGGAAGGGAACAGGATTGCCGGTCAAGGGTATATATATATATATATATACATGCTCTGATTTAGCCGGATTTGTAAGGTAGAATTGGGGTCATGATAGTGGGGGGTAAGAAACATTAAAGAACTTGAGAAAAAGTTGTATGCTTTATTGGTGCTATACTGCGCTGTGACTGGCTTGTCTTTTCCTTGTGACCCTTCTGTAAGGATATGTCCAGTTGTCTACAGATGGGCTTTGGGTCTCCCCTCTTCACTCTCTCTCATTCACATTGATACGATTTTTGGTTCTTGGTCTTTGATATATATATATATAAAGGGCTGATAAAAACAGGAATCCAGGACAGATAAACCCCTCAGGACCAATAATGAGAGTAGCGATACCAGAGGGAAAGGGGAAGGTGGGGGGAGAAAGGGGAACCAATTACAATGATCAAGGTATAAACCCCCTCCCAGAACAGATAACAGAAAAGTGGTGAAGGGAGACAGTGGTCGGTGTAAGACATGAAAAAAAAAAAAGATAAATTATCAAGAGATCATGAGGGAGGAAAATGAGCTGATACCAAGGGCTCAAGTATAAAGAAAATGTTTTTGAAAATGATGATTGTAACAGATATACAAATGTGCTTGACACATGGGTGTATGCATGGACTGGGATAAGAGCTATATGAGCCCCCAATAAAATGATTTTTAAAAGATTTACCATCTCTAACAGAACAGCTATGATTTTGAATAACAGGGATTCTATTTTAATTTCACTAAGCATCATTCAAATGCGCTCTGGTGGCGCAGTGAGTTATGTATTGGGTTGCTAACCACAAGGTCAGTAGTTCAAAACCACTGGGAGAAAGAGGAGGCTTTCTGCTCCTATAAAGATTTCTAGCCTCAGAAACCCAGAGGCTCTTCTGTCCTGTCACATAGGATCACGATGGAACACAATCCACTCAGTGATATTGAGTTCTGAGTGAGAAGCATCATTTTACCACGGTGTGATATATCAAAATTAGTTTAAAATGTTTCTAATTTGTTGGGGACGGGGGTGAAAAATGAAGGATGACAATGTTATTTAAAACAAAAAGCAGACATAACATATATGTCTGAGCATATATGTAGAAAATATGATGAACAGCATAGCTGTAGTAATCAGGAATTTATCCAGTCTACATTCTACAATCTTAACAAGGTCTCAAAGCCAATGGCTTCACTTTTGTGTGTGTCTATGTGCCATGATTTGCAAAAAAGAACAAACAAACTGAGAACACAATAGATCCTACTTATACCTCACCTTGGGTGCAGCCTCTGGCCCACATATTTTTATGCATTCTCCATCATTTAAAGAAAAAAAGGAGGGGACAACTCTTGATGACTTTGGAAAATAAGACTTTCACAGAAAAACATTTAATCTACTTGCATTATAGAAGAACTAGTTATTCCATAATCAATGACTTATCATTGCCCCCTTTTTAGGCATGATCGGCCTGCATGCCTTTCTGTCATTCATAATTGTAAGTAATTCATATAAGCTTGGCTGTTCACCAAAAGATTGACAGTCGGAATCCAGTGATTTTTCAGAAGAAAGGTCTGGCAACCTAGCTCTGAAAAATCAGACATGGAAAACCCTAGAGCACAGACCTCCGACATACTTGAGGTCTTCATTAATTGGAACCAAATCGACAGCACTGTCAACTGTTGTGTGTGTGTGTGTGTGTGTGTGTGTGTGTGTGTGTGTGTGTCAACAATCTGTTCTCTCTCTGTCCACCACCACCACCCTATCCCTGGCTCAGTATATGCATACACAGGAGTAATTTCAGCAGTTTAAAGAAGGTCAGACCTACACAGGGAAATTTTCTAACAATGTTTTTTAAATGTCTTCCTTATTTATAGACAGCCATTTTCAACTGTAAAAAATGTACAAGTATTTTAGTTTGTCCAATTGTAAGGAACAAATAAATTGTACACAAATTTCATTTTTATTCTGACTCACAACATTTAGCGAATGAAAGGAATCCAGGTGGTGCTGTGGGGTAATGCTGAAATGCTAGCCACAGGTCGGCAATTCAAACCCACTGGCTGCTTCAGAAAGGAAAATGAGGCTATCTATTCCTGCAAAGATTTAGGAAGATTTGGAAACTCTATACCGGGTCCTTGTATAATGGAAATGACCTGATGGCAGTGGGTTTGGTTTGCGTTTTGGGATTGCATACATGAAAGAGTGCTGGTGATGTCATGCATGGTGAGGTGGCTCAGCTGCTAACCAAAAAAAGGTCAGTGGTTCAAACTCACCAAGTCACGCTTAGGGAGAAAGATATGGCAATCTGATTCCCATAAAAGTGTACAGCCTTGGAAAGCCTATGATCAGTTCTACACTGTCCTGTATGGTCTCTATAACTTGGAATGGGTTGGACTTGGGCTTAGTACACGAGGTGATATAGACACTTTGGAAAGAGATGAGTAAAAAAGTTAGCACTTATATTACTGTGAGTGGCAGGTACTTGTTGATCTTTCTATTTAATCACAACAACCCAATGAAATAGTAATTATCGAAGTAAAATAACCTGTCGAATAGTCTCCCACCCACAGGAGGCACAGGAGGATTCAGAACTAGGTCTGTATCCTAAGAGTCCACATTCATTTCTACTATGGCGGTGGGAGGGTGCTATGTGACTATTCCCACAAAAACGATAATCAATGTAAATCATCCTTTAACAGCAATGTAGGAGGGGGCTAAGGCAATGGAAACTGAAGAGAATCTGTCAGGGGTGAGGGAAGGAGTCAGAAAAGGCTCAATTTAAAGCAGTGGATATTTGAGCTGTTTCTTTAAGAATGAGTAGGATGTACCAACTTCAGTGCCAAAGCTTGCCCCACTCCCCCTGTCCCCAATACATCAACCAAAACATATTACTTACTTGAAATTGAGATAAACAATTTTGAAAGAAATCGTCCTCAGATATATTATTCCATAGTTTTAAAACAAAGAATATGATGACAGTTTAATTTTTAGGTTGCTTTTATGTGGCTTGTCTTGGTTTTTATTCTGAAATGAAATTTAGATTAGTCATTTTCTTGTTCTGAGAAACTAGGAATATGCCAACATGTTTCAACTTTACATTCTTTATATATCAACATGTATTTGTACTTACAAGGACTTTCACTGTATCATCTTAAGCAAAAGCTAATCTAATATATAAATTTTTTGAAGTGTAAATGTATACATATACAAATTAAGATGTTTAATTCTTATTGTACTTCTTTAATAATTATAATGAAAGGGAAATAGAAGACTTATAAACTGTTATATATTACACAAGTATTTCTGAAGTAATATACTTTGTCTTATTTGAATCAGTTACCTAGTAAATGCTTTCTAAGCTAAAAGAAACTTAAATAGCTGCCCCATGAAAACTAACCTTAAATTATTAGAATTAAAACTATTATCTAACAAGAAAATAGAAATGTCAAAAACGCTAAATTTTTCATTTACAATTACTATTCATTTTCCTCAGAATTTACTTTGCTAGGCACATACTCCATTTATGCTGCAGAAGAGTTCACTTTGTGACTATTAACCAAGCAACAAATAATTTTCATTAAAACATATTTTAAACTATACAAAGCAACAGAAGAAACATAGAGGACGATTTTGAAAAACTGAAAAGGAATGATGGGTGTGGGGGAATGGTTTAAATAAGAGCAGGCTTCAAAAATTCATAGGAAAGTTCCTTTTTTAAAAAATTCCATGTTTCCCAACTTTTTGAAATTGCTTGCTAAGGCTCTTCTATCCAAAATCTTTGTAACTCTCACCAAGTGATTGAGTAGGACCAGGCAAATCGGATGTGTGAAATTGTAATTGAGTGTATTGGTTAGTTTTACCATTCCACTGGGAATAATATGAGCCATTTCTGAAGTAGGACAGAGAATCCAAAGACCAATGAGAAAGCCAGGATAGAAGAGTCAGATCCTCCATTGGAGAGGCAGTAGAGGAGCAACTCAAAGGCTGTGAACCAGCAGAAGTCTAACACTGAGACTGTGAGGCAGTGCTGAGAGCAGGAGGCATTCAGGTCTACCCTATTTGGGGTAGGAGACTGGCTTGCAGAGTGGAGTGCCCTTTGGGACTAGATCAGTGCTAAGGAACTTTGTACCTGCTAGAGCAGGGCAGAGACCAAGAGATTGAGAAACTGAGAGGTCAAGGAACTTCAGAGAGACATACCTACCAGCAAAGTTGAGCAGGTACAGCAGACAAGGTGACTGTATCCTTAACATTTTGTAACCTGTTAGCTTCCCCAATAAACCCCCTAATCCTGAGTACTGTGTGAGTTCCTTGTAGCCAATGTAATGGATTACTGAATGCAGCAGGAGTACTGTGAGAGTAATGGTTGGTGTCAGAATAGGAAAAAGAAAGTTGGAACTGGAAGCATGTCTAACCTTTGCCTCAGAGGAATCACCCTTAGACAACATGGAGTTCATTCTCCTATCTTCTATAACCAAAAAGGTCAATGTGGCTTCCACGCCATTCCTTCAAATCTCTTCATATAATGTCATTAAATGTGACGTGCCTTTACTTATTGTTTTGGTCTCAAAAATGCATGTGTGTTATGATTGAACATGGAATTGTTTTTAATTGCCTTCGGACACCCAGTCACGCCTACTTAGAAACTATATTAACACATTTCTTAAGTTAATTGTACCTTAACTCCTATTATTTCTTCTTTTAGTACCACTGTTATATTACAACTGTGGTATTAAAAATAGCAGCCAGGTACCAACATAACATATACCATTAGGATTTGACTATCTATGGCTAATGGCAACATTCTCTGAAGCCTACTTAAATCCTTATCACTTTCCACTCATAATGTGTTTAGTCAGTTCTAACCCAATCAAAATAAAACACCCGAAATCCCTGCTTTCAAGTCATTCTGACCAGAGTGCCCTTGGGGGTTTTCAAGACTGCAACTCTTTACAGAAATAGAAAGCCTCATGGTTTTGATCTGCTACATCACCAGGGCTCCAATCAAAAGTAAGACAGAGAAAACTTAACCCTGGCACCAGAAAAACTTCAAAGGTTCCCTAATACATTATTTTTTTCTTTGGAAAAAGGCATATATAAACTTCTAGTATCAATTTATGTTTGTGATCTATCCTAAGTTCCTCTTGCTATATGCTATAGTCTCACTTTCATCCTTTTCCCAAAGGACATAGCTACAATCATGGTAAAATAATATTGTAAACCTATTTTTTGAAAGGTTCTAAGCATTACTAAACATAGGAAGCCCTCAAAGATTTCTAAAACATGTGATTTCCTAAAGGTTTACATTCTTCTTTCAATTATCATCAATGACAGTCCAATTTTCTTTAAGGTTAAAAGGGCCAACATGAAGCAGGTAAGTCAAGATCCCCAAGTTTCAGACTCAATTCTAGCAGCTAACTAAAGGAAACTGAAAAAAATCTCTGAATTGGCCAATCTAGATTTTAGTTTTCCCTAGATAAATTGAGAGGATTCAACTAGAACAGTGATTCCTAGCCTTTTTTACATTGAAAATAGTATTTGTTCAGCATATTGGCCAATCCGAAGATTTGGAGGCATTTATGTTTGGTGAAATAATTATTCATATTTTCTTTATATAATTATACAAAAGTAAGATATAGACAGCTAATTCTTTGACATGTTTAATATATGGAAGCTTGTGATAACACAAATGAATCTCAAACAAACTTTCTCACATTAAGTTTAAGAAATAACAAAGCTTATTCTGAAGAACACACACGCACTATTAGGCAGTCAGTCAGTCACTTTGAGACACAAGCTAAAATGGCATATTCAAGATGCCCCTGGCTAGCAGGGTTCATTCCAGATGAAGAGTTTCATGACTAAAGCTGGGCCCTCCAGGATCACACTCCCTGCTCTTTTATGTCCTCATCAGTGAGGCTCTTTCTTAAATTCATCATCAGTAAGGCTGTTTCTTAAATTCACTGCCATCGTGTCAATTACGACTCAGAGGGGCCCTATGGGACAGAGTTGATTTGACCCTGAGGGTTTTCAAGGCTGTAACTCATCATGGAAGCAGTATCTTTTTCCTGCTGAATGGCTGGTGGGTTGGAACTATTGACCTTGCAGTTAGCAGCTCAACTTGTAACCCACCATGCCGACAGGGCTGCTTACATGCTTCGCAGGCACCTGGTTTGTGAGCTCTGATAGTTAGCTTTGTGAATCTCTTCTAGATAAGGGGCAGCTGCAAGCTCTGTGGCTGGAGGAGAATTCAGTAATAAAGCACCTCTTTTAATACACTTTAAGGAACAAGAAGGAATAGTAATTGCTGGTTGGCAGTCATCATGTTCTGTGCTTACAGGAAGCCCAGAACCTTCTTTCAAACCACACTCCACCAATCACCCTCCAGAATGGTCCACAGAATATAAACTAGAATCTCTGAATTAAAGGCTCTCTAATAAAACATTGGGAGCCCTAATAGAGTAGGTTATGTGTTGGCCTGGTAGCCTCAAGGTCAGCAGTTTGAACCCACCAGTCACCACAGGACAAAGATTAAGCTCTTTGCTCTCATGAAGATTTACAGTCTTAGAAACCTAGAGAAGCAGTTCTAATCTGTCCTGTAGGGTCACTGTGAGTCAGAATCGACTCGATGGAAGTGAGTCTGAGTTTTTTGTTTTGTTGTTTAGTTAATGATAATATACACAGTATTGCAGTATCATTTGAAAACTGCTGACGACGCCTATGCTTTTTGTTATTCCTCCTATCAACTCCTGCAAATAAAACAACTTTGAAATGTTGACTTTGGATAGGTATGCATGTACATGGTAAAATATATTTCAAGATTACCGAACAGTATACTGAAAAAGTTAGTCTTCCACCTTTATTCTCTAGGCCACCAGTTCCCTTCAATGGAGGTGACCACTGTTACCAAATTCTGGGGTATCCTTCCAGAAATAGCTGGAATTAGCCACATCTACAACTATAAGTCTTACATCTTGTTTTTTTCTCTTAATATATTTGAGATATAGCACCATATTTAATACATAGTGTTGCCTTTTTTAAGAGTACTAAAAAAATACAACATAGTTTACTTAATCAACCCCTACTGTTTTATGCTTAGGTTGTTCCCAATCAACCTAATAACAAACAATGCTTTGATAAATATTCTTATAGTACACTCATTTGACAGACATGCAAAATTTCCTAAGGATAAAAATCCTAGAATAAAAGGGCTAAATCAAAATGCATGTGTATTTTAAATTTCAAGAGTGATTTCCAAATTACTTTCCATAGAGAATGAATTCCCACCAGCAATGTATAAAAATGTCATCTCCAAGTTACACTGTAGAACAAATCTTTGCTAATTTGATGAGTGGAAAATAGTATACAATAGTTTTAATTTACATCTTTACAATATTCAAAATTATGTATCTTTATTTATTTATTTAAATCATTTTATTGGGGCTCATGCAACTCTTATCACAATCCATACATACATCAATTGTGTAAAGCACACTTACATTCGTTGCCCTCATTATTCTCAAAATTCGCCTTCTGCTTGGGTTCCTGGAATCAGCTTATTTTTCTTTTTTCCCTCCCCGCTTCCCCTCCCTCATGAACCCTTAATAATTTATAAATTATTTTATCTTATCTTACACTGCCCGGCGTCTCTCTTCACCCACTTTCCTGTTGCCCATCTCCCAGAGAGGAGGTTATATATAAATCCCAATGATTGGTTCCCCTTTCTACACCCCCTTCCCTCCTGGTATCGCCACTCTCACCATTGGTCCTGAGGGGTTCATCTGTCCTAGAGTCCCTGTGTTTCCAGATCCCATCTGTACTGCTGTGCATCCTCTGGTCTAACCAGGTTTGCAAGGTAGAGTTGGGATCATGATAGTTGGGGGGGTTGGGGGGGAGGAAGCGTTTAAGAACTAGAGGAAGGATGTGAGTTTCATTATTGCTACACTGAACCCTGCGTGACTCATCTCCTCCCTACTACCCCCCTCTGCAAGGGATGTCCAGTTGTCTACAGATGGGCATTGGGTCCCCATCATGCGCTCCCTTCATTAACGATGATATGATTCCCCACCCCCAGCTTGAAACCAGGTCCCCTTGGTCCTTCATGATCACACATGTTGGTGTGCTACTTCCGTGTGGGCTTTGTTGCTTCTGGGCTAGATGGCCACTTGTTTACTTTCAATCCTTTAAGTCCCCAGATGCTGTATCTCTCGATAGCCGGGCACCGTCAGCCTTCTCTAACACACTTACTTATGCACACATTCATCTTCAGCGTTTATGTGGAGAAGGTGTTCACACAATGATGGTTTCTGTTCTTTGGTGGCTGCTACCTGATCCCTTCAACACCTCGTGGTCACTTAGGCTTCTGTGCTTCTTCTCTGTGGGCTTTGTTGCTTCTGAGCTAAATGGCAGCTTTTTTACCTTCAAGCCTTTAAGACCCCAGACATTATATCTTTTGATAGCCGGGCACCATCAGCTTTCTTCACCACGTTTGCTTATGCACATGTCTGTCTTTAGCAATCATGTCAGGAAGGTGAGTATCATGAAATGACCGTTTAGCTGAGCAAGGTGCTCTTGTATATATTATCTTTTCAATGAATTATCTTTGCTCACTTTTTGTATTAGGAGTTTTTGATATATTAACAAGAAATTAGTCCTTTATAATGTTTCTCAATGTTTTACTTATGTTCCTCTTTTAACTTTTATGATTTTTCCTCTAGACACTGTTTTTTGTTGTAAATTTCAGTAACTAGTTTCAGTTTTATTTCATAAGTCGAAAGGTCTTCATTCCGAGATATTAAAATCATTATCCTAAATTTTCTCTCCACTCTACTCCACTCCCCCAACCCACACACACTTTTTATACATCTGGAAGCCAACTTATTTTTCTAGATGAATAGCTGGTGATCCCAGTGCTTCTTATGAAAATAATTGTCTCTTCCCTACTCATAGGCTTCTGACTTCTATCTTTTTCATTGCCATTATGGACCAAAACCGCAATTTTCAAAATATTTAAAAATTAAATCTATTTTCATCTAAATAAGTATTATAACTCCAGAAATTACTAGCTTGTTTTAATGTAAGAATCATTTTTTCTAACTCCCAAATTGAATTTGTACAATCAAGTTCTTTTTATCACCATATAATCATGTATTCTACTTGTTATTTATTTTGAAGCCCACTATTGGTGCTTTTTTACAAAACTTCTGAAACCTATTTAAAAGTCAGTTTTTCCTTAATTTTATGCAGTAAATTTTAGTACTACAGAATCGTTCTGTAGAAAAAAATCTGAAAAAAATAAAATATAACTCCTAGAACTAACTTGTATTCTTTGGTATGTATCTTTACAGTTTCTCTATACTGTTAAGAGGACTATTTTGTAAATAGACTTTTTAAGATAACATGCTTAATGACACATAATAATTTATTATGTGAGTGTATCCCATTTGTAACCATTTCCAAAGTTTTAGACACCTGGGTAGTCCTCTGTGATGATTATACTTTACTTGATTTAATTCTCACAACAAATGCTTTGAGCTTCAAGTAGTGTGAAACACAAATTCTCTAATGGTAAGCAAAATGAACACATTACAGACACCTAAACCCATTGCCACTGGCTCAATTTTAACTCACAGAGACCCACAGCACAAGTAGAACTGCTCCACTGGGTGTCAAGACTTTACATCTTTAGAGGGCCAGACAGTTCCATCTTTCTCCTGTGAACCAACTGGTGGACTCAAATCACTGACCCACCAGTTAGCAGCTCAGTGAAAAATAGGAAGACCCTCAACGAGATGGACTGACTTAGTGACTACAACAATCAATAGGCCCAAACCTAACAATTTTGAGGGTGGTGTAGATTAAGCAGTCTTTCATTTTGTTGTAATAGAGTGTCACTCTGAGCCGGAATCGACTCAACATCACATAATAACAAAAACAGAGGTTACCATCTATTAGGAGAAACAGAATTAATCGCAAACATAAATACGATCACAACAATAACAAGAGCTATGGAGAGTTCACGTAACTTTGAAAGTCTCTGTCAAGGAAGGTTTCCCTTAAAAAAGGGCAATTCACTTTAGCTGAAGAAAAAGGAAAAGCATTGTTGGCATAGGGAACAGCAACTACAAAATTCTCATTGTGGGAGAGATCATGGCAAGAATAAGGGATTGAAAATGCCTGGGATACAAAGAGCAAGCCAAGATGAATGGGATCAAACTGTGAATGGACAAAAAGATGGGGCCAGATTATACAAGACCTTGACAGGCAGGATGATGTTGGGAAGTGTTAGGGTCTATCAAGTCAGTTCTAGTACAGTGTATCAAGTCAGTTCTGCCTCATGGCAACACTATAAACAAAAGAGAACAGTTGTCTAATCCTTTGCCATCCTCATAATTATTCTTGTTTTAAACTTATTGTTTCAGCTACTCTATCTCATTGGGGGGCAATCTGATGATCCTCTATTTTGTCAAACATGATGATCTTTTTCAGGAACTGATCCTTGCTAATAACACATCCAAAGTATGAGAGATGAAGTCTTGCCAACTCTGCTTAGAATGAGCATACATTCTTCCAAGATAAATTTATTTGTTCTTCTGGCAGTCCATGGTATATTCGATATTTTCACCAACATCACAATTCAAATGCATCAGTTATTTTTAATTTACTGTCCAGCTTTCACATGCACTTGAGGTAACTGAAGATACCAGGACTTGGGTTAGGTAAACCTTAGCATTTAAGGTACATCTTTGCTTTTGAACAGTTTTGCAGATTTACCAAATGCAATCTATTTCTTGACTGGAATGTCCATGGGTGTTGATTGTGGATTCAAGTAAAATAAAATCCTTGTTAACTTCAATCTCTTCTCTATCATGATGTTACTAACTGGTAGCGCTGTTGAGTAAGTGTTGGACTGCTAAGCACAAGGTTAGTGGTTCAAGTCCATTAGTCACTGAATTAGAGAAAGATGAGGTTGTCTGCCTCCACAAAGATTTACAGAACAAAACAACAATACTCACTGCCATAAAGTCGATTTTGACTTACAGTGATCCTATAGGAGATAGTAAAACTGCCCCATTGGGTTTCAAACTGCTGATCTTATGGTTAGCAACCAAACACATAACCTCTATGGCACCAGGGCTTCAGAAACCCTTTCCAGGGTCTACTCAATGGCAGTAGGTTTTTGTTTTTATGTCGAGGTGCAATTCATACAGTATATTGTAACCTTTGATCTTCATCAGTAAGAACTCCTTATGTGTTTTTCACATTCCGCAAACAAGGTTCTATCATCTGCGTTCTGCAGAGTCTTAATAAGCATTCCTTGAAGTCTGATGCTGTGTTCTTCTTCACATAGTGCAGGTTCTTGGATTATGTGACCAGCATACACCGTGAATAAATAGCATGAAAGGATACAACCCTGCTGCGTCCTGATTTTAAACCATGCAGTAGCCCCTTTTTGTTTGAATGCCATTTTGTTCATGGGCAGATTCACAAGAGCACACAATCCATAAAGACATTACCATGTAGGTCAGGTAGTTTTGTCTTTTCCTAAATGCGATGGCACGCTACTGAAGCATAATGTCAAGTAGTAGGGTGATAAAATCAGGTTTGCATTTTGAAAAGATCCCTATGATTATAAGAAAACAGACGGTGCTGAGTAGATTGGGCTAGGCCAAGATTAGGATACTATTGTAGTACACCATTTCAAACAGGTAGTAGCATGGACAAGGGTACTGATGAATAATTGAAGTATCCAGATGAATTAAAATTATAATCAGATTTGCCAAATGATTTACATTGATAGAGTAATTCTCTAGAAATGAAATTACTGGATCAAAAAAGCACATTTTATAGATTCTGATACGTATTTCCTAGCTGCCCTTCAGAGAGCAGTTTCTTCATTTGTGAATTTTCTCATGGTTTTAAAATTATTTTAAAATATCTTTAAGATGATCAGATCCATACTTTCTTCATGAAGCCTTCCTTAACTCCCTAAGCCCACCAACAGGTCATTAAATGTCTTCCTTTGAGTCCTCCCAAGGCCTTATTCTCATTTCTCCTATAATCCAGTCATACCACACTTGACATATTTAGATGCCCATCACCCATACTGCATTCTGAGGTCCTGGAAGGTAAAATTCATTCTTAATGACAACATCCAAAAAATAATACACAGTAGGTCCTCACTACGTATTCACTGAATGAACTGCATACCCTATTACTAGAGTCCAATGCACCCAAAGATTTCAGAAAATTCTTGCTTAAGACTGATTTACTAAGTGTGCTTTTAAACAAACACGGAAAGAACAAAATCTGCCATTCAAGGTTTCTAATACTTAATAAGTACAGTCATTAATTTTATGAGTCACGCAATCTTAGTAATGCTCCTGAAAATCTTTCTCTCTAATAATCAATAATTGAGTGATCTTAAAATATTCTGAAATGCTTTAACAAAAAAAGACTGAGAAACAAGATTTTCACTAATTTTTTTGTCATCTCAATTGTTGATCTATGCTATCCAAAGCTATACTCATTTCTAACCTAATAATCCACCAGTTTACTAAAAAAGTTACTTTGCTAATTTATTATAATTAACATTATAAAGTATAAAATATGAAAATGTACACCTTGATGATTCAAGTAAATATATATGCATACTTTTAGAATTAACAATTTCTTATGTCAAAAATTTAATTCCATGTTTGACAGCACCTAGAAGAGTCTGGTACAATATTCACTGAGCTGAAAGAAGATGAAGAGAAAGGATTGGCAGATTTCCTTACAGTAATCTCAAAGACAAGCAGCTCCCTCTATAGTCTGTTTGGCCTACTTTGTTTAATTACTTGCTTTGTGGACATCTCACATTCCCCTATTTACTTCTCTTCTGCATCTCAGCAGGGAAGTCCTTTGAAAGGATAATTCTGTTTAACCTAGTGCTGCAAAAGCTGAGAAAGCATCTAAACTCAGCAGGAAGAGTGTTACATGAAGCAACTAAGCAAGAGTCGGGCTATGGAAATTAGGTAGATTCCCAGGTACACTTGAGTCAAGTCCTCACAATGGAGCCTTGGGATTTTATTAAAAATCTCAAGGGCAGTCACAATCATGTTCAAACTGAAAGAATAAAAACATTTAAGGAAAGTCTTTTATTTTAATTATTCACAACCTTGGTTACATCTATTAAAACATTACCAAAAATATATAGAATTAACTATTTCTGCTATAAATGATATTGCTAAATACATTGTTATGTAAAAATGTCCAAAACATTAAAAGAATAAACGGAAGAATATTTTGGAAATATGTAAGTAGATGTGATTCTTTGAGGAAGTAGATGTGATTCTTTGAGGAACCAAAAGTCTCAGCAACGAGAAATAGAATTTATCATTCAAAAATGAATATGGCACTTTTATTATACCTTTTCCACCAACATGAAACATGAGAATATTTTAACCTAGGGCATTTTTTCATAAATTATTCAATATATAAGTTCTCAAAACACAGAACAACCAGAAACTAACTACACTGATTTCTAAGGCAGAAAAATACTTTTCATTGTGAGGAAAATTGAAGTAGTATAAAAATATTTTTCCAATTTATATTCGTTCAGAATCTGTAATTCTGAAATGATCACATTATTTTTGGGAAAAAGCCTTCTGCTGCTTTTCAAGATCTCATTTACAAAGCAAACTCGGTTTTTAAATGTCTTTTCTCCAAACTAAGGTAACAAATTAAGGATTTCCAAAATTAATGCTTACATTAAATTTTTAAATAATAAATCCATCTTCATTTAAAATATTTCTCTGATGAGTCACACTAGTCTGCCTGTTTTTTTATATTATTTTCTAGCTTTATTTTAGTGGATGGCTGGACTAATTTTCTTTGGGGGTTGAATTCTGATAATTCTGTAGCTCTTCCTTGTGTTTAATACCAATTTCAATGTGAGTTTTTGACAAGCTAAAAATGCAACTGGATTTCTGGAAGCTATAAACTATGTATGGCAATGACTCCAATTTTTTTCTCTTACTGAAAACATACACACATATTTATTTTTGAAATTGTGAGCGACAGTTACTGCAAACTCAATTTCATAATCCTTTAATAACTTTAAAATTTGAGTTTCTCTGTATCGTTTTATTTCTTTCAATGTGTATTCCAAAAAAGGCTTTTCTTATAAAAATTCATTTATGTTATGTTTTAAGGTATAGACAAACAAAGACTCTGGGTGATTTTCTTTTAAACTCTACTGGAAGATGTCCAGGGAGAAATAAGTACGTATTCCTCATCATAACATAAATAGATCATGAGTCAGATTTTTTTATACTCACAAACACAAAAATACCTTATATCCTCTTATTTTGAAAAGAATATGCTTGTGATATAATTACTGTGAGCTTACAGTGAAATTCATTTAAAGTCATTTAGAGCCATTTACATCAATAAAACTTTCCTATAAAACCGAGTTTGAAAAATCACTGAGGGACACATATGTAATTGTGCACAGAATAAACTATGTGTAGAAAAGTAAGGCAACCGCACAAACTGTCAGACAGAGAAATTTCACAGTATGTTTTGTTAGCATGTCCGCTTTCTAATTTGGACATCTGGCTGAACAGTTTATCCTTTTTATGTACCTGAAGTGATAGCAAATGGTGTATTCCACTGAAACTCCAACTAGAAACAAAGACACCACCACGGTATTTTAAGGGCAGAAGACCATCAGAACACCCTCCTGCCCTAGCCTCCACTGGGTCCAAAGTTTCCAGCGTTAAGGTTACTACAAATTGTTAATACTCAAAGCCTTTATCTACAAGGTCCAGCATCAAATCCGTTACACAATTTTAAGAAGGAATCCAGTCCTCCACCAAATCTCACCAACAACACTGGAATGTTTAACAAAGGGAATTCACATGAAAAAAAAAAAGACTGCCTAGAACGAGTGCTTGTGTTGAAAAGGTGCTATTATCTTGGCGGCCTGCTGACACTGGCTGTAGTAATAAGATGAATGGGGAAGAGGGCAAGGAGCATCAAGTGGGAAGTGCTATCTAAAATCCCACAGGGCGACACACAGCCAGCGGGAACGGCATCCCTTCTCTAGCAGGCAGCTCCATTATTTTCCGTAGGCAGTTCAAAGCACGCAGCAGAGAAAAGCAATTAAAAACACCTTGTAAATCTGCCCACTATTGCATTGATATCATCATAAACCCCCAAGAGCGTTGGGGAATATGCTTCTCACACTGCTGGCATCTCCACCCCACCCTTTCTTCAAAATAGCTTTTTTTTTTTTTAATGCGTGATTTCAAAACGCAAGGCAAGTAGTCAGCCTCGGGGTGAATTTTCTGCCTGGCTCTGGCCCTGAGTAAATGCAGCCCATTCCGTGGGGCCGCTCACGCTGGAAACCCAACACGCATTCCCGACGTCCACGGACGCACTGTTCCCTGAAGGCGTTGCACCTGAGGACGCGCCCGGTCCCCGCACTCTAAGCATTCAACTCTACGGAGTCGCGCCTGGAGCCACATGGTCACTTCGGGGTGAGAGAAGATGTGGCCCCAGGCGCCACTCGGATTCCGCCCACCGAGTCTCCGGAAGGGGCAGAGGAGAGCGACGCGAGTAGCGGCGGCGAGGAGCGACTGACAACCGCGCTGACACTTCCCCTTCGCCCTGAAAGCCATTTGCAGAAAGGGGCTTTGAGGGGACGCCGGGGGGCGGGGCGGGGTCCCACAAGAGCCCGTGCTCGGAGGACAGAGCGCGGCCACCTGGCCCAGCCTCCCGGCCCGCACGCGGGCTGGGCTTTCGGACGCCGCACGCCCGGCGCTCGCCGCCCCCCACCCCCGCTCCGAGGGCGCCGCGCCCCCGGGACACGCGAGGAGGACGGAGGGGAGAGGAGACGCGGCAGCGACCCGCGGCCCGAGCCGGTGGCCGGCGCGCGCGCGGCGGGAAGGGCTGCCGGGCGCCCCGCCGGTTCCGGCTCCCGCCCGCGCCCCGCGCCCGCTTACCTGCCGGGGTCGCTCCGAAGACTCGCACCACCGGCACCTTCTTGACAGGGGCCTGGGTGAGGGGAGATTGGCAGATATCCAGTCCCTGCAGTGGGCTGGCCATGTAGTAGTCGGCAGTCACGATCCGCACAGAAAACATGTTCGCCGCCGCCGCCGCCGCCGCCTCCCCTTCGCTAGCGACCTGGCAGCAGCAGCGGCGGCAGCAGCAGCGGCGGCGGCGGCTCGCTCCGCAGCGGCGCCCCCTCCCCTTTCTCACACACGCACAAACAGACACCGCGAGGAGCGACGGCGGGCGGGGTGGTGTTGGCAACAGCTGCCGCCGCCTCCTCAAGAACACCCGGCGAGGGGCCGCTGGAGAGAAACCCTCGCGCTTTCGTCGGTGCTGGTGCTGCCGCCACTGCCGCCGCCGCCGCCGCCGCCGGGGATAACACGGGCTCCTCGGTCCCAGGCTGCAGCTCTTGTTGCCATGATGATGATGTCACGGACGCAACCACTGAGGGAGGGGGAGGGGGGTTGTGTGGGCGGCGAGGGGAGGGCGGTGTGTAGTTGGGGGAGGGGAGCGGCGGGACCGGGAGGAGAGCGGGGCGGGCACCCGAGCGGGACCCCCAGGGGGGAGCTCCAGAAGGTGTTCTCTCCCCCGCCCCCGGGTACGCGTCGAGGAAGGAGGCTGGCAGAAAGTAGGGCCCGCGCGCGGCGCGAGGGATCGATGACTCGGCCGGTGAGCACGGCCACCTGGGTGGGAGCAGCGGAGCGCCGATAACATAGATGGGCTAGGAGGGGAACGCCAGTGTTCGGCGCTGTTTGGGCGGCTACGCGGGATTGGCCGGAGCGGCGGCTCTCGCGCTTGGCTCGCCGACCGCCATTTCACATCCAGCAGAGGAGGCGGGGCAATGGCGAAGACGGCTTTTCACAAGGTAAGAAAGCCCGCCCGCGGGAGGAGGAAGGCGAGGTGCAGCTCTCGTGCCGCTGTGGCCTCGCGGGACGGAGGGCGGGCCGCGGAGTGGGCGGGGCCGGGCGTGGGCGCGGCCGGCCCTTCTCAGGTAACGTCGCGGCTCCCGCGCGTGGCCCGGGGGCGGGGCGAGGGGCGGGGGGGGCGCGCGAGCGCGAGCTACGGCCTATAAAAGGGCCGCCCTGGCGCTTCCTGGAACGTGCCGCCCGGGCTGCTGGCGCCCCGCCCTCGCTGCTTTGCTGCAGTGCCGGCGCCGGGCCCGTTAATGAGATTTATTCACGTTCGGTTCTGCTCAGCTTTGCCAGGGGGTGGCAAATCCGATGCATAGGGGTTTCCAACCTCAGTGGTTTCCCTCGCCCTCTTCGATCTTTCCTTGGATTCTGCCCCGGCCCCACAGGCTGCGTGGCGGGCGCGCGCGTGTACCCGTGAGAGCCTGGCAGCTCCGCGTGACCTCCCTTCTTCCCGACCTTCCCCCGGCAGGCTGAGGGATTAAGAGGCTTCCAGAGAAATTGTTGGCCAAAGGAAAAGGCCGGTGAAAGACACGCCATTAGCTGTGGATTCCCCGGGTTGCTCATTAGTATGTTTTGCGCGGCTTATACCCGAAGGCAAATTGGGGAGCGGGGGCGGGGAGGGGGGTGATTAAGGCCGTTAGGAAAAAAAGCAGCAGCTTTACCCGAGCCTCGACAAAAGTGAAGAGGAGCTGTAATGGAAAGAAAAGACAGGCACAGATGGGGCAGAGCTGGCCATTGGAACGGATGGGTTTTGTCTGACCTGAGCAGTGGTAGTGGGCATGACCTTGGACGCAGGTTTTAGTCTCTTCTGGCCTCAGTTTCCTCATGCCTGAGAGCTTTCCTTCAAAACAAAAGCAAAAAAAGCCTTCGAATTTCTTAACAAAAAGCTTCTAAGCAATGCAAGGCAGAAACTATGGTTTCGAATGCAAACAAGGCCACTGAATTGACATTTTTGAGTCGTTTTCAAGCTACACGAAGTAGAGAGCATATTTTCTCATTTAATGTTATTTGTACAGGGCCGGGGTTAATGTTTGGTGGGTTATAGATTTGAAATCGTGGGGGGGGGGGGATCTTCACATAGGAAAGGGAAAATCCTCAAAGGAACAAGTTACTGAGAATAAGCGCTCTCTAAATGCCACGATATATAAATGCTAATAAGAGCTTACCCTCCAAGGAATTTGAGACTGATTATCACAGTAAATTAGCCTGCACTTTTCAACCTCAAAGCATAATTAAAAACATGCAGAATTCACTGCCATCCGTGGATTCCAACTCAAAACAACCTTACAGAACAGAGTAGATCTGTTCCTGTGCGTTTCTTTCTGAGGCTGTAATTACTTACGGGAGCAGGAAGCCTTATCTTTCTCCTGTGATTCCGAACTGCTGACCTTGCTGTTAGCACCCCAAGGTGTAATCCACTAGGCACCAAGGCTCCTTGATAACAGTTTGTAATATTTCTAATGATATACAGGAAATTACTTGATAATATTTTTTAAACGAAAGTGCCCTTAAATTGATTAGAAGCTAAAGAAGACTGTTGAAATGATTTACAAATAAGAATGCCCAAATGCATTTTTTTTCCATAAAAATAAAATATATATCTGGTGCAAGCTGTTGTCAGGTGCATTATACTTAAATATTCTTAAAGTGTTTTATAGTACAAGAGTGTTCTTAAATTTTAACTTTTGACTTATTTGGGGTCACAATTTGGGGATTGAGGCTGAAAATCTGATTTAATAGCCCACACTATAATTCTTAAGCTTTATAAAATTTGAAAAACAAATCAAACATACCAGGAGGAGTCTTGATGGCACTGGGTTAAGTATCAGGTTGCTTACTAGAGGTTATCTGTTCAAACCTATCAACTGCTCCCATAAGGATTTATAGTCTGGGAACAATGAAGGGTCACTATTAATTGGAATCAACTCAAAGGCAGTGGGTAATATAATTCAGGGCATCCAGATTTTTAAACTTATCCTATAGACATAAATCATTTTATCTCATTTGGCTTTATTGTGCTTTGTATGTATGATATTTTTACAAATTTAAGGTTTATGGCCACCCTAGGGTCTCGTAAGTCTCCCGTTGCCAATTTTCAAACAGCATGTGCTCACTTTGTCACACAAATTCTGGAACTTATTAAAATAGCTCAGACTTTTTCATGGTGCTCTTGTACACTTAATAGGCTATAGTGTGTGGTAGTTACATAATCTTGTCAGTGTAGGGGTGGAGTTTAGCCTGTCAATCAGGGCGCAGCTTGATAACCTCATTTGGAGGCACTAAGGAGATAAATAGCTTGCTCGAGGTGGGACACCAGCTCACTCCCTGAGAGACATTGCTGTTGAGAGGACACATGGAGCTATGCTAGAGCCCTGGAGCTGAAGGAGCCATGTGGAGATCCCTGCTAGCGCTGAGATGCTTCCACTGCCACTGGATCCACAAGACTCTCCACGCACTGGCCTGTGACCTTCCTGCATTCGGTGTCATTGCATGTGTTGTGTGAGTCTGAAGAGGCCTTTATAGGTTGGTATCAGGACATAAGGGCTAATGTCGGACTTAAGGGCTTGAGCTGGACTTGCTGGCATGTTTCTCAATATTCAATTGCTCTTGCATATAAAACTCTTATACACATATGAGTGTCTATGAATTTGTTTCTCTAGTCTACCCAGAGCAACACAAGTGTAAACATAAAATTTATATGCTGGGAAACAAAAAAATTTAATTCAGTTTACTTTGTGTCAGCATTCTTGTTATTGTGGTAGACGTGCCAATATTTCTAATTCAGAAAAAGGGAAATGCATCAAAGTAACAATAACTATTTCTAGAAGAGGTTTCCTTACCTGATGTCTCTTGAATTATCATTATTTACTTTGACAATTGTAAAGGCAGTTGCTTTTATGATTCAAATCTCTCTAGAACTCCTAAATAAACCTTCACTCTTGAGAAAAACATTTGTTTTTTAGGATGTTGTGTACATTGCATGACATTTAAGTTGATCCTCAAATTGTAAACCTGATGGTTCACAACTGTTTTATAAAAATACTCTTCATGAAATAAAAACATGAGAATTTTGAGTGAGATAATTAAGATTTTAAATAATCATTAATTAGATAAATGAGTTTAAACAATTCACTTGATTTTTTGGTTGATATGTTCCTCATCTTGATGTTATAAGGCTGAAATGAGATAAGGTATGTGAAAGTTTTAGCAGTCACCTGTAGTACTGATGAGGAACACAGCTTTCCCCCAGATCCTGGATGCTTCCTCCCCCCAACTACCATGATCCGAATTCTACCTTGCAGGGCTGGATAGGGCAGAGGCTGTACACTGGTACATAGGAGGGCTGGAGACACAGGGAATGACTTGGACTTGTCTTACCTGCATACCATATAAGGAATGCCAAAGTTGAACTCTTAAGAATCTATACTTAGTGGAGTTGAGTGACCGAAGGGGTTTCAAAAAGTTCATGGGAAAAAAGCTGTTCTCTTTTAATTTCATTTTTTGTCACAAACTTCTGAAGCCCCTTGTACTGTTTGTCAGGTGATTTAAGATATGGTGGAAAACAAGACAGACATGGTCTCCTTGTAGAGTTTATTGGCCTAGTGTCAGAAATATATTTTAGTGATGTCAGTTAATATTTATTTTCTTCAGGCTTTCTGACCTATAAAATGAAAGACCCTCTGTCTTCGAGTGACCCTACATAGGGTTTCTAAATCCAGGGCTATACATGGTTTTGGGAACAGATAGCCTCATTTTTCTCCTGAGGAGAAGCTAGTGTGTTTGAATCACCGATTCCATAATTAATAGGCCAGCACTTCCCCAAAAGTGCCACCAGTGCTCCTCTTATTGGCCTGTGTGTATCACTTAGTCAAAAACCTGCCCAGCCTTCTGTGTAATGCTATTAAATGTTTACTCACTGTTAACAATTTGTCATCTAAGACACAAGACAATGGCTGCCATAATTTTGTGGCAAATGCTCTTAAGGTGGTGCACTCAACACTCAGCTAGCTGCCTTCTAACTTGCTAATATGTACTTAAGAAGATGGAAAATTTTAAATCTACAGTAGCCAGACTCACTTGCACCTAGTGCTGGCAGAAGGCCAGTGAGTGGTATGTGGGTGGATGTTTTAGCAGTAGGGACTGGGGAGGATCCTAAGAGTAGCATTAGCCTATTTTCATAGCATAAACAGTCCTAAGATACCAAAGTGGCTTCAGTGAAGAGTTAGTTGGGAAAAGATACTAACCATCAGGATCCAGTTTGGGCCCATCCTAGCACATGACACCTAGTTCCCAGCAAGCATATGCACCCACTCAAGACTTAGATGTGAAAGTGAGCAACATAATGCTTCAGCTTTATTCAGTGAAATGGGATCTTCTGGCAAATGGGAGTATCTGGTTCTGAGCAGTGGGGGAGAGTACTGGCATCATCTGTTGGAGTCATGGGTGCTGACTGCAGGTGGTGCTGGAATGGGTTTCTGCTAGAACAGCCCTATGGCGATGTGTTCTTCCTGGTTCGTTCTGCTACCAACTATCCTGGATGATGTTTTTACCCAAGCCTGCTTCTCTGCTTGCCTCTCAGAGATTGGCAAGCTAGATAGTATTTTTAAATATTTTTCTGCTTAAACTAGCTTAGTCAGGACCAGCTACATCATTTGTGAGATCCAGTGCAAAATGAAAATGTGGAGCCCTTTGTCCCAAAAGAGGGGAAAAGAACCTTGTACGTTCTGAATAACAAAGAAACTTTGCTATATATTTCTTCTGCCATCTCTTTGGGCCTGCCACAATTTTTAAAATGTTTGCTTCTCAATGTCATTCTGAGTAATGGAAAATTAAAATTTTAAATTGTTAGAATAAATTTTACTATGCACTCATAAATTGTGCAGTGCCATTTTGGAATGCAAATATAAGAACATTTAACTTGTATGGGGAATCTCCAAAATTACAAAGTCAGCTTTGTATTTATATTTTGTAGCTGGTACATGCATATGTATTTCTTGCTTACCAGAACAGTGTAAACACGGCCCAAAGCTAACTCAACTGTTTTTATTTTCCTTCTTGATATGCATACTTTCCGCTAACATTCTCTCTTCTGCTTACTGATCAGGAAGGAAGGAGGAAAAGGAAAGGGAACTGGGGGTGCCCTATTTTTGCTTCTACCTATGTCATCATTTTCAACATAAATAGTTGGCTGGTTACCAGAGAAGTAGCACATAAGGGAGAGAGGCTATGGCATTGTTCTTTGGCCGTTTGTCTTTCTTTAGAAGGCCTTCTTTCTGTGTTTAAAGTAAGTTCCAGTTCCAAAGGAAAGTATGGCCTCTGGGGACTGTTAATGCCTCCGCTTATTCAGTCATAGGTATTAGAAGCTTACTTTGTGCAGGTTTGTGACTTATTAAATCCCATGTATCCCTAGTCTGTACTCATGAAGCTCAAGAAGCTCATGAAATCTCTAAACACATGAGGTGGCAGGAGAGTGGATACACACATAGTGTGTACCTCCTCTGCTCACATGTACACTTCCTTGTACTACTTGACTTACAAAATCAGAAATCCAATCGTAAAACAAGATGTTCGAGGCAATGACTCAAAAACACGCACCGCCATCAGGTTGACGCGAGCTCATAGTAATCCTCAAGGACATGGCAGAACGGTCCCTGTGAGTTTCTGAGACTTGACAGGAGTAGAAAGCCTTGTCTTTTCCTTGCAGAACACCTAATGGATTTAAGCTGCTGACTTCATCGTTAGCAGCCCACCGAGGAGCCCTTCCGCCAACCGCCAGGACTCCTTAAGGCAGTGACTACAGAGCACTAGCCCAAGTACAGAACCGGCTGTGACTTCATGCACAAAATGCTCAGGGTTTCTCAAGAAGACTTTTTGCTTTCTCTGAAACAGTTCTCTGTGCACAACCTTGAACATTTCTGGCCCCTGGGTACTCCAAGCCACTGACAAACGCCTCATCCATCTCTAAATACCTCCCCAAATGGGGAGTGCTCTCCACTAAACTAGGGCCGATTCCTCTGCCTGGAGGTAGGAACCAAGATCACGGCAGATACAAGAAAGGTCAGAGGCAGTTTGAGGTAGTGGTTCTTAAGCAGCAAGATAGAGAATTGAGTTTCAAGGGCTTCAGTATCACATACCTGGGAGAGCAGAAGTAAGGTGACTTTCATGTACCAGTTTATTGGCACTTGGCAGCTAATGTTCAGACATTATCTCGTTTGCTGCAACTGTGAACAGAATTTGAGTAGCTTTATTTTATGCATATGTTTGCACTTGTAATACAGGTGATGAAACAAACATTATGAGGGAAGTTTAGAGGTGATTGGTGAGCTTTAAGGAGTCTTGGGTTGCTAAAACTGTTAGGTGCTCAACTATTAGCCAAAAGGTGACTGCTGAACCACAGCCAGCTGCATCTTGAAGGACAGGCCTGGCTGGCAGCTTTTGAAAGGCCACAGACTTGAAAACCCTCTAGAATGTTTTACTCTGCACTTGCCGTGAGTTGGGCTCAATTTGTTGGCAGCTAATAGCAGCAGCAGCAGTGGGTTTTACATATTTATAATGTTAAAATGCAAACAAACATAAAGAGTAGTGGACTCCAGTTAGAAGATAGTTTCTGGTCGTTAGGAATGAGAGCAAAGAAGCAGAGAAAAGCATCTTTCTAGTCGTTATCATCATCAACTGGCTGAAGGGAGAGAGAAGCCCTGAGGAGAAACCAAGGACGTTGCTGTCATAGCTATGGTACTATGAGAAAAAGACATTTCCTCGTCTATATGCTATTAAATCTACAAAGGGATAAAAAGCTGTGGGTCCGTAGCTCTGGCCCTGCCTTTGCAAACTGTGAACCTCACTTTTTCTTTGTTGAAATGGGTTGATAGTATACAGACGTTAGGTTCTGAGTCATTCATCAAAAGCAACTCATTAAAAAGTAATTTTGCTGAAGAATACACTTACTGAATATTTTCAAGGTAAGTATTCTCCAAAACAAATTTTTGCTAAATTTAGCTTAAGGAGTTTCTGACAAATTATCTTTTAACAAATTGAACTATTTTCCACACATATCAGGGATATTCAGGAAGAAAGACAAGTCTTTCTACGCCGTAAAAAGTTCACTTCAGAAACTCAACAGGGCAGGTCTACACTGTCCTGGAGGGTTGCTGTGAGCTGCCATTCACTCAGTGGCAGTGAGTTTTGGCTTTATAGGGGTGTTGGAAATATTAAACGAGCTATTGCAAGAGAAGTGCTTATAGCCACATACTCCATATAACTACAATATCCAAAATTCTGACTTCAAGTTCTGCCATTCCATTTCCTTAATATTCCCTATGTCCGTCTGTGGCCCTTCTCTACATTTAGGTAAGCTATTGCAGTGGTCACTTGATTGGCTTCTCAGCCTCTTGGCTTATTTTCCCCCAATATTATCTCCATTCTGCTGCCACATCCATTTTAAGCTGTCATCTACAGTGTAAACAATTCTCATGCACACACACCTCATGATTTGGTCTAGATCTTCAGCTTCACCTCAGTTCAGTTTTCTCCCCATTTTACTGTCTGGCATTGCTGGACTTTCACAAACATGCCACTCTTGTTGGAAAAGCATTAGATCTTTTTATGCTTGCCTTACTAATTAAAATTCTTCCTTTTTGTCTTGCAAAATTCTCACTCCTCTTCCAGTTTTAATCAAAATAAACACGTCACTGTAGAGGTGTCCCTGATTTGCACAGGCAGATTTAGATGTTCTTCTTAGTCTTTCACTGCACTTGGGACATGTTTTTGTTATAACTCATGTTATGCTGCTGGAGACTTAGGAAGGGGCCATGACTGCTAACTGCAAGGTCAGCAGTTTAAAACTACAAACTGCCTTATGGTAGAAGCATGGAGCTTTCTATGTACACCCATAAAGACTGATAGTCTTAGAAACTAAGAGGAGTTTTACCCTGTCCTGTGTGGTCACTAGGAGTTGGTATCAACTTGATGCCAGTTTGATTTTTTTAGAGTTCCAAGTACTGAAACAAACTTCTTGTCATTGATATGATTCTTACTCATATTGATCCAGTGGGACAGAGTATAGGGTTCTTAAGGCCATCACATCTATTGAAGCAGACTACCTCATCATTCTGTAGAGTATTGACTGGTGGTTCCAACCTCCAGCCTTTCAGTTAGCAGCCAGTATTTAAACAGTATACCACCAGTATAGTGCCTAGATTATATTAATTACCAAAAAAAAATTCCATTAAGTCTATTCCAACTAACTCATAGTGATTCTATAGAACAGAATAGAACTGCCCCATAGGGTAGTTTGCAAGGCTACATATATTCCTGGGAGCAAATTGTCTCCTCTTTCTCAAATGGCATAGCTGGTACGCTTGAGCTACTGAACTTTTCATTAACAGTTGAGTACTTAATCATTATACCACGGAGGATTCCTTTTAGAATATATATATCTAGTGCCTTAAATGTTTTTTTAAAATCACTGCCATGCTCATTCATGGAAACCCAACAGGGCAGAGTAGAACTGCCCCTGTGAGTTTCCGAGATTATAACTCTTTATGGGACTAGAAAGCCCTGTCTTTCTCCTGAGGAGCGGGATGTGGTTATCAGCCCAAGGCATAACTATCTTGCCACCAGGGATATAACTATATTCCCCCATCTGGAATATAGATCCCCAATATTAATTTAAAAAGTTAAAAAAATCTATGTAGAACCCTCTTCGCCACCTTTCTTTCCTGCATTCTGCACATTGGAAGCTGAGTCCCAGTGAAATAAAGCTGTTAATTTAGCAAGAAGCCATTCCTCCTTAAACAAAGTAATAGGTCTGCATCTATTTTCTGGATCTACTAATAACTCCAGGTTCAGTACTTTAACCTCCTTATTGTAAAGGATCTTCTGAATAGCATCTGTGTTTTGCTCGGTTCCATCTAGGAAGCAGCCTATCTTGTCATGGCTTTCCCATTCTTCCCTAAGCTAGCCCCCTGGCGGTAATCCCGAGTGTGGCTTGGGGTAAATATTAACTGTCAGAAGAAGCTTATCATACCTGGATTGTCTACTAGAGAGATTAAAATGAGTAATTTCTTAAGAATTACAGGCCTACAATATAAAGCAACAAATTTTATGCAAAACAATGTACCGCTTTGAGTACAAAATTACTGATAAAATTAGACCGCCAGGGAGGTTAAAGAGCAAGGCAAAGGGCAGGGTGATTTTTTTAAGAGCAAGATTAATATGTTCTTTCTTTTTTTTTTTAACAATTTATTGGGGCTCATACAATTCTTATCACAGTCCATACATATACATACATCAATTGTATAAAGCACATCCATACATTCCCTGCCCCAATCATTCTCAAAGCATTTGCTCTCCACTTAAGCCCCTTGCATCATCAGGTCCTCTTTTTTTTCCCCTCCCTCCCCTTTCCCCCCTCCCTCATGTGCCCTTGGTAATTTATACATCATTATTTTGTCCTATCTTGCCCTATCCGGAGTCTCCCTTACCCCCCTTCTCTGCTGTCCCTCTCCCAGGGAAGAGGTCACATGTGGATCCTTGTAATCAGTTCCCCCTTTCCAACCCACTCACCCTCCACTCACCCAGCATCGTCCCTCACACCCTTGGTCCTGAAGGTATCATCCAGCCTGGATTCCCTGTGTCTCCAGCCCTCCTATGTACCAGTGTACAGCCTCTGCCCTATCCAGCCCTGCAAGGTAGAATTCGGATCATGGTAGTTGGGGGGAGGAAGCATCCAGGATCTGGGGGAAAGCTGTGTTCCTCATCAGTACTACCTCGCACCCTAATTAACCCATCTCCTCTCCTAAACACCTCTACGAGGGGATCTCCATTGGCCGACACTTGGGCCTTGGGTCTCCACTCTGCACTTCCCCCTTCATTTAATATGGTATATATATACATGTATACATATACACACATATACACATACATACACATATCTTTTTTTTTTGCATGATGCCTTATACCTGGTCCCTTGGCACCTCGTGATCGCACTGGCCGGTGTGCTTCTTCCATGTGGGCTTTTTTGTTTCTGAGCTAGATGGCCGCTTGTTCACCTTCAAGCCTTTAAGACCTCAGAAACTATCTTTTGATAGCCGGGCACCATCAGCTTTCTTCACCACATTTGCTTATGCACCCATTTGTCTTCAGTGATCCTATCATGGAGGTGTGCAGTCAATAATATGATTTTTTGTTCTTTGATGCCTGGTACATATGTTCTTTCTTATTCAATTGTTTGACTGTTTTTGTTTGCGTGTAGTAAATTCAATGTAATTCAAAGTAAACTATTATTTGATTCTATTTTATTTATTTCATCCCATAGAACTCAGTCTTCCTTACTGCTATGGAATTTGGCCACGTGTTTGATGCGTGTATTCCAGTAGTCTTCAACCAGGAGCATTTTTCTCCCCTGGGGATATTTAGCAAACCATCTTGAGGCATTTTTGATAATCATATTTGAGACACTGATACTATTATCTAGTGGGTATAAGCCAGGGGTGTGGCTAAGTATTTTACAGTTCGTGGGCCATCCCCTGTGGTAGTTAGATTTTATGTCAACTTGATGGTACCTGTATGGAGGGGAGGTGTGAAGTACAACCTGTCAATGAGGTGGCAGTCTGGTGATACCTCCTTGGGGATCTGGCCTTTTTATAAGAGAAACCCAAGAAATATCTTTCTCTGGCCCTTCACCCACCCTGATTCTGTGTCTGCCTCCAGGAGTTGGCCTCATATGGGTCTCTGACCTGAAGAGCTATCCTTGCCCTGCCATGTTCCCATGGACTTGGATCCACACGACCTTGTACCCACTGGCCAGTGATCTTCCCACGTCCTGCTTCATTTTCTGAGCCATCAGCCTGAAGCTACATGAGTTTGAAGAATGCTCTGGCTAGCATCCACCCATGGACTTTAGTTGGACTGGGCCAGGACACCTTTTTTTTTGTTTTTTAACAATTTATTAGGGGCTCATACAACTCTTATCACAGTCCATACATATACATACATCAATTGTATAAAGCACATCTGTACATTCTTTTCCCTACTCATTTTTTTCTCCTCTTTTCTTTTTTTACATTTTATTAGGGACTCATACAACTCTTATCACAATCCATACATATACATACATCAATTGTATAAAGCACATCCATACATTCCCTGCCCCAATCATTCTCAAAGCATTTGCTCTCCACTTAAGCCCTTTGCATCAGGTCCTCTTTTTTTCCCCCTCCCTCCCCTCTCCCCCCTCCCTCATGTGCCCTTGGTAATTTGTACATTGTTATTTTGTCATACTTGCCCTATCCGGAGTCTCCCCTCCCCCCCTTCTCTGCTGTCCATCTCCCAGGGAAGAGGTCACATGTGGATCCTTGTAATCAGTTCCCCCTTTCCAACCCACTCACCCTCCACTCTCCCAGCATCGCCCCTCACACCCCTGGTCCTGAAGGTATCGTCCACCCTGGGTTCCCTGTGCCTCCAGCTTCCATATGCACCAGTGTACAACCTCTGCCCTATCCAGCCCTGCAAGGTAGAATTCAGATCATGGTAGTTGGGAGGAAGCATCCAGGATCTGGGGGAAAGCTGTGTTCTTCATCGGTACTACCTCGCACCCTAATTAGGACACCTTCTTGATATAAAATTACTTCTTGATATAAATTCTTTCTTAGGCATCTGTGAGTGTGCCTGTTTTTGTTTCCTTAGCCAATTCAGGCTAACACAGCCCCCATAACACAAATAATTATCTAGTAGTACAAAGTGTCGGTAATGTCAAGGTTAAAAAACCTGTCCTAGTCAAAAGAAAATGTTTATCCCAACATTCCATGATGCTTATCTTTCCGACACGATCACTGAAGACAAAGCGGGTACATAAGCAAATGTGGTGAAGAAAGCTGATGATTCCCGGCTATCAAAAGATATAGCATCTGGGGTCTTAAAGGCTTGAAGATAAACAAGGGACCATCTAGCTGAGAAGCAACAAAGCCCACATGGAAGAAGCACACCAGTCTGTGTGATCATGAGGTGTCGAAGAGATGAGGTATCAGGCATCAAAGAACAAAAAAATAATCTGAGGGGGAGTGCGGAGTGAAGATCCAATGTCCATCTGTAGGCAAGTGGACATCCCCTTACAGAAGGGTCAAGGGGAGTTGACGAGCCAGTCAGGGTGCAGTGTAGCAACGATGAAACATACAACTTTCCTCTAGTTCTTAAATGCTTCCTCCCCACCACTATCATGATTCCAAATGTACCTTACAAGCCAGCAAGACCAGAGGATGTATACTGGTACAGATAGGAACTGGAAACACAGGGAATTCAGGATGGATGATCCTTTCAGGACCAGTGGTGAGAATGGTGATACTGGGAGGGTGGCGGAAAGGTGGGGGAGAAAGGGGAAACCGATCACAAGGATCTACATATAACCCCTACCCTGGGGGGTGGACAATAGAAATGTGGGTGAAGGGAGATGTTGGACAGTGTAAGACTTGACAAAATAATAATTTATAAATTAGCAAGGGTTCATGAGGGAGGGGGGAAAATGAGCTGATACCAAAGGCTCAAGTAGAAAGCAAATGTTTCAGACTGTTGATGGCAACAAATGTACAAATGTGCTTGACATAATGGATGTATGAATAGATTGTGATAAGAGTTGTATAAGCCCCCAATAATATTTTTTTTAAGTTTTATCCAGCACTTGACTATTTGTCTTTAGGGAACCTTAGTGGAAAAGAAACTTGTTTTCTCCCAAAAGAGATATTAGAAGCGGTCATAGTTTGGATTGTGTCCCTCCAAAATTATGTGTTGTAAATCTAAACATACTGGTAGCCCAGTGGAGTAAGTAAGTCACAAAGCCAGCAGTTCAAACTAACCACTGCCCCCACAGGGGAGAGATGAGGCTTTCTGGTTCTGTAAAGGTTTGCAGCTACAGAAACCTGATGGAGTACTTTTATTCTGCCCCATTAGGTTGTTACAGTCCACTTGGTGGCAGTGGGTTTGGTTTTTTGTTTGTTTTATGTGTGTGCAAGATAGTGTCAATAATCCCATTTTGAAATGGGTTTTCTTTGTTATGCTAATGAGTCATTATTATTGTAGTGTGTGCCTTATATCAGTCTTTTTTGCGATATAAAAAAGCAGATTAAGCAAGGAAGACCAAGGTGGAGAAGACAGATGCCCTACCACATGATTACTGAGGAGCCAAGGAATGGAAGATGAAAAGAGACAGGGACTTTCCCTCAAAGCCAACAGAAGTAAAAAGCCATCCTCAGAAGCTGATGTCCTGAATTTTGACTTGGAGTCTCCTAAACTGATAAAGGAACTGTCTATTTGTTAAAGGCACCAACTGGTGTATTGCAGCAGATGTAGATAATGGGGCAGAGTGCCTCAGTAAGGGTGGTGGACTCGAGACAAGTGCCTCGTCCGAGAAGGCTTTACACGGCTTTCCTCAGTTTTTAGTACATTCGAGGTACAAGGTGGGCACCTAAATATTTACTGCCTGAAGGATTAATAAAGTATTTGTTGGCCATAAAAATGGAGTTTTATTTCTGTTTTTTAGATTAAAAGGAATTTGAAGTCAGTTCAGACGTGAATTTCCTGAACAATCACTGTGATAATTAAACTTTTTTGTCAACATGGCTGGGTCAAGATTCTCAATGGTTTGTCAGTTAAGGTAGTCATCCCCACCCCACCCCCATGATAACATCTATCATCATATAATCCTCAGGAGTGTGACCTGCTTCGTTATAGATACTGTGGAAAAGCTTTCTTGCTTTTTGGCTGTGTCTGGACCCTGCATCTGGCTCACTATCTGACCTGCAGTTCTTTGGAATTGAGTGAGTGGCCTGATGTATTTTCTGCTGATCCCAGGCATCATTAGCAGTTTGCCGTTTTAGGTTAATGAGCTCCTTCTACCGACATGTGACCTATGGATTTGGAATTTGCCTCCCTCTACAACTGTAAGCCACTTGCTTGATAGAAAACTCTTTGCATACGTATATAAACTTTACTGGGTCTGCTTCTCTGGCAAACCCAGCCTAAGACAAAGATCTTTCATCTGTTATATTTGTAAGCAAATAATCTCTTCAGTTATGGACAGAAAAAAACATTTAAAATAATTTTTCTACTTCGATGAATTAGAATAGTCTAAAGGGAGAGACTGATGAGCTTGGACATTAAAGATGACGTATGAGGAACAAAAATATAAAAGATGCTTTCAAAATAGAATAATAGAACTGACCCCTTAGTTTTCCAGGACCCTTGTTTAAATTAAGTTTCCAGAACTGATATTGGAGCGTTGCAGATGGATTATGAATAAACAGAAAGAGAACAAACACACATAGAGAAAGGCTAGATTATGTTCCCAATTTAAATAGCCAAGATAAAAAAACCTCAGAAATAAAGTGCCTTTATGAAATAACCTATCTTAGCCTGGTTTTCCCAGGTCCCAAAGTCCCTTTTATATTAACAGCTTAAATCGCATTCCAGGAAAACTTGCACTAATCATCTTTGTTACTAACGTCTTAGGTTTTGTTTCTCATCCTTATTCCAGAGCCAGGGAAGTGTATTTAGTCTCCTATGTGTAGATGCAAATTGACCCTCATATCTCCTTTTTTTTTCCAATAAAGCATAATTCTTCAATTTAAAAGCTTTAAATAGCTAGTATAGAAAATACAAAAACCATTAAGAGTCTATGGAACACTCAGTTTTACCTAGAAACAATCATGAGTAATATTTTCACCCTTTTTCTTTTACTTTGCATTATAACTGAAGCATTTCCCAAGCAATTTAAACTCTCCATATACGTAATAGCTGCAGGATCTGCTGTTTATGGCTGTGCTGTTGTTCACTCACCGCCATCGAGTCAATTCTGACTCATGTGATCCTATAGGACAAAGTGGAACTGCACCTGTGGGTTTCCAAGACTAACTCTTTACTGAAGTAGAAAGTTTCGTTTTCCTGCAGAACAGCTGGTGGGTTTGAGCTACTGACCTTGGGGTTAACAGCCCAATGTGTAATCCATTACACTACCAGGCCCTTGTGACAGTGTCACAGTTTACTTAAGTATTATTTCACTGTTGACCAACAACAGAATGCTCCAATTTTTATACTATTATAAATATCACACTGAGCATTTTTTGTCTAGAAACTGATGTGATATCATTTACACTTTGGACTAGATAACAATAGCATTATTCGTCTATCAGATGTAAAACCCTAAAAATGCATTCTGTAGATTATTAATCTTTTGTATATTCCAGAAACTACCATAGATAGATCTGACCACAGTTCTTGCCTCTAGAAAAACCTGACCAGGCCCTTTTCTGTTCTAAAGGTCTCAGAGTGGGGGCTGCCCTGTGTTAATACATGCACAAAATAAAAATATTGTTAACTTTTTTTACAGCTGAGGTTTCATAGATTACAATAACACCAAGCTCAATTGTGATCTCTTGGTTTTTATATTAAATTTGTATTTTGCTACTTAATTCTATAATTTTTGAATTGTCATTTTAACTTTGTTCATTTCTTATTGTTATCTGCAGTATAACATTGTATAAATTCTGTGTGTGGGTGATTAAAAAGTAAGATTTGACTCAGGCCCAAAGTATTATTTAATTAACTAGTAAATTGTAAATTTTTTTTAACATTACCTACTTGTTGTCCAGTCTATTCCAACTCCGAGCACTCTGTTGGACAGGGTAGGATATTCTGATAGGGCTTCCATGGCTGGAATCTAGATGGAAGCAGACAGCCACATCTTTCTCCCATAAGCAACTAAGCACTTTAATCACTGGGCCATGAGGGCTCCTTTTCTTTTTAAACATTTTATTAGGGGCTCATACAACTCTTATCACAATCCATACATATACATACATCAATTGTATAAAGCACATCTGTACATTCTTTGTCCTCATCATTTTCTTTTTTTTTCTTTTCTTTTTTTTTACATTTTATTAGGGGCTCATACAACTCTTATCACAATCCACACATATACATACATCAATTGTATAAAGCACATCCATACATTCTTTGCCCTGATCACTCTCAAAGCATTTGGTCTCCACTTAAGCCCTCCGCATCAGGTCCTCTTTTTTTTTTCCCCTCCCACCCCGCTCCCCCCTCCCTCATGAGCCCTTGATAATCCACAGATTGTTATTTTGTCATATCTTGCCCTATCCGGAGTCTCCTTTCACCCCCTTCTCTGCCGTCCATCTCCCTGGGAGGAGGTCACATGTGGATCCTTGTAATCAGTTCCCCCTTTCCAACCCACTCACCCTCCACTCTCCCAGCATCGCCCCTCACACCCCTGGTCCTGAAGGTATCGTCCACCCTGGGTTCCCTGTGCCTCCAGCTTCCATATGCACCAGTGTACAACCTCTGCCCTATCCAGTCCTGCAAGGTAGAATTCAGATCATGGTAGTTGGGGGGAGGAAGCATCCAGGATCTGGGGGAAAGCTGTGTTCTTCATCGGTACTACATTGCACCCTGACTGACCCATCTCCTCTCCTAAACCCCTCTATGAGGGGATCTCCAGTGGTGGACATTTGGGCCTCGGGTCTCCACACTGCACTTCCCCCTTCATTCACTATGGTATATATATATATATATATATATTTGCATGATGCCTTATACCTGGTCCCTTTGGCACCTCGTGATCACACTGGCTGGTGTGCTTTTTCCATGTAGACTTTATTGCTTCTGAGCTAGATGGCCGCTTGTTCACCTTCAAGCCTTTAAGACCCCAGACACTTATCTCTTTTGATAGCTGGGCACCATCAGCTTTCTTCGCCACATTTGCTTATGCACCCGTTTGTCTTCGGCGATCGTATCATGGAGGTGTGCAGCCAATGATATGATTTTTTTGTTCTTTGATGCCTGATAACTGATCCCTTGGGGACCACGCGATCACACAGGCTGGTGTGTTCTTCCATGTGGGCTTTGTTGCTTCTGAGCTAGATGGCCGCTTGTTTCTCTTCAAGCCTTTAAGACCCCAGACACTATCTCTTTTGATAGCCGGGCACCATCAGCTTTCTTCACCACATTTACTTGTTCACCCACTTTGGCTTCAGCACTTGTGTCGGGAGAGTGAGCATCGTAGAGTGCCAATTTAATAAAAGATAGTATTCATGCATTGAGGGAGTGCTTGCGTAGAGGCCCAAGGTCCTTCCGCCACCTTAATATTACACCTATAAATATAGACATATAGATCTATTTCCCCATCCTCATATATTTGCATGTACATGTCTTTGTCTAGACCTCTATAAATGCCCCTTGACTCCCAGCTCCTTCCTCCATCTCCCTTGACTTTACTCCTGCCCCACTACCATGCTCCATCCCCACCTGGGCTACAACTATACCTCTTCTCTACACAACTTTACCCTTGATCATTCCCCACCAGGCCTGGAGGGCTCCTTTTCTTAATATTAAGGATCAAATGAATAGTTGACATTTCCTTTTCTTCTTGTACCGTACCAATATCAGACATATAACTGGTATTGCAGAAGTAATTTTCCCTCGCTCACACACAGTATGTCTATGTACCCACTTCTGTATGACTTAAGGCCAGGAGTGGAAAGCCTCTCTTCTTCCAAGGGTCATTGGAATATTTATAACATCATCAGCCGTACAAAAAGATCAACTTAAAAATTAGACTGCTATATTTGGTCACACATTTAATTAACTCACCCCGAGTCTGATGGCTGTAACTGCGTCTCTTTGGTGAGTCGTGCGATGTTAGCTGGTATTGATGATTTCTCTGATCTGATGTTCCTTACTTCTGACTCAGGCAAACATAGCATGTAGCTTCCTAAAGCTGACACGCTGTCTGGAGCCATCCCTGACAGTAAGTTTTAGCTTGTTGAAGGTGAAGATTCTTTGTGTAAAGGTCAGCCTGTCAGGAAACGGCCTGACACCTTGTTCTCTAAGATGATAACAAACATAATGTGTGTTTTTACACTAAATAAATAAAATTGTGGGAAGCTGTACCCAGTGAACTCACCAGATGTTCTTATACCAGAAATGGGGCAATCGAATGGTAATTTACTTTAAAATGTGTTATTGCAAATTTAAGGAGTGGGGAGCTGAGGTTTTTCTTCAGGTAATTAGCAGGTAAATCATTTTCCATTTGACTTTAGCAGAGGTGACCTAGCTTTAGGGTGAAAATGTAAACCCGAGGTTCTTGCTAAGTCCAAAATGTGGAGCAAATATTAGTCTTACGAGTGAGAGGAAATATTACCCAATTTTCTTAAGCAGCTGCTTACCATTTAGTCCCGCTTTTGGTGGAACAGTCCCGATTTTTTAAAATGTTTTCCGTGTCCCTGGGCGTTTTTAAAAAGTCCCAATTTTTTGGAGAGAATGCACGACAAGCTAGGGTATACAGTTTTTGACTGCCATGTGGCTATTTTGCCAGGATATGATTTTTATCAATGGTGTCCCGCTGATCTCCTGCTTTAATAAGGTTAAAATCTGGTCACCTTACATTTAGATGAACTGTTTTCAGACTGAACGTTCGTAGACAAGGGAAAGAGATCCTCATTCTAAAAAGATTTGCCCTTCAGGCCAGTCAACCTTGATTCATGGTAACCCCAAGCATTTCCAAGTAGAACTGTGCTCCGTAGGTTTTCCAATGGCTGCAATCTTATGAGAATAGAAGATCACCAGACCTTTCTTCTGCTGTGATGTTGGTTGGCTTCATACTGCCAAGCTTTTGGTTAGTAGTACAAACAGTTTATGCTAGTCAGGACTATTTGTTTCCAAGTACTCAGCATATCCAAAGCCGTTCAAGATTTCATTTATTAAAGACTTTGACACACAGCTGACTTCCTTTCTACTTTAACTCCTGCCCCGTCCCAAATGATTTCATCACACAGTAGCTATAATCCCTTGTGATAGTTACATGATTTCATGTCAACTTGATAAATAAGTGTAGAGATGAAGTCTTGCCTGTCAGAATGATGCCTTCTTGTGGGTGTGGTCTTCTAATTAGGATTCTGGGAACTTCTCTCTTTCTCCCTGGAGGTGGACAACACACTCTTTTCTGCTTCACCTTCTTGTTGAAGAGCCACTCTTGGAGAGCTGGAGGAGCCACGTGGAGACCCGTGCCAGCGCTGAGATGTTTCCACTGCAATTGGATCCAAAGACTTGGTACCCACCGGCCTGTGATCTTCCTCCATGCTGCATCACTGCATGTGACTGTGTCAGTTTGAAGAGGGCTTCATGGACTAGTGTTGCACTTATGGGCAAATATCTGACATAGGGACTTGATATGGATGTTTCCTCAGTATACAATTGCTCTTTGATATAAAGCTCTCTCTTACACATATATGAGAGTCTCGATTTGTTTCTCCAGTCAACCTGGACTAATACACCACCCCAGCACCAGACTCACTGCAATCTATGGCACACCCTGGATCTAACGTGCTCAGTCAGTGGAATGCAGTGAATTATGTAGTCATGCTTGTCTCGCCATGGCTTTTATAATTCCCATCAAATGGCCTTTCCCTGATAGGTCTGGGTAAGAACATGGGGGAAGCTCCTGTTTGGATTATATGATTCAGCTGTGAGGTTAATTGTGCGTGCCGTCCTGCTGGGTATAAAGTGAGCCCACTGAGAAGCAGGGAAGGGAAATCTTAACTACCAGCAAGAGAAAAGTGCCAGAAGTGGAGCACATCCTCTGGAACCTGAAGTTCCTGTGCATTGAACCTCCTTGATCCAGGAGGTAGCTTTGACATCACAGGAGGGACAGAGGAGCAGCCACAGCAAAACCAGGAGCCAGAGCAGGAGACAGATCGGTAGACTTCCCACCCCCTAGGGCAAGTAAAGCTGAGTGGTTAGGGGCAGGAGGCTGGCATGTGGAGTAGGGTACCTACCTCTGAGCACTTATTTGGGCAAGGTGGGTTTGCATACCCATGGAGTTGGGGTTGAATGCCTTCTGGCTGCAGTGTAGGGCAGAGTGGCATGCCTTTTGGGCATTTAGTGGCAATTGTAAAAGAACTTTGTAACATTGCCTGTGCAGGGCAGAGACCAGACCAAGTGGCTGAGGGCCAAAAAGAGGCCTGACAGTGGGCATAGCAGAGAAAGAACAGTTGTGACTAAACAGTTGTATCCTCAGCATTTCTCACTTGAATTTTAACCTGTTAACTTCCCTAATAAACCTCATAATTGTTAGCATATCCAATTTTGTGAATTCTGTGGCCATTTCAGTGAATGATAGAACATAGCTGAAAAGTAGAATGTGCTGTGGGAAGGAACAGTTGGTGTCTAAATGGGTAAGGAAGTCGAAGGGTGGAACATGTCTGACCTTAGCCTTGGGCAGCTGATGCTAATGTTGGTGATTTTCTTTCCCATTGGGTCAGACTCTAAGATAGTTAAAGTTTATTGTGCCAACCTGGCTGATAAACACATGTGGGGTTAATTGAAGGGCAGAGAGATAAATGGCTCAGTGAGCCTCACCTTTCTAGTTCTCGAGTCCCTTGCTTTCTGATGGTCGGACTGGGTGCAGCTGCCTTAGCCAGTTCCCTGCTTCAGCTGGCAAGGCTCACTTCCTGCAAGACACCCCCAAGGAGAAGCCACATGGACCTACCTTGATGCAGCCCTGGGTGCTGGAGCAGTGTTGTGGAAACCCCTGCCAGCGCTGAGATGCTTACACATTCACCGATTCGGCTTTCCTCCTTCGGCATCATAGTGTGCATTTTGTGAGATGGAGGAGGACTTTGTGGATTGGTGTCAGACATATGGGCTAATGTTGGACTTGTGGGCTTGGCCAGCACTGGGTTGGGATGTTTTCTTGATGTGCAGTTACCCTTTATATAAAATTCTCTCTTATACATGAGTTTCTGTGGATTTGTTTCTCTAAAGTACCCAGACTGACACGGACTCCATCCCCATGTCACATTCTTTTTTTTTAACATTTTATTAGGGGCGCATACAACTCTTATCACAATCCATACATATACATGCATCAATTGTGTAAAGCACATCTGTACATTCTTTGCCCTAATCATTTTCGAAGCATTTGCTCTCCACTTAGGCCCTTTGTATCAGGTTCTCTTTTTTCCACTGCCTCCCCGCTTCCCCCTCCCTCATGAGCCCTTGATAATTTATAAATTATTATTTTGTCATATCTTGCCCTATCCGGCATCTCCCTTCACCCCCTTTTCTTTTGTCCATCCCCCAGGGAGGAGGTCACATGTAGATCCTTGTAATCAGTTCCCCTTTTCCAACCCACTCACCCTCTACTCTCCCACACATTCTTTTTTATATTCAGTTTCACCTCTAACTTCTTAGTGCAAACGTCTCAGTCAAGAACTTTTATTCCAGCCCAGCTCCCAGTGCATCATGCTCCGTTTCCTGACCTCTTTTTTCTTTAGCCTTCAGCTGCTCATTGTTTACTGATTCTCTGACTTGGAACCTTCAGTCTTTCGGCTTTTTTCCCCTTCCCTGTCAGTCTCTTGTGTAGTCACTTCCTCTCATCTCCTACTCCATTGTACATTATTGCATTCATTTGCCAGTAACTACGACTGCCTTTGCTCTCTTGTCCTACAGTCGCACACTCCAGCTCCCACTGAGTGCCTACTCCAAGATTGCTGAATGCACCCCTATGTAGACAAGCATCTGACACTGTAAACTTAGGTTTCCCAGCTTTGACTATATATTTCTATCCATACTGTTGAGAGGAAATGTTAAACTTTATAATCTACATGTAGTTAAAAATCACCAGCCACTGCGTGAAAAAGACACAGCTTTCTAACCCCATAAAAAAATTAAAGCCTTGGACACTCACAGGGAACTTCTGTCCTTTCCTATAGGATCAGTATGAGTTGGCACCAACTTGAAGGCAGTGAGTTTTTGAGTCTTTACAATGGGGAGCCATGGGTGATGTAGTGCAGTAAGCATTTGTGTGCTGACTTCAAGATCAGCAGTTTGAAACCACCAACTAACTGCTCCTTGGGAAAAAAGATGCGTCTGTCCGCTCCCATAAAAAGTTCGTCTGGGAACCCACACGAGCGGTCCTTCCCTGTTGTACAGTACTGCTGTGATTCAAAACTCCGTCAGTGGCAGTGAGCGAGTCTCCACAATCTGGACCTCAATCTATATGCAAACTACAGTGTTATGAATTCTCTTGTATGGACCCAGGATTGTTAATAGGTTGAATCATTTTTATCATTATCACTCTTCTCTCTGCCACCAACTGTTGTGCTTACTTTTTGATTCTACTTTTTTCAGTTTGGAGCCTAGTTCATTCAATAAGATACATCTCTAACTTTTAAAATTAATGTTGGGTCATTCAAAAACATGTTGTATAGGGTGAAATGATGACTAAAGAAGCATCACTTGTAGAAAGTTACCCCTTTTAAAAGGAGCTTTTGTTTATCCCAGTAATTTCTTCCAGGCCTTCCTTTCTCAGACCTGGTGGTGCTGTCAGGTAAGCATTGGACTGCTAACCGTAAGACAGTGCCAGCCGCGCTGAGGGAGAAAGAGGAGATGATCTGCTTCCATAAATATCTGTGCTCTCAGAAATCTTATACAGTCTCTAAGAGTTGGAATTGACTCAATGGCAGTGGATTTGGCTTTTGCTAAGGTTTCTTAGACCTGCTAAGTCAGAATGTCATTGGGAAATTCTGTTACTGTCTTGACTGTCAAGAACCAAGGAAATCATTCAAGTCTTTAAATGAGGAACCTGAGACTTAAAGAGTAAATGACTTGCCCAAGGGATGAGTGGATCAAGGTCTCCTGGCTTCTTGATAAGCAATCTTCCTATTCATCTATGTCATTGGTTCTCAACCTTCCTAATGCCACTATCCGTTAATAAAGTTCCTCATATGGTGACCCCCATCCATAAAACAATTTTCACTGCTACTTCTTAACTGTCATTTTGCTACTGTTATGATTTGGAGACCCCGTTCAACCCCCAAAGGGGTCACAACCCACAGGTTGAGAACCGCTGTTCTATGTTGCCTGCCAAATAGTTTAACTTTTAAGGAAACTAATGCAGGAGTTTATCTTTCATCAGTAACATCGGGGAAAATAATAGAGGTCTTAAACCTGTACTTTATTTAGCATTTCACATAATTCAAGATAACAAAATTTATTTTACACCCCATACCAAGGACTACTGCAGATTTACAATAGGATTTAAAGTGAGTTTTGCGGTATTTTTCATGTAGACATTAGTCTTTGCCACAGTGCTTGCTGCTAATTAGTACTAGGAAACACGGCTCAGCTGTGGCTCAGTGCTCAACCATACTGCTCAGATTGACAAGAAATAAATGCTTTATTGGGCAAGATAGCTGTAGGAATTAAACTCTCTAGGATTCTGTCATAAATTATGTACTGCAAATAAGATATAGGATTCCCTCCCCCCTTTTACACTCTGAGGAGTTTTTTCTTAACCCTTATTGAAATACTCTTAGAATTTTTCAGTCTATGAACAGTTCATGTAGAAAAATCGAAGACTATTAGTAATATACCATGTCTTTATACCAACTTTTCCAATGATAATCTAAAAATATTAACCAAAGAAAGTCTGAGTTTTCACATTTGGTATTAAGTATTGTAATATATCTTAAAATACATTTTTCTCTACCCATAAAGAAACAAAAAGCAAACAAACATGTTTTGTACTTGTGCAAGTATGTGAAATAAATACAAGGTGGCAGGGAATAAGCAAGAAAATAAAACTTGGATGAAATTTACCTCTCAAAGCAAGGTCTATTTAATTTCTCAGCATTTGCTATTATATATTTTTTAATTCCATGTATGTGTTTCTGTGCTATAAATGATAAATGACTGCCACTCCTGCTTCTGGTCCTTGTGCAACTCACTTTTCCCAACATTCTACTCCCAGATATGTAGTATGCACAAGCCCCCGAATAGTCCTCCATCCCAGGTCCCCGTCAACTTATGATTAAACTGCTTCCAGCCTGTCTCCACCGATTCTTCTGTACTTCATCTCTGTATTTCATCTAATGGTCTGACTTTGGCCTTTCTGACTTATGCTTATGTTTGCTTCCTGGCATTTGACTTCTGTGCTGTCTTTAGCTCACCCTCCAGTTCTTAGCTGTGAACATTTATTCCCTCTGACTGGCAGCTCAGGAACCACTGGCACAACCACTGGAAGCAGGCCTAAACACTAGTTTTATATTGTAAACATCCATTTATCTATCTCTTCAACAAGCCTTCTTCATCACCCTGTGTGTAAAGTACTAGAGTAGTTTCTGGAGCACACAACGATTAATAAGCTACAGAAAACTCCTTTAGGCTCTTGAAATCTGGTAGGCAAATAATACAAGTACACATTTGAAGAGTTAAGATAATATATATCATATATACTCGAGTATAAGCTGACCCAAATATCAGCCAAGGCACCTAATTCTACCACAAAAACTGCATTAAAAATTTTCTGGAAAATGGCTTATACATAAGTATATATGGAACTTACTTCTTAAGATGTTATATGTATAAATAAGACTCCCCTCCCCCCAGAAGAATTTATTTCAGAGGATAGCACTGAAGTTGCAGCTCAGGGAGAGGGACATGTCTTATCAGAGCATACAGGAACAAATGAAGGGGGAGGAAGAGAGAGTGGAGCACTTCCTGGCCCGCCAAGCCTTGAGGACGATATTTCCACTCAGAACAGCCAATCCACAGAGAAGACCATATGGCCGGCCCCAGTATGAGACACAATATCCCTCACTGACCCAAAGCCCTATGGGGAACAACACTGGACACACAGAAAGCAAAACACTAAGTACGTGCAACAGAACAGTAAGAGGAACAGAGCAACAGTCCCCAGGGAATTGACGTTGGGACCAGGGCTTGGCATCCTATCAGACTCGACCAGAAAACACTCCTAAAGGCTAACAAACAGTTGTTGAACTAATTACAAGCTTTCTTTTGTTGTTGTGGATTTTTTTTCTGTCATTGGCTTTTTGTTGTTTTATTTTCTTTTGTTGCTTGGTTTTTCTCTGTCTTGTTTTTGTGCATGTTATTATTTCCCCAGGTCTGTGTAAATAAGATAGGCTGGATGAACAACCTGGAGGAGAAAACAACGGGACTGATGGTTTCTGGGGGACATGGGAGAGGGGGATGTGGGGGAAAGGAAATGGTGTTAACAAACAAGGGAACAACAAGTGATCCAATTCAGTGGTGAGGAAGGTGTAGGAGCCCTGGTAGGGTGTGACCAAGTGTAATGTAACTGAGAGGAATTACTGAAACCCAAATGAAGGCTGAGTATGATAGTAGGACAAGAGGAAAGTTGAAGGAAATAAAGGAAAGAGCTAGGAGGCAAAGGGCATTTATAGAGGTCTAAATACAGGCATGTACATATGTAAATATATTTATATATGAGGATGGGAAATAGATTTATGTGCATATATTTATAGGTTTTGTATTAAGGTAGCAGATGGACAGTAGGCCTCCACTCAAGTACTCCCTCAATGTAAGACTATTTTGTTCTATTAAACTGGCATTCCATGATGCTCACCTTCCCAACACAATCTCTGAAGACAAAGCGGGTGCATAAGCAAATGTGTTGAAGAAAGCTGATGGTGCCTGGCTATCAAAGAAGATATAGTGTCTAGGGTCTTAAAGGCTTGAAGATAAACAAGTTGCCATCTAGCTGAGAAGCAACAAAGTCCACATGGAAGAAGCACACCAGCCTGTGTGATCACAAGGTGTCAAAGGGATGAGGTATTAGGTATCAAAGAACAAAAATCATATCATTGTGAAGGAGGGGGAGTGCGGAGTGGGGAACCAAAGCCCATCTGTAGGCCACTGGACATCCCCTTACAGAAGGATCATGAGGAGGAGACTAGCTAGTCAGGGTGCAGTGTAGCAACGATGAAACATACAACTTTCCTCTTGTTCCTAAATGCTTCCTCCCCACCCTCCCCTCCTCCCCACTATCATGATCTCAATTCTACCTTACAAATATGGCTGCACCACACCAGAGGATGTACACTGGTACAGATAGGAACTGGAAACACAGGGAATCCAGGACAGATGATCCCTTCAGGACCAGGGGTAAGAATGGTGATACCGGGAAGGTGGGGTAGAAAGGGAACCGATGACAAGGATCTACATATAACCTCCTCCCTGGGGGACAGACAACAGACTAGTGGGTGAAGGGAGATGTCAGACAAGGCAAGATATGACAAAATAATAATTTACAAATTATGACAGGTTCATGAGGGAGGGGTGAACGGGGAGGGAGGGGGGGGGGGAAATGAGCTGATACCGGGCTTACGTGGAGAGCAAATGATTTGAGTATGAATGATGAGGTTATCAAATGTACAAATGTGCTTTATACAATTGATGTATGGATGGATTGTGATAAGATTTTTATGAGCTCCCAATAAAATGATTAAAAATAACAAAATGAAGGGGGGAAAAGAGAGTTATTGAGAAAGGCTTTAAATAGAGAAATTTTTAATCTGAGAATTAAGGGTAACGGTGAGGGGAGACATTCTTGATTAGTGCCTAGGGTAATGGATTCTGGATCTGAAAAGATTTCAGAACACTGACAGATGACATCTTACACTAGACCAGTGGTTCTCAACCTTCCTAATGCTGTGACCCTTTAATACAGTTCCTCATGTTGTGGTGACACCCCAACCACAAAATCATTTTTGTTGCTACTTCATAACTGTTGTTTTGCTACTGTTATGAATTGAGAGACCCCGATATGAAATGGTTATTCGGCCCCAAAGGGGTTGTGACCCACAGCTTGACAACCCTTGCCTAGACTTTAAAGATGGGGTAGGATAGAAACCATGAGAGAGCATTATAAAGTTGGTAATGGCAGAATGGTTAGATTAAAATGTAGTATCACTCGATCTTCCCATTTTAAAGTTGACCCATTTTAAAGTTGTTTCAGTTAAAAAAAAAAAGCAAATGGGAAATACACATAGATTAAGCCTCCAGTGCATTCCCTCTGACCTTTTACAAGAACTATGAGCAGCCTTGCTCTCTTGCAGAGTGCACTAGAAAGTGGATTATTGCAGATGCAGTCAGGTTAAAATATGACACTTTATCCTTTGAGCTACCATTTGCCCCATCTTAAATTTGTTTTAGTTTTTAATATCTTCTATACTTTTTGTGATGGGGATTTTTCTGTATTTTACTTTGTTATTGTTAGGTTTTTTATTTGTTTTGTGTGTTTTTCTGTATAAACAAGTGAAGGAATAAGTAAATCTATAGAGATAGTAACTGAGTCAGTGGTTTCTTGTGGGTATAACAGGGAGAGTTGGGGACAATGGGGAGCTAATAACAATGAGTACAAAAAAGAAGAAAATGTTCTAAAATTGTAATGGTTGTACAACTCTTCCTAATATGATTGAACTATTCAATTCTATGATATATGCATTATGTGCCTCTCTATGCCCCACCCCCAAAAAAGACTAAAGTCCGTAGGTTCCTAAAAGAATTTTTCAAATTTAACTTTGTCCCCATGTTTTATCTGGTTATTCTACTTTGGATGAATTTTTAAATTGACATCTATGGAAAGGTAATCTACAAAGATGTATATGATTATATTTAGGGATTTAATCCTGAGAAAGGTTTGGAACCACTGTCCTGAATGCTGTGAGGTGTTCATGAAAGGGTTCTTGAGCAGTAGCAGAGACCCACTGCAAAAACTAGCAGCATGAATTTTCCTTGGATGGAATTAACAGTAATGATTGGCTGCTGGTGAAGGGTGGAGGTGGTCACCTTCAACACACAAGGCAGAGACTCAGGGGCTAGTTGAAATGAGTAGGATCCAGGGTGCAAAGGAAGCAACCAACCAGAGGTGAATGGGAGGGACAGAGTCTGGCAATGACAATGAGTCAGAAACTCAGAATTTACAATCCTTGAAGGAATAGTGCTGTGTAATCATTTGGTTCAAGATCCAATTTCCCATTATAGAACTGGAATGAAATGAAGAGCAAGAGCTTGGGAGAAAATTATCTGGATTTGAATTCTGGTTGTATTATCTTGGTCAAGTAATTTAACTTCTTTAAGCTTCAGTTCTTTATTTGTAAAGTATCACTAATATGATTTCTTACCTCTTAAGGTTATTATGAGGAATGATTGAAATAAATCATGTGAAGTAGGTAGAAAGTGTGTTTGTCGTGTAGTAAGCCACCAGTAAATGTTTTCCTGTATTTTATTTTAAGTATCTTTTAGATGTATCTGTAATCAATAAACTTTAGTGCCTTAGAGCCTATTAAGTTAAAGAAAAAGATGGCAAACATACATGGTATATTTTCCTCCTTTGCTAAGAAATGCTGCGTTAAGTTGTAGTTTATGCAACCTTCATATTTAAGATTGTTTTCTCTAGTGTTTTTACAAGAAAATAATTATCCTGCTCAAGTAATGTCTGTCTCCTCATTTTACCCCTAGGTGATCATGCTTTGGGATTTTCAGAGTTTGAATAATTCCTATGGGCTCTGCCACCCAGCAAATTCAAGAGAACAAGATTTTTCCCTGGGAATTGTGGTTCTGGGAATGTGAGCACTTGTTCTCATGAGATCTGCACCTCGATCGGGCCTGCCACTCGGAGTACTGGTGATGGTGTTGACTTTGTTCTACTTGTTTCTTCTATCTTATACAACATTTGTGATTTATTTCTTATATAGGGATTTTTGAAAAGTGAATGCTTATGGGAAAGTTTTGCTTATACAAAGAAATATTAAAATGATCTTAAAGTAATTACTCATGTTGATATTTTTTCTCCTTTAACATAGATAAAAGTATTAATTGATATAGTTTAGAAAGAAAATGAAGGCTGAGGAAATGCCTGTGCTCTTATTGTCTTAAAATAACATTATTCTCTGTTTGAATGGCGCCTTGTAGGGAATTACACAGTCTCATACACAATTGACTTAAATGCATTCTTTATCTTTAAAAGGAAGCAGAATAGGATCATTGAGTAAATCACATGTGTTCACAGTCTTGCTAGTGTAATCTTATCCTACACAAACACAGCATTCTGTATCAAGAGGGAAGGGGACATCTGCAGTAGAACTTGCCCTTGAGGAAACCTCGTTTTCTGTTTGAAGAGTAGTGCACTGAATGACTGCATGGTAGAGGGTAACAGAAAACATCTTCCATGCCTCTCACCCCCTTTATAGGGCCTCATTCTCCCTTTTCCCTAAGGACACCTCCTGTCATGATATTCTGTCAAATTTATAGGGGACATAGCAGGAGGCATATCATTTTATTTATAATTTTTGTTTGATATAATTATTGCTGTCTTATGGCATGGCAGAGTTTTTAATTATTTGTGTATAAAAGATGAAATTATGTTCTAGAACTGTTTAATAACTGACACATATCTAAAGTATAAATATTTTACCTCTGAATTTATTAAAACTATATATTTGGATGTTTAATAGCCTTTATTAGGTACAGCTTAAAAACTAAATATATTACTAAGCAGGGGTGTTTAAAAAGATGAATTTAAGTTTCCATTTTTTACATTAATGACAGATTTCTAGAATACTTTAAAATGGAAAATTATGCAGATAGGCAGTTAAGACATCATATTTTAAAAATTAGTGTGGCTATATATTTTGCTTATATACTTATGAAAGTGCTAATTGATAGTTGAATAAAATGATAAAGTATCTTAGAATTAAGATTAAAACAAAGTAAAAAATATACAACTAAATAATTATCTTAAGAGTCTTATAAAGAACCAAATTTATTCAGTTTGGTTTCTATGGGGTATAATGGTTTTTTTAACACCATCCGTTCACATGTGAATGATAATCTGACCATAAGCAACAGGGATGCGGGGTTTTGAGAGAGTCCAAACAGACTGAGCATTGCAAATGTATCCACCATTTTGGTATGTTTTCATTTCAGTCTATGCTATGGACCCAATTCAAAATTCAGGTTTTCAGTTCTTATATTAGGGCTCTTATAATATTATTCTGTATTTTCAACTTTATCTCCTGTTTTGGCCCTGGGTTTGCTTTTGAATTTTGCATTTGTTTGTCTATTTGTTTTAAGCCTTTCTATTATGAAACTTTTAAAGCATATATAAAAATAAAGCAAATGACATTTGAGAATTAAATGATAAGTTAGTTCATTTATTGCTTTTATTTGTGCACAGATGGTCAGGAACTCAATGCTTGTTCCTTGTATAATTTGTATAATCAGATTTTCAAAAACTATCTGACTACTTTCCAACCTGTGTGACAGATGGTTTGGGGTCAACTCCCAGGCACCTATCTAATTCATACTTAGGGGAAACTTATCTACCATTTTAAATATCATTGAGAATGATGAGGGCAGCGAATGTATAAGGGTGCTTTACTCAATTGATGTATGTATGGATTGTGATAAGAGTTGTATGAGCCCCAATAAAATGATTTATAAAAAAAGAAAGAACGCATACAATAAAAAAATTTGTGTGAAAACTATTCTGTGAGGCAATCTGTAGCTAAGTAACTGATTGGCTCATAAAATAACCCTCAGGTATGGGTACTGCTAACCACAAAGTCAGTGGTTCAAACCCACCAACTCCTCTGTGGGGAAAGATGAAATTTCTGCCCTTGTAAAGATTTCCACTCTCTCCTGTCTGGTTGCTAGGATTGGAATTGACTCGATGGCAGTAAACACGGGTATGTGAATGAGTAAAAAACAGTGACATTTACTCCAAGATGAGAAGGCAAGAGGGCAGAGAAACTAGATGACCAAAGAGAAAACAATCAGAATGGAACTAATTATAAAACTGATATCTAGTTTTTACAGTAACTTATGTCACTAAACAAACTGTGTACACATTGGTAAGCAGAAACTAAATTCATTGTGTAAGCTTTTACGGGAAATCCAAGAAAATATTAAAATGATAAACACTAAAAAATATATCATTTTAATGAGAAAAATAGAGGACAGTGATGGTTCATTGGTAGAATTCTTGCCTTCCATGTGGGAGACCTGCTTCAATATTTAGCCAGTACACCTCAAATAGTTTGTCAATGGAGGCTTGTATGTTCATGTTACTGAACAGCTTTCCCGTGGAACTTCCAGATTAAGGCAGACTAGGGAGAACGGCTTGGTGAAATCCAGCCAGTAAAAAGCCTATGGATCACAAATCCAATTGGGTGTAGAGTCCTCATGAGTTGGAGGCCAACGCATTGGCTGTTAACAGCAATGAGACAATTTCGCATTTGCACTGGAATGCTAGAGACCTCCACCAACTGTGTGTGCTCCCCTCTCCTCTGAATGGCGGTAGAGAAGTCCAGAACTCCTGCAGTGGGAACTATGAGTTCTCTCAAAAAGATGGAAAGAACTCAGAGAAGACAGTGCCTGGGGTTAGGGAGCATGTATGGTTATCACTGTCTCTCTGCATATAGAGAGGTTTTTTTTCTTATTTTTTTGGGGGGGTGGTGTTTAATTTTGTTTTATTGGCTATTCGTGTGGACCATAGCATACTTTAGCTAATATTGAGAAGAATGGGAATTCCAGAGCACTTCATTGCGCTCCTGGAGAGCCTGTGCATGCAACAAGTGGCAGTAGTTACAGCAGAATAAAGGACGGCAGTGTGGTTTCAAATGAAAAAGGAGTTCATCAGGGTGGTACCCTTGCATCACACTTATACTAGCTGAGTGCTGCTAAGCAAATATCCAAGAAGCGAGATTATATGAAGAAAACCTGCTGTTGTTAGGGGCCTTTAGCGATTGGGCTAAGGCTTCTTCACAATGTGATGTGCAGGCGACACAACTTTGCTTGCTGGAAGCTAGGAGGGCTTGAAGCACTTGCTGGTGAAAGTCAGAGTGCAGCCTGCAGTATGGAATGTAAGTCGATGTAAATCAAAGAAAAACCCTCACAACTGGAACAATAGGTAACATGAGAAACAGAGAAAAGCCTGAAGTTGTCAGAGACTGCCTTTTCCTGAGTTTGACAATCAGTGCTCATGGAAGCAGCATCCAGGAAGCCAAATGATACATTGCATTGGATGAATCTGCTGCACAAGAACTCTTTAAAGTGTTGAAGAGCCAGGATGTCACCTGACCCAAGCGATGGTGTTTTCAATCACTAGGTGCATGAGGAAGTTGGACAATGAATTAAACAGGGAAGTAGAATGCAGAATTCGTACATTTGAATTAGGTTATTGGTGAAGAATGTTGAAAGTACCCTGGACTTCCTGAAAAACAATCTAATTAGTCTTGGAAGAAGTACAGCCAGAATACATCTTAGAAGCAAGAATGGCAAACCTTTCTCTCATTGACTTTGGACATGTTTGCTGATAGAATTGTTATTGTTTGATTTTGCTTTTAAAAAATAGAAATCTTTCTTTATAAGACAAAACCATTTTAGAGACTAATAGTGGGCTTATGATTTTATTTTCTTGACTAAGCTTCTGATATAAAGGGAGATTTATTTTATGGGCTAAGACATGTCTGAAAATGAGAAAACATTCCTAGGAGTTAAAGCAGAAAATTGAAACACAAGCATAGTCACTAAATTGCCAATAAGCAAATGTTAGATTGTTCGGCCGGTGCTTACAGTGAACCTATAAGTGATATCAACCTTTTAGAGTACCTGGGGATGACAGAAAACAAGCAGACAGCAGAAAAAATGAGTCCCAGCTTTTATCATGCCAACCTATATTACTCTCACTCTTCCTACTTTCCCATAGCCTTCTCGATACAAGACCTGAGAGGCACAGACCTGTGTTAGTCAGCATCTCCTCCGTACATACAGTATTGCCATTGCCATTGAGTCATCTCGACCCAATAGGGGATTTAAGAGGCTTTGAATCTTTATAGGAGCAGACACCCTCATCTGTGTCCCAAGGAGCAGTTGGTGGCTTCGAACCGCCAGCCTTGCAATCAGTCCAACACCTACTGGTGCCACTAGAACTCCATATATACTGTTGCTTTTTTTTTTTTAATCACAGCAAGTCTTTATGGATAGAACAATAGGAGTAGGATTCAGAAAGTGTACAGTAACTTTAAAAGGCCAGCTCAGAGTTAGTATCTCTAAATATGTTTGGGATCCTGAGCAGATACTTTAACCTCCTACTATAATCTATAAAGTGAATGATTGAACTAAACAGCCATATTTTATCTAACTCTAATAGTCCCATACTGTGAATAGTTAGAATCCACTCATCCTAAATCCTGTAAGTCTTCACATGTTAAAATGGCGTGGCTGTAACCTTGTCAGCTAATACAGGCTCAATCTTACATCCTCTCCAGAGAATGTGTATCCCGGTGAGTGACTTGACAGCAAGCCCATAAAACTAGCTAGTTTTATTTTCCTTAGGGAATAATGTCAGTATCCTTCATACGTAGAATCAGTCACACTCAGAATCAGGATGCTAAAGGTCCTGCAGCATGATGCACCCCAGCTTCCTGTCTGTTCCATACTCTGTAGCAGATGGAGGAGCCTACTGTGTGTTGAGTACGCACATCTCTGGACTCCCCAGCCATCTGATGGCAATGCTGGTGGGTAGCCCCACGCCCAGACCTACTAAAACAGAAATTCTGAAGTAGAATCCAGGAGTTGATCTTTTAATAGGTCCTATAGGTGCTTCTAATGAACACCAAAATTTGAGAACCATTGGCCTAGGAATGTGAAAGATGTGCCCACATGTTCCACATTGGCTTAGCATCAACCTGCAAAAACTACCTGGGGCTTGGTTCTGCTTTCTCCCCTTCTTTCAACGTAGAGATGCAGTTAAAGATTAAGGTAGTTCTCGCAACCAAATCTCGAACTTCATTTTACCCTTGAAAACTCTTAGAAAATGTTGGGCACATAACAGATGGTAATGGTGATCAATGTTTTAAAAACCTCATTTATAATTAGAGTCATTGAAAATCATTTAAAAGTCTATATAATGGTTAAAAACAAACTCCTTAAGGATTGGAAACAATACTGACCCATGTTTTTGAGTCTGTAAATCTTTAGGGGAACAGAAAGCCTCATCTTTCTCTATAGGAGCAGTAGGTGGTTTCAAACTGCTTACCTTGTGATTAGCAACCCAACATGTAACCCACGACACCATCAGGACTCCATGACCAATGCTCGTTCACAATACTCTCCTTGGCTAATACAATCCATAAATAGTCACTTTTTGTCAATTAAATTAATACTTAGATATATTCTTATGCATTCAAGACCTAATGCGCAGTACAGCAATTACAAATGAATTTCTAACAGCAATTCCACTCCTTGGTATTTACTCAAAAATCTGAAATTAAATGTTCATAACAGCAAAAACTGGAAACATTCCATATGCTTTCACTTGGCAAATGGCTAACCAAGCATCAACACAGTGTATCTAGATAAAATAGAATACTGTTGTTTGGTGCCCACCTTGTGTAGAACAGACTTACTCTGCAATAAAAAGAACCAAACTGCCAATGATATGCAACAATATGAATGAGTCCCAAATGCATTATGTAAGTGAAAGAAGCCAGACTCAAAATAGATATTGCTTGTTGGTATTTTGAGGGAAGGGTTCACTACAAAGGACCACAAGGACATTTTGGTTGGTAATGATTATCTTGATTGTGATGGTAGTTACACCACTGTATGCACGCATCAAAATCCAGAAATGTATACTTTAAAAAGTATTTTAAGTTTACTTAGAAAAATTGTTAGCTGCCTTCTAGTTGCAGCAACCCTATGTACAACAGAATGAACTCCTGCTCGGTCATGGCCCCATCCTCACAACAGTTCCTATGCTTGAGCCCACTGTTGTAGCCATTGTGTCAGTCCATCTGGTTGAGGATCTTTGTTTTCACTAACCCTTTACCAAGTATGCTGTCCTTCCCCAGGGACTGGTCACTCCTGATTACATGTCCCAAATAGTTGAGACAAGTCTTACTATCCTCCCCTCATGGAGCATTCTGACTATATTTCTAACATAGATCTGTTCATTCTTCTGGAAGGCCATGGTATATTTAATATTCTTCATCAACATCTTAATTCAAAGGCATAAGTTCTTTGGTCCTCCTAATTTATTGTCCCCCTTTCGTATGTATATCAGGCAATTGAATGCCATGGCCTAATTTAGAAACACCTGCATCCTCAAGGACACCATCTTCATTTCACAGACTAGAAGACTAAAACCCCTAATGTCAATAATAGTTGTTATCTCTAGCTAGTGGGACTATGAGTGACTCTATTTTTCACATCTTCCAATTTTGTACATTAAACAAAATTTACATTTGTAATTAGAAAGAAAAAAGGTATTAAAAACAAACAACAACAGAAAGCAGATTGAGTCATAAAAAGTATATGCAAGTTATAAATGTGAACATTATTTAAAACACTAAAAATGTTACTGGAAATAGAATTTGGATACTCCCTCTAAAAAGTGCTTCTCAGGCTTAATGTCCATAGAAATTGCCCAGAGTTCTTATTAAATACAAATTATTCTGATTCCTTAGATCTGGAATTGGACCTGAGAATTTGCATCTCTAACAAGCTCCACTGCTACTGGTCCAAGGACCACACTGAGTAGCAGGCCCTAAAACAGCTCTCACTGTGTCCACCACAAACTAGTCACACTTGCAGTGTGGCCACTCTGAATTGAAATGTACTGTATGTGTAAAGGGCACACTGAATTTAAAAGGCTTAAGCCCCATCCCACAAAAATATGTAATTACTTTATAATGTTAAATGTTCAGATGATAGTGTTTTATATCTTGTGTTAAAACTAGTATTAACTTATGAACAGAGAGGTCTATAGGGCCAGTCCCAATCAGAGACAAATTGACCCCACCACCACTATTAACCACTCCCTAGAAGTATGTGCTACAGAGAGCAACACGAGACCTACAGGTTGGGGAGAGAACATGATGTCCCCTCTCTGGAACATACCCCAACAGAGGACAATACTGGGGACACACAGCGGGAAGTGAGTCTACTCTGACCACCCCCACAATGGGGCAAACCAGAAAAGGAACATAACAGATCAGCAATCGGAACAAAACCACAAAACTCATGTGGAACCTCCAACATAGACTTCAGGCTAGGAGGTGAAGTTCCTGGAACACCCCCCCCCCCCCCCAGGACCAGTGGAGAGACAGTCATAAAGGTCATCGGACAGACCTGGAATTATATATGCTTTTTTTTAAATCATTTTTTTTCATTTTTCTTCAATCTTCTGTTTGGTCTCTGTTATTGTTGTTTTGGCTACCTATATAAGATAGGCATGGGAAGCAAGCCCGAGGAGAAATCAATGGGACCAGCGGTTCCAGAGGGACTTAGGGAGAGGAGGAGGCCGGGGAAAGGAGCCATGAGCAAGCAATGCCATAGACAGGGGAACAACCAGGGAATTAAAATCAACAATGAGGAGGATGGAGAGATCCTGGGGGTGCTGGACCAACAGCAGTCTAGCTGAGAGGAATTACCAAGAGACAGAAGAAGGGCGAGTGTGATGGTGGGGCAGAAGGAAAGGAAAGGGAAACAGGAAAGATCTAGGAAGCAAAGCTATGGATACAGGTATAAACATAGTGTGCACTTATGTAAATATGTTAATTCATAGAAATAAAGATATTGGCCTAGAACATATATTTATTTGGCAATATATTGGGAAAGTAGATGGACTTGGGACCTCTGTTCAAGCTCATCCTCAATACAAGAACACTTTGTTCTAACAACCTGGCATTCTGTAATGCTCACCTTCCTAACACGATCACTGAAGACAAAATGGGTGCATAAGTAAATGTGAAGAAAGCAGATAGTGCCCGGCTATCAAAAGATACAGCATCTGGGGTCTTAAAGGCTTGAAGTTAAACAAGCAGCCATGAAACAGAGAAGCAACAAGCCCACAAGGAAGAAGCACACCAGCCAGTGCAATCATGAGGTGTCGATGGGATCAGGTAACAGGCACCAGAAGGACCCCCCTCTCCTTAAAACAAAAACCTCAACACCCTATATTGTTGAGAATGAGGGTGGATTGGAGCTGAGACCCAAAACCCATCTGTAGACAATCGAACATCCCCTCACAGAAGGGTCACAAGGAAGGGATGAGCCAACCAGGTCACAGTGTAGCATCCATGGAAACACAATATTCCTCTGGTTCTTTGAGGCTTCCTCACGCTACCCCACCCCCACTATCACGACCCTTGTCCTGCCTTTCAGTTCTGGCTAGACCGGACCATGTGCACTGGTGCAGATAAAAAGAGTTCAGGACACATGGAATCCAGGTCAGATAAACCCTTCAGGAACAGAATTGGGAGTAGCCATACCAGGAGGGTGGTGGGGAAGGTGGAGGAACCAATTGCAATGATTGATGCATAACACCCCACCACCATCATCCAGGGGGATGAACTACAGAAACCTGGGTGAAGGGAGCTAGCGATTGGTGTAAGGTAAAAACAATAATAATTTATCATTTATCAAGGGATTGTGAGTGTGTTGGGAGGGCGGATGGGGAAGAGGAGCTGATACCAAGGGCTCAAATAGAAAGTAATTGTTTAGAAAATGATGATGGCAGCATATGTACAAATATGCTTGTTACAATTGATGTATGGGACAGACCAGTCTGCCCGAGTTTAACTCCACTGCCACACTCATCATAATCATAGCAGCTTACAGAACCTTCACGTTTCCTTAGAGCTTGTGGGCTTGTTTAGCTAATTTCCTTCATGCTCCCCCAAAATAGAGTGTGTTTCATCTCTACATACTTGTGACTGTTTCTAATGCTTTTGGTTTGTTCTTAGAACCTTATACCTATACTGAGCTTATACCCATGATTATTTATGGGAAATGACCTTTTTTTAACCTTATTTTCTTAAGTAACAATCTTATCATCCCACACACATAGAAATGTGTTCATTATAAAGAGACCTGCGTGACGCAGGAGATGCCCGTCTTGAAGTACCTGCCCTAAAGGGGGAGGTGTGTGGTGTGAGACAGTCATAAGAGGTTTAAACTGAAATATTTATTTACTTACTTATTTTTATTTAAGCCTAGTCCAAAATGTTGTTGTTTAGATAGGCATTTCCCTCCTCACAGTTTTAGGAGCATAAGATGTTTAAGGAGAATCAACACACTGGTCCTGTCACAGAAAACATCAAGAAAGAAGAAAATGTGCTAAAATCAATTGTGGTGATGATTGTACAACTTTTTAAAATATGATTGAACTATTGAATTGTATGATCTATGAAACACATGGCAATAAAACAAATCAAAACAAAACCCACCAACACTGCATTCCTGTTCTCCTGAGTTGCATCAGTGAACAAAAAGACAAATTTAGAATAAATAATGAATCATGAGGAATTATGAAATTTCAAGATATAAATAGGATGAGCTGAAAACAAAGTGTTTGCCTCATTGTTACCTGCTTTGTTATATAGATTTATCATTTTGATGTATAGTCTATTTATGATATAGCTTAGTACCTTTATTTGAGATTATTAGACAATACCTTCAGGCTGTGGAAAAGCTTTTTTTGTTAGGTGATCATTAGAAAGCTTCCTGGCATTTAAAAAAATATCTCAACTCGAAGGCAATGAGTTGGTTTTCTTGGTTTGTGGCATAACAAGTATCTTTCCATCTATTGGCATTAATTTCTTGAAAGTTTTCTTGTTCAGCTCTAATCTTAGGACAAAGGGAAATGCATATAAGTGTGTTTGCATTTATAATGTACTGATTCTGTTTTGAAGGTAGTCTTGTAATAAGGAATTCAAAGGAGAACTTCATTCTCATTTCTGTAAAAGTACAAGAGTGCTACAAATCTGCCTGCATTCCATTCACATTCAGCGACCCAGTTCTGAGGTGAATTTCCCTGTACTGTTATTGCTAGGTGCTGTCTAGACAATTTTTGACTCACAGCAACCCAAGTGACAAAGAACTGCTCTATGGGACATTCGATGTTGTCATTATTAGGGAGCAGATCCCCAGGTCATTCTGTGGAACCCATTCAGATGGGTTGAAACCAACCCTTAGACTCACAGCTGAGTGCTGAGCCACCAGAGTTCCTTCTACTCTTCTGCTGTGCTGCTGTGTGCCGTCCAGTGGAGCTGACTGATAGCAGCCCTGGATGACAGAGTAGAGCGTCCCAGGCTGCTGTCTGTGTGAGAGCAGGTTGCTGACCTTGAGCAGATGAGTTATTGCTCTATTAGGGCTGCTTCTACCCTTACTAGAGGGCATGATTGGCTCATTCTGGAGTAGCACATGTATAACGATGCTGAGTTGTTGTTAAATCCCCTCGAGTCAGGGCTGTAGAACAGAATGAAACGCTGCTCAGTCCTGTGTCATCCTCACGACAGTTATGTCCGAGTACACGGTTGCAGCTATTGTGTCAACCAATCTCAGCGAAGATCTTCCCCTTTTTTGCTACCTTTCTACTTTACCAAACATGATGTCCTGCTCCAGGGACTGGTCCCTCCCAGTATCATGTCCAAAGTATGTGAGACAAGGTTCACCATCTTCCCCTCAAGGAGCATTGTGACTGCACCTCGAACACAGATTTGCTAATTCTTCAGCCAGTCCAATATTCCTCTGCCCATTCATTCACTGTTCTTTATCAGTGCATAACTCAAAAGCATCAGTTCTTCTTCAGTCTTCCTTATTTATTGTCTCCCTTGCATGTGTGTTTCAGGCAATTGGAATACTACGGCTTGAGTTAAGGACACCTCAGTCCTCAGGTGACATCTTAACTTTCGAACGCTCTGTAAAGGTCTGGAACAGCAGATATACTTGGTGCAGTATTGGATATCTTGACTGCTGCCTCCACAAGCATTGATTGTGGACCCAAGTAAAAGGAAATCCTTGACACACACACACAATTTTATATATATCGTTTTATTAGGAGCTCATACAACTCATCACAATCTATACATACATCAATTGTGTAAAGCACATTTGTACATTCATTGTCCTCATCATTCTCAAAACATTTGCTCTCCACTTAAGCCCCTGACATCAGCTCCTCATTTTTCCCCTCCCTCCCTGTTCCCCCCTCTCTCTTGAATCCTTGATAATTTATAAATTAGCATTTTGTCATATCTTACACTCTCCAGCGTTTCTCTTCACCCACTTTTCTGTTGTCCGTCCCCCAGGGAGGAGGTTATATGTAGATCCTTATAATTGGTTCCACCTTTCCAACCCACTCTCCCTCTACCCTCCCAGTATCGCCCCTCACACCACTGGTCCTAAAGGGATCATCCACCCTGGATTCCCTGTGTTTCCAGTTCCTATCTGTACGGTGTACATCCTCTGGTCTAGCCATATTTGTAAGGTAGAATTGGAATCATGATAGTGGGGGGGGGGGAAGCATTTAGGACTAAAGGAAAGCTGTATTTTTCATTGTTGCTACATCGCACCCTGACTGGCCTGTCTCCTCCACGAAACCCTTCTGTAAGAGGATGTCCAGTGGCCTACAAATGGGCTTTGGGTCTCCACTCCACACTCCCCGCCCCATTCACAATGATATGATTTTTTGTTCTGATGATGCCTGATACCTGATCCCTTCGACACCTTGTGCTCGCACAGGCTGATGTGCTTCTTCCATGTGGGCTTGATTGCTTCTAAATTAGATGACCACTTGTTTAACTTCAAGCTTTTAAGACCCCAGACACTATCTATGTCTTTTGATAGTCATGCACCATGAGCTTTCTTCACCACATTTGCTTATGCACCCGTTCTGTCTTCAGTGATTGAATCAGGAAAGTGAGCATCATAGAATGCTAATTTAATAGAAGAAAGTATTCTTTCATTGAGGGAGTACTTGAGTGGAGGCCCAATGTCCTTCTGATACCTTAATACTAAACCTATAATATATGCACATAGATCTATTTCCCCATCCTCATATATAAATATATTTACATATGTACATGCCTTTATTTAGACCTCTATAAATTCCCTTTGCCTCCTAGCTCTTTCCATTATTTCCTTTGACTATCCTCTTATCGCACTATCATGCTCAGTCTTCATTTGGGTTTCAGTAATTCCTCTTGGTTACTTTACCCTTGATCACCAGGCCTCCTATACCCTCCTCACCACCGATTTGTTGTTCCTTTGTCCCTGGGTTTGTTAACACCACTACCTTTCCCCCTACATACCCTTCTCCCATGCATCCCCGGAACTGTCGGTCACGTTGTTTTCTCCTCCAGATTGTTCATCCAGCCTATCTTATTTAGACGACCTACAGAGATAATAACATGCACAAAAACAAGACAGAGCAAAGCCAAGCAACAATATACAACAAAACAACAGCAACAACAAACCAATGACAAAAATCAAAACAAAACACAAGAAAAGAAAGCTTGTAGTTAGTTCAAGGATTGTTTGTTGGCCTTTAGGAGTGTTTTCCAGTCCAATCTGTTTGGGCAACAAGCCCTGGCCCCAAAGTCCACCTTTGGCATTCCCTGCGGACCTCACCACTATGTTCCCTTGCTGTTCTGTTGCACTCCTTTAGTGTTTTGCCTCGGTGTGGTGGGATCAGATTGGGTGCAATTCCCACACTGTGTCTCCAGTTTTGTCCCCTGTAGGACTGTGGGTCAGTGAGGGACGTTGTGTCTCATAGTGGGGCTAGCCATGTGGTCCTCTCTGTGGACTGGCTGCTCTAATTGGGAACATCGTTCTCACGGCTTGGTGGGCCAGGATGTGTTCCACTCTCTCCTCCTCCCCCTTCATCTGTTCCCGTGTGCTCCAATCAGATATGTCCCTCTCCTGGAGCTGTATATTCAGTGCTGTCCTTTGCAATAAATTCTTCTTGGGGGAGGGGCAGATGTCCACGTAGTAGTTAGGATTGGGGTCAGCCCCTCAGAACTCTCCACTGGTTCCATACTCCATGCCCCCACGTTGCATTCACATCTCGACACACACTTCTTTTTTTTTTTAAACATTTTATTAGGGGCTCATACAACTCTTATCACAATCCATACATATACATACATCAATTGTATAAAGCACATATGTACATTCTTTGCCCTCATCATTTTCAAAGCATTTGCTCTCCACTTAAGCCCTTTGCATCAGGTCCTCTTTTTTTTTTCTCCCTCCCTCCCCACTCCTCCCTCCCTCATGAGCCCTTGATAATTTATAGATTGTTATTTTGTCATATCTTGCCCTATCTGGAGTCTTCCTTCACCCCCTTTTCTGTTGTCCATCCCCTAGGGAGGAGGTCACATGTGGATCCTTGTAATCGGTTCCTCCTTTCCAACCCACTCACCCTCTACTCTCCCAGTATCGCCCCTCACCCCCTTGGTCCTGAAAGTATCATCCACCCTGGATTCCCTGTGCCTCCAGCTCCTATATGCACCAGGGCACACACACCTTTCATGATGTTGCTTATTGACCCAGCTATGAGGATGTTTGTTTTATTTGAAGTGTAATCCATGCTGAAGGCTGTCATCTTTGATCTTCATCAGTAAGTGCTTCAGATCCTCTTTCAACTAAGTTGTGTTAACTGCATATCTCCAGTTCTAATGAGTCTTCCTCCAATCCTGATGTTTCATTCTTCTCCATAGTCCAACTTCTGGGATTATTTGCTCAGTATACAGATTGAATAAGTGTAGCAGAAGGATGTAATCCTGGAGCACACCTTTCACACAGATAAACATCTTTTGGGTGTAGTCTTTCAGCCAATATCCATCTGACATCAACAGTGATGTTCCTCAGTCCACATCCTCTTTTGAATCCCGCTTGATTTTCTGGCAGTTCCCTGTCAATAGACTGCTGCAACCATGAAAGATGGCGAGACACTGAGATTCACTTGGCATCAAGTGCACTGGTAATTACTTACACAGGAAGCTTGGGTACTTTGGGGACTCACCTCATTCGTTATATTTTGTTTTCTTTTGTTTTTTTTCCCAAGGGCTCATAATCCCATGCTGCTGTTTTGGGGCTAACTTCTGAATATGGTATTTTCTATATTTTGTCTTTTTAACATATTTTCATAGCAAGGAAGTGGCGTCATCATTACCTGACTGTCTTTGATTTGCAGTCTCTTCTTGTTCAGTTTTGGAATTTTAATTTGCATAATTACTTCAAGTAGAAAGTAATTTTGTTTTTATCTTTTTCCAACTCCATATCCAAATTTGACAGATATTTTCATCTGCCCCTATCCCCTGCCCAAACCCTAGAGCCCGTTCCAGAACCAGATCTTAAAATGATTTAAAGGACTCCTGCTCCACAGTGATATTGGGAATGTGGCCAATCCAATAACTGAGCCAGCTGGTAGCTCAGCTCAGTTGCTGTGGTGATATTTTTCTTTTGTCCATTTGCCTTCCTATATTCACAGCTTCCCATAAATCCACAGCCCCAGGCGGTATATCAACAGCAGTTTTATTCACCTCCCTTCATGAGAGTACTCCCATGGCCAGTTATCACTGTTTTCCTAGCACTCAGGGGTTTCCCAGGACTCAGGATTTTCAATGCAAAACGAGGTCCCAGACAAGCCAGGATGGTTGGTTACCTTAATCCTCCCGCAGCTCCTAGCTTGTAGACTTGAAACTGGCTTTGGTCACCATATTGAGTGAAATATTTAAGCTCCAATATCCCATAAGAGCTGAACTTCCACTTGCCACTAGCTGCTTCAAGGTCCAGACCCTGATAGGCTGAGACTTTGGCCCAGCTCACTGTTCAGCATTTCTATTGTTTTCTAGTCCTCAAAAAATGTTCATCTTGGTTGTGAACCAAGCAAAGGCCATTTAGTTGGGCAGACAGAAGGAGGTGGAGTTATTCATTCATGGTGCCACCTTGACTGGGAATTCTTCTGGGTTATTTTGTTTTGTTTTGTTGCTGTGCAATATGATATTATCATGATTTAGGAAATAATGTCATTTAACAGACTCCTTTATTAAAAATGTTCACATCCTAACTCTCCCAGTCATTTTGAGGGAGCCAAAGTCACCAAAATTCAGGTGAAATAGAGTCATTTTTCGCATCCTAGTTGCTGTTCTTCCTTTAAAGACATTGCAACTTAGGGCTTCAATTAGAATTAAGCAAGGAAGAAATAGCTTCCTGGTTTCCCCTTCATCCCTCATCTTCTGGGTGATGAAAACCTGCTCCTAGTTCCTGCTTCCACCTATCCCTTTTCCTTTTCTCCATGCCCTAAGAGGGGGCGGGAGCCCGAGCAGTCATTCCCAGCTCTGTGTAGACCAGGGCGCCTGCAGCCCTCCCTCCGCTGCATGAAAGCCAGGGCCTGGACAGCACCAAAGTGACCAACCATTGCAGTTTCTCCTGGACTCTGTTTATGCAGAACAAATGGAGTTTGAAAAGGGAGTTACTACCCCTGAACTTGTGTCTTTGTTTCAAACTATATCTTGATTCTTCAAGACGCCAAGATTTTTTAGAATAATAAAGCATTTCATTATCTAGCAGTGTTGAACTGTGATTTTACAGTAAATATTTAAGACATTTCTGTATTAAATTTGACATGTGGGCCTGCAAAGCCAAAGTTAAACCTCTGAGAGCCAGAACTCAATTGGTAGGGTTGGAGGGTGGAAACAAGGCTGGCCTCGGCCCCATAAAAAGCAGCCCCGGGCAGCTGATGCTGTAATACTGGTAGTTCTTTTCCTCCCCCTTGGTGAAGTTAGAGGTCAAACGCTGCCCCACGGCATTCTTTCTTTAAAGTTGGACTGCTAACCGCAAGCCCGGCCAGTCTATGAAGAAAGATGAGGCTGTCTGCTCCTGTAAAGATTTATAGCCTCAGCAACCCTGTGCACTTGGGTCTGATCCATTCAATGGCAGTGGGGTGTGTGTGTGTGTGTGTGTGTGTGTGTGTGTGTGTGTGTGTGTGTGTGTGTGTTATTCTTTTCGTATGCTGTATACTGTGTTCACCTAATACATTCTGCCTACTACATACATATATTTTATGGGAGGAACTGTAGGAACATTAGGAATAGAATATTTTCACAACTACTCCCACATATGAAAGAAAGGGGAGGAAATAAAACTCTAGGAGGAAATCGTTCTAGATTGAGTAACTCTTTCGCCTTGTAATAGAGAGAGCCCTGGTATACTGGGCTCTAGAAATAGACTAAGTGATTGTGTTCTCACATTGCAGTGTCCTGATTTGAACCAACAGACTACACTTTCTACAGGATTAAAACTTGTGGTGCTTTTGGACCAGTGCCTATGTCTAATTTTAGCATAAACCTTGCTCCTGCAGTATTTAATCCTAGTTAAATAAGCAAAGTGTGTTCTCAATTGCTAAATGATAGCTCTCCATTTCATTTTGTAATTTTTCATGCTAATTCAAGCAAAAAAAGCCATCTATCTGGACGTGAGCATTTAATTAACAAATTTTGTCCTGTTAAAAGCAGAGTGGCTTTAAGGAGGGCAATATCATACCATACCACAGGTTTTAAATGTCTCCGTGAGAATGGCGTTGGGCATATTTCCTGCATGTTATTAAAAACAGATCAAAGTGGGGTGAAGGGACATTTTTCTAAGTAAAGCTAGGATAGTTAGCATGAACTGCTTTTCTCTAGAATAAATATTTTGTTACTTCATTAGTTTTGTAGTATGACAAGCTTAGTTTGCATGACATTTAGACACGGTAAAACCGGCACAAGCTGGAACCTGTGTAAATTGGAAATCTGTTGGAGAAGAAAAATTCAAATATTTTCCACTAAAGCTAGCAAGATAAAGGTGGTAAGACTACATACACCCTGCTATAGGCAGAAATGTATGAGACCCAGAAACACAAGGCGCACTCTATTTTTCAGTTAGTCTGGATAGTTCAGAATTATATGGCTGTACAGAACTTGAAGATAACACTCATACTTATGGGGTTTATTAAGTAACAGGTTATAAAGGCTCAGAATGCCATTATTCTGAGAGGACAGCCTCTTCTCAGCATGCCTGTGGTCAGACTTCTCCCTAGCCATTGGCCTCTCGGTCACTTCCATTGGCCTCCACCCTGCATGTGCAATGTTACACAGCTTTTTTAGGGCTGTCAAACAAATGCTCAAAGGGCATGCCACTCCACCTAAACTTCAGCCTGAAGGACAACCTAGCTCCACCAATTAGATGCCTAGAGGCACCGCACTCCACAAGTCACCTCCTGCCCGAGGCCACTCAGCTTTATCTTTTGCTGCGGCTCTTGGTCTGCTGCTGCCACTCTTTTACCACTCTTCTGCTCTTACTGCTCCTCCAAAGACGGTTCAATGTACAGGGTTCTTGGAGTCCAGAAATTGTGTTCCGCTCCTGGCTTTTCTGTTACTGGTAGTAAAAGCCTCCCTTCCTCTTTCTGAGCTGCTCATGTGACAGCTGTGTGCAGGCTGGCACTCATAATTACCCATCTGAACAATCACGCACAGCCGAACCAAGTAATCATATCAGACACTTTCACCCCTCATTGGGAAAAGGCATTAGGTGAGAGTGAAAAAGACTGGCTAGAAGAGCCACATTAAGTTGTTCATACTGCAAAGGCTTACCGACAGTGCCCCAAATCCACTGTCCTTGAGTCGATTCCAACACATAGCACTCCTATTCAGGATTGATGAAACTGCAAATCTTGGTGGGAACAGACAGCTTCACCTTTTCCTGTAGGGTTGCTGGTGGGTGTGGACCTCCACCCTGTGGTTAACAGCACAGTGCTTAACCCACAGCATCACTAGAACTCCTTACAGCATACCAAAACCTGTTAGAACAACAACAACAAATCAGTTTCATTCAGTTGTCTCAAACTCATGGCAATGCTATTTGTATCTGTACAATTTTTTCTTGTTTATACCCCTGGCTGGATTTAAACGCTAATTTTTGATGAGCAGCTCAGTCAGTTAACTCTGAAAAACCAGGGACCCTTGTGGTAAGGTTGTAGGTTGTGTGGGAAGGTTACGAGATGGTGGAAAGAGAACAGATTATGGAGTCAGACAGCCTGCCTGCAATCGTCAGCTTCACAACTTACTGTTTGTAGAACCTTAACTCACTTGAATTTCTATGGACCTCCACTCCCTCATCAGTTGTCTGTCTGGCTGTCTGTTTAAGCACATTTTAGAAACTAAGAAAATGTTCATTTTCTTCATCAGAAGACATTTCGATAAACAGATAAGACAGGATTTTAATAACTTTATATGTGCCAGCCATTAATTGCTACACATGATCTCATTGATCAAAAATCACTATGACATACTGACATTTATAGAGTACTTATATATGTCTTTAGATTTTACTTGCCAAACGATGAACATAATTAGTGTCAGAACTAGGATAGAAACTCATGCTCCTAACTATTAGGATTACAGCCTCACAAAAGTAAAAACCTCCTTGGAGATATTTTACCGAATTAATGCTATCAGAAATGTAATAGCAAAGAATTATTAATGTTTTATCATTTTTAATTTTGATGTCTATCTAAACATAGTATAATCCATGTGATACTAAAAACAAAGAGTTAAGAATGCCTCTACGGTGGCACATGTGAGACCATTCAAAGCAAAAGCACTGCACACGTGTTTATTTAATCCGTACACCAACGATATTAGGTAGGCAATAGTCTTGTTGTCATTTGTTACTGAGAGGTTACATAGTTTGTTCAGGGTCATATAACTAGTAAATAAGGGCTAGGGTGGGCTTTGAATTCATTCAATTTCTTCCAAAGTCTGTCTTCTTCTCCACCATATGCTATCACCTCTTTAAGGAAGAATAAACATCTATTTGGACCAAAGAAACAGAAAACACAGGAACACTATTGAGGTCAGATTTGATTAACTTGAAAAGTCTATGATTGTGTTTAACTAAAAAACAATTCCGTGCCATTGAGTCGATTCCAACTCATTGTGACCTTGTAGGAGAGGGTAGAACCTTCCTTGTGGGATTGCAAGACTGTAACTCTTCACAGGAGTAGAAAGCCTCATCTTTCTCCTGAAGACCAGCTTGGTGGTTTCAAACAGCCCACCCTGTAGTTAGAAGCCCAACTTATAGCCACTATGTCACCAAGGGTCCTCAAGTGGTCACCTAATAAAGAAGTGGCTTTTATTCCTTTACAATGGCACAGGTAGTACATCAGAGTTCATTCGAAAGTGGCACAGAAACAGCTTAGCAAAGTTGTAACATATGGCTCTGTGTAATGAGGTACCCTGGGGCTTAACGACCAAGCACTGGGCTGCTAACTGAAAGGCTGACACATCAAGCTGACTGGTGGCTCTGTGGGAGCAAGTCCTAGAAGTCTGCTTCTATAATGATTCCAGACAAGACAACGCCTATTGAGTGGCTCTTCCCTATTCATACAGCCCCCAACAGCAACTCTGTAATAAAGCATTCACTAATACAAAAGAGTTTTTTCTAAATTTTCAAAAGCAAGTAGGACCCAGGAGGAAGTATTCATGTTTGAAGATCTGGCACCAGTGTTTACAAGGTTCAGTAGAACGGGAGTCAGTTGAAGCAGGAATGATCCTTACTTATGAGAAACTGCAGGCCTAACTTGCCTCACCAAAATCCCAAATTATTTTTCTACCTTTCTTTTAAAAATAGCTTTATTACTGTATACTTTACATATCATACAATTACATCATTCCGTCATATTAAAAAGATTTATGCCATCATTACCACAATGAATGTTAGAACACTGTCTTTGTGTACTCATTTTTGTTAGCTCATCCCCTCTCTTTTTCTTTATCACCTTTCCACCTTGTGATGGGACTGCTGGGACACAGTGCTGTGGAAGTGGGATCTTGAAAAGGGAAGCGACACAACATGAATCATTTCCTTGAGAGTTTACTACAAATGAATACAATTAGAAGCTGGTGCTAGGCTGATGGGCCCGTTGTTTAGCTGAATTTTGTCTGGACGTTTTGGTTAGGCAAGTTAGGGGTTGTTCCTGCAGGGGTTGTTCTACCGAATCAAGTGAAGGAACAAAACTTTAGAGAGAGGCTAAGTAAGACAAGGGGCCTGGAAAAGAAGGGAAATTTGTCAGGAATGAGAGGAGACATTGAGCAATAAGGCAAGAAACTGGAGGCTGTAGATTAGGGCGATGGGTGAGACAATTTCAATGATGGGTGTTGAACATAGTTGGTAAATTGTTTTCCATGAAGGGTGTCAGTGATACAGTGGCACGATCCTCTCCAGCATCTCATAGCTTCAGCAAAATATGTATTCCCAATAGAGATGCTTTGTATGAGTTCATTCTGGGCTCGGGGAAGAAGAAAACGAAGCTGTGTGCCAGGGCTGGGAGCTAGTGGGCTCACAGGTCGTGAGTGATATGTTCTGAGCTAAGTCTGTGAAAGCAGGAACTCTGACGTGTCTAGGAAAAGAAATGTTAAGGTCGCCTCAAACCCTCTCCAAATCCCCAGTTAGGATTTGGCGAGTAGGGCTCCCATGGCACAAAGGTTTGAGTCCATTTCATTGACTCTCAAAGGGCAGCGTTCGTTCCCCTGCTCACCTCTGTTTCGTTGATGTTGTTGACTGTCAGACAGCAGGCACAACCAGAAGCTGCCCAATTCTGTGCCATCCCCATGATGGGTTGCAGGTTGGATCCTTGTGATCCATAGAGTTTTCACTGGCCGACTTTCAGAAGTAGGTTACCAGAACTTTCTTCCTAGTCTGAAACTGCTGCAAACTGTTCAACATCGCAGCAACACCCAAGTCTTTGCTGCGGCGTAGGTGGAGTTATGCCCATATTCCACTGGCAGGGACCCAAGCCCAGGTTTTCCACAGCGAAATAGGGAATTCTTCCATTGAATAATGTCCCCGGCGTCTGGTGTAAACCCACACACAGTCAAAGGATGGATTGACCATAGGAAGTAGCTGCCATACTCTCTTCAGTCATCGCACTGTCAGCAGCCCTGCCTTTAGGATTCTTACTGTTTGGGAAGAGACTAGAAGAAACAGGACCAGTCAAGTTCTAAGGTGAATAAAACTAAATCTGAAAATGCAGTTGGAGATAGGATTTTAGAGGCAGGCCACTACTGACTGCTGCTGACAAGGCAAACTCAATGAAGAGAAGGTGGTTTTTGACATGGACCTTGGAAGACAGAGGAGGATTGGCTAAGTAGAAGTAAGCATAGGTATTTTAGAGGATGCAATAGCAGGTGGGGCACGTAGGTAGGAATAAGGAAGGTATGTGGGTGAGTGAAGTGACATCTTTGGCACAGACAGGTTTAGGGTTAGCTAAAGTGGTGTCAGCTTCTGAATGTGGCTTCATGCTAGAAGTCAGCATTATTACTCTGCTAGCTGAATTGCTCAGTGAAATTATCTGAAGTCTCTAAACATGCCTATAAGACCACATCTCAACAGAAAGACATGCTATGCATGAAGTAGCATGTTTGTAATCCTCTCAAGCTGCTCGGCCTACAACCTACTGTGTGGACCATTACCCCTTCTTGATTCTCCACGCATGCCTATTTGAGCTGAGAGATCAGGGAAGGCAGGTGCCACCTCACTGGGAAGGAACATGGCCCAAGAAATAGCTTAAACATTGCTGAGTAGATGAAACAGGAATTTCTGTCTACATTTTCTAAGCTGTTAGAAGGAAGACCTGTACACATTTCTGCGACCTCTATGCTGCCCTGTTGAAAACAGCTTAGGAATCTACGAGACATATGTTTGAATTCTGATCCTCCTGTGTGACTTTAAACAAATTACTAAATCTTTGTAAGCCTGATTTATTATTTTAATCTGTAGGACAGCCAGTAATGATGAAATGATTGTTGAACGTCTTCCTTCCATTCTGCAACTTCTCTCAGTTCCCGAAGTTTTTTAAGGACATCGTTTTTGATCATGAGCGCTTTCTACCATCAGGGAGCCAGAAACTGCTGTTCAGTATGCCTATGGATCCTGAAAGATGGCATGGGGGTAGATGGGCAGCCGGCCCCTGTCCCCTGTCCTCCCATCCCAACATCTTTAGTTATTCAGGGTTGGGTTCCAAGTCAGCCAAATCCAATGATCCGACAGTCAGTGTTCCGGAGGGCTCCTGGTTCTTGGAAGACATCTAAGAATGGTGTGATAAACTTATTTGTATTAAGTTTTAAATCACCTCAAGCTGTAGCATTTAAAAATTAAGGCTACATCTGACAAAGCACGCTATGAGTTTAGAAAGAATTGTGCAAGATCCTGAACGATCATATTACTAAATTGCTATCATAGCTAATGATCAAGGCTCCATGATCTAGGCTCCAACAACCAGTGTGTCCTTAAAAGCTGCCTTACAAATGACAATGTGTGCTCAGTGATTTGGAAGTACCCAATTGGGCTCACAGCTAAAGAGCGCAGCAGGCTTGATGCAGAGTATTTTGCCTGCATTCGAATCCTAAAAATAGCCACCTCATGAGAACAGGAAGAGCTTTGTGAAGATTAGATTCCAGTTGGTTCGAAATGGAAGACCTTTTTTTCTTTCAAATCTCCCTCCTCCCTCCTGCCTTTCATCTCTGAACACATGTGTCCCTCCTCTGAAACAAGAGTCCATTAGAGCAGCTGTCGCAAGCAGCTGTAGCATCGTCCTGCGTCACCTGCTCCCTGCTCAGCAGACTCGGTCCCATCCCATTTGTCCTTTTCTTCCTTTCAAAACAGCCTCTTGCCCCCTTTGGCCCTGCGCCTCATCTCGTTTCCCGCTCAGTCTCTCCCTGCAGTAGTTGCAGGGGATTTTGCTGGGTGTTCCCTTGATTTAATCATTCCTTGTGACAAAAGAATCATTATTAAAAATAGATTTTATAAATAAAGAAAATAGATTTGTGCTTGTTTGGGTACTTTGTGCTCCCCCCGCCCACCCCCCATGAAAGCTACTGGAAGGAAAAATTATCTAACCATCAGCCAATCTCTTACTCCTGCCTCCACAAGTCCTGCCTGTCATTTTTGGTGGTGGCCACTTCAGCGGGCCCCCAGCACCAGCACAACATAAAGGAAGTCTTCATTTGCATACAGAGGCCAGACACTTACAGCTGTGTGAGGAGAAGCCGTTTACAGGATCGCCTTGAGAGCAATGATTTATTCATCCTACGCCCAATAAACAGCTCTCCTTGAGGTGGTTCCCTTCAATTCCCACAACTCCCCACACAGTGCTTAGGGATGCCACCTGAGCCACGCCCAACATGCCTTGCGCTGCCTAATGAAACAATATGACCAGATGCCCAGGACGCCTTGTTGTTTGTTTGTTTGTTTTTACTGTCGACCTGAGCCCAAGCTTCACTTTAAAGGTAGACTATGGAACCTGGTACAAGATAGTTCCTTCGCACAATGTACTAAAGAATTTATACCCACAGTTTTATTTTTTTAACATTTTATTAGGGACGCATACAACTCTTATCATACTCCATACATATACATACATCAATTGTATAAAGCACATCTGTACATTCTTTGCCCTCATCATTTTCAAAGCATTTGCTCTCCACTTAAGCCCTTTGCATCAGGTCCTCTTTTTTCCCCTCCCTCCCCACTCCCTCCTCCCTCGTGAGCCCTTGATAATTTATAGATTGTTATTTTGTCATATCTTGCCCTACCTGGCATCTCCCTTCACCCCCTTTTCTTTTGGCCGTCCCCCCAGGGGAGGTCACATGTAGATCCTTGTAATCGGTTCCCTCTTTCCAACCCACTCACCCTCTACCCTCCCTGTATCGCCCCTCACCCCCCTGGTCCTGACGGTATCATTCACCCTGGATTCCCTGTGCCTTCAGCTCCTATCTGCACCAGTGTACAGCCTCTGCTCCATCCAGACTTGCAAGGTAGAATTCGGATGATGGTAGTGGGGGAGGGGGGAAGAAGCATCTAGGAACTGGAGGAAAGCTGTATTCTTCATCGGTGCTATGTCACACCCTGACTGACTCGTTTCCTCCTCTAGACCCCTCTGTGAGGGGCTCTCCAGTGACCGATAAATGGTCTTTGGGTCTCCACTCTGCACTTCCCCCTTTATTCACTATGATAAGATTTTTGTTCTGATGATGCCTCCTTATTCCTGATCCCTTCAACACCTCATGATCGCACAGGCTGGTGTGCTTCATCCATGTGGGCTTTTTTGATTCTGAGCTAGATGGCCGCTTGTTCACCTTCAAGCCTTTAAGACCCCAGACACTATCTCATTTGATAGCCGGGCACCATCAGCTTTCTTCGCCACATTTGCTTATGCACCCGTTTGTCCTCAGCGATTGTCTCATGGAGGTGTGCACCCAATGATATGATTTTTTTGTCCTTTGATGCCTGATAACTGATCCCTTCGAAACCACGTGATCACACAGGCTGGTGTGCTTCTTCCATGTGGGCTTTGTTGCTTCTGAGCTAGATGGCCGCTTGTTTCTCTTCAAGCCTTTAAGACCCCAGACGCTATCTCTTTTGATAGCCGGGCACCGTCAGACCCCACAGTTTTAAGGGAAGAGACAACTTATTTTGACTATTCCTTTTAATGACTACTTTGCTTATGTAGAAAGGGGGCTTGGATTTTTTTTAAAGATGATGAATATTCTTTTAAAACATACATATTTTAGTCTTCAGGTTAATATACTATCCATATACTAATTTTAAACAAAGTATTATCTAATGTATTTTTTATGACACAGTATATGGTACATGCACAGAAAGCAGGTAAAATCAAATTATGTGTTTTATTTTTCTATGTTGGCAAATTGGGAGTATTCTGTCTTAAAATATATATAATATAATATATATGTATTATATAAATATATGTTATAAATATTATATGAGGGGTAACCCCCCAAAATGAAATTTTTTTCCTCAAAGCTATGTATTTCCCTTGTTTAACAAAACAACCTTGTTGCCTTTAAAGAACTCTCCATTACACTTAATACATTTGTCAAATTTGCTATTCCATTCTTGGAAACATTTTTCAAGCTCATCTGTTTGGATGGTTGACAGCACCTCTCTCATTTTTTTGTTCACCTTTTCTACGTTGTCAGTTCATGTCCCTCTGCGTTCATGGAAACAAAAAGAAGTTGCATGGAGCAAGGTTTGGTGAGTGAGGTGTATGTGGGAAGAGAGGCATGCTAGGTTTTTCTCTCTTTTTTTTGCCAGAAACCAGCACACTGAGATGCTGAGCGAGCAGGTGCATTGTTGTGGTAGCAAAAATAGTCCTGTCTGCCACGAAGCAGGCTTTTTGGGTCACACATTGTTCTTGCTGTCTTTTCAGTACCTTTAAATAGAAAGCTTGATTAACAGTCTGACTTGGTGGAAAAAACTCCAAATGCACTGGGTTGACTTTTTTTCCTTCAGGAAGGTGGTGGACATCCAGAATGAGGATTTCCATCAATCGACATTTCAACTTTTTTTAAACAAGAAAATCACTTGTACACTTGAAATTGTTCCCATAGTGCTGTTCTTAGATGCTGTGTTCAACATCACAACAGTTTCTGTAGCATTTTTCCCAAACAGGAAACAAAATTCCACAGATGCATGCTGTTCTCTTAAATCAGCAATCACAAAAAAACGAGGTTTGAGCAAAGCTGCTTTTATGAAAAAATTCACTGTGATCAGAGCGAACCTTCCCAGGCGACACAACTGGAACACCGAGCAAGTTGCTGAATGCTTGCCTTTCCAACAGGTTGCAGGAAAAAATTGCATGCTATAGAAGCTCTGCTCTGTTCAGTGCAATTCCAGTTTGGGAGGCACCCCTTCATATATAATCTTTCAGCACTGCTCTCTGAAAATAATTTGGGGTTATCAAAATCTAAATTCCACCAGCCAGAACTGCCAGAAATATATTCCATTTTCACTATCAGTGCTCTCCCGTCCTTTCCCTCCACATCCTTAGACTAAAGGCGCATGAGGAGCCCTCAGGATACAGTGAGTATGTGTTGAGCTGCTAGCCACAAAGTCAGCAGTAAGAAATCACCAGCTGCTTTTTGGGAGCAAGACCAGGCTTTCTACTCCTGTCAAGAGTTTCCGTCTTGGAAACTCACTGGGGAAGCTCTCCTCTGGACTATCTAGTCGCTGTGAGTCAGAAACAAGGAGATGGCAGTGCATTGTGGAGGACGGAGCATATATTCCAGCAGCACTGTTTCCACAATAAAAAACAAAGGGGAGAGAAAGGGAAGGGAGACCTTATGACATTTCCGTTGGGGTGTGAGAGGATGGCTCCTTGCATCAGCAGTATATAAGAGTGCTCCAGTCTGTCTACAATGAGCAGACCCGTGGCCCAGTGATCGGGGGGCGGGAGGGGGGGGGAGGTTGAGCACTTATGAGAACCAGCCAAGCAGTCCATTTCCTCAAACAAGTGCTCTCGTTTCTCTCCCTAGCAGTAAATATAACAGTACATTAAGTGGGCTAGGGGTGAGGTAAGCGAGGGAACCATTACATTGCTTTCTTAAATACTGCAATGCACAGTAAATATATCTTTGCTTCAGAAATGTAAAAATAATGTGCTTGAAAAATGCTAATTAAGGAATAATCTGTATATAAATTGCTGAATGGGAAACTAATTTGCTTTGTGAACTTTTACCTAAAACTACAATAATATATTTTTAAATGCTAATTAACTGAAACTGAGAGTAAGTACTTTGTGAAGAGTAGATAAGAAACTAGAACAACTAGACCTCCGTGCCTGAACCAACTGAAAATATAGTCACAGAAGCTCTCAGCTGGACACATTTGATCAGGCCTTTTTAATCTAGCTCTGATTAGTGGCATGAATCCCCTTTATAATATCCTCCTGAAGCACGCATACTGCTTTTGAATTAAATACCTTTGATGTAGGAATACTTACCAGTCACCCACAAAACCAGCCTCAAGTTCTTCAGGGAAAATATAACTTACCTGTAACCTATCAATCATTTGAGCCCTGGTGGTATAGTGGCCATGCAGTTGGACTGTGATCCACATGGACTGCAGTTTCAAACCACCCTCAGCTTCCAGAGAGAACGCCTGGGCTTTCTACTCCGAGAAACAATTTGCAGTCTTGGACTCCCACAGGGTGTCACTATGAATCAGCATCGGCTCGATGGCAGAGTCTGAGTGAGATACATCATTGGGTTCTTCTTCCCCTTCAGCACACAGAATAAATCGAATCCTTCTTATAGCCCTTCAGAGAAGACAGTCACCATGCCCTCTATAACTGAGTGATCACTAACTCAGACTTGTCTCCCAAACCAATCAGGACCAGGCCCTTTGTCTGTCCGTGCCACTCAGAAATATAAAGATCCTCATCCCCGGGTGGTAGCAGTGGGGCTTCACAGCTGACAGTCCTGAGGCTGTGCTGTGTTGATAGGTTGCTGCTGAAGACACTGGAGCCTGGCAGGGGAGATACTAAGAGCCCAGGAGAGAGCCCTGAGTCTTCATTAAGTTGATGAAGTTGATGACAGCAAAGACAGTTGCTGTAATGTTCATGCAAAAGCAAAAACAAAAGAAAACTTGTTCATTCCTATCACTCACCTGCAGAGCCTGTGTTCTTGGAGCTTGGGCCTCCAACTCAAGTTCTGTCTTTGGGCAGTCATCTTCAACACTCTGGATATTCTCTGTATTATACAAAGACACGTGCTGCCTTCCTGCCTGGGACCCCGAGCTCTATCCCAAGACCTACTTTTGTCTTTCCTTGCACCTTATGCTTTAAGGCCTACGGATTCCACCTTGGTCCCCACTACTTAGCTCAATAAGTGCCTGATACATGCCAGAAACTCAATAAGTGTGGTAAAAAGGAAGAAGATATTTGTTGATAAAAGGAAAAAAGATAAAATGAGGAAGCTGAACGAAATTAAGTAAATCACGCCTTATAGTGGAAACACTACTATAATTCCGTTTTCTCAAGTTCCTTCTTTTTAAAAATCATTTTATTAGGGGCTCATACAACTCATCACAATCCATACATACATCAATTGTTTAAAGCACATTTACACATTCATTGCCCTCATCATTCTCAAAACAAAAGCCCCTGGCATCAGCTCCTCATTTTTCCCCTCCCTCCCCGCTCCCCTTCCCTCATAAACCCTTGATAATTTATAAATTATTATTTTGTCATATCTTGCCCTGTCCAACGTTCCCTTCACCCACTTTTCTGTTGTCCATCCCCCAGGGAGGAGGTCACATATAGATCCTTGTAATCGGTTCCCTCTTTCCAAACCACCCTCCCTCTGCCCTCCCAGTATCACCACTCTCACCACTGGTCCTGTAGGGCTCATCTGCCCTAGATTTCTTATATTTCTGGTTCCTATCTGTACCAGTGTACATCCTCTGGTTCCTATCTGTACCAGGTATATCCTCTGCCCTGGATTCCCTGTATTTCTGGTTCCTATCTGTACCAGTGTACATCCTTTGGCCAGACTTGCAAGGTAGAATTTGGATCATGATAGTAGCGGGGGGTGGGCGGGGGTGGAGGAGGAAGCATTTAGGAACTAGAGGAAAGTTGTATTTTTCATCGTTGCTACAGCGCACCCTGACTGGCTTGTCTCAGCCCCAAGACCCTTCTATAAGGGGATGTACAGTGGCCAACACATGGGCTTTGGGTCTCCACTCCGCATTCCCCCATCATTCATTATGGTAAGATTTTTTGTTCAGATGATGCCTGATACCTGATTCCTTTCACACCCCGTGATCGCACAGGCTGGTGTGCTTCTTCCATGTGGCCTTTGTTGCTTCTGAGCTAAATGGCCACTTGTTTACCTTCAAGCCTTTAAGACCTCAGTCACTATATCTTTTGATAGCTGGGCACCATCAGCTTTCTTTGCCGCATTTGCTTATGTACTCATTTGTCTTCAGCATTCATATCGTGGAGGTGAGCACACAATGATATGATTTTTTGTTTTTTGATGCTGATAACTGATCCCATCTGCACCTTGTGATCACACAGGCTGGTGTGCTTCTTCCATGTGGGCTTTGTTGCTTCTCAGCTAGATGGCTGCTTGTTTGGCTTCAAGCTTTTAAGACCCCAGACCCTGTATCTTTTGATAGGCGGGCACCATCAGCGTTCTTCACCACATTTGCTTATTCACTCGCTTTGTCTTCAGCGGTTGTGTCAGGAAGGTGAGCATCATAGAATGCCAATTTAATAGAAGAAAGTATTCTTGCATTGAGGTAGTACTTGAGTGGAGGCCCAATGTCCTTCTGCTACCTTAATACTAAACCTATAAATATATGCACATAGATCCATTTCCCCATTGTCACATATATATTTGCATATGTACATCTAGAGCTCTATAAATGCCCTTTGCCTACTAGCTCTTTCCTCTGTTTCCCTTTTCTTTTCTCCTGTCCCACTAACATGCTCAGTCCCCACAAGGGTTTCATCAATTCCTCTTAGTTACATTACTCTTGATCATGACCTACCAGACCTCCCACACCCTCCTCACCACTGATTGGGATCACTTGTTGTTCCCTTCTCCCTGGGTTTGTTAACACCACTACCTTTCCCACCACCTCCCCCTCTCCCATGCCCCCCTGGAACTGTTGGACCCGTTGTTTTCTCCTCCAGATTGTTCCTCCAACCTATCTTATTTAGACAGACCTGCGGAGATAATAACATACACAAAAACAAGACAGAGCAAAGCCAAGCAACAATATACAACAAAACAACAGCAACAACAAACCAATGACGAAAAAACAAAACACAACAAGAAAGGAAAACTTGTAGTTAGTTCAAGAATTGTTTGTTGGCTTTAGGAGTGTTTTCCAATCCAGTCTGTTGGGGAATCACCCCCTGGCCCCAAAGTCCACCTTCAGCATTCCCTGGGGACCTCGCTGCTCCATTCCCTTGCTGTTCTGTTGCACCCCCTTAGTGTTCTGCCTTGGTGTGGCGGGATCAGATTGGGCACAATTCCCACACTGTATCTCTGGTGTTGTCCCCTGTAGGACTATGGGTCAGTGAGAGGTGTCATGTCCCATAGTGGGGCCGGCCATGTGGTCCTCTCTGTGGAATGGCTGCTCTAATTGGGAACATCATCCTCACGGCCTGTGCTGTACTCTCTCCTCCTCCCCTCTCTTCTGCTCCTGTGTGCTCCGATCAGATATGTCCCTCTCCCGGAGCTGCAGATTCAATGCCGTCCTTTGAAATAAATTCTTCTGGGGCGAGGGGCAGGTGTCCATTTAGTAGTTGGGATTGGGCCGGTCCCCCAGACCTCTCCACTAGTTCCATACTACACGCCGGCATGTTGCATTCACATCTTGGAGCACTGGGTTGATGTCTGGTCCCTCTTTCCCTGTGGAAATATAAACAATACCCTCCCCTTGGGTGGGTTAGTGCTCTTTGCCCTCTCTACCCATTATTTTTCATTTCCCCACCTCCTTTTTAGTTGTGTACCATGTTTAACCCTGTATTTGGTCTGGTCCCTGCCATATTACCTGGTCCTCACCCCAGGAATGTTATTCCCTATGCCCCTTTTACATTTTTTTAAAAAGCTTTCCTCAGCAGACTTATGTTGCACTTGTCCTTTTGTGGTTGGCTTACTTTGCTTAGCATGATTTTCTCCAGTTCTTCACATGCAGCAATGTGCTTCATATGTTCATCACTGCTTTTTAGCGATGCGCATAGTACTCCATTGTATGTATATATGACTGCTTTTTAATCCACTGGTTGATGGAAATTTGGGTTGTTTCCAACTCCTTGCAATTGTGAACTGCACCACAATGAACATTGGAGCACAGATGTCTGGCCTTGGTTTGTTTCTTGCCTCTTCTGGGTATATGCCCAGTAGGGAGATTGCTGGGTTGTATGGTAACTCGATTTTCATCTGTTTTAGATATCGCCAGATCAATTTCCACAATGGTTGTACATACTTACAAGTCCACCAGCAGTGGATGAGATTTCCTGTCTCCCCATAGCCCTTCCAACACTTGTTGCTTTCTGATTTTTAAAATTGGGCTACCTTTGATGGTGTTAGGTTGTACCTCATTGTTGTTTTAATTTGCATTTCTCTTATGGCTAAAGATAGGGAACATTTTCTCATATGTTTGTTGGCCATTCGGATATCTACCCCTGTGAAACTTCTGTTCAGGTCCTTTGCCCACCTCCTTATTTGGGCAATTAGGTTTTATTTTCTTTTTGGAAGCTAGCAGAGTATTGTAGATTTTAGTAATAAGGATTTTGTCTGATGTGTCATTGCTAAAAATGTTTTCCCAGTCCGTGGACTCTCTTATTACTCTCGTGGTGAATTCTTTCGATGTACACAGGTGTTTTATCTTCAGTATATCCCATTTGTCAATTTGTCCCTTCTCTGTGTTTATGTCCTTCCCTATTTCTGATAGCCTATGTATTCCCTGTGCCAACTTTCTCAACTTGGTCCCAATTCCCTCATTGATTACCCTAATAGTTTGGGTTTAACTTCAAGGTCTGTGATCCACTTTGAGTTTACTCTTGTGTAGGAGTGAGATAAGGGTCTTGCTTCATTTTTATGTCTGCAGGAAAATATCCATTTTTTTTCCAGCACCACTTGTTAAAGAGGGCATCTGCTTCCCATTTGATATTTTGGGGGCCTTTGTCAAAGATCAGTTGTCTGTATGCTGATGATTTTTATCTCTGGGTTTTCAGTTCTTTTCCATTGGTCTGAGTATCTGTCATTGTACCAGTACCATGAGGTTTTGACAACTGTGGCTGTATAGTCTGTGCAAATGTCAGGTAAATCAAGCCCTCTCACTGTGTCCTTCTCCTTGAGAAGTTCTCTGTTAATTCTGGGCTTCTTCCCTCTCTCTCTCCATATGAAGTTGGTAATCAGTTTTTCCATTTCTTTGAAGAAAGATGAGGGTAATTGTATCAGGATTGCATTAAATTTATATAGTGCCTTGGGCAGAACTGACATCTTGACTATATTGAATCTTCCAATCCACGAGCATGGGATATTCTTCCATTTGTTGAGGTCGCTCTTGGTTTCTTGTAATAGTGTTCTGTACTTTTCCCCATAGAGATCTTTTGTTCTTTTAGCCAGGCATATCCCTAGATAATTTTTTGTGTTTGGCTGTTGTGAAGGATACCACCTTTTTGATCTCCTCTTCTGTGGTCTTATCCAATGTGTATAGCAGCCTGATGGACTTCTGTTTGTTGATCTTGTATCCTGCCACTCTGCCAAGCTCCTCTATTGTTTCCAGTACTCCCCTTGTGGAGCTTTTGGAATTTTCCATATATAAAATTGTGTCATCTGAAAATAACGATAGTTTCACCTCTTCCTTCCCCAGACAAATACCTTTGATATCTTTTCTTTGCCTTATACTGTTAGGTACAGCCTCCAGCACAATATTAAATAAGAGTGGCAACAAGGAGCCTCCTTGTCTGGTCCCTTTATCAGTGGGATTGTGTTAGTTTTTTTCCACTGACTACCACTTTGGCTGTTGGTTTTTCATATATAGCTTGTATTGTCTTGAGGAATTTTCCTTCCATTCCTATCTTCTCAAGTGTCTTAAACAGGAATTGGTGTTGGATGTTGTCGAATGCTTTTTCTGCATCTATCGATATTATCATGTGGTTCTTACAGTTTTTCATGTCAGTGTGGTGAATGATATTAATGTTCTTTCATATGTTGAACCATCCCTGCATCCCTGGTATGAATTTCATTTGGTCATGGTGAATTATTTGTTTTATATACTTTTGTATCGTATTGGCTAATATTTGTTAAGGATTTTTGCATCGATGTTCATTAGGGATATTGGTATGTAGTTCTTGATTCTTGTGGGATCCTGACCCGGTTTTGGTATCAGTTATACTAGCTTCATAGAAGGAGTTCAGGAGTTTGCCATCTTTTACTATGTTCAGGCAGAGTTTGTGTAAGATTGGTGTTAGTTCTTCCTTAAATGCTTGGTAGAATTCTCCAGTGAAGCCATCTAGTCCAGGAAATTTTTTTTGTTGTAATCCCTTGATAATCTTGTCTATTTCCTCTATTGCTATGGGCCTGTTGAGCTTCTTGACGTCCATCGAGGATAGTCTAGGGAGGGATTGTTTATCCAAGAATTTGTCCATGTCTTCCAAGTTGTTGAATTCATTGGAGTACAATCCTTCGTAGTACTGTGTAATTATCCTTTTGCTATCATTAGGGTCTGTTGTAATGTCCCCTCTTTCATCACTTATTCTCACTATTGAGATTTGTTCCCTCCTTTCTTTGGTTAAGTTTGCCAGCAGTCTGTCAATTCTGTTTATCCTTTCAAAGAATCAACTTTTAGCAGCATTAATTTTTTCCATAGTTTTCTTATTTTCCCTCTCGTGAATCTCAACCCTGATTTTTATTATTTCTTTGCTTTTGCTGTTAATAGGATTGTCCTGCTGACTGTGCTCTAGTTGTTGTAAATTTTGTGCCAGCACATCAATCACGAGTCTCTTCCTTTCTCAGGTGTGCATGTATTGCTATGAAACATCCTCTGATGACTGCCTTTGCTATGTCCCATAAGTGTTGGTACGTCATGTACTCATTCTCATTGGTTTCTAGAAATTTCCTAATTTCATCTCTGATCTGTGCCAATACACACTCCTTTTGCAGTAGAGAGTTATTCATCCTCCAATTATTTGCTCTTGTTTTCTTTGTCTTCCTTTTTTTGATTTCCAGCCTTATTGCTCAGTGGTCAGAGAGAGATGTCTGTATGATATCAATGTGCTTAAATTTATGTAGCCTAATGCCCCAGCATGTGGTCTATCTTTCGATATGTGTCATGCTGGCTTGAAAATAATGTGAATTTTTTTGTATTTGGATGAAAAGCTCTGTAAATATCTATCAGGTCAAATTGTCTAATTGTACTATTTATATCACTAGCCTTCTTATTGAGTTTCTTTCCCTGTGATCTATCTTTCTCAGAGAGCAGTGTATTGAAGTCACCCACTATAATTGTTGAGGCTGTGATTTCTTTTTTCATCTTTTGGAGTGTTTGGTTGACGTATTCCACGGGTCTCTAATTCAGGGAATATATGCTTATAATGCTTAGTGGTCCTTTGTCTACCATTCCTTGAGCATTATATAGTGTCCCTCCTTATATGTTGTTAGGGTTTGCTCTTTGAGGTCAATTTTTTCTGAGATTAGGATTGCAACCCCTGCTTTTTTTTGAATTGCTGTTTGCTTGGTATGCCTTTCTCCAGCCTTTGATTCTCAGCCTATTTTTATCTGTAGCCTTGAGATGTGTCTCCTGTAGGCAGCAGATTGGTGGGTTGTGTTTTCTAAGCCAGTCTACTATCTCAGTCTTTTAATTCCTGAGTTCAGGGTATTGATATTCAGGGTTATTATCTCCATCTGCAGACTCTGTGATTTCATTTTATACCTTTTGTGTTGAATGTTTTCCTACCTTCCTTTCTCATTAGTACGGTGTGTGTGTGTGTGTGTGTGTGTGTGTGTGATTCTTGACTTCCTTCGATCCTTAAGCCAATGCTATATTGGGGTCTGTTTTCTCTTTGTTGCCCTCTGGGTGTGTTGTTCTTTGTGGTTGTCTCTTATTTATGCTTGGTGAGTGTTTACTTTTGGCCATACCAGGTCGGCAAGGATCTTTTGTAGGACTGGGTTTCTTCTAACATGTTCTTTGAGTTTTTCCTTGTCTGAGAAGACTCTTACTTCTCCATCTATCTTGATCGAAAATTTGGCTGGGTAGAGTATTCTTGGGTTTGCGTTGTTTTCCTTCATTTTATGGAATATGTTACTCCACTCTCTTCTCTTCTTCATAGTTTCTGCTGATAGGTCTGAGCATATTCTTATTTGGGAACCTTTATATGTTATTGTTTGTTTTTCCCTAGCTGCTCTCATTATTTTCTCCTTTTCCTCAAAGTTGGATAATTAAACTATTAGGTTCCTTGGTGATTTCTTTTTGAGATTTAGTTTAGCTGGTGTTCTTTCAGACTCCTGAATGGTTGCCTGGTTTTCATTCATTAAGCTGGGGAAGTTTTCCTCCAAGACTTCTCTCACTATTGTTGCAGATGACTTCTTTGTTGTGTCTTCCTCTGGTAAGCCAATAATTCTAATGTTGTTCCGCTTCATAGCATCAGACATAGCTCTTGAGTTTTCTTCAGCTTCTCTGATGATCTTATTAGATTTTTGTTCGCATTTGTTAAAGTCTGGTTTGCTGTCCTCCAAGTCACTGATGCGTTTCTCTGCTTCCTCCAGTCGATTCTCGAGGTCTGTGTTTCTGCTACTGGTTTTTGTTATCTCCTCCCTAAGCTCTGATATTTCCCTTTGGTGTATGGCCTTTATCTCCTCTATCATTTCATCCTTTTTTTTGGTATTGTTTTCCTCATATGACTCCAAGCAGCATTCTGAAAATTTCTTTCTGTGGCAGCTCAATGTCTGCTTCTCCTATGCATGCCGTTATGTTCAGGCCATCTTCTGCCATTGCCTTTGTTTCTCCTGCTTTTTCATTGAGGTCTTGGGACTGATGGCTGTTTGTGTTGCATTGTTTTAGAGGAGCCAGGTGCTATTTTCCATGGAGTTGAAGAGCATTTGCTCTCTCTGGGAGACTTGTAGGAATGCTTCTTCGAACTGCATACATCTAATTTCACTATGCAATTAACCTACCACTTTATCCTCCTGTGGCTTCCCTCTAACTGGAGTGCCCCAGAAGGCTGGTTGGTTGCCAGCTTTGGTGTTGCAGAGGTTGGGCAGAGGTTCCTGCATCAGCTTGGAACATTCATGAGTGTTGGCCAAACTGCCTTAAGCCCCCAGGCACACAGGCAGGAATTCCCCTGTAAGAAGTTGCACAAAGTATCCCCTCTTGGAGTTGGGCAGGGCTTTCCCTAACCTCGGGCTAGCTGTATAGAGTGGAGCTCATCTATCTGGGTGTGGTGCAGGCGAAAATGCCCTAGGCTAAGGGGAGTGGTCTGGAGGTCAGCAGTGGAGTGTGAGAGAACAGGAAAGAGACAAAGAGGAGGGGAAAAAATAACAAAGTAAGCCCACTGAGAACTGTGCTTGCAGGGATATAGAGAAGAGGGAGAAACAAAAGTTAAAATGTAGCTGAACCCAGATCCCTGCTTGGAGACAGGCAGTGGTAAACTGTGGCTGTGTTGAGATTAAGCCTCTTGCGGGCTTCAAATGGTCCCAGCTCCTGCAGAGACAGTGGTCAGGCTAAGGTCAAACCCTAGCCGGTCTCCACTGTGGTAAGCCAAAAGCCCCTAGCCCCTCAAAACCTTGTGGGTCGGTGCCTACTAATCTCTATGATGCTCTTCCTGCGGTCCAGCAGTGTTGAATTTCCCTCTAAGCAACTCTCCTGGGCTGAGTTCTGTGGAGTCCCTCTGGTGTGTGTTAGTCTGTCGCCATCTTCCCGGAAGTCCCGAAGCTATTGCTGCTTAACATATCCTACGTCTATCGAGGCCTATACTCACCTGAAGGCAGTATTTCCATCTCTCTAACCTTTCCTCAAAGAATTCACTACTTTTTGATTGAGACCACGTCAAATGGCAGTTTTGGAGTCCTCTAGAGACTCAAATCCTGTTCCTTTGAAATGTCCTTTGAGTTTGGGAAACAATAAAAAGCCTGATGTGGCAAGATCTGGGCTATATTGCTTGGGGAAAAGTTTCCCAACAAAATTTCCATGGGACAGCCCTTGCTAGTTTCAAGAATAAGTAGGTGAATTGTCATCCTGGAAAAAAAATTCCTTGGCACATGTTTCATGGTCTTTTTTTATCTATGCAGTTTTTGTAAAAACCTTTTCTTAACAGGTCCAGTGATTGCCCTGAGTCTTTCAAGAAAATTATCTTGTTAACCCAGATAAACAGTTCATATAACATCTGAGCTGACCTCTCCTGGATGACCCTATTGTCCCTATTTTGATTAGATCTTTTCCGAAGCACCCTAATGGGATAAGAAAAGTGTATTACTGAGAAGACTAACATGTCCACAGCCATCCACTGAATTCAGGGATCTATTTAAATACACTTTGTTTGGGATAAACCGGTGTGTCTATGAATCAGAACTGCAGTAGCAGGATTTTTTGACTTACCCTCAATAGCACTTTAGGGCTGAGATCGAGAGTTCCCTTAACAGGTTCAGCCCTTATTTTATATATGAGGAGCGCTAGGTATAATGAAATTAAATTATCTGCTCCAATTCCCTTGGCTGGTTATTGGAAGACCAGATTTCAAACCTTGATCAGTGTTCTTGACCTCACACCAGGATTATTGGTCTCTAGTCTTCTTTGTAGAAAGAAAAATCACTATAGCTGCTGCAAACGTGGCTACAGATGGAAGTGATATAGATGTTTTCCTATTAGGTGATGGTTATATCAATCCCCAAACTTTTTCTGCTATAAATTAAACTTTGAGAAACACGTGCATCCATTTATAAACAAACTAATGCATGAAAATTAATTCTGTTTTCTCCCAGAAATGCCCCAAAACTTGTTTACAAGGGGTACTCTCCCCAAATGGAATTTTTTATAAAGCTATGTATTTATTTTTTTTTACAAAACAACCTTGTTACCTTCAAAGTACTCTCCATCACACTTAATACATTTGTCAAATCGGCTACTCCAACTTTGGAAACATTTTTCAAACTCATCTGTTTGGATGGTTGACAGCACCTCCCTTGTTTTTTTCTTAACCTTTTCTATGTCATCAAATCCCTGTCCTTTCATGTCATTCTTCTTCTTCTTTAAAAAAATCATACTCCATGTATCCATCCATTGTGTTGAGCACATTTGTCACCATCATTTCAAAACATTTTCTTTCTATTTGAGCTCTTGGTATCAGCTTATTTCCCCTCTCCTCCACTCTCCCTCCCTCACAAACCCTTGGTAATGTGTGTGCGTGTGTGTGTGTGTGTATATATATGTATATATATGTGTGTGTGTATATATATATATATATATATATATATATGCCTTCCACTGACCAATGTCTCACTTTTCTGTGTCTGTCCCCCTGGGTGAGGGCTATATATAGATCATTGTGATCGGTTCCCCTTTCTCCCTCCACCTTCCCCTTAGCCTCCTGATATCGCTACTCTCATTATGGGTCCTGAAGGGTTTATCTGTCCTGGACTCCATTTGTTTCCAGGTCTTATCTGTACCCATGTACATGCTCTGGTCTAGCTGGATTTGTAAGGTAGCATTGGGGTCATAATATTGGGGGTGGGGCAAGCATTAAAGAGTAGAGGAAAGTTGTATCTTTCATCAGTGGGGTACTAGACCCTGTCTCGTCTCTTCTTTGTGATCCTTCTGTAAAGGGTCATGGCATTCTTTAATTGTGGAAACAAAAAGTTACACTGAGAGAGATCAGGTGAGTAAGGTACATGGAGCAAGAGAAGCATACTGTTTTGTGCCAAAAAGTGGCACACTGAGTGGCTGCGTGAGCAGGTACATTGGTGTGGTTGCAAAATCAGTCTCCTGTCTGACACAAATCAGGTCTTTTTTTGTTACACACTGTTACGCTTTCTTTTCAGAACCTCTAAATAGAAAGCTTGATTAACAGTCTGACCTGGTGGAATGACCTCCAAATGTAATACAAGTTGACAATTTGGTCCTTCGAGGAAGTTGACAAACATCCAGAGCAAAGTTTGTCATCAATCAGACATTTCACATTTTTTGAAAGAAAACCATTTGTATAATTGAGTTTTTCCCATAGGGCTGTCCTTGTAAACTGTGTTCAACATCACAAGAGTTTCTGTAGCATATTTCCCAAGAAGGAAACAAAATTTCGCAGACGCCTTGTATTAAATCAGCGATCACAAAAAACGAGGCTTGAGTGAAACTGCTTTTATGAAAAAATTCACTATGACCAGAGAGAACCTTCCCAGGCAATGCCACTGAGTACACTAACTCTGAACGAGTTTCTCAATGCTCACCTACTGGGAAAAAATGAGTTCTACAAAAGCTGTGCTCTGCCTGGTGCAATTTGGGGTGTTTTTTTTGGGGGGGGGGTGTACCCTCTCATACAATTGTGGTCCTGTGAACTGTTTCCAGGCTCAGAGTCCAGGTAATAAACTATAGGGTGATGCTGCCATGAGACCAGCTTCTTGGTAAGTAGCTCTAAGGTGCAGCTGTAAGATAACCCAGTGTAGGCCTGAGACGCAGTACCAGAAAACCTAAGCCAAACATTGGAGCTAATTCCTAAGGCACTTAAATTGGTCTCAATTAATATTTCAGATGAAAAGAATTTTTGTTTGTTTGTTTGCTTGCTTTGAAGGACTACTTCATTTTTTAAAATCTAACAGTTTCATTGAAATATAATTCACATAGCATACAATTCAATTTAAATTAATATGAAGAGTTGTGTAGTCATGGGAGCAAATGAAGGGGAGGAAGAGGGAGTTGAGCACATACTGGCCCACCAAATCTTGAGAACAATATCCCTGCTCAGAGCAGCCAATACAAAGAGAGGACCATATTGCTGGTCCCACTATGGGACACAACATCCCTCACTGATCCATAGGCCTACGGGGGACAACACTGGAGACATAGTGCAGGAATTGCTCCCAATCTGACCCCAACACACTGAGGCGAAACATTAAGGGAGTGCAACAGAACAGCAAGGGGAACAGAGCAGGAAGTCCTGAGGGAATACCAAAAATAGACTTTGGGGCCAGGGTATGCCACCCCATCTGATTAGACAGGAAAATACTCCTAAAGGCCAACAAGCAGACCTTGAACTATTTACAGGCTTTTCCCTTTTTTGTCATTGGTTTCTTGTTGTTTTGTTATCTTTTGCTCTGTCTTGTTTTTGTGCATATTATTGTCTCTGCATGTCTATCTAGAGGAGAAAACAACAGGACTGGTGGTTCCAGGAGAGACATGGGAGAGGGGGAGGTGGGGGAAAGGAAGTGGATATTAACAATCTCGGCACAAGGGAACAAGTGATCCAAAATCAGTGGGGAGGAGGGTGCAAGAGGCCTGGTAGGGCTTGATCAAGAGCAATGTAACTGACAGAAAATACTGAAACCCAAGTGAAGGCTGAGCATGATAGTGGGACAAGAGGAAAGTCAAGGAAATAGAGTAAAGAACTAGGAAGCAGAGGGCATTTGTAGAGGTCTAAATACAGGCATGTTCATATGTAAATATATTTATATATGATAATGGGGAAATGGATCAATGTGCATATATTAATAGGTTTAATATTAAGGTAGCAGAAAGACATTGGGCCTCCACTCAAGCACTCCCTCAATGCAAGAACACTGTTCTATTAACTGACATTCCATTATGCTCACCTTCCTGACATCACTGAAGAGAAAGTGGGTGCATAAGCAAATGTGGTGAAGAAAGCTAATGGTGCCTGGCTATCAAAAGATACAGCGTCTGGGATCTTAAAGGTTTGAAGATAAACAAGTGGCCATCTAGTCCAGAACAAAGTCCACATGGAAGAAGCACACCATCCTGTATGATCATGAGGTGTCAAAGGGATCAGGTATCAGGCATCAAAGAACAAAAAAATCATATCATGTGAAGGAGGGGGAGTGTAGAGTGGGGACCCAAAGCCCATTTGTAGGCAACGTACATCCCCTTACAGAAGGGTCGCAAGTAGGAGACAAGCCAGTTAGGGAGCAGTGTAGCAACAATGAAACATACAACTTTCCTCTAGTTCTTAAATGCTTCCTCCCTACCCCCCCCAACCCCCCCCCCACACACACACACTTTCATCATCACAATTCTACCTTATAAATCTCGCTAGACCAGAGGATGTACACTGGTACAGATAGGAGCTGTAAACACAGGGAATCCAGGATGGATGTTCTTTCAAGACCAGTGGTAAGAGTGGTGATACTGGGAGGGTGGAGGGAGGGTAGGGTAGAAGGGGAGAACCAAATACAAGGATCTACATATAACCTCCTTCCGGGGGGATGGACAACAGAAAAGTAGGTGAAGGGAGACGTCGGACAGTGTAAGACATGACAAAGTAATATAAATTATCAAGAGGTCATGGGGATGGGGAGGGAGGGAGGGGAAAAATGAGCTGATGCCAAGGGCTCAAGTAGAAATCAAGTATTTTGAGAATGATGATGGCAACAAATGTACAAATATGTTTGACACAATGGATGTATGGATTGTGATAAGAGTTGCGCGAGCCCCCAATAAAATGATTTAACAAAAAAGTTGTGCAGTCATCACCATAATTAATTTTAGAACATTTTATTCATTCTTGTACTAATTTTTACTAGCTCCTCATTTCCCCCAACCTCCTCTGCCATAACTCTAAGAAGCTATTAATCCAGTTATTTACTGTCTCTCTAGATTTACCTATCCTGGATTTCATATATAGAAAAAACATACCCCCCCCCAAAAAAAAACATAGGGGAAATCTCAATCAAAAAGAAAGCAGAAAATAATAAATACCAGAACAAATTTAAAATGGGTCAAAAGGGGAGAACAAAAATAAGTTGTTAAAATTTAGCCTAACTACATCTGCATTAGTTCACTTTCTAATAGCACTCTCTGGTAGCAAGATTATTCATGTTTCTCGTCAAAGGTATGGGAATTCACTGGAGGCTTAATCTATGTGTGGACCTAGCAAATGAGTTTTGAGTTTTCACTGTCATCCAGAGCCCTCTACAAACCAGGTGCTCAAAATCTAAGCTCTAATATAGTTCCCTCCTATGATCTTAGATTTTATTATATATAATCCTAGGATCACAGAAGATGGTGTGCTCTTTCCATGTGGACTTAGCTGACATCTCAATTAGATGGCTGCTTCTTTGAAGACAAGCCTTAAGACATTATACACTATCAATTTTTGCTAACAAGGCACTGTCTTATTTCTTCACCATATTTTTCTATAGCAACCATATCTTTAGTGATATCTTCATGAAGGCAAGTTTCAAAGAGAGCCACATCTTAAGAACCAAGACTGTTCTTAGATTAGGGCTACAGTTAGACACTTCCAGCTTTTAAAATCTCTGAAAACAAAGGGGTAGTATTTCCCAAACCAAAGATGCAATGGCAGGAAAATTGACTAAATGGGAACAGGAAGCCCCATGAGGAAATAGGAGAGTTCTGACACATTACCATGTTTTAGAGATTGCGACCAATTTCTTGAAACAATTTGTGTATGAACTGCTGATTGGAAAACTCACTTGCTATGTAACTTTCACATAACGCACAATAAAATGTTGCCCTCTCCCCAAAAAACCACTTCAAATTATAAACTCACAAGTATTTGTATCATTTTAAGAGGCCAAAGCTTATTTTTAAAGAATTAAGTAATTTAAGAAGTCATGAAGAAACTTGTTGAAAACAACAATGTTTATAAGATATGTTGTTTAGAAAACATTTGCTTTTTCTGTATCTTTGAACACGCTTTGTAAGTTGTAAAGGTCTTTGAATGTAAGATGGTTTTAGAGGTGGAAATGATGTAAGTGATGGTCAAGGTAATGGTGATGATTCAACCAAACTCTACCCAGATTTGAATTCGAAATCTAGCAGCACCACTTACTAGTGTTCTTGATCATATTGTGAATTGGAGTGGTGCTCCAGCCTGTGTGATCATGAGGTGTCAATGGGACCAGGTATCAGACATCAAAAACCCAGAACAAAAAATCTTATCAATGTGAATGAGGAGAAGGGTGGAGTGGAGACCCAAAGCCCATCTGTAGACAATTGGTCATCCCCTTACAGAGGGGTCACAAGGAGGAGATGAGCCTGTCAGGGTGCAGCATAGCACCAATGAAACATGTAACTTTCCTTTAGTGCTTTAATGCTTCCTCTCCCCACTGTCATGACCCCAATTCTACCTTACAAATCTGGCTAGACCAGAGCATGTACACTGGTATAGATAAGAGTTCGAAACATAGACATCCAAGACAGATAAACCCTCAGGACCAATAATGAGATTAGTAATACCAGGAGAGAAGGGGGAAGGTTGGGGGAGAAAGAGGTTGCCGATCACAATGATCAACATATAAGCACCCCACCCCCAAGGGGATGAACAACAGAAAAGTGGGTGAAGGGAGACAAAAGATGATGTAAGATATGAAAATAATAATTTATCAAGGGTTCATGAGGGTTGGAGGGTGTGGGGAGGGTTGGGGGAAAATGAGCTGATACCAAGGGCTGAAGGAGAAAGAAAATATTTTGAAAATGATGACAACAAATGTACAAAAGTGCTTGCACAATGGATGGATGGATGGATGGATGGATGGATGGATGGATGGATGGATGGATGGATGGATGGTGATAGGAGTTTTAAGAGCCCCCATTAAAATGATTTTTTTAAAGAAATGGAGTAGTGCTCAACCCATCATATAATCATTGAAATATACTTTTAAAAACTATCCTAGCCTGGCCCCGCATATTAAACCAGAATCTCTGAGAGTGGCACCCAAGCAGGACAATTTTTTGAGCACTCCCCAGATAATTCTAATGTGTTGCCAAGACTGAAAACCAGTAACAGAGTCGTTAAAAGCTTTGGCTCTGGAGTCACGTTGCCTGAGCTCAGATTTTAGTTGTACCATTTTGTAGTTATACCACCTTTGGCAATTTACTAACCCTCTCAATGTTATCATCTGCATTTTATGTAGGGTAGCTAAAGAATTAAGTCAGTCATGTAACACACCACAATGCCTTTTATGTAAGTGTTAACGAGAGCTACTGTTTCTGTTAGAGAAGGAGCCCTTGGTGGTGGAGTGGGTTACATATTGGGCTGCTTAACCACAAGGTCAGCAGTTTGAAACTACCAGCCAATCCACTGGATAAAGATGAGGCTTTCTAGCTTCTCTACAGGATTGCTACGAATCAGAATTGACTTGATGGCAGTGAAGTTGGGTTGGGTTTTTATGTTATTGTTATCCCTAATTCCTTGATTCATATTACATAAGACTCAATTCAGTGCTGTGCACCATTCAGCAGAGAAGACAGAAATCAGAAGTATTTACTAATGGACATAGAAATAAGTGGAAAATTCGATGGCAAAATTATTTATGTGTAACCTGAACTGAATTTCAGGAAATAATAAAGTTCAAGATCTTTATTGACTCAGTCTGTCTTATGAACGGTCCTTTCTCTATCATGAAGCAGGTTGTCATCGAGGGGTTCCCAACTCAAGGGGACCATTTGTTTGCTTGAGTAGAACTGTGTTCTATGGGGTTTTCAGGGCTGGATTTTTATAACTTGATCTCCAAGCCTGCTTCTGAGGAGCCTCTGAGTGCACCTGAGTGTGTTAACTGTTCGCACCACTCAGGGACACCCCATCTCATAAAGCATTTTGGGGGGGGGGAATCTTGCAAATATGTCAACAGAAAGTGCCTGCTTGCAGATAATGGATGCTAGAGGTGTCTCTTAGCCCAACAGCCTAGCTCAATAGTTCTCACATGTCAACAATTGTCAGAGAATCTCTGCGTATTTGTGAAAACACAAGGCGATGTTCCTCACCCCTAGAGAATTTCCACTGGGGCCTAATAATTTCCATTTCTAGCAAGTTCTCAAATGCTGCTGCTACTACTGGTCACACTTTGAGCAAGACATGCAGCCCTTGTTCATCGAGGTCAGTGGTTCTCAATCTGTCGGTCTAGACCCATTTGGGAGTCAAACAACTTTTTCATGGGGGTTACCTAAGACCATCGAAAAACACATATTTCCGATGGTCTTATAAACTGAGACACCACTCCTCTATCTTCTAGGTGGGTCTGCCTGTGTGCAGATATACCCACATATAAGTACCCAGTGCGAAGACTGTTACCCATGCTATACCATGCTTGAAGACAAATTTTATTTATTTGTAATTAGAAATAAATATTTCACAATATATCATTACATATTGTTTTTTTGATGATTCACTATGCTTTAATTATGTTCGTACCAATGAAGATACATCCTGCATATCAGATATTTACATGATGATTCATAAAAGCAAATTACAGTTATGAAATAGCAATGAAAATAATCTTAGGGCGGGGTGGGAGGGGAAAAAAAAGAGGACCTGATGCAAAGGGCTTAAGTGGAGAGCAAATGCTTTGAGAATGATTGGGGCAGGGAATGTATGGATGTGCTTTATACAATTGATATATGTATATGTATGGATTGTGATAAGAGTTGTATGAGTCCCTAATAAAATGTAAAAAAAGAAAAGAGGAGAAAAAAAAGAAAACGATTAGGGCAAAGAATGTACAGATGTACTTTATACAATTGATGTATGTATATGTATGGACGGTGATAAGAGTTGTATGAGCCCCTAATAAATTGTTAAAAAAAAAAAGAAAATAATCTTAGGGTTGGGGGTGACCACAACACGAGGAACTGTTTGAGAGGGTTGCACATTAGGAAGGTTGAGAACTGCTCATCTAGGTGTTTTTGGACCCTGCTGTTTAAGTTGCTCTCCATCTGCACCCACAGAAATCTCTCCATTACCACATACTGCCACAGAATCAGATGCTAGCCTTCTGGTCAGTGGTCTCTGCCAGCCTCCAGTCATGAATTGCTCTTTCTTCAGCTCCTTGTGCAATTTTAAGTTCCAACAATAGAGTTTCATAGTTCATTTCAGAGAATGATTGGGTATTTGTCTTTGCCTGCCAACCAACCACAAAACGCCTCATTCCCAACTCTCCCAGGGCTTCCACCGAGATCTCTCGCTTCTGCCTGGCACAGGTCACATTCAAGAACCCATGATACGTGGTTACAGAGACCGAGAAAGAGAGTTACGCAGTGGCAACTGACAATGTTCTATGTACTCTGTCCTTCAATATGTGCTGATTTTGAAAACTACATGCCATATTTACTTCAGAAGCTTTACCACCCCTTTCTGCCTTTTAAAAGGACAGGGTGGAAACGGCAAACCAGAAGTTGTCCGTGGCTTATCTGTGAATGAAGTAGGGCCTAGGGGAGTCCTCAAGCAAACAGCCTTATTTCTGCCTGCAGCTGAGCTGCTGAAGGTTTCCAAGGAGTAGCTACAGTATGGCATCAGGTTGCCTTCACCTTGACCTTTCACTCTCAGTGAATAATGACCGGGTCTGTATGGGGTGGTCCGTTATTGCTGAGACTATTAGTTATGGTGGGGACCAAGAGAAATCCATGTAGCAAAAAACTGACATTTCATTAAATTTTAGAACAAGAAAATGTTTATGTAGGCTAGACTACAAACATGTTTTTCTAGAAATTTAGGCAAACTCAACCATTCATCAGTCATACACTATTTCTTGACAGCTACTAATGTGCAAGCACGGTTCCATCGAGTTGATTCCGCTCCTGGTGACCCCCCGGGTGTCAGAGTAGAACTGTGCTCGGCTCTGCAGGATTTTCAAAGGCTGTGACCCTTTGAAAGACCAGCATTCTTTTCTTCTAAGGCACCTGTGAGTGGATGCAAGCGGCCAAGCACGTTACCATTTACAGCACACAGGTCCTCCACTGAGTAACAGCAGGGACGGGAACAAAAGGCCCTAGCTTCTGGAGCTCATGGGATATGTAAACTAGTCAAATAGATGAGGGTGATTCAAAAAAGTAGTGCTATGAAATCAAACACCTTTATTAAGCAAGGGTTAAATGAAGAGAAATACCTACATACATCTATTGACGTAGCCTCCATCTATGTCTATATGCTTCTGAAGGCAGTGTTTCCCCTCTCTCTAACCCATCCTCCGCAGAAGGGTTGGGCACCCTCAGGGGACTGAAATCCTGCTCCTTTTAATGCTTGAGGTACAAAAAGAATCCTGAGGGCCAAGATCAGCACTGTAGGACGGATGGGGTAAGGTTTCCCAAACAGTATTCTTGTAGGACAGCTTTTGCCACCCTTGAAGAGATGCACTGTTATAATGGAAAAAGTAGTCCTCAGCACAACTTTCTTGGAATTTTTTCCTCATCAACGCAGTTTTCCATTTTCTTAAAACTTTCCAATTAAGGTCCCGTGTCCTTTGAGAAAATCTATCAAGATTATCCTTTTGGCGTCCTAAAAAACAATTGCTACAACCTTCTGAGTTGACCTCTCTAGCTTTGAATTCAACTGACCCAGCAGATCCCTTCTCTCCCCCACCCCCCTCACCCCCCCCCCCCCCCGCCAAAAAAATAAATCAACCAAAAACAAACTCACTGCCATGGAGTCAACTCATAGTAACCCTACAGGACAAAGTAGAGCTATCCTTGTGGGCTTCTGAGACTATAACTCTTTATGGGAATAGAAAATCCCATCTTCTCTCATGAAGTGGCTGGTGGTTTTGAACTACTGACTTTGTGATTAATAGCCCACTGTGTATCCCACTAAGCTACCAGGACTTCCTGCAGATTCCTTTGGAAATCACTATTTTGATTGGCCCTTTGTGAAAGGCATCATAAAGAGACGAGACGTGTGTGACTGCGAGGACTTGTCTAAAGCCACCCACTGGTCACAGAGGCATGTTTAAACCTGTTTTGTTTGAAATAAACCTGGGCATGTAGGAACTGGAACCCGAGTAGTAAAAGCTCCTGACCTACAGTCACACCGTAGAGGAGGAAGTATTTTTGTTCTAAGGGCGACATCAGAAGGAAAGTACACTGTCGGTGGGGATGAAAGGCTTACATTTTAGATATGTCCAGGGAATGTCTCACTGGGAAGTTGCCCTTGGAGTTCTGGAGCCGACCATGAACATATCTGAAGGAAGGACTTTCAAGGCCCAGGGAACAAAGGTCCTGAGATGTGGGGCTGGACCGTAATTGAGGGAGTGGAAAGTAGTCACAGACGAAGTCAGAGAGGACCTGGTGATGTAGGACCTTGGCGGACATGGTAAGGATTCAGGTTTTACGAAGAGTGGGACTAGACACCACCAGAGAGTTTGGGAGAGAGGAACGACAAGATAATGTGTAACTCATTTGTATTACGTGCCTACCACTTTAAGTGCTACATTTGTAATCCTCACTTAATAACCTTATGAGGTGGGAGTCTCTGCCTAGCCCAGAGGCCCAGAGGTTCATCCAAGTAACTTGCCTGAGGTCACACTGCTAGTAAGAACTTGCCCCAAATTCAGACCTGGGAAAACTCCTCAAATGCCTCCAAGACCAATGACGCTGTGTTGGTTTCCTCCCCCATGGACACTCTTTTTTTTAATACCTGTATTTCCCAAATATATTTATAATAAATTTACTTGATACTCACTCATAAATACAAAACTTGTTTACATACATTGATCAATATTCCCAGTATTTTACTGTATGCTATCAAATCTTTTTTTTTTTGCTATCAAATCTTTTAAGGCTCACAGATTAGCATATCAACAAGCATTCTGAAGTGTCTTTCTTTAATTATGTAACCAGCTACTTCCTTTTTTGCTACTAACTCACAGGTTGATTTGGAAATTTTTATTTTTATTACTTGCCACTATCCTAGTGCTACTAGCTCACTAATATATGATTTGGTTGGCATCCATAATTTATCATTTTCCTCTGATTAGATGAAATGCCCTTTAGCGCAATCCGTAGCAAGGTGAACACAAGTCACGCTTGCAAAGTTCTAAGAAAAAGAATCGCAGGAGTCATCCAAGAATATTAAAAGTTGATTCATATAGCTTATAATACCAGGGCTGCCCAGTTTTAACAAACACAATTATTGCAGCTGGTTTTCAGAAGGCATCTAAATGTCAGTACCTCATTTTCATAATCGTTTTAAGGCATAGCCACAAAAATTCCTTCATATAAGCCTCTAAAAGCAAAATCTTTAGTTCATTTTTGTGCGATTCACTCACGGCAGGGCTGCGACAGTGTTCTACAGCGTGGGGCACCCAGTTTTCCTGTCATGTGGCTTTAACACTGGACTGCTATGGCCACATAGCGTTGGCTTCTGGGGCCAACTGCTTCTTGCATGCTGATTTTCCAGAGTCTCTCTCAAGGGCTCTACCAGTTAAGTGTTAGCTACTACGACTTCAGTCCCTGAAGGACCAGGGGGTGGCAGATCGTGATAACAACACACTGAAGGCAAAGCTCTCCTAATAGAATCCTCAAGGCCATCGAGTTGCAGGGTTCCTGCAGGCGGTTTAGCTGTACCTCTAACCAACTTCGAACACATGCCTTATAGGAGCCTGTGCGTAGCAGGACTATTCCTCTGTCATAAACCCTTAAAATCTTCGATCATCTTTTTGTTCCAGTGCAATACGTGATGTGTGAGGCTGTGTCTACTCACACACACACATGTGAGTGTACGTGTGCCCATCTGCAAGGATGTGTGGCATTCAGAACAAAGAAGACGGTCCCAAAAGCAATGCTATTGATTGACATTTTGAAATGAAACTACAAGACTTTGGGGGTTAGAAGTTTTAGATGGTAGTTATTTTGTTACCGAAACAGCTAAATCAAATCTAACGAAGGTCTTTTGAGAGGAAGTGGTGTAAAGGGCACATTCCGTGGCCTTTTGGAAAACCACAGTAAAGTATGCCAATTAGGAATAAATTGGGGAGTGCTCTAGTTTTCTGGAGGGATCTGGAAGTCAAACTCTTGGCTCAGAACAGCCTCACGCTCACCCTGACTGCGCCCGCACCACTCCCATCTCCGTGTGAACTCTGCAGTGGCTGCCGGACTCCCCTTTCCTATACTGGAGGGAGCCAGGGCTTCTTCACCAGAGGCTGCGGGCCAGCCTCAGAGTCGGGGGAGGTCGCGGAGCTACTCAAGCCCTCTCTACAGTGCTCCAACCCTAGCACCGTGTGTCTTCAAAGGAAAAGTTCTTTAATTTACTGAATCCAAATATGCACATCACACATATTCTGAAGTCTCCAAAAGAAATCTCTTAAGCTGCTTTGTTACTGGGGAGTGGCACTCTCGTTTCTTTCATTATTAAGTTTTTATTTTCCTTAAATTCAGCAGCACTTTTAATTCATTGATCTGTATTTACAGATACATCTCTATATAAATTCCCTTGTCTTCATAATTTAAAGTGTACAGCTATGACTACTTAGTGGTTTGCATTGTGATGGATTGCTTATACTAACATTTGATGAAGATATATTTTTAATGATCCAATCGACATGTGTAATCAATCAGTGGGGAAGCAGGAGCCCTGGTGGTGCAGTGGTCACGTGTTGGGCTGCTAGCTGCAAGGTCAGCAGTTTGAAACCACCGGTCAGTGAGTTTTTTTTTTTTTTTGGGGGGGGGGCTGTGAAGCATGTTGCCCAAAGCATATACCCTTGACCTCTTTTGATAGCATCCACCTGCCCTTCAAGGTCTGCTCAGTTCCTGCCTCCTGCATTGCCGGACAAACTAAGCTACCCCTGAGATCTTCTCTCAAGTCTAGAGCCATCTCAAGCCCTATTATCTGTGCAGCTATGAGGGTATTTGGAGATGTAATTATGGACCATCGCTTTCACACATTGAGTTTTCAGGTCCAGGGCCCTGTGGTGCGCCTCTTTCGCCCTCCCCAAAGTGCCTGGGCCGTTGCTGGATGTGGGATGGAGCACTGGTGTGGAATTTCCCCTCGTTGTCACATCTGGGGTTTGCTTTGCACCGCCTCTCTCTGTTTCTCCATTCACTCCCTGTTCCTTGGTGACCTCGAAGCATCCAGAACGAGCTGGCACCCTGGACAACTCTTTTTAAAAAAAATCATTTTATTAGGGGCTCATACAACTCTTATAACAATCCATACATACATCAATTGTGTAAAGCACATCTGTACATTCATTGCCCTCATCATTTTCAAAGCATTTGCTCTCCACTAAAGCCCTTGGCATCAGCTCCTCACTTTTTCCCCTCCCTCCCTACTCCCCCCTCCCTCATGAACCCTTGATAATCTATAAATTATTATTTTGTCATATCTTGCCCTGTCTGATGTCTCCCTTCACCCCCTTTTCTGTTGTCTATCCCCCAGGGAGGAGGTCAGATGTAGATCCTTGTAATCGGTTCCCTCTTTCCAACCCACTCTCCCTCTACCCTCCCAGTATGGCCACTCACACCGCTGGCCCTGAAGGTAACATCTGCCCTGGATTCCCTGTGTATCCAGTTCCTATCTGTAGAATTTGGATCATGATGCTGTGGGGCGGTGGGGGGGGGGGGGTTAGGAAACATTTAGGAACTAGAGGAAAGTTGTAATTTTCATCGGTGCTACATCGCACCTTGACTGGCTCGTCTCCTCCCCTAGACCCCTCTGCAAGGGGATCTTCAGTGGCCGACAAATGGGCTTTGGGTCTCCACTCTGCACTTCCCCCTCATTTGCTATGGTAAGTTTTTTGTTCTGATGATGCCTTTTACCTGATCCCTTCGACACCTCGTAATCGATCGCACAGGCTGGTGTGCTTCCTCCATGTGGGCTTTGTCTGGACAACTCTTAGAGTAGGTTTGTCACTTGTGTTTGGGGCTTCCATAACGCTTTCCAAAACAGCTCCTGAGACCCGGGAATGACTTTAAGCACTGGGGAATTATCCATGAGTATAAAGGGAGAAAAATAAGCTAGCCTAACAGAGAGAAAGAAGAGAAAAATAGGAAGGGGTGAGATGAAGAGATGGGGAGAAGGCAAACAAACCAAACCAAACCAGACAAACAAACAAACAAAAAAAACCCCAACAACCAGCAATTCTGCCTCTAAGATAAATATATGCTTCCTTTTTTGTGACAAAATGTAAGAACCCATTGCTAGCGCATTTAATGCATGACTACTTGCTCTTTCAGGGGCTCTACGCAGAAATCACTGCCTTGCCCGACTGAATTCAGAAAGGCAGTTGGCGCTGGGGAGAGGGCGAGCCCAGGGCTGGTCACACTGGCGCATTGTGGGCGGCAGAGAGAAATGACAGCTCTAGAGCAGGCCCCTCTCTTCTGTGTGAGGGGCGTGCTATGTCCGCAATCACTCCGGGAGATTGCACAGTTTAGAGGCCGAGCTTCCCGCTGGCAGCCACTGAAGCACTTCATTATGCGCACGGGCCACGTGACCCACTTCGTCAAGCAAATGGAACTAGGCGAATAAGTCACCCTAACAAGATCCTTCAGTACACTCTTAAAAACTGCTTACAGATGTCCTCGTCCTCTGTGGCCATACAATGAGCTTCCTTGTGCTGTGCCACATGGTACAGGAAACGCATTCTCCCCATCCAAACCCAGGCCTATCAGGAGGAAGCACGCGGAAGAACGCGCCTCACAAAAGCACACAGAGCCTTCGAGAAAGCCTTCCGAGGGGCTCGCACCCCGGTTTACGACGGCGGCGGCAGATGACATCCCGGCCTCGGAAGCGGAGTTCATTACAAATGCTAATGTCCGCGCCGGGAAAGAGAACCGCATCAGCATTCGGCATCTGCACGAACCGGCTGATGCGCGTTATTCACGGTTGTCACTGAGTGGGCTCAGCAGCGTGCCCAATCTCCGTTTGGGTTGTAACTTTAGCCACTTTCTGGGCTTTCATGACAGCTATGTTATGTGCCCACGGGCGGTTTGTGCTTTCAGACTGTGCCCGCCGGAGGAGATAAGGGCCAGGCTTCTGAGCTCAAATCCGGAATCGCTTTGTTCGCCTTCCCCCCAGGCAGAGTGAATGTGCTTGTAGATGAGCCCAAGCCTGGATACCGTTGCCATTGCTCAGTCGTCTTTCAGGTGGCACAATTCGTGTGACATTCATTCAGAGAGTCCGCACATATTTATTTACCACTCACAGCACGCCAGGAGCTCCAACAGCGTCCTGGGTTCTGAATTGGGCTGCTAACCACAAGGTCGACAGTACAAAACTACCAGGCGGTACGCGGGAGAAAGATGAGGCGGTCTACTCCCATAAAGATTTACAGCCTCGGAAACACACAGGGGCAGCAGTTCTACTCTGCCCTCCAGCGGCGCTATGAGTCGCATCGACTTGATGGCAGGGAGCACCCCCTTGCCGGGCGTGGGGATGTGGCAAGGAGCATGCAGCAAAGGCCTCCCCTCATAGAAGTTATGTCCCAGGAGAGGGACCAAGGGAACGGCAGTGAGTGAATGTGTGACACCTCAGAGATATATGTGACACAGTCAAGTCAGATTAGGCTAGGGTGTTTCCCGCCAACAAAGGACCGACACACTGTCCCAGTAAGCTTATTTCCCACCTGTACGGCACACTCACTGCACTTCAGGCGGGGCTCTGCGCTGTGCTGATTTCACTCGGGATCCCAGGTTGCCTGGAGAGTCACCATCTGGAATTTGGCTCATCGCCGGGAGAGAAGAGAGGGATGAAGTGGCACACTGTCTCAAAGCTCCCGCCTGAGAGTGACATATGCCATGTGTCACACAGCCCTGAGCAAACCAAGTCACGGGCCACACTCAACTTTGGAAGAGTGAGAAGTGTAGTGCACCGCGGACTTGGGAAAATCATTCACACCTGTGGGCACCCTGCCCCAGTTGATGATCCTTAAGAAGAAACAACTGTAATGTAAAGCCTGGGTAGGGTTTTCTGCTTGACATGGTGAGGTAGTTAGTTTATTGTGCCAACCTGGCCGATAAACACATGTGGGGTTAATTGAAGGGCGGAGGGATAAATGGCTCAGTGAGCCTCTCTTCTAGCTCTCGGGTCTCTTGCTTTGTGATGATCGCACCAGGGTGCAGCTGCCTCAGCAGTTCCCTGCTTCAGCTTGTAAGGCTGACTTCCTGCGAGACATCCCCAAGGAGAAGCCACGTGGACCTACCTTGATGCAGCCCTGGGTGCTGGAGCAGCCGTGTGGAGACCCCTGCCAGCGATGAGATGCTTACACATTCACTGATTCGGCTTTCCTCCTGCAGTCGACATCATTGTGTCTGCTTTGTGATATGGAGGAGGGCTTTCTGGACTGGTGTAGGACATATGGGTTAATGGGTTAATGTTGGACTGTGGGCTTGGGCAGCACCGGGTTGGGATGTTTTCTTGATGCACACTTAACCTTTATATAAAACCCTCTCTTCTGCATGAGTGTCTGTGGATTTGTTTCTCTAAAGCACCCCGACTCACACCCATGGAATGGCGAGGAATAGACTCTAGAGCAGCGGCTCTCAACCTTCCTCATGCCGCGGCCCTTTCATACAGTTCCTCATGTGATGGTGCCCCGCACCATAAAATGATTTTTGCTGCTACTTCACAACTGTCATTTTGCTACTGTTATGAAACAGGCAACCCCTGTGAAAGGGTCATTCGGCCCCGAGAGAGGTCTCCACCCACAGGTTGAAATCTGCTGTTCTATAATGTGACATTTGAGGGGAGATTCATCGTAAGGGAGGGTCATGAGTGACTTCCAGCAGAAGAAACATCAAAGCATGTGTGTCCAGCATGCCTGAGGAATAGCAAGGAAGTCCAGGTGGCCAGAAGGGAGGGAAGCAACAGGAAATTTAGTCTGAGACCCAACAGAGTTATGAGACACCAAGTAGGGCTTCGGTGTAAGAGAAATGGACATTGCAGGGCTTTGTGTAGCTTAGACTTTAAACGGTTCCTTTTTGTATTCTTTTGTGGAAACTATACCAGGAGAGCAAGACTTGAGAATGGGAATGGTTAAGAAGATTTTCCAATGATGTAAGAGATGGGCAATGGTCAGATTCTGGATACAATTTGAGGATAGATCCTGAAGCATTTGCCAATGGATTATTGGATATTGTTGTTGTCAGGTGCCATTAAGTCAGTTCCAACCCATAGTGCTCCTGTGCACAATAGTATGAAACGCTGCCCAATCTTGTGCCATCCTCCCAATTGTTCTTATGCGTGAGTCCATTATTGTAGCCACTGTCCACCTTTGTGAGGCCCTTCCTCTTGCTGCTCTCCACTTTACCAAGTAGATAATAGGGTGTAAGAGAAAGAAGACTCTTTCAACGGCCCAGTGACTCCTAGGTATGTACGTTGTTGTTGGCTCTCTTACTCAGTGACAACAAAAGGAAACACGGCCTGGTCCTGTGTCACCCTCATAATTGTTTCATGTGTGAGCCCATTGTTGTAGCCACTGGGCGAATCTGTCACGTCAAGGATCTTCCTCTCTTTTCACGGCCTCTCCACTTTCCCAAGCATGATGTCCTGTTCTAAGCACTGGTCTCTCCTGATGATGCACCCAAAGTACGTGCGTGATCTTACCATCCTTGTTTCTAAAAAGCATTCTGGCTGCCACTTGCTCAAAGATAGATTTGCTTGTTCTTCTGGCAGTCCATGGCACTTTCAAAATCCTTTGCCAACACCGTAATTCAAGTGCATCCTTTCTTCTCTAGTGTCATTCATTCACGGATGTACATGAGGATCTTCTACTTGGCAGCAGCACTATAATATAATTCCCACAGAGATTAACAGAGTTGGACAGCCAAGTGGACATGTGGATGCTGGGCAGTTGGCTTGATTCATGCACCGGCTAAAGGACTCCTTTTCTACATTGGTTTATGTGATAGTTCCATAAATCCATGTCAACTTGATACATAAAAGTGTAGGGGTGGAGCTGAGCCTGTCATCAGGTCACAGCCATCACCTTCCTGCTTCCTTAAGAGCCACTCTTAAGACCTGCCAGAACCCTGTGATGAACTATGTCATTTGATCCACGCGAACTTGCACCCGCTAGCCTGTGATCTTCCTGCATTCTGCATCATCACATGTGGCTGCGTGAGTCTGAAGAGGGACTTGTGGACTAGCATCAGATTTATGGACTTCAGATGAACTGGACTGGGATGTTCTCCTGATATATAATTACTTCTTGATATAGAGCTCTTTCTTGCACATATATGAGTGTCTCTGGATCTATTTCTCTAGTCAACTTGGCCAAACACAGTTTCATGTCTGGTCTCTAAGGATTTATTATTTGGGTTAACTTAAATACCAGAAACACGAACTTTATAATTAGAAGCTAAATAGGTTATGACTGGCCATCTCAATCTCACCCCCACTTTTTCATTCTTTCATGAACCTCAGATATCATTGGCAAGAAGCCCAGTGATTACAGCTTGGGGCCCTTCCATAACTACTGATCCTATAGTGATATGCCCCCTTAAATCCCCCTGCAAAGAAGTTCACTAGAAACCTGAGTGAATATGGCAAAACAACATTGTGGAGCTTTCTCTGAATAGCCTGTTCTCTCTTTCTAGTCACCCTTCCTGTAACATGATTCTCACCCTCACCCAAACCCACGACAAACTTCTGTTGCGCTGATTCTGACTCAGCAACATTAGGGGACAGGACGGAACTGCCCCATCTGGTTTCCAAGGTTGTAATCTGTAAGGAAGCCGAATGTCAAATCTCTCTCCCGGCCCCATCACCATCCCCAGCAAACTCACAAAACTCTACACCTGGGCCTTCTCTTCTGTCATTCCTAGCAGTGCAAGGCACAGGTGGGAGGCAGTTTGCCAGCTATTATCAGGCAGGGAGTAAATAAATGTCAATGTTGTTTATATCGACTGTGTGTTCGGGGTATTCACACCACAAAGCATTCATTCATCCAACCAATATTCTTGAACTCCTACTACCTGCCAGGCACTTCTTTTAACGCTAGGGACACAACCATGAACAGAATATCTATGTGATACGTACCATTGAGACCAGGGGCAGCATAGACAAGTATAAACGAAAAGAGCCCTTGAAACATAACTTTAATAACACTTTCCAGCCTGTCTTTTTCTAATCTGATCTAGCCTTCCTCCCTGCTCTTTTGAATGAAATTTACAACATTGGGCTCTCACGGTACATTTTTTTAAAACTTTTATTCAACTCATAAAAATAAGACATAGCAGACACACAGTGTGTGTTGAGTGGATGAAAGAACTAATTATAGAGCCTTAAGTTACAGAGAAGCAAAATTTAAGAAGGAAAGTCACTAACACTCGTAGTAGGAAAGATATCATTGTTCATAGTTTGGGTGGTTCAGTAAGGCTTTGAATAACCAGCACATCTTTACGACACTGCTCCACTTCAAAATGATTTCAAAGGACAGCTTTCACTTCTTGCTAATTACAAAAACAACATGCCATTGCCATATATTTGGGAAAATACTGAAAAATACAAAGGAAAAAACCAAAAGTTCTTCTGAGACTGGCCAGCCAAAGCCCAGGACCATTCAGTCTCTTCTGACTCATCAAAAGGCGCAAACTCCCTGCCATCAAGCCGATTCCAACTCACAGCAAACCGACACAGGGTTTCTAAGGTGGCACATCTTTTTTCTTTCTTTTTAATCATTTTACTGGGGAAAGGCTGTAAATCTTTATGGGAGCAGATAGTGTCAGCTTTCTCCCAAGGGGCAGCTCATGGGTTTGAACTGCTAACCTTGCTCTGATTGCTGGAACTCCTCTTGGTGAGGCACGTGATATTAGCTGGTACGGATGATTTCACGGGCCTTCCACAGCCTGTGGCTGCATCCTTTAGACATTTGTATTACCTATTTGTATAATGTCATTTTCCCCTCATACTAGCAGACTTTTACAGCCCATCATTAATACTGTGTTTTACTTTCAGCAATGAACTAAAAGCTTTTATAACAAAAGATAAGCTTATCTGGCTCATCTAGCACAATCATTTTATAAACACCTGCTTTTAGGGTTAGTGGTTTGTGTTTAGAATGTGGCTGGTACCAAACAACCCCCATGTGACAATGTGTTGCTCTTCTGTTTTAATTGTTTTCAATTGGCATGTCCTGCCATCAAAATGACAAAGACCATCTTCCTTTCTGTTTGATAAGAATTATATTGAGTTACCTTAGCCAGTTCTAAAGCCAGTTAAACTATTCTCTGTTTAGTCTCTGAGGTTTAGTCTCTTAATTTAGCTAATACATTGATTTTGATTTCCCATCACAAAAATGACCCTGCCACTTTAATGAGGAAAAGAATAAGGCCAACTTAGTACAAATGATGCATTCATGCACAACGAAGGCCAAATGGATCATAGCACTTAATATAAATGGAGTTTTACAGTAATCCAAATAGAGAAAATTAAGTTATTGCAGAGTGTGTGGTAGGGTAGACTGAACTCAAAAGAAGCCAGGCAAAGCAGTCAGTTTCTTCAGGCTATATGCAGACGCATTTGCTAGAGTTTGTGTTTATATGACTCGTCAATTTGCAAATGCTCTCCATAACGAACTGTACATGGAAAGCTGTACAAAATAATTTATCAATATGATGTACACATATCTAGTTAATTTTTGTTATGAGTTGGGTAAAGATTTACAGAGCAGATCATCAGTTTCACCTTCAACATTATACGCAGTTTGCGTCAACTCACCCTTTGCAGTCCCCTCAGTGCGCCGACACTTACCTCCCTTCCTCTCGGAGCTTCCTGTTTTCATTCCTCCTTCTTTTGTAACCCTCTGACCTTTCTGCAATTTTTTTTAATGTTTAAAATTTAGAACTGAGGAGATGAGCCAGTCAGGGTGCAGGGTAGCAATGATGAAACATACAACTTTCCTCTAGTTCCTAAATGCTTCCTCCCCTCCACTATCATGATCCCAATTCTATATGGCTAGACCAGAGGATGGACACTGGTACAGATAGGAACTGGAAACACAGGGTGGATGATCCCTTCAGGACCAGTGGTGAGAGTGGTGATACCAGGAGGGTGGAGGGAGGGTGGGGTAGAAAGGGGGAACTGATTACAAGGATCTACATATAACCTCCTCCCTGGGGGACGGACAACAGACAGTGCAAGATCTGACAAAATAATAATTTATAAATTATCAAGGGTTCATGAGGGAGGGGGAATTGGGGAGGGAGGGGGGAAATGAGGAGCTGATATCAATGGAGGGAGCAGGGAAAATGAGGAGTTGATGCCAGGGGCTTACGTGGAGAGTAAATGCTTTGAGAATGATGAGGGTAACGAATGTACAAATGTACTTTATACAATTGATGAATGTATGGATTGTGATAAGAGTTATATGAGCCCCCAATAAAATGATTAAAAAATTTTTAACTGAGTCAATCAAAAAATCAAGTAATGCTTTTAGTTTTTTTAAAGTTTGATTGGCTTATGTAATTCACATCATATAATTAAGTCATGTGAGCATAGTGAGAATGGTTGGACAGTCAATTTTAGAGCAGTTCCTTCTTTCTTGTACTCATTTTATTAACTCGCCAACCACCCCTTTCATAGCCCCGAGAAACCATTAAATCAGTTACTGTTTCTGTAGACGTATCTAAACTATATTTCACACACAGAAAAACATACCCAAAAAAGAGAGAAAAGAACCAACAGTAACAAAGAAAACCAAAATCTTCAGTCAAAAAGAAAGAAACTATTAAAAACTAGAACAAATTTAGGATGGACTAAAAGGGAGATCAAATGATAAGGTGTCAAATTTTAGCCTATTTGCATCTGCAATAATCCGCTTTCCAGTGCCCTCTGCATGAGAGCAAGGCTGCTCACATACCTGGTCCATGGTCAGAGGAGATTCACCCTGGCTTCATCCACATGGATTCCCCCTTCACTTTTAGTTTTCTAGTGGTTGTTTTTTGTTTTTAAACTAGAACAATGTTAAAATGGGTCAAAAGGAAGATCAAATAATAAGATATTACAATTTAACCTAACTCTATCTGCCACGATCCACTTTACAGTGTTCTCTGTCTGTTGACAGGTTATTCACATCGTCACCAGAGGCTGAGTCCATGGGGACCCCTGCAAATGGGCCTGGGCTTCCACTGTCGTCCACAGCCTTCTGCAAGCCAGACATTCTCAGTTTAAGCACTGATACGATTCCCTCCTTCAGATTTGATTTTTATTGTTTAGAACCTTGGGATCACACAGGCTAGTGTGCTTCTTCAACGTGGACTTAGTTGACTTTTCATTTAGATGGCTGCTTGTTTGAAGAAAAACCTTTAAGACCCCAAATGCTATTCTTTCTGATAGCCACGCACCAGCTAGCTTCTTCACCACACGTGGCTCTAGCACCCGTATCTCCAGTGATCTCTTCCTGAGGGCGAGCAGCAAACAGGCTGTCTCATAAGAACTAATTGTGCTGACATTGAGGCTAGAATTGAGTGGGAGGCCCAAATCCACTCATATATCTATGGTTCATATATGTCTGAAATATGTGAAACTGAAAGTAGACCCCGTCTTACAAGGGCTGCAGTACTCTTCTTGGTGTTCATACCAATTAAGAAATCTAAGTGTTTTTTAGGCATCATATCCAGGAAAAAGCACTGTCTGGGCAATCAGGAGAGCTACCTTCCAGCTCATTTCAGCACCTGGTGCTGAGCCTGCCCCTTAGACAGCAGCTTTCAGTGCACGTGTGAGTGGCCGGAAGAATGAATGGCCCCGCTGATGACTTCAGTCAAGCTTTTTGATGTGTTGTTCGCGGTTTCCTCGCCTGAAAAATGAGGGTGCTGGCTTAGGTCTTGGAGACCCCTCCAAGCTTTGACATGCTCTGCGTGTACATTTTGCTCTCAGATTCAGTCACTGTGAAATCTCCCTAACACTTCATCTCTCTAATTTAACATAGGCAATGTTGTGGAGCAGTATGCCGCCCAGCTACAGAGGTGGAAAAGCGAGAGCTTCAAAAGTAAAATTAAGGGAGCTGAGTTCAACTAAAGTGACTTATTCTGCTGTGGGTGGTTGTTAACCGTGTATATTATCACTTCATTTTGATGACTGTTGAATTAATTTTGTTTTTACAACTTTTTAAACAAACATTTCTAAACTCAAAGAATATAAATATTCTACACCCCCCCCAAAAAAGTGTGTGTGGGGGGGTTCTAGGGTAAAACTTTCAATAACACAACAGCAGAACCACACCTACCAGATCAATACATGTCATAGACAAGGAAAGCATTAAAATAGTAAGTAGTCCCGGCCCGCCATTCATTAAGCACCCTCAAGGCAAGAGATCTGACCCCAAGTCCAATCAACGTCCTCCAGTTCTATGTCCTAGGACCAGCTTCTTCTCACAGTAGGGTGGACTTCATTCAGCCTTACGTCCTACGGCTACCGGTGAATTTGAGGCAAAGCCTTGTTCGCTTAGTAGGGTCTCCACGCAAGTCTTTTTGCAGCGGTCTATAAGGGATGTTGTGCACCTTGAAAGAACAGAGTCGGACATCCCAGTATTCTACAACCTATGGCTGGGTCACCAAGGGCTGGTAGAAACTAGGTCAAAGGTGTACAGTTAGGAACATAGTACCAGGTATACTCTCCCCTTGGGTTTACATGAAGAACCCGGTGAAAGAAATATAATAACAGTAACGACTTTAAGTGAAATGGCGGTCCATCATCTTCAAATAGTAAATTCCATAACGGAAACATTAACTGCATCTTGATCCTCTTTGAGTAGCCCTGGTGTTTGTGTGTGCCATGTTTGGGCTACTAACCACAAAGTCAGCAGTTCAAAACCAGGAGTCACTCACTCCTTAGGAGAAACATTAGGTTTCTACTCTCATAAAAAGTTACGGTCTCTGAAACCCACAGGGGAGTCCCACCCGGTCCTGTAGGGTCACGGTGAGTCGGAATCAGTTGATGGCAGTGAGGTGTTTTGCTGTTGGCTTTCAGTTTAGCATTGTGTAACCTGACACTGGCTATTTCATTTCAGCAAAGTGTCACCATTTTGACACTCCGCTCACTTTTATATGAATTTATCTGGCACTTTTTATCTGTATATTTGCGTTATTCTTATAATTTGTCAGGAGTTATAAACATAAAACATATATGCCAGGGGGTTCAAAAAGTCTGTGGGAAAATGGAATTAAAATGTCATGTTTTCACCAACTTCTTGAAGCCCCGTAAGAAACAACATAGTGAAAATTCTTAAGCCCATATGAGGGATTTCAAGAGAACTCTGTTTTCTTCCAAGGAAAAAAGCAGAGGCCTGCGTAACACTCAGACGGTAGATTTTAGGAGCGGTCGCTCTGTGGAGAAGTGGTTGGCTGCTAACAGCCAGGTTGGCAGTGTGAGCCACCGCCCGCTCTGTGGGGGGAAGACGAAGCCAGCTTCATAAAGATTTACAGCTCGGGGCCCCTTTGGGGGGCACTTCTACTTGCTTTCAGCTTAAGTGCTTGCGTAGCCACCCCCCACCCCCCTTGCCCTCTTTCCCCTCTGGCTCGATCATTCTGGGCAGGCTGTGTGGGAGATGGCAATGGTGCCTCCTCCTTCCTTTCCCAGAAAAGCGGAGCCAACTCAGAACAGCCATCCCACCTGAAATCTGATGTCCCTGTCTGCTACTGGGTACAGTGTGCCCACCGGGCGCCTACTCCTCGCTTAGCCGCCCTCGCGGCATCCCCCACCGTGCACTTAGAACAATAACAACGACTATGCGACTTTTTTCTTTTTTAAGAGCTCCTAGTGGCATCGTGGGTTATGAAGTTCGAAACCCCCAGCTGCTCCTAGTGAGAAAGGAGACCTTCTACTCCCATAAAGAGCTGCAGTCTCGGGATCTCTCGGGGGCAGTGCTCGTCTGGCCCATGAGGTCAGATGGCCCTGAGAGCGAGCTCCAACTATGTTGCGCAGAGTGAAGTCCATCTGGCAGTAACGGACGCCAAAGCAAGGCAAAAGTAATGCTGCTGCGAGTGATGCTTACTTACGTGACAAGTTCTTGCTTCTCAGAATTGGACAATTATGGGATGATGTCATATGGTGAGTGTATGAGGTGATAGCCGCCCCCCATTTTATGGTCTGCTGTGGTCATCCTCCATTTCCCACGATGCTGATTTTCACGTCACGACCGAGTCTTCAGAACCAGGAGCCCTGTCAGTGAGCAAGGAGTGGGTGGACGAACTTTCAAATTATGTTTCAAAATATTTTCAAATCCATTATCCTCTACTTTGGAGGCTCCATTGTGAGTCTCTAAAGTAGCTTTCCTTTAAAGCCAGACATCCTTGCCAACTTTGGATAGATTTTTAATCTTTCTAGTTCTGTGGGGCTCCGTTCTTCTCAGCGAGGTGCTAGAGGGAAAGAAGGCTGTCTCCAGGTGCTACGACGGCTTCTCTCGGACCTTATTATAAACACATACTATGTTGACCAGCTCCCATGAATCTGTGAAGCACTCAATGGAAATGCAGAGCCTAAAGGACTGCATGTTGACCTATCTTAAGTGTCCCTATTAAAAACAAAAGGTTCTGTTTGTTTTTAGAATTTTCAGATAAGATCCCAAACTTCCATAAACAATCCTTCATTGCAGACTAGAAAACAAGAAGAATCAGCAAACGAAGAACATTTCTTGAGTATTTGCTGCATGCCAACACATGGTTCCAGCCCGCATGGCAGCCTCCCGGTGAGCGGGCTCTGTTGTCCCCACACATCCAGTAAGGGAACTCAGGTTTGTCCGATGGCAAAACTCATGCCGTGAGGAGGAGAAAACACATCACAGACCTGGCTCGGCTGCTCTTCCACCACAGATTGGGTTTGGGAAATGAGTGGCGGTGCCAATGTTCATTCCTGGGGAGAGTTTCTTAGCCCATTCCAGCAAATTAGCATTTTCTGCTTTCTTGCTCGGTTAGTCACATATTTAGCCGATGGGCTCAACTTCAAACGTGTCTCAGACCCCACTTAGCAGAGTACAGAAATCCATTGGCTCCCTCCCAGCTGGTCTCAGCACTGGCTGTGGCTTAGCCTTCCAGATGTGACAGCTGCCGGGTGGAAGGCACCTTCCTACCTCCCTGAGCATCTGTGTGGTTCATCTTGAGGCTCTGACCCACGCTGCTCTCTGTAGAGCCTGGCATGCATCCACGGACTGCATTGTCATTTCCTGGGCTACTCTGCATTTTTGTGGGGCTTGTCCCTACTTTCTCACATTTCTTATATTCATCGCCTAGTCTCTGCTCTCACTTCCAGCACAATTTGTGGGGGCTTTACGGTTATTAGCATCTAAAGCAGCAGTTCTCAACCTGTGGGTCATGACCCCTTTGAGGGTCGCATGACCCTTTCACAGGGGTCTCCCAATTCATAACAGTAGCAAAATTACAGTGACGAAGTAGCAATGAAAATAATGTTATGGCTGGGCGGGGGTCACCACAACATGAGGAACTGTATGAAAGGGTCACAGCATGAGGAAGGTTGAGAGCCACTGATCTAAAGGTATATGTGGGGAGGAGGGTGAACAGGTCTTTTGTTTATGAAGAAAAATCACCAGTCACCAGTCACCTAGTAGTCACCCAGTCACCACTGATCTAAAGGTATATGTGGGGAGGAGGGTGAACAGGTCTTTTGTTTATGAAGAAAAATCACCAGTCACCTAGTAGTCCTTCAATCTGACCTTGAAACTACGTAAATGCTGCGAGCTCAGCCCTGGCTCGTAGTGAGGGCCAGGGAGGAGGCACTGCCGGCTCACGTCCCGGGCAGTCACCATCCGCGGAGGCGCCGTGGGCGGTAGGGAGCTTTTCACCGGCTAGGTCAGAGCTCCCGGGCTAGCATGGAAACAACTGGAGGACAGTTAGGGCTGACTGAATGCCTCCATGCCAACGTGGTGCCTTACACATAGTAGGCCGTCCATCTGCAGTTGGGAGATTGGTTGCTGATCTGTGAGCTGCGGTGGGTGCTGATTCACTCCTATCCTGTGACCTTCCTGAGATTAACATTTGAATGACAGATTCATTAGAAATGACAAAATAACGATGTATAAATTACCAAGGGCACATGGGGGAGGGGGGAGCGGGGAGGGAGGGGATAAAAAAAGAGGACCTGATGCAGGGGGCTTGGGTGGAGAGCAAATGCTTTGAGAATGATTGGGGCAGGGAATGTATGGATGTGCTTTATACAATTGATGTATGTATATGTATGGATTGTGATAAGAGTTGTATGAGCCCCTAATAAAACGTTTAAAAAAAAGAAAAGAAATGGTAGCATGATAAAGAGTGTGGTAACAGGGTGTGCATGTGTATGTGTGCGTGTGTGTGTGCGTGTGTGTGTGTGTGTGAAATAGCATGCTCTAAGCTGCTGATTGAAAGGTTGGAGGTGTGAGACCATCTGGAAGTGCCTCGGAAAAAAGGCCTGGTGATCTACTTCCAAAAACTCAGCCTCTGAAAACACTATAGAGTACCGTTCTTCTCGGAGACACGTGGAGTGATGGGAGGCGTTGAAGCAATTCTGTGGAAGCTTTTTTTTTTTTCTTGTTCTTTTTCTTTGGGAGAACACAAAGACTTTAGATTTTTTAAAGCCTGAATGTAGAAAGGCCTGCCCTCCCCACCTGAAGGTTCTCGCACAGGACCTTCTGTGGCACCAAGATGCCAGTTTTAGTTGGAAATGCATTAAGTAGCCACCTATTAGATATAAAAAGCACTAAGTGCCTTCCTCTCTGTCGCTGAGTTGGTGCTACCAGGACCTAAATGGCAGGCCTGCCCTTTACTGGAGGCTGAGCTCAGGCCTGTGTAGTGCAGGCGGAGCCTGAGGGGCGAGCGAGCGCGTGCGCGTGCGCCGTGGCCTTACCTGTCCCAGGTAAGGACAGAATGAGTGTTTCATCGAGGGGGAAGCGGGTAGCTGAGACACACTTGAGGTTGCCTTTGTTTTAAACAGTGTAGAAGGAGTCTAGATGGTGCCGGCCTGATTTTCACATGCCGTGAGCACCGTGATCTTTCCGGAACTCTTGAGACTGGAGCACGTGCATCCAGACCCCGGAGCTGCCCATTGCGATGTGGCCGTTTTGATCTGGCCTTGGTGAAAAGTAGATCCCAAGTTGCTTAAAGATGACATTTCACTGGGTCGTGTTCATCGCGTCCTCTTGACAACACCGCCGTGTGCGGCCGTGGTTTCCATCCATGTGCGAGCCCCTCTTTCCCCATCGTCCTCCCAGTGTTCGGCTTCTTAGTGAGGACTGGAGACACAGGTGTGTGTGTCAACTGAGTGTGACCTGAGTGCAGAGCGAACAGCTGTCACTCTTCGCAGCAAAAACAGGGGAGGGCTAGTACCTACCTGAACGTGAGGACACCATTTGTTCTATTTTTGTTGTTGGTTTGTTTCATTGGCCTGGGGAGGGTTAGTGTACCAAATCCTTTCTGCCACTGAATTGGTTGAATTCGCCGCTTGAAATAGTCCAGGGGCCACTTCAGGCCCCTTACGAGGGACAACGGGAGGTAAAGTGATGTGTGAAGGAGCAGCAGGGGCAGCACCTGAGAGGGTGGGGCTTGGCAAAAGGGGAGGAGTGGGGGTGCTGGGCACCTCGTTGGGTGCTTGACAGAGAAGCGACCCAGAGGGTCTGGGAGAGGGGTTTGGGTGCTACTGCTGGGCAGGTTGGGGTGGAGCCAGAGGGCCCTGGCCTTCCAGGCCCTCCTTCAGCCACAAGCTTCATTTAGAAGCAGCCTTTGTCCTAGGAGCCTGTTGTGAATGAGCATCCGGTCTCAAAAATCAATTGTAAGATAGGATGGAATTTGGTTTTAATCATCAAGTGACACCTGTGGGACTATCACACTTTGCTATTACTTTACAAACAACACAAAGTCTACGTTTTTTAGTTTTTTAAACTGAGGAGTGTTTTTATAAAATCTGTACACTGAGTGTACATTCTGGACCCAAGATTCTACCACCACGGAGTCCATTTGAGAAGGATTTAAAGTTCAGGGAAACAGCTGCTCTCTGCAAGTTTCCAAGTCACTGAATTTTATAGATAACAGATTGAAAGATAGAATCTGTTAATCCCCGAACTCAAGGAACACTTGGCCTGAATCCCAGATAATGCAGGATGCTGAAAATTGGTCAGGTCCTAGCCTCACCCCCACACATTTCTCCTCTCCTATCTGCCCCCCACCTGCAAAGAATGTTGGTTTCAACTGCCAGCCTGTGGGAGAGCTGGGCGTCGCGTGCGGGGCAGCGCCTGCGAGGTGGCGAGGGCTAGGCAGGTACCTGTGGCCCAGCTGCCACTCTATGAGGCTGGCTGCCAAGCCAAGCCAAGCGCCAGCGTTTTCAAAAGCAGCCCTTTCGATAACCCTGCTTACGTTTCCCTCACTAGACCCGGGGCTGCTTGAGCGGCAGCCAGCTTCTCCCGGTAACAAAGAGGTGGGGAGAGTAATGCAAACACAGGTTTTATTATCAAAACCAGGGAGAGCGAGGAGCGTGTTTATTCTGTAAGATAACACACCTGCTCAGTGCCCGGGTGGCCCATTTCCATCAGTTGCCATGGCAAACTCGTTCTCCTTCAAGGCCATGTGGCTTTGTTTCCTTTGGAGATCTGGTCCGTGTCCTACCTTTCCTAACAACTCCCACACAATGACACGGAAGCCTGCGACAGCCTAATTGATTTCTCCTTTCCTCTCTGCATGGCTCCCATTTGTTGGGAGCAGGACTGAGCCTGGCTTCTCCTTTGAACTGCGGGCTAACCAGGCAGGCTTGCTTCAGAGAGCCGCACTCATTAACATTCCATGGCCTCCTTCCCTGCCAGCCATCAAGAAGCCCTGCATCAATGGCCTTCCTTCCAGGTTTACAAATGAGAGGCTCAGTTCCATGTTTTGCTGCTGATCCAGGTGCCCAGGAGTACAATGTGGGGCTAAGAAGCAATTGGGGTGGGGGCGGGGATGGACTAAAAATAGAAGAGCAGTTTGGGATGCATACCAGAGCAGCGACTTCAGCTCAACTTGCCTGGCACACTAGGCCTAATGGGATCCATCAGGCATGAGTTCTCTCTCCCTCGTGCCCCCCCCCCCCCCAGCTGCCATCTACCATCAGCGCCTTCCTGGTGAAGAGAGCACAGGGAGGTCAGGCAAGGGACGAGGAACGTGTGCCCTCGTGGTTATAGTTTACAGATCCCGAGAGACTCGGGGGCTGCAGTTCCTTCTTTTATACAATTCCAGTTTCTGAAAACAAACCAGGTAGGCCTGCACCGGCTTAAGCATCACGTCCTACGCACCTGGGTAAGTGTGCCCTAGGCCCATACTCCCATGCTCCTCAAGAAGCCAAGGAGCACTACCCTCAGCTCCTTACAGTTCCACCTGCTTGGCCTGAAAAGGACTGGGGAGCAAATGCAGTCACACACGGAGAGGCAGTGGGTGAGTTGGCAGTATATGGCTGCCAGGATCGGGACCTCCACCCACTTCCCACCAAGTATCTTATAACGCCATCTGAAAACTTTTCCCAACAGAAAATGGAACAAATCCGGTGGGAACATACTGATTGACTCCCAGAATGCAAGATGCATTTTGACTGGACGAGGCTCCTGAGTATTGTTGGAGTACGTCTGCATCAAAGGGGTCTCTCCCTGCACCCCCCCTACCCCCACCCCCAAGGGAGTTAGCCGGGACCACACACAACTCATTTCTCTCGGGAAGGGGGTGCAGACCTTCTACCCATTGTGTGCATTGTTAGTCCAACAAGTGCCACTTCTGTTGAGTCAGAAGTGTGAGGGAAAGATGAGGCTCACAGTATTTAAACATAAAAACCAACTCCACCACAGTTGTTGTAGAGATGGGCCAGAGAAAAACTAAAAGGATTTGATCTGCGAGCAGATTTTTGTCAGCATGCAATTGTTCCCTCATTTAAAAATAATGCCAGGAGAAGATGCATAGGCCAACCCACTTCATGAAAAGTCCAACTGCATACAATCACAGCAATAATTAATCCCCCAAAGAATTTCGCACAGAACAAGCTGCAACACGATCATGTAATCCTCCAGCCACCAGAGGACATAGGTGCCTCTCCCCTCAGGCCTCCCATGTTCACGAGGCTCAGTTCTCCTCTGGGAGACGCTGGGTCATTTGTTGAATAAATCTACCACCCAAACCCAGAAAGCTTTCTCACCTCATCAGATGAACATCTGCAGAACCAGGACACGTGGGTTCCACCCGAGGGTGGACTACAAGCAGCCTGTTTTTCGGGGTTCCACTGATTCATAACTCAAGCCGACGAGAGTGGTTGCTAGAGCCCCACTCAGAATGAACACTCCATGGCAGAACTAAGTGATCGAAAATGACCATTTATTTTGGTGCTTTGTATTCCTCACCCCCTCCACCCTCACCCCCTCCACCCTCACCCCCTCCACCCTCACCCCGCCTCCCCGTTGTTGGTTTTTTTCTGACCTGTGCGTTCTGTTTATTGGGCTGGTGGGCTCATTTTGAACTATTTCTGTTGGGAAATAGTATGAATTTCCTCACTGTGGTATTTTCCCACCATCTAACCTTCTCCCCCTTTTCATTTGTCCCTATGAGAGTGGGCCTCACCGATTCTTCTTGGTTCATTAGGAAGAGACAGAAAGATGTGTTTGAAGAGACTCCTTCTGGATCTTTCCCAGTGACCGTAGGACTTGGTAATCCACCTGGCAAAGGTGGCGGTGACAATGGGGTGCTTGGCAAAGGAGATGAGGTGGTTGATGTAGTGGCTGGGGTTAAGAAAAATGCTTCTGGCAAAACATCATGAACTAAGACGTAGGATGTTCGTGATCGAGAGCCTGCATCCGTTACTGCGATGGTGCTAAGAACTCAATCTGTGACTTGTTAGGGAAAAAGAAATAAAGCAACGATTCTCTGAGTACTGGATTTAGAAACAGGCTAACACTTTGATTGTAACCATGTACTGGGATGTCTTTGAAAAATATAGAAAAGAAATCAAGCAAGCAGGTATTTTGAAATCAGTCACTAAAAATTAAAACTATATTTTAACTCAAGTGCTTTTCGACAGGACCCTCATCATGCTTTCTGTCCACATCCCCAACTCCCCAAATCAGTTTGGGTCTGGATACAGCTGTCAGTCAAGAGGTTACAAGAGGTTATTTTGACCCCAAGCCAGCCTTACCCTACTTCTGCCCCAGGAATATCTAGAGATGAATCCAGGAGGGCCAGGATCACATCTAAATAGACCAGTGTTTGACCGCTTTAAACCAGTTGCTAACATTCCTTTGGCGTTCTGGGGTATTAGATTTCACAAAAATTTCAGGAGCCAAACTTTCACCACTTGGCCAGGTGGTTGTGTGCGAGTTTTTGTTTTTCTTTTCTACCAGTCCCACCAGCTGTAAAACTTTAATGACAAGTCCTGGAACACCAGGGACCTTCCTTCATCATTTAATGAGTGTTTGAGGAGTCGGGCTGGTCTCTGAAGGGAGGAGGGGGGGACAATATCATATTACTGAACCTTTACACACCAGAAACATTTTGCAGTAATAATTGTTCATGTCTCTCTCTCTCTCTCGCTCTCTCTCTCTCTCTCTCTCTCTCTCTCTTTTACAATTATGGCTTGAATCCTTGATGGTGTCATCAAGGGTGCAAAAAAAAATTTTTTTTAAGAACTTAAATTGGGGTTTATGGGGGTTTTCCAGGAATTTAAAGTTATCCAAACAAGAAAACAGATTCTACTAGGTCTCAAATTCGACCACAATTAAGGGATTTACCATAGAGTCATATAAACGACTATATCACGTGTGAGAGTTTTTTTCTTCTTTTTCTATTAAAAAAAAAAAGAACATTCACCATACCCAGTAGACATCTAGGCTATAAGAGAAACAAACATTTTATTATTATTATTATTAGCCAAGTTTTTATCCATGGTTCACAAGTATTTGTCTTTTTCCTATGGGGGCATGTACAGACTGAATGATCTCACAGCCCAATTAAGCCTTCCTTTGAAGTTAGTGAACTGGGCGCATAAGGCAGAGCAATGGTTCTCACAGCCAGGAAGTCTTCATGCCGCTCTATCTGGGCTTTAATTACAATGATCCCACTTTGCTCTACAGCCTGTGCACATTTATTATGTATAAGTACATATTTTATATATAGGTATGTGCATTGGGATTTTTGGATTTTCTTTTGAGATCAGATTAGCAAAATAGATGTATAAATATTGTTTCCTAAATCAGTCATCTAATGGGGTTATTGAAGTTACTTTAGGAAAAAAAGAGAGTATCATGTTAAGAACCATATAATTTTATCTCCTGAAGACATAATTATGAAAATTCATTATGAAAATGAAATCTCAGCATTTCTGAAGAGAGTCTCTAAAATTTCAGGTGTATACCTTAAGCCTTGTAGGGTCATTAGAGATACTTTTGCCCGTATCATTTTATAAATGGTTACCTTGAGTTACCAAAGTCACATAGTTAGTCAGTAGTAGGACCAAGACTAGACTATAGATCTCCCAAACCACAATTCTAGCTTGCGTGATACACCCTCTGACACTCAGATGCACACACATACCCAGGCCCTAAACACTGTGATCGCACCATTAAGAATCATGGGTGTATAAACAAGCGGCCATCGAGCTCAGAAGAAACAAAGCCCACATGGAAGAAGCACACCAGCCTATGCGATCATGTGGTTCCGATGGGATCAGTTATCAGGCATCAAAGAACAAAAAAATCATATCATTGGCTGCATACTTCCATGATACGATCGCCGAGGACAAACGGGTGCATAAGCAAATGTGGTGAAGAAAGCTGATGGTGCTCGGTTATCAAAAGGGATAGTGTCTGGGGTCTTAAAGGCTTGAAGGTAAATAAGTGGCCATCTAGCTCAGAAGCAACAAAGCCCACATGGAAGAAGCACACCAGCCTGTGCGATCACGAGATGTCGAAGGGATCAGGTATAAGGCATCATCAGAAAAAAAAAAAATCTTACCACAGTGAATGAAGGGGGAAGTGCAGAGTGCAGACCCAAAGCCCATTTGTCGGCCACTGGAGACCCCCTCACAGAGGGGTTTAGGGGAGGAGATGGGTCAGTCAGGGTGCGATGTAGCACCGATGAAGAATACAGCTTTCCTCCAGTTCCTAAATGCTTCCTCCCCCCAACTACAATGATCCGAATTCTACCTTGTAAGTCTGGATGGAGCAGAGGATGTACACTGGTGCAGATAGGCGCTGGAGGCACAGGGAATCCAGGGCGGATGATACCTTCAGGACCAGGGATGTGAAGGGCGATATGGGGAGGGTAGAGGGTGAGTGGGCTGGAAAGAGGGAACTGATTACAAGGATCTACATATGACCTCCTCCCTGAGGGACGGACAACAGAAAAGGGGGTGAAGGGAGACGCCGGACAGGGCAAGATATGACAAAATAATAATTTATAAATTATCAAGGGCTCACGAGGGAGGAGGGAGCGGGGAGGGAGGGGAAAAAAGAGGACTTGATGCAAAGGGCTTAAGTGGAGAGCAAATGCTTTGAAAATGATGAGGGCAAAGAATGTACAGATGTGCTTTATACAATTGATGTATGTATGGATTGTGATAAGAGTTGTGTGCGCCCCTAATAAAATGTTAAAAAAGAGAGAGACTCATGGGTGTGTGCTGTATAGAGTTGTCCTGTTAAAAAGCTCTACTGCCAGAACCAAGCTTTCGAGGTTCCATTAAAAGGAACTATTTAACTATCTTGGCCTTAATCCCTGAACAGTCATCTGTTACATTTATCTAATATTACAAGTAGGCAGCATTATTGACATCTGTCTATCTACTTTGAGATAAGTGAAGCACAGCCTTACCAAAAGAAGTAAATATTTTATTTGTACCCAAAGCAATTTGGTCTGAAGATACATGCTGTATCTGGCTAACTCACGAAAGTCGCCTTAAGTGAGAGGAGGGTGTTTGCAGCTGTTTGTATGGATTTGCTAAGCAGGAGGGGCCTGGAACAGACCCTGATTCTGTGCGGGGCCACATTGGACAATTGGACGTGGGCTCCCTCGCTGGGTTGAAGCAGTGGGGGGCACAGAACAGCCAGTCTCCCCTGCAAAGACGGCTCTGTACAAGTCCCCGGAGAAAGAGAGCACTTTCATCACAGGCTTCCAGGGCTGGAGCCCCCTCATGGGGGTGCTGAGAAACAGCCTGCACTAGAAGAACATTTGTTGGGCCAGGCAGGGTCCCAGTGACCTGGGGAGGGGAAGGTCACAAGGGCACCACCTGGAGGGTGGGCAGAGGCCCCCGGGGTGGGGCCACATACTCTTCTTCCCTCAGCAGCCGCAGGAGGATGTTTTTCTTGTTCTTGGGCCAGCTGTAGACGTGTGTGTTCTGAAGCCAGGTGGGCACATGCTCCTAGAAGAGAGTCACAAGGGCAGAGGCCATCAGAGACAAGCCTGGGTCCCAGCTCCCAGCCGGGGTTCCCACCCATCCATGGGCGACTCCCAGCAAGTGGCCCTGGGAGTGGGGCTGCTGTTTTTGGAAGGGGGTTGCATGGGAGGCGCTCCTGGCTTCTAGTGCGGCAGCTCTGGTGATGGAAACCACATGTGCACAGCCTCCTCCGGCTGCCTCCCAGGCTACCTGCCCTCTGCACATCGACGCGCTTTTCACCACGCTCACATCAAAGGGGTAGGGCAGAGGTCGCACAGAGTGATGTGAATCCCCCGTGACGTGGGAGGAAGTGTGCCAAGAATCTGGCCTGAATCACATTCCTGCTCCCTTCCCGATCTGGCCGGCAGCAGGGGGAGTCCCACCCCTCACCCCTCTCCAGGCCTCAGTTCCCAGGCAAAGGCAGAAACTGTGAGCCTGGGCCCCCAAGTGTGCAGTGTCAGACTACCCTCCTGGAGCTGACCTGCTAGTGTGGGAGACAGACAATGAGTACATGAAGCATGGACAGTGGGTTTCACACATGCCGGGAGACAAATTAAGCAGGGAAGGGGGCAAGGGGGCTGAAGTAGGAGCAGGAGTCAGCTCAGGAAAAGTCTCACTGGGGAAAGGAGCCACAAGGCCCATGGTGTGAACAGAGGGAGGGAGGAAAGGAGGTGGAGAGGTAAAGGGGAATGCATCAGAGGAGACCTGGAGGCCAGGTGAGAGCTTTGGGATGTACTCTGATGCGATGGGACACCCTTGGGTGTGGGAGGCTGAGCTTAGAAGCGCTATATAATCATAGACCTTTGTGGACACTTGTATGTCACACATTATACTCAGCATTGTGGATAACCAAATGAAAATGACACTGTTCTTGCCATGAGGAGTTCCAACTCTAATAATCGAGGCAAAATAGAGAGCCATTCGGTGCCAGGCTGTGATATATAACCAGGGCAGGGACTGGAAGCCATCTGCCCCAAGGGCAGGCAGTCGGGGATGGTCTGATGAGGACGTAGAGGCAATCATAAAACCAACTGCAAGTGGGTTTGCTTTTTATGTCACCACACTCCAGTCATTCTAAACAGTTATTCCCACGTCTCAAGTCCCAGCTGTACACCATTGACTCAAGGTACTATCATTAAGAATGCTCAAGCGAGGGGCAATTAAATAAGTCGGCCTAGGGGAGCAGAGGTCAGGAAAGGCTCAAGAGAGATTGCGTAGGAACGCAGAATTCACTAGGTAGACAAGTCAGGAAAGGGCCTGGGAAGCCAGGGAACAGAGCGAAAGGCACAGAGACACACAAGAATAGGACCCGTGTGATGGCCTGCTCCAACAGTCCAGGATGCCCAGAGCACACAGCATGTGCTGCCAGCATAATAAGGGGAGACTGTGCAGGTGGGCCCAGTCTTCTTCCGCGAGGACTCACGTCATACTAAGAGAGGTGGACATGAGCTAGGATCAGCGGGAAACCCTCCACAAAACGGCTATCCCGGAGAGAGACCCAGTCTGGGATGTTCCCCTTTCATGATGGATCAGAGACTAGCTGGTCCAGTGTCAAAACGGAGGATGGAAGACCCTTAGCACAGTGTTCTAGGGGGCAGGGAACCTGGGCAAGGAGGAGCAGGAGGAATGAGAAGGGGTGCTGCTATACAGGTTGTGCACTATACCACTGCGGGGTCCCAGTCACATAAATTGGCTTCTGTCCCACCCGGGCCTCCATGCAGCCCTGCCTGCTGGGACCCTTGGGGGTAAGCCATGCACCGCTGGGCTCAGAGTGCAGTGATCCGATTCTCATGATTGTCCCTCCACCACTGCCTCCCCTTGGCCAACCCAGGCACGCGGCCTCAGGCAGTCTTGCCCCAAACTGTTGCCAAGAATCCTCTTGTGAACCATAGCAGGATTCACGCTGGGGACCATGTAGCTTTAATTCCTGTTCTTCTGAAGCGTGGAGACCTGCAGGGAGTGCAACAAAGCACTGGGGCACACCGCCAACATAAAACAGATGTACCTTGACTTTTATGTACAAAGATAAGAAGTATCAGGTGAACAGTCTCTTTCCCTCAGCACAAGCTCCTTCTTTGTGTGCAAAGGCTGTTTGAACAATTAGGCCAGTGATGGCCTTATCAGATAACACTTGGAAACCTTCCTGACTCATGCTGCCGAGCCACGTGGTACAACGTGTTGGTCTTTCTAGTAAGACTGTCATTTGAAGGGATGGCCAAAGAGTTCGACAAGGTTTTCCACTTAAATCTCCAGATGGCAGAACAAAGCAAAGTTTCGGTTTGGGTTTTTTTATTTGTTTACCTTCTTAGCGTTTGGGAAGAGCACAGGGATGAATCTGAAATTCATGCTTCCTTGTTTTATGAACTCAATCTGCATCTGGAACCAAACAGATAATGTGGGATTAATTTTATAAATCAGTTAATGGTAGCCATCGTTTTGCAAAATCTGCAGCAAAAGTGACAAACCACCAAGATGTCACGTTGAGGACTAAAATGTACCTGACTCAAGTCATAGGATTTTCAGGGACCCACATGCATGCAAAAACTGGACGATGACTGAGGAAGACCAGCAACGAAGAGATGCCTTTGACCCCTGGTGCTGGTGAAGCCTGCTGACTACGCCATGGACTGCCAGAAGAACAAACAAGTCTACCTTGGAAGTCCAGCCAGAATGTTCTTTAGAAGTGCGGACGGCATGACTTTGTCTCATGTACTTTGGACATGTGATCAGGAGAGACCAGTCCCTAGAGAAGGGCATCGTGCTTGGGGAAGCAGAGGGTCAGCGACAAAGGAGGAGGCCCGGATGAGATGGAGTGACAGCACAACCCCAGCAGCAGACTCCCGCGTAATCATGCCGAGGAGGAGAGCCCAAGGCAGAGCCTTGTTTTGTTGTGTTGTCGAACTTCGAACCTCGTGGACGGATAGCATCTAACAACAATAACATAACCGTACAAACACGCACATTATCAGCATGCTGATTTCTTTGAGTAGCCAACACTGTCATTTTAAGTCCTGCACACTGCGCCTCTATGTCCTTCACACACTCATTAACTCAAGGCCTATCGATAGTCACCCTCTGCAAGGAGACTTTGGATTTCGAGATCTGGGCTATGTACCAAGTGTGCTCCAGTCAGCTCACATGGGCTCATGAGAACCAGCTGTTCGCATGCCTTCGAATTCTGTGTTTTCGTGATTTCAAAACAGTACCTTGAAACCGGCCAGGGTGAGCGCATACGGTGGAAACTGGGCAGTGCTCCGAATGGGGAGTTGTGTTTTTTGTTGTTTTCCAGTGACCCAGCTGACAGGAACATCCATGACACCGTGCCTATCCTCACAAAGCCAACCGTCGGTCCAGTGAGCAGGCAGAAAGGTCAATTACCAACCACAGTGGGATGTGAACAGTGTGACTGGAATGCTATGGCAGCCCAGGGTGGGCGCTGTGCAGTCTTCACCGGGGGTGTGAAGCAGGGTCACAAGGACGTGCCACGTGGGTACTGGAAGAGAAGGATTTGGCAAAACAGGCTGGGGTGCGGGGAGGACATTCTCAGCAGAGGAAGCCACATGAATAAATGTCTGCAGAGGCGAGCGTACCAAGCACAGACGGTGGTGATCAGCCAGCTAGTCCTCGCCGTGACTAGAGCCTGGGATGGGGCATGGGAGAGAGAGGAGACGACTCTGAAAGGGCAGTTCGGGAAAGCTGTCTGCTAGACTTCAGATTCCCCACACCAGTTCCAATTTTCTCTGCTCCTATGACGGCCCAGGGAGATTTCACAGCCACGAACCCTATCAGACCAGGATAGTCGGTACAAGGAGAGTTAGAATCTTCCAAATCCTGTGAGCAGCACGAAGCTCTGTCTTCTGGTGACAAGGTGATGAGGAATTTTGCGTTCCCACCGATTTCATGTGGTGATTGATTTTTGTAACTGAGAAGTCCTCATCGTGCATGGGCATAGAAACAGAACAAAGGAGAAAGTAGCAGTGGTGAAGACTGGCTATTGAAATCACCATAGAAACCCCTCACAGAGACACACTCACAGACACTCGAGCGTGCGCAGGCGCACATGCAAACATACACACTGATTCACATGCACAACCACACACAGCTACCTTCTCCCAGGTGTTTTCTCAGCATTTAACACCAACACCAAAGGCACATTTCCCACATGACCCAGTACTGAACAACTAACAGGGCCAGCCACACCAGCACAGAACAAACAGGAGGGCCATCAAATTAGTCAGTCAAAAGTGAAGAACAGTATCTAGTTTCTGACTTTGGAGATGCCGTTCACTGTAAAATGCAGTGTGGCCAATAGGTCACCCGATCTATTGAGGGGCCACCCAGCCACCAAGCATTTTTCTTCCCAGGCTCTCATACTTGCAGACTTGCTCTGTGGTGAACTCGGGAGTCCTCCTCATCGGCCCTGTCACGGCCACGCTGTAACTGTCTGATGGGCTTATGGTGCTTGGGGTATACGGGGGTGTGAGAAGTCAGCTAAGTGGGAGGGAAGGTGCCTTACCCCCAAGTTTAAGGTCCCAAGACATTGTTGCTCTAAAAAGCTAAGCTGGAGATAAAGTGCTTCATGGCAGAGCACAGTCAGCCAATCTCTGATGCGCTGCTTCTTACTGCCCGGCTCTGCCACCCTGCAGGAGAGCCAGACACATTTCCTCAGGAGTTGGCTCAGACCTGGAGCCCTTCCGACCACCCACAGTCAGCTCCTAGGGCTGGCAGGCTCCTAGAGATGCAGGCACTGGGCATTCTGGTACCGTACAGTCACGCATCAGGCTGCCAAGAGACAGCAGAGACAGCCTTGCAGTCTCATGGAAGTGTGTCCTGGGTATTTCTCCCGACTCCTTGCCTTCCATGTTGACCTCACCCCCTTGCCTCTGCTGTGACGTTGGCTTGGTTTTCTGAGCTCAGACAGTGCAAGAGGTGACAGCGACCCTAACCCACCTGGGGAAGACTCACCTACTTACCAAGTTTCCCTACACGGACACACACGGCAGAGCTGGCTGACTGTCCTGCAGTTGACCTGGGTTGCCTCTGGTTTTGAGCCGATGACTTAGGTCGCTGAGATGGCTTCTCCTTTCTACTCCCTCTCCCACCTCAGTCAGGGAGCCCTAGGTCCATCCTGGGTGCCTACCCAATAGGGTCTAGTGCAGTGGTTTTCAAGCCATTTTGAATCTCAGAATCCTTGGCAAACAAACAAGGCTGAGAAGCAAAAACCGGCACTGGTTGGGGTCGGGGTCGGGGTCGGGGTCGGAGGCCCGCACCAAGCTCACTCAGGCACGTATGAAGACTCCCATTAGGGCAGCGGTTCTCCACCTTCCTCAGGCCGCAGCCCTTTCATACAGCTCCTCATGTGGTGGTGACCCCTCAACCACACAATTATTTTTGTTGCTACTTCATAACTGTAATTTTGCTACTGTTATGAATCGGGCAACCCCTGTGAAAGGGTCGGTTAAGCCCCAAAGGGGTCTAAACCCACAGGTTGAGAACCACTGCATTAGGGGGTCACAGAGCAGTTTCACAGCCACGAGTCTCATCTCGAATTCCAGTCAAGCCGGAACTGTCTCCACAGCCTCACTATGCTTACGGAGAGGAGGAAGATGGGGATGGCATCAAGCAACCAGCACCAAAAGTGGGGACATTTCCCGTCGGAATGTTCTAGGAAGATGCGGAGTAAATCTAAATTCCTACCATTTTTCTCCCCACTGGTTTCAGTTCATCTAAGCCCCCTTATTCAGGTGTGATGGTAGAATGTTGTATCACGCACTAATGACAACTACTTCCCCTGAGTGGGAGACACTTTACAGACATATCTCATGTCTTCTCCACAGCACTGCTCTGTAAACACGCATGACCCGTTTTACTAATAGAGATACTGACGCACCAAAGTTGTAACTGGCCTATGGTCACTGCTATACATTGAATTGTGCCCCTCCCCCTCCCCACTCCCCAAGAATATGTAGTGTACATTCTAACTTCTATCCCTGTGGACAGAGTCCCCTTTGGAAATGGGTTGTCTTTGTGACATCACTGAGGCAGGCCGAGTGCAGGATTATCTCGAACCCAATTCTTCTGAGACTTCAAAGAGATCAGCCTAAAGCTAGCATGGAGACTGGAGAAGCTAAGTACATTAAGACTGCCCAGGAACGGATGCTCAGAAGAGATGAGGCCCTTCCTCCAGAGCCTGCAGACAGAAAGAAAGCCTTCCCCTAGCTCCTGGCTGCTGGATTCAGACGTCTCATCTCTCAGCCATATGAAGGCTGTGAGGACCGGGCCACCTTTCAGTCTGTTGTGCATACAGTGGCTATGAGTTGGAACCAGTCTCTTAAACAACAGCCTCTGGAATAGGAGGGAGACTGACTACATACAGAGAAAATCGATCTCTGTTCATTAAAGGCACCAACTAGTTATATGTCGGTTATGGGCACACTACATAACGATCAGTTACATAACGTGCTCATAAGAGGACTGAAGTTGAACAGCATGGATCCTTGTCCCTCTGTCCCTCTGCCTCTGTGCAAAGGCAGGGGAGGGCATATGAAGCAGATACAAGAGCCTCCACCAGTCCCCAGCCCTGCCCGAGGCCTCTCCTAGGATTTCACATGCACAGTCAACAACCAAACCAGCAGAGTACCACCTTCCAGAATCTTGGAGCTTAGAGACCAAGGCTTAAAGTCTCTTTGTGACCAACAGGAACACTGTGTCCCAGAGCTACGGTGATTGGCCTGAAACAGCCCCTTGCCCTGACGGAGCCTGGGGCCACCACACAGCCTCCAGCACCTTGGGAAAGAGCCTTCCCTACGAAGGTGTCCAGCAGCTCCGAGGGGGCCCAGGTGTGGGACTCCTGCGCACTCACCATTCGATGGATGTACTTAGTGTGTAAGCCATGCTCATTGTCATCCAGCTGGGCCTCGGCACCCTCCACATCCTGTTTGTATTTGGGGCTGATTGCTATGATTATCATCACTGTCTTCTGTTAATGAGAGGCAGAAAGGCATGTTTATGCAAGTGTAAAGTGGGCTCTATTTGGGGAAGGCGGACTGGACCCTGGCCAGCAGGGCTGCAAGCATTCTCTGGCATGCCCGGGACAGAGCGCCAGATTCACGCTCTGCAGAGTGAGCCGCACTCTGACCGCCACTCTAGCAAAGGCGGATCCCCAGCCGCTGCCCCCACCCAACACCCACTCCCGGAGCAGACGGTGCAAGAGCTCCTGAAGAGCCACGCGTTTGCCCACCACTTCCCGCAGCCGCCTCGAATATCATGACAGCCCGGATCACTCAGCGAGTCGGCACCCGCGACGAGCAGCCCCTCCCCCTTCCCACTGTGGGGGTCCGTCACCGCCCTGCTCCTGGGGCGCTCACACCGCACCCGCAGCGAGACGAGCCTGCCACGCAAACCAACACCGGGCTGCAGACAAAAGGAGGGGCGGCCAGAAGTCCGGCCCCTCCAAAAGCCGCAGCCGAGGGGACACACTGGCAGCGATCAATTCCTCTCTTGTTAGAGCTCAGAGTGTCCCAGTGGCCAGTATAGATCCTGTCATTGGAAAACAAATCACGGGGCTGCGAGTGAGCCCCCGGGGCTGCGCTGCACACTCCTCCCCCAACGCTCAGGGCGGCCGCCCAGCAAACGGAATTCTGCCCTTCGCGCCCGCAGCCCGCCTTCATGTCTTTTTTTCCTATTCTGGCAACAACAGCAACAACGCAGGGCTTGCTCTGATTGTTATCAACCACCTGTGTCTGGTGGGACCGTTATATCCGCCCATGCAGGTCCCGGAGGGCGACCCCGCCCCCACCCCTCCTCCTGCCATTCCAAGATTTCTCAGAGCTTCCAACAAGGGAGTCTGTGGGAACTTGCTCCGCTTTGGACGTGGGTGGGATGCCAGGGCTTCTTTAATAAATGAACTTCACCAGCTCATGACTGTTCCCCCAGGAAGGCCATCTCAGAATGTGGGAACATACTTACATCCCTAAGGTAGTGCTCCATCCATTTAATGACATCTATGCCCCGGATTCTGTCCTCGAATAGATCAATCTAGAAGAGAAAGATATGAGGGGTCACAACACGCTGTCTCTAGACTCAGAGCAAGGGAAAACAGAAGAGATGAATCAACATCCACATCTAAAAATCTGTGCTGTAAGCACTAACCTCCCTGGGGCCTGTGGTTAGACTCCCATGTGGAAGCGGGCTGCCTTTGTTATGCTAATGCAGCAGGTCAGGTGTGGGGTTGGAGTCCACCCCTTCTGAGATATAAAAGAGACTGAACTAGGAAGCTGAGGAGAGGGAAGATAGAGGCCAAGACATGGATGCCTGGATCTGCAAGGAACCAGGAAGCGGAGGCTTTCTCCAGAGCCATCGGAGAGAAAGGCTTCTCTAGTGCCAGCACTGAGACCGGTGGTTCTCAGCCTTCCCAATGCCGGGACCCTTTCATACAGTTCTGCATCTTGTGGTGACCCCGAGCACAACATTATTCTCATTGCTACTTCATCCCTGTCATTTTGCTACCGTTATGAATCGGGTGACCCCTGTGAAAGGGTCGTTCGACCCCCCAAAGGGGTAGACACTCACAGGTTGAGAACCGCTGCCTTGTGAGAAAATAGCTCTCTGTTTGTTAAAGTCATGCCCTTGTGGTATTTCTGTCATAACACTATTAGATAACTGAGGCCCAATTCGGTACCAGGAATGGGGTGCTGCTCTGGCAGATGCCTCCAGGTTGTGGAAGCGGTTTTGGAACTGGGTAATGGGTAGAGGCTGAGGGAATTTTAAGGTGCCTAGTATTAAAAACTTAGATTGCTTTGCAGAGACTGTGGATGGAATTGAAGACTCGGAGGCCCCTCTGGTGAGGGCTCAGAAGGGAGAGGCGAGCTCTGGAAAAGCCTCTTTCATCTCAGAAAGCGCATATGGCATGGGCACCAGAGTGTTGCTAGAGATGTGGACATAAGCTATGCTTTGGTGAAGCCTTAAAAGGAAATGCTGAACATGTTGCTGAACAATGGAGCAAGGGTGATGCCGTTCTGTGCCGTGGCAAGGAATTTGTCTTAATTCTCTTCAAATGTTTGGTGGAAGGTAGGACTTGGGATGAACTTGGATATTTGGCTGAGGAGACTTCTAAGCAAGATCTTGAAGGGACTGTGGGGTTTCTCTTTGGTGCTTACAGTGAAACATAAAAGGAAAGGGTGGGTTTAAAACTGAAACCAGAACCAAGGACATGTGTTCTTATGTTCAACAAGGATCTGACGACGTTAAGCCTGTGATTGATGGGTCTAACCTACTACCACAGCAAAAGATCCATCATCTTAGACTGAAGGGGGCAGAGAAAGGGCGAAAGGGAGGAATGCCGTCTCCCGTTTGGAGGCAGCAAACAGGCCCGAGGAGGCACATCTGTTGTCTACCTTGTGCCTGTTCCATCGCTGTACTTTGAGAATAGATAGTTTATAGTCTAGATTTCACAGGTTCACAGATGCAGGGGAATTTGGCCTCAGGATGGAATACAGCTAACATTTCATTCATATTGATTCAATGATTCAGAAGTAATATGGTACTTGAAATTGATGTAAGATTTTCTGGGGTGACATGATGGAGTGAATTTGTTTGCATGTGGCAAGGCTATGAATTTGGGTTGAGCGGCAAAGGGTGGCGTGCTATGAATTCAATTATGTCCCTTGAAAATATGCATTGTAAATCCTAATCTCCACATCTGTTGTTGTAATCCCTTTTAGAAATGGGCTATCTTTGTTATGTTGATAAGACAGGACTGGTGGAGGGTGTGTCTCTCTTGAGATATAAGAGAAATTAAATTAAAATAAGCAAGAGAATCTGACATGGGGGAAGATCAGGGCAACCCACAAAGAGATCTCCAAAGAAAGAGACAAGGACCTTCCTCGGGAACCAAGAGCGTGAGGAAGGCCTCTCCTCGACTGGTGGTGCTCCTACACTGTGAGAAAATTAATTTGTTGATTAAACAGCATCAACCTGTGGTATTTCTGTTACAGCAGCACAAGGTAACAGATCCCGCTCCCATCGTATAGATTCTATATTGGGTTTCCTAGGATTTTAAAATCTTTACAGGCGTAGACAGCTCCTCTGGATTGGCTAGAGGATTTGAACTGCTGACCTTGCAGTTAGCAGTCTAATGTTTACCCGATAGCACTGACAGTACTAGTGCCTTTTTTTTTGCAGTGGGAAGCACATAGGTTTCAAAAACAAAATTCAATTTTCATAGAACGTTGCCTATTTCAACATGAGTACAGGTATTTAACTATTAAATGTCTATTAGAATATAGTGAGATATATCAACATGTGTGCATAGCTAGACAAAGAATAATTTTTTTTAAATCTGAATGATTCAGAGGAACATCAAGTTGGCTATAAGCTATTTACGTATTTGGAAAGGCAATAAAATTCTGCAACATTTTAATGGGTGTATTTTTGTTGAGATGTGGTGCTTTATTTGCACTGGGTCATTATTATATCAGGTCCAGTTTCTCTCTTTTTTCTTCTTCCAGTTTCAATCTATACATTTCAAAAGGATGATATAAAACCTGGAGCAAATCAGTTACCTTGATGGGGGGAAAGTTTATGATGAAAGTCAAAAAAGTAGAATACTTGGCACTTGAAAAGACTGATATTTAACATCAATCTTCAACAATATGGAGGGCAACTAGAAGAGGAGAAAAACCAATTGTTTTCTGTTTTATAGAAGACCAAATAAGAAACCCTTTGTGGGCTCAGGCTTTAACAGTCAAAGAGGTGTGTGTGTGTGTGTGTGTGTGTGTGTGTGTGTGTGTAAGCATTCTTCATTGTTAGAAGGATCTTGTACTGGAATGGGAGGTTAAGGGAGTAGATTGACTCTCTGTCCTTGAGTTGCAGTGATTTGATTCGGTCACATTGCTCCCAGATGAATTATATGAAATGTCCTGCTCCTGTTTAGGAAATGATAAATGCAAGTCTCAGCCATTCAGCAAGCTTCTATGTTCTCTGTGCTCCAGCCTCACCTCTATTCTTCCCACATACCCTCTCATCCCGCCTCCATGGGACTTCTGTAGCCTTGGCCAAAGGGGGAATCCTGCTCACACCTGACTCCAGTCCCCTTTCTCTCCCCATTGAATGACTTTCTTCACTTCAGCTCACTAACTCTACCCCTTTGTGACACCTTGTAGTACTGGAAAATGAATATAGTACTATAACATGCTTTCTACTGACATATGTACTCCATTACTCTTGTTAGAAGAAAAAGCATGTCTCCTTTAGGTCTGTCTTGTCTCCTCAACCTAATTTTGAGCTTCTCATGGAAAAGATCCTATCTGTGTGCTCTAAGCTATCAGACACAGAGGGCACAAAATGAGTTCAAGATTTGTTTCTTAACCGATAGAACATCAAAAATGGAATGGTCTTCCTTTGGGTGTAGAGGGCTCCTGGTTTGGTCAATGACGACATGCAGTAATCTTAAGAAAGATTTGCAGCTCTTTGTGACTACATGTGGTTACTAACCGGCTTTCTAAGGTGCCTGTAAGGAATAAAACGTGTTAACACTGAAAAGGCGTATCGAGTCTATTAACCCAGCACAACGGTTTTACTGGTTGAACTGGGAACCAATAAGATTCATGATTCATATTTTCATGATGATGATGATGGGATTCAATTATATTTTTCTTTAAGTCATTTCTGATATGACATGTGAAGAAATAAAAAGACATGAATACCAGGCATGGAGTAAATACTCCATACATGGTCGTCGGTACTACTAGCCCAGTTCCAGGAGGATCCTGCCCCGCTGGGTTGGAGAGCCAGCCCCTGTAGCACAGTGGTGTAGGCAGCACTTGACGGCTCACAGCACTTTAAACCCACCCGGTGGCTCTGTGGGCGAAAGCCCTGGCCACCTGCTTCCATGAAGATTACAGCCAAGAAAACCGAGGGGGCCGTTCGACTCTGTCCCATGGGAATGAACCCGGCAGCACCCAGCAACAGCTGCTGAGTCGGAGCCCACTGTGCGTGATTATCTTCCATGTGTTCCTCAGCTCTCTCCCAAAGTCCAAAGCCCCTGTCAGTCTCGCTTTTCACACAGTGCACCTCTTTGGATTCCTGTTACCTCTCCTCCCTCCTCTCTCGGACCTGTGGGTAGCAACAGCTGCCTACTTTAACTGTTCCAGGATATTGCACCCTTCCCAACAGAGTCCCTAAAAGCTTCCCACAGCTTTGCAAATGGCCCCTCTCTTAAAGTCTGTTACCCATTAATTTGATCGTGACACTGGAGGAATCGTCCTGTAGCAATAGACTAACTTAGCTGTCCAGACTGGGGCTCTCTGACTGTACAGAAGGTTTCATAATGATAAAGGTCAGGAGTTGGAGTCTTGGAAAGTCACGGGAGGAGTTCTACTCTGTCTTACAGATTGACTGTGAATCGGCATTGACTCGATGGCAGTGTGTTTGGTTTGGGGAGAATATACTCTGACTGTGGAAGTCATAACAACCTGGGCTCCTCTCTAGAGGACTCAAGATGCTTATTTGGGAAAATGATTATAAAAAAAAGTTAGGTCTTTTCTGAAATGTTGGCCTTAGATCTTGTCATGTGATTTTATGTCACTGTTGCTATACTATTTTCTTATCCTGGAAATGACCATGTGAAATGTTTGTCTTTAGATCGTCAGGAGGGAGAAAGACAGGGCTTTCTTCTCCAGTCTCGGGAACCTATAGGAATTTCTACCTGGCTCTATAGGGTCACTATGCATTGGCATCAACTCAGTGGCAGCGAGTTTGGTGGTTGTTTTTTTTAATATGGTCATGAAGTTGGATTGTGCGTGTCTTTACTTATTTATTCAACTTTCAGACACTCCTAGTTAGAAAAAAGAATGACAGGATAAAGGAAAATGTAAATATAAACTTACGTTAAACAATAAGTAATCTTTACATTTTATAATAGGCTACCAAGTGCCCCCTCTTGATCTTTCAAAATTCTCTCCCATTCATTGATATCCCCTCTCGGTGTTCCCCTCTGCAGACTTCACTGTCACCCAGGACCCAGAGAAGGCCGCTGGGAAAGCAAACAAGTGAGCGCCGTGTGTGAGGAAAGTCAGTCGCTGGAGCAGCCTCCAGTGGTATTTTGTCATCCTAACTTTCCAGTCACATGACTTTAAGCTGTGTTGTTTCAAGGGACTGCAGCAGGACAGGAGGGTGGGCTCTGCTTTCTGACATTTCTTGGCCCCAGATCTGAGTCCACAGAGCTGAGGGAAATCTACCTGGCCTTGAAATAGAGCAGACCAGCGAGAAGCTGCCCTGCGAGGAGCGGCCTGGATCCCGGGCAAGCCAGGCTGCCGCGTGGGCTTTAGCTAGCTCCAGGAGCCTGGAATTGGATTCTCAAGGGACCGAACCCCCAAGCCCCGCGCAGAACAAAAGGGCCGTGCAAAATGATCCCTTGGCTCTGGTGCAGCAGACAGCTTCCAAATCACAAGGAAGTACAACCCAAACAGGTCCCACTGGGGGAAAAGGTACAAGGTTCAACGGGAGTCAGGCTCCTCGGGCCAGCGCCTGCTGCTTGTGGGGTCTTGGTGTTCAGAATCTCTCGGGGTCACCTCAGAAATCTTACAAGAAGAAAAATACTAGCGACTCTAGCTAGTTTAAAACCAAGGGGAAAAAATGACCTAAATCCATAACCATTAAGTTTTCATAATCATGTCAAGTAATATAGTTCAAAACAGCAACAGCTGTTTATACTTTCATTTCCTGTTGTTTGTTTTCATTGTTAGTCACTTTAACTGTTTGGGTTCTCTTTCTGGATAAAGTACTCACTGCGGTTTGAAAGCCATTCACCAACAGAAAGTTGACAAATTTCACCACCTCCATGGCTGTGTCCATAGAATATGTAATAAAGACTTTCCCTAAAAGAGATTGTTCACATGTATTAGAAATGAGTGAAGTGATTCGAGGCTAACCAGCCCTTCGGAGAGGCATGCAGTGTCTTTTGTGCTCCAAGAATAATAGAGGGGAACCTGGGCTGGGGGCAGTTTGTCTAGGAACTTCCGTCCTCCGCGGTGCAGGTTCTGCAATTGGATTGCTGTCCTCAGAACATAGCTCCTCAGAGTCGAGGGGGCCAGGGGTCTGTCCATCGGAATGCTGACTGCTCAGGGTAAGGGGAAAAACGGGGCATATGGGAGCTCTCCAGGCTGGGAGACAAGCTGGAGAGATCTGAAAAACCACATGATGCTCTAACAAAAATCCACCACCCAGAACTTGTGGGTCCCTAAGATCAGACCACCATCTGGTTTCCTAGAGCCACTTGGCACCATGCCCAAGGAACACAGCTTGCCAAAGAGGCAGACATGCTCCAGGAGACCCACAGGGCCACCCAGCAGTGTCCTCTTTTGATCTGGTGATGATGTTCTCTGTGGCATTGGAACGTCCGCTTGACTAGACCCAGGGAGGGAGGGGGGTGGGCTTGGGCAGGGGAAGGCGGGGGAGGAAAGAGCAGGAAGTTGGGGTAGACTGCAGCGCCACTCAAAATTGTTAGTCGGCACTTCAGCTTCTTAAGGGAGAGGCTCCACCGCGGGGCATTGACACCCTCATGACGCCTCACGGTGCCTAGGTCAGCTGAGAGCGCAGACAGTAAGGGGCAGACAAGTTTAGCTCAGGCAAAACAAGAACCAATGTTTTTTCAGGCGAAAGGCCTCAGAGGCAGTATCGCGCCAGCAATGCAAACCGAGAGGGAAATCCTGTCTGCGTTGATTTTGATTGAGGAATGGACTGGCTAGGTCTCAGGAAGTTCCTGGGGCAGAGGGTTGGAAAAGAAAGGAGGCTTGGAGGGAAAATAGGCATTTGTATGAACAAGGAGGCTTCAAAAAGTTGTGGGAAGGTGAGACGAAAAGACAATGGCATTTTCCCATGAACGTTTTGAAGCTCTCCTACCCAGCTCTGCTTGGCTCTCAAATAGAAGTCTGTCCAATGCTCTGATAGGACTGTTTTGGCAGCCAGCATATTGATGACACTCAATTTTATTCTCTATACCTAATATACAAGCAACTCCCGTGGAAGTATTCTCAGGACTGCCACTGTAGATTGGGGTTTTACTACAGGGCTTACCACCTACAGTGTGCTGTCTGTCACCAAGAGCTCTGGATGGAGGCATAGTGGTCACCTACTGCTGCTAAGCTAACTCCAAGGTCAGCAGTTCAAAACCACTAGCCACTCTGTGTGGAAAAGATGGGGCTTTCTGCTCCCATAAAAAGTTACAGTCTGAGAAACCAGCAGGGGCAGTTTCTACCCTGTCCTGTGAGGCCACTGTGACTCAGCATCGACTTGATGGTAGTGAGTTGGCTTCTTTTTGTTGTTAGTTTCACAGTGGTGCTGTCAGGTAAGCATTGGACTGCTAGCCACAGGGTTGATGGTTCAAACCCACCAGCCACTGTGAGGGGAAACGGTAAGTCGATCTACTCAGGAAAAGATGTGCAGCCTTGGACACTCTGTATAGAGTCGTCAGGAATCATAATTGACTCAGTGGCAAAAACTAACACACTCAGAAACCTCCCAGCTGTTGTGTCAATTCTGGTTCACAGCCACCTCACAGGACAAGGTAGAACTGCTCCTGTAACTCTTCATGGGAATAGAAAACCTCATCATTTCCTGAGGAGCAGCTGGCGGTTTTGAACTGCTGACCTTGATGTGAGCAGTCTACGGTATAATCCACTCTGCCACCAGGACTCCCAGACTCGGTAACAGTGGGGACTGATTTGATCCTATATGTAGTAATATCCGTTCTCTAGAAGAGTTCAAATTTAAAACACAGGGTTTTGAAAGAACTTTGGGGGTGGGGAGGGACAGTAAATGAAGAGCAACAATGACTCGTGGTCATAGAAGTCTTTCAGAGTTATGAATGACTAGAGCACAGGTCTTCCAGCAACCAAGGCTGGTTTCGGAGCGGTGCGGGGATCGGGCAGGGGTCTGATAGGATTGTCGGAGCTTTTCTAGCAAGCACAGCAGAACATAACCGTTTCACAAGTGGTGGCTGCTTTCAAAGGGTTTCTGGAACTGACTTTCCTGACTGACCTTAATCTGTGACCATTTGGTGCTATTTCAACTTTTCTGGTTCTGACTGCAAAACGTGGAAAACGAATCACCACCTGACACTTCTTTGGAGCCAGCTTTACATAAAAGGCTGAGTTTGCGTTAGGTTGTGAAGCAGTACAGAGAATGAGAGAGCATCTTTCTTCCAAACAAGATTGCTCCTTCCTACAGGAAACGGCCTGGTGCTTGATGGCTGCTGCTGAATTATGGTGAGACTCGAGGTCTCTGGATAACACCACATGGTCGCCAAGGCCACTCAAGAGCAGCATGTGGAGCGGGGACTGAACGAGTGAGTTGTCGGTTGATGGAGCGCCTGTCGGAGAAAATCTAGTGGTAAGCACATTGTGAGTGTTACTGGGAGTTTCAGACTCTCTAAGCACACTTATTCAAAAGTGCGGGCTATTTTTATTGAAAATCAAAAGCTAGAAAATAAATTTTATTTCACAAAATTAAAGATGAATGATACTCAGGTCCTCACCAATTTGAAGACCTAGCCAGGAGGCAAAAACAATATAAGAAACAACTTACGTAATTCTTCTGGCAAATTGCTTGTTTTCAGAGTTCCTCTGGCTGGAGGGTTACTAGGGGGTCTGGGGACCGCAGCTGAGGACTGAGCATGGGGACCCTGGGGTCTCAGGTCTGCAGGACGCTCCAATGAGTGCTCAAGAGCTCCAGCTCTGTTCCGTGTCTGGTAATACAGCTGGTCCCTGGAAAGGCACATGCCGACAGTCAGCTTTCATTTCTTATGAAGACAGACCGCGAAGCACAAAAATCCTTTTAAGAAGCCTTAAAAGTGCGCCTTCTTCTTTGGCTGCCACTTTGAGAAGGAGGGACCCGTAGAGGCCCATGGAATGTTAGCAGCAGGGGCCTGTGCGAAGGGGTCAACAGAGGGGACCGGATTTGGTTTCCCAATTTAAGCACAGTCGTCCAATTTGGAAAATACAGTCTCCACCCAACAGAGTTACACCTCCACCATACAGGCAGACCTCAGAGATGCTGAAGGCTCAGTTCCAGGCCACGGGAGTAAAGGGAATATTGCAATAGAACAAGCCACGCAATTTTGTTGTTGTTGTTGTTTTCCAATTGCACATAAAAGTTCTGTTGACATTGAACGAGTCCAGCTAGTATGCAACAGCATGATGGAAAAGTGTGAAATACTGTGGGAGTTGCCAAAATAGAATGCAAAGACATGGAGCAGGCACATGCTGTTGGAAAAACGGTGCCAGCAGTCTTGCTCGACGCAAGGTTGCCACAAATTTCAATTTTTTCCCCTAAACCCACAATAAAACCCTTGTAAGAAATTAAGTATTCCCATAATGGGAGGGGGGGGGGACACCCAAAGGTTGGTGCTATAGATAATGGCAGAAACAGTTAACTATAGACCAAAAGACAAAAGAGGTCATGCACTTTCAAAGTATGATATTGGTAATATGTGAATAAAAACGTGATTTCCAATATCCTTTAGCTACGTTTTATTGTATAGCATCTCGGGAACATTCTGCTGAAATAGTCCAACAGATTTATGTCTGGTATTTGGGAGGCCGTAGGGAAGAAGCGCTTCCCTGCAAGCACTGTCACAAGGGGCTGAGTTTTCTGCAGGAAGACTCTCGGCATCATGCGTGTCAAGCGCAGGGCGTAGGGCATCCACTGGGGCCAGTACACTTCTAGCAGGCTCCTTCTGGAAGGGCTCTGGGCCCAACAGCGATCGTGATGCCAACAGCAACTTCCTGCTTCCGGACTGTACTGTGGCATTGGGACCTGGGCTCAAGAGTTCCAGGGCTGGGTTTTCAATCCTCCACCTTCCTGACTGGGACAGAGGAGCTATCTTCTTTGGTTATCCGGTTCTGTAGTGTTGCTTTGGGATTATCTCTAGAAGACCAACCCAAAGCTCATTCCTCCAGCCACCAACAACCTTGTAAGTACTCAATTCCTTATCTTTAACCCCATTTTGCTTAAAATAGTGATAATTATTTTCCTGTTTTTTATAACTGGATCCTAACTGATGGGAGGCTGGACTCAAACTGTATTGGTAATATTTCATTTCTGATTTTAGAATCTGAAGCAAATGTGGCAATATTCACATTTTTTAAAATCTAGGTAATAAGAACATAGCTATTTGAAGTTTTTGTGTGGTTGAAATGCTTTGATATTATACATGTTAGAAATGTGTTCTTATTGTAAAATCTATATATGGTTGCTCTGCATGATTTTAAAGATGGTTGGTTGTACTTTCATATTTTCCCCAAATGAGTAGTAAAAAATTCTGAAAGTCTTATATATAAGATTTAAAATAATTCAGAACCTTAACTATATTTTATTTTCTAATATGAATGTTTCAGGAGGCTGTTTTATTTTATTTTATAATTAATATAGAGGAGGCAATCTACAAAATAAGCCTAATCTATAAGGGAGCTTTTCCCAACAAATTTCTTTATGTCCAGAGGTCCTTACTTATCAGAAAAGGCAAGTGGGTGTCCCCTTGATAAAGAAAGGTTAAGATCCTGATGATATTTTTTAGACTTCATTTTGAAAACCCATCTTACAGGTTTTGATGAAAGGGTAAACTTTCTGCATTCTTCTTTAAAATAATCAATCAAAGGAGGATTATCTTCGTCATCTAAAGTTATTTTTCATTATCCTAAAATGATGAAACAAATCCACAGAGAACTTAACCGGCTTAGGTTGGTGTTACACAACCAATTACTCTGTATTACCTTTGCAACTCCTCCATAAATCTGAAATGCTTTCAAAACAAAAACTTCTTCTCTAAAAAAGTACTGTTGCCTCCCTTCTTCAATACTAACCGTATTTTATGACGATGCCTAAAATCTATTTTCTTGGGATTTTAGAGATTTTCTCTGCAGGAGTGTGTATCCTGCTAGAAAAGCTTTTTTTTCTTTCTTTTCTTTTCATTCCATTTTAAAGGACATGCATTTTGTTTTTCTTTAAAGTAAAGGGTCTGGGAATAAAAAGTTGAATGACCCCTGTGGTCTTTTGAGTAGCCTGGACAGAAGGTGTGTGCTTTCTCTACCCTGGTCAATAAAGAAGGCTTCCTTCCTTTTAATAACATTTTTTAGCTTATTAGCATTTTCTGTATTTCTGAAAGATCCACATTAATAGACCCTTCACAACCCATTCCTTTCTAAAGAACAACATATTTTTCATTTCAGTGGGATATAAAGGTTGCATTTAAGAAAAAGCAAACATTCATCTACAGTAGTGGTTCTCAACCTGTGGTCTCAACCCCTTTGGGGGTTCAACAACCCTTTCACAGGGTCGCCTAAGACCATCAGAAAACACATATTTCTGATGGTCTTAGGAACCAAGATACCGCCCCTCTATCCGTCTCCAGATGGGCCCCCCCACATATGAGTACCTGGTGTGAAGACTGTTACCCGTGTTACACCATGCTTCAAGAGAAAATTTCATTTATTTGTCATTAGAAATATTTCACAATCTATAATTCCATATTGTTTTTGTGATTAATCACTATGCTTTAATTATGTTCAATTTGTAACAATGAAAATACATTCTGTATATCAGATATTTACATGACAATTCATAACAGTAGCAAAATTACAGTTATGAAGTAACATCGATAATAATTTTATGGTTGGGAGGTCACCACAACATAAGGAACTGAATTAAAGGGTCATGGCATTAGGAAGGTTGAGAACCACTGACCTATAGGTTACCCCCCACTATCCGAAAGTAGCACATTCCCATAAAACTTCCCATGATTCCAAATGGAAGATGCAATTACCATGTGTGTTAGTCCCTGTAGACTAGAGAAACAAATTCATAGACACTCATATGTATATAAGAGAGAGTTTATATAAAAGAGCACTTGTATATTGAGAAAACATCCCAGCCCAGTCCAGATCAAGTCCATACGTCTGATATCAGCCCATATGTTGATACTAGTCCATAAATTCCTCTTTAGACTCACACAGCCATGCAATGCTGCTGAATGCAGGAAGAGCACAGGCCGGTGGGTAGGAAGTCGTGTGGATCTAGTGGTGTAGTAAGCATCTCAGTGCTGATAGGGGTCTCCACGTGGCTCCTTCAGCGCCAGCACAGCTCCATGTGTCTTTGTCCATAGGAATGTCTAGCACGGAGTGAACCTGTGTCCCGCCTCCAGCGAGCTGGTTATCTACTTAGCGTCTCCAAATGAGGTCATCAAGCTGCAACCTGATTGACAGGCTAAACTCCACCCCTTCACTCTTAAGTCTCAAATTGACAACAGGTTATGTAAAAAAAATTGAACATCCTCTGACCCTCCTTCTCCTCAGCCCAAATAACCTACTGTGGGAAGCCGCAGCTCTCGCCGCCATTACAAGATGGCGCCGGGCAGTCAGGGCGGTGGCCCAGTTAAGTGGCAAACAACCACTTAGAGCATGCGCACTGCTTAGATGACGTAGTCATAACTCCACCCTGGAGTATGCTAATAAGGGTTCTGGCGAACGCACCAATCAATGCACAGCACGTCCCCATAGAGCGCATATAAGCAGCAGTAGTTTGGGGCTTCGGGGTCTTTTTCCGCATCTGCAAATCGAACCCGCATTAAACGCCTGTGGAAGAATCCTGTTGTGGCGAGTCCTTCTTGCTGGCAAGACTGAGCGCGCGACAACCTACCAAATAACACATAAGACCTAAGCTAACACAAACACATAGTGTTCGCTGACCTGGTTTTGAGTTATGCTGAGTGTAGCTCCCGGGGGAGGAGCTTGGCAAAGCCAGTCTCCTTGCTCCGAGTGCATGTAACAACTTGCTGCAAAGCAAACACTGAACACGAGTTTCACGTTTCTCTGTTCTTCGGAGGGTTTTTGGCAGGAGAGACGAGTGTGAAGTGAAAGCTCAATTCTTCATTGCATTTCTCCCTATCAGCACAGATACTAATGTCGTTCTCTTTGTTCAAAGGGAAGTGGCATGGAGCGAACTTTCAAAGAGCGGGGGCTACCTGTATTCTCTTACCAAGTTGTCAGGAATTAGGGGGTCCTTCTTCCTGTGTGGGGGTCCTGGTGGCGAAGTGGTAATGTGTTGGGCTGCTTAATCTGCAAGGTCAGCAGTTCAAAAGCACTACCCTTCCCACTTGGGAGAAAGACTGACTTTCTATTCCCATAAAGAATCAGTCTCAAAACTCATAGGCAGTTCTACCTTGTCTTACAGGGTTGACTTGATTGTAGTGAAGACTGTTTTTCTTGTTTGGCTTTGTTCCCATTTCTGTTAGCTCCATAAACTTTAAGAAGCAAAGAAAAACTTGACCAAGAGTCAAAAGAGGACAATGGGGAGGAAAAGATTATAAGAGTGTTAAAAATAATAAAACCAAAGTAATGAAAAACCAGAATTGCCTTTCTGGAAGAAGACATAAGAGAGTGACTTAATAGTGGAGCTCAACACGTCTTCATGTTTTTATTACAAAAGAAAATATCAGGTTATTTTTTTATTTCCATTGAGAATTTACTGAATTTTTCAGAAATTAAGTAAGAAATGAGTTTAAACAGTACCAGAACTAGGGAGAATAGAACTTCCCCACCATGGGAGGCAGTCATCAGTAAACATAAAAGGCCAAGTGCCAGGGATGCAAAAAGAATCTTTCCTTTAAGAGAATGTAGACTAGACACTGGTGGCTCTATAGGTCTTGCTGCAGAGATACCTATCCACCAGCCTTCATTTCCTCCTGACCTGAACAGTCTACAGCAGCCATTCCACCACGCCTTGGTCCACTAGCCTGGTAGCAACCCTAAACAGAGTTCTGACACCACTTGGTAGGATTGGCATCATTCCTTTTCATGTGAAAAGTATCTACGCACACCTGCCAGGTGGCCCCGCTGTACTTACTCATGCCTTGGAGACCCTGGGGAGGAGTCATCTCTTTGTGCTGGCCTCTCTTCTTGGTCCCGACTGCTGGGACAGTGCAGAAGGACCTTCTGCACAGGAGGAAGGCCTCGCACACTGCCTCCAGGTAGGGGCTGCCCAGGTCGAGCTGGCTGGACCACTTGTTGGTAGGCCGCCCGAGGGTAGTCGTGGCCATCTGCAGATTAAAGCCATAGAGAAATGGGGAGGATCAGCCCTCGGGTTCTGTGTGAGGGGAGGTACGCCCTGGCCCGTTGGTCTAGAAACCAGTGGACGGTTCCAGCTATCAGAAGAATGGCGAAAAGACCAATATTGAGTCCTCTATACCTTCCTTGCATGGCGCCACGCAGACATGGGGTGGGGGTCACAGACAAGCGGATAGGAGATTCGTATTCGAGCGGTTAACAAGCACCAGCCTCTTGGCGCGCTTCTAAAGTCAGCACGAGCAGACCCCAGGGCAGCTAGAAGACGGCAAGGCAAAGGCCAGTGGGAACTGCTGTGAATGTGGCTGGGGAGGCCCAGGAGCCCCCCAGAAGGGGCTGAAGTGTTGAGGGACTGCAGCGAAAAGGGTGGGGATTTCGCTTCAGGGTGAGCCCAGCTTATGAGGCAATCGGAAAGCCCCGTGTGGGTAACCCCTCTTCCTCCAAAGTGAACCTTGAGCACCTCCGGACATGCCAGCACTGCCATGCTGCCCAGGCCAGAAGTCAGGGGATCCGGGTGGCAGGGAGAGTTAGCACAGGGAGGAGCCTTCACCAAAGTCCATCCCCACCACCTCTACCCCCCACACCCACACCCAATTGTGCATGTGTTGTTTTTTACTAATCATAAAAGTAATCATCAACTCTGCCGTAGAATACATGCAGTTGTCCAGTGAGGTAGTGGGAGAAAACTAGCAAGCACGCTGCAGTCGCGGTAGATCGGGCCCCAGACGGAGAGGGTAAGAATGCTGGTGAGGAATTTGATTTAACAAACAGCGAAGTTGCCGGGGAAGAGGTCGATGAGTGGTGGCCTCAAAGTACAGACCAGAAGACAAGTAATGTGCATGTTTACCAGTTGGGCTGCCTCCACGTCCTCACTGCCCAGAGTGCGGAAACTTAGCTGGGTGGTCCTGGAAATGTGCCCAACTCCGTCCCCAGTGCCTGGAGTCAACAGAGTGTCTGCTTTGGCTCTCTGCTACCAGCTAGGTCTCTCCGGTTCTGACTCATAGCAGCCCTGTGCACAACAGGTGGAGACACTGCCCAGCCCCGCGCCGTCCTCACAGCTGTCCTGACTGAGCCTCCCTGGTCCAATGACAGGTCCCTCCAACCCAAGGTTCTTCGGCCCAGGACCTTGGCCTGGCCACGATGGCTCTCAGGGCATAAGGATGAGGATCCAGCTGGGCCTGTCCCAGCACCTGCAGCTGTGAGGCAGAGGCGGGAAACAGGCTCACAAGGACCTCCATGGGCTAAAGCAGCGGTTCTCAACCTGGGGATCGAACAACACCTTCTCAGGGGTCACCCGATTCATAGCAGTAGCAAACTGACAGTGATGAGTGGCAACGAAAAGAATATTATGGTTGGGGGATCACCACAACATGAGGCCCTGTATGAACGGGCCGCGCCATGAGGAAGGTGGAGAACCACTGGGCTGGGGTAAAATATGCAACACAGATCCATTCTCCTACAGCTCTCGTCGGCTGCTAGCAGGACAACTGAGCAGGCCACGGTGGCAGCTCCTCTTCCCAGCAGCCATCAGGTCACCAAGCAGGGGCCAGCCCTTGTTTGTTGTGGTTTGGTGAACATAGACACAGCAAACACCATCTCAGCGGTCTCCACGTGTTCACCTCAACAACCTCGATCGCATTCTCAAGTTGGGCACCCGTGCTCACCAGCCTGCCCCACACTGTCCGGCCAGGGACCCAAACTCAGTCCATAACCTGTGCTGTCTGCTGTCATCTCTCTGCTCTCACACAGATGATTCCTTACGAGCACGATGCTCAAGGAGACACACTTTCTTTGCCAAGATAAGGTGGCTCTTTGTTTTGTTTCTCAGTTCCAAGATGACTGCATGAGATCCTTTCGCTCCCTCACCCTGCGGATTTCCCCTCCTCCACGCTCTCTAGTTCACTATAGCCAGTGTGACCCAGCCTCTTTTCTTCTATCTCCAACATCACAACGGTCACCTGTGATGCTAGCAATTACTTCGTACAGCCCTTCTGGCCACATGACTCCCACCAAATGACTCCGTAGGACTGGGCAACTGTGAGGGCCATGTGGCCCACCCAAGGGACAGGTTCGATTGCTGATGCTGTCGTAGTTGCTGTCCGGTCAGTTCTGAATCAGAGCAACCCTATGGGCAACAGAAGGAAACACTGCCCAGTCCCGGGCCATCCTCACAATTATGGTGATTGGACCTCATTTTTGCAACCACTGTATCAATCCATCTCCTTGTGGGCCTTCCTTTTATTCATTCCCCTTCTACTTTGCCAAGAATGACGTCCTTGTCCAGGGACTGGTCTCCCCCCTAACATGTCCAAAACATCTGAGACCAAGAGGAGCATTCTGGTGGAACTTCTGCCAATACAGATCTGTTTTTTCTTTTGGCAGTCCATGGTATTTCAATATTCTTCGTCAGTACTATCATTTAAATACATCAATTTTTCCTCAGTCCTCCTTAGTCAATGTCCAACTTTCATAAACATATGAGGCTACTGAAAATACCATGGCTTGGGTCAGGGGCATCTTAGTCCTCAAAGTAACATCCTTGCTTTTCAACACTTAAAGTGGTCTTGCGCAGCAGATTTACCTAATGCAAGGGGTCAACGGGTGAATGCTTCCAGTTTCTCATCAGCTTGTTGAAAAATTTCCATTGGTATTCCATCAATTCCCAGAGCCTTGTTTTGGGCTAATACTTTCAATGCAGCTGGAACTTCACCCTTCAGTACCAGTGGTTCTTGCTCAGATGCCGTCTCCTGGAATGCTGGAATGGTGACCCGTTCTTTTAGGTGCAGCGCCTCTGTGTAGTCCTTCCATCTTCTTTTGGTGCGTCCTGCATCATTCAATGTTTTGCCTATAGAATCCTTCAAGATTGCAACTGGAGTCTTGAATTTTTTCTGGAGCTCTTTCAGTTTAATAGATGCTGAGTGTGTTCTTCCTTTTCGGTTTTCTAAAATTCTAAGTCTTTTCACATTTCCTTATAATATTTTACTTTGTCTTCTTGAGCTGCCTTTTGAAATCTTCTGTGGCTCTTTGACTTCATCGTTTCTTCCATTTGCCTTCGCTCCTCTCTGATTAGGAGCACGGTTCTGATTCTCTTCGGATACCCATTTTTCTTTCTTTCATTTCTTTTAAATGACCTTTTGCTTTCTTCCTGAAGGTTGGTCTTGATGTCCTCCCACAATTCATCTGATCTTCTGCCATTGATGTTTAATGCATCAAATCTGGTCTTGGGTTGTTCTTGAAATTTGCGTGGGATAGACTTGAGGTTGTATTTCGGCTCTCATGGACTGGTTTTAATTTTCTTCAGCTTCAACCTGAACTTATATATGAGCAATTCAATTGATGGTCTGTTCCACAGTTGGCTGCTTTTAGCTGCTGATCTTGAGCTTCTCCATCATCTCTTCCCACAGCTGTAATCCGTTTGATTTCCGTTGATTCCATCTGTAGAAGCCCGTGTGCATAATTGCCTTTTGTGTTGTTGAAGAAAGGTATTTGCAGAATTCTACTATTTGATCTCCATCTTCATTTTCATCGTCATGACCATATTTTCAACAACTGTTGCTTTCTTTGTTTCCAACTTTTGCATTCCGGTTGTCAATAATTATCAATGCATCCTGATTGCATGTTTGACCGATTTGAGACTGAAGTCGCTGCTAGAATGCTTCCATTTCATCATCACTTGCTTCCGTGGTTGGTGCATACATTTGAAGAATAGTTGTATCGATTGGGTTTCCTTGTCTGCAGACACACATTATCTTATCATAGACAGCATTGAACTTCAACACGAATCTTGAAATCTCCTCCTTGCTGATGAATGCAATGCCGTTCTCTTGAATTGGTTATCTCTGGCACAGTAAACCATATGATTTCGGATTCAAAATGGTCAATACCAGTCCATTTCAGCTCATTGTATCTGGAATAACAATTCTTATGCTTTCCAGTTCATGTTTAACCATTTCCAGTCGTCCTGGATTCATCCTTTATACATTCCGAGTTCCAATCATGAATTGATGTTTGTGGCACTGTCTTCTCCTCGCTGTTGTGCCCCATCAGGAAAGAAAGGTCCCTCTGGCCTTGCTCCCTCAGGCTGAATTCCATGCATGTCATTATAGTCCACTCTGTTTTAAGAAGACAGCTCTTCCTCAGCTATATTTTGAGTACCTTCTAACCTGAGGTCAAGAAAGACGAGGTTTCTACTCCCGTAAAGAGTTATCATCTCAGACACCCAGAGGGGCAGGTCTACCCTGTCCTGGAGGGTCCCTATGACTAGACATGGGCTCAATAGCACTGAGCTTGGCTTGCTCGCTCATCTTCTGGCAGCCTTTCTGACAATGTTCTACTCGTTAGGTTGTCAGTAACTGACAATGTGTTGATGCTGTCATAGGGTCTTCAGTGACCAATTCCCCTGAAGTGGAGAGCCTAGTCCTTCTGCACAGTCTGGTCTTGGTCTAATTCCCCTGAAGTGGACAGCCTAGTCCTTCTGCACAGTCTGGTCTTGGTCTGGACACTCTGCTGAAATGGTGCCCTGTGGTGACCCGGCTGCTAGTTGAAAAGCCAGTGGCATGGCTTTCAGCATTCGAGCAGTGCACAGGCCACCACAGACAAGAGGTGAGGTTAAAAGAGGGCAGATGCCAACTCCATGCCATTTTTACAACCCCACATCAGGGATGTTGAGCTTGTCCTCTCTGCCCAGAATGTTCTTGCCCTAGATCTTTACATCCCAAACTCTTACCAGTCAGGTCTCAGCTTAAATATCACTGCTCCACCACCATTCACTCTACCTGTCCTCCGGTTTCACTCTCTTCGCAGTACTCACCCTGAGTCTGTACATGTAGCAGGACTCCTACTTTCTTGTCAACACACTCTCTGCCTTCCTTAGGAGACTAGAAGCTCGATGAAAGCAGGATCTTGTCTGCACACCACTGCATTTCCAGCATAGGCCTGACACACAGCAGATGCTCAATAAACATTCGGTGAACGCTGAACAGTCACCAAGCCAACTGAACACACATATAAAAGGAGAAGTCATTCAGAACGGCCTGGCCTACTGACTACTTCTTTAATCTTCTGAGCTGTCTACTTCTCATCTGCTGTCTATTTGGTGGGTTTTTTTTATCGACATCTCCTTCCAGAAGGCAGAAAGGAGGGGAAGACAGGGTAAAAGAGGAGAAAATTTTGTCAGTGCCCTGGAAAAGCTTTTGCAAGAAAAGAGCTAAAAGTAATGCAAGTGATGCTTTTAATGCTTGGAACCATTTTTGCTTTCCATATCCATTAATGAGCGGCTAATAATGTTTTGTTTGCTTTAAAAGGACTAGCAAGCTCTAATCACCGGGTTTGTTTCTTTTCCAGAAAGCGGATGTTAGTGCTATTAATCAAAAGCCTTTGAATCAAGGTCATATGATTTTTAACAGATTACTTCTCACACAACATGTTTTTGTCTCATAGCAACAAACCATGCCATGAAAATCACTAAGGCATGTGGCTAAGTGTTTGATTAGCTGTGACTTTCCAATCTGAGATGGCCACCTGTGGTAAAAAGCTACGCTGGCTTATGTGAGCCAATGAAAATGATTTTTAAAATCATGGTGCTGACAGTACCATCCTCCGTGCTGTCCTTCGATGGCTGAGGACAAAGAAAGGATCGATCCAAACGCACTGTCCCTGTTTATGGAAAATGCTCATCAGGTAAATGAATACTTTTTCAATGTGCAAATTGTAACGGTCCCTTCCCAGTCTTGTGCCCGGGACTTGCTAGTTTAATTGGCTAACATTTAGTGAACACTCACTACATACCATATCCTAAAGTCCTTATTCAGGATAACAGAGCTCAGTATTCTGTTTTCGTAAAGAACTTTAGTGTTGGTGGCTCACTGGTAGAATCCACCCCTTCTGTGCTGGAGGCCTAGGCTTCATTCCTGGATAATGCCCCTCCTGAATAGCCACCACCCGTCCGTGGACACGCCACATTGCTATTATGCTGACCTGGTTTCAGCCAAGCTTTCACCGACACAGCGTACTTACTTCTGACAACCAGCCAGTGAAAACTCTGTATCCCGACGGTCTGATCTCACTAGATGCCAGCTAACAACAACAAAGTCAGCTTGGTTGGTCAGAATAAAACATTCTCTGCCATAGCTGTCCCAGCCTTTGTTTTTATAGCCTATCACTCCCGCTTATGTAACCTGCGCTTGCCCTGCTGGCTTGCTCTTTGGTACCTCGACTACGTCTAGCCCTCTTGCCTATTCTGCAACCCCTGTTGCTCATCACCTGTGGTCACTTGCCTGGCTCTTTCTCACCCTTCCCCTTTGAGCTCAGGTGTCAGACCCTCAAAGAGGACTTCTCTGGTCACTTTATTGATGCCCATAACCCTACCTAGTTATTCCCTGCGTGGCACTAAGCTCTCCTTGCGATTGCTGGTTTTGAGGTATCTGTGTCCCCACTAGGCTTTGAGGAGCCCTTGTAGCACAGTGCTGACAAGTGGGGCTGCTCACCACACGGTCGCCAGCTGCTCCGTGGCAGAAAGACAGGGCATTTTAATCCTTTAGCGCAGTGGTTCTCCACCAACCTTCCTAACGCTGCGACCCTTTAATACAGCTCCTCATGTGGCGGTGACCCCTAACCATAAAATTATTCTCGTTGCTACTTCAAAACTGTCATTTTCTACTGTTATGAATCATAGTGTAAATATCTCATATCCAGGATGTATTAGGCGACCCCTGTGAAAGGGTCATTTGACCCCCAAAGGGGTTGTGACCCCCAGGTTGAGAACCACTGCTATAGAGCGTTAACAGTTTTGCAAACTCACAGGGCGGTTCTACCCTGTCCTGTCCGGCCGCTGTGAGGTGGAGCTGTCGGGTTTGTTGTACTAGACTGCATTCCATGAAGACCAGGGCCTGGGGGTTGTGCTCACCATGGTGCACCCAGTGCCTCGCATAGCACCTGGCAGATAGTTGTTAAATAAGTGGACAAACGAACAAACAGATTCTACTTCCAAACTCCCTCCTTCCCTCCCCTCTCACATGCGACAATCTTGTTGTTTATTGCCCCGACATCAATCTCGACTCATTTTGACCCCATGTGGGAGAGTGGCCTTACCCCCCAGAGTTTTCTCAGCTGTAATCTTTATGGGAGCAGATCACCAGGCCTTACCCACGCCTCGCATCTGAGTGCTTTGCCAGTGTAGCACCTGAGCTCCTTGTCAGGCCATTAGAGGTGGCTTGACATTACAAAGGTTCTGCTCATGATTGACAAGGACTCCTTTTCCCAATCAATAGAAAGTCATTTTTGTTTCGTTTTGTTCAATGACTACCATTGAGCCTCTACAGCTTGGGACTTAGTGAACAAAGATAACTAGGATGCAGTTCCCTGGAGCAGCTCAAATTAACTGGAGAGAGAGCGAGAGAATCTGTGGGTGTCTGTTTTTAAACACAGCCCCCCACTAGTGAGTGTGAGAAGAGGAGGCGTGTAAGTCAACACCCACCTACGTGGTCGACTTAAGACTCACTCGGTAAAAATACCCTCCTTGCTGGCTGCTCCCCCGGTGCCTAGAACTCCATCGGGGACTGCGCTCCGTAGCAGAGGCGGAGTGGAAGGTGGGCGATGCGACAGACAACTGACGCGTCAGCGTGATCCTGGAGGCAGTGTTCTTCTGAAAGCCGAAGTGCGGGCTGTGCCCAGTCAGAGACGGTGCCCGGCGCAGGCTGGTCTCAGCGCAGCCTTGTGAGCCTCCTGCCCTCGCTCGGCACACACGGCCTTCACGTCACTGGGCTGCTAGCCACCTGGACTTAGCAAACCAACCCCTAAGTGCGGGTTTCCGTTTACTGCTCAACACACTCAACATTTTTCTCCCTTATTAAGAATGGTATTAAAACCCTTTATGAGAAGGGAAATAAAATCTGATTTCCAACTTGTCAAAAAACATCAGGCTAGAATACCATCACTGGAGCCAGGAAACAAAATGGCCAACACAAACGGGCCCAGCGACTCCCCCAGCTGGGAGCAGCTGGGGCGCCTGAAAGGCTGCCCTCTCTCTATCACGTCTTCCAGTGGTTGTGGTCCCCCTACTTGCACTAGCACACAGACGGCTGGGTTTGGCGGGAGGGTAGCCAGGGGAGCACAGCGTGTGTCTACAGGTTCCTTTATCCCATCTCCTTGGTAGAGAAAGCAAGAAGAACTCTCTGGAACAGTGGTTCTCAACCTTCCTAATGCCACGACCCTCTAACACCTCATGTGGTGGTGACCGCCCCCTCCCAACCATACATTATTTCCGTTGCGACATCATCACTGTCGTTTTGCTACTGTTATGAATTGGGTCGCAACCCACAGGTCGAGAACCGCTGCTCTAGGCAGAAACCCTTTTTCTCCCGTGTGTTTTCCTTGTGGGCCCCTCTTGGCGGCGCAGCTGTGATCTCCATTCTGGTGGTCTTCATGGGGAGCCGTGGGCTCTGCAACGGCAAGAGGTCCTCTTCACAGGGATGGGGAGTGGGGCGCACGCGGGCTTATTCCAGTTCTCTCCCAGCACCCCACCTCTCTTTCTACTAACCTGCTTTGATTTTTTAAAAAACATAAGGGTGACCAGTAGCCATATTTGCTTTATCCCGTAAAAAGCTTACGATATGTCATTTGCATGGTAGTCATTATTTATTTATATTTTCATTAACTGGCAAGAAAGTAATGCTCTTCTAAAGCCAAGCAGAACCACGTAGCCATGGTTTCCGACGGCACAAGCCCCCTGTAGGTGAACAGCTCTTTTGAAGAGGTTTTGTTGGCAATTAAGTGCGGTTATTGCTGACATGAAACTAGGCATTAGTACACCTGCCCTGCATGCTTACAGTCAGTGCCAGCGAGAGGGATAGAGCTGCACGGGGCCGCTCGGTGGGGCTGGGCTACCGGCTCTGTTCAAATCAGAATAATACAGCGAGAGCGCCTGGTTACCGAGGGCATACAACCAGCCAGCCTCTTTCCCAGCGCCCTCAGTACATATCTCTCAGCCCCCACAGCAACCTTGGTGGCAGGCATTGCCGCTGGACGCCGCAAGAAGATTCTGAGCGTTTGCAGTGCCTGGCCGAAAAGCCAGACACATCCGACTGCTGAAGACACCCTGGCCCTTTCCCACAATGGCCTGGGAGCCAGGGTCCAGCTGCTTGTAGTGCACGCTCTCCCCCTTTAGCTTTGTTTCTTTAACGACTAAAGTAATGCATGTTGGCGGTGGCAAGTACAAGGAGGCCTGGTGGCATGCTGTGATAAGCATTGGGCCCTCGGACTGCTAACCACAAACCGGCCCCTGAAATCCACCGCTGCTCCACGGGAGCAAGGTGAGGTGCTGTTTCCGTACAGCGACGGTCTTGCACATTCTAGGAAAGCACGTCAACTGTCCTATGGGGTCCCTTGCTCTGAATCAGATCCTACTCGAAGGCATTGTTCACAGCATATTTAGATACACAATGCAACGAAAGTATATATAGTTAGAAGGAAAATCTCTTCCTCTTAAAAAAAAGGAAAAAGAAAATCCCTTCCTCTTGCCTCAATCATCTCCCTCCACCGCCCCCTGCAGCCCCACTCTCTGATAACTGCTGGTGGGGGGGGGGGGGAAGGGATGATCCTTCCAGATATTTTAGTTGATCTACAAACATATAAAGTTTTTAAAAACCACACATGTGATGAACAGCACATTCTGCTTTGCTGCTTAATCTTTTGATGTCAAAATGTGCACTTTATTCCATGTAATGGAGTCCTAATAGCATATTATATAAATACATGACAATTTACTTAACCAAAAGGCCAGCGGTTCAAACTCACCAGCTGTTCTGTGGGAGAAGGCTGAAGCTGTCTGCTCCTAGAAACATCTACCACCCCAGGAACCCAGGACAGTACACAGGGTGATTATGAGTTGGAATCAACTCAATGGCAGTGGGTTTGGCTTGGGGTTATCTTATTGATCGGCATTTTACTTGTTTTCCTCTTGACTTGAGTACAATACAATAATAAAAATCCTGGCTCATGTATTTATGTAAGCATGTTTAATGTGTCTATTGGATAGAGTACTGTAAGTGAGACTGCTGGGCTACAAAAGAAGCACATTTAAGATTTTGTTAGTGAAATTGCTTTCTAGAAAACTGTACCAATTTACGCCTCGACCACGAGTCCCTGGGAGTGCTTTCTATTTCCCCCAAGCACTGGGAGGGGGTGATTTTGCATACCCAGTAAGAGCCCAAACGACCACTCTAAAGGGGTTTTTAAAAGTGCTGCACAAGACCCCTTTACAGTGTGAAAAAGCAAGGACGTTCCTTTGAGGACTGAGGTGTGCCTGACCCGGCTGTGGTGTTTCCAGTCACTTCATCTGCAGATGATAGCTGCACAGTGCATAAAGCAGATGAAGGAATAATTGATGACTGTGAGTTACGGAGTTGGCAAAGAATATCAAGAGTCCCACGGACTGCCAGAAGAACAAACAAATCTGTCTTGGAGGAAGTAGAGCCAGAATGTTCTTTGGAAGCGAAGGTAACAAGACTGTGTCTGACGTGCTTTGGACGGACCTGTTACGAGTCAGGGCCAGTTCCCCGGAGAAGGACACTGTTGGGGAAGGAGAGGGTCAGGGAAAAAGAGGCAGGCCCGCAGCAAGCTGGATTGGCCCAGTGGCCACAGCAGTGGGCTCACACTTAGCAATGACTGCGAAGATGGAGCAGGGCCGAGCAGCAGGGCTTTGTTCTCTTGTGGAGCCTGCTGGACGGCCCCTAGCAACAACGACAAGAGCCTGCTGGGGCAGGGTCAAGTCTGTGGCTGCTACTGGAAAGACTGGTGGCTTTGAACCCAGCTAGCAGCTCTGTGAAAGGAAGGTCTGGCCACTGGCTTCTGTAAAGACCACAGCCACAGAACTGATGGGGCAGTTCTCCTCCTTCACTCAGTGACACCTGATAGCAATAAGGAAAATACTATCTTTTAAAAATGTACATTTCTTAAGTGCAGTGACGTGAGGCTTGGTTTCACATGCTATTGGCTGCGTCTGTGAGTTTTTCCCTATTTCTGTCCAAGTTATATCCTCACTGCGTTTCATCACCTCTCTTCACTGCCAGGGTCCCCTGCCCACACCCCCCCATCGCCCTCTTCCCTCCAAAGCCAAACCCATGGCTGTCAGGTCAATTTCAACTCATAAGCATCTTATATGGCATGGAAGAACCACTCCATAAGGTTTCCAAGGCTGTGAATCAGACAGACCCTCATTATTCTCCCCAGGAGCAATGGGTGGGCTCGAACCACTAACCTTATGGTTAGTAGCCCAACTCCCAACCCATAGCACCCCCGGGACTCCTTCTTCATCAATACAAAGAAATAACACAACAGAGAGCAAGAAGGCAAAACTGATGAAGGCAAGGTGGCCCTGGTGTATTAAAGAAGGTGTTTGCTATTGAATGACACCTGCCTAGAGGCGACGGAGGGTACTTACAAAGAATGGATTGGCACTTGCTGATTTCCAAAGAGTGGTGCCATTCTGGGCTTCAATGGGGAATAAATTTTGAAGAAAGAAAATCTTCCTGGGAAGGACCCTAAACTACAACACTGAGTCAATGCTTTCTTTGATCAGGCTTTCTCCTGTTAGCAGGCAAGACTATGTGAGGCATGGTATGTCACACAGCTTTTGACTAAGTCATCACCCAACTACACATTCATCGAGACGAAAGACTTCCTATGTGTGTGTCTTACCACTGCATACAAAACTCGAAACAAGGGAATGACACCGAACAACACCGAGACTAGCTTGCAAACAATTTGGTAGATCCTTCTGATAAAATACTATGAGATGTTTAGCAATGGTGCTACATAAGGACAGAGACCAATATTGGAGATTGTGTTAATTTTGCTTTCAGGAGAGAGGTTTTAAAAAAACACCCACCAGAATATGTCAGAATCCCAACAAGGACTTGTGTCTGGGTGTTAGAAGTACAGGCGTGGCTTCCTTTATTTTTTTTAAGATGCTTTTATAACCAGAAAACTTATTTATTTTTAACTGTGCTAAGGATTTCCTTTCAACCCAGAAATTACTGAGAAATGAATACAGCACAGCCCCGTCCCTTGCTCTGGTTGAATTCTCAGCGATGCATATTTAAGGAAGCCCCTGTCGCTGGGCACTGCACTAGGATGGGCCGTGGGTCCATGGGTGCCCCGCCCGCGGTTTCGCAGATCGACGACACCTTCCAACCAGTATTAGCCGCTGGCACGCCTTCTCTCATTTCCCTAAGATTACTCCTTCCCCCAGCTTCTGGCTCAGTCATCCTTATCTGTTTCATCCAACTTCTAATCTTCTAATTTAAGTTTCTCTACACCTTTCTCCCCCCCCCACATTCCTTTAGAAAAAATAGATTTATTGGCATATACCTCATATATCATACAATTTAATCGTTCAATCATATTAAGATGTGTGCAGTCAGCACCACAATTAATTTCAGAACATTTTCTTTTCACACTCATTGTGGTTAGCTCCTCATTTCCCCCATCCTCCCCTGCCAGGCCCCGAGGCAATTATCAATGCAGTTACTGTCTCTCCAGATCTACCCATCCTGAATTTCATATGCAGAAAATCAGAGAAAACAGGAACGGGGAGCAAACAACAGAAAAAAAACCCCAAAACAATGAAAAGAGAAAACAGAAAAACCTCAATCAAAAAGAACAGAAAATATTAAGAACTGAAACAACTTAAAAATGGGTCAAAAAGGAGATCAAATGATACGGTATTACATTTTAACCTAACTGCATCTGCTATCATCAACATTGCATGCTCTGTTTGATAGCAAGACTGCTCACGTCCCTTGACTATAGACAGACAGGGTAACCGTTGGGGACCCTGCAATGGATTCGGGACTTCCACTCTCATCTACAGCTTTCAGCAAACAGCGTCCATAATTTAAGCTCTGAGATCATTCCTTCCTTCAGATTTAGATTGTATCATTATTTACAATCCTTGGATCAGGCAGGCTGGTGTGCTTCTTCCATGTGGACTTAGCTTCTGCCTCACTTAGATGGATGCTTGTTTGAAGACGAGCCTTTTAAGACCCAGATTCTACTCTCTCTGATAGCTGGGCACCATCTGGTTTCTTTATCATGATTTGCTTAGCACCCATATCTTCAACGATCTCTTTATGAGGGTGAGCTTTGAGTAGGGCCATATCTTAAGAACTAATTGTTCCTAGTTGGGACTAGAATTAAATGTGAGCCAAAAATCCATTCAGACATCGTGGTTTATGGTATATCATACGTCTCTGGTTCATTTCAGAGGCGTCATTAACATTTTATGGTAGAGAACATTGTAAATCATCTCCCTGGGGCATAAGGTAATTCTATTGATTGTGTCATTAATTTAGCCAATGATATAGACTATAAAACACTGTCGAGCAAAGGAAACTATACGGGTATTGGCCAGCTTCAGGCAGCAATACGTGAATTGTTGATTTATACAGAGCAAACTCTTAAGTGACTGGACTCTATTTACACACAGAATGGGCATTCATTCACAGAGGCCGATCCGTGCCAACCAGAGTCATTCATGTCATAAGTAAGCAACGAGGGCATTAAAATAGTAGCCAGGATCGTACCGGATCACTATTCATTAGCATCCTCAAAGCAAGAGATCTGAACCAAACTCCAACCCCCAGCAATTCCATAACCTCAGCCCAGCAGTCATCTGTTTCTTCTCCTACTAGGACGTTTCAGCCCTGCGTCCAAGAGAGTATAGGATGTTGTTGCTTCCTTAAATCTGCTACAGGTGGGCTTGAGGTAAAACCCAGTTCGCTGAGTGGGATTTCCATCTGAAACCCCTCTCATGTGGCCTCTGAGGGTGTTATGGTCCTCGGCAGGACAGCGTCTAAATTCCCAGTAGTCTACATATAGGAGACTGCCTGAGTCACCAGGGACTGGCTAGAAACCAGGTCAAAAGTGTCCCGTTAGGAACATCCTACTGGGTGGGTTTGCCCCTTGGGGCCTCTAGAAGTATTGGTAAGTGGCGTTTCCTCCTGATGGGAGGCTGCTCCACCCGCTTTACCCAGTAGCAGAAGTGTAATCACCTTCCCTGAGACTTACATGTTCCCCCACATCTTGACTTGACTTGTAGGAGGGGCTTCTGGCTTGAGATGGCCGTAGCCCAGTGCCGGATGGCAGTGACTGAATGGTCCTCTCCCTTGCCCCACCATTTTGAAAAACTGACCTCAGCTGAGGAGAGGTCACCTCTGGCAAAGTGGTTTTTGAGGCATATTATAAAGGGGGTGATACGTGGCTCGTGGGCACTAAGCAAGCTCCCTATCTCAAGGCTTGGGAAACCAGACTGGATGATTGCATAACCTGAGAGCAGAAATCAACCTTGGTCTTGGCACTTATCCTTAGAGGAGTGGGCTCAGGCAAGGTTTGTGACAGACAAACTCCACTCAGCATAATGTCATGAGGTGTTTCATGGTTTCATCGGTGTTTTTAGGGATAGATTCTACTGAGTGCTTTGTACAAGTACTTAATTGTGGTTGATTACAGCTTCTAGGATCTGTTTTAAAGGCCAGGTACCAGGCCTTTGGTCAGATTCTTTCTTACACCATTTCAACTGCTTTTTTGTACACTATCTACTTCTAAGAAAACGACCATATCTCACAATGTGGCGTTTCATCTGAAAAATCTATTGTGGTTTCCAGTGACCTCAGCAGAAATTTAATATTAGACGTCATAACGGACCTCTATCCCTCTGTAAGACTCTATCCGTTTTCAGAGATTCTTACTGCCACAGATGCATGTTCCTCGCTCCTTCATTCAGAAATAACTTTCAGAGTCCATGTCAGACAAGTGCCAGGGGAAGCACCGATTAGAACGACACCATTGGACACTTCTACTCTTGTCATACCACTTCCCTACCAGTTGACATCAACTCAATGGCACCTGACAACAAGAAGTCAAGAATGTCAGAAACAGGAGTAAATATTTTAAGAAGAGAGAGAGAACATTGTTTGAAACAAACAAACCTCATCTCTAGTGTGCAAAAGCCAGTGTGAGAGAGGAGAAGCAATCAAGCCCATGAGAAAATGCCCTCTGGTGTTCGGTGTCAAGACAGAGACAGAGTCCAGGGGTGCAAAGGAACTCAGAGAGAGAGAGTGGTCTGCGGTTTCCAGAGGGACACTTAAGCCTAAAAGCTGTACAGAGTTAAGTAAAAACATTGCTACAAAGTCCTAGACACCTTTATTAAGCAAAAATATCAAAATGTAAAGCTAATGCTTCTCAACATGCCTTCTCTGTAGGTCTACACCCTTCGGGCGATGGATTTGGAGGATGAGTAGCAATTGACTTGCTAACAGTGGATTTAACCTGCCCTTGAAGAAGGCTGCACTGTTCAATTGACATCGTGCCAAAATTGTGTCAAATCACATTCCTTCTAAATTTGAGTTCTTTGAGTTCGGAAGTGGAGAGAAGTCGGAAGGGAGCCGATCAGGGCTGTACAATAGCTGGGCTAAGATTTCCCAGGGAAAATCTCCCAGGACAGCTCTTGCTACCCTCCAAGGTTGACCAGGTGCATTGTCACGAGGGGAAAAATTCCTCAGTGCTTTCCTGGCCTTTTCTTATAAATTCAGTTGTCTTAAAATTTCTTCATAATAAGCCCCCATGATCATCAGCCTGTGTCCTTTGAAAATATCAATTACAATTACACCATTGAAATCCCTCCACACAGTTGCGGTAACCTTCTGAGCCGACCTCTCTGCCTTGAACTTAACTGGTCCCAAAGATCCCTTCAGAAGAACTGTATTGTGATCAGGCTTTTGGCTTGTTTTTGGGGTTGTTTTTTAAGGCATCCTCATGAGACTCAGACAAGCGTATTACCGAGAGAACTTGTCTACAGCCACCCCCTGGTCACAAAGACACGTGTAAACATGTTTTGTTTGGAATAAGCCTGTGCACATATGAACGGGAACCCTTGTAGCAATAATGGCTACACAACTCTGTGATGGGATTTTAAGCCATTTGCTGAAAAATGGAATCGAAAGGCAGTGGGATTTTCCCATGAAGGTTTTGAAGGCCCCTTGAACAGCTGAGACGGAGGGCGGTGTGAATTTTGTGGTATGTGAACGACAGCTCACGAGTGCTGTTGTAAACGATGCACAGAGCTGGGGCGAGTGGACGAGGAGGGAGAGGCTCTCTTGGATACAAAAAATGGCATGTGCATCAGGATGTGGAACCGCCGAGCACGTCGGGGGACTTCCATGGGGTGTGGCTGGAATGCAGGTAGACTCAAATACCCAAGGGGGTTAAGCAACAAAAATCACACGAGCAACTTGATCTCTCTGCAATCACATGAATCCAGAGGCTTAGTGGCTTTTTGACAGAGGTTGAAGATGGAGAAGAAGCATACAGAAAAAGAAGAATCCAAGAATTCAGACACCGAACAAGTTTTCTAGAAGCCACTTGTGTCATCCATCTCCTTGCCTATAGGCAGTTTTCAATTAAACGACCCCAAATAGAGGACTGTTTTCTCTGTAAGGATCCCAAGAGAAAGAAGTTCCAAGTGGGACAGGCTTTGGGCTAGGACAGAACATTCCTCTGAGAGCCTTGGTGAGGAGCCCCGCGGGGCACTGGCTCAGTTCTCGACTGCTAGCCAGAAAGTTTGCAGGTCGACCCCACCCAACAGCTCCATGGGAGAAAGACCCAGCAGCCTGCTCCTGTCCAGATTGCCGCCTAGAAAACCCCATAAGGCAGCTTGACTCTGCCCAATGGGGCTGATATGAGTCTAAATCAATGCACCTAACAACAAGACCCTTTGTGACCGGAACCCCACCTGGAGAGGGCCTGAGAGATAGCCATCCCGGACACGTGGCAATCACTGTTTCCCAGCCCAGAGGGTCCCCCGAGGGAGAGGGCACTTACATGGCACCTGGTGGGGGTTGGGACCTCCAGGACAATAGTACTGGTAATTCCACGGAGCATGTGGGGAAGGTTGTGGAGGCAGCAGCTGTGGATACCTCTGAGGCGCAAGCAGATGGAACTCCCTGGACCGGAGAGGTCCAGGGAGGTCATGGGGGTAACACACGGAGGTGAGGGGCAGGGGTCTTTCCAGCTGCCGGAGGCCCAGGACATCCTGGGGCTGAGAGTCATAGCCAGTGTCTACAGTAGGCAGGTCTGGGGCCGCCGGATTCCTGTGGGGCTGGGGCCTTTGCACCGTTTCTTGGCTGCTGACCGAGGAGTCTGCTGAGGCATTAGACAAACTTTGGCCTGATTTGTCTGAGTCATGGCCAGTGTCAGGAGATGCTGCTGAAAGCTGAGCTCCCAGCCATTGATGATGTTTCCCCATAAATGAAAACGGATGCTCTGTGTGGAGGGGCTCAGCCTCGGGCTCGCTGGCCGCAGTCAGGCCCGAGGGTCTTCCACGGAAGCTGTCTTCGCTCTCCTCCAGGACTTTATTGCGCAGGCTGACGGCCTGCTGGGACACACACCACTGGTGAGTTTCGAGTCTCAGGGGTGGGTGGGCCCCCACAGAGTCTCCCGAGGTCCAGTGAGGGGCTTGAAGGGCAGACAAACTGGGGGGCACCATGTTCCTTATTACATTCAGAGCAGGTAACTCTGATTCCTCTGCCAGGGAATGTTCTGGGATCGCGTTCAGCAAATGGCCTGGGTATGGTTCTGATTCATCAACCTCCACAGGAATGCTTCGGCTCATCCTAGTTTCTGAAACAAGAGAAAACATGCCACCGCCGTAACAGAGAGGTCATTTATTAAGCGTCCCCACTTGCTATGATCTTAAGGGACCGCATTCTGAATGTGGTTTAAATGCACGGTAGTGTGAAGCCCACGTGTTTGCAGAGTCCCAGTCATGTTAAACTGTTCACTCACCCTTTGGACAAAAGGATGATAATTTATTTGAAAGGTGATTCAGAGATTGTGACTGTCGTGGCCTGCAGTAGAAGCCATTCGCCAGCCAAGGGAAACACAGATGAAAGTCAACTCTGAGAAATTATTAGATAGACCTGTGTGTGTGTGTGTGTGTAATCTCCAATGAAAGGAACTTCAGTAACTAATTAAGGAGCTTGGGGGCCTGGTGGCACTCAAACACTCAGCTGAACACCCCAAGGTTGGCAGTTCAGACACACGCCCTGCAAGACAGGCCTGGAGCTCTGTTTCCACAGCAATGGCAGCCAGGAAGACCCCGTGGATCAGGCTGACTCTGCCCCATTGAGGGGAGGGAGGGTGTGTTTGTGTGTATGAGTCACTATGAAGGGGCCTTTAAAGGTTCATGAAAGAAGACAACGAAAGATCATGGGATTGCCCCACCCACTTCTGTGAAGTCCCCTTAGCACCCGCAGCTACCCGCCACCACCACAATCATATGGAGCGAGCTCTAAGAAATATTGCTAGGTTCTTTTAAGAACACAATGATTTTTTAAACAGCAAGGCGTACAACCACAGGTGTCGACTGCCATTTTAAAGAAAGGGCGGAGTCTGCATGTGCGTGTTTTTCGTGCACCTGTCTGCTGCTCTCTGTATCAGACCTGTGTGGAAGGGCAGCCAGTGTGTTGGTACACTGGTTACCTCCGAGACTAAGCAGGGTGAAGGGGTGGGAGGGAGTTTTCATGAACTAGACAAAGGCCATAGTGACCTTTCCCACTTAACAACGTTAGGTTAGAGACCTTCCTTTAGAAGACTCATGCCTCTGGGCACTGTGCTTGCAGTGAGGTGTGCCTGCCTGCCATCTGGCTTGTGACATGGCGGTTCATCGAGCAAGGCAGCGAAGCTAGCCTTTAGAGCACAGTCCAGGCCCTGCGGCCTCTACTCTAAAAGGAGAGGTGTTCGTGCACAGCACGCCCTGGATTGCAGAAGAATTAATGCTGGTGGGGCGGGGCGAGTGGGTGGGGCTTCATTGGCATGCCCTAGATCCACCCAGGAAGCTAGACCTGGGCAGGTGGGAGAGGAAGAAGGTGTTGGAAAAGGCAGCAGGTGAGGTTTGCAGAAGGCAGGTGCAGTAGCGAGAGGCATGAAAGCGAAAACATGGCTTATTCTATGCGGGGCCAAGTACCTTCACTCCAGGCCACCTGCTTCACCAAGCGGCGAGGGACGGGGGCAGGGAGAGTGGGGTGTGGAGTGCCTTTTAAAATTCCCATGTTGGATCCATGTTGCATTTCCAGCACACACATTTATGGAGGGGACATACTCTGCCAAGTCACTGTGCACCGAATTATTATTCGGAGACAAGATTTGAACAATATGAATCCACCCTCTCTTGAGCCCTGTGCCCGATCCAATAAGAACTGGGGAGTGTGTGCTTTCAAACGCCACCACCCCCCCACCTCAGAGGAGAGGGGAGCCAAGGTTTGCTGCCCCATTTATCTTCAGCGGGACTCTCCGCAGCCTGCCAACGCACGAATACTTCTCCCTATTTTGGTATCAAGCGGAGGCACCTGTGGGACAACAACTCCGGTCTTCCCCTCCCTGCCCCACCGCTGTCTCCTGTCTAGGCTGCAGGCCAGGCTGCCTGCGCTGCTCGCCTCAGGTCCTCAAGCAGCAGCAGCAAAACAGCACCCATCACCTAGACCGTGTACAAATCAACCAGGCCTTGCTAACAACCCAGAGAGCCCGCTGCCCATTGTTTAAAAGTGCTCTCTATTGTTCTCCTTCCTGAGCAGCTTTCGACAGCGGTGACACTGGATATGCAGGGCCCCAGCACACAGGAGTATTTTTCAAGGGCCGGCCCAGGGGTGTACAGTCTCCCACCTGCTTCTGGGGCCCACAGCCCGAGGGGGAGGACAAAGAGGTAGACAAGGTAAGTCAGCTCGTGGGGGACAGAATTCTGCCAGCCCTTTCTTGCCCTAGCATTCATTTTTTCACCGTCCACACTTAGGTATGATTAGTTAATATTCTCCCCAGGTTTTTAAATGAAAACACCTCAGAAATACTAGCCCTACCACCAGCACCACCACCACCATCCCCCCCAACAAAAGCAGTTTCACATGCGATTCTTTCCGCCAGGCGGCTGCAGGGCTTCAGAGGACGGAATACAGAAGTGTGGAGAGTGCTCAGTGCACAGACCTTGACCTCTGAGAATCTACAGGTAAAGGCTGGTCTGAAAAGGAACGAACGGGACCCTGCAGGAAAACAAGCCTGACCTGGCCGCGAATAGGCTGTCTCAGGAGAACTGTGGGATTGGGAACTTTTAGAAATCACAAAATGATCCCTGATGTTTTCATCACATCACTATCAAGCACTCAAACACTGCACATTATGACCGAACGCTACTATGTGTCCCAAGGGTTTCTGGTGGCATCGCAGATAAGTGGCGAGGCGCGGAGAGAACGCTGGACACGTTGACTCTCAGCAGTGTCAGTTGCTCCGTGGGAGGGAGATATGGCCAAGGGTGCCTGCAGAGATTCACAGCTCTGGAACACCCCCGGGCAGTTCTCCCCTGTCCCACTGAGCCCCTATTTGGAACGCACTCAGAAGCAGTGGGTACGGAAAGGCAACCAGGTATCCCAGGACTCCTGTGCCCAGTTGCTAGCCCAAGGGCGGGCAGTTGGTTGTCTGTAAAGATGGACATTCCTGGAAACCCTATATAGGATCGCCATGAGTCGCAATCAACTCTTTGGCAGTGAGTTTGATTAATTTTTTTTTGGTTTGGGGATCCTTTCTCCTTTTCTTTCTGTCTCAAATATTGGCTGGGTGCCCTCTATGTGCCAGGCCCCTGAAGTAGACCTGGGCCATGCCCCAGGTGTGCTGCCCATAGGCAGGACTGACCACTGTGCTCACATGCAGAATAAAGATGATTCTACCTCCCAGGATCATGAGAACATCTGTTCTTCTGCTCCAGACAGACAGACAGGCAGACAGCTGGGTGGCTTTGCCAAGAACACAGAGGGGGAGCATGTCTACAACAACCCCTGCTGGCCTTTCAAAGCCCTCAGACACCCCCTTGCACCTCCCTCGAACCGAAGCATCCCAAGACCAGCCCTACTGAGGTGTCACAGAGAAGCAATCTCACTGCCATCAAGTCCGTTCCGACTCCTGGTGACCCTGTAGGACAGGGCAACACTGTCCCTGTGGGGTTCCCAAACTACAACTCTTTATAGAAGTAGAAAGCCGCCTCTTTCCCCTGCAGAGTGGCTGGTGGTTTCAAACTGCTGACCTTGTGGTTACTCGCCCAACACATAACCCACTAAGCCACCAGAGCTCCTTCACAGAGACCAGTCACACACAAAGACCATGTGAGAGGGGCCGCAAGCAGACTAGTGGGTGTGTGTCTCTCTGGTCTTTAATGTGGGGCCCTGGATGGTGCAATGATGAATGCATCTGGTTGTGAACCAAAAGGTTGGAGGTACCTTGGAAAAAAGGACTGACGATCCATTTCCCAAAAGCCAGCCATCGACAACCCTGGGAGCCCAGCAGCTCTCCTTGAACACAGAGCCACCTCCAGTTAGAATCCATTAAATGGCAGCTGCTTTTGGTGTTTTGTTTGTTTGCTTGTTTTTTGTGAAACCTCTGTTATTAAAAAAAAAAAATCAACCAGTATCTCAGCGTTCCGGCTTCCATTTTTCTCTAGGCCTTTTCCAGGGTCTGACTACGTCTTGGCTAAAGCTCAACCTGGCCTGTGCTCCAACCCCTAGCAGATGGGGTGCCTTTGCTGGAGGGGGAGAGTTCTGTTTTCCAGCCCCGATGGAGAGGAGGCTAACTCAGGCCTTCTAGTGGGAACCCTGCGAGCCCTGTGCTGCCATGCCTTGGACTCTCACCAGCAGGAATGCCCAGCTCAGGACACCTGCCAGCCACACAGGAAAAGAGCCAGCTCTCTGCCACACAGGCAGGAAGGAAGAGCAGCTCGTGAGAGTCTGTGGGTCCTGGCTCATTTCTGAGATTATACAGAGATTCTGTGGTGGGCCAGGGCTCCTGTGCATTTTAAACAATAAGTCCCCCATGTAAATGGGTTTCCCTCTACTTTGCCCAAAACCCCCAATCCCAAACTCATTACCATTGAACCAGTTCTGATTCTGGCGACCCTGAAGGACACAGTAGGACTATTTTCTCTGTCAGGCTGCCCGTCTGTACAGACACGGATGGCTACACCTTTCTCCCACAGATTAGCTAATAGAGTCAAACCACTGCCCTCTGGTTAGTAGCCAGGCTCTCTAACCCCTGCACCACCGGGCCTCCTTGTGCTTCCCAAGGGGTGTGCAATTTGGCAATAACAATCTGAAGTTCAAAAGCTAATGTCCTCTGGCCTAGTAATTCACTCCTAGGAATTTCCTGTGCATCCTGTGTGACACGGGGAGGTTTCCTGGGAAGGCAGCGTGCCGCCCTGCTCCTAACGGCCAACTAGAAAGCACCCCGTGCTCAGCAAGCGGCTGACTTCTCCAACGGCAGGCCACCAGATGAGGAGCGCCCTGACTCTTTTTAAAGAATGAAGGAGTTGCGTGTGGGCTGTGTGGGCTCATCTCTAAGGCCGATTCGATGAAAAAGAGTAGAACAATGTGATGTATTGTGTACATCGCATATGCCTGATAAGCGAGCCATGGGCGTTGCTTCTGGGAAGGGAGCCGGGTGATTGGGAACAGGGCGACTGGGAACAGGGTGACTAGGAACAGGGCTAGAAGGGAGACCTGGGCTTCATACCATTTTCTTCCTTTAAACGTTTGTACCAAGCATATCTACACGATCTACTTCTAAAATACATAAACCGTTTTTGAACAGAAAAGGAACCAGCCCCACTAGTGGTTCTGATACTCACAGAGATTGAGAACCGAACGGAGGAGGGACCCCTGAGACAACTGAGGAGAGTGAAACTGGACATCCCTTAAAATAAATAGAAATCTCATTCAGTATGTGCCCAGGGTGGAGAGGGTGGGCACAGCTCGCAGGGGAGCCTCGTTCCAGGCTCATACAATTGGCCCGCAGTAACTGCCCTCGGGAGCCCGCTTCTCCAGCCTCACGCACACCACCGAGCGGAGGTTCGCTTCACTGTACTCACTGCACTTTGGGCTGTGAGTTATCCCAGGCCTGGCCTCTGACCAGCACCCTTTCCCAAATCCATCACGTTCTCTCCAGGCCACCATTCTAATCACTGCACCTGTCCCTGGGCTCCTCTATGGCCAGCTTCACCCGGTTGTCACAGGCTACGCAGACATCTAGATGTCAAAGAGCCTTGACATCGTGTGACAGTGTCACCTCTGGGTCGGTTCACAGCATTTTCCATTCTCTCCCTGGGTCTGTTTGAGGTCTTGTCTGCTGGCAGTTCTCAGCCAACCCGTGGCCTAACTCTTGGAATCTGGATCCTGCCTGCTTCTGGTGACCTGTTCCTCTAAAAGTATACGGTTCTTGAGAGAAGAGCCTATGACTCTTTACAACACAACCTTTCTGATTTCATAGCTCATCAAAAAGTGGCTTGTCTTTACCCAAGGACAGAATGTTTTTTCCCAGGTTAGGGAAGGAGGATGGATGGGAAGAGGCAACCCAGAAAGAAAGTGGGATCAGCGATGGCACCTGGAGGGACTGTAATGGATGTGTTGATCAGACTGTATACAATTCGCTGAATGTAAAACTTTGATCTGCTCTGTACACTTTCATCCAATTCACAATAAACAGTGGGGAGATCTTGTTCTTCCACCATCCTCACCTCTGTCTCAGCAAGCCCTTTGGACGGCACCTGGCCTGCGTGTCTTTGAGGGCACACGTTAGCAGACCCCCTGTCCACACTCAGCCACTGTGGCTTCTGGCCTCGGGATGCGGTTTCCCGAATCAGCATATTTCTAGCCCGGGGGAAAAGCTGCTGCGCTGGAGTACAGCGTCTGGATTCAGATGCCTCAGGCCTAACCACCTTCTCTGTCAACCATCTGATGGCACGTGTGATCTGGCAAAACGGATTTTGCCTCTCCCAGACTCATTTTTCTCACCTGTCAAGTGGGGAAAATAACAATACTTGCCCCCAACCATCCCCATCTACTACCACCCCCTGCCCCCCCCCGCTCTCCCCCAAACTGAGGTGTGGCCAGGGTGAGTGAAGATTAAATACAGTGCTGAATATACAGCCATGCCCATATCAAGCTCTCAAAAATCAGTGGCCATCATGTCATTCATTGTTTCTACCGCAACAAGTGACCTGTAACTGCAAGGCGTTTTGCTGGCTAGGTTAATTGGCTTTACAACTAGACACTAACAGTATGAAGCCAAACCAGGGACCCCAGGATGTCAGAGTAGGACCGTGCTCATTTCCAACGGCCTATCTTTAGGAAGTCGATCCCCAGGCCTTTCTTCCGAGGCACCTCTCGGTGGATTCAAATCCACAACCATCAGTTAGCAGCTGAGAGCTTAACTGTTGATGCCACTTGAGGTCTCCTTCTTAGCAATGAAACGACAGTGCCAGTCTCACTGCCAGCAGGCTGGTTCTGACCCATCACCACCCCAGCTAGGACAAGGTGTAACTGCCCCTGTGGGATTCAGAGGCTGTAAATCTTCATGAGAGTAGGAAGCCTCATCTTTCTCCAGCAGAGCAGCTGGTGGTTTTGAACTGCCGCCCTTGCAGTTAGCAGCCCAACACATGGCAAACTATACCACGAGGGAGCCTTTTCTTAGCAATAAAACACAACTCCCTGCAATCAAGTCAATGCTGACTCCTATGGACCCCTGTCTATAGGACAGGGTAGAACTGCCCCTGTGAGTTTCCGAGACAGTGACCCCAGGCGACGCAGAAAGAGGCAGACCATGGGCCCATTTAGTGTGAGCTCTTCTTTGCCAGATCAGATCCAGATGCTGGTGATCACTCAAAACACAAACCTAATTAAAAGAACATGCTTATCCTTCGTTGGCAAGAAATGTTAAAATTCTTTGGAAACAAGTTCTTGCCAACCAGTATCCTATTTGAGAGGTCGTTCCCATTATAAAAGCAGGGGAATTGAGGCACAGGACTGCGTAGTTTCTCCGAAGGCCCCAAGACCAGTAAGCAGTAGCACTGGAGGGCTTCTCTCGCAGGCGACAACAATGACAGTGATTTGAGGGGTGGGGCTGCTGAAAGGCTGAAGGGGTTGAGGGGCTACATCACTTCTTGAGGCTTCTGGGATAATTGTTTTCGAATCCCTCACCTAGAAGCTCAGGAGGTATGTGGAGTCTCTGTTCCCCCCTCTCTCTCCAGCGTGCCAGCCACGCCATTACAACGGAGGCTGTGGATGCGGCCCACGGCCGTGGCATCTTGATTTGAGAAAAGCACTTGATTGGATCTCATTAAATTTTAATCATAACCCGAATTCAAAACAAATGGAGAACTGGTTGGCAGAACACAAAGGAAGGGTGTTGAGAAATGGCGATGGCTCCAGGGGTGCTACCTACACAGACGGAGGCAAGGGCTTTGCTGAAGGAGACAAATGGTGCTGCGGCAAACAGCAGAGGGGAGGGCGCGAGCGGCTGGAGTGATTAATAAGCCACGGCCCAGCTCCCAGATAATTGGGACTTGCTGTTCAGCAATCGCTTGGATTGTTAATTTTTGTTGAAAATGCATTGTTTTGGTCAGCAGCAGGGTTACCGAACCCTGGAGGCACGCGGCATGCGTGTTTCAGGTGGAAATAAATGATGAGCGCCCAGGAGGGCGGGGAGTTGGGGGCAAGATTCCGTTATCTATTCATGCCGTTTGTCCACACTGTGTGCGGCCCGCTCACATACACTTGCTGCAGACAAGCCCCTCACATCTGATTTGGATCACATCCATCTACTCACAGATTATCAAGCCTTACTTCATTCCCCAGGGAGTCTTTTAAAAAAATTAAAAAAAAATAAACCACTGAAAGTCACAAATTAGAAAAAAAATCTTTAAACGCATTACTGTTCTTTGTAGACTGCCCAAGTGCATGCAAACTTCCATAGCACGGCGGGCGTGTTTAGAGGCTGGCTGGTCTTGAGTGAGCGATTTGGCTCCCATTCAGACTCCAGTGAACCAATCCTCCCAAGTTTCCTTGCAGCGTTTCCCAGACAGAGAAGTTCTTCCATTTGGTTTGCCAGCAGACTTGAAGCCATGGGATGCCTGGAGACCAGACAGCGCCAGCTGCCCATCAACATGTACCCTGCACCGTAAGACTCGCCTGGCCAAGACAGCACAGCGTGACCTGACCTGATTCTCAACATGCTCCTGTGCTGGGGCTCCTCCGAGCTGCGAACCTAGGGCAGGTGGAATAATGGGAATGACTGGCCTGCCGGCCATGTTGGAAGCTGGTAATAAACATTTACAAAGCCACCTCAAACCCACCCATATAGTTGTATTATTGTTATTTTAAATAAGGTTTCTCTAAGCACACATCTGTGATCCCTAATTCAGCCCAGGCTGCACAGGAAAGGAGAGGAAGGGGTTGTGTTATGGAGCGAATTCCTGAAAATATATGTGATGGAATCCTAACCTCTGCATACAGTAATCCCTGTTGGGGAATGTGGCAGTTACATAATCTCCTGTCAACTCAAGGGAAGGGGTGGAGTCTAGTCTTTCAATCAGGTGGCAGCTTGATGACCTCATTTGGAGGCACACAGGGGATAAATAGCTCCCCGAAGGCCAGACCCACTCTCTGCCTTCCGTGTCCTGCTGTTGAGACAGAGAGCTGGAGGAGACATGTGGAGACTCACACCAGCATTGAGATGCTTCCACTGCCACTGGATCCACAAGACCTTCTACCCACTAGTCTGTGATCTTCCTGCATTCAGCATCACTGCATGCCTACGAGTGGGTCTAAAGAGGAATTTATGGACTGGTATCGGACATATGGACTTTGGGACTTGATCTGGACTGGGCTGGGGTGGTTTCTCTATATACAATTGCTCTTTTATATAAAGCGCTTTCTTATACACATTCATGTGTGTCCCTGAATTTGTTTCTCTAGTCTTCCCAGGCTAACCCAGGGATTCAGATGTTCTCTGTTGCTAATGAGGTCCTATATGAGTAGGGTGTGTCCTAAACGTAATCACCTTGGAGATAGGAAGAGAACAGCCGGGCCCAGGAGTACCCAGGCACAAGGGGAGGGCCCTGTGTCGTTAAGGCTTGTGGCAATCCTGGTGACAGAGGCTGAGACAAGTGGCTTCCCCAGAGCAGAGAGAGTGGGGGCTAGCCGAGAGCCGGGGCCCTGAGTTTGGACTCCCAGCCACATTGAACTGTGAGGGAAAAATAATTCTATAGAAACACCCACTTGTGGCAATTCTGTACGTTTCTGCAAGAAACAAGAACGTTAAAAAGAGCAAAGAGCAGAAGGGGAAGAAAGACTACAAAGGAAGATAGGCACGGAGAGGGGACCATCTTGAAGTAATTTTTTTTTGTTCTTTATTATTGTGGGAAATTGGCTTAAACCAATTTCTGGGTAAGAGGAAGAACCCCCGGTGTTGCTGTTCAGTAAGCATTGGACTGATAACTGTAAGGCTGGTGGTTCCAACCCACCAGCTGCTCAGTGGGAGAGAGATGAGGCTGTCTGCTCCCATAATGATTCGCAGCCTTGGAAACCTTACACAGGGCCTCTGATGGAGCCCTCCTGGTGTAGTGGTTACGCTTGGGCTGCAATCCCCAAGATCAGCAGGTTAAAACTACCTGCAGCTAGAGGGAGAAAGATGGGCTTTCTACTCCCATAAACAGTTTTAGTCTCCGAAACCCCCAGGGGGTCACTTATGAGTCATCGCTGACTGTAAAGCAGTGAGTGAGGAGGAGTGAGTGAGCCCGAAGCAAAGGCAGTGGGATGTGGGGGGTCAGGTATGAGAAGGGGCAATTGGGAGAAAAGGGAAAGGCCAGCTGTGGATAAGCAGAAGCATTATGGGTCAAAAGCATCACACTGGAAGAGAGTTCAGAGATGGGAGGGTGGCCTGAGGTACCTGGGTAGGGAAGGACACACACCACAACTCCGAGCTCAGGAACACATGAGCAGAATATCATTCAGGGCACTGCCCACACCCCAACCAGCCTAGGTCTATGAAGCTGGGGGCAGGCTGGTGGGATGGCAGGAGGCCCAGGGTAGGGGTTCAAAAGTCAACTCTTCCCACTCCCAAATAGCTTCATTTCAGCAGCCTTATCAGGGAATTCCGGCGTCCCTCTGTGGGGCAGAGGTCTAAGCACTTGACTATCGATCGAAAGGGCGGTAGCTCAAAGCCATCCAGAGGTGCCTCAGAGGACAGGCTTGGAGGTCCATGTCCCAGAGGTCACGGCCTTGAAGACCCTATGGAGCACAAGTCAACAATCCACCAGTATCAGGGAACCAAGTCCAGTGGTCACAGTTCCACAGGCAACAATGTGAAAGCCCTGCAGCCAGGCCGTGAAGCACATGTGGCTGAGTAGGAGGCCTTGCTGGGCACCAGAGGCAGAGCTATCTGAAGCAAAAAGGACATCCTGGGCTTCATGAGCTAAAAATATCTTAGTGACACGACACCTTGGGAAGCGCGAGGGTGGGGGTGGGGAAGCTTCTGATTCCAGTCCCCAGATGCTTTCTCACGGAAGGACTGCAAGATTGTTTTGATAAGGAAATACGATGAAACATCAGGGGTCATTTCATGGGATCTGCAAGGAATTTAAGGTTTCATGTGCCTCCTCCAGGCTTTACGCATCTGCCAGCCCCTCCCCGTGCCCCCAATATCAGCGGCCCGCAATTCATCTGTTTTTCAAAAGGCAAATTTAATACTGACAGCAGCAGCAAAACGGCTTGATTACGGGGTATTTCCGAGTTTCCCAGTCTGCGATGTGTAAAACACAGATTTAATTTAGACAAACGGCCCCCTAGTAGCTAATCATGCTGAGTCCTCATTAAAAGAAGGCCCGATTAGGGCTGCCCCCGCCTCCTCTTCATTTTAGAGCATTTGAAATGCTTTAACACTCTCAGTCTAGGCTCCTCCCCCCCACACACACACTCCCCGGAAGTACTGCAGGATGAAGAGCCATTCCCCCCAGCACGTTAGTGTGCCGGCCAAACGTCACCCCTAGGCAGCCCGGCCCACACAATGAACAGAACAATGCAGCCAAGTTCAGTGTGCTCAGGACCCTCCATTGGGGTCAGCCTGGGATGAACAAGGATCGTAGGGGGGCTGCTGAACAACTGTTAGCCCCATTTCAGAGAAAGGTCATTTCAAAATGAAATCAGTAACTCGTTACAGGTTAAAATAGAAAAAAAGTATCAAAAGTGCACGCCTCTCTCCCTGAAAAGATAGCCGCAACAATCTCAACACTTGACAATGACTAGGTTGCTATTGGTGCTGCTGAGCCCACTCACTGACAGTCCTGGTGACAGAGCAGAACTGCTCCAGGTGTTTTCTGTCAACGTGACGAGGAGTCAGGTGGCACAGTGGTTCAAGGTCTACCTTGACTCTACCTGTAAGGTCAGGAGTTCGAACCAGCAGCCCATCCACGGGAGAACGGTGTGGCCGCCCGCCTCCGTAAAGATTTCAATCTGGGAAAGCCTCGGGGGCCACTATGAGCTCAAGGCCAGCACCTCTCATCTTTATGGATTGGAGGCCAGGCCTTTCTTTCTCCGGACCCACTGGTAGGTTTGTGCCTCCAGCCCTTCGAGTTGCAGAACACGTGACTACTGTTCCCCCAGGACTCCTTTGGTCCCTGTTACGCTGGGCCCTTGCTATCCCGCTGACGTGGACCGGCAATTACTGAAAGCCCTCAATCAGCCCATCTCAGTCAGTCACAGCCTGGCAATTGCCCCCAAATAAACACTGACAATTTAAAAAGTAGTGGTTCGGAAAACATTAAAGATTCTGTGCATCTGCCATCTAATAATACATGTAATCACCATCATCAGTCCCTAACCTGGGAGCCAAATCCAAAGTCACTGCCGTCAAGTTGATGCGACTCATAGCAACCCTGTACGGCAGGGTAGAATGGCCCCTGTTTACAGGAGTGGAGAGAAGCGTCTTTCTCCTGAGGAGTGGCTGGTAGTTTTGAACTGCTGACCTTGGGGATTGCAGTTCAACTTGTAACCACTGTTTATTTCCTTTTATTTCACAGTAAGGCCCCCCATTTTCACTGTTTGAACTGAGAATGCCAGCGCCAATTAACCAGTCACACAGGCTGCTTGGGGCCAAGATTACCTGCTGGCCCCCTGGTTTACCTTGCCTCTGTGGGCAAGTGCTCAGGACAAGTCTTCCTAGGTAATCCAAATAGAACAAAAACTAACTCAAAACACAATGTTCTCCCATGTAGCAAAATCCAGTGACAGCATCTGAACCCCAAGCGCTCTCTCCAAGAGTCAAGTGGCTGCCCAGCCTTTGGCCCTGGGGACATGCAGCCTTACCTGTCGCTTTGAGCGTGGATAAAGGAAATAGAAACCAGAGTTTATGAGGAATGATCCTGAACACCCAGGTGAGGTTTACTAGTATGCCGGGTGCTTGGGCGTATCCACAGCCATGGTTGCAGTCAATTCTGACTCACAGCCTCCTCTAGGTCAGAGTGGAATGCTCCTTCGGGTCTCCGAGACTGTAAATCTTTAGGGGAACAGACAGCCTCATCTTTCTCCTGATGCCTGCCTGGGGGTTCAAACTACTGACCAGGCAGTTAGTGCTTACACTCAAGGCACTACCAGGGCTCCTGCTTCCGGGAAGGGGTTAGTGAAGTATATGAAACCGTGTTCCTTCCCTCAAAGAGCTAGCCATCTAGTAGCAAAAGGCAAAAATGAACAGATATGAATAATTAGTAAGCAGTATCAAGTGTGGTGCAGTGGTTATGCATTTGGGCTGCTAACTGCAAGGTCAGCAGTTCGAAACCACCAGCTAGCAACTTCTCAGGAGAAAGACAAGGCTTTCTGCTCCCCTGGGGGTTTCTGAGACTGTAACTATTTATGGGAGTAGAAAATCCAGTCTTTCTCCCGCAGAGCTGCTGGCGGATTTGAACTGCTGACCGTGCGGATCGCAGCCCAATGTGCAACCACTACATCACCAGGAGGCCTCCCGTCTTGCCAGCAGTTCTGTTCTGTCCTGTCGGGTCGCTATGAGTTGGCATCGACTTGATGGCAGTGAGCACCAAGTGTTCTAAGACCACCCATCGGCGCTAACCCTTACATTAGCCTAGTCCTGCTTTGTCGGAAGGGAATTTAGATCTAATCAGATTAGTTCAGTCCCTAACCTTCCCTCCAACCACCCATCGGCCAGTGATGAAACCCGGGCCTTGGGAAACCATAGTAATTACCCAAGAAGCCACAGCGCCAGTAAGAAGTCGTGTAAAAAGGGAAAAAACAAGTTTCTGGTCTTTTGATTATTTCTTTGGTCTTTCTCTCTTCCTTAAAAACAAAATGTGAAAAAACAAACACCTCCGTATTCTGAGACCATCTTGAACTGGAAAGTGGCGCAAGCTTGCTTAGCTCTGGGTTCAAGCAATGGCATTTCTAGTGTTCTCCCCTAAAGGATCTGCCCAGGGCCAGCAAGCACCGGGGCTGCGGGAGAGGGCCTGTGACAGCGTCCAGACAGAGCAGGCCTTCCTGGCCCGAGAATGTGCTGTTGGTTTTTTTCTCCAGCATGAAACAGGGATCGAGAAAACAAGGGAGTTCTCCCTCCATCCTGGCCACTGACGTGTTTGGTGGCTGGAAGCCAACGGCTTAATCCGTGCCCTCCCTGTTCCGGGGCAACAGGCTCAGGGGCGCCCGGGGACAAGTGGGGATCCTATTCTCCAGCAGAACTCGGAGGGACACCAAGTACCCCAGCAAATGATTGCCAGGCAGCTCTGAGAAGTACAGGACAGGGCCTCCTCCCCTCAAAGAGTTAATCTTTGCTCACAGCCGGTCTGAAAGCCTACACCACAGCACTTTCTCACGCAGAAAAGGAGCTGTCATTCTGTCCACCTAGCACAGGCCCAGGCAGGGGAAGGAAGGAGCCGGGCAGCAAAGAGATCGAGGGCACAGCAGGGCCACGGCTTGGGGAAACGGTTAAGAAAGAGCTGGGCGACTCGGAGTAACTTACCTAGAGCCTCCCGGGCTGCCTGGCCCGGTCCGGAGTGTGGTCTTGGGCTCTCCTCGGCCCCTGGGTCACTCTCCGGGGCGGGCCCCCTCCACCCTGTCCCTGCCCAGGTAAGTGGCAGAACAGGCTCCGAAGCAGGAAGTGGAAGCTGTATGCAAATTTCTACCCAGGCTAGAAAGCCTCCTCCGCTCAGCCTCCCTGTGGTAGTGAATCAACAGCTGAGAAGTCAACTTTTAAAAGGAAACCTCCCTTCATTCATGAGAGCTGGCCAATGACCACTCAGGCTGCATTGTGGGTTTCCCCACCCCAGCAGGGCTGCAGAGGAATGTCCTGCGTGGGGGGTGGGTGGGGGGCCTTGCAGGTGAAACTGGACGTCATGGTGGGGCTGTTCTCTGATCAGCTCCATAGAGGATTGGGGTGGGGGTGGGGGGCAACGGATAGAGAATGGGGAATGAAATCCACGCTGTCTAATGGCTTATGGCATTGACATTCGCTGCCCATAACGACCGTGGGGTGGCGGGTGGGGCGGCGGTGGTTCTTGGCTGATCTTCCTGTAGGCCCTCCCCACTCAAACTCAAAACCATCCAATCAATGCTGACACACAGCAGCCCACCCTCCCCCCTCCCCCCACCCCTGGGGGTTTCTGAGACGAACTATTTTTGGGAGTAGAAAATCCAGTCTTTCTCCTGCAGAGCTGCTGGCAGATTCGAACTGCCGACTATGCGGATCGCAGCCCAATGTGCAACCACTACACACACACACACACACACACACACGCCCCTCCTCTCCCTGCACCCCAGCTTTCAAGACCTGGAGCTTTATTCCTCCGCCTCCCATGGCGTTGTTTAATCAGGAGGCTCTAGAACGTATTGCTTCTGCAGCAGCTAAGCAGGGCCGGGAGGCAGGGGGATGCGGCGGAAAGGCGTGTATAGGCGGTTGGCACGTGGGGGTGCAGAGGGAGACGGGACCGGGCGGGGTTAGCTTTGGCGTCGGGTACCTGTGAGAGGGGGCTTGACACATTCCGAGCAGAAGATATTTAACTTGAGTCTTAAACCGCACACACGGTGTACATTTCGGCATAGCCCTGCAAGTGGAATACTACACAGCTATTAGAAAGCACAAAACCCACCGCCACGTCATTGTTTGCCACAGTTCCGCGGGAGAAAGAGTGGGCTTTCTACTCCCTTAAACAGTTCCCGCTTTGAGGCCACACGGGCTTGGTGGCAGTGGGTTTTGCTTTGACACCCCATTGTTAGTGACCAGAGACCGGCTGACTCGGCTTGCACTGTGTGCAGAGTAGAACTGCTCCCCTCGATTGTCAAGGCGGTGATCTTGCAGAAGCACATTGCCAGCCCTTTCTTCTGCGGCACCTTGGGGTGGGTTCCCACTGCAGCGTTTCCACTAGCTGTCTGGCACTTACTGTGTGCGCCACTTCGGGACCCCACTTTCTACGTACTAACATGGTAAGAGAAGTGGTTTTCAGATAGGTAGTGAAAAAACCTTCTCTCCTTTTTGTCAATACATGTAGATTTATATTTGTCCCGTACTGGGCCCAGCACCTAGCACAGTGCCCAGAATGCAATAGGCAAACACTGTCTATTGCACTGGTTCTCAGCCTGTGGGCCTCGACCCCTTTGGGGGTCAAACGACCCTTTTACAGGGGTCGCTTAAGACCATTGGAAAACACATATTTCCGATGGTCTTAAGAACCGAGACTCCGCTTCTATCTGTTTCCAGGTGGGTCCGCCCACATGCAGATATACCTACATACGAGTACCCAGCATGAAGTCTGTTCCCCATGCTACACCATGCTTCAAGACAAAAGTTCATTTATCTGTCATTAGAAATAAATACCTCACAATATATAATTATATATTGTTTTGTGATTAATCACTATTCTTTAATTATGTTCAATTTGTAACAATGAAAATACATCCTGCATAGCAGACATTTACATTACGACTCAGAGCAGTAGAAAAATTACAATTATAAAGTAGCAACGAAAATAATTTTATGGTTGGTGGGGGGGTCACCACAACATGAGGAACTGGATTAAAGGGTCGCAGCATTAGGAAGGTTGAGAATCACTGTTCTATTGCATAAAAGACTAAGAAAAGGCAGAAGGATGCACACCCAGCTGTTAAAGAGTGGACTCCTCAAGGGGATTAAGGAAAATGAATGACACTCAAGGATGAGCTACTCACTAAGCAAGGTAAGCACGGGTTTATTTGTGCTTATTTAGGTTTTAAGGGCAACAAACTGAAAGCTCACTGCCATTGCATCACCACTCTCAGCAACGCTCTAGGACAGAGAGGGGCTGCCGCTGATTTACAGACGAGGCTGTAACTCTCTACAGGAGCAGAGAACCTCGTCTTGCTCCCCTGGAACAGCTGGTGAATTTGAACTGCCCACCTTGTGGTTAGCGATCCAACACATAACCCACAACAACCACCAGGCTCCCTTGAGTGAGAAGAAAAACCCAAACCCAAACACACTGCCATTACGTCAACATAGACTTATAACGACCCTATCGGGTAGGGCAGAACTGCCCCTGTGAGTTTCCAAGACTGTAACTCTTTGCCAGAGTAGAAAGCCCCATCTTTCTCCCTCAGAGCAGCTGGTGTTTTCAAACTGCTGACCTTGCAGTTAGCAGCCTAACTTGTAATCATTCCACCACCAGGGCTTCAGGAGAACAAATTCAAGTATGATTGCTAGAGACACAGTTCTTAACGTCCAGATCAAGGAGACCATCAGCAGGAGGCCCTAATGTGTGGGAGGAGGCGCAGCCACTTCAACAGGAGAACAAAGGAAGCCCACCGAGCCATGGATGGTGCAGCTCAGTCCATCCAGGGGCGGGCAGACGGCGAAGTGGGGAGGCCATGATTGGGATGTGTACTCTACTGCAGATCAGAGAAGCGTCCAGGTTGGGTCAGGGCCCTCTAACCAAGGCAGTCAGGGGATGACTCACGGCTCTGTGACCCTAGCCCCCCAATTCCATCAAGGGCAGAAGCTAAGCTTCTCACATGGCTAATGGTCAGAAAGAATTCAACGGAGGCGGAGTCTATGAGGCGGACTCAACAGTGGATTTAGGGCGCCCACTGGAAACCATAGCGACACAAGCCTAGTGCTCAGCATTTCAGCTGTGATGCACTTAGCAATTTGTACCCAAGGTTTTGTTTGCCTGGCTCAACAGGTGCTTCCTCCCCTTCAGGGATGGTACATCGCCCTAGGGCGTTTGATGCTGTAGGAAGGTGCTGGGGGACTGGGAGAGAGTTACCTGCCAGCCAGACCTCAAAGCAGAACCTCTGAAGTGGTGGGGGAAAATGTGGAGCTATTCACTACAGATGAGCAAGTAAGCACAAGTCAGCCTGTGCTTGCCTTGCCGACTGAGTCATCCAACAGTGGGAAGTCTTTTCTATTATCCATACACACCTAGAGACTGTTGGCTTTCTTTTTCTACAGTAAGTACTTAATCATTAAAAAAGAATAAAGATTTTAAAACAGATTATTTTGGCCTTTTACTTTCTGACTTAAAATGACATATCCTCTCCCAACCCTACCCCCCCCCAACAAAAAAAAAACCCAAACAGCACATTTTTTGGGAGGGAAAAGTAACATTCCCTGTGCCCTGCTGAGCAGCTGGTGGAATATTTGGGAGACGAAAACACAAGAGGAGCAAGGCCAGGGGAGGAAGCGGGAGGGCGAGCAGGGTAAGGGGAGAGATGAGAACTCCAGGGGGCTTCAAGAAGCTTGTGGAAAATTCCATTTTTTGAAAAATTCCATTTGTCCACAAACTTTTTGAAGCCTCCCTTTCCTACCCCTTCCCCAGGACCATGAGCAGAATTGAATTGCTGTGAGCTGGGCCTTCCTTGCCTTTAAATTTACCCTTGGCTGCAAGGCAGGCCCTTTGGGGAGATGAGTTAATACCTCTGACCTGAGTAGCAGCCTCTGCTGGGGCCTGCAGTGGATGGCAGCCTGAGGATGTACACGGTTTAAGGAGGGCGTTTTGGACACCAGGAGCTTCTGCCTGGACGTGCCTGGGCAGTGACAGTGACATATCGTTGACAGGAGGACTATCAGAGAGTCCGGGAAACTAAGTGCACTCTACCCCCACCCCCACCCCCCCAGAATGCCCACTGGCGCTTTCAGCTAAGGCACACACCCTGTTAGTGGTCACTACAGAAGAGGAACTTTCCACTGAAGAGCCTCATCATGTCACTAAGCTTCCATTAAGTGGACTCCACTAAGTGCCATCTTAGTTGACATTTGACTCTTCCCAACAGCCCGGCGAGATGCATTTATGAGCCTTTCCACTTCACCTTGGAGGAACCCAGGGCTCAGAAACAACAAGGAGCTTCTCCAAGGTCACACAGCCAGTCTGGGGAGAGTCAAACCCCGAGCCGTCCTGACTTCGCGGTGGGTGCTGCCTCTCCTCCCCCACATTATGCCAGCATCATCTGTCCTTCGGACATGCCTGGGTGGGGCACAGGTCACTTGTTTTCTTTGCCCAGGAGGGGCAAGGGGGTGTGTCACGGAAGGGTGGGGCTGGGCAGTCACCTTGTCACTGCTTCTGCAGTAAGGGTGGCTTGCTCACTAACGGGAGAGGAGCCGAGTGTGGGTCAGGCCTGCTCCTTTCTGAAGGCCCAGGAGGGAAGGGCTTGCGTTCCTCAGACCCTAGAGTGTGCTCAGTAGTCTTGCAAAGGGAATTCTTAGAGATCAGCTACTCTCAGCACAGTGGACAAAAACCAAACAAACATCATTTTGCAGCACCAGACTGGGAGGAGAGGAGGCAGATGAAAAGGGTCAGTCCTTGGACCAACCTTGAGTTTCCATCCACAGTGAAATGATGACAGACCACGAGGATGGGAAGAAAACACCTGCCCTGCACTCACCTGAGAACGGTCAAAGGGTTCCCGGAGCACAAACGCTGGGCACTGGGCTGCTAACTGTAAGGCCAGCGGTTCGAAACCACAAGACATTCCACCGGAGAACGATGAGACTTTCTACTCCCATAAAGACTTCTAAACATTCAGAGGCAGTTCTACCCTGTCCTTTAGGGTCGCTGTGAGCCCGAACAGACTTGATGGCAGTGAGTTTTTGTTGTTTTGTTTTTAATTCTTACCTCCTGCTCTCAGTGGACAGCCACAAGAGAAGTCACCACTGGGGCAGAGACAGGAAGAGAAGAAATGAGATGGTTGCCAGCATCTTGTCCTGCCCTTGTGGGCTCCCTCCAGGCCTACTACACACAGCTTGTTCCGGTGCCAGGCTAGGTGTCAGGCTTGCAAACGAAAAGATTGTCCACTCATTTTTGTTTCTCATTGGAGAAGCACCAATTAGGGGACACAGGACATTCTGAACTGGTCACTCAACAAGACTGAGCAGCCCACTGGTCACTACTTCTCCCTTGCTTTGGAGAACTGCCTCCGTTCGTCAGACTGCTAGGCTCAGGCAGGTGCCCACACTGTGCACTGCCCCAGTCAAGAGATCAAAGGAGGCATTGCACTGGGAAAATCTGCCACACGAGACCCCTATCGGTGTTGAAAAGCAAGGGCGTTACTTTGAGGCTTAAAGTGCATTGCACCTACGCCAGGGCCTTTTCAATCACCTCATATGCATGTGGAAGTTGGCTATTGAATAAGAAAGACCGAAGCCGAATCAATGCATTGGAATGATGGTGCTGGGGAAGAATGCTGAAAACACCATGAACTGCCAAAAGAACACGCAAGATCTGTCTTGAAAGAAGTACAGCCAGATGTACATATGCAAATATATTTATATATGAGGATGGGGAAATAGATCTATGTGCATATAGTTATAAGTTTAGTATTAAGGTAGCAGAAGGACATTGGGCCTCCACTCAAGTACTCCTTCAATGCAAGAATACTTTCTTCTATTAATTTGGCATTCTATGATGCTCACCTTCCTAATACAACCGCTGAAGACAAAGCAGGTGAATAAGTAAATGTGGTGAAGAAAGTTGATGTGGTGAAGAAGGTGCCCAGCTATCAAAAGATATAGTGTCTGAGTCTTAAAAGCTTGAAGGTAAACAAGCGGCCATCTAGCTCAGAAGCAACAAAGCCCACATGGAAGAAGCACACTTGTCTGTGTGATCACGAGGTGTCAAAGGGATCAGGTATCAGGCATCATCAGAACAAAAAATCATATCATTGTGAATGAGGGGAGGAGTGTGGAGTGGAGACCCAAAGCCCATCTGTAGGCAACTGAACATCCCCTTACAGAAGGGCTTCATGGAGGAGAGAGTCAGTCAGGGTACGATGTAGCAATGATGAAACATATAACTTTCCTCTAGTTCCTAAATGCTTCCTCCCCACCCACTATCATGATCCCAATTCTACCTTGCAAGTCTGGCTAGACCAGGGGATGTACACTGGTACAGATAAGAACTGGAAACACAGGGAATCTAGGACGGATGAGCACTTCAGGACCAGTGGTGTGAGTGGTGATACTGGGAGGGTGGAGGGAGGGTGGGCTGGAAAGGGGGAACTGATTACAAGGATCTACATGGACAACAGAAAAGTGGGTGAAGGGAGACGTTGGACAGGGCAAGTATGACAAAATAATAATTTGTAAATTATCAAGGGTTCATGAGGGAGCGGGGAATGGGGAGGGAGGGGTGAAACCAGGAACTGATGCCAGGGGCTTAGGAATTTTAAGAATGATGAGGGCAATGAATGTACAAATGTGCTTTACACAATTGATGTATGTATGGATTGTGATGAGTTGTATGAGCCCCTAATAAAATGATTAAAAATATATTCCAGTAATCTAACTAAAAAATAAAAAAATAAAGAAGTACAGGCAGAATGCTCCTTAGAGGCAAGGATGGTGAGACTTCGTCTCGTGTACTTCTGACATGTCAGGAGAGACCAGCCCCTGGTGAAGGCCATCATGCTTGAGAAAGTCGAGGCCCTGGACAAGCTGGATGGACACAGCGGCTGCAGCCATGGGCTCCAGCATAAGGACAATTGGGAGCATGGTGCAGGATGCAGCCGTGTTTCCGTCTGTTGTGCAGTGTCTTTCTGGGTTGGAGCCAACTCAATGGCACCCACCACCCCCACCACTCACACAGCACAGTCCCCCACCAAGCCCGTGAGCCCAGGCCCCGCCACCCCGGTCTCTTTCTTGATGAATTCCTCTCAGGAGCTGTTACCAGTTTCACGTGGGGTCTTTCACATCGAATCATCAGGTCCTAGTAACACAGTCTCTCTATCTCTTGCCTCCCAGGAGCTCCCTCCACTCCAATGCAAATGGATTTCCCGCTTCCCCTCCCACCAGCCTTGGCCAAACTCCCCAGTCGCCCTCCAGAGGGCTGTGACTGAGTGACCCGCCGCCGGTGGCAGAGTGGAGCTGCGCTTGGAGGGCTGTCAATGACCGTGTGTGCAGAATTAGGACCAGAGGACTTTCTTCGGAAGCATCTTGGGCCAGACTCAAATTTCTCACTGTCCAGTGAGCATTCCAGAGCAAGGAAAAGATGTCACACCAAGTGCGCTGTGGTCGAGGCTCCAGGCTCTGGGTCAGGGTTCCTGCTTCTGGTCCCTGCACCGCCTCCTACCTGTTGTGTAGCCTTAGGGAAGTTTCTTAACTTCTCTGTATTTGAATTTCTTTATCTAGGTAAGGGGGCAGCAAGGTTTGTATTTCCTGGCGATCGAGGTGGCAAAGCACCAGTGAGCTCTGGCTGGCATTGCTGTGGAGAAATGCCTCCTCTCCTGGGGAGCTGGGGGGCACACAGCTTGGTCACTGGGCACGAGGGCGGGCTTGGGATCCTCAGCCAGCACAAACCGCACGACTGTACGGAGCAGCCCTGTCGAGTGGTTATGAAGCTTGGACAACATCATGTTCACACAGAGCTCGGTAAATAACTAGCCATTCTTATTAAACAGAGTCTAGCATACCAAGACTCAATTATCAGTCAATACAACAAGGAGCCAGGGAAATGGTACAAAATAGTACCCAATCCGAAAATAGTCACATGTAACAATTACTCTTTAAAAATTGAGGTCAAATTTAAAGACCGAAGCCAAAAGAAACTCACCACCTGTGTTAGTCTGGGTAAGATAGAGAAACAAATCCACAGAAACTCGTGTATGTATAAGAGAGAGTTTTATATAAAGTGTACATTGAGAAAGCATCCCCAACCCAGTGCTGTCCAAGCCCATAAGTCCAACATTAGCTCATATGTCCAACACCCATCTATAAAGTCCTCTTCAAACTCACAGAACACACGCAATGACACCGACTGCAGGAGGAAAGCCGAATCAGTGAGCATGTAAGCATCTCAGCGCTGGCAGGGGTCTCCACACGGCTGCTCCAGCACCCAGGGCTGCATTGGGGTAGGTCTATGTGGCTTCTCCTCAGTGATGTCTTGCAGGAAGTGAGTCTTCCCAGCTGAAGCAGGTTTCTGGCTAAGGCAGCTGCACCCTGGTCTGACTGTCAGAGAGCAAGGGCGAGGCTCTCCGAGCCATTTATCGCTTCACCCTTCAATTAATCTCACATGTGTTTATCAGCCAGGTTGACACAATAAACCTTAATTGTCTCACCACATAAGCCATTTTTTCAGGTAACAATTCAGTGATTTTAGTATATTCAAAATGCTGTGGAACAATAATCATGATCTAATTCCAGAATGTTTCCAGCACCTCAAAACCTTAAACCCATTAACAGAATAAGATACATATTTTATGAAAACAAGGAAATATGCGTATATTGCATGTCAGAGAATTTACTTCAAGTCAGAAAGGCCCCCTGAAACGATGGAATATGGGTATATTGTATGTCAGAGAATTCCCTCCACACCAGCATGGGAGGGTCCGCCAGAGGAAAGAGCAAAGGCAAGGTCACAGACCTCTCGAGGGCATTTGCCTGTCCTGCTCTGCACTTTATTTTGGGGACAGAGGCCCCCTCCACCTCTAAGACCCCATGGAAGACCCTGAATAAACAGAGTTGCTCTTGATGACTAATTTAACATTTCTATTCTCCTCTCAAAACAACAATAACAACAACAAACCAAACTCACTGCTGGCTTAGAATGGCCCCTGTGGGTTTCTGAGACCGGTACTCTTTACGGGAGTAGAAAGCCCCATCTTTTTCCCAAGGAGCCTTTGGTGGTTTTGAATGGCTGACCTTGTGGTTAACAGCCCAACATGTAACGACTACATCACCAGGGATCTTTCATACCTTGCCAGCAAGAGGAAAAGTGTAAAGAAAAAAAAAGTCTTTTCATTAAAAACCTTCCCTTGCAGCTTTGTCTGGTTAGTGGAACATGCATGGAGCTGGTAGTAAGCAGGCATGCCGGCTCTCTGTAAGAAAAGGAGGCTGAAATGTTTTGAGGATGTTGATGGCAACAAATGTACAAATGTGCTTGACAGAATGGATGGAAGGATGGATTGTGTAAGGGCTGTATGAGGCCCCAATAAAATGACTTAAAAAAGATAAGAAGCCTGGTGGTGCAATAATTAAGTGCTGAGGGCTTAAGCAAACAGCTGGAGGTTCAGATCCATCTTGTTTCTCTGAGCGAGAAAGGTCTGGCCATTTGCTTCCAAACTCTGTGGGGCAGTTCGCCCCTGTCACAGGGAGCGCTGGGACTAAAACATGGCCTCCACAGCCCCGAAGGAGGATGGACTTAGGTTTTTAAAGTCCGTGAAGCCAGGTGTTGCCATGAGAGGCTGTTCCCTGGTTAGCTAAGCAGGCTTCACAGGTGAGGTGGGATTTCAGGAGCCTGGATGACAGGGGCTCGTTGTAAGCTTGGGATATTTCTGACTCTGGAGAAAGTTAGGAGCTAGACGTGATGCTAAAACCAAAGGGCTGATGGAGAATTTGAGAAATGAAAATCTGGTGAGTGGACAAGAGAAAAAGTTGCTTTTAATTTAAAAAAGACAGACCTCCTCAGACCTTTTATGAAAAAGCAAAACCTATGGCCACTGAGTCCGCTGCCACCCAGAGGGACCCTGCCGGGGCTTTCTGAGGCCAGAGGTCTTCATGGGAGCAGGCAGCCTCGTCTTTCTTATGAAGAAGAAACGGTGGATTTGAACCACCATCCTTGGGCTTAGCAATGAACGTTTACCTTAAGCATCGTCAGGTCTCCTATAGGCTGATAATAGAACCTCACATTTCCCTCCTGCTCTGTGTGTGTGTGTGTGTGTGTGTGCGAGAGAGAGAGAGAGAGAGAGAGAGAGAGAGAGAGAGAGAGAGAGAGAGAGAGAGAGAGAGAGAGAGAGAGAGAGAGAGAGATTGGTTTTACTTTCAGATCGTGCAAAAAAAAAAAAATAAACTGACCAATTTCTCCAGGGGAGAAGGATGTGGCTGTCCGATCCCATAAAGACGACAGCTCTGGAAGCCCTGTCCATAGGGAGCTGGGGGCCGGGTGGATTTGATGGCGATGAGTTTGGTTTGGGCTCAGGTCATGTCTGTCTGTCTTCTGTGACGACAGTCCAGGTCTTACTGAGACTCTGACTGCTCTTATTTGGAGCCCGTGACCAAGAAGGACGAGGGCACTTCCCGCAGGTGGCTCATCTATGACTTCTGGAAAGGGTGAGCCAATTTGTTCCTGTCCTTCTGCAGCTGGTCCGAGCTCGGTGCAAGTTAACTGTGTGGATGGCTGCTTTTGTGGTAAACAAGGCGGACTCACGTTCAATATCCATTCTCTTCTTCTCGCCACCGTCATGAAATCTTTAGTTGGGCAGAGGTGACAGAGAAGAAAGACTTCCCTATGGACGGTGATGGTCAGGTGGTGAGCTTCCAGTTCCTGAGATAGGAGAGGTGGCCGATGCAAGCACTAGTGCATACCCCCCAGAAAGGGAGACGTCCTTTCTCCTTTGTGACCCTTTCCACGGGCCAGAGTGTCATGTGGTGTGGTGGGAGCGACTGGGGATGAAGGGGGTGACAGTAACACCCTAGGAGCAACAAGATGGAGAGAGTCAGGGGCTAGATTATGCTCGACTGTGTGAGACAAAATTCAAACTTGTTGTTTTGGGGAAGGTTCTTAATAGTATACAAAATCCCTATGTTCTGCTTTGATTGTCTTGCTGGGATTGGTTCAATAAGATCACATTATTTCCCCTCCCTCCCCCATCACAGGTAGAACAGACGGATGGATTTCTTTGGGGAATGTGAATATTTCCATTATGAGTAATCTTGGGATGAGCGAAAGCACAGAGCGGGATGAGAATATGACCAGCACAGGCAGAAACATCACCTTCTCTCTCAGGCTACCAGGATGGGTCCAAGATCCTAGGCAGAGAGGTCTATGTACTAGGATGGAGGAGTAAGCGCATCTACTGGCCGAGGAATCCGGGTGGGAGTCTTTGAAGATGGGCTAGCTCTAAGTTGAAGACAACAAAGGGGATCCAGCTTCGCAAGGCCAAAGTGGGGGCAGCAAAGCAGGCCCAGAAGCAGCCTGTTCATGACCAGTGTCAGAGACGACAAGGAGGCTGGAGCCGGAAGCCCCGACAATCTGGAAGCCGGCCTCTGGGGGCTTGAAGGACCTTCACAGGGGCTTAGTTTCTGGCAGTTGGTGGAGCTCAAGCCCTAGCATTTTGATGATTTTAAAGCGAACATGACCTAGAACTTGGGAGAGAGGCGAAAGGCGGGAGCTAGCAACATTCTGGGAAGGACAAGGGGTTTGTCTTGGGCTCCTTTTCATGCACCAATGTTCTTCGTAGGTTCTGGGTGCCCTTCAGGCAGGGTAGCTTCTACCCCACAACACCCACTGCAGGGGCTCTCGGCTTGGGCTTCCTTGCTAGCTCCTTGCCTCCTTGACTCTGTCTGGCCCCGGACCCAGTCAACACCCTGCCCTTCCAAGTGCACACTAGCTTCTCTGACACATTCCTCTTTGAGACATCCCAAGGGATATATTTATAAGGGAGATACAGAGTAGGGAAGTGAAGCTCACACAACTTTCCCATAGAGACAGTGAGGGGCAGAGCTGGGATTTTAACCTGTACAGCAGAGGTCCTCAAACTTTTTAACCAGGGGCCAGTTCACTGTTCCTCAGACCCGTTGGAGGGCAGGACTATAGTTTTTTAAAAACTATGACAAATTTCTATGCACACTGCACATATGTTATTTTGAAGTAAAAAACAAAACGGGGTAAAAACACCCAGCGGGGCAGAAAAATGTCCTTGGCGGGCCGCATGTGGCCTACAGGCTGTAGTTTGAGGACACCTGCTATACAGTCTTACTCCGGCATCTAAGCTCTTCATTATGAGTCTTCCAGCCTTTTGGAATTGTTGTTCCTTTAGCAAACAAATACAGTGTCTCAATTTCATTTCCCGCATTCTGTGGAAAGTCCAGCAGCCTCACCAACATTCCCAAGGGTTCTTGGGAGGGAGAGGTTGAGTTCCATTCTTCTGGTTAAACATGATTTTAACTCCCACTTAAAGATGATTTCTCAGTCCGTTGCCTCAGCATCTGCTGTCTTCTTTCTCATTCCTCACTCAGTCCTAGAGCACCGTCCCTCTCCCTTCATCCCCCTCCTCGAGGGCAGGGTATAGAAGCCCATGCTGGGGGATGGTTTGGGAATGTTCAGTGATAGCGGCAGGCCACCCAAAGCACAGCAGCCAAAGGCAAGCCGGAGTCCCCTCCTGTTCATGGCAGTGCGCGCTATGCTGCTGAGTTCACCTGGGCTCGAGGGTTTTCATTGGCTTTGACCTTTTGAAAGCTGGTCGTTAGACCTTTCTTTCAAAGTTTGGTCATTAGTTGAACAATTAACTATTTATTCCACCCAGCCTAGCCGAGCGCAGGGAAGGGCTGAACATTCAAAGTGGGACATGACGGTCCTGCAGGCCCACACTCCTGCATCTAGAAGAGCAGGCGAGAATCCACAGGGAGGCCACCGCTTCCTCCACTCTCTGCCTATCACCAGCTCCGCTCCGCAATAAGGGGCCTTGTGTGCAGGTTGAAATAGTGTGACCCATCTGCCTAGACCCTGTCCCACGCACTTTGGGACTAGGCCAGCACAGGTCCTGGAAGCAAGCTCCGGGAGTGCCTGTGGCCCGTATGGTTCCGAAGGAAGGGGAGAGGCTCAATGTGGACACATCCCATTGGCTTCATGCAGTGATGTGCTGAATGGTGCAGCCAATGCTCTTGTCTCTTCCTAACGCCACATTCGGCAGCATCATATTGGTGCCTTGAGATCACCTAGAGTACAACTATTTGCACAATGGCAGTTGCAAACCCAGCAGGTCAAGGCCTTCTCCCCGGGCTCCCCGCTGGGCAGACTACCACCACTGCCCTATGACCCCTCACCCATGCACAGCAGTGCGGCCACAGAAAGGCCAGGCCAGAGTCCTCGGCTAAGGTAGTGGTTCTCAGCCTTTGCGACATATGAGAGTCACATGAGAGCTTCTAGGAATCCCCAGGCCAGTCGGCGCCTCACACTAAGTCCAGGTTTCTGGAGGTGCGACAGGCATCCTTTACAAAAGTTTGCCAGGCAATTTCCTGGTGCAGCTAAGGTTGCAGACCAGATTCTAAAATGTCTCTTATCAAATAGAGGGTGCAGGCAGACCTTTCAAAATACAGGTTCCAGTTCAGCAGGGTTGGGGGGAAGCATGGGTACCTGCATTTCTCACCAGCTCCCAGAGGCTTCTGTTACCACTGGATGGGGACCACACGTGAGTGGCAGCGGTCCAAAGCGCAGGTGTAAGGGACACGTCCCATTGGCTTCATGCAGTGGTGTGCTGAATGGTGCAGCTAGTCTATTCTGAAGATGCTCCATTCTGTCCACCAGGAGGGGTTTCTTATGGCTTCTCTTTCACCATGAGCCCGCCTTTGCCATTTGGTGGAGCTTACCCTGTCACCTTGATTCTGTGTGCTGGTTTCAGAACATCAGTGTCCCTCGATGCCCAGAGGAAACCCCAGACTCCCACCATCCCTTTACGCAGCTGAGACCAGCTGACACCTGGTATGACAGGTGCTTTTTCCCCTAAACTGTCAGCCCGTTACCCTCACACTGCCCCCTGCCCACCTACCCCACACCTCTAGAATTCAGAAACAACTACAATAATCTGGGTTTTTTTTTTTTGCATCCATTTCTCTCTCTTACATCGGCCAAGGCCAAGAGTGCTACAGCAAATGCTAAGGACCGAGACGCAGAGGCGAGTGCCCGGCACCGAGGAGCTGTGTGGGGCAAGAACGGCGCTGGGCCTGGGGGGACATGCCAGCCCAGAGGTGAACCCCTGGAGTCACACTGACAAGAGTGAGCCAGGAGAAGCGCAGGCTCAGGCCGTGTGTGGGCTAAGAACCTGTCGTCTGTTGCTATGGCGTTGGAGCCTAAGGCGTGCCATGTCGACCATAATACCCAGCAGGCAGAGATGCTGCCCATCCTGTCATCTCACGATCTTGGTCCCTCCGGCTCCACTGCTGTAGCCAAGGTGTGTTTGAGTGCCCTCCTCCTTTGTGGGTTCATCTGCCAGCGCTGTCTTGGGGAGTCTTTTGTTGTGAGCCATAGGATTTTCATCGGAAGGACATTGCCAGAAACGCCTTCCTACTGGGGCACTCAGGAACTCCACTGAAAGCTGCCGCCACCGCTGCCCTGCTGGGATTAGCTTCCAGCATCGCAGCACCAGGCAGAAGCCACCACAGTAGGACCAACGACAGACGCGAATCAAACACTGCCATCGAGTCCACTCTGACTCACAGCGAGCCCATAGGACAGGGTAGAACTGCCCCTGTGAATTTCTGAGACTGTAACTGGTTACTGGAGTAGAAAGCCTCATCTTTCTCTCAAGGGACGGCTGGTGGTTTGGAACTGCTGACTTTGTGGTTAGCAGCCCAGAACATAACCACAGCACCACTAACAGACTAACTAGTGGTGGGTAAAGTACTTGAGGGAAATGAAACTTTGTGGAGTTCTTGCAGAGTGTGGGCTGGTCGCTGCCAACAAGCCTTCTGCTGTGCGAAGTGTTGAGTTAGAGAAATGCCCTGTGCTTATACAGATGGATATTTGGACTGACAGGGAACCAAGGTGCCGATGCACCTGACATGGTTCTGTCACAGTGACAGGTGGTTCTGTCTGACCAAGTTCATGTTGCAAGGCCAGTATGCTCTGCATGGCTCAGGACCAGCCTGACTGAGATAGTGTGGGTGCTAATGGGAAGGAAGCTAGATGGAATCTAAGCTGCCCCTGTGTCTCCTAGCTCCCAGAACTCCAGAGTGCTAGTCTACCCTTTGCATGCTTGCCAAATCTTTCCTCAAGGAGGGGGAGTTGTGGTTGTTGGAGCACGCACAGGGATTCCTGTGCTGAAGACAGTGAAAGGCTTGCACGGCTGGCTGGGCAATGCAGCCAGAGATGCTGGCTTTCCTGCTCAGAAGTTTGGGATTCGAAGGACGACCCTGGAAGCTCCGAGTCTTCCCAGTGCCTGGACTCACCTTGATTTTTAATATTCACTCTGAGTGGCTGATATAATTTGACTAGCTCATGGACTGACAGAAGGAGCAAATGTGTCTCGGAATGAGCGACTACAGAATGCGCTTTGGAAGGGAGGAGGGGGAGACTTTGCATCACTGACTTCGGACAGGTGATCAGGAAGGATCAGTCCCTGGACAGGGACACCGTGCTTGGTAGAGAGTAATGGGGAAGAGGAAGACTCTTGACAAGATGGCTTGCCATAGTGGCTGCGGTCATGGTTTCCAACACGAGAACAACTTGGGATGGGGCAGAAGTGGGCGGCGCTCTCCCCTGTACATGGGCACCCAGAGTCGAAGTTGGCTCGACGTTCTCTAATGACAACTAAGCTCCTAGAAGGAGGTGTGGTGGCGCAGTGGTTAAGTGCTTGGCTGCTAATGGAAAGGTCGTAGGTTCAAACCCACAGGCCGCTCCACAGCAGAAAAGTGTGACAGTCTATGACCGGAAAGATCCACAGCCTTGGAAACACCATGGGTACTTCTACCACCCAGCTGATCAGGCTGCTAGGAGGCAGGGTCCACTCAAGGATAAAGGACCTGGTTCGCTGCTCGGAAGTGGATGGAATCCCCACTCATTCCCGTAGGATTTCTGAAGCCCCTCAGATACCTCTCACTCTGAATTCCTGCCTCGCCTCCCCAGAGTGAGGCTGTGACACATCTTACCCCTCCCCCATGTTTGGGGAGCTCCTTCCCCACCTCTCTGCCACCCCTGTCTTGCTGGTTTGCCCCAAGGGCCAGTAGTGTGAGTGTTGCACAGACAGGTTTGGGCTGAAGGTTCAGGGGCAGTGGGTACGGATGACAGCCCAGGGCAGACCCAGTAGACCATTTAGGCTGAACGATGAGCCCTTTGGGGGGACATCTGCGGGCCAGTGGTAGAATCCCCACCTTCCACATGGGCACTTCGCTTGCTAGCCAATGCCCCTCGGGCTCAGCCACTACCCAATGCGGGGTCTGTCCGTGGAAGCTATGTATTGCCACAATGCTGAGCGGGTTTCAGTGAGACTTACAGATGGAGGTGGACGTGAAGGAAGACCGATGATCCACTCTGAAAACCCAGTCCCTGAAAGCCCTGTGGCTCACCATGGGCTTGAGATGGCTCAGAGCCAGGTGCTAACTCCCCCCGGGAGGCTAAGCTGGTTGGCCATCTTGCCGATCATCTCTCAAGGTAGACCCGCACACCTGTGGCCCAAAGCTTTTCCCCGTCTCCAGACCTCTTCTCACCTTCTCCTCTCCCTCTCTCTGCAGGGCCTGAGAGCCCCGGCTCCGCAGCACCCAGAGAAGACAGCATTCTGGCGGCTTCATCTGGCAGGCCCAGCTAGCTCCTTGTCTCGGTCCTGACCATCCCTACGGCTTTTCCCTGCCACGGACAACCAAGATCCCACTCCGGTCATTCTACAAGCAAAAGGGCCGCCCACCACCCAGCGCAATGTCACTCGCCCCTTAGACCTGAAACAGGTCCTCCTTTTGTCTTTTTGTAATTTCCCCCTTCTTTGCTACACTGGAAATTTTAGTAGTAAAAAGAAATGAGAAGCCCTAGCTCTCTCATCTTCTATCCCCTCTGGCAAAAGCCTGGCTCCCTGGAGCGCCGGTGGGGACAGGTGAGGGCTGCCGGGCGAGCTGGTTGTGACAGGCGAGCTGGTTATGACGGACAGCTGGGGGTGGGAGGCCGTTTTCCAGAACTGCTTCTCTTTGAGACCCAGCAGCCACGCTTGGCTCACAGGTACGCTTTCCCCCCAAAGGCCCCCAAGGTTTAGTTGGTTTCAGCTTACACCTGTCTTTTGATTGGGTGGAAGCCAGCTCCCTCCCCGGGATTAATATTCACAATAAGCAGTGAGCCGGAGTATAGGCTGTTGAAATTTATTGTTCACTCCCTTTCACTCAGAGCTGGTTTCTGCTGGGTGTTGATTTTTCCCGGTTGATGGATTGTACACGACAGCTCGTGAGCAGCGGAATTTAAAGCACACCGTTGTACCGTGTCTGCTGCCTCCCTTTCCGCAGCCCGCCCCGGCACTGACAACGCCCTGAGTTCCACACGGTGGCCGGGAGGGTCATTCTAGATTGCTCACCTCCATGGCCAGTTGGGAGTCCTAGGACATTTACCAATTGGGTTTCGTGTCTGTCACATCATGCTGGTGACATGCTTCAATTCAGGGGCTTCAAGTGACTCTCACTCGTTCACAAGTGCATCCCACCCTCTAGCCCTCAGCCCCTCCTCAGTCCTCAGCCCCCGCCTCAGCCCCCAGACCCTGCTCTCAGCTCTCAGCCCCCAGCCTAAGTCCCCAGCTATCAGCCCTCAGCCCCAGCTCAGCCCCTAGCCCCCAGCCTGTCCCCAGCTGTCAGCCCTCAGCCCCAGCTCAGCCCCTAGCTCTCAGCCCCCAGCCTCAGCCCCCAGCTATCAGCCCTCAGCCCCAGCTCAGCCCCTAGCCCCCAGCCTGTCCCCAGCCGTCAGCCCTCAGCCCCAGCTCAGCCCCTAGCCCCCAGCCTGTCCCCAGCTGTCAGCCCTCAGCCCCAGCTCAGCCCCTAGCCCCCAGCCTCAGTCCCCAGCTATCAGCCCTCAGCCCCAGCTCAGCCCCTAGCCCCCAGCCTGTCCCCAGCCGTCACTGAGTGTGAAACCCTGCTGGGCCGCAGGGACCAGTTTCCTTCTCACTTAGCGCTGCGATGTGTCCCTGGGCCTTGTGTGGCCCACGTAGTCCATGCACCTCTCCTCTGTCTCACCCCACCTCACCTCGACTCACCCCACCCTGCAACCTTGCCAAGTGACTGTGGAGGAGAGGACTCTCCCTGCGGGGCCTGACAAGGCAGAACAAAGGCCTGCGTGTGCATGACAATTTAGGAGCACACACGGGGAACAGGAGGGTTGAAATCCATAGCTGGCTTTTATCAAACCAGGACGTGTAGCTTTCAGCTGACAATCAGCCAGCAGCAAACCCCCACAAGGGACGGCTCTTGCTCGCAGCTTCTGGCTGACTGTGAGCTACCGGCACCCCTCTGACCCCCTTTCCAGGGAAGTAACAGCTGGCAGCTGACAGAGACGCTGCTGGCAGAGTGGGCAACTTTCGCTTCTCTGGGAATGGAGAGATTGGCAGGAAATAAGGCGTTTAAAATATGACGATTATGAGCATTTTCACTTGCTTTTCTTTATTATGCCTTTGGATTCTGGCTCTGATTGCAAAAATGCATTCTGCGCTAAGGAGCTTTGATGGCTTATTATTTATTTTTTTTGAAAAGTCAATGTCACAGCTCTCCTCTTGTCACACTAGCAGCCTAGATCAAGGTGCAGTCTATGAAGCTTTTCCTACTGAGCTCTCTTTGAAACGGCGTGAACAAAGTGGATAGCCATGGTAGCGGCATGGCAACCAAGCCCCAACCCACTGCTGGTGACGAGCCTGACTCACAGTGACCCCGCAGGGCAGAGCCAACATGGTCCAACATGGTCCAGCAGCAGCAGATGCCTCACCTTTCTCCTGCAGAGTAGTTGGTGGACTCGAACCGCTGATCCTTCCGTTCCATCGATGCTTAACCGAGGCTGGCCATAGGTCTCCTTAAAGTGTGATTCTACTGACTAATTAATGACTCCCAAAGTCCTCTGTGGCGCAAATGGCTAAGTGCTCGAGTACTAACCTCAAGGCTGGCGGTTCAAATCCACCCAGGCGTGCCTGGGAACACTCAGTGCCCTGTCTGCAAACAACCACCGCACGAGACCTTTGGGAGTGCAGGAGACATTGACTCTGTGGTAACTGGCATGGTTTGGGTGTTGGCTTATTAGGCCAATTAGGCAGGGCCTTCTGAGGTGTTGAGCCATTGGGGAGAGGCAGAAATTGGGATGGAATAATTAGTGATGGATTGGATAGAGATAGATGGAGCTTCATGTCTCTCCTTTCCATACCACCCACCCTTCTGTTTTTCTGTCCGAAAGGTGTGCGCCCAACAGAAGCACAGTGCGGAGGTGCTGATCATGGTGAGGCTATCGAGCCAGGTTTCGGGCCGCTGGTGCTGGCTTAGTGAGGCTTCCCCTGGCAGGGAAGAGCGCATTGGAACCGCGGCCATTACAGGGTCTGTAATATTGCTATTTTCATCCTGTTAATAAAGTCCCAACCAGCTTCGTGTGGTCGGCCTCGATGAACAGTTCTAATGAAAGGTAGATATCTGGCCAAGGGGGTGGGTGTCCAAAGAGCACCCTGAAAATGGGAGAGCAGGAGGGGCTCTTCCTGCACCAGTGGCCAGGAGGACAACGAACCAGGCCACAGGCTGAAAAGACTGGAGAAGGTAGAAAGCCACTTCCATTACTTGGACTCAGTCAACCGAGTATTTTCGGAACACTGAATTTTGTTTCTTTTGTTCTTTTTAAAAATAATATTTTATGGTGTTTTCAGTGAAAATTTACACAGCAACATAGGTTCCCATTCAGTCATTGTTACACAAATTATCCAATGACTTCAGTTACATTCCTCACAATATATCAGCATTCCCATTATTGCTGTTCCATTTCCAGGACTCTGGCTTCCCTACCTCCCTTTCACCTTTCCTTTAAGGTAAGCGTTTGGCCCAATATATCGGCCGCACATAGATGAGTTTCAAAAAGGAATGCAGTCGTTACAAGTGCTTTCTTTCTTTCTTGTCCTTCTATTGGGGCCTCTGACAACTCTTGTCGCAGTTCCTACAGCGCTTGCACCAGGTGAATGTGTACACGTTGTCCTCATTCTTTTCTACACATTTGCTTCCTGTTGGTATCAGCTCCCCCCCCATAGACTGTACATTGTTCTTGTTTTAATCTCTCACGCCGACCGCTGTCTCCCTTCCCCCATGTTTTCCCCCATGTTTTCTCTTCCCCCATGTTTTTCCCCTTGAAGAGAGGTGTATGGTTAAGTGCTGACCATTGTGGTTGGTTCTCCCTTCTTCTTCCCCTCCTCCCCCTACCCTTGTGGTGTCACTGTTCCCACTCCTGTTCCTGGAGTCTGTGTGTGTGAGCTCCCATCTCTTATCTATCCCTGTGTGCGTGCTCCGGTCTAGTCTGAACTGGGAAGCAGCACTGGGGTCATGGTGGTGGGGGGTGAGGAAGCCGCAAGGAACCAGAGGAATAGAGTGTGTTTCGTGGATGCTTTACTGCACCCTGGTGACTCATCCCCTCCCTGGGGGCCCTCTGTGGGGAGAGTGTTCCACTGTCTACAGATGGGCTTTGGCTCTCTGCTCCACAGCCCCCCCATTCTCACAAGGTCTTTTGTTTTATGAGATCATCTGTTACTTAGTTAGCAGGGTGACAGTTTGGGTTTTAATTCAAGTTTAAAAGAGTATTTCAGGGAAGAGTCTTGGGGAGTCCTTTAGTCTTAACTCCTCCAGTAGGTTTGGACCTTTCTTTCCTTTTTTAAGGAATTTGAGTTCTGCTTTCTATTTTTCTCCAATCTGTTGCGGCCCTGATTGGGGTGCTCAGGGTAGTGGTAGCTGGCACCACCGCATTCTCCCGGGCTCCTCGTATCACCTTGGGTTTCCTTCTTCCTCTTCTGCCCCATCAGTAGAGGCCAACACTCGTATTTCAGAAGGCTGCTGACAAGCTTTGAAATTTCAGACACTACCCACTAAAACTGGAATAAAAACCAAACTCACTGCCATTGATTGGTGCCAACCCATAGCGACCCTATAGGACAGGATAGAACTCTTGTGAGTTTCCAAGACCAAGTCTTTTTTTTTTTTTTTGTCTCAAGACTAATTTTTTATGGAAGTAGGAGGCCTGTCTTTCTTCTTTCTCCCTCAGACTGGTTGGTGGTTTTGAACTGCTGACCTTTCGGTTAGCAGCCCAACACATAACCACTATGCCACCAGGGCTCAAAACTGGGATAGAGGATAAATCTTAGGAACTTTACACCAACTGAACAGTTGCTCCCAGAGACTATGGCCCTAGGCCTGCAAGCTCAAACAACACATCTACGAGGTATTTGGTGAGACTCAAGAATTCTCCTGCGCCCAGGATGTGTGTTCTTCATGCATATTCATGCATTATTCACACATACATGCAAATGCACCCATGCAGAGGCATATGTATGGGCACATGCATATAGCCACCTACCTTCCTGCAGGCATGCATGCATACATACATGCACACACACGCATATATACAAACATACCCACACATCTAATTTGTTATTGTTGTTACTGTTATGTCCTTGTCTGCAGGGAAACCTCGACACAACAAACGAATCCAATGTTGGGGGACTGGCCTATTCTTCTCAAGGGCAGGTGGGCACATAGGTGTCTGGTCACTCCCTCTGGAGGAACCATGAAAAAGAATCGGCTAAAAATAAAAAAGATAGAGACAAAAGAAGTATAACTGGACAGCCTGAAGCGAATTAAGGGGCCAGCTCTCGTGAGTGGTGGCACAGGGAAGGTGAGAGAGAGACCGCTGATTTTCTAAGGACGGTCTTTTCAATGGGGTGCCCATATTCCTTAGCAAGAAGGAACGCGGTTCGGGGCTGGAAGGAGCCTTTGTTGTCTTCTACCTCCTCCAGGTTTTGATGCAGAGACTGCACGTACACCAGCCTGAAGAGCCGAGCGGGGCAGGGCAGCGCAGTCTCTCGCGGCTGACTGCGCTCAGGGGTTCATGCCAGGTTTCTTCGTGCCAGGTTTGCCCACAGCCTGGAGGCGGGAAGGGCCTGGCTGCAGAGCAAGTGCGCGCTGAGGGAGTTGCCCCCGCGCTGGGGATGAAATGAAATGCCCAGACCTCCCCGCTGCATGCTTTATTCGGCAGCCCACTTGCATGTGTGGTTGACAAACAGAACAACAGAGAGGGGGATCCGCTGAGCTTACGGAGGTCCAGCAGTTGCCCCCGCACCTGAGAAGGAGGGCTTTCCTGGGGAAGGAGAGGTTGTGCAGGGAACCAGAGAACCGCACCTGGCAGCTCTCGTTCGCCCTTGGCAACACTGTGAAGAGGCAAACTTCTTCCTTAGGCTTTTCCGGGTCTGTCTCCTGTCTCCCCTCCCTTCCCTAAGCTCCAAGGTGCCTAGTGTTCTGCAAGTACCAGGAAGACCATAACCACCCACCCATATTTTCCACTAGGGTGCCAGCGACTCCGTGACTTCTCCCTGACGAGCGTGCATTCTGAAATAGCCTGGGAGAGCCTACACGTTAATTCACACAGAGGGTTCAGATGAAGACTTACTAACTGTAACAGGGCTTGGAAGAGCAAAGAATTGATTTGTAAGGAGAAAGCTTACGGTCGGCGAATCGGTTCTGACTCATAGCAACCCTCCAGGAGAGGCCAGAACCGCCCCTGCGGGTTGATGAGCCGGCGACACTTCACAGGAGTCGAAAGGCCACCTTGCTCCCGAGGAGCAGCTGGCTGTCCTAAACTGCAGACCTCAGGGTCAGCAGCCCAACTCGTTCCCCTCGCTGCCACTGAGGCTCCTAAAAGAAGAAAGGAGAACTCTAAAGAACAGTTACTGCGATGGCAGATAGAGCCCCACAGGAAAGCCTCTTCCCACCCGCCCTCCTCCCCCCTATGTGCAGCCCTGGGACCCCGGCCTCGGCCAGAGGGCGCAGCTGTGGGTCACTGACAGCAGGGAAGCTGGGCTGCTGCACTTGTGCAACTTGGTGGAGATCTGCCTTCTCAGTTGCAGGAACCTCTGACCCAGACAGTCCGGAGCTGCCCGGCGAGGGGTGTGCTCAGGAAGCTGCTGCTGGCTACCAGGTAGGTCAGGACCTCGGGCCCTGCGGGGAGCTGCCAGCAAGCATGTGGGAACCAGGACAGAAAAGATCCTCTGAGGATAAAGGTTAATAGTGTGCCAGCTAGCAAAGAAAACAAACAAACAAACAAACAAACAAACAAACAAACAAACAAACCCAGAGCTATTTTTCAAGAGCGGCACTCGAGGGTGAATTTGGAGTGAGGAGGCAGTAAACTGATACCATTTTAAAGGAGACAAAAAACCAGGGCGACGTTGACCCCCATGAAATGATTCTCTAATGATAACATTCCGAAACAGGCGATTCCGAGCAGGAGTTTTCTAGGTTACATGTCCATAATGATACTGGGTAGGTGACACACACGTGCATCTGAGCTGGATGGGATTATTAGTGCAGTTTCTGGGCAGGACAGGGATGCTGTTAGACCAGAGTCACCTCCTGTGCTAGTCCAGGTTGACAAGAGAAACAAACCCCAGGCTGAGCCACCTCCATTCCTAAGTGTGGTTGAGCAGGGCTGGGCTCCCACCAATCCCGTTTATTAAAGTGCGAGAGAGAACATCCTCCAGAACTCGGCCTTGCTGGGGCCATGCGGCAAATTACAGCCAATGAAATGTCAACAGAAAAGCTTTTTCCAGATCTGGCCCCTAAACCTCCCTTCAGTTGTTTGCCATTGATGCCAGAGGACCCAGTAGAGGACGCTAAAGAAGCTCCAGAAGGTTTGGGCACTGTGAGATGGAAAGAGCCTGAGTCACTGCTCAGAGAAGACATCTTCAGAAGAGCGGCTCAACCCACACACCACTTGTCTGTCAGTTGGTTGTACTGTGGTGGCTTGTGTGTTGTTGTGATGCTAGAAGTTATGTTGCTGGTCTTTCAAATGCCAACAGGCTCACCCTAAGTGGGCAGGTTTCAGCAGAGCCTCTGGACGAACAACAGACTATGATGAAGGAGTCGGCTTCCCACTGCGGAGGAAGCAGCCGCTGAAAGTCTTCCGCATTGCTTCCAAACATTGTCAGATCCCGAAGACTGCTGGATGGAAGCAGAACCCCATCAGGACGGGCCCGGTGGGTCAGAGAGCCCCCAAAATGTGCCTGAGGAGGAGCTGCTTGCTCAGGCTACAGTCAACCAGGCCGACGTGTGTGGTGTGAAGCCTGTGGCAGTGGAGTTTCCGGAATCTTCACTTGCTGATGGGGCATGACTCAAGATAAGGAGCAACAGCTGCAAACATCTGCTAATGATTGGAACTTGGAAGGTGCTAAGTATGAATCTAGGAAAATTGGAGGCGGTCAAAAATCAAACACAGCATGTAAAGATCAATATAGAAGGCATTAGTGAGCGGAAATGGACTTGTACTGGTCATTCTGAATCAGAGCATATGATTTACTATGCCAGGAACAGCACAATCAGTAAGAGTGGCATTGCATTCGTTATCAAAAAAGACATTTCAAAATTAGTCCTGAAGTACAAGGCCACTTGTAGCAGGATCATATCGTCCCACCTACAGGGAAATACAATCTCAATACAACTACTATTCAAATGTAAGCACCAAACACCATAGCTAGTGATGAAGCAATGGAAGAACAGGTTCACTCTGAAATTGGTCACACATGCACTCAAGGTGCACTGATCATAATTGACGACTGGAAAGCAAAAGTTGGAAACAAAGCAGAAGGAACAGTGGTTGGCAAGTATGGTCCTGGTGATAGAACTAACGCTGGAGATAGCATGATAGAATTTTCAAAACCAATGACTGGTTCATAGCAAATACCATTTTCCAACACAAACAGCGACTATAACATGGAATACACAGAAAACAATTGACTACATCTGTGGGAAGAGATGATGGAGAATTTCAATATCAGTGGCTACAACCAGGCCAGAGGCTGAGTGTGAAACAGACCATGAAATGCTCAGACGTAAGTTCAAGTTGAAACTGAAGAAAATTAAAACAAGCGTACAAGTGCCAAAACACGACCCTGAACCTATTATCCCACCTGAATTTTGAGAACATCTCAAGAACAGAGTTGTTGCATTGAACACTAATGACAGAAGACCCGAGGAGCTGGAAACATCAAGAACATCATACACAAAGAAAGCAAAATGTCATTAAGAAGACAGGAAAGAGAGCAAGATGGTTATCAGGAGACACTCTGGAACTTGCTCTTAATCTGAGAGCAGCTCAGGCAAATGGAAATAAGGATGGAGTTAAAGAGCTGGAAGGGAAACTGCAAAGCTCGAGAAGACGAAGTAAAAAATGATAATGAAATGTGCTGAGACCAAGGGTTAGGAAACCAAAAGGAGGAAGACACTCAGCATTTCTTAAACTAAAAGAACTGAAGAAAAAATTCAAGCCTCAAGTGGCCATCTTGAAAGATTCTACGGGCAAAATAATGAATGACGCAGGAAGTCTCAAAAGAAGGTGGAAAAGTCACACAGGATCACTGTCCCAAAAAGCACTGGTTGACATTCCACCATTTCAGGAGGTGGCACATGAGCAAGAATGGAAGTTGCTGAAGAAAGTCACTCACGCTGCATTGAAAGCCTTAGCCAAAACCAAGCTTCCAGGAATTGAGGGAAGACTTATTGAACTATTCCAACAAGTTGATGGAGCACTGAAAGCATTTCCTCTTCTATGCCAGGAAATCCAGAAGGCGGCCACTTGGCCAACTGACCAGAAGAGATCCACATGTGCAACCATTCCAAAGAAAGGTGACTCAACAGAAGGCTCAGCTTATAGGGCAATATCTCTGATGTCACGGGCAAGTCAAACTGTGCTGAAGATCAGCCGACAATGGTTGCAGCAGTCCATCGACAGGGAGGGGAGCGGCCAGAGGTTCTGGCCAGATTCAGAAGAGGAAGTGGAATTAAGGATAGCATTACTGATGCCAGATGGATCTTGGCTCAGACCAGAGAATATCAGAATGGTATTTACTCGGGTCTTCCTGACTATATTAAGGCTGTGTGGATCGTGATCAACTATGGGTAACCCTGCGAAGAATGGGAATTCCGGAACACTTCATGGAGCTTCTGTGGAACATGAAGTGCCTCTTGTGGATCAAGAGGCAGTTGTGCAAACAGAACAAGGGAATCCTACAGGGTTTAGGATCAGGAAAGGTGTGCATTAGCCTTGCATCCTCTGTATGCTGAGCAAATAATCAGAGAAGCTGGATTATATGGAGAAGAATGTGGCGTCAGGATTGGAGGAAGGTTCATTAACAACAGAATTTATATTCTGGTGACACAACCTTACTTGCTGAAAGTGAGGAGGACTTGAAGCACTTGCTGATGAAGATCAGGATGGCAGCCGTCAGTATGGACTAAGACCCAATGTAAAGAAGACCCAAATCCTCACAACTGGATAACATCATGATAAATGGAGAGAAGGTTCGAGTTGTCAAGGGTTTCATTTTGCTTGGATCCATAATCAATGCTCATGGAAGCAGCAGACAAGAGATGGAACTGTGTATTGCTTTAGGTCAATGTGCTGCAGAAGAACTCCTTAGAGTACCGAAAAGCAGGAATGTTACTTTGAGGACTGTTGTGCCACCAGCATCGGGCATAGAGCCGCATCTACTGGGGCTCCAGGCACCAGCATCGGGCATAGAGCCGCATCCACTAGGGCTCCAGGCACGAGCAGTCTACTTGCCCATGAGGGGGACGCAAGAGAAGGCGATGAGAATCCCACTTTGTACCCCCGCCCACTGCCCCCGTGCTGGAGACCATATGATGCTTTGGTGAACACAGCACTACTCACAGATACAAAGGACCCAAAAAACCAACCTTAGTCTTCGCCGTTGAGTCAGTTCCAACTCGAGTGCGGCAGAGTGCAGCCGTGCTTCAGAGGTCCTCGAGGCTGTGACGTGTCAGAAGTAGATTTCTAGATCTCTCTCCGGAGGTGTCTCTGGGTGGGTTCAAATTGCTAACCTTTGGCATTAAAACCAAACTTGCTGCCATGGAGCTGATTCTGGCACGTAGCAACCCTGTAAGACAGGGCAGCAACCCCACAGCACTGCCCTCGTGGGGTTCTGAGATCGGCATGCTTTACGGCAGTAGAAAGCCTCATCTCTCTCCCAAGGAGCGGCTGGTGGTTTCAAGCTGCTGACCTTGCAGTCGCAGCCCCCCTTGTCACTCACGATGCCACCAGGATTCCCTAGCCTCGGGGCTCACAGTTTTGAATGCAGCTGTTTGCTCGCCCACCGAATTCCACGCAGAGGGCTGGGCACACAAAAACAAATGCAGCACCACGGACACTCTCATTACTTGGATTCCTTCTCTGCTTGCAAAGCGCTCTGCTGGCCTACTTGGTGACAAGTTGGGCTGATAACCACAAGGTCAGCAGTTTGAACCCACTTCCTGCTTCACGGGAGGAAAATTCGGTGTTCTGCTTCTGTAAAGATTTACAGCTCCCGCAGCCCACGTGGACACTTCTACTTTGTCCAGAGGGTCAACATGAGTCAGAATTGTCTTGGTGGCAGTGAGTTGGGTTTTCGGGGTTTATTCAGACAGCCTGGGAGGTGGGGGCAGAAAGAACTTGGGATAGGACGCCAAGCCTAATCAATACTACAACATGGATGACAGATAGTCTCTAAGTGGGGGAGAAAGATAATTATTGAGAAATAAGAAGTTTGAAGTACTCAACATTCTCAAACTAAAAATTCTCAAGCTGAGTACCATCAGAAAATGATCATTATGTGATAAACAGTCTTGATTTTAGTTCATTAATAAAAAAACATGGTTCTGTGTGTCATGTTTTGGAGTTCAACAAAAATTCAAAACACAGAGAAATCAGTAAAATTGGTGGAAAACGTCACTTAGCCCAATTTTAGGTGGGTTATTTTAAGAAATGGAAATATTTTAAGGAGTTACGGTAATTGTTTTTTCTTTAACGGGCGGCTGGGAAATAAGTGAATCGTTCTGAACCCCATGTCTGCATGAGCACAAAGGAGCAGGTGACGGCACTTGAATAAGGGGGGAGGGGTGGGGTTGAGTCAGGACTTGATTTTTCTACCTGGTCATGAGAAGAGGAAGGCCCTTGCCAAGATGGGTTGACAGAGTGGCTGCATCAATGGGCTCACACATGACAACTGTGAGGATGGTACAGGAGCGGGCAGGGTTTCATGTCCTCTTGTTCATCGGGTCACTGTGAGTTGTACCTGGTCCAATGGTACCTAACAACAACAAGTGTGGTTTCTGGGGAAACCGAACAATGATGCTGCTGGAAAAGCCGTCTGTACCTAATTAATAATTTAAATATTATAACTAGACTGGCGGTTACATAATCTCCTGTCAACTTGAGTGAAGGGGTGGTCTAGCCTGTCAATCAGGTCATCGTCAAGGAGGCCTCTGTGTGGGCATGGCCTTCTCCTGAGGATTCCGGGAACTCCTGTCTTCCTTCCTGGAGGCAGACACACACTCTCTGCTTGACATTCCTGTTGACAAGCCACATGGAGCTATGTGGATGGCAGCCAGAGCCCTTGAGCTGGAGAAACCATGTGGAGACCCGCACCAGGACTGAGATGCTTCTATTACTGGACCCACAAGATTTCCATCCACTGGCCTGTGATCTTCCTGCATTCTGTATCATTGCATATATTCCATGAGTCTTAAGAGGAATTTATAGAGTGGTATCAGACATATGGACTAATAGACTTATGGACTTGATCTGGACAAGGCTGGTGTGTTTTTGTCATATACAATTACTCTTTGATAGAAAGTTCTGTCTTACACACATATGAGTGTCTCTGGATTTGTTTCTCTAGTCCACCCAGACTAAAGCATGGACACTTAACTGTTTTGTCCAAACCTGAATCGTTTTTTGGTGGGGATCATCCTCTCACTGTAAACTATAAGTATGATGAGTAATCATTCTATATTTGGTCATGTCTCCAACGTCCCATAGGCAGGGATCAAATTTCTGGTGTTGAAGTCTGTGCTCTTTACGTGGGTGATAGTTGGAAGGATGACTCTTCACTCCCAATTGCCTAGTAACTCTGCACAGATCCTCCCACTGCTGAGAGAGCATCCTTCCCTGCTATTGGTGAGTGGTTGGCCAGGTGACTGTCTGGCCAATGGAATGCTAGTAAATTTGGTGTAGGGGGGCGTTGGGGTAGCTGACTGGTGGGAGGTCAAGGGGCGGTCTGAAAGGAGTCTGAGTGGTTTGGCTTAGTTTAGAAGAGGAAGTCGCTGCTCGCTTTAGCCTGGGCCCTAGAAAAACCTCCTGGAACAGATCTGAACCTGGCCTGGAGCTAAGCCCAGCCAACCAGCAGTGGGCATCTTGGCATGCAACCTGGAGTCTAGTCAAGTGGGCCAGGTTGGAGCCCACCTGTAGAACTATGAGGAAGAGAGAACAGAAGAAGAGAAACGAGTAGAAGAGGGGTAAAAAAGAAAAGGAGAGGGCTGGTTATTTTAAGCCACTGAGTTTGTAGATAATTTCTTACATTATAACAGCTGACTACTTTTAACAAAGATTCCAGGAAGATAATTACTCAGGTGCACTAAGTGGTTTTCTGGCATAAGTCAGCAAAGGGATTGAATTGCGTCTCCCCCAAAAATATGTGTCAACTTGGCTGGGCCATGGATCAGTCTTATGCAATCATTTTTGTGATCTGATGTAATTATCCTTTGTGCTGTAAATCTGATGTTAATGAGACAGAAAGCAATCTACAGGACTAGGTTGGATCTCTTTTGAGATATAAGAAATTAAACAAGTGAGCAGAGACTAGAAGGACCTAGCCCTACCAAGAAGGAAGGAAGAGGAGGGAGTACCGTTCCTCCTCTGGAAGGGGAACAGTGAGGCAGTGCTAAAATCCATGGAGTTCTCTAAGGAGTGCCCGGCCCACAGAGGGTGAAAGGAGACAAGGCCCTCCTCCGGCGCCACCAAGATAAAGCCTTCGCTAGAGCTGGTGCCCCGAACTTGGACTTCTCGCCTCTTTAACTGTGAGAGAATAGATTTCTGTTTGACAAAGCCACCCACTTTGGGTAGCTCTGTTACAGCAGCACTGGGTACTTAAGACAACAGTTTCCATCACCTTTAAGAATACGTTCAAATAAATATTGAAGCAATTCTATTTACTGCTATTTCTCCAAGAGAAATCCTTACAGAGGCGCGTGCATGCGCGCACACACACACACTCACTGCAACACTGAAGTTTGGGAAGTAACCTAATTCTCCATCAACAGAGGAATGGTTAACTGAACATGGCCACTTTCACTCTATGGAACACTCTGTTGGGTGGAAAGTCAGGGTGCAGAAGAGCATATGTCTAAAGAAACCACCTTGTATATGTCAATTTATTCAAAGAAGACTACAAGGATACTGACCAAATTGATACGTGATTACCACGTGATTACCTTTGGGAAGATATGGTGTTGCGAAAGGCAGGGCCGGGCCCTTACTTTAACTGAAAGCTTACTGCTGTCAGGCTGAGAAAAGAGTGCACACATTTATTAGTTGTGCCATCTAAAAATATATGAATGAGAAGGAACAGGTTTGCAGCCTAGAAGCAGAAAAGGCCAGGCATCTGCACTTACCTGACAGCCGAGCCCCCATTCTCTGGGCTGCCCGAGTCAGTGGTGAGATCACCAGGAAGCCGTCAGCCAGAACACGACCTGGGGGCTTGGCTAACACGGGCGGAAGACACACGGCAGGCAGGGGTCTCTGTGAGCACAGGCAGGATGACTTTGTGTCAGGATTTTTCAGCTTAAGAAAGTCCCATTAGCATGGAAGCTCTAGAATGATCCAGCTTCTGTAGAAGCGCCCCTTCATGGCTGGAACCATGTCAAGCCTGCTGCCAGAAGATTCTAATAAAGGTCTGGCGAGAGGAGCAAAAGAAGCTACACCATCAGCAGCATATCCCAGGGCCAGAGAAAGTTGGATTCACGAAGCCCGGGGGAAACCCAAGAACGCACATTTGAAAAGTCTCTTCTAAGACAAGCTTGGTGGGATTGGGAATGGTGGTTTAAAGTTCCCCTAACCAGGCTTGTTCAGGACTTTTCAGCAGGGTCAGAGGTCAGTGAGAAAGTGGACTTCAGCAGTTGAGAGCCTTCCTCCCTCCTGGGGCTCAGCAGCAAGGGCGCACTGTGACTGAGAACCCCTGCACCCAGCCCCGGGGCAGGCGGGCGAGGAGCAGCCTCGGCGAGGCTGGCGGACTGGGAGAGCGTCCCGGATCCACATCTGCAGTCAAGATTCTAATGGAAAAGTTCTTACGTGTTTGCAAAGCGGAGCTAACGTGTCAAGCACGGGCGGCATAAGCAGCTGCTTCCTCTCCACCAGGATCGTGAACCGGAGTGGACGTGTGGCTGCCTGTCGGGCAGACACGCCCTCTGGGACCCGTCCAGTCAGCAGCGGGTGCGGCCCCACCTCCGATGGCAGGCAGGGCTTTGCAGGCTCCCGCTCACAAAGGGCGTCTCCAGCTACAGCAAGAGGCTCCGGTCCTTTCCTATCAGACATGAGCAAGCTTAGCACTTTGGGTAAAGAGGCGAAAAGGTTCCGATGGTCCGTTACAGTGTGAACGCCAGTGGCGTTAATGGTTCCAATCACTTCAGCGGGTACACAGTCTTCGATTTATTTGGGTTTCTAAGACTCAGAACTCCTGGCCAAAAAATGTGCCCTTTGATCTTCATCCTTTTAATCTGAAACATTCTCTAAGTGCATTCCCGTTTTAATGAACAACGTCTTCTATGGGCACAAAAGTCTTTATTAAAGAACTCCGATTCCAGTCCATGGGTGACATTCCATGTAGTATCTGGGGCCCTGGTACTGTAGCAGCGAAGCACTGGGCTGCTGCCTGAGAGACAGTGGGGCAAAGGGCCCAGCCATTCCTTGGGTGAAAGATGAGGCGTGGAGAGCTTGGATAGGGTTGGAAACCGGATGTGGACAGCTCTACTCTGTTCTTCCAGGGTTGTTATGAGTCAAATGGACTCAAATGCAATAGGTTTAGGGTGGGCGGGGTGGGGGCAATTGAAATGGGTGCCAAGTTCTTACCCTCAGGAACATGTCCTAATCCTAAGAGGGAGCACTGTGCAGTGACTGCCATCTGAAGATACAGAGCCCAGAGCCCAGTGTGGCGAGTTCTCAAAAGGGCGCCAGCCATCACTTCTGGGTGAGGGGTCAAAGAGAGTTTCATGAAGGGGGAGATGATGGAGTTGGGCTTCAAAGACTTTGAAGAAGTGAAGAGTGGGTAGAAGAATATTCCAGGCAAGGGGAAGAGATTAGAGAGGTACAGACCATGCTTGGGTGAGGGCAGATAATTCAATGTTGCTAGCATGCTATTCAACTTTATGTAGCAAGCATGGAAAGAAAGCTAGCGAGTCAGAAACTGGAGAATTCTACCAACGTCTTCAGTCCAGAATGGATGAAACATGTGATCAAGATGCACTGATGAGTACAGGGTGGTACAGTAAAAGTTGGAAACAAAGAGGAAGGAAGAGTTGTTGGAAAATATGGTCTTGGTGCGAGATATGAAGCTGGAGATTGCCTGGTGGAATTTTGCAAGACCAATGGCTTGTTCATAGCAAATACCATTTTCCAACCGAACAGAAGGTGGCTATAGCAAATTGATTATATCTGTGGGAAGAGATGAGGGACATGCTCAATATCAGCTAAAACCAGGCCAGGGGCTGACTGGGGAACAGACCACTAATTGCGCATCTGTAAGTTCAGAATCATGCTACAGAATATCAAATCAAGTCCACGAGAGCCAACACACAACGTTGAGTCTATCTCACCTGAATCTCGAGCACATCTCAAGAAAGATTTGCTGCATTGAACACTAACAACAGAAGACAGGTGAGCTGGGTGGGAGGGCATCAAACCATCCTTCATGAAGAAAGCAAGGGATCATTAAAAAGACAAGAAAGGAAAGATCAAAATTGATGTCAGGAGAGACTCGTCAACTTGCTCTTAATCATTGAGGAGCTAAAGCAAATGGAAGAAATGATGAAACCAAAGAGTCCAACAGTTTTCAAAGAGCAAGGGGACAAGGTCAAATATTATAATGAAATGTGCAAAGAGTTCGAGTTAGAAAACCAAAAAGGATAAACATGTTCAGCATATCGGAAACTGAAAGAACTAAAGAAAAAATGTGAGCCTTGAGTTACAGTATCAACGATACTGTATCAACAGATTATTAGGACAAACTACTGAATGCTGCAAGAGGCATCAAAAGAATACAGCGTCACTGTACCCCAAAGGACTTCAAAAGAATACAGCGTCACTGTACCCCAAAGGACTTCAAAAGAATGCAGCGTCACTGTACCCCAAAGGACTTCAAAAGAATACAGCATCACTGTACCCCAAAGGACTTCAAAAGAATGCAGCGTCACTGTACCCCAAAGGACTTCAAAAGATACAGCGTCACTGTACCCCAAAGGACTTCAAAAGAATACAGCGTCACTGTACCCCAAAGGACTTCAAAAGAAAACAGTGTCACTGTACCACAAAGGACTAACTGGCATGCCACCATGTCACAAGGTAGCGTGTGAGCAAGAACTTTTAGTCCTACAGATAGAAGTTCAGCTGCATTGAAAGCACTAGCCCAAAACAAAGCTGCAGAAATTGATGGAATACCAATAAAATGTTTTAACAAGCTGACGAAGCATCAGAAGCACTTATCTGTCTATACCACACAATTTAGAAGACAGTTATTTGGCCACCTGACGGGAAGAGAACCATATTTGTACCCATCCCCCCCAAATAAAACCCCAAACAGAATGCTTAAATTATAGCACAATATCATTGATATCACATGCAAATAAAATTTTGCTGAAGCTCATCCGACAATGGTTGCAACAGTACAGTGACAGGGAGCTGCCGGAGGTTCAGGCCAGATTCAGAAGAGGACATGAAACAAGGGATATCATGACTATGTCAGATGGATCTTGGCTGAAAGGAGAGGATACCAGCAAGATGTTGCCTCGTATTTTACTGACTGTGCCAAAGCATTCGACTGTGCGGATCCAACAAACGGTTTGAGAAGAATGGGCGTTCCAGACCATCACATTGTGGGGAATTATCGCAGGGGAACTAGTATGTAGTTCAAGAGACAGTAATGCAAACAGAACAAGGGAATACCGCATGGTTCAAAATCAGGAAAGTGTATGTCAGGGTTGTACCTCTCACCATACTGCTTCAGTCTGTGTGCTGAGCCAATAATCAGCGAAGCTGGATTGTACAAAGCAGAGTGTGCGTCAGGAGTATTAATAATCCTGGATTATTAACCATCTGAAATATGTGATGGCACAACCTTCCTTGCTGAAAGTGAGGAAGGTCATTTGCTGGAAGCACTTGCTGATGAAGCTCAAGGATTTCAGCCTTCAGTGTGGATTACACTCAATGTAAACTCGGCTAAAATCTTCACAGCAGGACCAATGGGAAGCACTGTGAAAAAATATAGAAAAGATTACAGTTGTCCAGGATTTTGTCTTGCTTGGATCCACAACCAGTGCTCATGGAAACACAGTCAAGAGCTCAAACGACGCAGTGCATTGGGGACATCTGCTGCCGAATACCACTTGACAGTGCTGAAAAGCAAGGGCACTACTTGTACGGTGACGTACACGCCACCCAAGCTGCAGTCTTTCCAATTGCTTCCTGTGAAAGCTGGACATGGAATAAGGAAGAGCCAAGGAGAGTCAGTGCATCTGAAGTATGGTGCGGGTGGAAAACATTGAAACTACCGTGAACTGCCAAAAGAATGAATGTTTGTCTTGGAAGAAGCAAGGCAGAATGCTCCTTAGAGGCCGGGATAGCGAGACTTCGTCTCATGTTGATCGAATGTTACCTGGAGAAGGAGGCACGCTTGGTAAAGCAGAGGGGCCGGAACAAGAGGAAGGCCCCCCACTGGCTGGACTGACACAGAGGTTGTCGCAGGGCTCAACCAGAAGAGCAATTGTGAGGATCGGGGGGGGGGGGGACGAGGGGGGGACTGGGCAGCGTCTCCTTCTGTGGTGGGTCCACAGGTCACTATGAGTTGGAACAAGCTCGATGGCATCTAACAAGATCAGACTGTGGGGTCAGGGTGATGGTGGAGGTGAAGAGAGAGAGAGGCTGGTAAGCAGGGAGGCCAGGCTGCAGACAGCATAAACTTGGGCCTTTGAAGTAGCCCAAGTGCAAGGCAGTGCCTGGTAAGGGTTCAGAGCAGTGGGAGGAAGGTTGTTCAGATGCAGTCGGCTCCCTTCGGCCTTGCGCGCGCGCGCGCGCTCTCTCTCTCTCTCTGGCTGCCTGCACTCTCCACGCGACTTCTCTTTGCAGATGGTGTCCTCCTGCTGCCTGTTCCCTCGCGGCATTAACTCTGCTCCTGACTGACCTAACTTTTAGGCCAAGCATCAAGCACAGCCTCTTGATTCGGGGTTGTAACTTAAGGAAGGCAATTTGATGGGTCGGTGCCCAGCCAATAGGTTGGTTCCTCCTGTCAGGTGTCTCATGTGGTTAGTTCGCCAGGTGGCTCGAACTCACGGTGACCTCAGGTAGAGCAGAGCAGAGCAGAGCAGAGCACTGTCTGGTTTCAAGTCGAGTCTGCTGCTGGAGCCCAGTGTGTCAAGGAGTGGTTTCCTGATCTCCACGGAGCCTCTACAATGTGTCTCGGAAGACACACATGATGTCCTTAGCCAGCGATTGCTCTTTTCTGATGACATGGCCAAAGTGAGTGATTGAAGTCGCCTTCTCCACTTCTAGATGGCTGATAATTCCTCTAAGATTGTTTTACTGTTTTCTTGGCGGTCCACGGCATATCCTCAGCCAACACTAGTTAGAATATATCATTTCTTGTCAGGCAAGTGACTCTGATATAATCCACCGTGCTTGTTGTGGGAGGGGGCTGGTGGTAAAAATATGACTCTCCAGGCCCACTGTAAGACAGAAGCTGTAGAGTGTTGGGGAGTTTAAATTATGGGGTGTGGCCTGGTCAGGACCCCTGGACATGTGTTCGCTTCCACTAGTGGTAGTCAGTGGAACCATTGAATTTTCAGGCATGGTTTGGTGGGGGTGACTTGTCTTTGCTTGCCTGGGAATTGGCCAGAGGCGTTCAGCTGGTGGCGCCACACAGGCTCAGCACAGCCACATGGTGAGGCCAGGAGAAGAGGAATCCAAGTCCCTGCCTATAGTCCTAGCTCAGTTCCTGGTCAACAGCCAGCATCAGTTCACCAGCCAATTGAGAGAGCCGTTGTGAAAACGGTGTTCCCAGCCACTTTTGAGCTGCCCCTGCTGAAGGCGTGTGGAACAGAGGGGTGGTCCCTGACGGCCTGTCCCTGACGGCTTAGCTGGGAGCAGAACCCACGACACTTAAGTTTTAGGGGTGGTTTATCACACAGCAATGGATCCCCGGAACAGGCAGGTCACAAGAAACGTGAAGGCAGAAGGGAAACAGATGGGGCAATCAACAAGAGGCGAAGCAGCCCAAGCCAGAGAGGGCAAAGGTCGACTTCAGCAGAAGCCAAGGGCACCGCTCCAATCACTCTCATCTCCCCACATTCTGCCTTCTGGGCGCTCCGGCTCTGCTGCCTCCTGGAGTCCAGTCGTGCGGCTTGCACGTTGCTGCCCAGCCAGCTTGGGTGAAATGCTGGCAATGCCCTGGAAGCTGCGAGCCCTGCTGCCCGGGCGCGGGGTGTGTGTGTGTGTGTGTGTGTGTGTCTTCGTTTCTTCTAGAAAATGGGTTGCCGTGCCCCGTGGCCCCGCTCTTTCTGATCATGGCCCAAAGATTTTGAAACCGGCATCTGCCGTAAGCAGGGAAGTTGACCGAGGTGGCTGTGTTTCTGTGGCTGTCATAGACAGTGGGGTTGGTTGTGTCCTGCGCAGCTCTGGGGGGGCACCTTCCACCGCCCAGTCAGCATCCTTCTGCATATTTATCACAACCATTTCCTGGCAGATGGAATCAAAGTGTCTTGAGGTAGGGTTTTTGTGTGTGTGTGTGTTTTAATCTGCATGAAGGTGATTTATAGCTACTGGCAGGCGGCATAGGGACAAAACGAGTGTCTAATAAATCTTAGGCCGGTGGCAGGGGTTGGGAGTGGGAAAGAGTCATAGGGCTGGCAGAGGCCCTTTGACCCAAGCACAATGGGTGCCCAAGAAATAAGAGGTGCTGAGATGGGTGTGTTTGCAAGGTCAGCCCCATGGGGTGATGGGGGAGACAAGGCAACTAAACAAAGCAGAAGCGGCCACCTTTGCGTGGGAGGTGGAGCTTGAAGGGCTGATTTCAACAAGTCACCATGGTGACCCTTTGTGAGGATGGCTAGTCAGGTTGTGTGTTCCCCAGCGGGCGGCGGGCCTGAGGAGCTGGGGTGGACAGGAGCGTGCCCTGCGCAAGGGAGACGGAATTCCGGCCACGCTGGTGCCCAGCATGTATGCAAGTCACGAACGAGCCCCATCATCAGTCAGGGCAATGTTGCACGGTCTGACGACGTGAGACCTTCTCTAAGACACTGCCGATGGGATGTCGATTGCAAAACCAGGTTCCCCGTGCTGCCTTTGCTTCTGGAACAGATTCTCCGCCAAGCCCAGCTTTTTGTTTGATCTCCCGATCTTCCAAGGTCGCCGCTGGCTGCGTGGTGTGCGCTTTGTGTTCTTGGCTTGCTGTTTTAAGTACAGCTTTGCTACATTTCCATATTCCGCTCCCTGGCCCCCACCGTTCAAAAAATACGCCCTTCTTTGAATTAGAGCAGAAAAACACTGACGAATGACGCCTGGCTCCCCCGCCCTCGAACATGGTGAGGTCATAGCTTCGTGGTAGCAGTGCCAATGGCGAATGCGCTGCACTTTCACTGGGAGACCTTCAGGGCCGTGTAACCAAATATTTTCCGAAATGTGCCGGTGAGAGGAGGGAGGCGAAGCAGCTCAGGCAGGATCATACTGATCGCAGTCGGCTTCCTCTTCTTCCCGATTATCCCACATGATGCGCTTCTGAACACAACTGGGGCTGTTCAGATTTTAAATCAAACCAAAGTCCACTGAAGTAGGAAAATTATGCATTTCACGAAAATGATGTAGGCAAATTAGTATTCGATGTTTAACAGGGTTTCCCTCCCCCATCACTTCCTTGTGTACAATGCAATATGGTTAATTTACCAGAAAGCCTCGCTATTCATTCTCTAATTCTCTAGGCAATGCTGCCATTTGCTTACCCTTTCTGCACGCTCTGAGAATCGACAGCCCTCAGGCTCCACGCAGGGGAGGGTGCGTTCCTGAGTGGCCTCCGGAGGCCCAGCCTCCCTCCGGTATCATTTGGCTCTGACCCACTGGGAGGAATCGAGAAATGAAAAGATTCACATACCTGAATATAGTTTATGAGCGACTTCAGATGAATCCTTTTGTAAACACACAGGCCAAACAAAAAAAGAGGAGATTGAAATCTCTTGCTGTTTATTAATATTTCCCCACAGTGTTACATGTGTGCTTTTAATTAAAAACACTATCTGAATAATACCCATTTCATTCTCTCTTGCTTCTAATTAGCTACCCATTGATTATTACATAGCAAGCACTTGATAATTAACCAAAGGCTGAAAAAAATCCAAACAAAACAATCAGGACACCTTGCAACTGGAGAGAAGATCTGATTCTGCATGATTTTGCAGCCCCGCCCAGCCGGGCCAGGTGACTAGCCTGGATCATACAGGGAAAGCATGGGAATAGAGTCATACGTGGGAATAAGCACCCTTACTCACTGTTATTACACAGGCAGAGAGGACTGAGCACTCCACAGATGATGCCCACTCATGTCCGCTGGGAGAGTGCATCCAGCAACCTGCCTACAGTCTTACTCCCAGGCCTTTTCCATTGTCTACCAACTTCTCCACGGGGCCCTGGTGGCATAATGGCTACCTGTTGGGCTGCTGCTAACCACAAGGTCAGCAGTTTGAAACCACCAGCTGCTCTGCAGGAGGAAGGTGAGGCTTTCTCCTCGGGTAGAGAGTTATCGTCTCAGAAACCCACAGGGCCAGTCCCACTTTGTCCTCAAGGGCCACTGCGCATCAGCAGCGACTGGATGGCAGTGAGAACGACCCCTGAGAGCCCATTAGCCATTCTCGGGACACAGATGAGGCTGGCTGCTCCTGTGGAGACTGACAGCTTGGATTTGAAATCCTCTGGAGCAGTTCTGCTCTGTCCTCTAGGGGTGCCAGGAGTGGAACTGACTAGATGGTAGTGGGTTTGGTTTTAATCAGGACCTTTGAATGAATGTGTGTGTGAGAATGAGAACGAGGGAGGGAGGAAAGAGAGAAACTGACTTGTTTCTGCATGCCTTTGAGATACATTTGCTGAGCATCTTCTATATTTAAAGGAGCTTGGTGCCATCGTGGGTATGCGTTAGAGTGAGATCTGAAAGGTTGGCAGTTCACAACCTCTAGCAGCTCCTCAGGAGAAAGACAGGTCTCAGAAACTCCCAGGGGGCAGTTCTACCCTGTCCTTAGCAGTGAGTTTGGGGTTGGATGCGCTAGTGCCGGCTGGCAATCAGAAGGGACACCCTTTGTAGCCCTGTGCTCTCACCCAGCATGCGCTGATGGCAACGACCTGACCGTTCTCCAAGCTCGTTGGACGGTGTGTACTAAATTGTTTCTGAATCTCTAGTGAGATAAGGACTGTGTTCAGCCCACAGTGGTTTGGAGAAGGCAGGCGTGATAACCCCCAACACAGGTCCACTGCCAAAGCCACCTTGCCTGGCAGAGCACTTGGGGACTTCTTTCACTCCAGTGTCGAGTTCTGTGGCCCTGCCCTAGTTTCGCCCCCTTTGCTCTCGCTTGCTGCCACCTTGGACGAGCAACAGAACTTGACTAGACCCTCACGTTTGGCGGTTCCGAGTGTTTCTCTCCTCTTTCCACCATGACACTCCTTTCTCTTCTGGTCCATCCTCAGGGGACAGTTCTTTGCTGGGTGAAAAAAAGGAAATTAGACACCAGATTCCATTCCTGCGGGCTAATCTTCCCCCAGTGCAATATCGACACTTCCGAGGTAATGTTTTATGGGCACCGCACGCGGTGCCCAGCAGCCCCTGGGCTGGCAGAGGGGTGGCTGGGATGTTTGAAAGTTCCCATTGGTTAGCGATGCCACCACCTGCAGGTCTGGAGAAATTATTCTATATTGAGGCAGACACAGAGGTATTGTGGGGTAGGAAATCACATTTTCACAGGATTATAGAGTTAAAATGCAAATGCACAGCTTACCTAAGACTGCATTATTGGGTGCAACTCGCTACACACTGAGTTCCCAAGCAGGGTGTAAGTTGATCCCCTCTGCCGTGGGGACAAGTTATGGGGGGAGCTCTGAGCACAGAGGGTGTTCCCTTCAGGTGGTAGTTGGGGCTTCCATGTTGCCTGTCGAAGAATGGTTGCCATCCGTCCATTCATAGGGGCCGCTGGGTGCACGCTGTGGGGAACACAGAGGGAGTCTATGTGCTCAGTCTGTTCTTGGTTAAGGGTGTCACGGGTAGGTAGATCCTTCACCACCTTGGCCGGTGGGTGCTGTCCACCCGTTCAACACGCCCGTATGGGGAGTATGGGGAGCAAGGTGTGCCGCTTCTGTGGGAGGTGAGTTCACCAGCTGGCAGGGAAGACTCACTGAGAGGAGTATTCAACAGGTAGGAGTTCTAGAAAGTGTCCTGGAGACCGGCCTGGTGCCGGGCGGCTGGGGAGACGCTGTGAGGCACGGATGGCATTCTCTTTAGGTGAGACCCGCCATGTTGGAACATGACTTCTTTTCTCAGTCCTGAGAACCAACCTTTAAAATTAAGGTGTATTTTCTCCCCCCACAGCATTCTATTTTGTATAGTGGAAACAAAAGTGGTACCATTGAGGAATTTATTATGAACACTTTCTGGGTTTATATAATACATATAAATCATAAAGATCCATCGGACAGCTCAAGGCCATTAAGGAGAACCAGTTTTATTTTTTCTATGGAGTTGTGATCATTCTTGAGAATTAAATAAAAATAAGTCTGCATTAGGTAACTGCTTCCATAATTTGCTAAGATATATATTTAGAAATCACTAGTAATTTAAAGTCTAGATAGTCTAAAGTCAAGATTTCTTTGAACCTCCCCTCCGAAGGTCATCCTCCTGTTTCCCCTTTCCTCCTTCTCCCCCTTCATTTCTCCCTCCTTTGGGCAAATATTCTAGAATTCAAGCCATTGAATTTCAACCGTGACATACATCGCAATAAGAAAACTAACAAAAGCTATCCAAATCTATTAAAATACATTGCAAGTACAAACTGACAAACATTTTACTCCAACACTTTAAGAAATGTCTGGTTTTTGAACGTGGTTCTGTTGTTCCGACAAAGCGACTCCATTTCTCTTTGCAGCAGGCTGTGCTCTCTTCCTCTGCATGCTGCTGAAAACCACGCCGTTCCAGGATTACAGAGGAGCCGTGCCAATTAGCATGGTATACGTCCTTGAGGCCCCACGGGAAATTACGGACATCAATTGGCAGCTCCCAAGCTAGCAGAAATGGCTCTGGTGCCACCCGGTAGCCACAGGGGGCGGCAGGTCTTCCTCAGGGCTGGCAAACTCCCCCACGTGGTGTCAGGAACCTGTCGTACTGACTGTTGGGGGATTAGACAACTGTCACTCATCCCCACAACTCTGGGTCCCTGGGGACAACTGGAGGTCAAAAGGCGGCAGCAGTCCCTCTTGCAAGCAGCTGGGAAGGGCAATGTCTCCAGTATCAGCAAGTCTGTGCAGTGGTGACCTGTCAGCCACGGATGCCTGGCATCCCGTTCGCTTCCTGAGCCTCTGCCCTTCCCAGTGCGCCAACCGGGGCACCGAGGAGAGTGCAAGGAGGCGAGGAGGCGGTGCAGGAGAATTGGGGGACAGGAGCCATTCTGCCACAATTCTGAGTCCGATTGTGACTATGGGCTTTTAAGTCAGGGAAACAGAGTGTTTACGAGGAAGCTTTCCTATACAGCACAGCAGAGCGAGATGCCCGCTCTCCTGAGGAGCACCGTGTATTGATTTTTTCATCACTAACTTCCTAAAGACAAAACACGACAAAGCGCACCACCATTTTCTACCAGTGTGCCTTGTAAGACACTCTTCTCCCCAACATAAGGACCTTCCAGTCAGGGAATTCCCTCTCCCCACGCCGCACTTGGGCACTTTGCGAGGGAGGAAAGCTTCTTGGGATGAGGCGTGAAGACGCTCTGAGGGTGACGCTTCACTTGCTGTGGCTGCTCTGCCTCGGGAATACCCCAAGACCAGCACGTTCTTCGAGCAAACACCGTTTCTGATTTCTTGGTTGGTAGAGCGACCCTTGTGTTCCATGTCCCTGCCCTCCACATTCCAGAGCAGTCCCTGAGAGTAGCCCTGACATGACTTATGTTCCTCTTAGGCTTTGCTTCATACATAGAAGAGGATCCACCATCACCTTGATTGTCGAATTAACAGATACCCATTCAAGACATTTCTTTTTTCTTAGATAATCTTTGTTTAAACCAGGCTCTGGGTTCCCCCCCCTCAAAATTTTTGAATGATTGAGTCAAAAACATAAACAAGAATTGTCTAGAGAATACATACAAATTATCCAACCTAGTGGGATATAAGGATTAAAAAGAAAGTTATCTTAAAAATATCTATAATGTGTTAACCAATTCCCTAATAATGTCATAATTATCATAGGGGTTACATTTTTGAAAATTTTATTTCCTCAGTTACATTAACACCACAAACAATCTGATAAAAAAGAAAAACAATCTAATAAAGTCTCAGTTGACCAGAAAATCCCTTTGTTTCAACTTCAAAGAAAAAAATGTTGGAAAATTTCTACTAAATGTAAAGGTTATTCTACCAAGAAAACTCTGATTACACAAGACCTCAGTGAGGATCGTAGGATTTTAGGGTTGCAGTACCCTAGCAGGGAGGGAATCTCGTTCAGCCTCCTCGGCCCTGTCACGTGAGAGGTGCGAGGGTCTGCTCAGGGTCCTACTGCTGAATGCTGACGTCCACTCATAGTGACCCTGTGGGCCCAACTAGGACTGCCTCAGTGGAGTTCCTCGGCTGTAAATCTTTACCGAAAAAGATCACCATGTCTTTTCTCCTTGGAAGCAGCTGGTAGGTTTAACGGCCACGAGTTTGCTCATCCAACCACCAGGGTTCATTGAAGGGACACTCAAAACACATGGAAAAACATAACAAAACTCCTTGCCATCAAACCCATTCTGATTCACAGTGACCCTGTAGTACACGGTTGAACTGGCCCCGCAGGTTTCCGAGGCTGTAGCTCTTTCCTGGAGCAGAAAGCTGTGTCTTTCTCCTGCAGAACAGCAGCGGGTGGATTCAAACTGATGACCTTGAAGTTAGCAGTCCAACATGGAATCCACTCTGTCACCAGGGTTTTCTGGGGACACAAACAAACACGCACTGCCATTGAGTCGATTTCAACCCTCAGGGCAGGCAGAGCTGCTCCTGTGTATTTCGGAGACTAATTCTTTATGGGAGCGGAAGCCTTGGATTTCTTCCGAGGGGAAGCTGGTGGTTTTGAACTGACGGTCTGGCCGTTAGCAGCCCAACGCATAATCACTGCATGACCAGGCTCCTCGGAGGGACGCTAAGAAATATAAATACCGATCTCAAGACAAGAAGGATTATTCATGAAATTGTCTCTTTCTTCTGCAAGTGAGGCACAGCAAATTCCAGTTAGAGAACTCTGATAAAATCAGAAGGTATGCCTAGTCTTGTTTTAATAATGTGAATTTGTGAGACAGAAGGAGGGAAAAACTTAACAACACCCCCAAAACAACCACTCCAGATGTTCTGGATGTTTGTGTCATTTGGACATTCATTTGCACACTGGCTACATTCACCAGGTGACTCCTTGCACCTGGTGTGGGAAGACAGACCACGGAACCCTGAGCACGAATCATCCATAATTTAAACAAATGAACAAAAAGTAATTTCAAATGTAAAATGCTCTCTTTTTAATTGCTAAGTTAAGAAAGTTAAACAATTAAAAATGTAAACTCACAAATAAATCTTAACAAAAAAGGAATTAAGACCTCAGAGTTGCTGCTCAGTATTAAAAACTCAATAGAAATAGGAATTCTGAGCTGTTAAACATATGTCATTCAAGGTTGGTACAAACGACAACTGAAAATGGAAAACTTTTCTTTTTTGGATGCATCCCCATGAAATGTAAGTAGTGCATAGTTATTCCATGGCGAGAAAGTCATTTCATTAGCAGTACAGGGCATTTAAAACACCTATTTTACAATGGGAAGTGTACGACCCTCTCATCCCCCAGCACCCCCATAAATTTTAGTTGCATGAGAAAGTTTAGCAGATTGCCTTGACTACAATTGCGATGGGTTTTAGACCATTTTAAAAGTGGTTACAATGTTTATTAAAAAACAACAAAACAAAAACCAAACCCAAAATGTGGGAAACATTTCAGCATTCGTGTTTTATACAAGGAGTTTGTGTGGTACCCATGCCCCAGTCTCTGGGTAGTGCTGCCGCTTGCTTAAATATGCTCACTTTCAATGTTTTCAGAATGCATCAATGGAAGCAGGTTACAGAAGTCAGAATGTGTGACTCCGGCTTGGGGGTCCTGAAAGGACTCAGTGTGAACAACCATCTGTTTGGGAGTCACGTGTCCAAAACGTCCAACCCCAAATGAAAAATCTTAATAGGAGTAAGCATCATGCTTGGCAAATGTCAAAAACGAGCCCCCTGGTTTCCGAAACCGCAGTGCTCTTTGCAGTGAATGCCTTACTCAGGGGATCCAGTTGATTTGTGGCCCAGACAGGCCACTGTCTCCACATTAGCACCCACAGGGTGTTATGTACAGGAGGTGGGGTGGGGTATATATATTATATATATTCATTTATATAAAATTGCAAAACCAAAAACAAAACCCAAACACCTGTCCTGATTGATTTTTGTTAAAACATGAAAAAAAATTTTATTGTTTTAGACAAAGAGGCCACTTTTGGAAAATAATACTTTTTTTTTAGTTGAATCAGGTGAAGACAGAGTTAAAATCACATAGGATTTTGCATTTTAAAAAAGGAAAGCACTAGGGTCGTTGGCACTGGAGGACTATTTACATGGAACAGAGGTTTGGCCTTTTACGGGACATCGATACAATGCATTTTCCGCAGTCTGAGAAATCACAAGGTTCTGTCTCGGATGCTTCACAGAGGAGGTTCGGATGTGGGGACAAGTGTCATTAATGAGGGCCTTGGAAGCTTGTCAGCTTCAGAGTCACATGCAATCTGATCCTGGACGGTTCGGGCCACTCGCTGGGAGTAGCTGGCTACGGAATCGGAATCGAAAGCTAACGGGGAGGGGACGGGCGGCCTCTGCACCGGGCCGCGGGCCGGCGACGCGGCCTTACAGGTTCTCCCCCGGCTGGTACTGGGGCTCTGTCGCTGTGAAGTAGTCTTCCAGGAAGCCCTGCAAGTACTCAAAAGTGGGGCGCTCCTCGGGGTCCTTTTTCCAGCAGTGGATCATGAGCTCGTGCAGCGAGATGGGGCAGTCCTGGGGGCAGGGCATCCTGTAGCCGCGCTCCACCTGCTCGAGCACCTCCCGGTTGTTCATGCCTGCAACGACACGGCCGTGAGCAGGGGCGACCGCAGCTTTCCCCGCGGCCCCACACCAGTCCCGGGGCCCGTCGCCCAACTCTTTCCAATAAAGCCAAACCACTGAATTGTACGAACTATGTCGATAGAACTTTTGTTTTGAGGGCCATGATGCACCTCGAGTCTCAAAAGGGGAACAGTCAGACACAGAGAGGCGCCAGGCTGTGTGCTTTCACGTACAGGGACGCCCAGAACAGGCCAACTACGTGATGAGCGCAGACCGCAGACACCGCGGTGGCTGCCGGGGCGGCGGGGAGCAAGGGCTCTGGGGGCTGATGGGAATATTCTCTCCTGGGGATCTGTGGACTTCTACTGAAAAGGGCTGGTTAATACATAATTCAGGTTTGGCAGTCCACATATGGTATCTACCAGGCATTTTTCCCCCTTAAAAAAACAAACCAACAAAACAACCCAAAACAACTTTAAAAAAATATATTTTTAGGGGGGAAATCCCTTAAAAATGTACAAAATAAAAGCAGCTGGGTAACTGGATGTGGCTCAGAGGCTGCAGGCTGCCTGTTCTTGGTCCCTGATGTGGCATGGGGCTGTTCATGTTGATTCCACTGTGTTGCATTGTAAGGCTTCTAATGGAATCCCACGGGTGAGTTTTAGGATACATAAATCACACACCAAGTAACTAAGTCGATAAAAAATATGGAGGAATCAAACCCTGAAACCAAACCTACTACCATTGAGTGGATTCCATCAACCCTACCCTCTAAAACAAAAAAACAAGAACCACACACAGAAGGACACGGGACAAAAGGCTGACTATGCAGCCTGGGGCTGGCAGCATCTGTGAGCTCTGTGTATGAAGTTCATAAATTGTCTGGGTGAGCTCTTGGCGCCCCATTGTCCCCGATCTGACATCATGCCACCATGGCGGGGCATGGTCTGGCCCAGTGACCCTGCAGTGACCCGAGGTTAGTGACTCTGGGGAGGCGACAGGCTGGCTCTGGGGCCGGTGTTTACTGATGACCTCTATTGGACAGTCTATCAATTGAGACCTCCCTGACCCCCCTGGAGGCCTTTTTGAAACACCAGGCTGGGCAACAGGAACAGAAGACTTTTGGGGAGTCTGCTGACCCTTAAAAAACGTCCTCTCTACCGTGGCCATTTTAGACAACACAGGAAATACCATGAGTGTGAGGCAAATGCCCTGCCTGACCCCTATCCCAACCACCCGGTCAGGAAGGAGTTGCTAGTTCTCTTCCCCCCTCCTTCCCTCCACAAGTCCTTCTGCCTTTGGCTGCTCTCTGGTCCCCCCAAGTTTGTAGTCTGGAATCCCCTTGAACTACTTACCTGGTAATTTACAGAAGCAAGAATCCGATTTAAAGCTGTATTTCTTTTCCTGTCTATCAGCTGCGTAGGCAGCAGGGGCACACAGTACATGCAGCTATTAGCTGCTGACAAACTGGCACCTCATGGGAGACCCAAGCAGAACTTAACAAGCTGCTGAGTCCTGCCACTTCCCCATGAGAGGCCATGGACCCAACAGCTGTGGTCCTTAACGCTTTCACTGGCTGATTCTTGGAAGTCCGTCACAGCCTTTCTGCCAAATTCATTTTAGCCCGGGAGCTGATCGGCACCCCAGCAAGGCTCCCCGTTGGGGTGGACACGGGGATAGGGGTGGCTGTGGTGAGGTATACCGAATGGGAATTGAGAGTATCCCACCTGGAAAGAGAGCATCCTACACGGCCTGGGAACCAAAACACCACACCCACTGCCATCGAACAGATGCCAATTCAGAGAGAGAGAGAGAGAGAGAGAGAGAGAGAGAGAGAGAGAGACCCTCAGGGGGATTGTCTATCTTTATGGGAGCAGAGAGCCTCGTCCTTCTCCCATGATGCAGATGGGGGGGGTGGTTTAAACCCCCAACCTTACAGTGGACAGGCCAATATCTAACAGCACCATGAGGGCTCTGTACCAGCAAACTAAAATAATAATAATAAAAAAAATCCAAACTCACTCGCATTGAGTCCATTGCAACTCCTAGTGACCCCAGGGGACAGGGTAAACCCGCCCCTGGGCGTTACCCAGGGTGTAACTCTTCCTGGAGTGGAAAGCCCTGTGTTCCTCCCACTGTACCTATGGCTCGTCTCCTTTCATTCTGGAGCAGGTGACGACTTGCTAGCCAGGACCCTGAAGAGTGGCAGGGAGCCAGGCTCAGAACAGCCCTGTCCCCTGGACAGTGGGGTGAAGGATCCTGCCGTGTGGAGCCGTGGTCCATTCTGTTTTGTTGATCCTTTTGGAGCAGCGTGTCTCCTGGTCCTTTCTGGCTGTCACGGCATGGCACTGCAGGATACATGTTTGTCCAACCCAGTGTAGATGACCCACTGAGCCTTTGCCGTGGCAATCCATGTATTAGTTCTGCTAAGCAGGCCTTCTGTTTAATTCTCCTAAGAGAATCTCGCTCACCTGGCCACAGCCCTGGATTTGGTAAGCGAGGCAGGGTCACCTGCATTTGTGCGTTCGAGAGTTTGCAGGCGCCTTTGTGCAGCTGTGTGTCATAAGTAAGAGAGGTCACCTCGCATCGGTGTCTACGCTCCTCCGAGTGCGGGAAAAGCACTTTGAAGACTGCAGTCGGGCGGGAGCTCCCTGGAGGTGCTGGGGAAGGGAACACCCCTGCTACCTTCCTGGCAGGCTCTGTACAAGTCAAGGTCAGGGCCAGCTCCACATGGCTTCAGCCTCGGTGAACCCTCTGGAGCTCGCTCCGCAGCACAGCTGAGCTGAACTAACACGAGACTGGTAACTGTCTGTCTTTGTTCCCGACTTGCACACATTGCTGCAGACGTATTGACGTGTTGGAGCCAGGAGCGCGGCTCCAGACGATGCTGGCGTGTTACGTAACACAAACTACAAATTTATTGACTTAAAAAAAATCTGATTCTGAATTACATCTCGCCCCATAGGTCTTGGCTGAGATGTGCTGGCATGAGTGATCGCAGCCCCACATGCCAACCCCCTCAGAAAGCTCCAGGCGAGAGCTTAACCAGTGATCAGGACGGGGCTTCTCCAAAGCATAGCTGTGCCCCGTATTTCAGGGCAGAAACAGCACAACTTGCGCCTGTGGAAGTACCCTTTGTCACCACCCCTGCCGGGAGTCTGGAGAAACCAACGAACGAGGAGGCAGGGTGGGCCCTTCTGGGGATGGTGAGAGCCCTAGAAAACCACATCCTATTGCTAAGGCTGTCCTCGGGCATTGGGACTCTGCCCCACATGGCACCACAGATTTTTAATGAATCATCCTCTTATTGCTCTGTGGAGCTTACGCCAGTAAGGATTTCATTTTATTAAACATCAGACTATTCAAATGGAAAGAGGTCACTTTTTTTAAAAACCTCTTAATTCAGTCTCCACCAATGGAAACTTTCATTAGCGATTTGGGTCAAACGCATCTTTCCAGTGCGTCTCCTCAGCTTGGACATGTTGGACCACAGCACACAGCATCTCCCAAGGCGGCCTGGCAGAGCGGCCAGCTCTCTGCACACTGCGGCTCTCTCCCCTCCTTTCCTGCTGCACCTCCCTTCCCCACCCTCTGCCTCTTTCTCTGCCCCCTGCCTTCTTCTCCGTAGCCCTTGGGGAACCTCAGCAACAAATTCTATGCTCCGGGCCAAGTGGAAACAGCCCAGTGAAAGGTGGCCCAAGACAACTGTGAGGGTTAGAACTGCATTCCACTCCCAAAGAAGATAGTGTTTGGGGGACAGCAAACTTGTTTGGAAATTGGGTCTTCAAAGATGTTATTTGTTAATGCGGGGGTCCCTCCTACTGGATTCAATCTGAATAGTGCCTTCGTTAAAGAGAAGAGGCATGGAGATGGAGGGGTGTGTGTAAATAGGGGGTGGTCATGTGACCAAGAGGAGAAGGTCCCTGTACTAGGGCTGTAAGCCGAGGGCTGCTGGGCATCCGAACCTGTGGGAGGCAAGAAAGGCTCTGTGCAGACAGCTGGTCCTCAGGTGGACCCTGAATTTGAACTGTCAGACTCTTAGAGTCTGAGACCATGCATCGGGGCTCTTATAAACCACTGTTATGGCAGCTCCAGGAGACCACTGCCACCGCATGCTGAGCTGACACATTCAAGGGGACATGCTCTTTCCCAGCCATCCATAAGCTAGGTGCCACCAGACCCACCACGGTCACAACGTCCCCCTCCAACAAGCCGCTGCACACTCGAGAGATGCCCACTCAGCAGGGCCGAGACTTGTTTTAATTTAAGAAACAAGAGCTACATCAAGCGGATGGTGTTAGCATTAAAACACCAAACAAGAGAGAGAGAGAAACAAGTATTCTCGGCCGTGTGAACTTTGAAAAATTTTTCTTACTTCAAGGATTTCTTTTTTAGCAAAATGAATTTTACTCTCTACTGTTAAGATGAGCTGATTTCTTTTTCAGATAGGGATTCTCTCTCCTTTGTGCCACTCTTTCCCCAGACATTGACTTGGTTTAACACCTGGGAGAAGAAGGGCAGGGAATGGGCAGGAAATATATATGAGCTGGAGTGCCAGGGATGTCAGGAGAGAATAACGAGGTAGGGGGGACACTGTGCTTCCAATAGAGGAAGTGGGCAACAGGGAGGAGTGCCCCTGGGGAACGTTTTTCTTTGTCAGTAGGCAGAAGGACCCCAGCAAAACCAGGGAAGCAAACGATGCCTTCAGAGAGGAGGCATGGACATTGGAAGGTCCTGGGCAGAATGAGGGAAACTGTAGAGCAAGACTCACAAGCAGACAAGGGACAGAGCTTACTGCTCAGGTAGAGACTTGGGGAGCCCTTGACCCCATGGCCCTCATCACCCTTCAGGTCTGATTCTGGACTCATCCCTGTGGCTCAGCTGTCAGCCAGACAATAGACTTGTCTACTAGGGACACAGCGACACACGTTGAGGGACTCATATTTTAGGATAACCAAGCGCTTGGGATCCCAAGGGCACCACTTCCCTAGAGACAAAAGTTCAGCAGGAGGAAAGGCACCAGGAAACCAGGGAAGACGTGGGTTAAGGGATGGCACATTGATGGAGGGGCTGGTCAAGAATGAGATGAAACGAAATGTGTAGGAGTTGTTGAACGCAAAGTGATGCCCTGCTCTGTAATGCTTTACCCGACTCACAAGAAAGCGCTTTCACACCGGGGGGCCCACTTGGGGCGAAGCAGGTCACTAACATTTGGCTTCCAGGTGTTCTGAGGGGTGTGGCCACACAGACCAGCTCTTCTGCTTCTGGGCTCTGTCCTGCTTTCCTGGCCTCCATGCCAGAGAGGCGGCTCAGGGCTGGGCAGCCAGCCAGCAAGCCCAAGCCCTCCTGCTTCACTGCCGCACTCTCTCCTCGGTCCTGCAGCGCCCCCGAGGGCAACCTGACCTCCCTGCACTCTCATGGGCATGCCCGGGCCACTCAGAGAGCCACAGCTCAGTGGTGCGTTCAGGTCCCAGAACTCACAGGGGTCCGTCCAGTGTGCTAGGTTCCTCTTCCCGGAATCTCCCCAAGGACCCTCCCATCACCTCAGATTTTAGGCTCTCAAGCCCGAGCACTGAGGGGCAGTGCTTCCCAAACACGCAGTTGAGAGGCTGCAGCCCAGTGTGGTGCGGCCATTAGAAGGGCGTTATCCTACTAAATCACTCTGCTGGCTCCCTGTCGGGTTTCAAATTAAGGTCAAGTTTCTACCTCTTACTCTTACTCATAGCTGCCAACAGTGTGTACTTGTGTGTGTGTGTATTCTTTTCCTCCGCTCCTTTTCTTTTCAACTCTGCTGTCTTCTTTCAGGTCCCTGGTGGATTGCCAGCCCCCACCCTAGCCCCATCATTCAGCCCCACCAGTCACGCCTCGGGAGAAAGATGAAGCAGTCCTGACACCCTAAAGAGCACCTCTACCCTGTCCCACGGCGCTCTTCGGAGTCGGAGTCCACTTGGTTTGGGTATTTCTCCTGTGTGAGCTTCTAGGCCAACAGAGCCTCATGCTGCCTTTCTGTTTGTGCCCCGCCCCACCTGGCCCTGGTCTCCACAGGTCAACCCCACACCTCAGCACCTGCTGTGCTTTCAGGAAGCCGGGAGGGTTCCTTTGACAGCTCCCCAGGAAGGAAGCTCAACGGAGCTAGAGCTGCACAAGCAGGAATTTTAACAGCTATCTGTTCACATTTGCATCTGGATCTGATGCTGGGTTTCAGGAACCTTGATTTCTGTGCACTAGGAGTAATTAAGGACATAAACCACGGAAAGACGTGCAGATCTCCAAAGTATGTCTGCAAACGGAGCTTCCCATTCGGGGCTGCATTGTGCCCGAGGCCCTCTGTCCATCTGCCCTTCCTCTGCTTCCCCTTGCTTCTCCGCATAAACCCTGTAAGCAGCCCCTTCTGTTTACTGTCTGTGGAGTGGCTCTGCGCTAGTGCAGGGAGGAGGGGGGAGGAGGGGAGGGGAGGCAGGGAGGAGCACATGAATGGTGCTTGCTCAGCTCAGCCTGCGCCATTAGGCTATCGCTGGCTCTAGTTATCTTACTGGGCGACAATCAGGAGGCTTCAAGTCAGGATTTGGTCCAGGATCAAAGCACAAGATTTTGGGCAGAGATGCTATTCAAAGAATACGAGATGAAAATAAGGCAGGAATCGCAACACAGTAGTTCATAGTTTTGTTTCTCTTTCCGTGTCTCACCGGAGAACCTCTGTGGAGCTGTTGTTGTTAAACCCACTGTACTGAGAAATGCAGGAGCAGTGGCTACGCAGGTCCCACGACACAGAGGTTATTTACAGTTGGCAACACAGGCTTGTGAAGAGTGCATGTGTCCCAGGAGAGGACGAGGTGCCCTTTAGGGAAGCCATGCGTGCAGCAGAGGACCCAGCGCAGGGTTAAACCAATCAGCACTTACAAGCAGAAGCAGCCTCCCACGGGAGGAGGCCACAGTGGCCAAGAGGCTCCCTGCGGGGGAGGGGACAACATGACCTCTGAGCCTTCCAGGCAAGACTGATTCCTTCTCTGAGGAAACACCACAAGCTTTGGGGAAAAGCCAGGGGGCAGAGCCTGGGGCGGGAGGCAAGCAGGTAAGGCTGCCTGAGTGAAGTGCGCTGGAGGGTCGTGACCTCTTCCTACCCTCCCCCACAGATGTGTGTCTGTCCGGCACAGAAGGCATAGAGGGACGACAACGGACGACGACGGGGCTGTGGCAAGTGACTGAGAGACGCATAAGGTGTTTTACCGCAGAGCTGCGGTTCAGGGCTCTGTCTACAGCAGCTGGGGGGGCGGGGAGGGCAGAAAGGCAGGGCTTTTCTTTCCTGACTGCAGGCACGACTAGCTTTAATCGTTTCCGGTCTCTTGTCAAGCCATTAGGTGCAATCCAGAGCATTTCGCTGGAGGCTTTGAAAGTGCTTCGAATGCATGTATCAATGCGGTTTGCTTAACATGATATTCTTGCTCTGAGGGATTCCGCAAGAGTCTCAAGGCAGGTGCCAGTTAAGAGGCAGGGCGGAGAATGGCTGGGATGCGCTGCCCAGAGCGTGGCAAGAACATGGCGCCAGAACTGTGCACAGGGGCAGAACCACTCTGAGCAGAGAGTCCCATGATTGAAGAACTGCAAACAAAGCTTTGCAGGCTGTGTCCCGAATGTGAAACCCTTGTTTCCAAACCGTCTGGGCATATAGCTTTCCCCACTTTCCTTCCTTCTCCACCCCATGCTCCCCTCTCTTCTTCTGTCTACTAAGAGCTGACTCTGGACTGAGCACTGGTAGTACATAAAGGAATTCCCTTCTCCTCAGAGAAAGCACACAGCTACCGAGGAACAGACAGTCAACAGGGCCTTTGACAGAGGCCCCCCGTGCTGTGGAAGCAAGTGGCAGGGGCAGTCCATTGGGTCTGCAGATGGGGAAACTTCAGGAAACAGGGGGCCTTTGAAGGCTTCTGTGGCTGAGAAGAAAGACCGGCATGTTCAAGAGAAGCTCTCGGGTGTGCTGAGGGTGCACATCATGTCTCTCGGGCTTACAGTGATGCCCCACAAAAGAGCATGAGTGGAAGCAAAATTCTGCCAGGGACCCATGAGGGCCCTGGCTGCTTGGCTTCGGAGAGCCTGCCCCTCTCTCTGTCCTAGCCCCGCAGTCTGCCTCCATTCCACTGGCTTCTCTATTGGCATTCACCATCCCTCCGAAGGAAGCCTCCGTCCTGAAGTTTCACCTTCTTCAGGTTCTTACTCCAACACCACCCACCCTCGCCATCCTCTCCTGACAGACTTGGCTTCTCCCCAGCTTGATTTCGCTCCTGACCAGGGACCACCGGCCAACCTTCCGCACAGTCAGCTTCTTAATCATCATGAATTGTCTGCCCCCATCCAAGGAGGAGGGCAGCTCTGCCAGGGCCGGAGTTTTTGTCCATTCCTGGCCATCTCCCTGGTGCCCGGAGCAGGGCACAGCACAAGAGAATGACCAAATCAAAGAGGTGATGGAGGATTAGACAAAACGAAGGCTTCTGGGGTTTGTTCGGAAGACATAGGGGGGGCCGTGGATGTCTGTAACGAGAGGGCGAGACAATCAGTCCTGTGTTTTTTAGGGGAGCCCTGGTGGCGTCGTGGTTATGAGTTGGGCGGCACTCCATAAGGTCGGCGGTTTGAAACTACCAGCCCTCTGCAGGAGAAAGACGGGGCTTTCTACTCTAAAGCATGACAGTCTGGGAAACCTATAGGGCGGTCCTGGCTGGAAATTGTTCGACGGCAGAGTTTGGTTGTTGAACGATGCTGTGAAGATGGTTCTGAGTCCTGGCTTACCAAAAGCCTAGCTCGCCTGCTGTGTTCAGCAGGTATTCAGGTCAGGTGGCTACTAGGGTGGTTTTATCCATCGGGACTGCGTCCATCTATATCATACATCTCAGAAACAGCCTTTGTGGCGGTGCCTCTCCCCACCATCTGCTTATCTCAGCATCGCACTGCAGTTTCTCTTCTTTGGTTTTGATTTGAGATTGCTCATCTTCCCTTCTTTGATAAATGCCTCTCGCAACACTTGCTAACCAACCAGTCGATCCAATTTTTCATCGTCTTTCCATTTCTTCATTCTGGTCACATCTCACATACTCCTGTTCTCGGTTTCTTCCCTGGATCTAATATTCCCAGCAGCAGCAGCAGCAGCAGCAACAATAACAATGTGCCCGGGAAACCTCTGCCAACAATGACAACAACAACAACAAGAACAACAACAACGTGCCCGGGAAACCTCTGCTGAAGCCATGTACAAGTCAGCTCCCCTTTCTCCCATTTCCATGCCCACCTACTGGCCAGGCCAGGCGGACCACTCCTCAGGTCGAGAATTCAGAAAAACACACCGCCACCTACTGTTCTGGGAAAAAAGAATGAAAGAAAAAAACAAAACCAAGAACCAACACACTTGCAAAGGCACTCTAGCAACTGAGACACCAGTCACCCTGAAATCTAAGAAAGGGAGTTCGGGTCTAAAGGGATTTGAGGTTCTCCTGGGGTAGTTCCCACAGGCACAGACTCAACTCCGGAGTGCCAGGCAGAAGTCCCCATGGTACAGGCCTACTGAGCCAGTGCCACGGACCAGCGGCAGGCACGTGGCGGGGAAGGTCCTTCCCTTCACTGTGGCCTCTGAATGGAGTGCAACGAGCCCGTTTGCGCCTCAGGAATGGTTATCCGTCATTAAGGTAATAACGCTGTCACTGGAATCCCTCTCTGAGAGCCTCTCCCTCAAGAAGCATCCATTGTCAGATTCAGAAGTCCAATTAAATATGATTAGGGCGAAGCTAAAAAACAAAAACAAGTACCCGTGGCCAGAAGCAAGCCTGGAAACAATTTTCTGTGGGTGAGGGGCAGCTCATGTCATCCCCAGCTGACGCAGCTCCGTGCTGCAGCTGCAGCCAGCCGGCCTCCAGGTCCTCTGCAAACTGCCCACGAGGCCCCTCACCACTGGTGTGGACCTGCCTTTCCAGTTGCCCCTCCAGCCACTTCAGCTTCCCCAATCCCTTCCTCAGAGCTGTCCCTGTAGCGCCTCGAGCTGGCTCTGTCCTCCCAGGCCTGATGTCTCCCACAGTCCCCAGGACTAACCTTATCCTTTCCCCGGAGAAACCTTCACCCAGCCTCCAGGTCTGGCTTATTTGTCTTCTCCATGAAGTCCCCCCCTCCCCCACCTCTCCTCTCATCTCTGCCTTCTCTACACAATTCAAAGCAGTTTTCACAACCCATGGCAGGTCAGCTGATATGAAGAGGTGCATCTTAAATTCAGCTTTCATTTCAAACTGTTTCACCATCCCCGCCAAACTCCACAAACCAAACTTGAGTTGACTCTGGCTCAAAGACACACTAGGGAACAGAATCGAACTGCTTCTGAGGGTTTCTAAGACTGCTGACTTTCTGGTTAGGCCCACTGGGTAACCAGTACACCACCAGAGCTCCCTTGTCACTCTCCACCAGAGCTCCCTTGCCACCCTCACAGAGTGGTGCAAACAGCCAGAGTGATAAGCTAACTGGAAAGATCGAAGGTCCGAGCTCCTCCGAAGGTGCCTCAGAAGAAAGGCCTGGCGACTTGCTAAAAACCCTTGTGGAGTGCAGGTGAGCTCTCACACACAGGGGGGTGGCCTCGGGCCAGGAGCTACTCAATGGGGACTGGTTTTGGCCATCTTCAAAGGCTTCTGTAGGTAGAGGCCTGAGCTGAGTGTCCCTGTCCCCGATAACAGAATTAAGATCTGAGGCCCATTATGGCCAAAGTCTAGTGATCTTGTATGAGATCTCCTAGCAAATAACGAAGACATCTCATCTAGTCCTGAATTTGAAGCCTATTTTATGCATCTGATGATGAACTTCCTGAGGACAGGCAGGGACTTGGTTTAGATATTTGCTTATTGTTCGATCCCCTAAACCACCACTGAGTCGTAGTAAGTTTCTGCTTGTGGAGGGTGTGAATCCCTCGTACATCTGGCCAAGGAGGACCAGTGTCTGGCACAGGTGACAGTGGGTAAATGGACCCTCGTCTAAACTGAACAAGGAGGCCATTCTCCTTATCATAGAGCCCAAGGGCACAGAAGAGCTCCCCAGCACCCACCTGCCTTCATGCTCGGAACCCCCACACCCCTCAGCTTGTGTGTGTGACCCAGGGAATGATTTTCAGCCAGAGAAAACAACACTGCCCTTCCCCCGCAACGGCGTTTACTGCATCAGGTGACTATGAGCCTGGGGATGGGGGTGTGGTTCAGGAAGAAATGAGTTTGAAACGTGGACAATGAAGAAGAGGTGTCTTCTCATCTAAACAGTGCCAATACCTGCCCACCCCGTCTCCCTCTGCCCCCCAAGTGATTCAAACTCCCATGCCGACCTCAGCCCCCACCCCCGCTCCCACCCCCAGGTGGGCAGCCAGCGGTTCCAGAGAGTCTGCCCATTCCTGCCTCCTGCAGCAGCAGCAGGTGCAGCACAGAGAAAACTGCCTGCACCCTACCCCCCACCCCACTTCCAAAGCCCCATGTGAGCACTTCAGAGCCTGGGGGCTCCTCAGGGGAGCCTTCCTGCCAGCCTGCCCTCCTACTAGCCTCTAGGCCAGACCAACAGAAAGCAACGCTGCTTCGTGTTCTCCAAAGATGACCAGAAACCAAACCAAAAAAGAAAAAAATCCAACACAAGAAAAAGAACAAAGGGCTTATAGATTCATCTGCCTTCGCCGGCTCCTCCGTCTGCAAAGATTCGATTACAAGCCTGGGATTTGCAAGAGACCTAAATTCCTCATTAATCTCCAGTATCGCTTCTCTCACGGTTCTTTTTTCCCTTTCATCTTTTAAGCTCTCTCTCTCTCTCTTTTTGGTAGGCAGAGAACGAGGGGGGGGGGGCATTGTTCTCTCTTCACTCAGCAATAAATGAAAAATATGTCCTTAACATTTCAAAAAAGCAGATCGTCCCCGGGTTGTAACCACTGAAGCGTGGAGGTGAAATGGCACCAGTGTCCTTTACATCATCGTCTGTCTCAGCTAATGAATTTCAGCCTGGCTGCCCTGACCCAGGGTTTCCTTGGAGAGCAAGCACGGGGCTGAGCATCCAGGAAAGATGTGAGGGCCGGGGACTCGCCCGTTTCTTTATGTTCTCCTTGCTTGTGGCTGCTCAGAAGCAGGCAGTGAATGGCTGATCAACTGCGCTTTCTGCCTGCACCTCTGCTCTCTCCAGCCATCTGGAGCTGAGGCCTGCAGAGAGAACAGGTCTTTGCAGCCTTCTGCCAGGCTCACTCCATGGGTCAGTGCTACAGTGTAATCAAAAAGCAATGGGGGCTTTTCTCCTTCCCTTTCCCAGACCATCTTCGCTGCTTGGGGAGTCATAGACACACTCCTGTCGAGAGAGGAGGGATTCCGTGAACTGCGGGGGCCATAGCTACTACTAATTACATTATACCTGGCACCGGGTCCTTGCATACTGCTTGTCTGCATACCACAGTGGCTCTGGCTTTGCTTACCTCTGACTAAAGACCTGCCCGCGTGCTTCACACGCCTGCTCTGCAGGAAGCTTAGGACGGGGCTGTAGAAGGTGAGCTTTCCCCAAAGAGATTGGGATGGGCTTCCATTTTGGCTGGGCCCCGAGCTTACCTGGGTAGGGCACTCTGCCTTTGGTGACCAGCTCTGTGAGTAAGATTCCAAACGACCAGACGTCAGACTTGATGGTGAACCTCCCGTACAGGGCTGCTTCAGGGGCTGTCCACTTAATGGGGAACTTTGCACCTGCAGAATGGACATTGGTTATCGGTCAGGCGGGGGGAAGCACCACACCACTGCTGGGGCACTGGGTAAGGGGCCAGAGAAGGAAAAGCGCTTTGGTGGGAGCAAGTTTTGAGAACAGAACAGGATGAGCTCAGACCAGGGATGGACTAAGACGAGAAGTTGTGGGTTCTAGTCTTGGGTTTGTGACCCAAACTCACTGCCACTGACTCATCGTGACCCTGTAGAGTCGAGGAGCATGGCCCCTTTGGGTTTCTGAGAGGGAAAGTCTTCACAGGAGCAGACAGCCTCATCTTTCTCCTGCAGAGGGGCTGGTGGTTTTGAACTGCTGATTTTGCAGTTAGCAACCCAACATGTAACCCATGACATGACCAAGGCTCCTTGAGACTGGAAGCCAGTTTAATTTTAATTTCCCCCTTGAAAAGTTGGACTTCAATGTCCCTTAAAATTCTTAAAAAGTTGATCTCTTACTATCCGGAAAGCTGTTGGTTTAGAACTTGATTCAGACCTCACTGGTGATTTAGGACACTAATTTATACTGTATTTTTACGCAAATAATGTGTGGGTTAACCTCAAAACCCACCATCCTCTGGCAAGTTAGTTTCCTATGTGCATTATATACATGTGCGTGTTTTTTATTTCCGTAGACAGACAGACAGACACACACACACACACACACACACACACACACACACACACACACACAAAACCAACAAAAAAACCCCAATCAAACCCTAGTGTTCTTTTGCTACTAAACGAGATGTTTTAATAAATACATGCAGGATTAAATCAATGCTACCCTCACATATTCCTGGGTATAGAAAAGCCATCATTTGGTCTGTCTTTGGTGTACAAAAAACAAAACAAAACTACTGAGCTTTCTTTCTCCCAGGGTGGAGACAATCTGATACAGCCTCTGTGTCCCATTGGAATGGGGCAGTGTTTCTCCAAGGCTTTGAATCCCCTTAGCTGAGAACCTGCCTCTGGCTCCTGCCCTCCTCGTGTGCCCTTCCCTCCAACCTTGCCCCAGGGCAGCCATCTTCATGTCCAGAGCCCTTTATGTGACTGTACGGTAGTTTATTTGGCTGTTTCTGCCAGGCAGAGAGGCTCCTATTTAGTGTTTGCTTGTGGAAGACTGTCTTATGATTTCTCAAGACTAAGTTCCAGGCAGAATATTTTCTTTCCAGTTTCTCGATTAAAATAAGCTCCTCTCCAAGTTCAAGAACAGTGAGATTTCCCGCACCCTTTCCAACACCAGATACAGGACTGGGAATGAAAATGAATTTAGTAGCTGGTACTTACAAACACTAGGCTCAGCGACACTAAAGTAATTCCAGATAGGTCATGAACAAAGTAAGAGGAAAACATAAGACATTTTCTTGTTTAGACTATGTGAATTCTCCTTCTCACTCGCTCACGGCCATTGAGTCGATTCTGACTCATGGTGACTTGATAGGGCAAGGTGGCACATCCCCGGTGGGTTTCTGAGACAGTAACTCTACCAGAGTAGAAAGCCTCATATTGCCCCTGAGGAACTGGCTGGTAGTTTCGAACAGCTGATCTTGAGGTTAAAAGCCCAACATATAACTAGCTACGCCACCAGAGTGATTTAATTCTGCTTAGGAGCTTCAGAAACAAAGCATCTTCAACAGAGGCTGACAGAATCAGATATTTCCCCCCTAAAAAGTCGCTATGTGTAAAAGTAACAATTAAAGATGTTTTAATTAGCAGAGTTTGATAACCAGAGGTCCGATAAAATTACACCCATCAGGTTTTTGTTTTAAATCAGAACACAGTAACATCGTCAGCAAATCGACCCTGGCATTTTCCTGCAATGTCATTTTGTTCGTCCTCTCTCGATGCCCGTGTGAAATGAAACAATAATTTAAAAATCTACCGTCTCATTACGTGGTACTGTCATCATAGCAGAGAAGTGACTCTATAGTTTTCTCCCCTTATATGTGGAGTCATTTTTCTTCTTTTCTTTCTCTCAAGCAAAGTCATTTTCGCCTTTCTGTAAGTGTTGCAAGCCTCCACGGAAGGCCTGGCATTCACCGAACAGTTTTTTGTTTTTAAAGTTTCGAAGCATTCTTCTCACACTCCCTATCCTTGAGCCTTCTGTTCATGAAGCCTTGGGCTCTGAGCCCCTGGGATGCTTGTGATAGATTTCCTTCAGCGACGAGAGCAGACTTTACCCCGGGCTGAAACGTAGCTCAAGTGCCCAGACAACAAGGCAAATTGAAGGTCTATTAAATTTACGCCTATTTAAACCACTTTGGAGGCCAAACAGCTTGGAAATCTATGTCTGCCTCTGCAGCAGCCAGAACACTTTCCCATGCTGCAGACAAATCCTGTGAGCACAATGACAAGCAAAGCTGGCCTTCCTTGTTCGTTTTGGACACGTTCAGTGTTGGTCCAAATAAACTAGTGAAAACTTGGGCGGAAACAATTTTGGGTTTTTCCAGGAGCACTTCATTGTTTGTTTCAGATTTCAGCAAACCAACCAACACCCACCAATGATGCAGCCTGCCCCAGCAGCCCGCTGGATCATTTTGTAATCGACAACCAGGAGTACATCATGACCTTCAGAAAAACAAATGGCTAGGTGAAAAGAGAGGCCGAAGGACGGTGCAGTGGCTCTTGGGCATGAATGGTGGATTTGCGCCTTGGCTTATTTGCAGGCGCTTATTTAAATAAGCGTATCCTGGATTAGTTTCTTTCTAAGACAGGCAATATACTGATATCCAATGCCTCTGGAAGAAGGAAAGCAGAGGGCTGTCCAGCAGCTCCTCCTCTTCTCCCCCTCCCCCAGTCGGGACTGTGACAAAAAGAAAGCGGGACCAGGGAAGACAAAAAGCTCAAGTAAAGGCAAACTTTGACTGAATTAATGGTCCCCGAGGTTTCCTCCGAACAGGACACTCGCCACTCACTCTCCTGCTTTCTCATCCCCTCCCCTCCCATCGACTGAGGGTGCCATCGGCCCTATCAGGCAGCTCCACAAGGGATGCTTGCTTGGTAGTTTCTTTGAAAATGGCTATTCCTCAGTGCTCCCGTAGCGGTGAAAAAGTTTATATTATAGCCCATAACCCAGGACGAAGGGTAGGTAGCTTCTCCTGCAGCCCCCTTGGATGGCTCCAGGGGACAGTCTCGCCCACTCTGGGAACACTGGTCGAGGAGAACGGCCACCAGGGGATGCCCAGCACACAACCTACACAACCCCCCAGGCAGCCCTGCTGGGGGCCTCAGCGGGCTCCCTCTTTGGGGGAAATAAGGACACTTCAGACTGGAGAGGAAAGCTCTCCTGAACACTGGGAATGGGGAGAGAGAGGGATGGGGCAGGGCATGGAGGGTTTAACAGGGGGAAAGAAATCCAACCCTCCAGCTTCCTTCCCCCTCAAATCTAAGGATCATTTTGAGCGGCTGAAACAAGGAAGGCAAGGACCACAGAAGAGGACTGGAGTCTTTAGCAGCGGACACGTTCATTTCAAACACACGACTCAAACGCAAACCAATGCCTTTCTTTAGAAAGCATGTCAAATCTGCCCTCTCTGACTTTGTTCCACAGATATCATGGTAGGCCTCAAGTGAGACTCAAAGTCGCCTTCTACGCAGCATGGATTTATAGAAGGAAGGTCTCGGGGCTGGGGCCACAGGTCGACAACACAGCTTAGTGTTGGTGTGGGACTGGCAGGTTCATTCTTCTTTGAGATTCTCTCCTGTGGGAGGAACAAGATGTCAAAACATTCCGCCCTGGCTTTAGAGTGGAGAAACGAGCAAGCAAAGCTGGTGCTGGGGATGGGAGCCACCAGCATTGGGAACACTTCAGAAGTCACCGTCACTTTGAAAAGAGAAATATTCATCTCGCTATTTTCCAGTTCTTCACTCTATTACTTTAATGCTTTAGGATTCTTTATGCTCCTATGCATCCCGACTTTGATTCTCCAAGTTCTGTTAGGTTAGGGGAGATGTAAAACAAGTGGCCCTCCGTGCCTAGATGCTGATGACACATTAGAGTCACCAGGTGGGATTTCGCATCGGAGATTCTGCTCTGGTCGTCCAATTCTCTCCTCATCTGCTCCACTGGGGATTCTCACATGCAATTTCCAAAGCGAATCTTCCTTAATGTTCTGCTTCTTTTTCCTTCTTTGATATGTTGGTAAACCATGCCCAACTGCTGCAGATCTTCCTAATCTGGATGCAGGCTCCAGCTTTTCATGCCTGTGCCGTTGTAAAAGTTGTTCAAGAAGTCCTGGTTGAGTGAATCTTTAACCCTTCCCACATCACCATTTTCTTTATCGAGTCCATCGTAAATTCCCGTCAATTTTATATCCTTGAATGAGTCTGGTCCTCTCCATCGTTACTGCCTTCACTCATTCAGGACGATTATCACCTGTCTAGACTGGCTCCTAGCTACCCCATTGACAGGACAGGATAGCACCACCCCTGTGCTTTTCCGGGAGGGTTAATGATTTACACGAATCTACAGCCCAGTTTTTCTCCTGTGCGTCCGCGTCGACTAGGTTTCGGAGCTTGGTTTGGTTGGACTCCTGTAGGAGCCTTCCAATTGGACCTACATGTACAATCTGATTCCTGCTTCTCCAGCCTCATCTTTTTATCCCAACCCCCCAGCATCCTCCTTGTCCTCATCTGACGGCTTTTCAATGCCAAGCTCAACCAGCTCTGGGGCCACAGGACACCCTGTTCTCCCTTTGCTCAAACTCTCTCACCTGCTCCAACCCCATAGCCAACCCCTCCTCCATCTTTCACCTAAATGTTCCTCACTGACATGTCCCACTGCCAGTCATACGACTGTCAGGGCTGGCTCCTCCGAAGGGGCGGCCTGTCCCATCTCTGCAGTCTGTTCACTGTGGGCGAATACTGGCGGGAGAGCTTCCTGCTTCAGAGCAGCAGGCTATCTTTCCACACTGCCAGGAGAACGAACAAAGCTGTCGTGGAAACAGTACGCCAGAACGCTCCTGGGAAGCAAGGCTGGCAGGACTGCACCTCAGAGGCTTTGGACAGGTCATCAGAGAGACCAGTGCCCGGAAAAGGACATCATACTTGATAAAGCAGAGGGGCAGCAGGATAAAAAGGGAAGCTTCTCGACGAGGTGGACTGACACAATGGCTGCAGCAGTGGGCATTGAGGATGGCGCAGGCCTGCGTGGGGTTTCGTTCATTTGAACATGGGGTCGCTATGAGTCGGAACTGACGAGACGTCAAATGCTATGGTGATCCTTGTCCTGATCACGGAAATGGGATGGTTTCCCTAGTCTGTGATGCCACAGCATCTTGGTCTTCTTTGTAGCTGGGACGATTACAATTTGAAGTACGCCTTCCCTGTCTTTCTCAATGGCCACCTCATCTCTAACACTTGAATGCATTTGGATAAACTTGAGCCCTTCCAGCCTTCCCTTTCAGGTCGGATTGTGTGAACCACAGTCCCTTCCGGGCTTATTATCAGCTCCCTCTTCTCTGAGCGCTCACCTTGTCCTCGGCCACCAGTGCGCTGTCTGTGGCTTTGGGATGCCCTTTCAAGGTGTTTGATCACAACTGCAACCACAATGAAGGAGCATCTGTTCCCACACGAGAGAAACAAAATCACCCCAAGTACACTAGTTTTAAGTGCCCAATGAATGTGTTCAGACCCATTTGGACTCTGACTGAATCTGTCTCAGGTAGAGTCTCAAACTTGGTTCTATGAGGAACGCAGCACTGCAGCTGGCAAGGAGGTTACATAGGTAAGTGACCAGAGACGTTGCGAGTGGTCACAACCAAGAGGTGGGGGGAAATCTAGGAGACTTCGTGGAAAGCTTCATCACTAGATTCTGCACCCGTCACTTCTGCCTCCCATCACCTGGATGGTTCTCCTGAAGATCAGATGCTTTCCTTAGGGTAGTGCTTCTCAACCTTCCTAATGCCTTGACCCTTTCATACAGTTCCTCATGCTGTGCTGTGTGGGGCACTAGCACTTTATAATCCCACAGTGGTGACTTCCAACCATAAAAGTATTTCCGTTGCTACTTTAACACTGTAATTTTGCTTCTCTTGTCATTTCTGTGATCTTGTTTTTCAGTGGCTCTGGCGGCACAGGGCTATTTCAACACAATCCTCCCCATGTGAATGATACCAGTAAGTTCAGGAACAAAGGGGGACAACTGGGCATCATCCAACATTCCCAGAGAAATAGCTGATCTTTTTTTCTGAGTTTCCTTCTCCTTCAACATTCTCCCTTCCTTATGGAGCATTTCTTTGGTCTCGGCTGCAGGCCTGTTTTCCTTCCCTTGCTCATTAATTACGAGCCTCTCCAAAAGCCTCCGTGTTTCAGACTCTTGCCTGTTTCACTCCTCTGCAGGACAACCCCCGGCCTCCTCACAACCCCGCCTGCCTCTGGGAGACTGGACACACGTTCGGACTTGGTCTTTTATTCAAGGTCCCTGGGACGTGTCTGGAGTGTGCTGCCTCGACCTCCAATGTGGCAACTTCAAGCGGAGGTTTCCATTTTTCACTGAACTGTCTGATTTGGGTTAAGATAGTTTGTGATAAAGGAGGTTTGTGGACTAGGTGGAAAATTTCACTGAACGACTGACTAGGTTCCTTCTCACTTTAATAGTCTAGGATACAAATGTATTCCCTTTGGATCACCCCGTTATTCCATGAGGCTTCAGGGTGAAAAATCAGAAAGCCAGGTGAGCCTCCTCTCTTCAAGCCAACTCGAATCACCCACCCCAGCCCCTTGTCTCCCCCTCTGCCATGGCTCTCAAGTCTGGACTTCCTGGTCAACCTCACTGCTATAGCCTGATCCCAATAAGCCTCACCTTTATAATGTCCCACCCTCCTAGACCACACAAGGGGAGGGTACCCTAGCATAGGAAGCCAAAATCTTCTTCCTGATGTTTACCTGAAGCTCTTGCTGCCCAAACACATAGTTAACTTTCTTGTTCTCTGTACCCGGCGTGACCATGCTTGTCTGAAGGGCCTTTTCTCCTTCCATCTGCTTCGCCAAAGTGAGCGCGCTCAAGTCCTGCCTCCGTCGGGGGATCTTTACTCACTCCACTTCTCACAGGTTTTGCCAGTGGCACTTCCAGGACATGCGCAACCCACAACCGTGGCATGCTTGAGCACAGTAGCTACCATCGTGTAACACCTGCATTCTTGATAAGCGTTGGTCCTCATGCTACGTGCTTCACACACAGGTGGGTGCCCATGAGAAACCAGACACAGGGAGGTCCAGTGGTGTCTCACCACGTATCTGTCAGTGCATCGCCCCGTGGTAGCCTGTGTGTTGCTGTGAGGCTGGAAGCTAGCTGTGTCGCTGGCATTTCACAGACTAAGAACAGTCGAGGAAGGAGGGCTCGACTCCTGCTTTGGAGGAAGAAGCTGCTGCGAGCCTTCAGCAGAGCCCCCAAGGCTTGTCACATCCTAGAAGCCTAAGCAGTGGAGGCAGGACGCTGCTGTCTCAGAGGCCGGCTGTCAATGGTGGGGCTGGGATTCGAAGCTAAGAAGGCAGCTGCTCAGCCCAGGCACCCCGAGTCCTGTGCCGCAGTCTCCACGCCTTCTCCGCCGGGCTCCACCAGTTCACCATGTGGTTTTCATTTCTTGGCTTATGCGTTCTAACCTACTTTGTTTTTCAGAGCAGTTGTAGGTCGATGGAAAGCATGTGCTGGTGGTGAACTTTCCATGGAGAGAAGGAAGGCCCTCTGAGGGCCACGCTTGATGCCACAGCAGCCCCTCCTCCGCCCGACGTGCTGCTTCCACAGCAGCTGCTCCACAGGGCTGGCTGGCTGGCTGAGGGGTCACTCCAGGCCGCCACCTACCCCCACCCTGAGGCTCAGAGAAACACACCCTTGGCAGAGCCTTCTTCTCTGACACGGATTTAGAATCAAACCACAGTCAACGCAGACCCTGAAAATAGAATCACGTGATATACTAACAAGCCCAAGCCCGGAGTTCAGAATGTATCTTTGCTACGTTCAAGGACCGCTGGGCTGTGTGCTCTCAGTTTTTCCAGTGAAAACAAGGGGGCCGGCTAAATTCATGAAGGCAGGCAGGCAGGCCCATCCCGGCCTCCAGGCAAGCTGCTTTCCACGGCTGCTTCAGCAGAAACCATGCCGACAGGCTCTCGTCTGTCCCTTGCTCAGGCACCCTCATGTATTAAGACGCTGGCAGTGAGCGGCACTTCGGGCCCATCACTGAAGGCTGCAGATATGTTGGCTCCCAAGTCCACCTGTGTGGAGTGTCCAGACATAGGCTAGTGCTCGTCAGTAGCAGTGTGAAGGGGCCCAGCTCTGGGCTGATGGAGCAGGGTCCACACAGACACAGCCGGATGATGGAGAGTGCAGTGTTTTGGAGGATGAGCCTCGCTGCCAGGTGGACCAGGGGTTGAACTCTGGATATGCTGGTGACTATTTAAACCCTCCCTTCACCTCCGTGTCCACATCTCCAAACTGGGACTGATAACTTCCGAAAGCTGGGGTGAGAATCACCGTAGATGTATCATTGGGTTCAGTACAGGGCCTGACCCTTGATAACAACTGAATAACTGCGGGCCATTCCTTTATTTAGGAGCCGGGTGGCACTGTGGGCTCAGCACTGGACCACCAGCCTCGCTGAGCGGGGGGGAAAAAATGAGACTGTCTGCTCCGTGAGGATTTACAGTCTTGGAGACCCAACAGGGGGTTAAAATGAGTTGGTGTTGATTTGGTGGCAGTGAGTTTGGGGGCATTATGTGCACTTAAGACTTTGTAACTAACTTGAAGTTAAACTCATTTTATGAGGCGGGGAGCTACACTGACAAATGCCATCTGGCTAGCCAGGGCTCTCCATACTCCCAAGTCACCGTGGAGCCTTCACCAAGCGTCCATTAAATTCCTGGCACAGTGCTGGGCACTGCTGGGACAACCAAGCACATGCTACCTCAACCCCCAGAGTTCCCAGGAAGCTGGGGAAGCAGAGCTTACCTGTGACCATGACAAAGGGCCATATGCAGCAATGGCTTCAGGGAGAAGAAGACTCAGAAGAGAAAGGAAAAAGGCCATGCGTAGGGAACGGGGATCACAATGACATGACCCATGGGGGAGGACTCAGGGGGGGCCAGGGCAGACCTGGGTGAGGCCTGGCTGGCATCACTGGCAACTGGAAGAGAGCTGGGCTGTTAAGACTTTGATTTCTGGTGACTTGGTCAATTCCATAGCCCTGTCTCAGAAAAGGTCCCTGCTGGGTGAAAAACAGTGCCCAGGTGAGAGATGAGGCCATGGGAGAAGAAAGAAGCATAAAAAGCATAAAAGAGAAGCCCGCTCAACACCATCATCAAGGAGGAAAGTCATCAGGTTAAACAACAGACACGGGTTTTCTCAAACCGAAGAGCTCGCTTTAATTATGAAACCACAAACCCTGCAAATTATTACACCCAGTATTAATTCATGCGCAGTATTCCTACTTTAAAGTTACCCTGGAGAGCAAAAGGAAATAAATCATGAACTATGCAGATAACAGGAAGCCAATTACACGGAGGGGGAGGTAACAGGCAAGACACAGGACAGGATATCCTGTGGAAAAGACAGTATCAGAGCTGGCCCGACCTGGGGCTTTGTGGCTATTTAAACAAAACAATGATTTCAACCCCAATAAAACTTGGCAAAGCAAAACCGAGAATTTTCACACTGGGCCAAGAAGATGGCTTTCAAATTTCCCCAACTGTCTCTGAAGTAATACAAGTGGGTCTTTTCCAGTTATTCCTGGTGACATGCTGGTGAAATTTCCACTTGGAGTTCATGACGCATTAGCGCTACATTTGTTAAGTAACAATACATAAGAAGCCAATGGCAGAGTGCACTGAGATTGCTTTCTGTCTTACATGCTTAAGGATGGTCAGGAAGATGTAGCAGAGAGAAGATAAGGAGAAAGGTTAGTGGGCTATTAGGGAAGCAGACTACTGCTGAGACAGCAGTTGATTAAGTAACTTGGCATGGATTCAAGGTATACTTGGGTTGAATCCGCGGAGGGAATATTCCGGCTGAGAGGGATGAGCGAAGTTCTAAAGAGAGCCTCCAACTGAGGAATGGACAGAGAAGAGGTGGGCGACCCGGCAGCAGTACTGAAAACTTAACTCAAGACCAGTAGGGGGCAGCAGGGAGCAAACTCAGTCAGTGGCTGGGGACTATGGTGGGGGCTAGGGCAGGGCTCATCTACTGTGGTATGAAGTCTAGGAAGAACAGGCAGGAGGGATGGTGGGAGGTCATTTGATGCTTACACGAAGAAAGCAGACTGGGACATTGGTTCCAAATATCTATGGAGAAGTCAGAGGTGAGCAGAGGAAGCTCTGGGTTGCTTGTCTTTTTCTCATCACCCCCCTCTCCATGTTGACCAACGAATTCGTGGCCAGTCACCCCAGGAACTTACCCACCGCCAACAGGATGGCAACGGGAGAATGAACTGTGGAGGATGAAGTGAACAAGTGGGGATCTGGCCCTTTACTCTTAGGGAGAGACCAGCCTCGGTGGCACAGAGGGAAGTGCTAGGCTGCTAACCAGGTTGGCAGAGTGAACCTACGAGGTGGCTCCACGGGACAAGCCCTGTGGGTCTGCTTCTGTCGAGACTGCCGTTTAGGAAACCCTACGGAGCAGTGCTAGAGTCAGCCCCGACTAGAGTCAGCGGCAAGCCATCGACAAAGCACTCTCAGGGAGAAACGCTGAGAGCCATCGGCAGAACGTTTCTCTCAAGTGCAAACTGTGATGGTGGGCTCACGGAAGTGCTTGTCTTAGGGGGACCTGAAGAATGACCCTTGCTTGGAGACGAACAAGGCTCCGGATAACCCCAAGGAGCCAAGCACAAAAAAAAAAAAAGAAAGAAAAGAAAAAAAAGGATGCAGTATCGGTATAAAAATATCTATCCAATAAGATAGATACAGCATTTGTGTGTTTTCTATCTGGAACAAAAGGCAAGAAAGCTGTGTGTAGAACCCTCTGACCATCTTGATGCTGTTGCTCAGGGTGGTGAGATGGTTAAGTCCTCAGGGAGCACTGCTGGCTACAGTTCAGTCCAACAGAAATTAATCTGGGGATCCAGCTACTCCCAGGAGGCCGGTGGGTCTGGGGCAGCTTGCTGTCAGGCCACCTTCAACAGTGCTGGGCGTGGCAATGTTTGTGTAGGAACAGCCGTCCACATACAGGCTTGGCTGGGAATTAGGAAGAAATCAGTCAGGGAGGCCATAGGAAGATGATCACTGTTCTGGGTTTCTTTCCCACCCTGCACCCCAGCTGTGAATCGGGCAGCGGTTACAGTCTTTGTCCGGGAGACCACTGTGTTTGCCCCTCAGCTGCAATAACACAGAGGCTGGGAAACTTGGGGCGGTTTTCATAGGCGACGCCTTTCTCTGATCATCTCCAAGATGAAAACGCAGGCGTTCCCTTCGCCAGCCAAGCAGAGAGCTACGGAAGCCAAGTGCCATTTTTGATGTTTGCTATTTACACACTTTACCATCACGGAGTGCAGCCATCTGCTTCCTTCTGGGCGATGACTTAAGGACTAGTTCCTGACCATTCAGCAACAACTGTCCAACGGCCCTGCTCGGAGCAGCACAAAGGAGGGGGAAATGCCCACGCAGAATACAAAACGGGACGCGGGAGGGAGGAAAGGTGCTCCGAGGGGGCGGGCTGGCGGTCACCAGCCCCATCTGTTTCCTCCTGGGTAGTGTCACCGCGTGGGGAAGTGTAGGAACATGGAAGAAATTCCAGGAGTTTTTAATCGGAAAATAAAGGGACTCCGGCGGGGAGTAAAGTCCCCTTTCATTCTAATCATGGGTTTTGGACATATCCTTTCCTTGAGGGGCACGGGCGATAGGTACCGTCCCTCTCCATCCCCCCTGCCCATTAATCTGCACCCTATGGCTTCTCAGGCGGCAGCGGCGCAGCGGAGACAAAAGCAGCCCCTGCCTAACCGCCAGCAGACGGAATACCAATGAAGGCGCCTTTCTGCCCGGTAGCGGAGGGGACGGAACGGGGCCTGGGGGGCTGGACTGCAACCAGTCTAGGCTCAGCAGGATGGCGATCTCCCCGTGGCTCCCCTCCCAGGGCGGAGGGCAGGACGTTCTGCCCCGGGAAGCTGCCAAGCTGACCTCGGGGCCTCGCACCATATGTCCCCTCCTTCCCTCCGGAGGATCAAGCCCGCACGTGGCCCGGGGGCGTGGCGTGGTCATTTCATGGCAGGCGCGTCCTGCTCCCCAATGGAAACAATGGCTGCAGGGGAGAGGCTCTACTTTGCGCCGAATGATGGGGTTGCTTTTCTAGCGCGGGAGGCTGAGATTAAAATCAGTCATTTAAAGGGCTCCCCCTCCCCTGACATTGACGGCTCAGGTCGCGGCTCACTGTGCAGGAATGGCCACGGTGCTGTTGACAGAGAACAAGAAACACGTGCGCCTGAGGGGCGGAGGGAGGGAGGGGCATTGGTAAGGAGGGCATCTCCTGGTGGAATCAGCCTTGATCTGCCACCAGATTACAGGGGCCTCTGACAGGGCTTGATTAAGAATTCTGCAGGGGCTCGCCAGCCTAAGGGCTGGCTTTCGGAGTCACAGAATCCCCAGTTTCTCTGATACAAAGGAAGGGCAGGAATTGGAATTCACAGCGCTGAAAGGTGAAATCCAAAATCGGGAAGATGCAGGGAACTACTGCTTCTTCCTGATTGTGTTTGTCAACCTCGCTGCCTGCTTGTTTGTGCTAAATGGCTACTGTGCTTTTCAAATCCAAAATCTGATTATATTTAATTAGTACAGGCATCTGGGATTTCTAATACACAAAGACTTATTAAAGTAACAAATCTTTCTAAAATATGTTCTCCATGAAAGAATGTGTTAATTTATGCAGCAACAATTTTTTAACGTGAAATAATTAACATGAAAACTGCAACTATTATGAATTCTTCTTAGTCTAATTTATACGTGAATTTTCCTCCAGACAGTAATCTATTCGGCTTAAACCCTCAATACTGGGAGCATTTGAACAGGCACATTTTCCTTCTTCTGTTTAATTCACAGACCCACACTGAGAGCACTCTTAGACAAAGTTCGGAGCATCACTGTTGCTTCAAAGATTACATGGCCGTGATGTTGGCAAGCCTGTCACTAATTTAGAACTTAAAACTCCCTCAACCGCACCCCTCTCCCCATCTCCAAACAAACTGTTTTCCTGCCCCTCTGCTTTGCTCCAAGTTGGGAGTCTAGAGGTTTAGACGGCCCGGTTCTCCATGGGAAGGGATCAGAAAGTTCAACGGGGAGGAGCTAGATTAATAATAGTTCATATTCTTCTGCTTTTATGCGAATGTGTATGTTATATGTTTCTGCAAACCTTGTAATCCCCTGCTCAGACTTTTGTTTCCTAGGCATGCTGTGTGTGCATGCTATTTACATAAGGACGTTATTTGGGAAAAAATACAGTACTATTGGCTGTTACTACCAACAGTTATGAGCTTGGTTTTAGCTTTGTGTAAGTGCTGTATCTCCATTCTCCTGGAAGCTGTACCGCAAGTCTAGGTGCAGACGCAGAGCAGCTGAATTACTTGGCATGGCTCTTCTAGCCACCGTCTTTGCCACTCTCACCAAATCACTGTGCATGCAAATAGGGCGTGTGACGACTGGTTAGCTGTGCCATTTCCCTGGGTATAGTGTGAGCCCTTTGGAAGTAGGAAGGAAAACCTCATGACCACAAGGAAAGAGAGCTAGGAGTGGAGCACATCCAAGATCCGGGAACCAAGGGGCCTTGGGAGGTAGGGGTGGGGTGGGGGAGTGGCAGGGCAGGTTGCCAGGCCTAGAAGGAAGGAGTAAAGCTGATGACCTGCAGACAACTGGCTGACTGGCAGAGTGGGGTGCCCTTTCGGCATATGTGTTCTTTTTGATTCTGGATTTTTTAGGGGGGCTTTCTGTTGTTTTATATGATTTTCTGTATAGGAAATCTAGGAGATGGCTGCTGTTGGTAGGAGTCAAGTCGGTTCAGACTCATAGCGACCCTTTGTATGACAGAATGAAACACTGCCCGGCCCGATGCCATCCTCACAATTGTTCTTATGTTTGAGTCCATCGTTGCGGCCTCGGTGTCCATGCATCATCTTCTTTTTCCCTGCCTCTCCACTTTACCGAGCACAATGTCCTTCTCCAGAGACGGAGTTCTCCTGGTAATAACATGTTGTCCAAAGCACACGAGACAACGTCTCACCATCTTGGCTGCACGTCTGAGCTGTGCAGGTTGGTTGGTTATGTTGGAATCCATGGTGCTTTCAATATTCTTCTCCAGCACCACCGCTCAAATGCACTGATTCCTGCCCTGTTTCCCTGATTCATTGTTCAATTTTTACAAGCATATGAGGTGACAGAAAATAATCATGATTTGGGTCAGGTGTATCTTAACATTGTTGCTTTCATCACCTGAGAGGTCTTGTACTGCAGATTTACCCAAAGCAATTTGCCTTTTGATCTCTTGACTGCTGCTTCCATGAACATTGATTGTGTATCCAAGCAAGATGAAACCCTTGACAACGTCAATCTTTTCTTTATTTCCTATGATGCTACCTTTTGGTGCAATTGTAAGAATTTTGGTCATCGTTACTTTAAACTGTAATCCATACCAAAAGCCACATTTCTTGATCTTCATCAGCAAGTGCTTCAAGTTCCTCCCCATTCTCAGCAGGCAAGGGTGTGTCATCTGCATATCACAAATCATTAATAAGCCTTCTTCCGATCCTGATGACAAAACTTTCTTCATATAATCCAACGTCTGTTTATTTGCTCAGCATACAGATTGAGTAAGTATGGTGACACCGCACACCTTTCCTGATTTTAACCCATGTATTTTCCCTTGTTAAGTTTCCACAACTACCTCTTGATCCATGTACAAGCTCCACATGAGCACAATAAAATATTTTGGCATTCCCGTCCTCTTCAAGGCTGTCCATAGTTTGTTGCAACCCACAGGGATGAACATTGCACAATTGATGAAACACAAGCAAACACCTTTCTGGTATTCTCTGCCTGAGCCAAGATCCGCCTGATGTCAGCAATGATGGTCCTTGTGCCCCGTCTTCTTCTGAGTCCAACCAGAACCTCTGGCAGCTCTCTGCCAATGGACTGCTGCAACTTTTGTTGGATGAGCTTCAGCCAAATTTTACTTGTGTGTGATATCAAGGATATTATTCTTACTTTGAAAATTCTTTCTTTGGGACAGGTGCAAATATGGATCTCTTCCAGTCAGTGAACAGATGTCTTGGCAATGATGAGTGAGTGCTTCCAATGCTTTCAGTGCAGCATGGACTTCCTCCTTCAGTACCTTTGGTTCTTGCTCATATAGGACCTCTTGAAATGGTGGAATGCCAACTTGTTCTTTTAAAAAAAATCATTTTATTGGGAACTCATACAACTCTTATCACAATCCATCCATCCATGTGTCAAGCACATTCGTACATTTGTTGCCATCATCATTTTCAAAACATTTCCCCTCTACTTGAGCCCTTGGTATCAGCTCCTCATTTTTTCCCTCCCTCCCTCATGAACCCTTGATAATTTAAAAATGATCATTTTTTACAAGCTTGTTCTTTTCGGCACCGTGACTGAGTATTCTCTAGATGCTTCCTGCATCATTTAATCTTTTGCCCCAGCATCTCTCAGTCTTAGAGCTCCAGGCTTATTTTTTTCTCTAGTTTTTTTTCAGCTTGAGATATGCTGAGCATGTTCCTTCCTTTTGGTTGTCTAACTTTAGGTCTTTGCACATTTAATTATAATATCTGACTTTGTCTTCTTTAGCTATCTTTTGAAATGTTCTGTTCAGTTCTTTGACTTCATCATTTCCTTCATTTGCAAAGACAGTAACTGGATTAATAATTACCTTTAGGAGTGGTAGTGGCATAGCGGTTACGTGTTGGGCTGCTAACCACACGGTCAGCAGTTCAAAACCACCAGCCACCACACAGGAGAAAGATGAAGGCTTTCTGTTCTCATAAAGGGTGTGTCTCAGAAACCTGTAGGGGCAATTCACTACAAATTAGCATCAACTATATGGCAGTAGGATCTAGCAACGAGTAGGAAAATAAAATGTCCTGAAATTGATTGTGGTGATGACCACACAACTTTTAAAATTATTGAAACATTAAATTGTATGATATGCGAATCAAAATACTGTCAAAAGCAAAATCAAAACCCATTAGCAGAGTACACTCTGACTCCTAATGACCCCATAGAGGGCTTCAGAAACTGTAGAAATCATTGTGGGCAGAGACGGGCTCCTTTTCTCTGGTGGCTGGTGGGTTTGGTGGTGTCCTGGCAGTGCTGGTGGTTCTATGTTGCGCTGCCAACTTCTACATCAGTGGCTCCCACTCACCAGCGGCTCCCAGGTGCAGGGGAGGCCTCCTGGTCCATGAAGATCTGCAGTCTTGGAAGCCCTGAGGGGCAGTTTAACTCGGTCTCCCTGAAGGTCACCAGCATCAGAGTGGACTCCGTGGAAGTGGGAGTTTGTTTCTGATTTGCTTTAGAGCTTTGTAATGCTTGCCAAGCAGGGCAGGGTCCAGGGATCACCTGGCTGAGAAGCCAAGGACCAGAGGGGTATGCCTGCTGGCATGACTGAGAAAAAACACTTTGGATGAAAGAATTATAGTCTTAATACTCCTCATGCTGTTAACTTCTCTAACAAATCTCTATAATCCTGAGTTTGTCTCCAAGTCCTGAGTGCCACTGCAATGGGCAGCCCAACCCAGCAGAGCACGAGAGTGCAGGGGTGGGGGTGGCGGCGGGGGTGACTAGTGTCAGCACCAGGTAGAGAAGGCCGACGGGGGGGGGGGGGGGGTCTGTCTGAAGTCTGCCTCTTAGGAACTAACCTTGGGCAACTGTAGCGTTGGACCCCCTTTCCCTCTCGTGAGGCTGGAGGAGGTTAGATGTGGCCTAAACAATATCTCCAGGACAGGGAACCACTTGAGCAAGGCCTTACCTCTCTCTCGTGAGTGGAGGTCCTAGGGCTTCTTGGGAGGGGAGTTAGGCGTGTGGCGGAAGAAGGGAAGGCAGTTGGTCTAAAAGTGAAGGGCTGCCGGGAGGAGCAGTAAGGAGTGGGGAGGAGTAAAGAGTCAGTGTCTTCCGACTGCCCTCCAGTCCTTACCCGCCTTACCCGCAGGTAACAGTCCATTCCCAACTGCTGGGGCCCACGTGCGGCAGAGCGGAGCTGCGCTCTGTGGGGCTTTTCAATGGCTGTGCATTTTTGGAAGCTGCTCACCAAGTCCTTCTTCCGGGGAATCTCTGGGTGGTTTTGAAGGGCCAGGCTTTTGGTTACGAGTCGAGTGATTTGCTGCATGTGCCACCCAGGGGCTCACAGTCACCTTCCGGGCCACTTTCTGGATGAGAAGCTGAGGCTTCTGAGAAGAGGCTAGAGCTTCTGTCCAAAAGTCAGGCATCAAGAGTAACATGATTTGTTTGAGTGAAGTTCAGTTACAGGCGAACTAATCCCTGGCGACGGGTCAAGATAGCCAGCGGTTCCCTCTCGGGGGTTTCCTAAGTGGGAGGAGGCACAAGGGAGTCTTCTGGGCGCTGGGGACGCCTTCTTCACCTGGGGGCTAGCTAGCTCCCTGGGTGCGCACACATGCCCGCTGCTGTACATTCTCAGACCTATTCATCTTATTGCATGTACAGTATTGCTCAATCGGCAACATCCTAAAAGGGTCCCTTAAAGGAAGTCATTCTTACACACAAACCAAACCTGAACCTACGAGGGTTCAATCAACATAGTCCGCACTGGGCTTCTTGCATGCCTGGGAGGAAGAAACACGAGCCTGGGACAATTTCCCCACTGTCTCTTGCCTGAGTGGTGGTGGCACTGGGAAGCTTGGAAGGGCAGGCTAGGGACAGCACCCATGCTGGTGGACATGGGCCACAGGCGGTGGTGGCTGTGTGAGGACGACCCGGCACAGGGCAGACCGTGAGGTGCCTGTGGTGGCGCTGGGCAGGCCCTGGAGTGGTTCTAGGAGGAGGGGCAGGCCTGGGGGAGGGACGTGGTCACGATAAGCCCACAGTGAGGGCCTCGGCCCAGGTGAGCTGAGGGGACTCATGAGTGGGGGAGGAGGGCAGGGAGGCAGAGGCGGGCCCAGATGTGGGGCTGGGCACTCCACTTGGACACAGTGCCACAACCACCTCAAACACAACCCCCAAACCAACATCCCCCCTATCTCTATGCCGATAAATCTCCCCGACTCATTCTCTTCTGCCACTGGCAGCCCTGCGCCTGGTCACATCTGATTACTTGTGCTACCTTCACCTCCTCCACGCCTTCCCGCTGTCTCTGCAATCAGTGCATGCATCTGCTTACTCCTCCAGTCAGTCGTGTCGAGGGCAGAATGGCAACAGCCCACATGCGTGGATGCCCTGTGCTCAACGCTTGACACGCGCGGCTTCCCAGAATCGTTCCCGAGCCACTCAAAGCAGGTTCTTCACACTTCTGTTCCATAGATGAAGAAACCCAAGGGTGCAAAAGTCAAACCTCTTGTCCAAGGCCCCGGAGCTGGGCCCTGGCCAGAAGTCTTCGGCTGATGGTGCAACCATAGCTTCCTGACATCAGCAGGCAAACTCCCTTCCTTCGACAAGGTACTCAAACAATGAATGCTGGCGTTACTTAGAGACTTTGGTCAGACAGAATATAGCAATGTGCTCATGGCTCAGGAACAAGTCTCTGCTCCAGTCGGGGGAGGCGGATACCCAAAAAGCAAATCAAACACACTGCCACTGAGTCCATTCCGGTGCTGACCCACAGCACCCCTATAGGACAGGGAAGAACTGCCCCTGTGGGTTTCTGAGACCAACTCGTCTGGGAGCAGAAAGCCTCATCTATCTCCCAAGAGGTAGCTGATGGGCTCAAACTGTTGACCTTGTGGTTAGCAGCCCAACGCATAACCCATGATGGCACTAGGGCTCCTTAGGGAGACCTCTAGGTAGTGACAGAGATTGCCGCTAGAATGCTCTTGGCAAAGAGCCACCTTCCTGGGCTCTTCGCCTTGTCCTGCTCAGATTCCGAAGCACAGGAGGGGCCCTTTAACACAGCTCTTTAAGTTCCAACTGTGCAGGCTCCCTAGGGACTATCACCTCACCCACCCAGGGGGAGAAACTCCTTTCAGGGCACCCTTCGATAGGACACTCATGACTGTGTTGAGAAACAATTGGCATTTGCGGCCTGAAAATACTTGGCTTTGGCACCGGTCCCTGCACGCTCATAAGCAAGCAGCAGTACGGCCCTGGCCGATGGGTAACATAAAACCTGGCCAGCAAATATTAGTAGGCACAAGGACCAGCTGTCTGGAGGCGCTGATTAATCCCCGGCAGAAACTTCGACATGCAGCACGCATGCCATCTGCAGAGCACACCAGCAGACACACACCAGATCCTTGCTGCCTGGGGGAGAGGCCAGGCCGGTGGGGGCCCCTGGGAGGAATTTTATCAACAGCTGGGTTGCCTCAGAGCCTGCAGACTCGGGGAGAGCCTTTCTCCTCATACATGCCCCCGAGAAAGTGGCCCTTGGAAATTATTTCGTGCACCGCCTCTACAACACCCCCCCCTCCTCCGTGGTTTCTTAACAAAGTTTTCATCGTGGCCAGTTTAAACAGGGGGTTTCAAGAAGTTCTTGAAAAGATTCCATTTTCCACAAAACGTTTTGGAGTCCAGGTGTATAGCAAATGTTTGCTGTTTCAACATCGATTTTTACATTAATTACTTTTACTGGGTGCAATCACCACCATGCGCTCGCTGCTTCCAGAATTTTCTGTCTCGATGAACCGTAAGTCAGTTGTTCCCCAAGCTACAAGTCCCTCCTGGCCCTGGCGACAACTCAAAAACTTTGGTTTCCATGCATTTGCCTATTTTAGGTATTTTATGTAAGTAGGATGACATAATATTGGCCTTGCTGCACCTTACTCCGGGCTCTGGTGGCATAGTGGCTAATAATTGGGCTGCGATCCTCAAAGTTGGCTGTTCCAAACCACCGGCTGCTCCTTGGGAGAGAAAGGAGGCTTTCGACTCCCGGAAACAGTTGTCACGGTATCTCAGAAACCCAGTTCTACCCTGTGAGCTGGCACTGACTCGATGGGTTTTTTTTTTCAAGGTTCATCCACGCTGGAGGACTTCACATCTCTTGATGACCGGGTCATCGCTGAGCTGTCTCTCGCTGACCATTCATTTGCTGATGGCCACTGGCTGCTTCCTGCTTTGGGCTACTGTGGCTAGTGCTGCAATAGCCCTAGTGCGCAGCTATCTGCGTGAACTCCTGCTCCCACTGCTTTTGGGGACACACCGAGCAGAGGAACCACTCGATCACACAGCAAATTCCTGTTTGCATTTTTGAGGCACCTCCAAAGTGTTCCTGACAGCAGCCATGCCACTTTACAACCCACTGCAAGGAATGGGGGCTCCTGTTTCTTCACACTCTTGCCAACACCAATTAAAAAACTCTTTTATCATAGCTCATCTTAGAGGGTGTGAAGTGATTTCATGGTGGCATTTCTTTCTCTCTCAATCACTGCTTCCCCTGAGCCAGCCCACACCTGGAGTCAAACCCTGGCCCTGCCATTTCCTAATGTTGTGACTTTGGGTAAACCACTTAACGGTTTGAGTCTCTTTTCTGCTTCCCTCCCCACTGCCTCACACTGATTCTTTCAGCCGATGCCTGGAAGGCATTCTAGAAATGCCCCTGGCTTCCCTTTCCCTTTGCTGCTGGGCGATGTGTCCGTAACTCTCCTTTGAAGTCACAGGGCCCAGTGTCCACCCCTCAATTGCATTTCTTCTCATCTTCTTCCAGTGTTTGGGATAGATTTGAAGGTGTTTGGAAAAGGGAAGAAGGGGTGTGGTGGATCGTTCAAAAGGGCAAGGCAGGGCCCTCTTTATCTGGAAACTAAGCAAAGATATCAGGGTGTGAAGAGCATACACGGGTGTTCTGGAAGGGGGTTCAGGCAGTGTCTCTGTAAGCCAAGCAGGGGTGGGTGTGGGGATGGGGATTGAGACCATCAACACATTCAACGGGCAAGACGACCAGCCTCCCTTGCTCTGGGAACTGCAGGATATGAGGGGAGACCCGCGAGGGGCTCATCACATATCTTCTCCCAGAGCCACATCGTGAGGTGCTTCATTTCAATGGAAATCCACGAGTCAAAGACCCACCTAGTCAGTAGTACCCCTGCCAGTGCCCTTTGGCTCCTGGCCCTATTACCTTCTCCCTTCACAAGGGTTCAGGAGTGTTAACCACAAACTCTACAGTCAGAAATTCCAGGAAAAACAGCAAATCCTGAAGTGCTCCTTGGGAAAGGGATCAACTCACACACAGAAGAGCAGCCACAGGACCAGGAAGAGCACTCCATCTGGTCCTTTCCTCAGCAAGCATTCCCGGGTCACCATCTTCCTCACTCTCACCCTGGGTCCGAGGGGCGGGGAGCTGGCAGGAGCGCCTCAGGGGAAGTGAGGCGTAGGGCCAGGTCTCAGACCGAGGCCCACTTTAGAACCTCTCAGCTCACCCTGCCTCAAAAGCACATCCTTATTTCTTTTGGACTGCTTGGGTGCCTTTGATCGGAGACAAGGTCATCTGGGCCCACACTGTGTGTGTATGTGTATGTGTGTGCCCGCCTGTGTGTGTGCTGGACTGTGCAGGCACGCTTGCTGTGTGGGCAGTTGGCTCTAGGACAAGAGCTGCCACGTGCTAGAAAAATCCAAATAGCAGAGTTGTCTGACCGACATGTAACTGGGCATTTGGGCAGTGTCTGTACCAGCCAGGGTCTTAGAAGCCCATTTTTTACTCATCACTTGACTGCTGAGAACGTTTCCATGTTCAGAGTCAAGCAGAAGGAGGGAGAACAGGCAGGAAAGAGAGAGAGAGAAAGAGAGAGAGCGAGCGAGAGAGAGAGAGACAGACACACACACACCATCCCTGAAGTGGTCATTGTGAAATTCAGTAGAAAACATTGCCCTTAATACAGTCCAGCCCCTGTTCAATCTTACTAGGAGTAAGAATAAGTTTGGGTTAAACACAATGACAGTTAACCCCGTGCCCAGGTGGAGCCAACAATAACTCCACAATATCCACCTACCTGGTGGCTACTGTGCGACTCTCAAGGCAGACAAGAATAGGCCCCTCTGTGGCTATCAAGGCAGAAGCAGACCGCTGGCGGGATGCCCTCCCTTGTACCTCTTGCTCTAACAGCGTCTGAGAATCGGCCGCTCTGGACTGACTGCTGGTTCTGGATATATTTCACTCAAGGCAGATTTCTACAGCACTGTTGTCAGGAGGGAGGCAGAGAGGGATGACGAGGGGGGGGATCTTTCCCATTGGCTGCCTGGCACCACTCCGTGATCACCCTCAGAGGTCTTCCTTTCTTCTCCTGGCCTCAGCCCATGGCACCCCTATCTGTACCGAGGGCTTTCCAGGCTGTGACCCTTCAGCACGTTTCCAGGCCTGCTTGCTGAGGTGTCTCTGGCTGGGTTCACACTGCCAACCTCCGGGCAAGTCCCCGAGCACTGAACCGTTTGTGCCACCCAGGAACTCCTCTGAGACTGCATCAGGGTCTCCGCTGACACGGGGTGTCTGCTGGATTTGGCAGGAAATCGCAGACGGCAGAAAAGTGACCTCTTCCCGACCAAAGGGGGTGTTCTCCATGGCTGCCCGCGGCTCCCTGCCTCCCTCACCCTCTACGCCTCAGCCCCATCTCCGTTGCGGTGACTGGCTCTGTGACACTCCACCAGGCCCTGCTGCTTTTCCACACCTTTGTAAATCACCCATTATCAGTGACTACCATGGGAGTATGCCTTCTGTTTTTCACTGGGACTTGGGATGATGGAGTGATGAGCTATAACCTGGCTGGTCCTTTGCTCTCCCACAGCCCTTTCTCCAAAGACCAGGATGCAGTTAAAAACAACACAAAGCAAATTCATCAGTTTAATGCTAACTCACAGCAACCTTATAAGATAGGGTCGAACCGCTCCTGTGTGTTTCTGAGACTGTAACTCTTTAGGGGAGTAGAAAGCCCTGTTCTTCTTGTCTCCCAACTTGCCTCCCCCAGAGCGGCTGGTGGTTTTGAACTGCTGACCTTGCAGTTAGCAGCCCAAAGCATAGCCATGAAGCCACCAGGGCTCCCAGGGGGCTGTCGGGGGTGGTAAAAGTCAGAGGCTCCCGTGGACACTCATAGACACATCACATTTCCTCTAACCACTGAACTCACGATGGCCTCCCACCTGCCGTGCGGTCCTGCCAGCCCCATCAAGGGGAAGAGGCCCTGCTGCGCAGTGCCACTCAAAGGCGGCAGGGAGCACGAGGAGGGAGGAGGGCCATGTAGTCGGGATCCTTTTCCAGGGCAGGATGGAGAACCATCCTGTCAAGCAGTACCCACCTTGTCTCGCTGTGTACTCATTATCTTCGATCAAGCGGGCCAATCCGAAGTCAGCGATCTTGCAGATTAGCCCATTCCCGACGAGGATGTTGGCTGATCGGAGGTCTCTATGGATGTAATTCATGCGCTCAATGTACGCCATTCCTGCAGCAACCTGCGGAAACCGAGGGCACGGTGTGTGAGTCCTGACTCACTACCCTGGCACCCATCCATGCGAAGGCATAAGCACGGTTGCCGTGGTGCCTACCTGTGCTGCCATGTCCACCAGATTCGGCAATTTCAGGGCTCTTCCTTCTCCATCTTTTAAGAAATCGAGTAAACTTCCTGTGAACAAAACAGAACTATTTTAAATTTACTTTGGAAGATGACAATACTCCCAGCAGAGAGCCCTATATAGGTTTTGTACAAGTGATAGGGTAGTTAAATAATGCCACTGGTGGTGGCCAGGAGGGGGAAACTTATGCAAAACACCGGGATCAAGTACACTCTATGCACTAAGGAGTCCAATGAAAATTTGCTGAAACCCGAAAAACAAAAACACTGCCATCAAGTCAATTCTAACTCATAGAGACCTTACAGGACAGGGCAGAACTGCACCTCACCCCCACCCACCCTGACACTCTTTACAGGAGTAGAAGCCTTATCTTTCTCCCACAGCGTAGCCAGTGGTTTCAGACTGCTGACCTTTGGGCTGTTAGCAGTCCATCTCCTAACCCACTGTGCCACCATCATTCATGTCTGGAGCATGACAGCACTTCAGGTCATTTGGGAAATTGCTCGCACAAAGGAGCGAGGAGGGAGCCATTCCCCTAGGGTGGCTCCTGGAGCAGCAGGCACAGCAACACCAGGGAATGTGACGACTAGCAGATTCTCGGGCCCCACGCCAGACCTGCTGAAATTCTGGGGGCGGGGCCAGAAGTCTGCTGTTTTAAAGACCCTTTTGGGTGAATCTGATACACCCATTTGGAAAGCCCTTGACCTAGCTTATGTAGAGATTTTAAACCAAGAAAAGAGCACCTGAGGACAATGTGGGGCAGGTAGCTCCCCCAGCCAGCCAAGCCTTCAGCGAGACACCTGAACTGTGAGAGCCGAGCAAGACACAGCCCTGAGAGGTGCAGGACAAGCACCAGTGCTGGAGGCGCAGGCAGGCCATCTGCTGATCCCCCCCCCCCCCCACCGCCCAATGCTTTAATCATGAAGTCACTTACAAAATAACCCTGGTTACAAAGGGCAAGCACCGTGCCAGGAAAAAATTCCAAGTAGACTTTAAAGGAAAGAACATGGAGAAGAAATAGGGCAGTGGTGTCCTCTGATGTGCAATGCATTGCCTTTTAAGGCTGTTTGTTTCTTGTTTGGCTCATCTATTTTTCCAAAATAAAGTGATCTTTGGCCTTATCCCCGGCAATATTGCTTTGATTAGAGAGAATGAGGGAGGGGAAAGGGGGATGGGGATAAAACGTGCCTTTAACATTTCATTTCTTCTCGGCTGTTTAGGAAGCGAGCTGGAAAAACAAACAAACACAACACTAAGGTTCTAGAATCTGAACTCATCCAGGTAGCCCTGCTGGCACAGCGGTTCCGGGTTGGGCTATTCACTGTGAGTTTAGCAGTATGAATGCACCAGCTATTCCACTCGCAAAAGATGGAACTCCGTCTCCTCTGGGAAAGATTTACAGTCTCGGAAGCCCCTGGGGGCAGTGCAGCCCTGTCCTCTGGGGTCACGATCAGTCAGATTTGACTCGATGGCATTTTTTTGTGTGTTTTAAACAGCCAGAGATTCGTGCCTGTTAACCATTCATCTCTGCAAAAGGGAAGTTTAACACAAACCACTGCATTAAAAACCATGATCTACTAGAGCCCTCTCCCCGAACCTCTGTATTAACTCTTTCATGGCCCAATTAGTCTCTGCTTTGAACTTTTTGCCGACCTCAGTGTTTGTTTTCAGGGAAGGGAGGCAGGCTGCCATGAAAGGGGAACCTCTTTCCCCCCAGTCACGTGGATTTTCATAGAGTTGGATAGGGCTCACATGTCCCAGGTGGACTGTGGTGGGCTGAGGTCCGTGTCTTCAGATCACAGGGAACCTGAGAGACTGCAAATGTTTGTGGGAGACACATGTCCCACAGGTCTCAAAACATTAAAATGAAGGGCTTAATGATGGGGAGGCACCCAAATTCCTAACATGTGCAGCATGCGGAAGGTTAATACTGCAAGGGCTTGCAGAGAAACACAGGACTGCTTCTAAATGTTTTCATTCGTGAGCACAGGATGGGCGCTTCCTGGTGGGAGCACTGCATTTGGGCAGAGAGGAGGACAAGGGCCAGCAGGCAGGGTTACTGGGGAGGCGATGGAGGCATGGCCTGACCTTTATTCATGTACTCGGTGACGATGTAGATGGGCTCCTCAGACACCACCGCGTAGAGCTGGACCAGTTTGTCGTGTTTCAACTTCTTCATGATCTGCGCCTCCTCCAGGAAGGACTCGGGGGACATGGTGCCCGGCTTCAGAGTCTTTATGGCTACTTTCGTGTTTCCGTTCCAGGTACCTACAGACACCCCACGGCAGTCAGTCACACCAAAGATCCTCTTTTGAAGGTGTAACAGTTATTTTAACCAATAGCCAGTGGTCTCAAGTTAAACTTTTTAAGTTTGAAAAACAAAAACAAAGAAAACTTACCCCCCCCCCCCCCCCCGCAAAATGCAGGTCAACTGTAAGGACCGTGTCAAGTATTTTCAAAGGAAAAACAATGTCTCACTGAAGGCCAGTTGATAGCTCTTTAATTAAAAACATTTTTTTAAATTACATCACGCTCCCTTTTCCTGGCTCAGCCACCTGATTACAAGTTTAACCCAAAGGCTCTGGTCTCACCTTGACCGTCATCCCGTGTGGCGGGTCAGGGTGGGTCAGCCTCAGGGAGGGGTGTGTGCACAGCGGAAGCTAGCCCACTCAAGAGTTCCCTTTCATGGGAGAGTACCACTAGAAAAGTGCACCTGTATGGGCACAGATGCGCTAACATCCTTGAGGATGTTGAAAATGACTACGAGACTTTGAGTTGTCTCCAGTGAGTGGGCTACTTGACTGAGTCCTTGAACAGTTGAGCTAGGCATGCTGATAAGCACTGGCAAGGAGTCCTCAGTCTACCTGCCAGCACTTCACCAGGTTTGCTGATGGTCAGCTATCGTGAGAACAAGAGCCTTTTATCAGTTAGACTGGAAAAGCTAAAGGACAGCGGAGAGGGAGCAGAAATACTTAAAACTTAAAATGTTAAAATCAGGCAAGGTCTGGCTTAAACTATTCATCAGTTATCTCATCTGTAAACCACAGGGTGGGGGTCGGCTCCAGGAGGGTCATGCAAAAACTCTTATTGTTTATTCAATTCCGCTTTTCCAGGCACTTTTGAAGACCCTCATCTAGGAACGGACCCAGGTTACCTTTGGAGTGCTAGCCCTCGTTTTATGTGTATTCCATTCCTTGTCCATGACTTTGATTTACAACTACTTTATAAGGGAAAAGAAAAATCTGCTAAATCGAATTACAGTCTTTTCTATTACAAAAAGGCTGGTTTAAATTAAGATTAATTTGTATATGCAATATAACTGACTTTAGAATTTTTTAAAAAGTTTGAGTTGGAGCATCTGTTTTCACCCTGTTAAATACATAATTCATATAATTACAAAATGTGACCTATAAAAATATAAAGTATGAAAAAACAGGGGCTTAAAAAAGAGTGTACTGAAATCTCATGTGTCTGACGACTAAAAGGAAACGTTTGCTGAGTGATAGCACCCCCAGATTCCAGAGAGAGTGGACTGCTCCTCTCTAGTAAGAACCCTGGACTAGACAGCCATTCCGTAACCACTCTGCAGTATCACAAAATCATGCTGTGCGTCTAAGGGAAGCAAAATCTTAATGGTATATGTAGAGATTTAAAGGTAATAATAACTCATAGAGTTTGAAAATAATTTTTCTCATGGGATTCAATTCTTTCTAAGTATGTGAGGGACTTGATTAAAATTCAGGACTCAGAACTTCAACCACAAATTGGCCACGGTGAGGTATTTTACACTACTTGAATTCAAGTTCAGAGAGGTGGACACTACAATGTGAACTCTGAAATAGAGTAATGATAAAACAATTATACTGGTTAATACATATGTGGGTCAAAAGGTATTGCTACGAAATCACTGACTTAATGGAACCAAATCGTAACAATGTGGAGTGATGGTTTCTAAACATGCCCCCCCCCAGGCCTACACAGGGCTAGAGGAGCTGTTTCCACCCCTCCTACTTCCCCACAGAATTCCGCACTCCGAGTTCGACCAGTCCTCGAGGGACTCACATCATGTTCTTTTGAAATGTTCTTTGAGTTTGGGGATAAAAAAAAGGTTGGGGGGTTAAGATCAAGGCTGTAGGGTGTAAGGTTTCCCAGTGAAATTCTAAGATGGTCCTGGCTACCCTTGATACCTGATCTCTGCCTGGAATTGAACACATCCAGCAGATCTGCTAGGCAGCCACAGTTTGGATCCTTTTGTGAAGGCGCCCTAAGGAGGCCGAGGCCAGTGCATGACTGAGAACATGTGCCCGCAGCCACCGAGGCATTGCAGAGACAAATGCAAACAGGCTTTGCTTGGAAGAAGCCCCTAGATACATGTGTGAATTGGAACCCCAGTAACACACTTGTTGACTTACCCTTGTATGTATATTCTCAACGTGTGTGTCTCTATCTGTACATATCTATATCTTACTATGTGTCAGGCTCAGTTCTAAGTGCTTAAATATATTGGTGCTTCTAATTTAGACCATATGTAAACACCACACCCACACAAACCAAGAGATGCCTCACAAGGTTGTTTTTAATGTGCTCTAAAACGGAGGATTTCACAAGCACTACCATCAGTTTGTGTGTGTGTGTGTAAAGCTATACATTAGTTCTAAGCAAAGCTGACCCCCAAACAGTGGGGAGGGTCCAGTGCAGTGTGTTATATGTGTGTGTCTACAGACCCACTAGAAACCTGAAGCATATGTTCTTATGCAATCCTCATGGCAATCCTGTCAAATACCTATCATTCTAGTTTTACAGATGAGAAAACTGAAGCTCAAAGAGGTTAATAAGGCCCTTGTTCATAGTTAATCAGTTCCTCAAGCCCAGGACCAATGGGCAAGAAGCCCATGGTCTTGCCCTACGAGGTTCACCTACAGTATCCTACCGTCCCGTCTCAAAGGAAGAACACCAGATTTGTTTTGTCTGGCTTTCCTGGCCCGTAGGTGCTGGAATGAACCACACGGACCAGGAGAGACGGGCACAGCAAGTAATCACCACATTCTTGAAGTCTGCATGGCCCGTGACCAGATTCAGTGCCATCGTCCAAACAGCTGTGCACGTAGATTTGAATGTTTTCTTTAAAGACCCTCTTTTAATTGGCTCCAAGATGCAGCCAAAACAAACGGTGCCCTCTGCCTTACCAAGCCACACTTCAGCGAAACACCCCTGACCCAGCTTCTTCTCCAGAAACAAGGAGTCACGTGCCACTTCCCAAGCATCTTTAGCCAATCCGGAAGTTTGTGGGGTACAACTTGAGGCAATCACAGTTAAGTTAAAACACAAACCATCAGCTTTCTCTACAGGAAAGGGGATTAATAAAGAAAACACAGTCCTTATAATCCATCATTCCGCATGCACTACGAAAGATGGAAGGTGGCCTGCCCTTTGGGGTGACATGGAATTTATGCCAACAAATATCCACAGTTGCAAGGCTTTCTGGGCAGCCTGGATCATTTTTTAAACCGTTTACTGGTTATGAATCGAAACTTGTGCACTAATTGGTTTGGAGCCAACTGGCCAATTTGATCATTTACGATTTCTTTTTTTAGGAATTCCGAAATTCTGAGTTCAATGCATTCGTGATCTAAATTTTTACCCCATGAATAAAATTTTCATTTCCACCTTCCACCTTTGATGTTTGAGATTCCCCAAACAAGTAAGCTAATAAGAGAATAATTGAGTCTCAGCATACCCATCCATACTTCCCCAAACTGCCCATTTCCCAGTCTCTTGATCAACTGCAGGGACTCGCGAGGGATTTCCCAGACATCTTTGGTTTTGACAGACAGATCGGTAAGCCTTGGCATCCCTTTGTGACAGGGAACTACTAGGCGGCAGCAGAGACCTGCGGCTCTCTCTGATGGGGCGTTGACGCAGGCGGCAGCAGGAGGGAGAGAGAAGGGCAGAGTGCACATGAGACAGAGCACGCACAGGTACACAAACAAACCCACACTAGCCAGCACACGGTGCTTCATCAGCAGGGAAATAAAGACACGTCTTGGAAGGTTAGACATCACATGCGGAAACATTCCTTCACGGTAGAAGAGGGGGTGTTTTCAATCTGCAAGGCCCTGTACACCCAGATACAACAAGGGCTATGCCTGTGTAGACACAGCGGACTTTGGAGTTTTTAAATTCTTTACTCACTGAAGAAACACGTTTAGGGGGCTGGGGATCTCTTTGGTGTGTGTCTATGTAAAACGGTAAGTTTAGTACAGGATTCTTCTACCAGATATTCTATGGTTACAGATTATATATACCTGTCAGTAGCTTCTCTGGCATTTCTGACTCTCTGTTCTACCAGTCTGATGGCTCCTTTGCCCCGCCCCCTTTTGTTCCTTTAACCTTCCAAGTCTAATTAGGATATACTTTAGGAATCTGATAAGAAAGGAGAAAGCATGGAAAGTGAAATTTGCCAAAATTCAAGGATTTGAGAGAATTCTAGTCCCCATGAAAAAGGGAAGAAGGCAAAAGGTTATTTTCTATTTGCATACATCTTAGAATTCAGCACTGCTAAGGAGCTCTGGTGGCACTGTGGGTTAGGTAGGCACTGGGCTGTTAAACCACAAGGTGAGTGGTTCAAACCCACCAGCCACACTGCAGGAGAAAGCTTAGGCTGCCTGCTGCACTAAGATTTATGGCCTTGGAAACCCTGTGCGGGGCCCTTAGAGCCCGTAGGCTTTGGTTTGGAAGTGGGGCTGTGGCCTAGATGTCAAGCTAACCAGCAGCAGGGGAGAGAAGGCAACACAGAGCAAGGAAGGAGACGGGTGGCCAGAGCTGCCAGAGTTGGGACTGTGAGGTGGACAGTGCGTCCCGGCACCCCTCACGTCTGGGGAAAGCAAACGTAGCTCTGTCTTCTCTCCAGGGGCTGTGAGAACGCAACTTTTCTTTTTGATGGAATCAGGCTCTGAGATGTTTAGGCAGGACATTATTTATGGATCAATATTTCAAAGGCATTTTATTGTATGAGAGAGAGAAAGAGGGAAGAGGAAAAGCCAACATAAAAACAAATCTAACTCAAGATAGATTTTTTTGGGGCGAGGGGGGCTTTGGGAGGAGATGAAAAAAATGCCTATTGCTCTTCATATCCTTTCTCTCCTTCTAGCTTTATGATGCTATTAAGGTGCCCTTTCCAACACAATATTTTCAAACGATCCAAGCCCTCGGGATCTAGCTAATGTTTGACTGTAATGAAATCTATGCCAGCATTTGAGAAGCCCTTCCAACATGCAGGCATTCTGAGCATGTCATTTACGCTCGGAGAGGCTCTGCTCTCTTTGCTCTAAATATCTCATTAGGATCTGCATCAAGCAAAGTTATCCAATGCTCCCACTGACTCATGCACCAAGGGTTCATATTGTTCCCAGGGGCTCATGACTTTGCCCAAACCAGTAGACAGGCATTTCTTGCTGTTCTTGTCAGAAGATTGCTTCCTTTTTGTGCTAAAACAACAACAACCACACATGCATTTTTTCATGTGTGCATAGAGAAAAAGTGGAGGTGAAGCCACATACTGTTGGGGGCGGGGGGGTTTGTGGCTGTTCTGTTGGACAACAGAAAAAAATATATAATGCACACAAAAACCTCACTGGCTTCATGGGAGACAGGGTTCTATCTGTACATATTGGCCTATATCCATAACCACATGTATATATGTATGTATGTATGTATTCAATCAATTGTGGGACATGCTTGCTAATCTAGGGAAGAAACTGCACCTAACCCTAAATTCTGTCATAAAATGTACAAATGGGAGGCCTGAACGCTTGATGAGTGTGTTTCCAGAGATAGCAGAATAATGGTGACATCTGCCAGTTTGGTCTGAGCTTCACCGACTTTTGAGATGTTTCCTGTAGCCAAGGGATGCCCTGTGGGTCACGTGGGCCGGGGTCTGTGTCGGAGGCAGGCTGGGAGGCGGTTCGGTGCCACTGAGCTGCTTGCCACGCACAGCAAGTAGAGCAAGCAGGCGGAGTAGAGCTGCCCGAGGGTTTCCTAGACTAGGGGTGGAACTGACTTCGCCACATACAACCACCATCTTTATGGAAGCAGAGCCCCGGGTCCTTGTCTGCTCAGGGGTGGCTGGTGGGTTTGAACTGCCGACCTTTAGTTAGTAGTCCATTTAACCAATGAACCACCAGCCCCGACCCACTACCCAACTCTGTGCTTGTTTGAAATGGACTTGTACGTCACTCAAGAGTCCAAGCTAATGGCGCCTTACAGATGGGGGTAGAGAGTGATTAATGACTGGTAAATTCATCTACTGACAAGAAGGGAGCGTCCATAAAGCCGTCCCTGGACCACACGGAGTTCACACTGATGACAGAAACATGCCCCCTCCGTGTGTTTCCACCAGAGGCAGCTCCAGCCGCCTTCCTGTCACGGGTTGGGAGCCATGGAGTGCAGGGGAAGGGAAACAATGCTTGAAAGGATTTTAGGAGGATGGTGAAAGGCCAAGCGACTTTATTTTTACTTCTGACAGTGAACCTGTTGCTTCCTACTTGGGGTGGTGGGGGGCAGAGAGGGTAGAATGTTATAGAAACGTCTGACAAATAAAACAGGAACAACAATAGCCACAGAACCTACTCATTCAGGCAAGCCCTATCTTGAGGCAAAAGCAAAATAAGACACAGCATGAGCACCCATGTACAGATTGGCCAGGCCATCTCCCTGCGTCTCCTGTGGACCCGCCCATAGCCCCCCTTGTCCAAAGGGCTCACAGCTCGTAAAGAGTGAAGGGTACCTGAGTAATGCTGTACAAGCTGCTGGAGTGTTTCAAACTGGGCCCGGGTGGTGATGTAGTAGCCACCATTGTCAAGTTTGCGAATCTTATAGTGTTTGACATGATCTCCTTTCATGTCATCCCAGTCACGGATAGAGAGTGAGTAGGCACCTGGTAAATAGGCAGAGCGTTAGCAGTGATCCCAATCACTTTGAGGACTCATTTGCTTTTAAGGGTTCAGCTACTTGACTATCCTGATTAATAATTATCAAGGGGAGACACACATACTTCCACGTGGTATAGAGGATGAAAATTTCTCTTGCTTTCCTGTAAATGTCAGAAGATATTAGCAATATTGTGATTTTCCTCTCGAGACTGGAAGCTTCTTGGGTTATTTTTTCCCCTCCAAAATACTCCATTCACGCACGCTTGTGCCACCTAACACAGCACTGATCTACACTCACTGGAGGCTGAGCACGGTGGTCAGGTCGGTTAGGACAACGCACACAAAACAAACTCGGTGCAGTGAGATTCAAATTTCAGCTGAACAACACCTTAAAGGAGAACAGATAACCAGTGGCTGGTAGAACAAGTTAAAAGGCTTCTAATCTTTTCTCCCCTGCTTTCCGCCTCTTCTCCTGTGGGCGCTAAAACCAAAGCCCAACAATTGGAAGAAGAGAAAGATTCTCAGCTATTAAAAACCAAAAACACAAGAAAAGCAAAACAACCTGGGTGACTATATGGCTCCTGAGTAGCTAAAAGTTTCAGAAAGATCCTAAAGCTAATGGACTTCTGAAAGAGTCTACGATCCTGGCTACCCAGAGGAATAAAGTGACCCCAGTAAGTCTATGGGCTTGTGGGTGGGGGACCTCCTGCTATTGCTAGGGAAATGCCTGGATCAAACACTGGGCACAGGGAGGCTGGGCGCCATTGGAAAACCTTTGTGCCCTACGAGATGCCTTTTCCCCTCGGAGGAATCCACAGATCTGAATGACAAGCCCCTCCCTCAGCTGTGTCAGCTTACCTTTGGTGGTTTCACTCTCACGGATAAGAAAGGTGCCTCTTGGGTTTCCAAAGGACAAAAGCTGTCGCTCGGCATCTTTTCGGCCAAGTTTTCCAAAGTACCACCTGTAGATGAGACAAAGGAAGGGAGTCTCTGGGACCCTCCTTGCACACAGAGTAGGGCAGAGGCGCTTTTGCCCATGAATCGCTTTCACCTTCAGTTTGGTCCTTAGCCTATTCTCTGTATGTGTGTGTGTGTCTATGTACACACACACACACACACACACACACACACACACACACACACACACACACACACACACCCTCCCTCCCTCCCTCCCTCCCCTGGCTCAAGCAGTTCTTTTTTAATCTACTCCTGATTTTACCCCTACTCCAGCTCTTTCACTCCTTAACAAAGAAATCTCTAGCCTTGAATTGTGGGCTGTTTTCCTTCCCTCCAGTGATGACAGGAACTGGTTGTGTTAAAGGTGCCACCTGCGTGCACTAAAAGGGAAATCGAAGACCTTGTTTTGAAATGGCAACCGCAGGAGACCCTTCCCACGCTCATCCACAAGACCCCTGATTTCTGAGTGTAATTACAACCCCTGTGAGGAAATAACACACAGTCTAAGTGTATGAAAGGATCATTAATCACTCGTGTTTTTAAAGGTCCATCAGCATGGGCCAGGAATAAAAGACACATGCTCTCGGCAGCAGCGTTCCACCCAGAAGAAGCTGGGGAAGATGCTGCAGATGATCCTTCACGTGAAAGGGCTGCTGCCGCCGCGGGAGCTGGCTCTTCTCTTCTCAGGCAGCAGGAATGAGGACTGGATGGATGCAAGGCATTTAGTCGGCACCTGGGGCTGTGGCACCACGGGCTCCTGTGCAGTCAACGGGCACGCCCTGCAGAGGTTCATCTCCTCCCCAGCCAGGCAGCGAGGGGCAGTGGCATTGGACACCCCTTCGGAAGGCGGCCCAGGGAGTGACGGCCTGGCCTTTCTTATCTGGCTTCTCTCTCCCTCCCGCCCCAGAGCCTCATTGTCGTAGTCTGGTAATTAGTCAGCACTACAGCACTGATGCTGTGGGAACAGCAGGTGTTCCCTGGAGCCGAGGGGTGGGGGGAAAGCTGGAGCGTTCCATTGGAATCTGCTCACAGGAACAATTTTTAGAATCCTGAACTGTGAGAGGATCCAGTTTCTAAAATAAAATTTTGATTCATTATGCTTGAATGTAGCTATTATGCATTCAGTGCAGAATTCTTTTGTGAATGAAGGAGCCTCGCTGGAGCGGAGGAAAGACACCCAGCCTCTACGTTAACTCTTCGTGGACTTCCAAGGTCCCAACATGCAGCGCGGCATGTCCCAGTCTGGAGCCAGTTGGGATAAAGAGAACGGCACCAATTATTTGAGAGAAACGATTTCCCGGGGCCGTGTCAATAACCCGATGATAATGCCTGGCAAGTGCCAACAGTGGGGGGCAGACAGATGGATGACTCTTAGAACAGTGGGCTGTGCTGACACAATAGTAAATTCAGATGACAAGAATGAATTGTACATGCAATTACCAAAGAATGGCATTTTATTCTTTAAGAACAAAATACCTTAAGAGTTGACCCTTATGAGTACTGAGTCACAGCCACCCTACAGGACAGGTTGGAGCATCTCAGTGGACTCCAAGGCTGCACATCTGGATGGGAGTAGACGGCCACAGCGTTCTCCCTCAGAGGGGTTCACAGGCTCGAACCTCCAAGTGGCGGTTAGCAGACCCACGCTGAACCCACTGTGCCACCAGGACACCTCTGAAAATATAAAGTTGGCCAACGCAATGCCACACATTTCTTCTCAGAGAGACCCAGGATGGGTGGAGTATACCCCCAAGTGGAAGCGCAGGACTGAGCCCTTTATTCACTGCGAGGAGACATGTTTTCTGGGAGGAACCAAAAAATGCTCCCAGAACCACTTTTTGTTTGAAGGGAGGAAATAGAACAGACCTTCTTTAGAAGAAACACAAGGGACTTAAAAACAAGTTAAGGATCCAGTTGGGGATTTAGCTAGGGTGTGCAGTTTAATCTTGCTTGCTGTCCTTAAATAAATCCATGACACAATGAAATCTCAGAGCTTAAGTTGGGTTTAGGGATTGACTTTTTCTGACTCCTTCTTGGGGAGGGGGAGGCCAGACCACCTCTTGGAGTAGGGCTGGCAGATCCCCAGTGTCCGGGTGAGGCTACTGGGGAGAAGTTGGGGTCTGCAAACTAGGCTCTCTGGCACATCTCCACTGTGGAAGTACCAGGAAGCCCTCCTTGCCGGTTCAAGGAGTAAGGGTTACTTTGTTAAGAATTCCCCTCCCAGACCACTGGCTTCAAATTCCTACCTATGGAGTCCTCAGGCCGAAACACGACTAGTTACTGTCTGCTATTCAAGAACCCAACTGAGCTCCCGATCTGAGCTCCCGATCTGATGAAGAAGCCCTGCGGTGCCTCCTGCATTCTGAACAGCCGATACAACCACCTGGGCATGGCAGGTATGCTTTCTCCGCACATCTTCACTACTTCCGATTATTGCACATAGGAAAAATCTCAGCGTGATCTTTGAGTCGAGTATTTTGCACTCTCTTTTTAACGGAAAGTGCAGGCTGCAGTTTGGAATGTTGGGTTGTTGATAAAAAAAATAAGCTCTAGCTAGACTCTCAATGCATTTCTTTGGTAATTTTCCATCCACAGGCAGTAAGTTGGTTTTCATTTTGGAAACTGATAAGTTTCTTTGCAAAAGACTCAGCATAGGAAAGACATTTAATTAACAGTGCTAGTATCACACAGATATGGCCAACACCAGCACCTAACGCCTGGGAGACGTAGCGTTACCGTATTCTCTCAGCCCCTAGTCATTTCTCCACCTGACCAGCGCTGAGCAACAAACTCAGTAATAGCAAGGAGTTGAGAGGAAAACAATGAAAGGAAACATACTCTTCTGCTTGGATGGAGTCGACTGGAGCCACATAGTTGCTGGGGATGTAGCCTGTCTCTCCAGTGTTCAGGGAGCGGGCTTCCCACCAGTCTCCTTCCCTGCAGAGAAAGCAGAGAAGGGAAGAAAAGTGAGCCAATCTGATGTCTTGAAGTCCTGCAGCCTGTAAGGCCCCTGCTGTCTCCCGTCTTGCAGCCAGCTGGCGTCTCCAGCCACCTCACAGTCCTGAGAAGGTCAGATGGTTTACCACCAGAGTTGAACCCAGCTCTGTCTTTTGCCTGATGGGTGGTTAGACCACAGCACCCTGGCTGTGAGAGGGCACTCTTTTTGGGGTAGCGACCACATTTGCCTGGGAGATGTCCCAATTTGGGTTATGTGGAAGGGAATCTAGCCGCAGTCTAGGTAAGTAAAGCCTGATAGATGGCAGGCAACCCAGAAATTGTTAGGGGCCCAGTTAGGGACAGAAGCATTTCTCTACAGTACACGGGGAAGACTGAGCTCTCTGTGGAAGCCCCTGGGTCACGCAAATGGTTCATGCACTTGGCTAATGGGAAGGTTAGGGGTTCAAGGTCACCCAGAGGAGGCTGGGAGCAAAGGTCTGGCAATCTGCTTCTGAAAGCCTAGCCATTAACCCCCTCTGGTGCACAGTCCTACCCTGACATCCATGGGATTCCAGAGCCGGGATGGACTCAACAAGAGGTGAGCAGAATACCTTTCAGCAAGTAGAGTGATAAAGGAGACACGACCTATGCTAAGTCTTTCTCAGGTAGCCTCCTCCGGAGGTTATTTCATCTAATATTTACAGCACTGACGAGCCTGGTGGAGTAGGTGGCAGAGCAAGCGCGGGTGTAGCCGTGTGTGTCTGAGTGCAGAGAAAGAAGAAAACCTTCAGCTGGGAGTGAGGCTTTTTAGTCACATCACTTGGTACCGACCAATGTCCTATGTAATCGCATGGGGTCAATCTGGGTGGCTCCCAGAACTGTGGGCGGAAAAACAGGAAAGGGGGGCTCACCACATGACCCTCAGATTAAGACAAATCAGTAACTTGAATGGTGAAGGCTCATGTGCTTTGATTCACGTTTTGTGGGTCACAGAAAGCAGGGATGGCGTGTGTGATGTTTCCTGTAGATGCTGGTGAGACAGATCTCTCTGGGGCTCAAACTCTGATATCTGCTGAGTCTTCACGGGCCCCCTGGGGTGGGGCACGGGGCACAGCCATCCTACAGTCAATCGGCTTCTGGATCACTGGAGCAGAAACGCATCATGGGAAGCCAGAGGCCCAGCTCCTCGCTCCCTTCCTTGTGTGGTCCACAGGGCGCAGGAGCAAGAAGCACAGCGCCGGATCTCCTTTGTCCCCAAGTCACTTTCTGGTTGGGCTGAGTCAGAGCTCTCGCCCAAGGAAGAAAGCGTGCTGGCCTTGGCCCCGGTCAAGGTCCTCTCCTGACTGATATAATGAGGTGGAGAGTAATGAAATCCAGCGTCCACTCAGGCCTTGCCCCAGAGTCCCTGACTTAACAGAACGACTCACTGAGTGAGGGGACTGGACCCGAGGGGGCTTGGTGCAGCCACAGAACACAAGGTGACAGGCCCACGTGAGTTACGGGGGGAGCTAGGGAAATGTGCTGGGTGGCCCTTTTAGCAAATAACACAGGATGCTCCACAGGGTGCTGGAGATAGTTTCTGAAAAATTCTATTTCAATACGTTTTCCCTCCTCCTAATTGAAACAGATTAACCAATCAAAAGAGGACAATGGTTGTTCTTATGCCCATAAAGTTCTTCGTTGATTGGCTTACATTTCATTCATGCTCGGATTATTATGAGGTATTTTATACCTACCAAAAATTACATGTATATATGAATTAGGAAACAAACACTGGTGAACCCCCATGGGGCGGAAGGGGGTTATGGAAGGAGGGGAAGCCATGTCTGTGACTTCCTTATCATATCCATTTGCCTTGTCAGGTTCAAATTCCGGAAATTAAAAACATCAATAGCTCATACTGGTCTCATTTCTACTCCCTTCTTCCCTGCTCCCCCCAAAGGAATTATTTCCAGTTGTGAGCATATCCTCTAACTACATATGCAGAAGCCACCACCACCCCCTCCCAAATAAAACACGATGCGCAATTAAGGAAATGGCTTTGTAGACAACATGATCTTCACTTTATGGTGAAAACGTTTACTGCTTCAAAGGGCCACTAGATGGAGATATTTCCCCATAGAAAATAATAATACCCTGTCCTGTCAGTCACACACACACACACAAACACACACAGGCAATCAGGAACACATTGAGGAAAAGGATAAAGAGAGAATAGAAGTGCCTGTAGCAGAGGCTTCTTTTTAATGCAAGATAAGTGCTCGCTGAATCCGTCCTGTTCTCTTGAAGGACAAGCAGGGCTGGCTCGCAGCACGTGAGGGTTTGAGGGAAAGTCCTCGGGGCAGAAAGCCAGCCCTGTTGGCTGCAGGCTGGGGCAAACCCAATGTAATGCAGGGGCTGATTCCAATCCCAATCTGGCCTATCCATCTACTTCCTTTTGGTCGAGGCCCTCAGTCGTTCGGCACACTTAGGGCCAGCTCATTCCCAAGTCTCACGGCAGGAATCCTATTTCCCAAGAGACTCAGCTCTTCTCTGGAGCATTTTCTGTTCACCATGAGGAAGAGAAAACATTTGATCCTTCCTCTACCCCCGCCCCCCCACCTCCTTTCCCTTTTTCAGGTTGTCCAGGGTCGCTCTCCGCATCAAAGGAGATGGGAGGTGATGAGGAGCCAGTGTATTAGCTAGTAAACTTCACATGTCATCTGTACCCAGACAAAGTCTGCTGAGAAAGTGAAAATCCATTTTTCCAACCCCCTTGTTGTCAACGCAGAGTTCCCGCTGTCACAGCAGGACAAACCCTGCGCGGCCCTCGCGGTCGCTGCGTGTGGGAGCCCATGGCTGCAGCCACTGATTCTTGCTTTGAGTGCCTGTGGGAGGCCTCCGGCAATGCTCCTTCGGATTTATAGTCTTCACTGGCCAATCCCACGGAAGTGAGTGGTTCGCCGACTCCCCTACTCCTTCTTCCTCATCTGGAAGCTCTGATGAGACCTGTCTACCGGGGGTGTATGGGGGGGGGCACCATGGTGTCTCAAATACCGGGCAGAGCTTCCAGCATCACAGAACATACAAGCCACCGCAGCACAAGCTGACTGATGAGCCCTCCCAGATGAACAAGACACTCGTCACAAATCATTGATGCTGACTTAGGAACAGAGGGCTCTATTACACTGCTCGTTTCTTTGCGTGGGTGACTGTTTCTTAAAGACACATTTCTTTACAACTGCCATGATCATTCTGATATTTCATCAATTCAGACCGGGCAAGACTTTTGTTACCCTGCTCTGATTAAAATTTAAACTCTGGCTCCAGTTTAGAATGGCTTTGGGATTTTTATCATAGCTACTCAAGTTTAATGACTTATTAAATCTTCTATGTCCTCAACTCCCCAGAGTTGTGTGCAGGCTGGGGTCCTCAGAGCTAGAGCCATGGGAGCCCTGAAGGGTCCAGGAAGTGGCCTGCATCAGCCGAGATCAGGAGCATTTTCATGAGAAACGCTGGACATTCAAAATTTGGTCACTGCCCACCTTGCTTTGGGAAAGCACACTTATGACCCCATTTGAAGGAGGGTGTGGATGGGTCTCTAACCTGGGATTCCCCTGAGACGAGGCACAGATGAGAGAGAGGCCCTGCTCCAGGCAATGTCCACCACTCACTCTGGACCCAACTTGAGTTCTACTTTAATGACGGCGAGCCTTCAGGCATGAAATGCAAAACTAGGAAGTTAAATGGAGGAACCTTGATACCGTGCAAAGCAGATTCAAGTTGAATAACCACCCTGAATACTACACTGAGGAGCCCAGATGGAGTGGTGGATTATCCACTGAGTCCGTAGGAACCAGTCAGTGAGGCCCCATCTCCCCTACCTCACACCCTTGCTGGGCCACATCTCCTGGTTTATGCTGCACTTGTAAACCAACAAGCCAGCCCCTCAGCAACTCCTGCCTTGGGGAAGAGGTAGGGGGAGGGAGGGCACCCCTAGGAGAGGTGTGGCAGTACCTCCCCACCCCAGCAAAGCCCAGCCTGCCCTCTCTTTCAGGCGTGGGAGCCAGCGGCTGGGAGAGGCTGCAGGAGGGGACCGAGACACCAGCCATCTGGTTCTGTATTACTGCTTTGTTTTTCCTTCATCATTTTCTCGTCCCTGTTATTACCCTTGACTTCAAGACATTGTATTTGCTACAAAGCCTTATTTTTTTTTCATAACCTTGAAAAGGGGCATTTAATTGGCATGTAGGATAAGGAATTCCACCAGCAAGAAGGAAGCATTTCAAGGGGGCGGCTGGGGGATAGAAGGCTTAGTAGTGTTTTTTTTCTGCGAGAAGGGGCTCAGAGACTCCAAGCCCTTTGTAAACAGCAAAGGCCATACATGCAAATCACAGAACACAGCTGGCAATAGATCAGCTCTTTCTCCAATGTTTCTTTACAGTTTAAATCTGATGGCACTGCAGATCTTACACGGATTAACAGAGAGAATGGGGACTTTGGCCAAATGCTACAACCTGAGACATAGGTCAATCTGGAACCCAATAGGAAGGGCTCCCGTGAAGATTACAGCTGAGAACCCAACAAGCAGTTCTTCTCCATCTCAGGGGGTCACTGTGGGTCCGGGCCGACGGCATCCACGATGCCTTGGGACTTACCTCAGAGAATCTACAAATGCTTCTACAATTTCTAAGTAGCCACGAGGGCACTGTGTGGCACATCTCAGTATCCGAGAGCTTATGGAATCTAGAATTCAGAGTCAGAGAAGCAGTTAATTGAGAACCGAACTCCGGATGAAGCAGCTGATTTGAGTGGATTCTGAGTCTCGGCAGGCTGTGTGTCAAGTAGAACTGGGCTCCCCTGGGTTCTCAATGGCTGCTTGTTTGGAAGCAGACCTTTCTCTACGGTGGCTCTGGGTGGACTCCAACCGCCACCCTGTGCACCCGTTTCACCACCCAGGGACCCCTCAGTGAGCAGCTAGGTATCATAATCACAACAGATCAAAGCCTGATCCCCTCCACCCCCAACTCGCAGCCAGCCTGCCCAAGGCTGCACACAACGGGGAGAGCCGAGTCCTCCACTAGGGTGGTGGTTCTGAGACCCAGCCTGAGCCGGGACTCAGGATGTCATCTCCGCATGTGGACTGGGCCCTTACTGGCCCCAGGTTCTTCATGTGTGGGGCCATGGCTACGTGACATACCCTGTCCAGCTGCTCTGAAGATTCAGGGAGGCCATTTGTACTGTAGCACAAAGCTGACCATGACAAGCCTTCCAGAAATGGCAGCTGTTGACTATTTTAGAAAATTCATGCTGCTACGTGAGGGGGGTTGAGGGAGGGGGGGCTCTATCTTGACCTGCGGGCTGGTGGCAGGACAGGGCGGTGGGGGTGGGGTGGGGGGAGAAGGCAGCAGCTGTGCACTTATGCTGTTTGCACTTTTCTGCATTTTTAAAAAAATAAAAAGTGGAAATGACCCTGCATGCGGGCCTCAGAAGGGAGCTCTTCCCAGTGGACCCCAGGGAAGGGGCGGGCTATCCCTGATGGGATGACCTCTCCTCTCCTTGTTCCTGGGCAGGGGAGCAGGGCTACCTCTCACCCTCTCTTGCTCACCCTGGAGGAGAGCCCATGAGGCAGGTGACAAGCCCCCCCGCCCCCCCCAGCCACCTTAAATGCAGACTGCTCAAAAAGCAACCCAGACTTGGTGCTCGGAGAGCTGGTCTAGTGCCCCAGCCCCTGGGTGGCACTCCTTCTTACCCGCCAGGGCCGCACTCACAAGAAAATCCTGAGGTGCCTGCTGGCAGGGGTGTGCTCAGGCCTGTCTTGCTGCCAGGGGCACTGCCATTTTCTTTGGAGTCTAGATTTTTCTGGTGGGCCCTCATCATGCATCCTGCCTCAACCTAATTACTATGTTGTATTTGAAAACCACAGGGAAATCTGACCCATATTTGTTCTTTCTAACTGTGGTATGAATGTAAGATTTGAAGAACAAGCCATTCTCGTTCTTAAAACATCCCCAATTGCCTGCGTAACTGGTTGCTCCTCCCGGCCGCCTTCAAAGCACATGCACTGCGGTCATTCATGAGGGGGTGACATCCGTGTCCTTTCACCTCCCAGGGCTTTCAGACAGAGTGGCATTTCACGACGGGGAGCCGCCTGCACAGACTGCCTGGGGTGGGATGTGTAGTAGTTCTGGAAACAGAAAGGCCTTCTTGCCAGTCTTCAGTGAGGAGTTGGCCGGTGTGAACTTTGGAAATACGAGGACAGTAGCAAGGCAGATGTCATGTGGGCGACCAGGAGCTGGAATGACCCAGGGCTGCAATCATAGGCTGAAACTCGCAACAAGTGGAGGGTGATGCAGGCCCAGGCAGGGTTCCACGGGGCGGCTGTGAGTCGGAACTGACTGACTGCACCCGAATAAGCCTGGTGCCAATCTTTGCAGACTCTAGATTTGTTGGAGGGGGATCCGGTGCTTTTGTAAACTTTAGACCATCAGCCCTGCTACCATGGTTTCCTCCTAAAAGTTTCCTGGACACTGTTGCTGGTCACCATGGCATCGTTTTCAATTGATAGTGTCTCCATGTGACAGAGAAGAACTGCCTCACAGGCTTTTCTTGGCGTCATCTCTGTGGGACCAGATTGCCAGGCCTTTCTCCCTCAGAGCTGCTGGGTGGGTTTGAACCAGCAACCTTTGGTCAGCAGTCAAGTGCTTAGCCATTTGCTCTTGGAGAGCTCCTGTCCAGGAGCACCCAGTGTCATGCAACACTGCATTGGGTACTGTCTCAAATTACACTGCTGTGAAGGACTGAAGTTAGCAAATGCTCTTTTCCCATTTCAGGTTATCTTTAAATGTGCAGCAGGCAGAAAGCACAAGAAATATGTTTGTGCTATGAAAGGTGGTACCCCCCACCCTCCCTCCCCAACTTACGAGCTGTTCAAGATCTGAAACTTTTCTCCTTTCTGAAAACTCAGGTCATCTTCTGTCCGTGCTTCATAGTCATAAAGGGCCACAAACAGGGTCACTCCTGATGAAACAGAATAAAAAGCGGAGAGATTATTACAGAGGGGGAAACGGACTCCAAGAAACTCAGCTTCCCTCACAGCCGTTCTCCAAGTCTGCATTTTGTTGGCCCTAATAACGAACACGGTGTGGTGCTGTCAGGAACGTGTGCAAGCAGGAGTCCTAGGGGTTTGTTATGCCCTGGTCTCTGTTGGGGAAGCAGGGCTTGATGCTACTAAAACCTGGAATGGAAGGACTTCTCTCTGCACACCCTCTGAAGGAGTCTTCGGGAAGAGGCAGCTATCCTGTCCCAAACCAAAGTGCGGCGGCGGGTTAGGGCCCAGATCTACAGAGCTCTGCAGCCATTACAAACAGCCCTTATCTTGTGGGTGTTCTTCGCCACCCGGGAGCCCATGCTGGGCTTTGGGTCAAACAGGCCCCTCTTTGCTCTTGCTCTCAGAGCATGCAGGTTGTCGCAGGAAACACCGCAGGCAGCTTTAGAGAAACCCCCTCTGTAACGCCCAACCCCAGTTAGAGGCGGGGTATTGCCCTGGCATCAGCAGTTGCCTTTGCACAGGTTTGAGCTGCTTGGTGCTACTATGCCCAATGGACCCCTCTCCTTGCTCTCCTGCTACCTGGAGCCCGCCCGCCTCCCTACTGCACTCACTCCGGCTCACAGGCTTGGGTTCAGGGCTCCTCATCTGGCTGAAAATCCCAGAGGATCCTCCAACATTTCCTATCGACAGCAGAAATACCCAGCTTCTCATTTGGCCTATGGCTGACTGTGTCCATATAGTGGACAGGATCTGAAGAGGTCTCCGGTGGTGATTCTTACCTCTTGGTATTTTTACCCTTGTGTAACCCATTCTCCCTTGAGGGTGAGCTGAATCTACTGACTTGCTTTTAACCAAGAGAAAATGGCACAGGTGATGGGAGGCCACTTCACTTTGTGACCTGGGTCCCGTTGGCAGACTCTACAGCCACCTCAGCCTACACACGCTGATAAAGCAAGCAGCGGAGGGACCATCTGACTAAGAACTAAACGGTGGCCTCTAGCTGACGTCCAGCAAGGGGCTGAGACCCCCAATCCAATGGCCCATGAGGAAATGAGTCTTGCCTACACGATGCGGGTTTGGAGGCAGGTCCCCATAGCCAGCGGGCACATCTTGGCTGCAGCCAGTGACAGATCCTGAAGTCAAACAGATGGCTAAGTCCTTCTTGGTTTCTTAACCCACAGAATCTGCGAGAAAATATGCATTTCATTTTTTTCCCAAGCTACTAAATTTTGCGGTAATTTCTGATGCGGGATTTGACAAGCAACGCACTCTGTGTCTCTGCCCCCTGGCCTCATTTTTATCCCTATAACAACAAAGCCCCTCCCGTGGCCTAAAAACCTCAACAAATGGAGACTGCCTGTTCGCCAAGTTGCCACTGTGCTATACATACGGGTAATCCTAGATCAAGAGATGTGTGCCTGGGCCTACTCAGGAGCCAGAGCAGGAGGCAGGCCTGTCCTTCCACCACCCCTCCCCACCGTAACCCCCGGTGTGGGACTTCCTGCCAGAAAGCTGGCTTTTAGAAAGCCTTGGCCACACAATGCAGAGCTCCTTGGGCAACCCTCCTCTGTGAAAGGCTAGGAAAGAGACTGGCTTCAAACAAAAATGTGGGAGCCCGTTAGGTCACGCCTATCCTCATTTAACATGCTATTAGCCGGTGCTCTACATGACATAATTTAAAACCAAGCCCAAGCCAGCCCCATTGTGTGGAAGGTCAGGCACCTGCTCCTGCTCCCTCAGCTGGCCGCTCTCACTTGGCCTTTCCTGTTCTAGGGACTGAATGGAGAGTTGCTGGCGGTCATGAAGTTGCACAGACACTGCCCCTAGCTCCAGAGGCCCGGAAGGAGAATTGAGGAGAAAGGACATGCATAGATTATAAAGCCATGTTACAGAAGGCAGAAGGATCCTCTAACATGGGGGGTGGTGTGTGAACTCACCCATTCTGCCAGGGATCAGATGGCCTCTTAGGCTAGATTGTCCCCCACTGCAGTATGGCCCCACCCACAGGTTTAAGGAGGCCCGTGGCTGACTTTAATAGGAGATGCCTGCAGACACAGCAGCTCACAGCCAGCACTCATGAATGGAGGAGACAGTGTCCATGTCTGCAGAGAGACACAGCCTGGGCTGGCAGCCCTCGTGCTTCAAACATGTGCTCGGCATGGGGGGTGGGGGTGGGGTGGGAGGGGGCTGGGGGCCTTTTTGGTTATTTTCTCTGCCTGTGTCCTCATGAGACAAGCTCTAGACTGCCTGGCTGCCTCCCACTTCCTGGCGGTCCCCTCCCTTCTTGATTCCAGGTGCCTTCTGAGGAAGGGAGGAGACCTGGTAACATCGTGGTTACAGGTTGGGCTGCAATCTGCAAGGTCAACAGTTTGAAGCCACCAGCCGCCCCTTGGGAGAAAGACAGGGCTCTCTACTCCTATAGAGTTAGAGTCTGGGATACTGTCAGGGGGCAGTTCTGCCCTGTAGGCTCGCTGTGAGTCGGCACCAACTTGAGGGCACAGAGTTTGGAGTTCTGAGAAGGTGGGAGTGAGGGGTGAGTGTCTTAGCGTCCTTTGCCCTGGACTATTAACTGGAAGACTGGCCCTTCAAAAGGTCACACATGGGCTCACTGTGAATTGGGGCAGTTTCAAGGACCACTTTTTATTTTATTTATTTTTTTGGCCTGGGGCGACATGGCTTTATTATTAGAGCAAGCCAGGGTTTCAAATGCTTTAGGAGTTGGCATCCGGTCCCTTTTTCTTGCCAAAGGTGGGCACAACGTTGACAAAACGCCGTTGTACTGCATCCGCCGCTTGGCCCGGCCAGTCTTCTTCTTCTTCTTCTCCTGTTTAGCCGCCTTGGGAGTCTGGCCTCTCACTTTCCCAGCACGAGCCAGGGAACCGTGGGCTTGGCCTGCTACTTCTAGAGTAGCCAGAGCCTCCAGCCCACACTGGTTCTGGGTCGCCCCATCCTCCAGAGGTGAGCGTCCCAGAAGCACCACCTGATCTTCGGGGGCGATGCCCTCCAGCAACGGTACATGGGCCTTGATCTGCGTGACCGTCTCCTGGCCGGTCACCTGGAGTGTGTGTAGCCCCTGGGCTCGAACGAAGAACTGCTTAATGGCGGCTGAAAGGTAGCGCCTGCTCTGAATAGGGCGAAGATGGAGCCGAGAAAGAGGAAGGAGCGGGGCGCCCACTTTTTTATTTTGTTAAGGAGCGTTCATTCTTTCACCATGTAAAGTACGATTATTATTATTTTTTTAAACTATCATCACCCAAGCACAGTATGTGAGTCACAGGGAAAGCTGGACCATCTGTAAGGAAAAGTGAAATGTGAATCTATCTTTTCTATGGGGTAGGCCTTTATGTGATGAACAGAGGAGGGGCAAGTACCCAAAGGCTCTGGGTCCGGTGCCCTGGATACACCATGCCTGCCTGGTATTGGTCGCCCAGGTAAGAAAGCCTCTGCAGTGCCAACTCCCCGGTAAAACGGCCCGAGGGGAAGCTGTTTGCAAAACATCTGCTCCGAAAGGGACTTGAGAGCAGAATGATGATGCTGCGTTCTCGTGAAGTTTTATTTTGTAAAGAACAGGACAACTGTGGGACAAACGATGTCACACATCCAGGCGCCCAGCTCTGTACACGGGGAGAGGGTCTGGAAGAGGAAGGATGCCTGAGATAACTTCCCACACATGCCAGGAAACACATGCCTGCGGGCGTACAAGCAGCAGCCAAGTCAGCACAGACACGCACAGTAAACTGCAGCCCTGGGGGGTGAAAGCGCAAGTCAGAAAAACCCCCAAACCCTAGATTGTGAAATAGATCTGCTCCACGAACGTGCTGGATCACCTCAGTCACTGGGCATATGAGGCAGAGAGCGGTCGGAGAGCGAGCGAGGACGAACGCATGCAGCCAGGTGTCCTCGAGGCTGGGAGTTCCCAGGGGCTGAAGGTCAGGAAGCCCAGGGTGGAGGTCTGTCTCCGGAAGCGGTTCCGACACAGGGTGGGGCCATGATTATTCTCAGAGGAACTTGGAACATGCGCGCAGACCCTGTCCCGCGACTTCAGCGGGTGAAGCTCAGTGTGGGCTGGGGCCAGAGACCTCAGAGTCGAACTCAGTTTGTTCCGAATTCGTGTTCGAACACTGATAAACTCAGGAACGACACGTTTCCCATAAGGCATCACAGAAACTGAATAGTTGGTTCTGAGGCCCCAGATTTGCATTTGTAGATGGATTTTTCCAGGACTTTAAATCACTCTCGAGGCTCTCAGCCTTCTGAAATAGCACTGTCTCAGCTACTCTGTTGGCATCGAGTTGTTTCCGATGATGCTAATTACCGTAACTTTTCAACCTCTTCCATGGTCTGGGTTGGTTCCTGGTTCACCACTTCACACCTCTGGCTGCATTTGCCGTTTTTTTTTTGTTTGTTTTTGCATTTGCCGTTTTAACAACATTTTTTTTTAAAGTGTTGATAATGCGACTTAACCATGTTGCATTCAGCCGCCCAGTCGGTCGCACAGTGACCTGATTCGAATATTGCAAGGATGTTTTTCTTCACCTGCCGTGGTTCTCAGTTTCCTCCCAGCCATACGGCAGGTGGCACTAACTCTCTTTGGAGACATGGCAATGGTATTTCCGGGAAATGAAATGAAAAAAAAAAAAGAGGAAGGAAAACACAATGTCGTGGAATGTTTTCACGCACGAACATAGTGCACTCTATGCTGTCTGAGTGACAGAGGGGCTTAGGCTGAAGCGTGTGCCCTCGGAGGGACACGAAGCAAGGCCCACGCTGGGCCCACGCAGGGTTTCTCAGTTTGATTACTGAGCAAAGTTACGAGCACGTAGCAGATTTTTCCTAACTTTGCTGTTCAAGTGGTGGAAAGCCTGAGCTGAGAGGGGCCACTGCATTTCAAGTGACTCTGCGGCAGCTGGCCCGCTGGCCTGAAGTGCCTCTGTAACATGATGCATCTTCCTAACCTTAACCTTGGAGCAGGCCTCCCCTGGAGCAGCAAGGACACCCTGCCCTGTACTTGCCTGCACACCAAGTTCCGGGTTTGGGTAGGCGTGGGCATTTGGGGGCTAGAGTTCGCAGCTTCTGTGTGTGAGCCCTGGTTTTTGACCCCCAGCCAATGCATGTGTGTGCAGCTACCCGCCCCCTCTGCCTTTTGGTGGAGGTCTGCATGTTGCTTGGAAGAAAGGCCTGGCGATCAACTTCCAAAGGTAGCCCAAAAAACCCTATGGATCACAGTAGGTCAACCCACAACTGACCGTGGGGGTGGGCAGAGGGGATGTGCAGCATGAGGGTTCATTGTGTGCAGAGGTACTGTGGGTTGGGGGCTGATCGGTGGTTCAACAATGAACACCTGACAGGGAACAGGCCGAAAGGGATTAGAAACAAACCTGTAAAGTCTGTCAGTCAAATGGGGGGCTGACAGAGCACAAATGTTCAACTGACAAAAAAATGAGAGCAACTCCCCTCACTTGCCTTCCGCCCTCTGCCACCATTGAATGGGGGCTTACCTGTTCCTCCTCTTGTACGCAAGGTCCCAGTATGAGACGAAGAGTTCACACCCCCAAAGACGGTGAGTCCTTGGCCCCCTGCTGCGTGGAAGTTGTTGTAATTAGGAATGGAGGTCACGCCAAAGCTGGGGTAGTGCTGAGGAGTGGGGTCTGTGCCATAGCGGTACCCGGAGCTCTGGTTCAGGCTGCCGTCCCTCTCCTCCGTCAGTTTTGTTGCTTCTTTGTCCTTACATTGCACACAGCCCATTATCTAAATTCCTGCCAAAACAAAAAAGGAGGCTGGTGAGCTTTCATGCCCAATGCTGCTGGGTTGCTTTACTGTGAAAGAAGCACACACAGTTTCCTCCTGCAAAGCTCAGGCCTGTGAGGGCCCCGGGGAGAAGCGATGGCTGAGGGTGATGGTTAGCAGCAATCTCTGTTCCTTCCTATGTGACCATCATGCTGCTTCTCCATGTATTCTGGACAAGCAACACGGTAATTCTCAAACCAGCTCCACACCTCTGAAAACTCTACCACATCACATACTGGCTCAAGACAGCCCCTCCAAACACTTAGTAGGACTTCATTGGGTCATCTCGAGAAATAACACATGCTCGTAAATGGGGTCGATGCACGATCTGAACAAGCACTTCCCAGGTGGTACAGGAGGAGGCTGGTGCACGTGCTGGGAAAGCCAGGCACAGCCTCTACACAAGTCAGCCCATGTCTTCACTCCTGGGTACCCGCACAAATCGGATACAGTTTAAGCAGCAGGATGACCTCAAGTGTAAACGTTAAGCTATGCTTACTGGACGAAAAGAAAACTGGCATAAACTAAGAGGTCTAAGCATCCTTGTGGGATCTCCTGGTAGCCTACAGCCCTGGTGGTATAGTGGTTATAAGTTGGGCTGCAACCCTCATGGTTGGCAGTTCAAAACCAGCAGCTGCTCCTCAGAAGAAAGACTGGCGTTCTACTCCTGTAAACAGTTACAGACCCCCAGCGGGCGGGAAGGAGTCAGTGTTGGCTCAATGGCAGGTAGGGAGAATGTTTCCCAAAGTGGGAGACACCCTCCCCTGGAGGTGCTTCAGGGGCTGTGATGGCCTACTGCACCAAAGTTGTTCATTTCCAGGGGGCATCAAGTAAGTTTTTTTCCTGAAAAGCAGGTTGTTGGCTAAATAAGTTTGGGAACCTATGGCCTAGATTAACAAAATCATTTAAAGCGGCTAATTAACATTTAAAATACTGCTATTTATGGTTGTCGAGACTAGATACAGCAAAGCATACGCCAAGACATCAGTTTTTGCGTGTATGATTCGGTGCGGTAAATAGCTTTTTCCATAGCTTTCTCCAAAGGTGTGCAGCTATTTTCCCTCAAGCTGCTCCCCCCCACCCCCCGGCATCCATAAACCCTCTGTCCCCTAAGATTCCTATCTAATTATTTGAGATGGTGTTGTCAATTTGGGTCCATAGAGGCAGTTCTTAAAAGATCATCAAGTTTAAGGCAGTTTCTTTTTTTTTAACTAGTTAAGCTAAATCCTTATTTGGTTTTAAGAAGACTTTAGGGGGCATTTTCGGTTTTAAGACAATAGTTTTAAGGGTTCATCCAACCTCTATGGCTCCAGAAATGCTGGAGGTAAGACTTTGAAGTTCTGTTGTAAACTTTACCCTTTTTGATCAGAATTCTCATGTTAGAACCTTTGATCAAACTATTCGGCGATGTTAGCTGAGCACCATCCATTTCTTTTAGTCTCACAGCAGAAGAGGCAGTTGTCCCTGGAGGCTGTCAGCCACCCGTTCTTTCCTCCTACTTCAGGCTCTCTCTTCTCTGTTTGCTCCAGGTGAGTAACTCAAACTCAGAGTCAAACCAAAAAACCCCAAACACTCATGACAACTGAGTTGATGCTGACTCATAGTGACCCCATAGGACAGGACAGAACTGCTCCAGTGAGCTTCTGAGACGGTACCTCTTTCCTGGAGGAGGACGCCTCGTCTTTCTCCCGAGGGGTGGGGAGTGGCTTCTGAAACATGGATCTGAGGTTAGCAGCCTGCTGCATTACGAATGACGTCACTGGGGCTCCGTCCAGGTGAACAGAGACACATTACTGTGCACGGGCGGCCTCTTGCCAGCTTTGAAGATGAAGACATTAGGAACCACACAGTGAACTAGGATGTGATTAGGCCAGTTCCTGGGATGTCCCCTGAAAGCAACCGAGTCTCCAAACAAAGAAACTAGATCGCACCAGCTATATGGCTGTGCATAAGCAGTCTCAGCACAAAGCTGTGAGCAAACGTTTCACATTTCCATGAACTTTTGCCATTTTTTGGGGAAAGACCCATGATCTAGAATCAAATTAACAACGTGAGCCATTGTCCCCACCAACCTTCCTGCAAACCTACTTCCCCTGGGAGCCTCCTCTCAGAAGATGGCACAACCAACCAGCCAGCTGTTCAAGGCAGCATCCCGGGCCACACCCTCTTCCACACTTCCTGGTTTCCTTCTCACTCTGCCAGCCCCACGCCCTAAGATTCGTAGGTGTGCCATCTTTCGGATCCTCAGAGGATCCATTTTTCCCACTCACTTCCAGGCTTTGGAATGGGGCCTCGAACACTCTCTCCCATCCTCTCTGATGTACGAGGATCCTCCTGTTCCACTTCTACCGAGAGCCATCTGATTGCCCTGACACTCCTGGCCCCAGCTGGGCGATGCTCTTCCCAAGTGCTCCCATGGCTGCTCGTTTTCCTCACCATGTGAAAATGGCCTGTCCACGTAGCTCAGCGTCCAACAGACTGTGAGCTCTGGGAAGGTAGGGCCCTGTTCACTGTCGTCACTCTTATCTCGCCACCGTGGCTCAAACCCACCAGCTGTTGCTCTGGAGAAAGATGAGGCTGGGCGAGCTGGTGGAGACTTCAGAGGGTCTCTCTGAGTTAGTGCTGACTCGATGGCAGTGGGTTTAGTTTTAGCAGTCAAAAGAAATATAAGACTAGCCAGCTGTCACCGAGCTCCTTGCATTGTCCTTCAGATTCAGGGCAACCCCTCGTGGGTCCGAGTAGAACTGTCCTGGGCATGGTGTCCAGCGGCTGGTAATTTGGGAGGGTCAACAGGCCCTTCTTCTGAAGGGCTGTGGGTGGACTAGGGCCTCCAAAGGGCACTGGTGGTGCAGTGGTTATGTGCTGGGAAGCACCAGCCACTCTGCAGGAGAAAGATGAGCGGTCTACTCCCGTAAGGAGTTGCAGTCTTGGAAACCTGCCGGGGCAGCTCTACTCTGTCCTAGAGGGTTGCTATGGGCCAGAATACACTGATGGCAGTACGTTTGGTGTGAGGGCCTCCAACCTGTTGGTGAGCAGATAAACGTATTCGCTGTTAACTGGGGTCTTACAAAATAGTGACTGAGTGATTTCCTTTCCCATTATGTCTCTCTCTCTCATGCCTTCTTTCTCTCTGCCTCAAAGTTAGCGCTCTGTTTCCCAACTCTTCTTCCAGAGCCTTCTATCAGCAGGATGACTCCTCGATGGATAAGAAGCCCAAGACTGATAAATACAAGGTGAGTTGGCAAGGCCACCCCATGTTGGACTGCAATACTCTAGCTGACTGAGAGGGGGCAGAACAGGCTATGGATGGATAGCCCTACCCAAACTGTGACAAACAGCCCATGTGGGACCAAAGGACCCAAGAAAGGAGCACGTGACATCATGTGTAATTACATACACTCACTGTGGAGGGCACAGCTGGCACGGCACAGGGAGCGAATGGAGCCAGCTTTTCTGTGTTATCTTGTAAACGAAAGTTGAGGGGTGGGGCTGGTGGTGACACATCAGATACAGAGACTCCCAGGGGGCCCCGTTCTGAGCCCTGCTTTTCCGCTGGACTGGGCTGAGTCACAGAAGCAAGATCAGATAGCTCTGGGGCCCTCTTACATATTTCAATAAATACTTTTTGAATTGAAAGTCAGTTCCTGAGAATGGAAATGTTGGGAAAGGCGCAGCCTAGAGCTGGAGCTGAGATCACCCAATCTGAAACACATTAGAGATGAACTTCAGGCATGCCAGGTCCAGCATGCTCCCTACGTCAGGGTCGACGCACATGATTTTAGCATTTTTACAATTGGAAATGCAAAACATCTCCAGGCATGACCTACAGAAGCCATTTCATCATGTTTGCTGCTGGTGTTCTTTCATGAGACTAACACCTCGGTCACTTTAGATGAATTCATGGTGGAGGTTTGCTCCCCAGGCAAACCCAAATCCTCTGCCACTGAATAGATCCAACTCACAGCAATCCTAGAGGACAGAGATTAGAACTGCCCCATTGGGTTCCTGCCACATCTTTCTCCTGCGGAGGGGCAGGTGGGTTTGAACTTTAAACAAGCACTTTAAACAAGGTACCACCAAGACTTCTTAGAAAGCCGTGCCTAGCTGCTACACACAGAAAACAATTCTTGTTATGGGTGCTTTTTGAAATGACTTTTTAAAAAAATAATGCAATTCGAGGAGCTCTAGGGGTGCCACTGGCTAAGTGTCAGGTTCTCACCGCTACTGAGCTGATGCTGACTCATGACGACTTGAGAGGCCCCTGTGAGTTGCCGAGGCTGTAACTGCTAATGGGAGTAGAAAGCCGAGCCTTTTTCCCTTGGAGCGGCTGGTGGTTTCGAACTACTGACCTTATGGATTTCAGCCCAATGTGTAACCACTATACCACCAGGGCTACTGAGAAAACAATCGTCAGTTCAAATCCACCAGTCACCCCAAGGGGGAGACGAGACAGTGTGTTTCTTTCTGTGAAGATCTGCAGCCATGGAAACCCCCTGGATGAGCAGCTGTACTCTTCCCATAGGGTCACTATGAGCTGGAATCAAGTTTTGGTTGTGCAATGAGAGGATGCCAGGGCGGCATCAGACTGTTTACGCCAGTGGCTCTTCGCTGGGGGTCATCTTGACTCCAGAAGACACACGGGGCCAAGTCTTGTAACATTTTCAGTTGTTACAACCCAGAGGGAGGGGTGGTGCTGGCCTCCAGTAGGCTGGGGCCAGGGAGGCTGCCAAACACCCCACCCAGTACAAGACCGTCCTGCACAACAAAGGGCCCCTTGGATCCAAAAGCCATTATCTGTCGGGGGTGAGAAAACCCTGATGTCTTCTGAGGAGACAACCGATGCAAGATTGCTGAAAAACCCTGGTAGCTGCCTCCCTTACATGTTCTCAATGCGGGCTTGATGGTGATGCTGTTTGCTTTGGGGCGTTGCCTTTGGGAAGACCCCCTGTGTTACAGGGAGGCGCTGCTCCATGGGGTTTCCGGGACTGTGCTCTTAATGGAAGTAGATTCCCAGGCTTGTTTCTGCGGTGCTGCTGCTGGGGGCTGGGTGGGGTTTGAACCAGCAGCCTTCTGGCTGGCAGCTCAGGGGTGAGGAGTGGCTGGTTAGCACTCTGCTCAGGGATCTTCATCTCCCTTACACGCAGATGAGAACCCACAGACAGCCCAGATGCCTTCCTCAGAAGACTAGGCACGCCAGGTGGAAGGGTGCAGCTGCGAACACTGCTTTGAAAGGACCCTGATCTCTGTAGAGCAGTGGTTCTCAACCTGTGGACCCCGACCCCTTGGGAGGGGCAAATGACCCTTTCACAGGGGTCACTTGATTCACAACAGTAGCAAAATGACAGTTATGAAGTAGCAACAAACATAATTTCCTGGTTGGGGGTTCAAGCACAACATGAGGAACTGCATGAAAGGGTCACAGCATGAGGAAGGTTGAAAAGGTTGAAAAGCGCTGCTCTGGGGAAACAGGTGACCGACAAGGAGAAGCTCATGACAGACTGCTCTTCCAACCCCAGGGAAACTGTCAGAACCACTGAACTGAGAAAATACAGCCATTGGACATCTGACTGCGAGCCTGCCCTCCTGTACAGCACAGCGGGCTGAGACAAGGAAGAGGGCCCGGCTAGTTCTGTGGGGACTGGGGTCACAACAGCATCTCTAGTGCCCGGAACGGTGCTCGGCACATGGGAAAAGATCGATAAATATTTATTAAGTTAACGCATGATAAAAAAATGAATGAATGAAACAAATAAACGAAGCCCACAAACCCTGTTTCAATAAAACCATCCGGGAAAAAGCATTATCTCTCACAAGGCAGCTCTGCCCCTGTTTCAAGCATTTGCAATCAAGTTAAGTCACGTTTCTCTGCACAGATCGTGTTGACGCTCCCCGCTTTATGGAAGAAATGGAAATAAATCAATACGTCCAAGTTTTTGTCCCTCCTCCCACTGGGAGTACTCACAGGGCTATTTCCTGGAAGAGGTGGACGCTATGTGATTTGCATCCAACGTGGGCAAGCTCCTGGCCGCGAGCACAGTTCTGAGCCTTCATGATAAAATAAAACCGTGCAGCCACAGGGTGAGGCTTTGATGCCCAGTGTCGCGGCCCAGCAGGTCCACGTTGCTGTTGTCCCCAGCTGCCACTAGGCTAGCCCTCCAACTCTGAGTGACTCCCCGTGTACACAGTGATCAGACCGGTTTTCACCTAATGCTCTCTGGGAGACTGCCAGGCCTCTTTTTTGGTCTGTCTCTCTTAGTCAGCTCTGCTGACATCTGATAACGGGCACCGCTGGAAGGTGGCTGTGCTTGAAGTGCATTGGCTGGGAATCAAACCTAGGTTTCCCACTTGAAGGTGAGCGTTCTGCCACTGACCCACCAGGGTTCCTGGTCATAACTGTGTGGTAGGCTAACAGATTTGTCCTAAATGTGTGGGGCACTGAGATCCACTGACTAGTGAACCCTGAAGGTGGAGCCTTAGAACCACTCCAATCTGGAGACCGTATACCCCAGGGACTTGGGACAGCGTCCTGGAAGTCTACTGACCGGTGGAGAGGCCCTTTGCCCAGGAGGCCACAGGCGGGACCCGGGCCGGGTTGTATGGATTATAATGGTGACACCATTATAACTGAGGGGTGACTTCTCCCGCTCAAGTCAAACTGTCCTTATTCCTGGGACCTTCTCGTATGTACCAACGGCATTAAGCAACCTGGAGAAGAGGTGACGAACTGGGGAACGTAAGGATGCCTAGACAGGGCTCTGTGGGCAGATGCCATTCATGTGGTCACAGGAGCCTCCTCACGCTGCTCTTGGGTGCTCAGCTCAAAGGCTGGGGTGGATTCATTACTGAGGCACAGGGTGCTATGACCCCAAGTGAGCCTCAGAGACCACACGCTCCCTGCTCTTCATGTAACAGACCACAGAGCAGTGGGTAGACATGCCTTCAAGCCAGACCCACTCAGTCTGCTGCATGAGCCAATCAATAGAGCAATGACTGCAGCATGCTCAGGGATGATGCTACACGTTTGTCGGAGGATTTCAGGGGTGTGTGTGCAAAAGAAATGTACCAACAGGAAAAAAAAAACAAACGAAAAACACCACTGGAAGTCTTCCACACAAGCAAGTTTACTTTCTCCCAAGACATAAACTTGCTAGTAGGAGGAAGAAAGAAAGGCGAGGCTGGAAACCAAGAATGCTAATTCCAGACAATTCCTGTTCTCGTGAACCAACTAAGGTTGGTGAGGTCGGCTGATAGCCCTTAGTCATAACCCACCCTGGCTCCTGGCAGCCCTAAGCAGGCAGCCTGCATGGTGGAGAATAACATATAAAGGCACACCCAGCTGGCACGCTCATGTGCCAAGTCTCCTGGTACAATGGCCCGCTTCCCCTGCAGCTGGTTTCCACTTTACCTGGGCAGGTATCAGAATGAAAGTCAGGCAACAAGAAAGGGGGACAGAACTAAGGACCCAGAAACTGAAAAGAAGTAACAGATGGGGAGAGTTAATAAAAAGATCAGGAGCTGCACAGCAGTCGTATTCTCTGAGAGAACGGCCAAAGACAGCAGCTTAAATGACCAAGTGGTGTCAGCTTGAGCGAAAAGGAGAATACATGGCAGAGACACAGAAAGTACTTGACTTCAGGACAGAAGATTGACTGTGGCGGGGAGGGAGGCCTCTTGATCCTTGCGGAACTGGAAACACCCACAAGAGGCCCCTGAGAGAATTTGCTGTACTCCCCAGGAGAGAGCTAGTCCCCCAAGGTGCAGAGAAACCCTTGGTCTTGGGTTCTCACCGTGAAGCTGCTGGAGGCAGGACATCTGGAGGCAGATGAGTGCTGCTGCGTCAGTAGCAACAGTGGCTGGGTCACAGAAGCTCTCACCCACACTCCTGAATCCCCTAGTAGCCTTCATTTTCCAGGTCAGATGATCTTGCCACTGCATAGGGTGTGGGCCCACTGTAAGCTAGGACAGGAGGGCTTGGGATACTCAGGGAGGGGTAAGAAAAAGCAACTTGTGCTGGAAAAACACTCCTGAAAGTCCTAAAACAAGGTAAGTGGTCATGGCTGGACTAGCAGTTGGGATATGTAGCTTGGGGCAGTGGTCTAAGCCCAGCAAACAAGGTCATGGACAGGGGCACAACTAGAGATCTAAAATCAATGGCAAGGTGGGTGTAGAGTCCCTGGTAGTGGTGGAACAGCTGTGATCTAGCCGTGAGGAATTACTGAGAGGCAAATTAAGGGTGAAATGATAGTGGGACAGGAGGAAGATAAAAGGAAATAGAGGAAAGAACTAGGAAGCAAAACTATTTACAGAGGTATAAACATAGCAGTATACATATAAATATATTTATGCATAAAATAGGGGTATTGGCTTATGTACACATATTTATATGGCAATACATTGAGGCAGTGGATGGACTCTGGGCCTCTACTTAAGTATTCCCTCAACACAAGAACACTTTGTTCTAACGATGTGGCACTTGGTGATGCCCACCACCTCGACACGATTGCTGAAGACAAACTGGGTACATCAACAAATTTGGTGAAGAAAGTTTTCCTTATTCAATGTCCAACCTTCACACATGCACATGAGACTATTGAATTATCACAGCCTGGGTCAGTGCACCTTAGTCCTCAAAGTAACATTTTTGGTCTTCAATACTTTAAAGCAAGCAGTCTTGGGCAACGGATATCATTTGATCTCTTGACTGCCGCTTCCATAAGCATTGATTGTGCACCTAAACACTTAGAAATTCTTGACAACTTCAACCTTTTCTTTGTTTTTCATGATGTTACCTATTCGGCTAGTTGTAAGGATTATGGGGTTTTGTTTTTTTTAATGTTAACAATGAGATGGAATCCTCACGGAAGACGGTAGCCCTTGCTCTTCCATCGGCAGTGCTGCAAGTCCTCCTCACTAGCAGTCAGCAAGGTAGTGCGGTCTGGGGATCTCAGGTTGTTAATAAGCCTTCCTCCAACCCCGCGATCAGCATCACAGCAACACACAACTCTTCACTGCCAGGGGGGTAGTGGCTGCACATCAGGCACTCTGTGTGGAAGTGAACACGGGCCGCATACGTGGGCGGGGGCGTGTGAACCGCCAGTACCTCTGTATAATTCATACGCTTAGGGAATGGCGAGGTACTGTGGAAGGAATGAGTTTCTTAACCAGGCACAGGACAATGATCTGAGCGTGTGTGACCTAATAATGTGAGACTTTAAAAAGCTTCAAGCTCTTCCTGAAGAAGCCAATTCAAAGTGAGAGGGGTTTGCAGTGAGAGCAATTCTCTGTCTGGCTTTGAAGAGGGGGTGGAAAGGGCTGTGGGTGGCTTCTAGGAGATGATAAATAGCCCCCAGTTGAGAGACAGCAAGGAATGGGATCTTGATCCTACAAGCCCAAGGAGCTGGTTTCTGTTGATAGCCTGAGTCAACTTGGAAATGGGGACTTTGCGATGAGAATGCAGCTGGATGACGTCTTCATTTAGGCCTCCTTGGGCTGAGAACCCAGGTATGCTACGCCCAGACTCCTGAACCACACAAGTGCAGGCTAATAAGTGAGGGTTGTAAGCCGCTAAGTCCGAAGTCATCTGTTGCCACAGCAATAAAGGCACACAGACATTGGTGAGACGGGGCACGGGCTCCGATCGTGCGGTCATGGCCCAGAGAGGTGGTGGGATTTGCCTGCAGCTATGGCAGTGGTGGGGCGGGATGTGCAGCTGGACAGTCTGATGCTAGATCTCAGGAGTAGAGCTGCCTTCTGCACCACGGGACCTTGGCAGGGCTGTGTCAAGATGGGGTGCATAAATGGGAGGTGTGAGGCAGCATCCCCGCTTGTACAGAACTCAAGTTCATATGTATCACGAATGGAGACCCTGATGCTAGGACCTGGCCTTACTCCTTCGTTTCTAGAACTCACCCCTACAGTGGGTTCTGGGTCTGCCGAGCTCCCTAGTACTACTCTAGGTATGGAGGGTCGGCATGCTCTGTGGTGTGGTTTCCATCTGAGAGAACATAAGAAGACAGTAACACCAACCCAGTCAACTGGTGGCTGTCTGCTGAGTGCCCTGCGAGTCGCAGCGGGGCTGTGCTCGGCAGGGTTTTCAATGGCTGCCATATGTTGTGCCTCTGGGTGAACCCGGATCTCCAGCCTTCATTTCCCAACTTCTCTTACTCGTGGCAGGGGTGCAGAGACACCGAACGGCGTCAGCACTGCTTTCTTTGGCACGCAAGTGAGTAATCCTGTGTCATGTAAAATATGATTTGCATTACTGGCAACATGTATTGACCATATAGCCTGAGTTAGACTCATAATGCCTCCCTAGCTACAGGACGACCAATTTCTACTCTTGGCGGAGTTACTGGAGGGAAAGGCAGTCACTCACCAGACGAGCAATGACAACCCGCAGTCTGTGAGTGAGGAGACCGGTGTAAGAGTTTTAACACAGACAATGCAGACCCTGGCCACACACAGACACTATTTAATCGTCAGATCTTAGCTTCAATTCCAGAAATAACCAGAGGTGCAGCTGGACCCACTGGGTCCTCTGTGTGTGGCTGTGCACAGGTGCTTGAGCAGGTGAGGGGAACACCTTGCTCTATACTGTGTAGCAAGAGATGAGTGACTCTAAGCACCCTGAAAATGCCACATGTCTTAAGGAGAAGCCGCATTCCCGGTGCTGCCATACAGCCTACCCACCTCTGGCTCATCGTGTTTCGAAAGCCCCGGGGCTGAGCAGAGGCAGCTCAGGTGCCTGCAGCGCGTTCCCTTCTGCATAGCCTTCCATTCCCCAGTGCCTTGAGACTCAAAAGCACTTAATGAGAAAGGACTGGAAGCATTCGTCCCCGCTGGTGAGACTTAACACTGCAGCCCACTAAATGCTGGCCCGGTTCCCAAACGCAACGGCCAAAGGAGGTTTTAACACCAAACCATGGACAGCCTCCAAAGGGAGGGGAGGGACATTTCCTCCTCATGTTCGCTCTGTTTAGGATCTCTGAGGTAAGACAGAGCCAAATGGTGATGAAAGTAAGGAAGATAGGTTTTAACCCCGTATTGTCTGATGGGTTCAGAAAGGAGGGAACAGATTGCAAAGTCATTCAAGGCGTCCATCTCCTGCTCCAAAGCCTTAAAAACAAAACAAAACAAAAAAACAACTCCCAATAAAGACCATTGATAAGGCTCCTTGTAGATAACAGTTAACACTTTACTTAATTTTTATTGAGAGGGAATTCACATACTGTATATACTAAAGTATAAGCTGACCCAAATAACAGCCAAGGCACCTAATTTTTCCACAAAAACTGCATAAACAATGTGCTGAAAAACTTGGCTTATACATGAGTACCTTAAATGAACTGTTTTATTAAAGTCTGGGCCATCAGTTTTTAATATACTCAGAAAGTGCAACCACCACCACTAAGTAATTCAGGATATATCCATGGCACACACACCCCCAAAGCTGCCCCCACTAGCAGTCATGCACACCCCACTCCTGGGCCTTGGCAGCCACGAGTGTGCATAATGGCTCTATGGATTTGCCTGTTCTGGACACTCCATATAAATGGGAGTCATACAGTGCGACGTTTAGCAACTGGCTTCCTTCGCGGAGCATCACCTTTATAAGGGTCAGTCATGTTGCGGCGTGCATCACTAGCTTATCCTTTTTTAGGGCTGAATAATACTCCACGGTGTGGCCCGGTCACTGCAAAGCCTCTGCAGCACAGTTCTTGTCTGACGCACATGGGCCGTGGAGAGTGGGGACTGACTTGACGGCCACTGTTACTGGTGCTGGGCATCCACCACGGGCTGGTGCTCCAGCCATCAGGTCACGGACAGTGGGCCGTTCCCACGGTTTGGCTCTGCTGAAGAAGGACGCTATGGGCACCCACGTCTAACTTTTTGTAAGATCTGTGCTTTCAATTCTCTTTAAAAAAAAGAGGAAAATCAACTTGTTAAAAATATGGGAAAATATTACTTCCCGCTGTAGTCAAAGACATTTTGGACTAGTGAGATACATGAACTCCCTCCAGTAGTGATGATGGTCCAGTGAAATGAGTTACTTTCATTCCCTGCTGATAAGAGACTGGGTGTGTCCTTTTAGCAGAAGCAGTGGGAACAGAGGGGGTTACGAACTAGGCTGCTACCCACAAGGTCAGCAGTTTGAATCCAATAGCTGTTCTGGGGGACAAAGATGAGGCTTTCTACTCCTGCAAACAGTCTCGGCACCAATAGGGGCCTTCTACCCTGCCTTACAGTGTCTACTATGAGTTGGAATCAGAAAAGAATGGGAGAAAGAGAGGCTTCTCTACTCCCATAAAGATGCTTGGTCTCAGAAACCCATGGGTGGTTTTTATTATGTCCTAAAGGGTCACTATGGGTCAGAATCAATTTGATGGCAGTGACTTTCGTTTTCGGTAAACTTCAATGTGACATTATCTCAAAAAATTTCCAACACTGATCTGTGAATCTAATGCTAAAGAAATATTTTCCAAAAGGTTCCAAGACATGTGATTCATCACTTGTAAAATCAGACAACTTCCTAATTAGCTAGGGGACATTGGCTGAGTAATTGATAAGGAATGGCCATTGTGGAAAGTTATGTAGGACTTAAAATTTATGTTTGCACAAAACTTGTTAATAACATGGAAGAATGTTCATGTTCCTTAAGAAGACTTGTAAACCATGTAACTAATATCGAGAAAACTTTTTGGAAGGAAATATATTGACATGTTTGTTGATAGGTATAATGCTGTTCTTTCTCCCCTTCTGAGAATACACAGCTTCTATAATAGGAACAAAATTCTCTTTCTTTTGACTCAATGCTGACTGTTGGCCCCCCCCACCCCGCTACCCTCACCTCCAGTGGAGAAGAGAACTGCCCCTGTGGGTTTCTGAGACGACCGCTCTCCACGGAGGAGTGGAGCCACCTCATCTGCCTCCCATCGTGTGCAATTAGGTGCCTCTCAGTTTCTGGTGCAGCAAGCTTGATTTGTAAACAAAGTTGACAACCACCCTTCTCCAGTGGAGAATGCCTTGTGAATGGAAAAAAAATGACAGAGAGGAAGAAGGGGTGATGGATTCCAATGCCTGTGAGGAGGCAGCCTCTTCTTCTGGAAGGTGTGAGAAAGCTGAGGGGCTCCATGGGGGCCCAGTTTCCTCTGAGTGTGTGTTCTTCGCATCAGTGCGTGGCTGTGGGGTAGCAGCAGGGAGGGGATGGGTAACCCACAGACAGCAGCAGAGAAACCTCACCAAGGGCACACAGAAAGCAAAGCCGCATAGAGCGCCCCTTGGTGGCACACGGCAGAGAGGAAGACGGTGGCCCCTGAGAAGGTTTGAGCACACAATACTAGGGACGAGGGAAGCCACTAGCCCGAGAGCAGCCATTGCTTGAGTCAAGCTGGGAAGACTGCTGAAGGCCGGGAGGCCTCTGTCCCAGAGGTCTGACAACTGCATCTTGATGCTGCTCTACAGAGGCAGGGGGACAAGACAAAGCATGTGTGTTCTCTGAGTGCTTGTCGTGGTAGACAAAACAAGGTCAGCAGTTCAAAACCACCAGACAGCTCTGTAGGAGAAAGATGAGGCTTTCTACTCCAGTAAATAACTTTATTCTCAGACACCCACAGGGGCAGTCCTATACAGACTTTAGGAGTCGGAACTGACCCAATGGCAGTGAGTTAGGTGTTTTGAGTTTTTCCCCTGGTGGCCCTAGTGACATAGGTTGGTCTGCTAATCACAAGGTCAGCAGTTTGAAACTACCAGCTGCTCTGGGAGAAAGATGAGGTTTTCTGCTCTTGTAAAGATCACAGCCTCAGAAACTCATAGGAGCAATTCTACTTTGTCCTATAGGGTTTGTTATGTGTCAGGTTGAACTTGACCATAGTGGATTTTCTTTGAGATTTTCTTTTAGTTTCCCCTGTCTGACATACTGATGCCTGTATTTTCCAGACACCATCCCTAGAATAGGAGAAAGATGGGCCTTTCTATTCCCATAAAAAGTTACAGTCTCAGAAACTCACAGGGGCAGTTCTACCCTGTCTTATGAGTCAGTGGCTATAAGTTAGTATTGACTCAATGGCAGCGAGTAGTTGAATCCCTAGAACCAAGGAGCCCTGGTGGTGTGTAGTGGTTTCCAGTTGTGATGTTAATTCAAGGTCAACAGTTCAAAACCACATGGTGGGAGAAAGATGAGGCTTTCTACTCCCATGAAGAGTTAAGTTTCTGGGCAGTTCTACTCTGTCCCATAGGTAAGGTCGCTCTGAGCCAGACTGGTCTCATGGCAGTAAATTTGGGCTTTTTTCAGTCCCTAGAACCCAGGGCAACACACATAGTCAGCAGCCAGGGCAACACACACAGTCAGCAGCAACAACACAAAACTCTATTCAAGATGCTTCTTCCTAATGTCGATGTTCAGATTAGCGTCTTTCCACACCACTGTTCTGTATATGCCACCAATGGGGAACGAGGGTGGGCGTGTTCATGAACCAGCATCGAGAAACAGAAAGGTCAGTATTGCACCTGGGCCTCGGCGGTAGAGGCTGGTCTTCTGGGCTGGGCCTGCTTGAGGAACAGTTGTGGCAGAGCAGCTGGGAGCCAAGGGCCAAGGTGTCATCTGGCAGAGCCACAGCAAAACCCATTAGGACAAAGGGGCTGTCTGAGCAGGCGTCCCCAGCACCCCTCCCCATGGGCACTGGGGAGGAAAGCGCAGAGACTCCGCCTCCAGCGCTGAACAAAAACCCATTCTCCAAAAGGCACTTTGCCAGGGGCTTCTGCCAATGTGGCCTCATCTTCTGAAAATCAGTGACTCGTGTGACACCTTCTTTAATTGCTAGTCTCCCACAAAAAGATCTAATTCCTTTAGAAAAGCAGAATGGACTTGTGAATGAGAGAGAAAAAAATTTTTTCTCTCCATTTGCCATCAAGCGCATAGAACTGGGCTTGCGGTGCCCATGTCCCTGCTCCTCCCTCATTGTCTGTGGATGAAGTCGGAGCCCATCAAAATCCACGGCCCCGAGAGTCTGCTTGTGAAGCCATCTGCACTGTGCTTCTGGGGTACAGGTGACGTCTGTTCTTTAGAGGGTGACATGAAACCAGGTCCCTCTACCTCTTGGCATGTTAGTCAAGTTACACGGAGCCAGTAACACCAGGAGTGATAACTTTCACATCCCTCACTGTGGTTTAGTTTCAAAGCTTCTCAGCAGCTGCTTTGGTGTGAATGCTGATAGAGCAGGCAGTCAGCAAACAAATGGCTCTCCTCTCACCACCTCTGCTGGGAGAAGCAATGAAGAGGAAGACTGAAACAAAGGAGGAAGGGGGCCCATGACACCAGTCACCCTCCTCCTGCCATTTCCCTGCCTCCCCTTCTTGTGATTTTGATTTCCTGACCCCTGGTCAAAGAAGCCCGGTGATGTAACGGTTACACGCTTGGCTGCTAATACAGAAGTGGGTAGTCAAACCCACCCATCAGCTCTGTGAGAGAAAAGGGCTACCCATCTGTGTTGGAAAATAGTCTCACTGATCTGACTCAAAGAGACCCTAGAGGGCAGACCAGAGCTGCCCGCGGGTTTCAGTGACAGTAATGCTTTCTAAGAGTAGAGAGCCTTAACTTTCTTCCCTGGAGGGCATGGTGGTTTCGAACTCCTGATCTATGTGGTTAGCTGCCCGATGCGTTGTAACCCACTACACAATGTGTTACCCATGAGAGCACAAAGGTGCTTATCCAGTCCCATGACCAGAGGACTGGATAAGCACACGATGAGATCCTGTGCTATGTTATAGAATAATGAGGAGTCTATTGGACACCTCAAGACACAGAGGAGCCAACTGCACAGGGACGAGACACTATAGTACAAAGTGGACAGAAGGTTTCCACGCTGAAACAAACTTTCTTTGATGGCTACAGGGAATAGAAGAGGGAGGGAGGATAACCCCCCTAGAAAGAGGAGACGCGTGCTGACGTGGGCGAGGGGGAAAGCCTTACGAGCAGGTGGGAGGGCAACATGATGTGACCCGGGCAAGGGGAGACAGTGGGAGGGGCACGTCACACAAACGGGATCTCATCTGATCCTCAGAACCGTGCACAGGTGTCTGTGGGAGGGGACCTTGGGCTACTTTCGTGAAGTAACCTGCCTGGCGATCAAGCTGGTGAGCTCTGAGCCAGCAGTTTGTGCTGTTGCACCACTTTCTGCCCTCTGACATGCTCTGTCCTAACCATTTTCTAGGCCGACCTCAAGTCCCAAAGAGCTTAAGCCCACATAATCAGGAGGGTGGCTCAGAGAAGGCCCAGAAACAGTGGTTTCAGTCTGAGAGAAGATTGCTGGCCAGCTGCTTGGCTCTGAGCACACTGTGCCAGCATCTTGGAGCCTGGTGTCATCTGCTGAACAATGGGCCTTGGCAAGCTCTCCAGGGATGGGTGCAGCCCTGCCATTCCTTGTGCATATTTGCACACTCCACACACAGGCTCTCAGCTGACACTATCTATCATGAGGAGTCATGAGGCGACCAGGGTTTGGCTCAAAACATGCAGGTGCCCTACCATGGCCAGAGCCTCGCCATGGCACATTATAAGAGGTTGAATGATGTGACCCACCCCTTGTCTGTAAGTCTGCTGTACTTACTGCATGCCTCGCATTGGAGGCTGGGAGCTATACTGCCAGTCTTTCAAATATCACAGCATGATTCACGGTAGATGGGTTTGAGCGGAGCTTGCAGACTAAGATAGGCTAGGAACACAGACCTGGCAACCTCTGTCTGAAAATTAGCCCATGGTACAGATAAGAGCATGCAGCACAGGGAATCTAGGACAGATAACCCTTCAGGACCAATAATGAGAGTAACGATACCAGGAGGGTAGAGGGAAGGTAGGGAAAAAAAAGGGAAAACCAATCACAATGATCGACATATAACCACCACCCGGCCCCCTCCCCGGGGACGAACAACAGAAAAGTGAGTGAAAGGAGACAGGAGATGACGTAAGACATGAAAAAAATAGGGAGGAAGGGTGGGGGAGGGAGGGAAAATATGAGGAGCTGATACCAAGGGCTCAAGTAGAAAGAAAATATTTTGAAAAGGATGATATGATGGCAACAAATGTACAAAAGTGCTTGACACAATGGATGGATGGATTGTGATAAGAAGCGAGGGTCTGGGACATGCCAGTATGCCAACGACCTTGAGGCTGGCATGGGACCAGACAGCATCTCGTTCTGCTGTGCCTGAGGCCCCCAGGAGTTGCAGCCCACTTGATAGCAGCTCACTCTTTGCTATTTCATGTTGCGATAAAAAGCTTGGCGTGCGAGGCCATCTAGTTTTTATTTCGTTTTTTAACACTACTGCTTAAAGTGCTCCTTTCTTACTCAGGCTTGACAAAGACCCGGTTGTGTCCCACACTTCCTTTGTGGCTAAACTGATCACTGGCTCAGTCAGCTCAGGCATTTGTAACACTCTGTTCTTGATCTACCCTCCTCTCTCATCACACCAAACCAAAAGAAAACCAAACTGACTGCCGTAGAGGTAAAGCGACCTCATAGGTCAGGACAGAACTGCCTCTGTGAGTTCCCGGGACTGTAACTCAGGGGACGAGAAAACCCTGTCTTTCTCCCTCGCAGCAGTTGGCTGGTGGTTTCAAACTGCTGACCTTATGCCTAATGACCAGAGTAAGCACCAGGGGTCCCCTCTCATCACACAGAGGGTCCAATTCTCGATGGCTGCTAGATAGGACTGGTCTCGTGCATCACTACAGGTTAAGGCGTTCACAAGAAAACGACAAGAAGAAACTTCTTCCCCCAAGGAGACTTAAAAGTCAGCACAGCTACGAGTCACCAGTTTTCAGCAGGGTTCATCTGCCTTCCATTCCTGCCTCCTTGCACGTATCCTATTTACATCCAGGCCTGCCTCTGGCCTTTACACAGCACACAGGCTTTGCTCCCCTTTATGTGTCAGACCCAGTGCCTCGGTAGTGCAAGTGGTTTGTGCTGGGCTGCCAGCCAAAGGGCCGGGGGTTAAACCTATCCAGGGGCTCGGTGGGAGAATGACAATTGGCTTCCATAAAGGCTACAGCTAAAGGACACTACAGGACTCAGGTCTACCGTGTTGGGGGGCTGATTCAATGACAGCTAACAGTTGCAAATAGTGCCACGCTTTGGACATAGAGTCAAGTAAACAGGGGTCCTGCCCTCAAGGATCTTCAGTCTACTTAGGAAGGAGATGGACAAGTAAACCAAGGGACTTGGACTGGGGGAGGGAGTAGAGCGGGCGTCTTAATTCATCCTGACCAGTGACTGGGAAGGTGAATGGGCAGAAGGCCCAAATGGAGGGGTGGGTGCTGCAGGCAAGGAAGCAGGGCACTGGAGGGTGCAGACATGGGAGGGCTCTCACAGCTCTAAGTGGGTCTATGTGGCTTATTTGGTTTATTACAGTCTATACAGTACGCTAAAAATAGTGAATAGGGCGATTGTGAGGTTCTAGCCTATCAGAGTGAAGCAGAGAGCGCCCTGTTCCAAAGGGCTTATGATTTGAGTGCAGGTGGAATGTGCAGCTGGATGTGGCTGGAGCTGAGGCTGCTGGGCAGGCAGAAGCCAGATCATCAACGACTCTGTTAGTGCTACTGAGCACCCCTGGGTGCGCCCGATGCTTTGCTAGGGACACTATGAGAGATCCTCTGAGGGTCCAGCAACAGCCAAGTGGTTTGGGGACTATGATCAGCTCTATTTTCCAAATGGGATAATAAATGCAGGGAGGCCAAGCGACTTCCTTAAACTAGCACAGGTAGCAATTGGTTGAGAAGGACTTTAACTCAGGCCTGGTTGAGTGTCAGACCGATGCTCATAACCCTGTGCTTAAAAAGCTAAAGCATTTGTGCATTATCTTCAGAGCTAAGAGGCACCACAGAGGCTGTTTAGTAGGAAAGGGACAGGAGCAGATCTGTGTCTCAGCAAGATAGCTAGAGAGAGTGAGAGCGAGAGAGGAGAATGGGCTAAGACTGGGTCAGGCAGTCCAGACAAGAGGCTGCTGTGGAGTACACAGGATTATCTAGAGTTAGAATGGCAGTAAGGGGCCCTGGTGGTGCTGAGTGAGGCAGTATTTGGCTGCTCATCAAAAGCCAGTGGTTGAAATCCATGAGCCACTCCAAGGGAGAACAAGGAGGTTATCTGCTCCCATAAAGATTTACAGTCACTCTTTGGGCCTCTTCTCATGCCCTCCCTCAATGCAAGAACACTTTGTTCTAACAAACTGGCATTCTATGACGCTCAGCCTCTGCACAATTGCTGAAGACAAATGGGTGCATAAGCAAATGTGGTGAAGAAAGCAGATGGTGCCTGGCTATCAAAAAATCTAACATCTAGGATTGTGGTAGTTATATATATTTTTGTCAATTTGAAAGGATTAAGAGTGAAGGGGTGGAGTCTAGTCTGTCAATCAGGCCATAGTCAATGAGGCCTCTGTGTGAGCATAGCCTTCTCTTAAGGATTCTGGAAACTCTGATATTCCTTTTTTGGAGGTGGGGCCACTTTATGTCTGAGCTCTGAGCTCATTTCAACTGACAAGACACATGGAACTACCCTAGTGTCCTGAGCTGGAGAAACCATATGGAGACCCCTGCCAGCACTGAGATGCCTCTACTGCCACTGGACCCACATGACTTTCCACCTACTGGCCTGTGATCATCCTGCATTCAGCATCATTGCATGCGTTCTGTGAATCTGCAAAGGAATTTATAGATTGGTAGTAAGCATATGAGCTAATACTGGAATTATGGACTTGATCTGGACTGGGCTGGGATGTTTTCTTAATGTATAATTACTCTTTATATAAATCCCTTTCTTATACAAATGAATGTTTATGAATTTGTTTATCTAGTCTACTCTTAAAGGCTTGAAGCTAAACAAGTGGCCATCTAGCAGAGAAGCAACAAGCCGACATGAAAGAAGCACACCAGCCTACGTGATCATGAGTGTCACCAGGAATGGGTAACAGGCACCAGAAGACCACAAACATATTATTGAGAATGAGGGGGGGTTGGAGCAGAGAATCAAAGCCCATTTTTCCACAATGGGATATCCCCTACAGAAGGGTCACAGGGAAGGGATGAGTCAATCAGGGTGCAGTAGAGCACTGATGAAAAACATAATAGTCCTCTGGTTCCTTGAGGCATCCTCACCCCCCACTATCATGACTTTCACTGCAGGCTAGACCAGAGTATGTGCACAAGTACAGATAAGAGCTCACGACCAACACCTGGAGTCCAAGAACAGGAATGGGAGTAGCGATACCAGAAGTGTAAGGGAAAGGTAGGGATAGCAAGGGAGGAAGGGGGACAAACAACAGAAACTGTGGGGGAAATGAGACAGCGGTTGGTGTTAGATAAGAAAATAATAATAATTTATAACTTATCAAGGGGTCAGAGGGTGGAGGAAGTGGAGGGAGGGAAAAAAGAGGAGCCAATACCAAGGGCTCAATAGAAATAAATGTCTACAAAATAATCATGGCAACATATGTACAAATATGCTTGATACAACTGATGTAAAGGTTATTATAAGAGCTGTAAAAGTCTCCAATAAAATGATCTTTTAAAAAAATAAAATGATCTTTTAATAAAATAAAAAATAGTAGTAATTTAAAAAGATTTACAGTCACTTTTACAGTCATTGAGTCAGAATTCCTCTATGGCAATGTGCTCCTTGGTTTAGTACTGGTAGTGCTTGGGGCTCCCAGGCTGTAGAGGCAAGAAAGAGTCTGGTAACGCTTACGTTTCTGGATCACGGCTCCACCCACCAGGAACAAGCCCACATCTCAGGCTGATTCTTTTGGGAAAGACAGGCAGCTATGAGACAGAACAAATCACAGATGGCAGGTCATATAGGCCAAAGGCTATGGAAAGGTCCGAGGAAGAGAACATTCAGTAAAAGCTAGTCACCAAAGAGGAGACCTGCTGAAGGTCACTAATGGCACAGTCCTGTGCCACTCTGGGCCCCATGCATAAAGGACACAGTGCGCTCCACCATCTCTACCAGTCGAGTGTCTCCATAGCCTTGCAAGTAATACTGAGTGCTAGCTAAGTGTGTAGATGGGCTTGAACTGGGAGTAGATACCCAAATCCAGCTGATACTTATGGCTTTAAGTGGGAGGGAAACTGGGTCTGGGTGGACAGGCCCTGCAAGTGGGTAGGGAGAGGAGAAAGATGCAGGGGGAGAGCCCATGAGCTTGGAGGGACTGCCTGCCACTGGTGGGGTTGGATGGAGAGACAGGTGCACCTAAGCGGGCGAGAGCTCTATTCACGCTAGCTAGCTGCTTAGGCAGAATCCACAGCTCGTGAAGCATCCCCAACCAGAGCGCAGCAGACACCTTTGTTGCAGGGGCACAGGAAGCTCTGAAGCCACACTGTCACATGGGTGACTGACTCGAGGGCTATCCAAGTGACCTCATTCCAAAAGCCCTGAGCTCTGTAAGGGCCGGTGCATTGGGAAAGGCAGCTTGCTTAGTAGCTGGTTAAGAGCATACCTACACGTGGCAAGGACAGACAGCAAGAAAGGCTCATACATCTGCAATGGAGAACTAGTGAAGGAAGAAAAGAAAGGGGAAAAAAAACCCTACTCTCTCACATGGGCTTGTAACTAACAGCTAATATCCAACAACAGACTGATGTCCTCCTGGCGGTGCCTGAAGCAGTGGCTCCAGTTCAGATGAACTTGAGGTCCACCGTGGGGGCTCCCCTCCCTTCAGGCGCAGCATTAAGTGGGCTGCAGCAAACAGGAAAATCGTTATCACACGAAGCCAAAGCCACTTTGCATGACACAGTAACAAACTCTTGGGGCGAATGTTAGGAGGCGGCTTATTTTTCAGCCATGACAAATCTCTTCACAGGTACAGGCCCCCTGCAGTTAGAGGCTGGAAATGCTCGCTGGTCTACCAGCCACTGTCATCCACTGGTGGGGCTCTGAGCAGAAGCACTTTGTCCCTGCCCGGAGCCAAACTTGCTCATACCTCCCCGCCATGCTCATGCTGAACTCTCACAGCGCTGTTTCAAAGACGCCAGGTAGCCATGTTCCAAGCATGGCTTCATGCTCTGTGCCACCAGTTCTGGTTCAGTCCAACCCAAAGGAGCTCAGTGAGTCACAGCCGTATGTGCTCACAATAGGCCGACTGCCCGGCCTAATTCTTTGTGAGCCGATTTCAGGGCTGACCTGACACCGGTCCCCGGCCCAGGTGAGAAAGTGGTCCGTGGACGGGCAGCCTCCGCTCTTGTGGTGCTCAGGGATGCGCTCAGCTTCCCTTCTCTCTGGACACACTTTCCTGGAACATAGGGCCCTCAGCTCCTGCTGGCCCCTCCATCTCCTAGCCATCTCCAGACTCAAGTGTTCTATGTAGGTGCCCTTGCTGAAACTAAACACTGTTGCAAGTGAGTGGATTCACGCACCCTTTACAGAGCAATGGCTTATTTATACCAGCTCCTGCCCTTTACAACAATGGACAGGAAGTGAGGTCATGAGCCTCTTCTCTTTGGAGGGAAGGGAACCTTCTGCCTTTCCATGAGAGGCGGCCCCAGAGCAGCCCTCCCCCAGGGCAGTTGTGTAATGGTGGCTCTCGGTCAGCCTCCCTTCCACGCCTGGCTCTCCCTGCTGCCAAGAATGGCCTCCGCCTTCTCTCCCTCCCCCTCCCCTAAGAAGACAAATGTGGAACACTGCTGACCTGGCCAGAGGCTGTGCCCCACTTATCCATAGCCCTATTTCTCTGACTCTGACCCGGAACTTTCCCAGGGCAATACTGATCACCGTACAGTTATCAAAGCTGAAATACTATCGTGATGGGGTCAAAAGCTCTGACAGATTACACCAGGCACCCCAAACCTGCCCTGTTATTCAGTGATGCTAATGTACCAAGGGTGGAGATTATGGGGCTTTCAATTATTAACTACTAATATTAAGTACTACTAGCATGCCAGGATGTGGACGTGAGGGAGACAAGGAAGTTTCCTGGGGGCAGAAACGGCGATGAAAATGCACACAGGAGTGCAGCTTCAACCAGGTCTCCAGGAAGTCACCGGGCCTGTCTCATTCCCACCACACGGCAGGGCTTTCGCTCTCACGTGGGGACGCTGTGCTGCCCTGTTGCCTGCCTACCTGACAGGTCTCAAGGAAGGCTCCAGTCCAGTGGCTCATTCTTGAGGTGCCGTGCAGGAGGGAGAGGGGTGACTTTCTTCGAATGGTTTTAACGCCATTCCTTCAGTTCTGAAACATGGTTCCTTCTCTCCCTCTGCTTCCGCCATTCCCTTCCTTTCTCCACCTCCCAGACAAGGTACTGGAAGGGTGGAAAGCTGGGATCCAGAACAGGGGGTTATTCTTGGGGTAGGGGGCTACAATGATTCATGTTCCTTCCCAACAAAGTGTGGATACTGCCATCTTTTAAAGAACAGACACGTTGTTATTGCTGTAGGTCATGGGGGCCAGTGTCCCATGGGTGGCGGCGACACCGTGCACAATGCTGCTGCCTGGCCCTGTGTTTTCACCATGAGCGGGTGCAGAGCTGAGTAAGTCACTGCGATCCAGAGGGCATTCACTGGCTGGTTTTCAGAAGTCCACCCCCAGGCCATTCTCCCTGGCTTGTTCTAGTCTGGAAGCTCCCCAGAACCTCAGGCCAGAGTGGTGTGAACCTCCCGACAGACAGACAGGTGGTGTCTTCAAGTAAGCTGCGGTGGCTGGAAACTCAACCCAGGTTTCCTCCGTGATGGGCCAGCTTTCTAACCCGAACTACCACTGCCCCTGCAAGAACAGACGCAACTCTTTACCGACAGGAAGCCACTGAGAGCTGAGCCTGTGGTTCTCAACCTTCCTAATGCCTCAACCCTTAACACAGTTCCTCATGTGGTGGTGACCCCCAACCATAAAATTATTTTCATTGCTATTTCACAGCTGTAATTTTGCTACTGGTATGAATCGGGTAACCCTGTGAAAAGGTTGCTCAGCCCCCACAGGGGTCGTAACCTACAGGTTGAGATCTGCTGGCCTAGAGAAAAAGAAATAACAATTTCATGCGGTTCAAATTAACAGAGTATCAAGGCTACTAATTGACCTCACGGTCCATGCCCAATAAACCACAGCTAGGATGGCGGCTACGAGGGCCACTGAGAGCTATGCTGTGTGGGACAGAAGGCGTGCGCCACTGGCCAGGACTTCTCTCTGTGTTACTGCTGCCGTTTGATTCAGGCATAAATGAGGTCCAGTGACTTCCTGGCTGCCCAGGGGGTGACCAGTCTGCCACCAGGGGCCCCCAGCTATGCTGCCAAAGTATCACTGGATGGGGGCCCTGAGTGGAGTTAAAACTGAGTTGATGTCTGCCTAACTTTTATTTGGATCCAATTAAAGAAAGGTCTCACTGTCTGGAATTGCCTTTCCCTTTACTCAAGTTAGGGCCCTCTTGGTGTAGTGGTTCTGCAATGGGATGCTAACTTCAGTGTCCCCAGTTTGAGACCACCAGACTTTCCATGGGAAAAAGATGGGGCTTCCTAACCCTGTGAAGACTTAGTGTATCATATGTGCAAATGCGTTTGATACAATTGATGTATGGATTGTCATAAGAGCCCCCAGTAAGATGATTTATTTAAAATGACAAAATAAATTTGGAGTTAATAATTCTGGAAACCCACAGGGGAGTTCGACTCTATCTTGAAGGATGGCTGGGAATCAGCATTGACTTGATAGTGGTTAGAGAGTTGTCCAAGTTAGTATGTGTCTTTTTACTCTTTCTTCCCTTCCCACCCTGGCAGCCTTCAAAGAATGTTTCTTTCAGTGAGTAAACCTTTTTTTAACGTTTACTTTTGAGAGCAGTGGTCTGGTAAAACATTTGTCCTTTTGCGATGGCTGAATTTCACTGGATATCATTTCCTCCAGGTTCACCCACGCATTCCAGGGTTTCACAGACCCACTGTTACTGACGCCATTAAAGATATGGCATGCGCGCACGCTATTCTGACAGCGACTGAGGCCGTTTGCATCTCTTTGGCTACTGCGAATCATGCTGTGACGACATGGTTGTGTTTATGTCTGATCATGTTACGGCTCTTATTTCTCTGGGGCAGATACCTTGTCTGGTATGCCACTGCCAACCCTTGCCCCCAGTCTATAGGTTGTACTTTTAGGGTTGGTTCTGTAATGGAATGGAGGCAATGGCAGGGAAGGACAGTGCCTGGCTGTGTGGTGCGTTGGGTTTCCCAGCCCAGCAACCAGGTCCACACGCCAAGCTTGGCTGGGCCACGAACATATAAGATCTGTGGTTCTGAAGTCTCTAGCAGTTTAGAAAGCGAGCACTCTCTTAAAAATTTTTTTTTAGTGAGGACAGAGGCTCCTGCAATAATATACTAAGACCCCTTCTCAGTCTTCAGTTCTCCTGTCAATGAAGAGCGACATGCTCGTGACTTCTGGGTGGAGACCACATGCTGGGAATGGTGACACAAGGAAGGGAACTAAAATACGGAACTGGAAACCCCATTTGGTCACCTGAAGAGCTTTCTCTTTTGGATGCTGGCCAGCATCGCTCTTCTGAAAAACTGAAAGAAGTGAGCTCTGAATTATCCAGTCGCTAGCATTTTTTAGTCCCCCAGTTTTCCCAAGAAGGGACAGAGAATTAAAGAATCTCAGCAGAAAGGAGCGAATCACCAACCACTGCTGGGACTATGGGAGCCCTTGGGTGAAGCAGCCATCGTGCTTGGATGGAGTCCACCCAGGGGTGCCGTGATGAAAGGTGGAGACGAACTTCTGAAACACCAGCCACTGAAAACCCGGTGGAGCAGTTCCACTGAGACACACCTGGACTGCCACGCGCCAGCATGAGTGGATTAGGCAAGTCACACAGCCCGTGGACTGGAGGCAACTCTCACTCGGAAGCTGTGTGGGCACCGTGTGTAACCCATGGATCACCTGAGCAGGACAGCAAGCATGTGCTGCTGTGAGGTGCTATTGAATCAGTTCTGACCCATAGCGCCCCCAGCACAAGAGACCGAAGCATCCTCACAGGTGGTCCTTTGCCCGAGCCCGTGCTCGCAGCTGCTGTGTCACACACCCGGTCACACCCATTCATGAAGGGATGGGCATGTGGGGCACTAAGTTCACACACACACCTGTGAGCGAAGAACATGATCTAAGGCACGTCATCTGCTACATGTTTGTACTTTCCAATCGCTTGAGGATGAAAATGATCCTGGAAGCATGTACCACTACAAAATAGCTGGCAATTAAGTTAATGACATAAGCATGTAAAAGAAATAAATAAAACCAGACCTAAACGCAGAGATAAAATGTTGTTTGTTTTTCATATATAAAGGTGCCAAGGATTGGACCATGGTGAGGTTAATGAGGCAGTCATTAACCTGGGGGCAAATTTTAAGGGGTGGGGGTGCGAAAACACTCAGTAATCAAGAAAAAAAATCATGCTAAGCCACTATGGTAATTCCTGGTCATTTGGGATTACTCTTGAGTAATCACTCCAGCAGAGTGACTCACTGGCTTCACCCAGGTAAACAGTCCACCAGCTCAAGGTGACAAATGACTCCAGATCGCCCACTTCAATGACTGGACACTCAAGAAAGCCTTCAAAGGTGGCCTTCTTTTGGCTAGGGAATCCGCTGTCAAGAATCACCCTAAACAAACACTAAGGATGTGTGTCACTGCAGTGTTACTCAGGACAACAAAAAACTGGAATAATCTAGGCTGCTCCCTCAGTGGCTTGACAAAATCAGACCAGTTCCCTAGGAAACCACGAAAATTGTGATGTGGCAAAATATAAACAACCCTGAAAGGTCTTGGGGATACCTGTATGGGAAATATGCAAGTTATGAGACACTGTGTGTTCAAGGTTTCTACTCCTGCTTCCATCCTGACTTGTATAGACTCTTTACATGGCAATGAGCGTGACCTTTGAAAGAGCTACTACTAGGCCCCAATGGCTTCCTAGCATATTTGGAATAAAAATGTACATTCTATGGCCAGTCCTGCTCTGGTCCACACATGCTGTATCTCTGGCCTCATCTTCTCCAATGCTCCCTTCCGTTCGTCCTCCTCAGCCATGCCAGTCTTCTTTCTGTTCTTTGGACACACGTCATGCTCAGCCTCCCCTTTGGGCCTCCGCACGAGCCTTTCCCTTCGCCTGATATGTTCTTCCCTCAAATACTCCCAGGCTTGGCTCCTTCCTCAGGATTCAGGTCTCTCAGTTCCAATGTCACCTTCCCAGAAAGCTTTTTTCCTGGCATCTAATCTCAGATGGCCACTGCCCTGTCCTTCGACCCTATCAGTTTTTATAGCACTTCACGCTCTCAGACAAGAGCAAGCTTGCTTGCGTGTTTATTTATTTAGTTTATTTCTCTCCTCCCTTCCCCCATGTAATGAGAGCTCCCCAGGGAAAGAGGCTTTGCTGATTGTTCCCCGTGTACCCACAGTGCTCCTGGCCCAGAGCAGACACTTGGTCAGTACGGAACCACTGGTGTGGGAAGCGAACATGCAAACCCACATATGGTGTGCAGTCTGCAAGAAGCAAGGGTTGGAGAAGCAACGTGCAGTCGGACCTCTCTGGATACTGGCATTCTAGATGGCTCTAAGTTTCTCCTTTTAACTTATTTCCATTTTCTACCAAATATATGCATTCCTCTTGTTGATTTTATTTTGGTTGCAGGGTTGTGGTTCTGCAGAGACCCTTGCTGTCCCAGAGGTGAACTGCTTGCTCCGTAGGGTTTTTGTGACTATAATGGCCAAGCCTGTTTCTCCGGTGACCTCCATGGGCAGAAAAGCGCTACTCTCAGGACTTCTGGGTAGCAGCTAATGCAAACCATTTGCAACACCCAGGGACCTTAATGCATTTACTTTTGGAAAAATGAAAGCAAAGTTTTCCTTTGTGCTTATTTGCTAAAGTACAGTAATACTAAGAAAGTGCTCAGCCTGGGGGACTGAGATTGGAAGGACACAATGCTAGAACTGGAAGAGATCTTGGAGGGGATGTGGTCCAACCCCAACTCTGACTTCAGGGATAAGTAAACAGAGGCCAGCAGAGAGAGGTGGGGCTGGCCCAGACAACATCGAGGGTTTCTGTGGTTCCTAGAGCCAGGCACCCAGGAGACTATCTCAGTGTCCTCTCCATTATACCAACCACCACACAATAAACCAACTGATTGGCCACCAAATCAATTCAGACTCATAGAGACGCTACAGGACAGGGTACAAATACCCTTGAGTTTCCAAGACTGTAACTCTTTACAGGAGTAGAAAGCCCCATCTTTTTCCTGAGGCATGGGTGATGGTTTTGAACTGCTGACCTTGCTGCTAGCAGTCCAATGCTTAAGCACTACACCACCAGGGGTCTTACTTCATTAGACCAGTGGGTCACTAATACCTATATGCTAGTCACCTGGAAGGCTTGCAGAAACAATGGCTGTTAGGCCCCAGTCCCAGGGCTTCTATAAGAGATATCACTCTGGTCTGGGGCCTGAGAAGCTGTATTTCTGCCAAGCCCCTGGGTGAGGCCTGGCACATTGAGGACTGCTGGGCTAGGCCACACTTCCTCTCAAGGTTTCCTAGGGAATCTTTTTGGGACTATTTAATACCTCCCATCAAAGAATTCAAATACAACTCTACCGGTTAGGCCCCCTCTTGGAAGTTTCTACTGGAAAGGGTAAGGGATAGGTGGAAAGGAGCCCTGGTGGCACAGTGGCTAAAGCACTTGACAGCAAACTTAAGAGGACAAAAGTTTGCACCACCAGCCACTTTTGTGGAAGAGACGAGAGACATGGCAGTCTGCTTCTGTAGAGATTACAGCCCTGCCCCCGGGTCTGCTCTGTCCTGTGGCAACCAGGCACTGTGCAGGATGATATCTATTTCGGTTGTTACCGTAGTTAAGTGCCGTCGAGTTGCTAGGAAATCCATTTCTATCTGATTATTATGGGGTCCACGCTTGTCCTCCAACATGAGAGCAGAACCAGAAGTTGTCACTGGTGGCCCTCTGAGTGGCCTATCAACGTCTCCCAGTGCAGAAACAAGCACCTCTGAGAAAGAGTAGCATGATGCTAAGTTCCCAATGGTACTGAAGGTACATACACCAATATTAACAGCTACCTTTCTCTCTGGGCTCAAAGCCAGGGTCTATTCATGTACACGATGCTCAGCCACTTCCGACCCTGGAGCCCCAGAGTCAGGTAAGGGTTAGAGAAGATGACCGGCTCTCTGTAAGTCCTCCGTTTGCCACCGGTATCAGCTGCTGACAAAGGGAGGGGCTCATACATGCTTGTGAGGAAAGAAGGCAGCTGACTGTGCAGCGGAGCACAGCACTCCCAGGGTCTGAGGAACGCAGTCTGAATTCCAAGGCCAACAGCCAAGCGTGAGTCTGGGAGTGCATCGTTCACCACCTGAAGTCCATGGTCCATTTGAAGCTGTGTGTGTCACTGAGTCAATTCTGACTCACAGCAACCACATGTGACAAAGTCACACTGTGCCATAGGGTGTCCTAGGCTGCGATAACCACTGAGACGGTTTACCAGATGCTTCTCCTACAGCAGAGCAGTGGGGATTGGGGGGGGGCTTCAAACCACCAACCTTTACGTCAGCAGCTCAGGGATTAACTGTTGAACCACCAGGGAACCTTCGAAAACAAATGAGGGAATCATTATTGCTTCCCTTCCACCGAGAGATGAGGAATTAAACCAAGGGCCAAACGTGTTTCGGTGAGACGGGCACTCATACAGTCGAGTGGCAGTTTGTCCTACCATTAGGTCTCAGGTAACCCAAGCCTGAGAAAGCTCTGTGAATGCTGAGATGGTTGTTTTTGCGAGGTGCCACCGGGTTGGTTCCCACTTGTAGCGCCCTGTGTACAACAGAACAAGCACTGCCCAGTCCTGCGCCAGCCTCACAATTGTTCGTATAGTTGAGTCCATGGAAGTAGCTAGCGTGTCAGTCCATCTTGTTGAGGGTCTTCCTTTGTTCCCGCTGTCCTTCTGCCTTCCATGCATGATGTCCTTCCCTGTGAATTGGTCTCTCTTGACAACATGTCCAAACTATGTCAGATGAAGTCTTGCCACCTTTGCTTCTAAGGAGCATCGTGGCTGTACTTCTTCCAGCACAGATCTGCTTGTTCTTTTGGCAGTCCATGGTACCTTCAATATGCTTTGCCAGCACCACAATAACCAAGCTTGTGAAGGGGCTCACCAATACACTTTAATACCCAAATATGGACCAGAATAGCCAAATACAGCCAAATTAAGCTGTATTAGTGAGTTATTTCCGGAGCAACCAGCAAACAGTGTGGTTTCTGTATCTGCCTTTATTGCTCACTTCTCTTTATGGCTTTCCTTCACGTTTCATTCCAGATCCCTGCAGCAGCTGCAAACGTAGTCTTTGCATGAATGTAAAAGGAAATGCTTTCTGTGTGATTCTGGCCATAGCATCAGAGAAATGAGGGCTTTGACTAAGACTGTTCATGTGACTGGTCCCTTCCCATGACCTCTGCCAAGGGCTTCTGCTGCCTCTTTTTTTCCGGAAGCTCAGATTCACGCCTGTATATTTTAGTTAAAGAAGAAACCTGTAGGGACCCTGAAAGGAAGATGAAATGGGGAACAGAAAACAGGGCGAAGCAAATGGGGGTAAAAAGATAAAGAGGATCCCACAGCTTGGCACCGAGGAGTCATTAAAACTGGATTCTAAAGGTAACTTTGCTCCAAACACAACGGGAATGTTTAAGGTCTGAGTGATTACCAAATCCAAAAAAGAAAAAAAAAATCAAACTCACTGCCATCAAGTCAATGCTATGGTTTCCAAGGCTGTAACTTTTTACGGGAGTAGAAAGTCCAATCTTTCTCCTGCAGAGCTGCTGGTGGTTTCAAACTGCTGAACATGAGGATCGCAGCCCAGTGCCCAAGCCCTATGCCACCGTACAGCCTCCTTTATATAACCAAGAGCCTGGGTGGTGTAGTGGGTTACACACTGAGCTGCTAACCAAGATCAGTGGTTCAAACCTACTAGCCTCTCCTTGGGAGAAAGATGGGTGGTCTACTCTTGTGAAAATTTATAGTCCAGGAAACTCAAAGCGTCAGTTCTACTCTGCCCTTAGAGCTGCTATGAGTTGGAATAAACTTGATGGCAGTGATTTTTTAATTATATAGTAAATCATTAAGGAAGATAAAACACAGGAAATGTCCAGGGTTGCAGATGTTCAACTTACGTACAATTGGTAGTTACAAACCAAGCCCAGCCTATTATAGTAAGAATTTGAGGCGCATATACACTGGTTTAGTCTAACAAATGGGCCTACTCTGCAATGCACACCACTACATTATTATTATGTCAAAGATGCCTTAGTGTGCCTGAAAGTGTTTCTTCTAACAGTTTTGAAGCATGGAAAACTCCCAAACAAGCTCTCTGCCACTGTGTCGATTTCAACTCCTAGAGACCTACAGCTCAGGTAGAGGTGCCAGTCGGCCTAGCAGGCTTCACACTTAGCTGGTAATCACAAGATTTTTGAGACGGTATTTCTTTATAGGAGTAGAAAGCCACATCTTTCTCTAGAGGAACAGCGAGTGGGCTCAAACCGCTGACTTTGTGGATAGCAGTCCAACTTGTAACCCACTATACCACAAGGACTCCTAAGCACAGAAAGGTATTCTATGTACTAGATATGAAGACAAACATTAGGTGCAAACCAGACCTTTAGAACTTGCCCAGAAACTCGACTACAAGACAGAATTAGGAACTGAACTGGTCTGTAATCAGGGACTGCTGGAACCTGGCCCCTTGTTTGCTAGTATCGGAAGGGATTTGGCTGGCTTGATCCTAGTCAAAAGTGCACACGATCATATTTGTTATAGAGACAAGAAGGTCTGACTAGTCTCCTAGTGCTCACTGCGTCTCTGGAGTCAGCTTCTGAGGCGGAGATCCAACGTGGGACCCGAGCTGGGGCTGGCTGGGCTGCATTCACTGTGTGCTTTTGATTCCTGGCTCCAGCCCTTTATGAATGGCTGGAGAAGAGCCACCCGCCTGCTTTAGAGGACTGACGCAGCTGCAGCTGCAAAGGCAGGTTCCGCAGCCGCCATCCTACAGGGAAATGTTTACTTTGAACTATCCGCCTGTCTCACTGCACAAGCCCGGGGCACAAAGCCTCACACTGGCATCTGGGTCCACACCTGTGTCCTCCTGGGCCTTATAGGAAACTACATTCTCTGATTTCCACTCTATCTGGATGTTCAGTGAGTCTGTCTGTACCTTTCAGGTACATTCCTGCAGTCTAGGGCCCCTCTTGGTTCTCACAGGTTCCACAGTGGTCCTCACAGCCTGGGGTGGTTCAGGCAGGAGACAAGAGAACAGCTACTTGGCAGATAATGCTCCGCAGGCTTTAGGGAGGGCACTCAGCTGGAAAGATCTGCTTTCGTTGGGGATCGGAAATGCTTTTCTAGCAATTAGTTGATCTTTCCTGGGAACTCGGCCTTTTGAACAATCTCCCAGTCTGGTGGGAGCACATGGACTTCTATTCTGGTCCCAGCATTATCACTAACCAGACGTGTGACTCTGGGCACATTATCTGGCCTGTACTTCACCTCGGTTTTCTCATGGATCTGCTGGGGATACGTATCTTTCCTTTGCTGATTGTGTGGGACTAATTTTTTTTTGTGTATGTGTGAAAATTTAAAAAGTGATCTATGTGGAGGTGTTTAGAAATAAATTTTAAAAAGAGTTTTATTGTGAGGTGAGATTTGTAATATGCTTTTCATCTTTTTTCCTGCCCTGGTATTACAGTATGAGTGGTATGTTTTCATTTTAGAATTGGACTGGGTCCAAGTTCCCTTCTGCAGGGAGACAAGGGTGGGTGGAGAGTGCAGTCCCTGAAGATAGCATTGTCACGACCTCCTTGCTATCTAGAAAACTGAGCAAGGACAGCAGGGACCAGAATGCTCTAGGTAATCTGTTTACCATGGCCATGGAATGTTCTGGTTTGCCTTCTCTCCAGAGGTCTCTGCCATGAGGGCTACTGCTGGAGTGTTGGGTGAAGGCATGCGAGCATCCATCCACTCGGCAGTGCAGCTGCCTACTCACCCGCCATTCCTGGACTACAACATATGTATGGATCCAAAGCCATGGCGGCTGGGCAGCAGAATTCCCCTCTCCTAGGTGGGAAACTCAGGTGGGATTCCCAGGCAATGTATCTCATCTCATGGTGCCACCAGCTGTCGGTCAGTCAGTGGCAGACTGCATATTGCTATGACAATGAACAGGTTTCAGTAGGGCATCCCATAATAAGGTGGGCTGGAATGTACTTCTTCAAATCAACTAATATCATTGGATGCAATTCACAGCTCCAGTGCAAAGGAAGAGACAGGAAGTTTAGGGGACAGTGAGCTTATTGTGCGAGCGCAGGAAGAACACAGCAAAAAAGGCCAGAGAGGAGGGCGGCATAATTTGAAGGCTGCATCCAATGCCATTGCATTGTGCATGAAGGAACTGTTGAATTGGTGTGTGTTTTGTTGTGTAGAAGGTCAGCGATAAGGAAAAAGCCCACCTCCTGCTCACAACATGTGATGCAGTCCATCATGGCAATGGTGAGTGCTTTAGGCCACTGTATGTGGAATCACCATGACACTGCACAGTGGCAGCACCCACAACTACTCAGAGAAAGCCATCCAACCGCCAGGGAACCAGCAGCCGGCAGAGGGCAGTTGCGGAAAGAGCTCAGCGCTGCTCCATGGTGCTGTGTGGCCCCGCAGAGCAGTCATTGTGCTCTTAGGGCTCACATGAGGGGGCCACTCCTCCCCTCAGGAAGCTGGGCAGGGGTCTCAGTGCTGGGCACGCAGGAATGGGGATGGGGTGCGTGTTTCTCTGGCTGAGAAGTAGCTCTCCCTCAAAAACATAGATTAGAAAGGGCAGGCAGGATGCGTTCTAGGAAGCAGCCTTCTGTGGTCTGACCAAAGCGTGGCATCAGCGTATGTAACTAAAGAGCCCACTCTGCTTGCTGGCAAAGTGAGGAGGACTGGAAGCACTTGCTGATGAAGATCAAGGACTGTAGCCTTCAGTGTGGATTACAACTCAATGCAAATGTCAAGAAGATCCAAATCCCCACACGTGGCCAATAGGTAACATTATGATAAATGGAGAAAAGATGGATGTGGTCAAAGATTTCTTCTTGCTCGGATCCACAATCAGTGTTCATGGAAGCAGTACTCCAGAGTCTAAATGAGGCACTGCATTGGGTAAAGCTGCTGCACAAGACTTCTTCCAAGTGTTGAAAAGCAAGAAGGTTAAACTTTGATGACGAAGGTAGGCCTGACCCAAGCCATGGTATTTTCAATCACTTCATCTGCAGGTGAAAGTGGGACATTGAATATGGAAGACCGACGAAGACCTGAGCATTTGGTTTCTGGTGCTGGTGAAGAATAAGGAAAGGGCTGGGGACTGTCAAAAGGACAAACAGATCTGTGTGGGAAGAAGTACAGCTAGGATGCTCCTTAGAAGCAAGGATGGCGAAACTTCATCTCACATTCTTCGGACATGTTCTCAGGAAAGGGCAGTCTGTGGAGGAGGACGTCATGCTTGGAACATTCTTCGGACATTTTCTCAGGAAAGGGCAGTCTGTGGAGAAGGACGTCATGCTTGGAAAAGTAGTGGGGCAGCAGCAAAAAAGGAAGACCTTCGACAAGATGGACCGACAGTGTGGCTGCACTAATGGACTCAACGATACGAACGACGGTGAGGCAGTGCTTGTTCTGCTGTACACAGGGCCTCTGCGAGTCGGAACCGACCCGCTGGCACCTAGAGCAACAGCAACAATGAGAGCGTGAGGCAGGGGTCTGGGTCTGAAGGGGGCAGCACAGCCATGCAGGTTTCTGAGCACGAGTATGCTGCCACAGAGCTGATTTTCACCGCAGGCAGGATGGACTGGAGGGAGCAGGCCCAGGGGGAAATGATAGAAAATTCAGTCCCAATAGCTGCTTGTCACCACACAGAACACACTACAGCTGTACCCGGTCTTTCCCTGATGCTGAAGGAGCATGACCAGTGAATTAAGAGTGTGAGGTCTGCCTTTAAGAAAAATAGGATTCTCTGAGTAATCCGCTCCCCTTGCACAACACAGGAACATCGATTTCCCACGTACATGTTCAGGACACTCTCCCGTGGAAAGGATGGTAATCCAGGAGGCAAGTGACTGAGCATTTGCAGACTGCAGCACAGGAAGACCCCCCAAACAGAAAACCTCGACCCCACCATGCAGCCAGGCAGAAGGCGGTGGCAGCGGCCAGAGACCAGACGTGAGCCATGGGGCTGGCTCACCAATGGCAGGGGGCTTGCTAGGAGCAGGGAGGATTAGCGAGGCACTCGGCTTTTCAAGTGCCCCCTCTTTCGCCGTAGTTTCTCTCTCCCTCTCTTTCTTTAAGTTCAGGTATAATTTACATACGGTGCACCGTACATATTTCTTTAAACTTGTGCAACTCTATGTAGCCCACGGCCTGATGACTCGACACGTTTTATGTGTATGTTTCAGGAGCACTGATGACACTCGTCATGCTGGGTCACCAGTTACATTATTGCCTTTCATTTTTTCCTGTCACCATTTACAGGTGTTCTCGGTGCTTCCCCAGCAGCGTCTCCTGGCCCTGGTAGTCATGAATGGATTCTGGTCTGGCTAACTCAATGCCATTGAGTGGTTGCTGACTCGAAGCGACTCTAGAGGACAGGGTAGACCTGCTCCCTTGGCGGTTCTGAGACTGGACCTGTTTATGGGAGTAGAAAGTCCCATCCTTCTCCCTCAGAGTGGCAAGGGGTTTCCAACTGCCAACCTTGCCGACCGCAGCCTGAACGAGTAACCACCGTGACTCACCAGGGCTCCTCGAGGTCTGAATACATAAGCTTATTCTAGAGGGTCGATATGAGAGAGGCCATTAACAGCTGTCTTCTTTGTGCCTGACTTCCCCCAGCATAGGGGTTTCATGCCTCATCCATGTTGTAGCCCACACCCAAACTTCATTCCCCTCTGCTGAGTACTGAGTCATTGCAAATGTGATAAGCCAGTTTGTGGATCCGAAACTCTTAGGTCCGCTGCTGAATATTTTGCTTGTTTTCCCCTTTTCAGCAGTGCAAATAGGTGTGTGGTTCCAGGAGTCCTGAACAGATGTACGTACCTGTGCACCCCCCCTGCCCCCATCATGATACACAGCTCTCAGCCCTCTGGAGAGAACTGTGTGTGCTCCACCACCCTGGGCGACCACAGTTCTCTACCACCTGGCTCGGGATTTCACATAAATGTAATCATACAAGAGGTACTCTTTTGTGTCTCCTTACCCCACTCAGCATGGCAGTTTTGACGTTTATCCATGACACTGCATGTTTCACCAGCTCATGAATTTTGATGGGACTATACCACTATTGGCAAGGGTTTCAGGAACTCTTTCTTCTACTAAAAAAAAAGTATGCACCTGCCTACCCAGGCAAGCAAGGGGGTAAAAAACCATTGATAAGAATGTGAGGTGAATGGGGATGTCGGTCCTCTATGCTGTCACACATTCACTTTAGGTTAATAAACAATTTAAATCCTTAACCTTCAGAATCTTCTACCTATAATGTGGTGAGACCCTGGGCATATCGGGACAAACAAGCGAGAACAGCCCCTTGCAGGGTCGCACCCTCTGTATTTGGATGGTGGGAGCAGATGATAAAGGACCCTTACAAGAGAGATGCCAACTTACTAAGAATTCTGGTGCTCCGGATGAGTGGCCAGTAAGACAATTTACTTACAGAAGGTGCCAAGAGCGTCTGGCAACTCGGCCATATTTTTTCCAGCAAAGTAACTTACATAACTGAAAGATTCTGGAAAGGACTGAACTGAGATTGAGGCCTGCACCTGGCCCAGCATTTCACGTCGTTGCGTGACACTTCTAAGTGTCAAGACTGTTAGAAGCAATGCTCTGATAAGTGGACTCCCTGAGTTCAGCCGAGAAGGAGTCCAAAGTCTTCTATGAGTTTACCAGGTTTCTGAGACAGACCTTCACCCAGGAGCCTCCTAGCTACGTGGGCGTGATTTTAGTCATGTTCAACCACGACAGAACAGTGGGATATTCTATGGAAATGGAGCTGCAGCTCACACGTTCACTGAGGGGCAGAGGCAGACGCGAAGGGAGGAACGAGCCAGGCGGGTACCCACGTGCGGCACTGGGGAGTCTCTAACCTATTACTGATGCCAGAACCATGTCTGCCATTTTGAAATTCTTACATGCTTAAACCCTATTACCCCCCACCCGCCCATTGCAAACTGTTTAAAGAAGCATCACAAAGGATCCCAAATGGCATGCCACATGCTTACTCTGTCTTCTCCTGCACAGTGGTCAGTCACTAGGGAGGCGGGTTTTCTGATGGCTTCAAACACGCTATTTGGCTCGCTCCTCCGTCCCTCATTGTACAGTGCGTGTTCAGTTGATTGAACCAGTCATTGCAGTGCCAATGTCCCACTGTCACTGGAAATGATGATGGCTCATACTGCTGCCCTGAAGGCATATGGGAAACACCAAGCTTTAACTGCTGGGCGGAACCCGATTTGATTCCATGAATTATGTGGATGGCATTAAAACAAACAAGCAAAAAGTAAAGTTTAAAAAAACGCAGATTTTTCCCACAAGATACAGCTACTCCCTCTCTGCTTATCCCATTTTTCTGAAGCAACTGCAAAGTAAACAGGACAAACAGCTCTCATTTTGAGGAGCACTAACTCTCCTGGTGGTGTAATGGTTATGTGCTGGGTTGCTAACCACAAGGTCAGCAGTTCAAAATCACCCACTGCTGTATGGGAGAAGAACGAGGTTTTCTACTCCTGTAAAGAGTTAAGAGTCTTGGAAACCCACAGGTTCAGTTCTATTCTGTCCTATGGAGTCCTGATGAGTCAGAATAGATTTGATGACTGAGTTTGTTTTTTGGGTTTGCCCTATCAGGTCCTGGGTTTTATGTTTCATTCTCACAGGTCCGTAAGGAAGGCTTGATTATTATTTCAATGTCAAAGATGAGGACAAGAAAAAACAGCCTCGGCACGACAGCCATTCATGGTTTTACTTTGTGTTGCCTTTGCTTGGTGGCTGGGGGTGGAGAGATGTTAAAGATGATGTAAGAAGGAGCAAAAAGCAAAATGACTTTCCCTCTTTCATCTCCCTCCTTACATATTTTAACTTCCCATTCCCTAATTAGGTCAAAGTGAGAGCGATCACTGTTGAGAGCCCCAGCTAAAGTTTAGCAATTATTTCTTAGAAATGGTTAATTAGACTGACTTGTGATCCAGGCTTGGGAATATATATTCATTCTGATGGCAGTTACAGCACAAGACATCACATAAATAAACACCATTTAGAACATTATCCACAGGAAGCAGCTGCAGCTGTTAAGGAAATTTTTGACATTAAGGAAATACAAAACTTCATGGGATTAAAGGAAGGCAGAGTGATGGATCACACGGTAGCACTCTCTTTGCAAGAGCTGGGCTGTGTTTTCACAGGCAGACTCCTGCATACTGCTGTGGGTTTCCAGGAGGCAAGTACAACACATCGAGCACCAATGAAAAGTAATGCCAACCAGTACTCAGAGACACTGAACAACTTCAAGAGCTGGAGCCCAATGGGCCTGTTTACTGATGTAAACCTGTGCTGTCCAATATAGTAAGCACTGTGAGTGAGCACATTGAGCTGCTAACTGCAAAGGCAGCAGTTGAAAGCCAGCAGTAGCATTTCAAGAGAAAGATGAGGCTGTCTGCTCACATGCAGGTTGATGTCTCAGAAACTAGTGTCCTGGGAGTCGAACTGACTTGATGGCAGTAGGCTGGAACCACAGGTATCGGGTTCAAAATGTGATGTGATCTAAGTATAAAATGAATACTAGCTTTCTAAGGTAAAACATGAAGAAAATGTAAAATAGCTTATGAATAAAAGTTAAATATCGATTACATGCTGAATGATAACATTTTGGCTATGTTAGCTTAAATAAAGAACATTAAGACTGATTCATTTCCTCTGTTTATTTTTATATTCTAAATGTAGCTACTAGAAAATTTGAAATGACATATCCTGCCTGTGTCTAACTGAAATGCTTAGCTCAAGTTTAAGAGTGGGTGTATTTGATCAAAAGTAGTGAACTGCCTGCAGACAAGTATATTCCCTAAAAGGTGAATCAAATAATTTAAGAGAAGGCAGATGTGGAGATTGCTATTCTGTCCTGACCCAATGGTGACCTCGGGGAAGCCACACACTGTTCTTGGGCCTTGGCCTCTTCAATAATTCATTCAGATAATCTTGAAAGTGTCTTCAAGCTCTCACATTTTGAGTTTGTGGCAAATTCCTAAAGGTAACTAATTGGTAAACCCACCAACACTGCCACAGAGTTGACTCTGCCTCATACTGACTTGACGGGGTGGGGTGGGGCGGCAGAATAGAACTGCCCCTTTGGCTTGGGAGGCGACGAATGTTAGCTGGAGCCCAAAGCCTCCTCTTTCACCTGTGTAGTGACTAGTGGATTCAAACTGCTGATCTTGTGGCTAATAATCCAAATGCATAACACACTATGCGACCAGGGCTCCTCTATTGGGTAAAAGGGGATAAAATCCCTATGCCCCAGTGTTTGTAGCCCCAAATGTTGCCTGCTTATCTCTTGCACCTGGTGCAGCCTCGACTAAGTCTATCTGAACTAATAACTAAAAGTTAAGGGCACTACAGCTATCAAAAGATATAGCGTCTGGGGTCTGAAAGGCTTGAAGGTAAACAAGTGGCCATCTAGCTCAGAAGCAACAAAGCCCACGTGGAAGAAACACACCACCCTGTGCAATCACAAGGTGCTGAAGGGATCAGTTATCAGGCATCAAAGAACAAAAAAATCATATCATTGTGTGCTTAACTCCAATGATATGATCGCTGAAGACAAATGGGTGCATAAGCAAATGTGTCGAAGAAAGCTGATGGTGCCCGGCTATCAAAAGATATAGCTCCTGGGGTCTTAAAGGCTTGAAGGTAAAAAAGCGGTCATCTAGCTCAGAAGCAAAAAAGCCCACGTGGAAGAAGCACACCAGCCTGTGCGATCATGAGGTGTCAAAGGGATCAGGTATCAGGCATCATCAGAACAAAAATTCTTACCATAGTGAATGAGAACCGGGGGGTGGGGGAGTGCAGAGTGGAGACCCAAAGCCCATTTGTAGGCCACTGGACATCCCCTTACAGAAGAGTCTTGGGGAGGAGACGAGTCAGTCAGGGTGCGATGTAGCAACGATGAAACATACAACTTTCCTTTATTTCCTAAATGCTCCCCAATGCTCCCCCTCCCCACTATCATGATCCCAATTCTACCTTGCAAATCTGGTTAGACCAGAGTTTGTATACTGGTACAGAGAGGAACTGGAAAAGCAGGGAATCCAGGGTGGATGATCCCTTCAGGACCAGTGGTGAGAGTGGCGATACTGGGAGGGCAGAGGGAGGGTGAGTTAGAAAGGGGGGACCGATTACAAGGATCTACATGTGACCTCCTCCCTGGGGGATGGACAACAGAAAAGTGTGTGAAGGGAGATGTCGGACAGGGCAAGATATGACAAAATAATAATTTATAAATTATCAAGGGTTCATGAGGGAGAAGGGCATGGGGAGGGAGGGGAAAATGAGAAGCTGATGTCAGGGGCTTAGGTGGAGAGCAAATGTTTTGAGAATGATGAGGGCAATGAATGTACAAATGTGCTTTACATAATTGATGTATGCATGGATTGTGATAAGAGCTGTATGAGCCCCTAATACAATGATAAAAACAAAAGTTAAGGCACTAATAAGCATATTAATGATGCACAGACCAGCTTGCCCTGAAAAAAGGATGATACTATTTGCTCTACAGATCCAAAAGTTAATATAACAACACTTTTAAAACAGAAAAAAAAAGAGTTCCTTACACAAGGTGAACCCAAAACGTTTAAAAACAATCTGGATCCATACTTTTTTTTTTTTCAGTTCCAGATCTACTGTTTCTTTTTGTTTTCAAAGCAGGTGTTATCTGCTTGAAGTGATTCTGTGCCTCCCCGGTAAATTGTACACTGAACACTCTTTACATGATTCCAGAGACTTAAATGGTAGAAATTAAGATGGAAGCAACTAGTAAGTTACAGTTTTGGCACAATGCTATGTAAATAATATTCATCCGCTGAAAACGCTTCAAATAAATGTAAATTCAAAATCAGTATGTAGAAACAAAACTGGCATGGAGAAATTGTGGGGATAAACACCCCACAAGCCAGAAATCCTGTTTATTATAAATCAGCAGCCTTCGTGGCACTGCACTTAAGCACTAGAGCCCCACCAGCTGTCTGCTCCTGTCAAGATTTACAGCCTCAGAAACCCTGGGTAGGGTCACCATGAGTCCAGCTGAGTATACGTGAAAGGTAGCCAGATTAGGATAATGGGTCGTCTCCACTGAAGGCTGGAGATAACTGAAAATTAGCTCTCCATGCCACAATAAAGGGGTTAAAGAGGAATCAGGTACCCGAATTAGACCCCTACGGCAAAGTCCAGAGCTGGGCATTTGCAGACCCAGGCCACCTAGGCCCAGATGGAAGCCGAGCTGGGCACACCCACATTAGGCACCAGCAATATGGCATCACACAGGTGCACCTTAACTCAGCCAGTAAGGTCGGTCAGTGCCTCCCCAGCCAGTGGCGAAACGGGGGCCGTGTTTCAATACCAGACTGAGGGCGAGCCACTGTCTCCTTTGGGTGCTTCTGCCGCAGCAACTCTTTCAGTGCTGAGAAGCAAGGATGGATGTAAACCACCCCAGAAACGTGACATAAAGATCTCTGGACAATTACATGGCTTCTCCTTGCGAAAAAAAAGTACCTCCAGACACTATCTCTGGGGTCTTAAAGGCTTGAAGGTGAACAAGCGGCCATCTAGCTCAGAAGCAAATAAGCCCACATGGAAGAAGCACACCGGCAAGTGCGATCACGAGGTGCCAAGGCACCAGGTATAAGGCATCATGCAAAAAAAAAAAAAGATGTAAGTGTGTGTATGTATGTGTATATGTATATATGTATGTATATATATGTATATATATATCATATTAAATGAAGGGGGAAGTGCAGAGTGGAGACCCAAGGCCCAAGTGTCGGCCAATGGAGATCCCCTCATAGAGGGGTTTAGGAGAGGAGATGGGTTAATTAGGGTGTGAGGTAGTATCGATGAAGAACACAGCTTTCCCCCGGATCCTGGATGCTTCCTCCCCCCAACTACCATGATCCGAATTCTACCTTGCAGGCCTGGATAGGACAGAGGCTGTACACTGGTGCATATGAGGGTTGGAGGTACAGGGAATCCAGGGTGGATGATACCTTCAGGACCAAGGGTGTGAGGGGCGATGCTGGGAGAGTGGAGAGTGAGTGGGTAGGAAAGGGGGAACTGATTACAAGGATCCACATGTGACCTCTTCCCTGGGAGAGGGACAGCAGAGAAGGGGGGAAGGGAGACTCCGGATAGGGCAAGATATGACAAAACAACGATGTATAAATTACCAAGGGCATATGAGGGAGGGGGGAATAGGGAGGGAGGAGGGGAAAAAAAAGAGGACCTGATGCAAGGGGCTTAAGTGGAGAGCAAATGCCTTGAGAATGATTGGGGCAGGGAATGTATGGATATGCTTTATACAATTGATGTATGTATATGTATGGATTGTGATAAGAGTTGTATGAGTCCCTAATAAAATGTAAAAGAAGAAAAGAGAAAAAAATGATTAGGGCAAAGACTGTACAGATGTGCTTTATACAATTGATGTATGTATATATATGAACTGTGAAAAGAATTGTATGAGCCCCAATAAATTGTTAAAATTAAAAAAAAAAAAGTACCTCCAAATTTCGTCAATATTTCCCTACAATGTCCTGTGATATTCTCGTTAGATCTGACTTCTTTAATTTCTGACCATGTATCTAGTATCAGTGAACAGTAGTCTGCTCAGATTCTTACCTGGTTTGAAGTAACCTTGAGTCTGATTCCCTTGACTTCAATCCGTTAATGGTGAGTTTCTGTAAATGCCCGCCCCATCACTAATTCTGGTCAGCCATGTCTGCATTAGCAGCGGCCTGGGAACTCCTCGTGGGGTACTGGATGTGAGGCATGGGGCCCCTCCCCTCTGAGTCTCAGATCCAGCGCCCACTGAGGAGTTCCTCTTTTCTTTGTTCCGTCCTTAGTTTCCTTTCTTCTTTTCTTCCCTACTCCCTGGACCAGCTACAGCTTCAGAGACTCACAGAGGCACTTCCACCCTGTCCTGTAGGGTCGCTACGAGTGAGTTTGCTTTTGGTTTCTTTTAAATACCCAGGCCCATTCCTTCCTCTCCCCTCCCTTTCTTCTTCTTTTAAAATAATCCCTGAATACATCTCCTGTCCGTTTTCATGAACACTGAGGTGGCATGGGAGCTGGTCAACTGAGTGAGTCTCAGTAGGTTTGTTGTGCAAAGAAATGGTTTTACTTGAGAATGGAAAATCTGACCCTGCGTTTCTCTCTCAATGCTACTACCTACAGCACCACACTTGAAAAAGCATGAAAATGACTTCCTTCTGAGGGGCTGTTCCTTAGCATCCTATACCTTTGTTTGCTTGTTATTTTCCTGATTCAATCTCATTTCTAACTCTTCGGTAGTCTTGGGGGCAGAGGGGGCAGGTGGCTGGAGATCAGAACATGCAACGGTCCACCTGTTTTCTCTGTAAGTCTTTTCAGCATCTTTACAGGGCAAAGGAAGGATGTGGGCTTCCTTTCCGATGCAAATGAAGCACATCAGTTTAGATTGACAACACGATGCTTATGTCACACTGGCGTCTGAGAAAAAGCCAGACTCACTCCCTCCGTGTGGTGTGACCATTTCATCCAGGGGTCTAACCTCTAGTTTTAACATAAAAAACAAAATAACAACAAAGGAACCTATCACAAATAACCGCTGGTACAGTGTAACTTAGTGCCCCTTGTATTAAGACAAGCCTGATGTTCATTGCCATGGTTAGGTGCCACCGAGTTGGTTCCGACTCCCAGGGGACGCTGCGCAAAACAGAACAAACTCCGCCCCCATCCCTGGACCAGCCTCACCATCGCGCTTGTGTTTTAGCCTATTGTAGCAATCCATCTCATAGCAAGGACCTTCCGTTTTCTTCGCTGCCCCTCTACTTTAACAAAGCACGATGTCCTTCTCTAGAGACTGGCCTTTCCTGACATGTTCAAAGTATGTGAGATGAAGTTTAGATGCTTACAATAATAAAACCAACCAACCAACCGACAACATTTCTTAGTTTTCATCCCGAACGCCCACTGCCATCAAGTTGATTCCAAACCACAACAATCCTATAGGACGGAGTAGAATTACCCCCTTTAGAGGTTTCTGAGAACAGAAAACCTTATCTTTCGCTCATGGAGTGGCTGGTGGATTCAAACTGTTGACCTGTAGACTAGCAACCTATGTATACCTTACTATGCTACCAGGGCTCCTAGAGTATTGACAGACTTTAAATTGGTGAAAGTGGCAGTGTCTCCTTGACATTATTTTTGAGGTTTGACGAACGTGGTGGAAAAAGTGCACCATGCCCTTTCTCCTACACAGAACAATCTAAGCTTGGGGTAAATAATTTATTATATAGCAAATAAACAAATATACGAATCTTAATTTAATTCTTAAGACTGAATATTTACTGCTAAATTACTAATTTTCTATTAAAAGGTCAACATAAAAGTATGAGAGATAGTGTATAGTCTTTGAGTCTCTTGATTCTCACATCCATCCATCCATCTAACCAACTAGTAAGCCAGTCAGCCACCAAATATGCTGTCTACTAGGTGTCCAGCCCTTGGTGAGTTGAAAAAGTTGAATAAACTATCAGTTCACTCTAGCATAGCTTCGGATAAAACAAGTATACAGTAATTCTAAATATGACAAATATCACTTGGAAGCCACACAATGTCAGTGGGGGTGTAGAGGCAAAAGAAACCACCTAAAATAGAGTAAGCAGTCAAAGCTTCACTGAGGAGAAGCATTTAATATCACTTGATAGAGGACCAAGTTTTCTAAGTATAGAGGTGGGCTGAATGATTCCCAGCCACAGGCAGGCACAGTTGAGCCAAGCTGGTGTTAGGCAGGCAGGAAGGCATGAGAGACATTTAGGAAAGAGGGATGAGTCCACAAGACGGCGTGTGCAATGAGGAGGGAAGTAGTGACTGTTCTCAGTCACCTGCCAAGGGAAGGAGGATGGAGTCAATCTGAAGTGCAGAAGGAAGGCCCTGAAGAGTCTTGAACAAAAAGTGACTTGTTCAAAACCTGGCAGCTCTTTTCAAGCTGGCTCAGCTAAGGGAGTACCTGGAAGAGGGACATGCAGTTAGGAAAGGCTTGAATTGTATCGTGTTACTGAATCTTGATCCAGGGAAGTAGAGATGAGGGACAGAGGAGCTCAAGCCATGGCAGTCCCCTCATGTACATGGGACAGCTGGACAATGAAGGAGAAAGCCTGTGGAAGAATCGATGGATTTGGATTGTGGTTTGGTGGAAAACAATAAATATACCAGGGAATCCCAGAAGAATGAATAAAGATGGCTTTGGAAGCAGTACAGTCGGAATGCTTATGAGAAGGGAGAATGAGTCCCCATCTCATACTTTGGACAACATCAGAAGGGACCAGTCCTTCGAAAAGGGCATAAGAAACATGGGTGAGGGAAAAAATGGGTCCGTGTAAGACATGAAAAAACAACAATAATTTATAAATTATCAAATGCTCATGAGGGAGAGAGGGTGGAGGAAGCTGATACCAAGGGCTCAAGTAGAAAGAAAATGTTTTGAGAATAATGATGGCAACAAATATACACAAAAGTGCTTGACACAATGGATGGATGTATGGATTGTGATAGAAGTTGTATGAGCCCCCAATAAAATGATTTTTTTAAAAGAAAATGATCGCAACATATATACAAATGTGCTTGATATAATTGATGTGTGGATTGTTATAAGCACACACAATAAAATGATTTATTTAAAAAGAAAACAAGAAAAGGGCGTCATGCTTGGCTAGTGAAAAAGAGGATGAACGTCAGCAAGATGGATGGACCGATAAAGTGGCTACACTCAGGGGTTCAAACAACAACACTTGGGAGGATGGCACAGGGCCAGGTCCGGTCTTGCTCTGCTGTACACAGGGTGGCTATGAGGTGGAACTCACTCTGTGGGCCCTCTCACATGGCAAAATAAGTGTTTTGGTATGCGGTTTGTCACCTGAGAGTGAATGCTTGGACAGGAACCAGAGAAACACGATTCTTTCTGGATGTCAATGAGGTATCCCAAAAGGTCTCTCAGAAAACCTTTGGAAATAAGACAGGACAAGATAGGCTGGAGACTAGGGAAATGCAGTGAATGATGGTAGGTAAATGGGGCTCGTTGGTCAGTTCACCTAGAACAGCGGTTCTCAACCTGGGGGTCGAACGACCCTTTCTCAGGGGTCGCCTGATTCATAACAATAGCAAAATGACAGTGATGAAGTAGCAACGAGAATAATTTTATGGTTGGGGGTGGTCACCACCACATGAGGAACTGTATGAAAGGGCTGCGGCGTGAAGAAGGCTGAGAACCACTGCCCTAGAAGGAGTTCTCTAGGGCCATTAATTGGAGCACCGAGCTTTTCCACGATTGTGCCAGTATCTTAGATGATAATGTGGAATATTTGGGGGTAAAATGTTCAGATGGAACAATTTGGGCGTGGGGTGGGGTTGGGAGGGATAGAGAATACCATAGATGCCAAGGCCAAGACAAAAACATAACCTGATGGGCTGGAGTAATACGCCACAAATGAGATGATAAAATTAGGAAATGTGAGGGCCTTAATTCTTTCTTTTTTTAAGTTACATAAGTACAGGATGGAGGGCCTGTGGTTCAGCAGCAGCAGGTGTGAAGATGATTTGGGGGGTTTTAGCTGAAAGTAATTTCAAGTTGAGTCAACTGTTGGGCACGGCTGCTGAAACGCCAGTGTGGGGTACGGTGGTGTTTACTGAAACCCAGCTCTGATCACACTTGTATCGAGGCTTCAGAAGCACTTAGAACTGCGAACGTTCTTGACACAAATGTGCCGGCGAGCTGCTACCATGCCTAACGCAGCTGCACCAAGGAGAGGAGGGCCTTTCTGCTACGGCTAGGCTGAGCTATGGATGCAAATAGAAAGGCTACACTCCAAAATCTGTCACAGTAGAGGTGTCACACTAACTAGGACCAAGCAAGACTAGACCTTGATTATGAAAACTGCAATACAATGGTACCTGTAGGTACCAAGAGATAGAGGCCAGTCATAGAGACAGTGTTGTGATTTTATTCCTTATCAAATGCACTATCTGTCCCAAAGTGGGACTTTTCAATTGTCTGAATAGTTCTGGGCCACAGGCTGGGGTTTGCTTTCCTGATGGTTTTGGTAGGATCACGAAGGGAGAGGGAATAGAGCCACCCATGACTTAGAGCCAACTTCCTGCAAGCACTGTCATTCCCACGGGGGGGTGGTTGGGGGGGTGGGGGAGACTTACGACACCTCTTACTCTCTTCCCTCAGTCTATACACTGTGGATGACTGGAACTTCCACTCACAACACTGCTTGTTCGGGCAACTGAGAGGCAAATCTCTCCCCATTCTAGGAGAAATAGAAAGCAAGCCAGCATAATTTCTAAACAAAGAGGAATTAAAAAAATTAAAAGCCAACAGGAAATTTGCTAATATGTGTGGTTCTCCTTGCCTGTGCCAAATACTATGTTCCACTTGGGGAAGAGTCCCATGGATTCTGGGGTGCATGCTTCAGAGCACAAAGCCAGAGGCAAATCTTACTGTCGTTTACTTTCCTTGAGAATCACTATGTGACAGAGTCAGCTGGTTTTAGCTTTTTCTCTGATAGGCTCTGGGTTAGGTTGGGTTTTCTAGAGAAGCAAAACTAGTGATACTTGTATATGTAAATGAAAGAAATTTATATTGAGATTAGTCGACACAGCCAAAGAGCTGGCAAGCCCAGCCCGGCTCAAGTCTATAGGTCAGAGGCTGAACTAGAGGCCCTTCTCAAGGAATGTAGCTGCTGGGGCTGAGGAACAAGAAGATAAAACAGGAAACGGGGAGACAGAGCAGGAAGGCAAATCAGGAAGACCGTGGCTTGTGGGTGCTGGGGCAGACTGGTGATTCCTATGTTGGGCTATGAGGGATTCCAGGGTCGGTAGGCAATATGGTAAGCCACTGGTAGTTCCCACGGCTTGTAGGCCACATAGTGGGCTGCTGGCTCAGGTCCCAAGAAACCAGATGCAGGGTCCAGGCCAGCAGGAAAGTAAGGAGTTTGCCACAGAGTCTATTTATAAATATGAAGCAAACCACACCCTCAACGAGAAATCATCGAGCCGAGACCTGATATCATCAAGTAAGGGGCTACTCTGTTTATACGGCAGCCTGGAGATTTTTACATTATGATAGGTCCAAACTACTGAAGATTTTACATAAAGCCTAACTATTCACAGGTTCCCTTAATAACTGTTCAGCAAAACTTTGCTTACAACATATATGCACATGTACAAACACACACATATGTGCATTTAATGTTACATTTCCTCAAGCCATGACTTTATAGAATTAACAACATTTTCAGCCAACAGTAATTAGGATGGTGATGGAACTTGAGAAAACCTAATAAAAAAACTGAAAGTTATTTTGCTTGTAGAAAAAGGCATTTAAGAAACCTAAAGAACAAAACTAAACCAAAAAAAAAAATCAAACACCAAAAATCCAAAACCCTGATGCATTGTTATGTTGAAGACTACTTCTTCCTTATGATGCCAAAGGAAAAAAGGAGGTAGAAAGGGGGAACCAATCACAAGGATTTACATATAACCCCCTCCCTGGGGGACGGACAACAGAGAAGTGGGTGAAGGGAGACGTCGGACAGTGTAGGACATGACAAAATAATGACAATTTATAAATTATCAAGGGTTCATGAAGGAAGGGGAAAAATGAGGAGTTGATACCAAGGGCTTAAGTAGAAAGCAAATGTTTTGAGAATGATGGAAACAAATGTACAAATGTGCTGGACACAATGTATGTATGGATTGTGATAAAAGTTGTACAAGCCCCCAAAAACTGACTTAAAAAAAAGAAGAAAGGAAAGAAGGCGCAAAAAGATAGATTTGGCTTAAAATTCAAAAAGAAAAGGGTAAACCACGGCGCTTTTCTGACCGCGAGTAGAGCACACACTGACACTAGCGACGGTGTAGGAGTGTTTGCGTGAGGAGACTTCTCCTGTAATAGACCAGGACATTGCATTTAAGTGGGTAATCTGAAGACAAATGCCCACAATTCTGAGAAGCTGGATTAATAGTTGTTCAGAAGCCAAAGGAAGAAAGTCCCTTTCTGAGGGAAGGAAGAGGTGGTCACTGAAAGTTCTTTAGTGCTTTTCCTAGATAACAGAAGACACCATGTAGAAAGCACATCCCATCCCTTCCTAGGCTGTAAGCTTTGTGGAAGCAGACTGCCACACCTGTCCCCTGCTGAATAGATGGTGCTTTCTCATCACTGGTCAGCAGTTAGCCCTGCGCACTTCAACAGCGTGCCATCCGGACCCTCCCAGAATGAGAAGTGTGGTAAGAATGCTAAGAACAAACTAACAGAGTAAGTGAGCTTAACAACAACGGTTGCAGTAACCAAAAGAAGATTGTGCTTATTTGTTGTGACCTTCATCTCCCATTCTTCAACACACATCTCACCCCGATTAGCATGTGAAGATAAAAAATTAGAAACACAAGCAACCTAATCACATTGTGAAACTCCTAGAGGCAGAACACATAACTTCAGGGAAGACATACAGGACTAATAATCTGGATCCAATGGCTCCCACTGAAAAATTCCACTTCAAAAAAATTAGGCCCTATAGATGGGGTTGCCTTGAACTGTGGTGAATCACAGTTTTTACTGGAAAAGAAACAAGCAGGAAGTTACAGGCCACTGCAAACCAAACTCTGCCTGAGAGGAAAACACGGTCGGCACACACTGTTGTGCACAGCGAACGATGAAGTCTGCAGGGACTGGCCTCTCAAAGCGGCCTCCGAGGCTGGGGAGCTCTCTATCTACAGGAAGAGTATTGGAGGGTTACTTAAAAAAATCAGTTTAAATTTAACTGCAACCAATAGAGGATGCCATCCGTCCTAAGAAGACAAATAACTTCTGTAAGAATACCTGAGCCAACTGGACCCTGATACATATCAACCTGGGTGCTGGCATACTCATGCTTTTGAAGCCTATGGCACAAAAATGTCTTTCTACCTAAGGGCTGATTAATGATAGTTTTAATGTGGATGACAATTAAATGAGGAAAATTTGTGTAGTTTTTTTCTACATTCACTTGGAGCTGTCTGAACAAGCCATTCAATGGAAATACAGCTCTTTGACAACCAAAATGAGCAAAAACAGAAGTTCATTGTTTCATCTATTCAGCCAATTAAATAAAGAAGGAAGGGGTTGACACAACCCTGGTGGTCTCAGAACCTGTATCAAATAAGTGTAGTTTATTGGTGCACAAAAGAACAAGTAAAAATAAAGTCCTGTTGACACACTTGCCTTTCTTACTGGCCTGTTAGTGTGAGTCTGTGAGTGCCAGCAGAAGACATGGGAAAGATTCAGGGGCTGAACCAAAGAGCCAGTTAGGCTTGTGGGCTAACTCCCCTCATCCTTCTATCCGTTCCTCACACAGGGCTGTGTGATCCTTTAAGATGGATGAATTCACTGGGACTTGTCCCCAACAGTTGCATTTCTGAGCACTCTCTCCCTGTCAATACCCCTCCTTCTTTTCTTCTTTCTGATTGTCCTGTCCTTAAACACAAGAACAGCATCTTCTCAGTTTCCATCGGCATGGCTTCCTCTGATCTCGCCAGCCCTCAATGAGCTTACAAACAATGGCAAATCATGAGTGCAGACAACCCACAAAGCTCTACAGTCCTCCTGCTTTCTCCCTTCCAGAAATGCAGATACCCCGACAGCAGCTCTGTACTCTCTGCACCCAGGTGGGCCCCATGCCAGGGTGTCTGCACTCACTCCTGTCCAGGTCATGCACTGCCCAGCAGCTCCCTCACTCTTCGGCTTTCTCAGGACTTTGGTGGGCCATATTTTTCATTTATTTACTCAACCACTGATTCAACAGCTACTGAGTGCCCTCTGGGTGCCAGGTACTGTCAGTTAAACTCCCATGGCTTCTATGTCGTATTTCCCCAACTGGCTTGGAAGCTTCCTGATGGCAAAGGTTGCCTGCTTCAATTACCTAATGGTCCCTGGTGCATCCTGCGCTATGCACAGAGAGGATTCGAAACATATTTAACAGACTGGCTGAAAAGAGGAAGACTGCCACAGAGGCTATAGTTTTCTTTTGGTTACTCTTCCATCTTTGTGGTTTGACTAAGGAGACGGTATTAAAATGACAAGGGGCAGGGGGGAGCCCTAGCTGAGCGAAGTAGTACAGCCATTGTTTGGCTTCTGAGTCTGCCCACACCAAATGAGCTAGCACAGTACTTGAGAGAGCTCTGCATGCTGTGGCTGTTCTACAAACAGGAAGTGCCATCAGCAAACTGAGCTGCATCATCTATCCTTGGGGCTGAAAAGCTTGATTCCAAACAATAAGCAATCTAGTCACCCCCACATTACCAACTACTACAACCAGCAGCAAAATGCAGCCAGGACAAAACAAAACTGACTGTCTGACAAAACCCAAATGGAAAATAAAATGAGCAAGGAGAGCCATACACCCAGACAGAAAGCCCGCAGTGCGTGGAGGGAGAAGCCCTCTAATTGCCTCCACACTCCTGCTCCCTTCCATCTGCTTGCATTTAAGGGACCCAACTACTGGTCCCCTTGCAGCTGCAGAGGAGAAGGGAAATGGGTCCCCCGAGGGCCTGGATGGCTACAGAAGGCAGAACCAACAATAAGGATGGAGGACCCACAAGAAAGGCTAAACTGCAAATCTAACAACAGATTTAATGTGTGCTATGGAAAACTGAGCAAACAAGCGCTCCCGGCTGAGAGACCACATGAAATAATAACGGAACTCATTTGGAGGAGGAAGTCGGCGGCAGCGAGCGGAGCGTGGGCAGCAGAGCTGCAGTGTCTGCCCAGCCTAGGCAGCCTCCCTCCCCACAGGGAGTCACAGGCAGGGGGCTGGGCCGCAATTAGGGCTCCCCAGGGGAAATGGCCAGAAGAGCAGGCACCCACACTTCTCTGTGGGGCATAGTTAAGCCTTCCTGGAGCTGCCGGAGGTGGGGGCAAATTACCATTACCAAACGAAAAAGCTGCATTTTTAGAAATGCCCATTTGTTGTATTTATTTTTTTAATTACTGGTTGTTGAAAAGATAGATGAGCAAAAGCACAAACCAATTTGATAATTTCTACATGTACAATTCAGTGATACCGATGCCTTCTTTGTGCTGTGTCACCACCCTCACGTTGTCCAAAAGGCTCCTTGGACATTAGCATAAAAGCACTGCTCTCTAAGCTTCAGATCCCCTCCAGATGCTGTCACTAATCTGACCCCACAGAGATTGGTCTTTAGAAGACGTTCATTATGAACTATGTTAAAACTATTGCTTGGTTTTAAAACAGGAAAAGAACTTCAGGGGATATTTGGGGTTTAAGGTTTAAAGATTACCTTAGGGTAATAGTGTCCAGAGTTCACCCAGCCCAAATAGCTCCAGAAAGTATGGATTCCATAAGAATTTGAAATTCTGCTCCACATTTTCTCTCCTGTTGATAAGGATTCTTTGATAACAATCTTTGGTCAAAATGGCCTGGAGTGGTAGTGGGGCACCATCCAGTTCTCCTGGTCTCATGGCAAAGGAGGCAGTTTTTTCATGGGGGCAATTAACCGTGAGGACTGCCAATTATTTATTTCAGTCTCCGTTTTATTATTTCTCTTCACTTTCCCCACCTCAATCTCACCAAAGGTCCAGTGAACCACCCACCTGGCCCCCAACCTTCGCTCTTTCTGACCTGCCCGGGACCCATGCTCAGACCTTCCATGCTTCCCCAGTCTGAAGGGGTCAGCAAAGGAGTAAGGAGTTAGCAGAATTAAAAAATATCTACCACAAACCCTTGGAAACATGCCGTCTGTTTTCAGATGAGGAAAGTGAGATGCCAAGACATAGGCAGTGCTCATACCACCAGCTACCAGCAGGGTCGGGACCTGAGAGCAGGACCTCTAGAATCATGCCCGGGACATATCACACGTGTGACAGAAGTGTTCTGTGGCACCTTCTTTGGGTCAGGCAGTAGGCTGCTTACCTTTACAAATTCGATCTGCATTTAAACAAAAAACCCTGTGAGCTCAAAGAAGTTAAAGAAACTTTCTCAAAACCTGGCAACCAGCAATACGGAGTGGGCATTCACACTAGGTCTGAAGATCAGGACAGTTCTCCCCTCTCTCCTGTACTGCTTCGAGGTATCCAAAAGAGGGGCACTAAGAGAGTGGTTACCTTATAAGACAGTTACCTCTTCGGGGCTTTAAAAGAGGCTAGGGAGGAGTGAAAGAAGAACCACGCAATGGTGGGAAGGTCACTGATTCACACCTTGGTTCCTTGGTGTAACCACCATTGGGTAACTCGAGCAGATACCTGAGGATGTGGAGAAGTGGCCCTCACATCTCAGGGCAACTCCCTCCTCGACAGACAGCAGACTGTAGTCAGAAGGGCCGAGTCTCCCCTGGGCAGGAGCACTGAAGTGGGGGTTTGGAAATGCTAATGGCATCCAAGCTGGGGAAGGAGAGTGGAGGCTGCTGGGACATATGGGGCCCTCTGCAGGTTCTCTGGGGGGGAGTCTGCTGGCTGCCCACACAGGCTTCCTACCTTTGATAAGAAGATGCCCTAGAAAGGACATCCGTGCCTTCAACCCTTGTTCCCAACTAGCAGGAGCCAGTCAGCAGTTCCTGGCTGGCCAGCTTACATCCAAGCAGGGTTGACATTACACAATGCGGTAGTGTGGGTGGCGCTACGTTTTCAAGGATGTGTAAAAAAGCAAACACACTGGTTATGTTCTTGTATGAGAAGGAACAGTTTAGGCGCGTGGGTTGTATGCATGTAGACTGCTCCTGTGGGTCCACGATGGAGATCCTCAGTGGCCCGGGCAGGGAAGAGGAACTGCCTGCTGTTTTGCCTGGCTCGTCTCCACGGTGCAGCAACCACTTTCTGAGTGGCTGGGCACTGACCAGTGACGGGTCACCCTATGCTTTGCCTCCACCTAGACCCAACCAGTTACTGGGGATTGGTCATGTGTGCAAGCCCTTACTCTCGATAGATAGCATGGTGGTTTGCAGGTTTGATGGCAACCAAGTCTCCACTCTGTTGCTGCTTCATGGTTAGCTGCTGTCGATTCGGCCCTGCTCGTGGGCCATCTTCAGGATGGGCTGCCGGTCAAGACGCTTGTGATGCACAGGGTTTTCACAAGCTGAATTCCAGAAACAGATTGCCAGGGCCTTTTTCCTAAGCCCTTCTTCGTCTGGAAGTTCTGCTGAAACCGGTCCAGCTCAGGCAACAGCCCAGGAATGAGCGAGCCTGGGTCTCCTCAGGGAGGTGAGAATTCTGCCCCAGAACCAGAAGGGCCATCAACAGGATACGCATCTGAGAACAGCCGGGGTGTCACATCTGCTACTAGGTGTGCAAGACAAAGTTTGCTTCTGTTAGAATCCCCTCCCCACCAGGTTAGCAAATTATTTCAGATATTAAGTTTTAATAGTTTTAGCCTGAACTACTTACCACCTTGCTTCTAACATCCACAATACTTGCTTATCAAAATAGCTGTCCATCTACCCATACCGTAATCCGTTTAAACGCACATTTTTCTCATGGTCTGTTTTGCTCTTTTTCTCACCCACAGCTGGTGAACAGCGAAGCTCAGACACACCATTAAAGCCAATGCCCTGTTAAAATCCTAAGTCATTTGCAAAGGGGACCCCAGGGCACGGCGGAGTAAGCATGGGGCCGCTAACTGAAAGTCGGTGGTGTGTGTGAGCTTACTCTCTGCTTGGAACCAGACTGTGCCCGGAATGATTTGCTGCCTCAGAAACCCTGGGGAGTTTTCTTCCTGTGGGTCACCATGATTCAGGGGTGACTTAAGGGCGGTGGGTTTCAGTACAACAAAGAAGAAGCCTACTTCTTGGATAGCATCGGCTGTGACTTTGGAGCTGGGAACTTTGGGCAAGGTGCTAATTTGCAGAGTTTGAACGCCTGGGTGAGAATCCCCAGAGCGCCTGTGGCGATGAAGCGCAGTGAGGCATGGGAAGCAGCTGGCACACATTAGATCCATCCAATACGCGGTACGGACATTGCGATTACTGGTTCGCGAGCTAGGCTTCTCACCCATCTATCAAACAACATTGAAGTCATCAGAAAAGATTGGCAAGAGACGAACTAAGAGTAGCAAGATGTTGACATCTGTTGGGAGCTGAGAGGGGACCCATTACGCCAGTGTGTTTGTTTTCTCTGAGTATGAAAATAAATTTCCACAGAAGACCACGGTTACTGAATCATGCCAAGCAAACAAACAAAAGACCCAAAACCAAAAAAAAAAACAAAACCCAAACCTCTTGACATGGTATTTCTAGGAGAGGCGAAGGGTTTTCCAAAGGAGCCCTGGGAACAGCACAACAGTTAGGTATCAGCTGCTAACCTAAAGGTTGACAGTTCAAACCTACCCAGGGGCTCCAGGGGAGAAAGGCCATCCTACCTCTTCCAGTGAAGACTGCAGCCTGGGCCACCCTGTGGGCAAGGCAGCTCTACTCCGTCACATGGGGTCGGTGTGAGGCAAAATGGACCCTCTGCCACACACAGCGACAAGGCTTTTCAAGGGAGTGGTTCCCGAGGACTCGTCTATAGGAAAAGGTTCACAAGGAGCATCTGAGGAGGTAAGATGTAGCGAGACTGGGGTCAGCATCACGGGATAGGGAGGCCCTGACACGCTCTCGCCCCACGGTGCGCAGGGCTAGAGGACAGGGCTCAGGGATGATGTAAAGGTTCCCGGTGTGCGGATCCCTGGGTGACAGCCTCTGTACAGGCCAGAAAGTGAGAAACCACACTTTCCAGCATAATAACCGTGAGACTCAATCCCCTGCATAATGCAAAGCTTGTGCCTCTAGCTAATTTGCAGGCAGATGACACAGCATGGGGAGCCTCTGATTTAGCAGAAAAGAAACTATTTGTAACTGAACTGCCTTCCTCTGTAAATCAGGAGTGGGTTAACAATCGACTCAGTTAGTCCCCCACATCACTTATCAAGGTCTGAGCTTGGAGGACGAAGGGCTGCCTTACTCCCTTTCAGAACCGGGGGCTGGGAGGGAGTGGGGGCCAAGCAAACTGGAGAAGTAAAAGGAAAGGCTTTTCTTTCTTTTAAAACAAAGAATGTCCCTCTCCTGTTCCAGTCCCTCAGTTTCTTCCCCTCCCTGCTGTGGCTCATTCTCCCTGGTCCCCCTTCCCTGGCAGCTGGAGGCACAGAGGGGGTGTGATGGAATTGCTACAGGAGACGCTATCTGTTTCTGGAAGTCCTCTCAGAGGTGGCAGAAGCTTCAGTGCCTTTTGGGCTGGGGTCATGTGGATGCGGTTTGACTGGGTAGGACAGCATGGGTCACTGCAGGGAGCAAGGTCATTTACTATTCTTTGGGCTTCTTGTAGGTCAGGGAGGAGAAGGAGAGCTAACAGGGAACCAGAGCATGCTAGTGCATACATGCACATGCACACACTCCCTCACTCTCTCTCCATGTGCACATGTGCGCACGTGCGCGCGCGCGCACACACACACACACACACACACACGAGACACTGGCCAGATTTTCATACCCATGGCAAAGGCTTGTACCTTGAGAGAACCTTATCTTTACCTATCTCTTTACAGTCAATCCTTTGTTTTGGTTCATTTTTGAGCACCTACGATGGTGTTGTGGTAATGCACTGGGCTGAGATCCTCAAGGTCAGCATTTGAAACCACCAGCCACAGTAGAAAGACAGGGCTTTCTATTTCTGTCAGAAGGTACAGTCTCGAAAACTCATAGAGGCGGTTAGACTCTGTCCTGTAAGGGCAATGGGAGTCGGCCTCAACTTGACGGCATGAGTTTGGTTTGGTTTTGTGATGAGAAAGACACAGAGATGGACATAGGCGATTTCTCCAGCCTAGTGGGCAGGAAGAGGGGCTTTTAAGATGAGTCTTACAGTAGGCTGGATCTAGACTCCATCAGGTGGAAGGAGGTATCCGAGGGCTAGAATGAAAGTACTCAAAGTGATCGGAGGGCACAGAGGCATTTGGCTTTGCTGTGGCATTGAACGGAAGTGGGAGTTGGATATGGTGAAGAGGCAGGTTGGACAGCAAATCATGAAAGGCCCTGATTTCCAGGTTGAGGCATTTACACCTTTCTCTGTGGTTGCTGGGATGAACGACATGATTGCTCTCTGTGCTCAGAAGGGAAGAGTAAAGAGATCTAACATAAAGCAAGCACTCTAATGCCAGGCATCAAGTGAGCATATTTATTAGCCCTTTCAATTCCCCAGACAGCCACCATCTTGGAAATTTGAAAGTTGAAGTTCACAGAGGTTAAGTGACTTGCCCAAAGTCCCACAGCTGAATAAAGCTCAAACCCAACAATAAGGCCAATATCCTGTTCATTCTGCCATTTAAAACCCCCAGGCTAGCTTCCACAAGATCATCCAGGCTGCTTCTACGTGGTTGTTTATTTAAAGCAACAGCACCTGGAGTGTAGGTTGCTTTTAGAGTTGGTAAGCAGTGACAGTGATCCAAGTTCAAGAAACATTTAGAAACACATCCAGCATCCACACAAAGCAACATGGGAACTGCCAATGGGTCAAGGTGAATGTTTTTCCTGTCTGTGTCACAGCATCAAATGTGCACATAAGCTGAAGAATATGTCGGAAGACCGATTTTCCTGGAGGAGTAGGTACCCAGCAGCAACCACATTTTTTCACAGTTATATAACCAGCTAGTCTCGAATATTACCTGCCCCACCCCAACTCTTGAAAGAACACCCAATATCCAGGGAAAAACAGTGCTATTTTCTGTCTGCAGGTGTATCAGGTGAAATAAATGCCATGACCTTTTTGCTTTCCCCAACCCGCAGATACTTTAATTTTAATGCAGGGGAAGAGTGAATGAAACCAGGTTAGAAGTACTTAAAGTTCCTGCAACACAAACGTCAAATCCTACCCAGGCACAAGCCAGGAGGAACCACACGTGTTCTCAACTATGCTCTCCTTGCAGGGCAGAGACTACTGCTACCATTTTGGAAACAAATACGGAAGCAATCTGAGTACTATTTTGAAAGCTATTTGCAGTGTCATACGAGGAGGGCTTCAAAACGTTCCTGGGAAAATTCCATGATCTTTTCTTTCTATTTTTCCATAATTGTTTTGAAGGTCCTCATATACTCTTGAGATGTAAATGTATTTAAACAGTCTGTCAGAGCAGAGGCAAGGTACTAAAACAGTTCAACACACCGACTGTGCTTTTCTCCTACAGTGTGTCAGGCACGAAGACGGCTTCTGGGGCTAGACAGACCAGGATGAAGAACTGAATCATTATCAAGGGTGGGTGAAATGTCACCATAGCATATTCTCTTTAAAAAAAAAAAAGAATCGAATTCTGAGGACTATTCCTTTGGATAACAGGCAGAACGTATTTGCAGCTCCTTGTCCACTCATGCCCCAAGGCTCAGAGTCTGGGGTTTCTCCTCTGTGTTTGTCCACCTGGACGCTGGCAGTGGGTGAGGCGGGATGTACGTGCACGAGTGGTATGTTTCATGTTCTTCTCTTTCTTTGCTCCTTAAATACACTCATATTTCAATTGTCATGCTGTATTGTAATTGTTGGAGATTCATTTAATGCAAAAAAGAATCCCCTTAAGGAGACCAGCAGTTCAAAGTCCTCCAGGTGCTCTGAGGGAGAAAGGCGAGCTGTTTGCTGCAGCTGTCTGCTCCCATGTAGACTTCCCGCCGTGGAGATACCATGCAGGGTTGGCTTGTGGTTGGGGACAACGCCATGGCAGTGTGTTTGGTTTGGGTTAAGGGCAGGTCACTGCACCTCTCGACTCTGGCAAAAACTAGCCTAGCACTGCTCCTTCTTTGTTTCAGTGTGAACTTGAGTCACAGACACCAGAGCATTTCAGAGTTAAAAAGTCATCTCCCGGGAGGTAGGTGTCAAAATTTGAAGCATGCATACATAAAAAGGGACTTCTAAAAGTTCATGGGAAAATTCTATTACCTTTTAATTAAATGTTTCCCTTGAATTTCTGGAAGCTTCTTCATATATCAGGATAGTAGATTGTTTGAGGTATATTTCATATGTAGTAAGATTCTTCCTGAGTTTTGACAAATGCTTGAAGAAGAGCAGGTAGTTCTTATTCACTTGGCTGGGCCTTGGGGTTCTGACTGAGTCGAGGGCAGACTGAGGGACAGGGTTGAAAAATTCTCCTCAGGTGATTCGACTAAACCCAGGTCAAGAGCCCCCAGGGTCGCTGATGCTCTGCCACTGTGGTGTTTGCTTCTTTTTCCTTCCCCTGTCACCAACCCGGCCCATCACTTCTTAGTTAACTGACAGCATGGACGATGAGACCAAAACATTCCCACTCAGCACCACCCTTGGAATCAAAACCTACAGACTCAGCCCCTTGGCTGGAGCCAACTATAATTTCTGGTTATTAAGCAGAAATATTAAGTGACAGTTTGCAATGACTATGAGATACCTACTCAAGGAAATAAAAGATGCCTTTGAATAAAAGCAAATGAAGGGGCTGTGACTTTAACAGGGGCAGGCTTTGGTGGTTGGCAGCAGGGGGCGGGGGTGTGGCTCGGGTATTACTGAAGCGAAAGACGCCCTGGTGGCATAGTGAGTTACGAGTTGGGCGGCTAACTGATGGTTCCTCAGTTCAAATCCCCCAGCAGCTCTTCAGAGAACGATGAAGCTTTCTGCTTACATAAGAGTCTCAGCTTGGGAAACGCACAGGGGCGGTTCTACTCCGCCCCCAAGGGTTGCTCTGAGTCAGGAAGCAGCTAGATGAGAGAAGAAATCGAGGGCCCACAACACATGGTTCTTATTCCATAGCAACACCAGGCCCGGAGTTGCTTTCGATGGAAGAACTCCGGGGTCTGTGAATGATGGAGAGTGATATATCAAGTCAAAATCTTCAGACTGCAGAGAAACAGGGACATCCACTGCTCTTCCAGGGGAAGGGCTGGGCTGGGTTTGTGGTGTCATCCTTCGGTTACCGGAGAAGGCTACAGAATAGCAAAAGGAGAACTAACTGGTCTACTTGCCCCCGTGACAGCAAATATTAGAAGATGGAAAGATCCGGTGTCTGACGGAGTATGGGAGAATCTCTTCCCTCGGCAAAGTTTCGCTGCCAACACATCCGCGTTTGGATTTAGGCAAACTCCATGACAAGAAACCCCAGGAGCCCGTCAATGTTCCAGGACTGGGACTTCACAGTCTAATAATTCAAGTAACTGGGTCAATGGCCAGGGACTTGACATTTAGTGGAAATGGAATCGAACCTTAGCTGATGCTTCCCTGTGACTAATGCTCAAAGTAGGATGATACTATTGGGAAAGTCTTTGGCTAGTTGAAGTCCCTGGGAGGTGCAATGGTTCGTGTTCTCAGCTGCCGACCGAAAGGCTGGAGGCCCGAGATTCACCAGGAGTGTATCAGAAGACAAGCCCAGAGATGCGGGACTGAAAACACAGTCACATCCGTTAATGGCAAAGCCGCATTCCTCAGAGAAGGGGGAGAATAGATGCAAAACCTGAAAAATATTATAATCAATGGCAATGAATCGCACACACAGGAATGGTTGAACTGGTGTGTGGTCTTTTGAATCTGTTTCAGCAGCAGTAAAAATGAAGCGTTTGGAAAAAATCCTATGGAGCACATAAATCCTCTGACACACACAGGGTGGCCACACGTTGGAGTGGGCTCAATGGCAAATGGTCTTTGCTTAATTGGTGAGTCAAAAGCAACGCTTCCCAAACTAACCATGACTCATGGAAAGGAGAGTATATATTTGAGGCAAAACTGTATCTTAAAATGTATTCAGCCTACTTGGGCTGCTGACGTCCTGAGGACTAGGACGGGTCTCTCAGAAAGAAAGAATTAAAGCCATTAGCCTGGTTTTGAGAAACGTCACTGGAAATTGTGTGTGGAAGTGTGCTGTACACTGTCATTGAAAAGATAGTGCATGCTGAGCTCACCAGCTGCCAGGACTGGTGGGAAACTGCTGAGCTAATGGCTATGGCCAAACCAAGAGTCCCCTGTAATCAGCGTGAGCTGGGGAAAAAGTGGCACAGCGAGGGCAGAAATATGTAGCCGCAGAGGGGCGTGGGAGGGTGGCTAGGAAGGCTGATTAAGTTTCTCACCAGTGATTTAAATAAAGGAACTTCACTGGGTGTGACCTTGGACTTGCTCTGCTCAGGGGCTGCACAGTCTGGTGCAATAGCTACCAGCCAGCCACACTGAAACATTTGACATGGGACTAGCCAGCCTGAGATGTGGTCTAATTAAGTATAAAATGCACATTGGATTTTGAAGTACAATAGAATGGCAAACGACTTCAACATTTTTCAACACTGATTGTATGCGCTGAAACAATATTTTGGATATACATTGGGTTGAATAAGACATACCGAAATAAAAAAATACACCCACTACCATCAAGTTACTTCCAACTCATAACAACCGTTTTATGGGGGCTCCGAGGCTGTAAATCTTTAAAGGACCAGATATACCCATCTTTCTCCCGTGAAGTGGCTGGTAGGTTTGAACAGCCAACCTTGTAGCTAGCAGCCTGATGCTCACCCAATAGTCCCACCAACTCCAACTCACTGCCACCGATTCATAGTGACCTTATAGGACAGAGCATAACTGCCCCTATGGGTTTTCCAGCCTGAAAATCTTTATGGGAACAGAAAACCTCATCATTCTCACATGGAGTGGCTGATAGGTTTGAACTGCCAAGCTAGAGGTCAGCAGTCCAACACTCATCTCATGGCATCATTGGAGCTCCCTTTAAAATAATACATAGATTACTAAAATACATTTCACCCATATATTTTCATTTTATTCTTATATTTTTAATGTGGCTACTAACCACTGCCATCCAGTTAATCCTGACTCACGGCAACCCTATATAAGGTTTTAGAGGCTATAACTCTTTACAAGAGAGGAGAGTCTCATATTTCTATCTTGGAGTGGCTGCTGGGTTTGAACAGCCAATTTTGTGTTTAGCAATCCAAGGCTTACCCAACAATGCCTCCAGGGCTACTAGAAAATGTTGTCACACATGTGACATGCATTCTATTTCTGGTGGGCAGCACAGATCAGAACTGTGTTTCTTGCCTAAATGTAACTGGTGGTGGAAAGATCCACTGTAGACAATGAGGTCGATGGCCCATGGTACAGTATTCCGGTTGCTACCTATTCAGCAGGAAACTATTGTTTCCTGGAGCAGGAGGGGTCCAAGCTCTGGATCATCTGACCTAAGCAACACTCAAGCTCTCTGTGCCTCCGGTCATTGATCTGTAAAACGAGAGGGTAGGACTCAATTCTTACACGAAGAACTAAGTTTACCTACACCATTACCCCTCTTCCCAAGCCACAACCCAAAGAGAATACTTTCCCCAAAACAGTTAGGGGGGAGGGGGAGGCGGTCCTATAGGTGGCTTTCAAGGAGAAGTGTATTTGCTTTCTTCCAAACCTACAGCTGGAAGAGCCTGGATGGTGACGCTCACTTACTGACTCAGAGATGAGTCTATGATACACCAGTTAATAACATGTCTGTGAGACACCACCCCCCACTCAAAAACCAAAACATCCCCCAACCGAAGCCATACTATATCTCAAGCATATTAATTTCTGTTCAATAAAGGGTGTTAAAAATAAATAAAGAGATGACTGCCACTTCTAAACAAAGCCTTGGCGGGCTGCCTTTGCCGGCAGTCGTGCGGGTGCCCACAGTGGCTTGCTGCCGTGCTTTACAACAGTTATGCTCGTCTTTTCAGCATCAGAAAGTTGAGGGAGTCGCTCTCATTGGGATCACAATAGAAGGCCCTGGGCTGAGTGGGAGGGAAAAGGAAATGTAGGACAAAACGCAAACTTGCAACAACAACAAAAGACCAGGCCTGTTGGTCTGATAGGAACTGGTGGAACTCCAGTCTGCAACTGATACCATCCCGGGATGACTTTTCAGTCCAACAGTAGACAGGCCTGTAACATGAATGTTAACGCCACCAGGTGGAACAGAACCACCGCAGACCCAATGGGCAGCATCTACCCCGAATCAAAGTACAAACAGCCAGAGGGGGCCGGAAAGAAGATGGACGTTACCGGGGAAGCCAGAGTGGAAGGGGGAGCGGCACTGCTCCACACAGGAGACTGAGGCCTGTGCTAAGGCACAAAATGTGTACGAACGGAATGGAAAACACACGTGCTCTGTGAACCAGCACCCACATCACCACGCACAGTTCCAAAAAAATTACTAGGTTGTGAAATTAATGATTCCCTGCTCCCCCACCGGCCCAAAGTTGAGATAGCTAGTAACCAGATCCAGATTTCTGGCAGGGCTGAGCCCACGTTAGTCTGAGGCTCAGGCTCAACGCTGACCCTTTTAGGCCTGGGTGACTTAAGGATTCCAACAGTCCTTCCTGGCTGCTTTCCCTTGTGAACAGAGGTACCCTGTCAGGTGGGCATTTCCATGAAGTGAGTACTGTAGGGTGGGTGGCAGCCAGGGGATGGGACTGGCGAGGAGAGAGAATGCATAAACGAAGCCCAGGTATCTCTCTGGGTCTTAGTTCCAACACAGGGGCTGGGCACTCAGGGGCGGATGACCTCACTTCACTGTCTGAGATGCTGTGTGGGAAGAAAGTGAAGGAGTTAAGGCGCCCCTGTGATGCCTGGTTCACAGTAAATGCTCTGCTAGCTAGTCCTGTCTATCCCAAAGGCAAGGGAGAAAAATCTACCATCACACAATTTATAGTCCCAGCAAAATCCAACTGATTATCTGGGCAGTGACTTAAAAAACCCCAAACAAACAGTATAAACCATGGAAGGCCCAGATCACAGCCTCCCGGGGTTCAGAAAGAGACGCAAGGACAGCTTATCAGATGATACCCCAATGTCATAACCAATCCAGGCAAGGGTTGGTTACCTTGGACGCTCAAACCACTGGCTGAAGGGACTCAGTAACCAGACGCTGACGGCTTACTAACATTACCAAGAAGAAACTGGCCAATGGTGAGGTCTGAGTGACAACCTTCCCTAAGAGACCCAACTGCTGATAATGGGGCCATGCAACATCACCTGTGTTCTGATGAGAGGGAGCATCAAGCACACCCCATCACACGTCCAGTCTCTAGAGCGAGCTGCCAAGTCTGAGACGCAGAGGAGCAAGTGAATACTGACGAAGCACACGAACCCAGCAAGCAGTGCATTCTCCAAGAAAACCAGCTAGGACACTCTGGAAAATCTCCAGTATGTATGTGAGATTTATATAGAAGAATAGGTATAGACATGTGTATCTGGAGCCCTGGTGGCGTAGGCTATGCATTGGGCGGCTAACCGCACAGTCGGTTCCAAAGCACAGGAGAAAGATGAGGATTTCTAGGGCAGTAGAGTTAGAAACCCACTAGAGCAATTCTACCCTATTCTTATAGGGTCACTGGGAGTCAGAATGACGCGATGGCAGTGAGTTTGGTTTTTTATATATATAATGTTCTAAATCAGCGATTCTCAACCTATGGGTCATGACCCCTGTGAAGGGCTTGAACGACCCGTTCACAGGGGTCACCTGATTCATAGCAGTAGCAAAATTACAGTGATGAAGTAGCAACGAAAATAATTTTATGCTTGGGAGGGGGGGTTCATCACCACATGAGGAACTGTATTAAAGGGTCACAGACTTAGGAAGGTTATTCTAAATGGTTTTTCAAAATATTAGCAACCAAATGCATCAAGTAAAGCTTGCTTAGACCTGGGATTGAAAAGTGTAGAGATGGGACTTTAAAACAAGTTAAGGACAACTGGGAAAATCTGGAAAATGACTGACTATGAGAGTATCACGGTATGGTTGTTAAACTCATTAGATGTGATGCTAATATTGTGGTCATTTAGAAGAGAGCCCTTTCTCAGGAGATAGATGGTGATGTATTTAGAGGTAAGCGATCAAGATGCCTGGAACTAACTTCCACATGGTTCAGCAGGAAAAGTATGTCCTGCACACACACATTGTGGGAAGGGTGGAATAAAGCAAAATGTGGCAAACTTAGAACAACTGGTGAGTGTGGAGAGCATTCATCCATTTATAAACCGTTCTGCCAACCCACAGGCTTGACATTTCTCAAAACGAAAAGGGGGGGGGCAAGAAGCTGGAAAAGGAAAGGATCCTGTTTTTATAACCCCCGAACATTTATGTTTACGTTGGCTTCACTGTGTGTCCTTTCATTCCACACATCTTTATTTTTACCACTTGAGTAAGTTTCATGAATGGCCTCTGCTGGCTGACATTTGGTGAGGCTAAACATTAAACACGGCTCAACAGCAGGTTATACAGGTTCACCAGGTGGGAATAAAGCCTAAGCTATCGTATCAAAAACACCTGAAATGGACATCTGGTTCCCTGTCTAGAAGCTATTTCACTTCAATAAGGCTGGGTCACAGGCTGTGATCCTACCAGGTGCTGGGCGGTTCCGAAGCAGCCCTGCCTCCTCTCCTCCCTGCAAGGGGCTTAGATACGAGTGGCAGGCACAGGGCCCCTGAGGTCTTCCAGGAGCTGTTTCTACCTTGCAGCCATGTGGTGCCTGAGTTCGGGTGTGCAGTATCGCAACCACATAACCTGCAGGAGCACTATTTTCAATGTCATTTGTATGCAGTGAGAGCTCCCAGTGAAGTGAGCGTTAGTTCCGGGATGCCTTTGGTGAAGCACGCGGAGTCCTGGGCTGTGCAAACCATTCATGCGCTTGGCTGCTAACCAGATGACTGGAAGTGCGAATCCACCCCAGGGGCCTAGAAGAAAGGGCTGGTGGAGAACCAACCACTGAGCACGAACCCTGGAGCGCACAGCTCTAGTCTAACCCACATGGGCATAGGAAGGAGCTGGCTATGACTCAATGGGACTGGGCTTTGGGCAAAGATTTGGGTTCTAGTAGCATGAGGGTGAGTCTTGGCTCTACTATGGATGAAGTCAAGGCACCTGGGGGGCCGGGGCGGGGGGGGGGGGTACCAGGAGCACTGAGCCCTTTCCCATCCCTGTCCCACTCTTTCCCTCACCATATGCTAACGTGCCTTCCAGCCTTTGAGAGGAGGATAACACACACTCTTCACACATCTCCAAATGCGTCCTGGTGGGAGGTGGGCAGGGAGTAGCTATCTCACTGCTTTAGACCAATCACCTAAAGTCAAGAGTTTATCGGCTTCTCCCAGGAGCCCCGGGGCCTAGTGGGTACAAGTTGGACTCCAGTCTGCAAGGTTAGCAGTTTTGAAACCACAAGCTGCAAAATGACAGCTGGTAGGCAAAAGGCAGGGCTGTCTTATGATTCCTGTAAGTAATGAGTTTGTTTGAGAAACTCACCTGGGAAGTTTTACCCTGTCCTATAGGATCGCTATGAGTCAGCATTGACTCCATGGTAATGTTTGTTTGTTTGTTTGTTTAATATCTGCACCACCTGAGGAGTGGTTTTTAAGGACAAATGCTAAGTTATAACTTTAAATTAGCTATAAACAATATCTCCGTATGTATTTGAACAGTCCGCCTGCCATGATGAGGTAGGGCTGTAGGCTGGTTCCAAGCCCTCCTTACCAGTTCAGGGCTCCATTTCACAGCTTTGTCTCTCCAGCTGGGATGCGCAGTGGCCAACAGTGTAAGTGCGGGTGCTTGGGTGATGCAAATGCTTACTGTGCTTAGTGGTAAACCAAAAGTGGGTGTGTCAAGTGCACCCAAAGGCACCATGGAAGAACTATCGACTAAAAAAAAATTGTCCATGAAAACCCTATGGAACATGGTTCTACTGATACACACAGGTCACCCTGAGTTAGAATTGATGAGATGATTTTTTTTTAAACTAGAGTAACAAAGCTAACTTTCCGAGAGAAATCTGAAAGTATGAGATAAAGTTCTATATTGTTGTCATCTAAACATGAAAACTTTAAAAACTCAAATTGAGAATAACATGAATGAAAGTACTGTGAACACACTGAATATTCTTATTATTGATTTTTTAAAAAACTGATTATGTGTTTTAAAATTTCTCCCATCATTTGGCAATCCATTGTACTTTCAATATTCTTTGTCAACACCATAGTTCAATGCATCAATTTCTCTTCAGTCTTCCTTCTTCAATAACCAACTGTCGCAAGAGTATGAAGCAAATGAAAATACTAGGGCTAGGGTCAGGTGTGTCTTAGACCGAAAGTAATATCCTTGCCTATGTATGCTTATACATGCTTACACATGCAAACTTTAAAATCCAAAAGGGTATCTTTTTCCAGGTCATTAAATATTTTTCAAAAAGGAGAATATTTTTCTTCAATACCCAAGAAACAAAATATTTGTTGTTTTAATAAATTTTCATAAAAGTCATTTCTGCACATACAAGTACAGAACATATTATAAATTGATCATTAAATGTGCTCTCCATGGTATATATTTTGGAAACGTAAATGGGACTTTATCCTCTGAAGGAGCACAGTGGTCAAGTGTTGGACTGTGAACAAAATGTCAGTGGTTTGAGCTCACCGGGCCTGGTCTGGAGGAGAAAGACGAGGCTCTGCTCCCATCAAGATGTACAGCCTCGGACACAGTTTTCCTCTGTCGTGTAGGTCACTATGAGTAAAGAATGGACTTGATGGCAGGGAGCTTTTGTGTGTTTTTGGTTTGATGGTAGTCAGGCACCATCTAGCGCTTCTGGTCTCATGATAAGGGAGGTAGCAAAATAGTTCATAGAGACACTTAGACCTGGAGTCTACTTCGTTTTCTATTCCTACGTCTTTTTTCCCCTGCTGCTGCCAGTAGAGAGAGATAAATTGTTGTGTCTTGGATGGCCGCTCTGCCAACGCTGTAATTTTACAGTCTCACTCAGCTCTGCTTACATTCAGTGTTGGTATATTCCTCCAAAATCTATTCATCTTTAAGGCAGCAGTCTGATAATATACAGTCCCTAAATTTCTGGGCTTGGCCATCTGAAATGAGATCTTTTATCATCTGGCCTCTGGTTTCCCAGTATGCATTTTCTTAGCATTCTTTCCAGAGGAAAGATTATTAGAAAAATAAAAATGAATGGTAGTAGAATCAAAAGAACATTATACTGGAGCTTTTGGCAAGGAATATGTATGTCCACAAACATACACCACGCCCTTTCTGGGAAGATATTCACTTGGCCTACAAGCTGGGTTAGTGCATCTCAAAATCTCTCTCTCTCTCTCTCTCTCTCACACACACACACACACACACACACACACACACACACACACACACACACACACACACAAAACATGGTTACTCTCCCAAAGTGAACCCTATAATTAAACAAAGACTTTTTGAGTGGGCTGTCCTATATCACAACTTGACATATGCTGTTTTAATTACCCTGCTTCAGCAAATGTAGCCATATTGGCTTCAAAATCTCTCAACAACTCACATCTAAGCCAGACTGTGGTGTTACTAGCAAACTGATGCAAATAAATGGCCCTGTGCTCTGAAATACTCCCCGTCTCAATCATTGGTAACGAGATCACTCTCCTCCCCGACGCACATTTTCAGCACACAAGAATCACTATCCTTGATTCCGAAGGAAGGACCAGCCCAGACTGAAATTGTGTTTCATCTCAGAGGTCATCTGAAGGCAAGCACATCTAGAGAAGCTGAGGGTGAAATTTACAATAGGGGCCACCTCTTTTGTGCGACTACTGAGATCATGTGGTGTGAGCCTCGCTTTTAGCTTTCCCTAGCATAAACCTTCAGACGCCCGTCTCTCTGTCTGTCTGCCTGAATTCATTCAGGTCCTTTTTCCTTGGCCTCAGAGATCATACAAGAAATGGTCTCTTAGGGGCCTCTAAACCCTAGGATCCTCTCAACACATCTATGTTGTTTTTTTTAAAAAATAATTTAAATGCATCTATAAAAGAGCTACAAAAGTTCATGGGGGGGGAGAGAGAAAATTTAATGGGAAAAAAAGTTAATGGAATTTTCCCCTGTACTTTTAAGAACCCTCTGCTATAATTACTATAATTAAATATTAAAAGTTACAATTTTAAATCTACAAAATGAGTACCGTATACACTCGAGTATAAGCTGACCCAAATATCAGCCGAGGCACCTAATTTTGCCACAAAAGGTGCATTAAAAATGTGCTGGAAAAATTCGGCTTGTACACGAGTATATATGGGACTTTAAACCTTAGCTTAACTTTTGTTGTTTACTTGTCACCTTTCTATAAGCGTTTCTTAGCTTCAGCACTACGGACGTTTTGAACTAGATCTTTCTTTGGTGGGAATGTGGGCCTCTGCAGTGAAGGATGTTCATCACCTTCCTGGGTCTCTACCCACGAGTCCTGCTGGCATAGGGATTATAAATCCTGGGGCTGCTAATAGCTAATCTCAAGGTCAGCAGTTCGAAAGCACCAGCTGCTCTGAGGAGAAACAGGGCCTTCTAGTCTCCAAAATCTTGGCAACCCACAGGGACAGTTCTAGCTTCTCTTATAGGGTCACTTCGCATTGGAGTTGGCATTGACTCAACGGCAGTGAGTGTGGTTTGGTTGGGGTTTGGACCTCTACCCACTGGATGCCAGTAATACATACACTCCAATTATAACCACCAGGGGACAAAATGGACTCGGGCTTGAGACTCACTGTTCTCCATATGCTTAGATATCTTCTCTGGCATGACCAGAAAAAGCAACCAACCAGGCCTAAATGTTTAAGGAACATACAGGTTTTAAGAAATTCAAACTCGATGTGTCTCATAATGAATAAAGATCACCCAAGGATTTATACTAAGCATTTCTGCTGTCTAAAAGTAAGGCTTAGATTCACTTCAATGAAGACCTTTAAGAAGAGGACGTTGCTGCCACCCCATCTCATGGACAACTACTACCCTCCCTACTTTGGGGAGCTCTGTTCTTAGAAGAGGGTTCTTAAGAAAGCCATCAAGCTCCATTATTACCAAGCACTTAGCACTGATTGCAAAAGAAGCAGACTAGGCTTCTGTGTCTCTGACCATCATCAATGGGCTCACTGTACTTCTTTCCCTCCACCCTTCCCCAAGGACAGTTCCTTGGTGGGGAGGGATATGAAAATAACATCAGAGGACAAACAGTCAAAGGATGAACAATGGCAGATTAGACCAGAGAAGAGAAAACCATGGCAGAAGGAAGGCTGTGTGAACTATTTGGTGGGTTGGTGGGTGAGAAAGTGAGTGGGCTGTTCTCTGTCAATTAGAAGGTGACTAAGAGCAATGGGTCATTCAGTAAACACTTATCATAGGTTTTCTACGTGTCCTGCATGCTCCAGGCATTGAGGCGACAGGGAGGAGACCAAGTCCCTGTTCGACAGGGTATACACTCTCTCTGACTGCCTTGGAGTCAATTCCAGCCCGTGTGACCCTATGGGACACAGAACTGGCCCTGTGGGTGTCCCAGACTGTAGCTTTTTATGGGAATAGAAAACCCTGTCTTTCCCCTGCAGAGTGGCTGGTCGTTTCAAACTGCTGACCTTGTGATCAGCAGCCCAACTGGTTACCACTACACCACCGGGGCTCCCCCAGAGTACACAGTGCAGCTCAGTAGGACTTGATGGCTTTTGTTTCCTTTTCTTCCCCTCCCTCCATTTTCCCTCTCTTGTTCCTTTATTCTTTTTCCAGTTGATTATCTAGTTATTCTTTTTTTTTTCACGTTCAAGATTAAGATTTAAATAACATAACAAGAAATGTACTTTCTCATACAGAGTTCTGAGTATGGACAAAAGGTATTTCACAAAATACCAGAAGAGTCAGGGCAGAGAATTTGAATTCCTTTCTTTCACAGCTTCTGCAGAAGATTTTGCTAGTAGGAGATTGGGCCAACCCCCAGGGCCATACCATATTCATCGTTCTGATCCTATGAAGCTACAGTTAGTCCGTTACAGAGACCTTAACTATCAGCCCGTGTTTACTGATAGATTTGGGTCCCCTATCTACACTTAGAGGCCAAAACAAAACCCAACAATGTGTCCTCATTTGGTGGCAGAAGGGGCGGGAAGGGAAGTTCAATTAGCCAAGCTTGTGCAAGAATGGCTCTCCAGGTGGGAGAATGAGGCAAGGGTCTTCCGGGCTTCCACAGCTATGCACACAGTGACCGCTGCAGGATGGCGCTGCTCTTCAGCCGATGTCCCTGTGACAGCACCCAGAGACGCACACCAACACGGTGGCTGGCCCTCAAGGACAAATGCCCAGGCTCCCCTCAGGGCTGCTTTGATAATAAGAATACCGCACTATCCAGCACTTACTAGGTCCCAGCATTTTCTAGTTCCTCTCATTCCACTCTGAAGTCGGTGGAACATTCTGAGACTTATTTTACATCTGAGGAAACTGAAGTTCAGAGACGTTAAAGAACAGCTAGTAATGTAGAACTTGAATCTTTATCCCAGGTTTACTGACCCATGGGCGGTCTTCTCTACCACTGTTAGCAAAACCCTGTGACACCCATCTGTGGGCTGGCTCTGGTCATGTCGGAGCCGGCACTCCCTAAACGTCTGTTCCCCAAGGAGCTAACTGCTGACTTCTCTCTTGTTTCAACGTACAGACCCTATGGATTTCTATTTGTGATACTTTTATTCTATCTTTATGACTCTTAAGAAATGGATGGCTTATGAATGTTAAGCCAGACTGCCAAGAGTATTCTTGCCCTTCATCCAGATGCATTTTTCTTAAATCTTAGAAAAGCTCATATTCTTTAATAACCAACAATAACCGGGGGGGGGGGGAAATGCCACCAGGTTAGAAAACACCAATGCAAGAGCACATTTAATGACAAAATTCTCTTTCCATCTGGTGCAGACTTCAAAGGTACATAGTGCAGGGTGGTAGCCGCCTTTGTGAGCAGCCTTTTACAATGAAACAATGTTAGAAATAAACGTAACAACACTTACCAGAATTTCCCCCAACTGTCACAAACTTTATATACACCACATGTCTTCTACAACAGCTACAGGACTGGTCCTGGAAAACACAATACCACAACAAAAGAAAAATGTATCATTAAGCAGAAGTAATGTATTTTTAAAATTATTTATTTTAAAACATTTTATTAGGGACTCACACAACTCTTATCACAATCCATACATACATCAATTGTATAAATCACATCTGTACATTCTTTGCCCTCATCATTTTCAAAGCATTTGCTTTTCACTTAAACCCTTTGCATCAAGTCCTCTTTTTTCCCCTCCCTCCCCACTACCCCTTCCTTCATGAGCCCTTGATAATTTATAAATTATTATTTTGTCATATCTTGCCCTTTCCGACATCTCCCTTCACCCCCTTTTCTGTTGCCCTTCCCCCAGGGAGGAGGTCACATGTAGATCCTCGTAATCAGTTCCCTCTTTCCAACCCACTCACCCTCTACCCTCCCAGTATCGTCCTGGTTCTGAAGGTATCATCCACCCTGGATTCCCTGTGCCTTCAGCTCCTATCTGCACCAGTGTACATCCTCTGCTCTATCCAGACTTGCAAGGTAGAATTCAGATCATGATAGTTGGGGGGAGGAAGCATTTAGGAACTGGAGGAAAGCTATATTCTTCATTGGTGCTACATCACACTGACTGACTGACTCATCTCCTCCCCTAGACCCCTCTGCGAGGGGATCTCCAGAGGCCGACAAATGGGCTCTGGGTCTCCACTCTGCACTTCCCCCTTCATTCACTATGGTAAGATTTTTTTTTCAAACAGAAGTAATTTAACGGATGTGGCGCTTCTCTTTTGGAAAGGGGAATCTCTCCCCTGTTTTAAAGCACCCCATCAGTACACCGTACTCCCACTCCCACAATTCCTTTGTTCTTCACAGGAAGATGGAACCAACTTTATCCATTGTCTCGGTGCTCACTTGCCAATAAAGTCAAAATCCAAACAATGAAATACACTAGAACTGTGCTTACAAATAACTTATCTGAATTTTCAGTCATTACAAATCAGTGGCTACAAGAGAACAATGTAGAAGTATCTATAATTGCACTCATAACATTCACTTTCCAAACCAATTCCTCTTTTCAACTTCTTTTAATACCTGCTCCCTCTCCCCTCTGGGGACAGAGAGCAATTTCCCTAGCCTTTCTTTTCTAAGTTTCATTTCATTATCTGCACAATAGGGATTACAGTATCAAACTGTTTTTTTTTAAACTTCCTATTGTGATTTGAGTGAAAATTTACAAGGCAATTGGCTTTCCATTCAACAATACAGATGAGGTTTGTTTCACAGCATTGGTGGCAGACCCTGCAATGTGACAGCAGTGCCCTTCCATGTCCTTCCTGTGTTTATCATTTCTGCTCTTCCTTCTTTCTAGCCATTTCTGCCTTCTGAACTTTTATCTCTGGGCAAAGGCTGCCCTTTTGATGCCACGTTCTAAGAAGCACCTCCCTCCCTGGTGCTAATGGTCACCCAGTAGGTCTGTTTACTTTAGGGCTGAAAGTTGAGTCAGGGGGTGAGTTCAGTTCCAGGCATGAAGCCCGGTCTTGGAAGTTCCACCAGTCTCTAGCAGATCAAAAAGCATGGCCTTTTTTTTTATGATTTAAAGTTTTATTCTACATTTTTCTCCCACACTATCCAGGACCTTCTGCTGTGATCTCTTTCTGAGCTGGGTACTATCTAGTTCCTCTGGTCTCAGGGATGGGGAAGCTAAGGTTTTCAGGGTTTCGTTGATTTTCTTCACTGTTCTTCATTCTGAATGGGGAGAGACCAATAGTTGCACCTAAATGGCTGTTCATAAACTTTTAAGGCCCCTCTTGCCACTCACCAAAGTAGAATGCAAAACATGGTCTCTGTAACTGTATTATGTCAATTGACCTGATGTCATCTGAGATGAGTCCTAAACCCACTGATCCATTTCTTCAGGGCTAAGGCTGAAGCATATGACATACCTCTGCTCCTGTTTGCCATATTATATACCTCGATATATTTATAGCTCATACAAATACATATGTAGAAAATATTATCCGCCACACTTTTTAATTTTGTTTTATTAAACCTTTATTGGGGGCTCTTACATCTCTTATCACAATCCATACATTCCTCCAATTTGTCAAGTACATTTGTACATATGCCACCATCATCATTTTCAAAGCATTCTCTTCCCACTTAAGCCTCTGATATCACCTCCCCATTTCTTCCCCCTCCCTCCCTGCCCACCCTCCTTCATGAACACTTGATGGGTTATAGAGTACATTTTCCATATCTCACATTGTCCTCTGTTGCCCCTCACCAACTTTTCCATTATTCGTCTCCCTGGGAGGGGGTTTTAGGTTTATCCTTGTGATCAATTCCTCTTCTCCCGCCACATTTCCCTAATCCTCCTGGTTATCTCTACTCTCCTTGTTGGCCCTGGGGGCTTTATTTATCCGGATTCCTGTGTTTTGGGTTCATATCTTAGCAGTATGCATGCGCTAGTCTAATCCAATTTATGAGGTAGAACTGAGGTCATGATAGTGGGGTGAAGGAAGCACCAAAGAACTAGAAGACAGTTGTGTGTTTCATCGGGGTTATACTGCACACTGACTGGTTCATCTCTTCCCTATGACCCCTCTGTGAGGGGATGTCCAATTGTCTACAGATGGGCATTGGGTATCCACTCTATGCCTCCCCTCCCCGTTCACATTGAGCATAGTTTTATTCTGGGTCTTAGATGCCTGATACCTGATCCCATCGAAACCTCATGATCACACAGGCTGGTGTGTTTCTTCCATGTGAGCTTTGTTGCTTCTGAGTTAGATGGCTGCTTGCTTATCTTCAAGTCTTAAAACCCCAGACGCTATATCTTTTGATAGCTGGGTACCACCAGCTTTTTACACATTTGCTAAGCACCCATTTTGTCGGGAAAGTGAGCATCACAGAATCCATCTACACATCTGCTACACTCATATGTTTTGAGTGTAGTCCTGCTGGTCACCTGCTCATACCTGTCCATCTTGCCTGTCTGCCTCTGTCTCCATGTGTGGATTATTGTTTGTTATTATTGCTAAGGTAGGATGGTGTATGGAACAGCCTTTCCCTTTGTTGTCTGTAATTCTTGTGCACTTCTCTGTGTTTTGCTTTTCTTTAGTGATTTTTGCCTGCCTCATGTGTTTGTTATGAGGATTAAATGATATGATACCAACAAAGACTTAAAACGGCATCTGGCACCTAAGTAAGCACTCGATCGATGTGGGCTGTAATTACCATGCTCCTTGTCACTCACCCAGACTGTAAACCTTTACATCACCTGGCTCACTTGCATGGCCCAAGCCTGCTGCTCGAGTTCCGCACCCACCCTGGAGTTCATTGCCTCCACAACACTGGCATTGTTCCATGTGCATCTGGTCTGTGTCATTTCCTGTAGAAGGGAGTCTCCTAGGTCCTTCCCTGCACTCCAGCCCCCAAGGTACTGTCAAGCCTATCTCAGACACCCTTCTTCTCGGTGGAGACTCTCATAGCTTCTCACCATCTATACATGCATCTGTGAATTTCCATTAGCCTGAGTCTCCCTGCCTCCACCGTCACTCCCACACCCTGCCAGCCTCTCCCCGCAGCATGTGATCCTTGTTCTGAGCCCCTCTCTCCTCTACCTGCCCACAGGTGGCATAGCCATTTTATAAGGCAAGGCTCTTTACCTCTTTGTGCTACTACAACCTCAGAGTAATGTTTCCAAGTGCTTAAAATGAAAACAAAATGCAAATGTGGTGATTAGTAATAAATGTGCTGCTTGCAGGGTATTCATAAGATCCAAAAAAATTCTAGTAACTAATTTGAAGTAGTGCTGGTTTTCCAGTGCCCTGGATTTCTGGCTATGGGCTTTTGCCCTGAGTTTTTGTAACTCCCACAGAATGCTTGCTTGGAAACATGCAAATAGGGTGTATGGGTTTCTAATAGGGTACTGGTCAGTTTTACCATTCTGCTGGGTATTAAATGAGTCACCTCAGAAGAAGGATTGGGGGAATCTCACCACCCTAAAGAAAGACCAGACACAAGTAGAGTGTGCTATTTGGACCCTGAGATGTGTGTGTGGAGAAGAGGCAGTGGCGGCGGCAGCGGCGGTGGCGGCAACAGCAGCGAGCCTGAAACCAAACAGCAGGCTTCCTGGCCCTCAGAGCAGGAAAACGGAGTGCCTTTTGGCAAAAGGCTCGCTTTCTGAGTGCTATGCATTTGGGACATTGTTAGTAGCACTAAAGGTGCTTTGTAATACTAGCTTGAGAAGGGCAGAGACCAAGGAGAAAGGCCAACGACCAGAGTGATAACATGTTTGCCAGCAGGACTAGAAAAGTTACTGTGGACAAAAGAACTGTATCTTTAACATTTCTGATACTGAATTGTTAACCTGATAAGGTCCCTAACAAACTCCACAGCTGTGGCTACTGGCTGTGAGTTCTGTATGGCCATACCAATGGATTATTGAGTCCAGCAGAGAAGTAGAGTGTTGCAGGTCAGATATGTCAGAATTGGTAAAGGAAATCTGACTTCCACAGAAAAAGGCCACGGGTTGATGCTGAGAGTGAGTCTCCTCATTCCTACTAGTAAAGCTGGAGGAGTCTGACACCACCTCTGTACCATTCTTGTCTCAGGATAATTAAATGATGTGGACATATTATAATGTCTGTTGGTGGCAATAAACATGGGGCTTCTGATAGATTGTGGGGGAATGTAGCTAAAAGATCATGGAATAGTTTCCCCAAACTTTAAGAAGCCCTCTCCTAGTCATGGGAGGAAATACTATATTTCAGTTAAGGGTGAGTAAAGATAAAGAGGTAGTATTTTTTCCACCCGAGGTCAAAACTCATTGCCATCAAATTCAATGTTACCCCATTGAAACATTATAAAGCAAAACTCTCCTTGCAAGGCTATAATCTTTAAAGAAGCAGACTGCCACAATGGGGTAGCTTGGTGGATTCAAACTGCTGACTTTTCTGTTAGCAGCCAAGAGCTCAACCACTGTGCTCCCCGACTCCCCACCCAGAGCTTCTTATCTGAGACTATAGACTCTTCTCAATATAATCCATGGACCCCAGGTCAGGAGCCCTAGATTTAAAAACTAATTTAACTCTCTTCTCCTTCTTGAGGCTTTCCTACATTGTTCTTTTTCTTTAAGTTGTATTTTATTCAAGAGAGACGTTTTAAATAAATGTACACATCACACCCTACATTGTAAGTGTCTTAAGGGAAGCCATTTTCCCTCATTTTCTCATTTCTCCCACAACTAACAATGCTTTCCCCCAGTAGCAGCCTGAGTCGGCCCATGTGACGCCGTCAGTGCATGACAGTGTACCCTTGCTTGTTCCACACGAGCCCAACGCATATGATCCTCTAACCTCTCTGTGGCAGCCGCATTGGAGGTTCTAAATATGTAAATAGAGCACCTAAACTGTCTATATTTAGGTGATAAATTTCTAAATAAAGGCAAAAAAGGTTCTTCTTTCACTTCTCTGGGTACAGACCAGCTGTTGAATCACAGTGTTCAGAGGCACAACTCCTGACTTCTTGGTGCTTAAAGTCTAGCAATTTCCCCCAGAGACCAGAGTAGCTGAGAATCTCCCAACTTTTCAGAGGCTTTCCACAGACGAGAATAGCCAGTGGTAGTATACTGAGAACAGGGTGTCCTGGTGGCCATGCTGGAGGGTTGCTTCGGTCTCCACCAAACTTCGGCTCCTCACAGGAACCAGCCCATGATTTGAGCAGCACATAAGTAGAGGACACAAGGGAATTCTGTCTGCGCTTCACGCGGCCTCTGGATGATGTTGTCTTTGCAGGTGAGGTGAGCGATGGCAAGCCTGCCGCAGTGACCATGCTGTAGAGGTCTGCCTACCTGACGCCTGGCTGCACACCGCACTCTCTAAGCTCCTCTGGAATGCAAGGGTCTTTTGGTTCAATCAGCCTTTTTCCTACATTGCTGTGGCTCAAGACTCCTGTGTGTCTTTTGCCAAGCCGAAGAAGAACATCAATAATAAAATCGCAGAACACTTTTTCTTTTAAAAATGAAGCGAGCATACTGATTTTCGCCAATGAAAACCACCCATAAGAGCACTGTGATCATTTGCTTTAGCAGAAAGTCATCGTTGGCAGCAGTTTTTCAAGCCTGACATCATGTCAAGTGAGTCGGGATCTACTGTCTCTCGCCTTGCAGTAACGAAGACTGACGAGCTGTCTACTCAAACTACAAAGGCTGGACTTGGCACACTCTTTCCAGGGGGAAGGACACAGTAGTACCAAATACTAAACAGCAGAATGAGGGCAAAGGCGACTGGGTTATTTTCTATCTCAAGAAGTACAGTGTATCTAATGTCATAAGCAATACGTTTCTCGGGAATCCCACCCAATAGCATCGAGCACAGACTTCTTTTTTTTGCTTCAAATACACATGACAGACTATGAGGTGAGGTGACTCCTGGTTTAAAGGTGACAGCCTCAGCACAAAAAAAGAGATCATTCAGCTTCGCAGGACCATCTCCTCTTCCTCCTTGCTAGCAGACCCTCACCACACCTCATCCCTGGGCACGCCCATGTTTTCTTCAGCCACAGTGCCTCATGGGTAAGTAAGCACCCACCCCCACCCCACCCCCACCCCCACTAAAGATATCTGAACCTGGATGGTCTGAGGCAGTGGTTCTCAACCTTGCTAATGCCACGACCCTTTAATACAGTTCCTCCTGTTATGGTGACCCTCAACCATAACATACTACTTCATAACTGCCATTTTGCTACTGTTATGAATCATAATGTAAACATCTGGTATACAAGATGTATTTTCATTGTTAAAAATTGAACATAATTAACACATAGTGATTAATCACAAAAACAGTATGTAATCATATATTGTAAAATATTTATTTCTAATAAATCAATGAAATTTTGTCTTGAAGCATGGTGTAGCTTGGGTAACAGTCTTCACACCAGGTATTTGTCTATGAGTGTATCTGCATGTGGGCGTACCCGCCTGGAGACAGATAGAGGAGCGGTGTCTCGGTTCCTAAGATCATCGGAAATAATGTGTTTTCTGATGGTCTTAGGCGACCCCTGTGAAAGGGTTGTCCAACACCCAAAAGGGTTGCAACCCACAGGTTGAGAACCGCTGGTCTAAGGCATCACTTGGGACACTTCTTAAAAATGTAGGCTCTGGGACCCAGCCCAGGCCCACAGCATCAGAAGCTGCATGGCCCAAGATCACCAATTGGTCAGCATGCACACTCGAGTCTGAGATACAACACTCTAAAATTCAGGCCCCCAAACTCATCTGGCCCCGTCGCTTTAAAAAAACCAACAAACATAAACCCCCTCTCAGTGACCCTTTGTATCATAGCCCATAATCCAAGGTAAAAAAAAAAAGTAGGCATATCTGCTTTTGCAAGTCCCCACCCCCCACCCCCGTCCTGGGTTGTTCCAGCACCCCCTGCCTCCAGGAGGTGGTATCATGCATTTTGGGAACAACTCTTCTAAATGAAATGTTTTTCTCTTGACAGTGGCTTGTTCTAGAATAGGTGAGCCACCTGATTCAGGCCAAAGAACTGTGAAAACTGTTTTGCTGGGAGCTGCCCTTCAAACTTCTGGGAGGAATTCTCTCCTGAATGTTGTTCTGCGAGGCATGATGTCCCAAACTTAGGTATCCATCTGGTTCCTGCCTAAAGATAAAGCTGGACCAGCAGGAGCTCTGAGGCAGACAAACTATTCACAGGGAACCGGAGCGGAGGTTTCTGCCTCAGATCAACTCAGGAGTCTGCCACATCTCTGAGTCCCCATTGAGGTTCTTCTTATTTAGGCCTCCCTAAGCTGGTAGCCATCCTAAGGGACTCAGCCCCCAGAAAAGCATTACAAATGGAATGCAGAGGCTGGGACTTGGTGTCCTCCTCAAGATCCCAGAGAAGTCAGAGCACCGAGAGACCAGGGTGGGCAGGGACTGTTTGGATCTGACAACTACTCTTGATCCTGATGATTTCAGAAAGCGTTCTAAAATCAGCCAATCTAAATAGTCCACTGGAGGAAATGCTGAACAGTTTCCAAATGATTTTAGCCAGAGTGGCCATCAGGAGCTTCCCGGGAAGTCACTGGGACGTCAACTCCTACAAAGACAATAGGAGACTAATTTGTGCAGCTTCAGACTCCTGGGGAAGACAACATGCCATATGTAATTACTGAAGGGTAAATAAGGGAGGGCTTGAGGCACTCAGCTTCCGGGTCTGGATCTGCTCCAATTGCTTGGGAGAAAAAATGGGGGGAGGGCAGAGCCAGATGGTGTGGGAAAAGATGTGAGGTGGCCAGCAGATTGGGGAGTGACCTGTACCATTAAAACAAACAAACAAACCAAACCTACTGACTGGTGTTTATTTAAGACATTTCTGAGGAGACCAGCAATTACACAAAACCATACAGAATGGCTCTGGGGTAGCCGTTTTGCTCCATTGTACAGCAGCAAGGTAATGGCAGAGACCCGGATGTCTCAATGGACACCACCTCTCTGGTCCGCCCTCACATCTTAGCCACAGCAGGACACATCTGAGGGTGGGAGTTACTGCACTGACACGAGGAAGCACATAAAGCAGTGGCCATTTTTTGTTGATGCCTCAAAGGATGTTTCTCAGGTTCTATTTCCTTGAGCATCTTTTTTTTTTCCCCAAAGGAATTTACTTTCTCTCTCCTGATACCTCATACCCTTCCACAGTTCCACCTCCCACCCCGTGTGATGAGCTATCAGACTGCATCTGTCGCCTGTCCCTCCCCCGTGTTCCTCCTAGACCTGTGCGGCCCCACTTGGCAGAAAGTGCCTTGCGTGAGGCTGGAGGCTGTTTGGGGCACTGTGAAAGTTCTGACACTTCGCAAGATACCTGCTGTGGGTCTTTACTGCTTGCAGAGTAAGTGAGAGGCTCTTAGGGTTCCTCACAGAGGTTCTTGGCCACTACCTCTAGGCCAGCCTCACTGACTCCGGAGCTTGCTGTTTCCACTCTGCTGTTACACCTACAGCCTCTCAAGACACAGCACTGCTCAGGCCACTCCTGCAGGTCTCACCTCAGAAGGACGCAGGTGCACCCCAGCTTCTGCAGACGAGAAGAAATCAGAGTGCCAAGAACTCAGTACTCAGGCCAGTGCCCAGGTTGCCGGTCTTCCCACCATGCTGGTTCTGTGATTTTTGAGTAGGATCCAGTTCAGGGCTTGGTATGCAGTAGGCTCTGAATAAATATTTGTTGACCGAACAGATCTCTCTCATATATAATATGGGGTTTTAGTTTTTCTTTAAATGAAACTTTTTCCTCCCGAGAAAGAAAATATCCAGCAGATAAAGTGGAGGAGCAGGGGGGATGGCACTCTTTCCTCTGGAGTTGAGGAGCAGCTGTAGTGCTGGGCCTCTGCCCCTGTGGGATCACTAAGCCATCTCCCAAGAGCCTCAGGACTTGGTGATGCTGCTGAAGGAAAACCACTGGCTTCAAGCCCCAGCCCCTGAGTCGGCACTCAGTCACCCACCTCTCCACTGCATCTTCCATATTGTCTTGCTCCCTCACCACCAGCCCTACTAGTAGTTTCCAGCACTTGTCCCTCCTCTGGGCCTTTGCCTTCCTCCTCTTTGTCTTCTTCCTCCTATTGACAGGAATGTCCCTTGTGGTGGTTATATAATCTGTGTCAATTTGAGGGTTTTAAGAGTGAAGGGGTGGAGTCTAGTCTGTCTATCGGGTCACAGCTTGATGATGCCTCCTTGTGGGCAAGGCCTTCTCATGAGGATTCTAAGATGTTTCCACCAACATTGGATCCACAAGACTTTTCACCCACTAGCCTGTGATTTTCCTACATTCAGCATCATTGCATGTGCTGCATGAGTCTGAAGAGGAATTTATGAATTAGTATTGAACATATGGGCTAATATCAGACTTACAGACTTGATCAGGACTCAGCTGGGATGTTTTTTTCAATATACAACTGCTCTTTGATATAAAGCTCTCTCTTACACACGAGTGTCACTGAATTTGTTTCTCTAGTCAACCCAGACTAACAGACCCCTCAAGTTCAACTCTTACATAAACTCCTTCTCAAAAGTCTCACCTAATTGCACTAGAAGGAATCACACTCCATTTCAACCTCTGTGTAGAATTTACTACATTCTTGCCTGCTTCAAGAGAAATAGCCAGCTCCCTGAGAGCAGGAACATAGTCTCAATGGATCTTTCAATCACTGGCAGCTTCCTTGGTCCAAGGACTCACACAAAGGCGCTCCCTCTCATTTTGCTACATTTAGAGGGTTTCTGCATTTTGGTTGGCCTCTGTGTCTGCAGAGGTCAGTTTTGTGAACAGCATTTCAGGTCTTTCACCTAACCTGTAAAGACGGATGACACAGGCGTAACACACTTGGCTAAGGCCTAGATATGTGAGTCTTTGAGAAATCTTATTTGGGGTGGGCTGTAGTGTGGTAGTTACACAATTTCATGTCAACTTGATAAAAGAATGGAGTAGTCTAGCCTGTCAATCAGGTCACAGTCTGATGATCCCTCCTTGTGGATGTGGCCTTCTCACAAGGATTCTGGGAACTCTCTCTTGATTCTGCCATTGAAAGAGGTGGGCCACTCTCTCTCTGCTTCACCTCCTTTTTGAAGAGCAACATGGAGCTACACTGAAGGCAGCCAGAGCCCTGGAGATGCGTCCACTGCCACTGGATCCACAGGACTTTCCACCCACCAATCTGTGATCTTCTTGCATTTGGCATCATTGCATGTGCTGTGTCAGTCTGAAGAGGACTTCATGGACTAATATTGAACTAATGGACTTGACTAGACTGGGCTGGGGCATTTTATTGAAGCATAAAAACTTTCTGATATGAAATTCTCTCTTGCATCTATATGAGTGTTAATGAATTTGTTTCTCTAGTCTACCCGGACTAACAGAGGCCAAGAGGAGGAGGAGTGAGAACGGGGTCAGGGAAGGTGGCTTTCCTTCCTGTGGCCCTGGCTGCCCCGTGCTCCATGAGGTCTGAACTGGGCATCTTGTGCACACAAACAATAACGTATTTAAAATAAAGCCCTAAGTCCTTCCAGGCCTACAATATTCTCTGCAAGCTCAAAGCCAACTGTCTGAACAATTAAAGAGTTCCAAATGGTGGGAGAATGCATGAAAAAAGTGAGCACATAAACAACGCTCAATGGTGGGGAGGATGGGAACCAGAAAATCCAAGGTTCCCTAGGAAACGGAGCCTACTTTCTGACCGACTGTCGTCTTCCATCCTTCCATCCGGGGGTGGGTGCTCTGAGAAGGCACTGCTGACCCATCTGCTTCCTCTGCTTGCAGGGGCCCTAATCTTCTGGCTTCCCTCCAGCAAGCTGAGCAGACTCAGGAAAGCCTGTGGTTGTTTGCTTGTTTTAATCTTTGCTGGGGTGGGAGTACAGAGCAGAGAGACAACAGAAGAAGGGGAGATGGGTGTGTGTATACACACACACACACACATATATATACATATATATGTGTGTGTGAGTGTGTGTGTGTGTATGTATATAAAATGAGTGAGCAAGGCCCCCAGCCAGCGGAAAGGAAGTGCTGACCACAGAATTGAGGGCGGGAAGGTCAAACTACAAAGAGTTCCTCGCTCTGATCCCATCAGCTGTCCTCTGGAGCAGAGGGAACCCAAGGAGGGGAGCGAGGTGTTCAGTCTGAGCAAGGCAGGACTGAACAAGCAAATGCACTCATTTTCAGCGACCTAGGAGGTGAGTTTAGGGCTTCCAGGATCCACAGGGAAATGCATCCATGAGGGAACTGGACGGACTGGATCTCCATAAACCCCCAAGCCATAGAAATTATAAAGCTATAACTTCACAGCGTTATTACTGCGTTGTTTAAAACCTTGGATGTGGTTGTTCATTTTATTTGGCAGAAGAAATACACTCAGAAAACGCCCTTGGAATAATTCACTGAATGCAAGGAAGGTGGGGGGAAGATTCTGCTTAAGACTCAGAGAACAAAGTATATACAAGTTTTTATAATAATCCCGGGTTCACTTCTTTCTCGTTGTGCATTCCTGCCAAGCGATCATATTGGGTAAAAATAAAAACTTGTTTTTCTAGAGCACTTGGAACCGGATTGGCTTTCCCTTTTTAATTAAGCTATTTCTAGGGATGGGCAAGTCACAGGCTGAATACAAACTCTGCTTCGCTATGCTGCAAGTGCAGCGCCTAGACAGGTCCCAAGCTCACTTCCAAAGGAGAGGAACAGCTTCCTTAGGGCTCCCAAGACCCTGCCAACAGACATTCCGGAGCGGCTCCTGGGAAGATCCAGGAAATGCTCACAGGGTCACAATGCTGTCAAGATCAAGGTTAGTAATGATGTGTACACAGTGCCCAGTGAAGGATGGCTGCAGTATCTCTGAGCCGAATGGAATGCTAAAGGCTATTGAGTCCTGCAGTTCTCAAGCAATTTCTTGAGGAGGAGAACCTTCTGTATCTGTATACACACATTTAAAGGTTATGCCAAACGCCAACAGACTGGATAGAAGTAGAATAGATCACTGTGGCTCGAGAGAAAAGGGCAGCCACGTCGGCCATCCTCCAGCCCCCCTTGGCACTTCTGGAGAACTCTTAAGGACACTGTTTGAAAATCCCAGATCTAGTTCCCCTTCCTACATCTCTGCCAAGCCAGTGCTGGGAGGGTCTCAATGCAGCAAGGTCGGTGATTCCATCCTTCTTGCTACCTTTTTTCTGTGGACTCAAAAAACTCACTGTCATTAAGTCGATGCCGACTCATAGTGACCCTATAGGGCAGGGTAGAACTGCCATTGTGAGTTTCTGAGACTAATTCTTCACGGGAGTAGAAGCCCTTCCTTGATGTCAAGAAGTGGCTGGGGTTTTCAAACAGATTCAGACAATTCGGTTAGCAGCCCAGCATGTACCCCCTGTGCCACCAGGGACCCTGAGCCACAGCGGATCTGTCTCAGTCATCTCCATGGCTCCCAACTTTGAACCATTTCACCTTTCACAGAATCTATGCTTGTGAAGTAATAACTGCCTGGTTTCTGATTTGGAGTTCCTGGACCTTGATTTAAACCTCAGGTCTTCCAAACTTGGTAAGACTGGGACAATGTATTTTTTTAGTAATGTGAAGTAGCAAGCACAGTACACCCTTTCCTCCTCTCCTCTGCTTAATTCATTATAAGAAATCTTCATAGAAATAGATCAAATACTTAGGATAAAAGACCAACAAAAACATGAACAATCTTAACATCAAAAACTACAAAACATTACTGAGGGAAATTGAATGCCATCAAGTTATTTCTGACTCACAGCGACCTTATAAAGCAGGGTAGAAGTCTCCTGTGGGTTTCTGAGACTGTTAACTCTTTACAGGAGTAAAAAGCCTCGTCTTTCTCTTGTGGAATGGCTGGTGGTTTTGAACTACCGACTTTGTGAGTAACCACAAAACCACTATGCCACCAGGGCCCAAGAGGGCTTGTCATGAACATAATCGGAGGTTTCAATATTTTTAGACGTCAGTTCTCACTAAAATTGCACCTTTAGTACAATTCTTTTTAAAATACATATTGAAGCCTTTGACACTCACTGTCACCGAGTTAATTCTGACTCAGAGATTCTACAGGACATCGTAAAACCATCCCTTAGGGTTTCCAAGTCTTTAAATCTTCACAGAGCAAACAGCCTCATCTTTCTCCTGTGGAGTGACTTGAACAGCTGACATGGTGGTTAGCAGTTCCGTGCGTAGTCCACTATGCCACTAGAGCTTACACAGACAAGAGTATCGCATTTACATGCAAATACAAAGAACCCAATGCCAAAGTAATCTTGAAGAAGGAGAATAAAGCTGGAAGACTTACTCTACTAAATACTGAGATTCATTATAAAGTTATAGTAAAAATGACAGTGCGGTATTTGTATAAAGATGAATAGACAGACCAAAAGAACAAAATTAGAAGATGTAAAAATAGATCGGTACAGACTGCCACTTAACTTGTCACAAAGATGAAGCTGCAGATCAACAAATGGTGCTGGGCTTACTGAAAAAGAATTGTAACCTCTGCTAAACACCATGAAAGACTCAATCCCAGATAGACTATATAGAAAGGATTGTATTAGAGCTAAATGATCAGTGTTGAGCCTGTAGAAGGCTAGTTTACAGTGGAAGCCCAACAAATCAGTTTCTGAGTCTCCACCTAGATTCAGCCTCCTTTGAATTTTCTGACCATTAATTGGCAACAAGAATAGCGTTGTCCTCAGGCAGAGTGTTTGTAAGTTGTTTGCTACCGCTCCCCTAGGCAGCCCAGTGAGAGGCAGGCTCTACCACAGAGACTTGCCTGAGTGTGTCCTTAATGGACATTGGGGTATTAATGCCTAATGGTCATCAATCTTGTAAGTTCTTCTGTGTAGTATAATGTACATGTCCCAATCATGTCTTCATTCCCAATTCTGTAGTCCTGCTTGCAAATGTGGTGTATTCATCTGGCCCCCAGCCAAGATTTTGTGACAGTTTCCCTTGTAACTTGAGGAGTCTGTGCTCTGTAAATCCTTGGATGCACTGTTAGGTGGGCTTGTCCGAAAAAACACAATCAGTGACGCTCATATATGTATAAGAAAGAAAGAATTTTATATCAAGAAGAAATTTTATATCAAGACAATGACCCAATCTAGTCCAACTCACGCCCATGAGGTCTATGCTACTCGATGAAGCCCTCTTCAGACTCGTGTCTCTTCAGCTTAGGACTGATGATGCAGGAAGGGGAAGCAGGAAGCAGGGAGATCACAGGCTGGTGCATACAAAGTCATGTGGACACGGGAAGGTGGGAACATAGCAGGGCATCAACAGTTTGCAGACTTGGTCCCAGGGTCACTGGCCCACATGGGTCCACCCAGAATCCCAGTAAGCATGGAGGGTGAAGGCCCAGAGAGAGAAAATCCTAGCGTTTCCCTTATAAAAAGGCCACACCCCCTGGGAGTCATTACCATGGACAGATTGGACCTTCCCTACCTCCACTCAGGTATAAAATTAAAAAACCACCACACCACAGACACCATTATGGCTGCCAGCTGATGGTTTCCCTCATCAGGGTGAAATGTCTTTGTCCTGTTGGAGACTTAAATCGGGATGTTTCCATAAATTATTTTATTTGGGGTCTCTTTTGTCCCCTACAACATGTGAAGGGTAAATAAAAAAGCTTCAAGAAAAAAAAAAAACAACAGAGAAAATATCATCATGATCTTGGAAAAGGCAAAGAATCTTTTAAAACAAACACAAAAAGTTTTAAGCAAGAAGGTAAAGCATGACCACTGAGACTGTATTAAAACTAAAGATGTCTACATCTCAAATGACATCAACAGAATCAAAAGGCAAACCACAGAATAGAGAATGTTATCTCAAGGCATATACCCAATAACATACCACTACGAATCAAGAAGAAAAAGGCAGACAGCCTATGAACAAATGGTCAAATATTTGAAAGGGCATTTCAAGAAAAAAGGAAAGCCAAAGGGCAAATCAGCCTGTAAAATAATGCTGTCGTTCCCTCAGCACAGAACAAGGCATCGATGATATCCACTCTCCAGATGGGTAAAAATGACCCAGTTGTCCACGTCCGAGGGCAGAGCTTCCCAAAGTGGGCAATACCGCCCACCCTCCAGAGGGGGGAGGGGGGCGCTGAATTGATGGAGGTGGGCTACAAAAGCAGAAACTTATACTTTATCCTGGATAATTACGGGCTGTAGTACAAAAGTTTTTGTAATTATTTGGCTGAGAACATAAACTAGTAGTAGGAGGGAAAACGGGTGCAAGCACTTTGGAAAACTGGCGTTATCTATGGAAGCTGAACACCCAGCAGTTTGTCATCTAGGTGTTTCCCCAACAGAACTGCCTGCCCAGAAACAAGTTCAAGAATGTCGCCAGCAGCATTATTTAGGAATAGCCCTAAAATGGAAACAACCCTACAGCCTATCTAAAGAATACAACCGATATATAAATTTGGTAGTTATACAACAGAATACTACACAGCAATGGAATGAACAAGCGGAGAATCCTAACAACACGGGCGAATCTTCTAAATACAATGTTCAGTGTCAGGCACAAAAAGTAGATAAGGAAAATTTCTACTTCTCTTAAGAAGGAGGCCTAGTGGCACAGTAGTTAAGGATTTGGTTAAGGACCTGGCTGCTGACAGGTTGGGAGTTCAAATCTGCCAGCCACTCCCTGAGCACAAGATGTGGTGGTCACCATATGGGGCTACTCTACGGAATTGACCAGACAGCAATGGGTTTTTTAGTAGTAAAAAGCTTAAAAATTGAGAAAACCAACGTGTTAGAAATCAGGCCGCTATTACCCCAGATGAGGGGTGTGTGTGTGTGGTTAGCGACTACAAGAAGGCCTGAGGGGGCCTCGGGAGCTCTGGTGACGCTCTTTCTTGTCGTGGCTGCTGGTTACACAGGAATGATCACTTCATAAACACTCACCACTGCCATTAGCAAGTTGTGCTTTTTCCTGTAAGCATGTAATACTTCAATTTTCAAAAAGTCAGAGGGAACAAATCTCGCTGGTTAATGCACTAAAACCAGAAACGAGCCAGTGCTCTCCTAAGGCGAGTGAAAGCACAGGAGCACAGCCATTTAATTTAGGCCATGGAACTAAAAAAATTAGCTTCGCGAAAAGCCTAAAAGCCGCCATTTCATTAAGTTGTGGTTTTCATTCACTTACGATGACTGTCATGCCAAAGCTATTTTATTACTGCATGACGCAAACACAGTTTCAGAACTACCAACACAAATCACTTTTATTTTACGTTATTAATTTAATTTTTTAAAAGATTAGGCTCTTTGAGGCCCATTTGGTCATCATGACAGCTGGCCAGTTCCCGGGCTGGGGCCGTGGGTTCCGGTCCGTCGGCAGCATCTCAGGGGCGCTACACCTGTGCGCGGCGCACAGTGGGCCCGCACCTTCCTTCCCCTGCCGCTGGCCCTCCCTCACTCACCACGGGAGCCTTCCCAAGTGCCGCAAGCACAGCTGGGCCCGGCCGCACAGGGCGTCAGGCCGGCCTCCGTGAGGTTCGGGGGCGCTCGGAGCTTCATTCTGGGACTACGAGGCTGGGGCGCGCGGTCAGGCGGGTCGTGGCCGTCCGCAGGGCGGTTCCTCAGTCTGGGCCGCCAGGCGCGCCTCCTTCCCGTGGGGCCTGCGACTGCGCGGCGTCGAGTTCGCGCTCAGTGCGCATGCGCGCCGCACGGCGCCCCCACGCCCACGCACGCTCCCGTGGGCGCACGCACCGACGTCGCCGCCGGACTCGGGTTTGCTCAGTAGCTTTGCTCTCCGGAGACAGAGACTTCTACTCGCCATCAGGAGTTCGGGTCTTGGAACCCCCCGTTGCTCTGCCCCGTCCTGTAGGGTCCCTAGAGTGGGCATCCACTGGACGGCAGTGAGCTTGGGTTGAGGACGATGTACTTGCGGCTGGTAGGGGCTTGGGGGGTGGGGGTGGTGTCAATGGTGACACCATGTTTGCCCAGTAGAAAGAACTCTTCTATAGGAGCTCGAGGTTGTGGTGTTTGGGGGAAGCAGGCTTCCGGCTGGTCTCCTGAGGCACCCAGGATGGGTTTGATTCGTCAGCCTTTCGGGTTATTAGTTAAGCACTTACCCATGGTCCCATCCAAGGGACCATCCGAGGAAGGGGGAAGCACCGCGCACCCCATGATCCACATGTGACCCACATTCCAGGTTGGAATGAGGGAGTTGTGGAGGACGAGGGAAGCTTCCCTGGGAGGAAAGTGAAGCTTTTCACCCACGTCCAATTCACCCTCAGGCCGCGAGGAAAGCAAGGGAGCTCTGGGAGAGAGCAGCTCTCTTCCTGCCACTGTGGGGAAGAAAACCTTTTTCTCTGAGGACTGCATTTCCCCAATGCTAATCATGTCCTCAAGGAGACTTTATCTTAAAGTCCTGTTGCATTCGTGCAGAATTTCTGATGCTAATTCTATTCCTATCTGCATAGTCTCACAATGATTTTGTGTTTTCCTTTAAAAGGTCCCTCCTGGAAATAGATCTATGTGCATACATTTATAGCTTAGTATTAGGTAGCAGATGGACATTGGGCCTCCACACCAGTACTCCCTCAATTCAAGAATACTTGGTTCTATTAAACTGGCATTCCATGATGCTCACCTTCCTGAAACAATCTCTGAAGACAGCGGGTGCATAAGCAAATGTGGTGAAGAAAGCTGATGGAGGGGTTATCAAAAGCTATAGCATCTATCATCTTAAAGGCTTGAAGACTAACAAGCGGCCATCTCGCTCGGAAGCAACAAAGCCCACATGGAAGAAGCACACCATCCTGTGTGATCATGAGGTGGTGAAGGGATCAGGTATCAGGCATCAATGAACAAAAAAATCATATCATTGTGAATGAGGGGGAGTGTAGATTGGAGACCCAAAGCCTATCTGTAGGCAACTGGACATCCCCTCACAGAAGGGTCTTGAGGAGACGAGTGAGTCAGGACACAGTGTAGCAATGATAAAGCATACAACTTTACTAATTTAACGTTTCCTCCCTCCCCTTATGATCCCAATTCTACCTTACAAATCTGGCTAGACCAGAAGATGGAAACTGGTACAGATGGGAACTGGAAACACAGGGAATCTGGGACCAATAATGAGAGTAGTGGTACCAGGAGGGTAAGGGGAAGGTAGGGGAGCAAGGGGGAACTGTTCACAATGATCTACATATAACTTCCTCCCTGGGGGATGGGAAACAGAAAAGTGGATAAAAGGAGACATTTGGTCAGTGTAAGACATGAAAAAATAATAATTTATAAATTATCAAGGGTTCATGAAGGTAGGGGAGGATGAGGGAAAATGAAGAGCTGATACCAAGGGCTCAAGTAGAAAGAAAATATTTTTAGAATGATGATGGCAACAAGTGTACAAATGTGCTTGACACAGTGGATGGGAATATGGATTGTGATAAGAGTTGTATGAGTCCCAATAATATGATTTTTTTAAAAGGTCCCTTCTAAGGTGGGGGGAAAAGGTGAGAGAGGAGGAACTGATTGCAACATCTGCACATAGCTACCACCACCCTGGGATGATGAACAACAGAAGCATGGGGGAAGGGAGACAGTGGATGGTGTAAGACATGAAAATAATAGTAATTTATAACTTATCAAGGGTTCATGGGTTGGACAGTAGGGGAGGGGGGGGGAAAGGATGAGCTGATGCCAAGGGCCCAAGTAGAAAGAAAATGTTTTGAAAAGGATGATGGCAACATATGTACAAATGTGCTTGATACAATAGATGTATGGATTGTTATAAGAACTGTAAGAGCCCCCAATAAAATGATTTTTTTTAAAGAAGAAGAAGAAGGTCCCTCCCATCCCCACTGAGAGTTCTGTCTGGTAAGAAAATGAAACTAGTTTAAAAAAATCCTGAATAGGCAGATTTTCCTTCTGATAGAGATTAATCACAAAAGTCGGGTATGAGAATCAGTTCAGAATTCACACAGAATGAGGAAAAGCACCAAGGCCAGTGCCTTGAGAAAGTTTTCACTCGGCTCTACCAGCTAGAGGGGGCATCTACAGACTACAGTCTGGGGGACAAATCCTGGTCACTGTTTTTGTATGGTCTATAGAATAAGAGGGGTTCTGGCATTTTCAAATGAGGGTGGGGGGATTATCAAGAGAAGAAAAATGCTTCACGGCGTATTAAAATTACATGAAGTTCAAATTTCAATGTCTATTAATGAAGCCCTTTGCTCAACCTACAAATGGCAGAACTAAGCAGCATTGAGAGACTCCGTGTGGCCTACTAGGCTGAAAATATTTAGTGTCTAGCCCTTTACAGAGAAAGTTCTCTAACACTTTAGCTAAGGAAATCACTACTGTTTGCAGAAGATTGTCAACCACTCCTTTTCTTCCTCTCTTAGGTGTCCCAAGGCTCTGAGGGTGACTCTGGAATCAGTCCCTGGCACTCTCCAATGGCGGTGCCAATTTAACATGCATCTTATAAACTAACAACAGCGCACAAGGGCAGTACCATTCCAACAGTAGGCCAGTTACAAAACAGAGCCTATATCCAGCATTTTCTTTTTAGAGAAAAACACCAAGGGTATGGAGTATTAGTCTGTGAAAAATGTTCTTCAATCACCATTGAGCAATAGGGCTGTGATATAAAACGTATTAAATTCTGTGTGCCACAGTAAGAATTAATAGCACCACACAGTAATAAAGGCAGAGATACACGTGTTGGAAAGCAAAATCACACGCAGAAGGGTGTCGTATATGAACCACAAGCAGAGAAGAGAAAGAATAATTTACTGAAGATGACGGCAAATAAAGTATTGCTACAAGTTCATTGCAACGTTTATTAAGTAAAAGTGTGACACTATTGTTGCGTGCCATAGCCTCCAGCTAGGTCTACACACCTCTGAAAGCAGTGCTTCCATCTCTAACCCTTCCCTGAAGGAGGCAAATCATCCTCTTTTAAATGTTCATTGAGTTTTGAAATAAAGGCAAGTTTGAATGTACAAGATCAGGACTGGGGGGTGGACGGGGTCAGGCCTTCAAAAGTAAATTCTTGTCGAATACCCCTCGTCACCTCAAAGAATGAGTAGGTGCACCGCTGTAGGGGGGAAGGTACTTGGTGCAGTTTTCTCACACCAATGCAGATTTTCACTTTCTTAGATCATCCAGTGTCCTTTGATAAAATCTACCCGTGTTACCCTGTGGTAGTTATATAATCGTTTGTCAATTTGAGAGGATTAAGAGTGAAGGGGTGGAGGCTAGCCTTTCAATCAAATCATAGCCAATGAGGCCTCTGGGTGGCCATGGCCTTCTCCTGAGGATTCTGGGAACTCCTGTATTCCTCCTTGGAGGCGGAAGCACTCTCTCTGTGTGCTCACTCCCTGGGAGACATTGCAGCTGAGAAGTCCCATGCAACTACACTAGTGCCCTGAGCTGAAGAAAGCATGTGGAGACCCCTGCCAGTGCTGACATGCTTACAATGCCACTGGATCCACAAGACTTCCTACCCACTGGTCTGTGATCTTCCTGCACTCGGCATCATTGTATGTGTTTCATGAGTCTGAAGAGGACTTTATAGATTGGTATCAGACATATAGGCTAATATCGGACTTATGGCTTGATCTGGGCTGGGCTGCTTTCTCAATATTCAACTGCTCTTATATATAAAGCTCTTTATTATAGACATATGTGGGTCCGTGGATTTGTTTAGTCTGCCCAGACTAACACATACCCCTTTGGAATCCCAAAACAAAGTTGCCATCACCCCCTGAGCTGACTTCTCTGCCTTGAATTGAACTGGCTCATCAGATTTGAATGGTGTCCTTTTTTGGAAGGTACCTTCGTAAGACTAAGATGAACATATTCCTGAGAGAACGTGTCTGCAGCCATTGATTAACCTTTGAGATAGGTTTAAACAGTGTGTGTTTGAAATGAAGCTGTGTTTGTATGAACTGGAATCCCAGTACAAATATATATTTTTAAACTTACCTTTGTAATTCTGACTCATCGTGACCCTATAAGACAGAACTGCCTCTGTGAGTTGTCAGGACTACCTTTTTATGGGTGTAGAAAACCTTACCTTTCTCTTGGAGTGGGTGGTGGTTTTGAACTGCTGACTTTTCGGTTAGCAGCCCTACCAGTACAGTGATTTGTATGTGTTCTCATTTAATCCCCGCAGTAACCCTAGACAATGCTGTTGTCAGGTGCCTTCGAGGCAGCTCCAACCCTCAGTGACCCTACGCACAACAGAACGGAACACTGCACAGTCCTGCACCATCCTCACAATTGTTGTGGTGCCTGAGCCCACTGATGCAGCCTAGGCAATGGGCACTGATAGTTTCTTTATATTTCTGTATGGTTAATGTGTTCTAGTACTTTTTTAAACTGATAAATAAGATTGCAATGTTCACTACAGTTAAGTAGTTTAAGTGGCACAGTCAGGACTATCTAACTCCAAAGTTTATATACTATCTCTGACCGCGAATTGATTTCTATTCCTTGAGAATAAGCTGCAGTTTGACACTAATAAGGAATCAAAAGGAAAGGGGAAACATTTAGAAATAACAATAGTGAACATTTGCTGAACACTAATATGCACGACACTGCACTAGCTGTGAATTTAGAGTCTTCAAAATGAAATGGAATGCACCAATACCCTAGACCACCATGAGTTGAGATGGACTGGTGTGTTGTCCATTTTGAAACAGATCATATGGTTGCTGTGTTGGAAATGACAATCAAGAGGCATGGTGGTGAATTCATCGTCAAAAAGGACACCTCAAGATCTATCTTGAAGGACAATGCTGTCATCCATGACAGGATTAAATCTATCCACATTAACAGAAATTCAATCAATAATGCTATTATTCAGATGTATGCACCGACCACTAAAGTTAGTGATGCAGACACTGAAGAATTCTACCAATGTCTTTAGTCGGAAAGTCATCAAACATGCAGTGCACTGAGAATTACTGGTGGTTGGAGTTCAAAAGATGAAAAACGAGGAATGAACAGGAGAAAATACGGTCATGGTGTTAGAAATGAAGCGGGAGATGGCATGACAGAATTTTTCAAGAGCAGTGACTTTTCATAGCAAATACCGTTTTTCCAACAACACAAAAGCGACTACACACATAGACTTCTTCAGACGGAATACACAGAAATCAAATTGACTACATCTGTGGGAAGAGATAATGGAGACGCTCACTATCCACAGATAAAACCAGGCCAGGGGTTGACTGTGGAACAGACCATCAATTGCTCATATATTAAGTTCAGATTGAAGTTGAAGAAAATTAAATCCATGAGAGCCAAAACACAACCTAAAGTCTATCCCATCTAAATTTCAAGAACAGATTTGATGCACTGAACAATGATAGGAGACTTAGTAAGCTGTGGGCAGTCATAAAGAACATCGCTGATGAAGAAAACTAAAGGTCACTGAAAAGATCAAAGTGAATGTCAGAAGAGACTTTGAAACTTGCTCTTAAGCATAGAATAGCTAAAACAAATGGAAGAAATAATGAAGTCTAATAGCTGAACCGAAAATTTCAAATGGCAGCTCGAGAAGACAAAGTCAAATATTATAATGAAATGTAAAAAACCAAAAAGGAAGAAAATGCTCAGCATATCAGAAACTGAAATAATCAAGAGAAATTTCAAGTCTTGAGTTGTGGTCTTAAAAGATTTGATGGGAAAAATATTGAATGATGCAGAAAGCCTCAAAAGAAGATGGAAAGAATATACAGAGCCACGGTACCACAGAGAGCTAGCGCACAGTCCACCATTTCAGGAGGTAGCATATGAACAAGAACGAACAGTACTAAGGAAGAAATTCAAGTGGCACTAAATGCATTAGCCAAAAACAGGGCTCCAGGAATTGATAAACTATCCATGGAAATGTTTCAATAAGCTGATGAAGCACTCGAAACACTCATCTATGCCAGGATATTGACAGACACTTGGCCAACTGACTGGAAAAAGTACCAATTCCAAAGAATGGTGACCCAACAGAATGCACACATTATAGAACAATATAACTGAGATCAAACCCAAGAAAAATCTTGCTTAACATCAGTCGAAAATGGTTGTAGCAATCCATTGACAGGGAGCAACCAGAGGTTCAGGCTGGGTTCAGAAGAGGATGTGGAACAAGGGATATAATTTCTGACATCCAGTGGATATTGGCTCAGAGTAGAGATTATCAGAAAGATATTTACTTGTGTTTTATTGACTGATCAAGGCCATTCAACTGTGTGGATCATAACAAGCTTTGGACACTTGAAAAGATTGGGAATTCTGGAAGTCTTCCTTGTGCTCATAGACAGTTGTGCAAACAGAACAAGAAACTACCACATTGTTTAAAATAAGAGGTGTGTGTCAGGGTTGTATATTCTTACCAAGATTAATCAATCTGAATTCAGAGCAATACTCAGAGATGCTGGATTATATGAAGAATTCGGCATCAGAACCAGAGGAAGGCTAGTAACAACCTGCGATTTACACACGATACAACCTTGCTTTCTGAAAGCCAGGAAAACTTGCAGCACTTACTGATGAAGATCAAGGATTTCGTCCTACAGTATGGATTACAACTCAATGTAAAGAAGACCAAAATTCTCACAACTTGATCAATAGGTAACATCATGATAGGTAGAGCAAAGATTGAAGTTGTCAAGGATTTTGTCTTACTTGAATCCACAATCCATGCTTGTGTGACTGCTCTTGGAACCAGCAGTCAAGCAAGCAAAGGATGCCTTGCATTGAGTGAATCAGATGCACAAGCCCTCTTTGGAGTGCTGGTCAAGGACAGACACACCTGGCCCAAGCCATGGTATTTTCAATTGCCTCATATGCATGTGAAAGTTAGTGAATAAAGAAGACTGAAGAAGAATCAATGAACTGGAATTTTATGCTAACAAAGTATATTCCAAGTATTACAGACTGTGAGAAGAATAAACAACTCTGCCTTAAAAGTACAGCCAAAATGCCCCTTTAGAAGGGAGGATGGCAAGAAGTGAGGAGACTTTGTCTCATCTACTTCGACCATATTATCAGGAGAGATTAGTTCTTGGAAAGGGACATTACACTTGGGTATAGAACAGCAGCAAAAAGGAGAAATACCCTCAAGGGTATAGACTGACAGACACAGTGACTGCAGCAACGGTGAGCGTGGCCCAGGCCCAGGCCCAGGCACACTCCCGTTCGGTGGTGCACAGGGTCACTCTGAGTCGGAACCAACTGGACCGCCCCTCACAACACAGCATGCTTGTACTCATGATCTCACTCCTTCATGACTGGAAGCCCCATGGAGTAGCTTCTATTATCTCCATTTTTGCAACTGAAGAATCAGAGTCTAGGAAGAATTAACTAATTTAGTTTCCAACCCGTGGTCCCCTCAAAAACACAAACAAACAAAAAACAAACCTGAAAGGCCATTTAGTTTGATTCTGACTCATAGTGATCGATGTAGAGGTTACAAACCCTAACTCTTCACCGGAGTAGACAGCCTCATTTTCCTGCTGCAGAGTGACTGCTGTGCTGGGTTTGAACTGCTGCTTTTCAGGTTAGCAGCCCAACACACAACCCACAGTGCCGCCAGGGCTCCAAAATTACAGAGCTGTATGTGAATATTAGAATCAGGAATTGAACCGCCATCGTTCTGGCCTGAGAGCTACCATTCTTTTCCACAATAATCTCTCTTTCGAACAGACTGCTTATTGCCAAAGCGGGTATGCAGTTGTATGTTGGCAGTCTCCATGAGAAGGGAAAAATGCCTTCTTTTTATTCATGCATTTAATATATATTCACTGAACATATACTACATGCCAGGCCCTGTTCTGGGAGCTTAGGATACAACAGTGAACGAAGCAGAATAAAACCCCACCCTCATGGGGACACAAGTAAAACTAATGACACAACCACACCAAACTGATTGAAATGCTCTACTGGGTAAGGGTAGTGAGCGACAGATTCGGGGCTGTGAGAAGTGTGGAAGGCTCAGGGCAATAAAACTTTAGAAAAGAGGCAAGTGGGAAAGGATGGTTGAATCTAAATTTCCATTTATTTTATTGAAATAAACATACAGATGTCCTTGCCAGGTAGCATCCTTTTATTTCCAATTGGACGGAAAGTTTTCCAATGATAGGGGTAATGCCAGGTTTGAAAGCGTCGCCCATGTCAGGTTTTGAGATATCACCCTCTGTGGTTATCACAGTGCACAGTGGTTTTAATTTGCCCCCCTTCCCTTTTCTAAGTTGTTTCCAGGAGAAATATGCAGAGGTTACTGAAGGACATTCAGAGTCGGACCCACAGACAAGGTTTCGACAAGGGGTGACAACCCAGAAGAGAATGGCAGGTCTTGCCTCATGGTACCAAAGAGCACCTGAGAAAGGCCTGCATGTTTCCTGGAAGAGTCATGGCTAAATCAAAAGCGACAATAACACAGCGGTTAAGGAGTTAGAAAGAGATGCACTTAGCTGTCAAAAGAAGAGGAAAGAATCTGCCCAAGTGAATGTAAACCAGGGCATATGATAAGAACTCTCATCATTTTTGTAACATATATATTTTTTGTTTTGTTTTTCACTTCATTTTGGATTTTTTTTGTAATTTAAAGAAGTATATAGTGTTGAACGGAAAGCTTAAAACTGTTGCTTAGTCAAGTCTAACGCTCTTATCTTCAGTCAAACCTTTGGATGCGCATGCTGACTCCAGTGTTCTGTGAGACACTAGTAGCACAACCTTGTTAAGCGACTGCAAGCTGTTCACACAACGGAAAACCCCAGTCATCATTTGATCACATGGGAAAGCGATCAGAACTTAGAGCAGAATCACATGTAAAGTCTATATGATATGCATCCTCCCCCCACACACAAAAAGGGAAATAAGTACAATCACATTTCACTAACACTGTTCTCAATAAGATGTGATGAAGAGACGTGCTTTCAACAGTCCCCACTATGAAATACCAACAGGGTGTGATGAAGAGATTCATTCTTCATAGCTCATCAAGTGTTCTTCAAAGAGTGTGCGTGCCAGCATCAGGTAAATCAAACCCCCCCGCAACATAATTTGAATCAAACCAGAAGTGCACAGATAGTACCTCCAAATGTACACCCACGGCTTGCTGATGGCTTTGGCCACCAGAGGCCACTGACTACACTGAATCGTGTGGAAAATCCTGGTCCTTTTAGTCTTCCAAAATATGTATTTCTGGACTCACCAGTAAGGAGGTTTCAAAATCAATTCAGCAGTCTCCAGGATGAGATGAGAAAGTGTCACGGAGTTCTGTGACTTTGGGAATCTAACCACTCAACAAATATTGGCTGACTGGCTGCCATGTTCCAGGCCCCGCGTGCCAGAGAGTCCAATTGGGTGTCTGAGAACAAATGACCCATCGGGCCAGCGCCGGTCCCCACACCAGCCAGGCCCACCAGGAGGCCAGGCTGCGCAGTAACTATCCAGCCACACCCCCAATCCTTTTACTTCTTGTGTCTGACCCTTTTTGGGTCTGTGACCCTGGTAAAGGCTTGCCACCTCTCTGGCTCCAGCCACCTCATTTGTAAAACAAGGACAATCCTGACCCAGTTCACGGTGCTGCAGTGACCAATGAGTGAAAAGCATTATGCCCTTGTTTTTTATCTCTCCAATGTCAGTAGCCAGTGTGGCTTCCTTCCTTGGGAAATTAAGTATTTATTCTTTAGGGGGAAAGCAGGTTGGGGGAAGGCACTGGAAAAAGAAGGTCAGTGGTTAAAGGAATGTTCCGTGTTTGTCTTCCTCAGAATGTCTAGATTCACAATTCCAGAAATGAACACCCGTTTCCCCAACCCTGGACAAAAGCAGATGGAAGTTCTCACAGAGTTCGGTAACATCGCAAGGACAAAACTAGAGGAGACGCTGCCAGTCTGAAGAGCAGGAATTCAATGGTGATCTTCACACAAAACCGAAGGAAACGGATTTAGAGTTTTCCTCATCTCTCGTTCGGAAGGACAACTGAGAACATTTAATAGCCAGTGTTTAACAACAAACAAGTTACAAAGTTGGTTGGTTGTGTTATAGAACTTAACATTTCTAGAGTTGGGTGCTGAAAGCATCCTAATAGCAAAATCCAAAATAGACATAAATATGCAAATATGTCCTGTCTCCTCAAACTAGATTCATTTTCCAAACACAGACAATATTTGTATAAATTCAAACCTTATTATAGACAGAAAATGGGAAAGGGCAGAGAGGAGAAAAACAAAACAAAATTTAAAAGAAACAGAAACCTAAAAATGGGACCTGTGTAGGAGAGATTTTCCTTGTTAAATTCAAAACTGCCGTCACGTTGATTCTGACCCATAGCGAGCCTGCTTGTGTGAGTTTCTGAGAGTAACTCTTTTAGGGAGTGAAAAGTCTCGGTTTTTTCTCCCGAGGAGCGGCTGACCTTGTGGCCACCACAGCACAGCACCCCTTTTCCTTGTTCGCTGTCACGGTGAACAATCATCGCCGCGTGATGACACGTCGGCTGATGGGGAACTGCAGCCTCAGGGCGCTCACCTCCGACACATGAGGTTAGGACTGTGTCCAGTAACTAAATACTTGTTTCTACCACGTCTTCAAATTGCTTGTGGTCTTTCTAGCACACAGAGGTTGGTAGGCAGTGTTCAGCCATCAGGACCGCAATCCCCTGCCCATCCCCTCCTCCTGCAGTGATGGGACCTGTGAACACACACACAGGTAGGACAGAGCAGAAGAACTTCATGGCTGACAACGGGCACAGCTCTCTGCCCACTGGCCCAGGGGCATCTCCACCAGGTGGACCTGCGTGAATGCTGACTCCCCAGTGGTCCCGCGCTGCAGAGGCACTGGACAGGTGTGGCAGTCAGAGGTAAAGTTTCTCACACCGGCACACGCGGCAACCGCCCCGCCTAATCCTGCATTGTGGAGGACGCGCTTGGGCTGTGGCACGTTCAGGAACTGCTCTGCGTTTTTAAAAGCAATTGTAAAGATGATACATTTAAGATGCTTGGGGTTGCCCCGTGGGCATGAGTCACTGTGTAAAGCCGGATGGAAATGAAGCTTCTGTTCTGGCTCCTGCCAGTTCTTTGATTCTGAACGACTTTATTACTGTTAATAGGGGTGACACACACATCAATGGAAGGGTACATCGCTTGGGTTTGGTGGGGCTTCAATGAACAAATTTATAATAAGCAATGTAAATTGCTTCCCAATTTTCTTTCAAGTAATGATACACACCACCCCAGAAGAGCCGCCCGTGGAGGTGGCCGGAGGCCCATGGGAGGAGCAGAGAGGCAGGCCCTTGCAGAGGAGGGGCGGCGCCAGGAGACCAAGGAAGGCAAATGTGGTGGAGGGAGGGGAATAAGGAGCTTACTGTCATCTACACCGAGATGACTTGCAAGCGTGCTTTTTAAATCTCTCACGGCATCGTTCTGTTTCCCCTTTTCCCCTCAAGAGCATACATTCATACTACTCACCGACTTTCCAAAAACACCCACCCAAATGAAAATGAAGGCGGGAACCTGAGTTCCCAGGGTGAGGTACTAAGCTCTGCCACAAATTCGGGGGTAGACTCCACTTCCGACTTAACCCTCTCGTGCCCAGGCCTGCAGTCCATTCCTGGACTCTTCTCAGGGTACACAATTGTTGACAGGCTTTGCGTATGGGGGTCGGGGGGTGGGTGGGGGGACAAGGAGACTGGGGCAGAGAGAGGTAATAAAGAGTCGATGGCTTGGAGAAAGAATAGATCAGAATTGTTCCCTAGCTGCTCAATATTTGCACTTCCTTATATTTCACCGTAACACCTCATGAATAAGCGAAATGGCAAGCCTCTGTCTGGCAAGTGAAAGTCTGGCAGTTGGACCCTCCCAGGAGTGGCTCCTTGGGAGCCAGGCCTGGCGATTACAGCCACGGATGCTCCACGGGCCATTTCCCTGTCCCTCGGGGTTGCCACGAGTTGGGATTGATTGGGGGCATCGGAAACAGCAGCACACTTCACGGCCAGGGAGAGGGCTTCTGCCAATAAGCAACAGCAAGCCAAGGCCCACAACATACAGGCTCTGCATCGACAGTCACGATGGCCCAGGAGAGGTGGAGGACCGCCGCCGCATCAGTGCTAAGGTCGCAGGTGATCAAGCCGCTCACCTGGCTCAGTGGGCACTTCCCACCCAGCAGATTTTAGAGCACTTTGGGTTTAAAGGATTTGGGGGGAGGGGGCATTTAAGCATTCCAGTCATCATCAAGGCACACCTCGACGCACCATGAGTGCGCTCTATTTACGATCAGCTGCCTTTTCCTTGGAGTGCCGCATGTCTCCACAACACCTGCCGGGGTGCCCTGAACCATCCTATCCTCTCTCCAAGGCCGTCTCCACCACCCCGACATCCTCCTTCCAAAAAAAGAAATTCTCACAACACACCATTTAAATCAGTGGTTCTCAACCTGTGGGTTGCGACCCCTTTGGTGGGGGGGGGGGTGTTGCGAATGACCCTTTCACAGGGGTCGCCTAAGACCATCGGAAAACACATTTCCGATGGTCTTAGGAACCGAGACACCACTCCTCTGTCTGTCTCCAGGGGTGTCCGCCCACATGCAGACACGCCCACATAAGACGACCAGGTGTGAAGACTGTTACTCATGCTACACCACGCTTCAAGACAAAATTTCATTGATTTGTCATCAGAAACAAATATTTCACAATATATAATTACATATTGCTTTTGTGATTAACCACTATGCTTTAGTTATGTTCAATTTGTAACAATGAAAATACATCCTGCATATCAGATATTTACATCACGATTCATAACAGTAGCAAAATTACAGTGATTAAGTAGCAACGAAAATAAGGTTATGGTTGGGGGTCACTACACCATGAGGAACTATATGAAAGGGTCGTGGCATGAGGAGGGTTGAGAACCACTGGCTTAAATGAACGAACATTTATAGGTGAGGAATTTGTCGACTGGAGAAATGATCAACTGAGTAATATTTGAAACACAATCAGTGCCATGCAGTTGATTCTGACCCACAGTGACCCTACAGGGCAGAGAACTGCCTTTGTGGGTTTCCGAGACTGAAACTCTCTGCAGGGGCAGAAAGCCCTGTCTTCCTCCTGCTGGGTAGCAGTGAAGTACCACAATGAAACAGAATCTCCACCGCCATCACTTGAGATTTACTTGGGAAAGAATTGTTTACTCGGTGAACCATCAGAGGGGATTTGGAGATGGTCCTCATCATATCAGGAAAATAATGATAAACACAGCACGTGTGTCTGAGACGGTGACAAGTCCGCTGTGCATTGTCTGTGGATCGCTCCTTCCTCTCGTTTGCCCAGGCAGTGAGTCTGCTGTAGACAACTAGTCTATCAGCAAAGCCTTTTCAAACAAGACTCTGCCTCCATGTTGGCTCCCTCCCCACGCTGGCTGACCTGAAGTCACTTAGCACCGGGCGAGAGCTTTATGTCATGGTGACTGGGCAGGGAAGCAGAGACTGTTTAGGTGATAAGATAACAGAGCAGTATCAGACATTTCAACCTTCTAGCTGTTTGCAGTCTACTTGGCGGATAAGCCATCTATATACCCAACCAAACTCACCGGCAATCAATTCCCACTCAAAGCAACCTTAGCGGGCAGGACAGAATCGCCCCGGTTGGTTTCTGAGACTATAACTTTTTATGGGGTAGAAAATCCTGTCTATATACTGCATCTTAACCAGCAAAGCCTAAGCAAGCACTGGTACTAAAGAAGCACACAGAGTGGGTCTGAAGAAACTGGGAGAGACGTTCACAGCTCTCAACTTTTACTTTTCTGGGAAAGTAAAATCGGGAACCAGAAGATGGCCAGGACGCAGGTTAAGTTCCCCCTAAGAAAACGGCAGGCAGATGGGCTGTTTGCCCATTTCCTGCAGTGCGAAGGGCCCTGGATTTGAGAACTGCTCCCAGGTGTCTCCATCTATCTGCTAATAGAAAGACGCGCCCCAGTAACCTTTGCGCTCTGCTCCATGCATTCTGCTTCTTTAGTTCATCCTCTGAGCACTGTTCTGGGTTAATTGGCAGAGGTGGTGGTACTGGAGGTGGTGGAGGTGCTGGTGGGGGTGGCTGCTTTTCCTAAAACAGGTGGTTTCCACTTATGCTTACATTGATGGCTCCTCTGAAACAGTGATTCAACAACGTCCAATATTTAAGCTTCATCAAAAAGTTTTTTTCAGAACAAAACATGAACAGAGATGTACACACACGCGCCTACCGCAGAAATTTCTGTAACAGCAAAAAGATGAAAACAATGGAAAACTCCGTCTGCAGAGGAATGGATAAGCACACCTGCGGACATCCACCCAGCGGGATGCTAAGCTTCCTTCAGAAACAATGCGGAGTCCTGTCAAACACCCCATGACATGGGCAACGTCAGCCAACCGCATAAAAGATAAATATCTTACGATGCCATTTTTATAAAGGAAGAAAAGCAAAGCAAATGTTTCTGTGGATAAGGATAGCAAAGGATAGGACAAGATGGCGAGGAGGTCAGGGCGAAGGGTGAGGGTGGATAGAAAGTAAAGAGAGAGGGAGGGTGGGAAAAGATGAGGAAGAAGAGGACAAACCAAAAAGAAAAATATTTTCCAACTATGCAGCTCTTATGGCTTGACTCACCAAGTGAGGTTTCCTCGTACATCTCTCCTTTATGTGAGGTCACAGATAACACTGGTGAGTGCCTGAGAGGTTTGGGTGTTCTCCGGCCTCCCTGAATTGAGGGCCACGAATTACAATGCTGACCAGAGCCTGGTCCGTTTCATTCATCGTGTAACTTAGACGTTTTACTCTCACAGCCTCCACTCTGTGAAGCGGCAAGTTGAAGTACTGTTAGAAATCAGGGGAGGAAGCAACCCACTTCCTAATGTTTCGAGCCAGCAACTCCTGGGGAAGGTGTGCAGGACGACGGAGATACAGGGTAAGGAAAGACCCTGAGTAACAGGCTGTCACTGACTCATGTTTAACGCCACCCGTCCTGAGATCATACAGAAAAAGCTTGCCAAGAATCACTAATTCGGTGGCAGACGGTGCAAATGTATAATTACCTGCGGAAACGTTGTGTGGACAAGCACAGCGCTTCACCTTCTCTCAGAGATCATGTTGCCTTAACGTGGGATCATCTTTCTTTGCGAGGAAACATCACAAAGTACCCACCCACCCAGGAAGGGCGCACACCACACGAGGAGCGAGCCAGGGAGGTGTCTTCCTTCCCACAAATGACCCTTTCCCTGCGAAACAGTTTCCTCGGTGATGCATTCATTGAGGGGACGAGACAGCGCAGATACAGCACTGGGTTCACATTCCTGTTTGCAACCTCCGAAGCTGCTAACTTAAACCAAAGCAACTTGAAAAGACCATTCTAAAAGCTGGGGCGGGGGGTAGGGGCGCGGCGAAGTCATGGTCTCCAAATACAGGGAGGTTACAATGAAAGATTCGGGGGGAAAAGAGGAGCGAGCAAACTTACGTTGGGGCTGTGGGGGTGGGGCGGGGCAACTTTTCTAACCAGAAAAGACTCAGGCAACTGGGAGCAACTGGGGGATGGAGACCTTGATGTGAGAGGAAGTCCTCCCGTTGCGCTGCCTTCCACCCACAACGTCCAAAAGCAGCCTAAGCCTGTGGCCTAAGCCTCTACTCCCACTACAAGCTGGCACCACACTGCAGAACCACAAGGTCTCTGGTTCAAACCCAGCGGCCACGTCGTGGGAAAAGATGACGCTATCTGCGCTCAGAAAGACTTCCAGGGCCTCAGACACCCTATTTTGCGTTGCTGTGAGTTGGAGGAGATCAGTGGCAGTGGGTGGGTTGGTTGGTTTGATGCCATCTATACAATTGTGTGCTCCAGCCCGCTGTGGGCAGGGCTATGTAGCTTGGGTATCTGCCAACCCTGGGGGCTGATCTTCCAGCACTAAAAGCCCAAACCACGCCCATGGCCATTGGGTTGGTTCCGACTTATAGCGGAGGCCCGCAGAACGCAGCAGAACTGCACTATAGGGTTTCCAAGGCCGTGATCCTTACAGAAGCAGAAGCTGTCAGCTTTCTCCCTGGAAGCTGCTAGTGGGTTTGAACTGCTGCCTTTCAGGTGAGCGGGGCTCCTTTCCAGCACCACACCAGACAGTGTTCTTTAGGGATCCGCAGGGTTTTCCCAGGCTAATTACCAGCAGCGGATCCCCGGGTCTTTCTTGGTCTGGGACTCTGCTGACACCTGTTCACCACGGGTGACCCTGCTGGCATGTGAGATATTGGTGGCATAGTATCACACGCTGACAGGAGGCAGAGAGGAAAGAGACCTTGCAAGCTCCAAACAGCAGCCAATGCAATGAGTGGCACAACTTGGACTCGGGGGAGGCTGCTGTTTTTTAACTGGGATCCGAAAGCCCAGTCTCCTGGGAACGGAGGCTTCTAATGCAGTGCTTAGCGACAGAAAACTAGAGTGGTGACTCATACGAAGATCATGGTCCTTCCCACAAGGTTGGCCTAAGTGGGTGCTGTACGTGACGCCCCGTTTTGTGTGCACTTGGAGGCTTTAATAAGAATCCGTATGTCAGCACGATGTAGTGGAAAGAGCTTTCTGGGGACTTAAGATACCCCGGCTCTGCTCTAGCTTCTCAGATCATGCCTGGTGCCTTGAGTCGGCACTTTGCCTTGTGGGGCCCAGGTGATCCTTACAGGGATTCTGGCCTCTGGTTCGAACCATGCCCCTCAGGGCCATACCCCAGAGCCCTGCTCAGCCTGGGAGCTCTCGCAGAGAGGGGAGCTGTCTGCCACAGCCCTCCTCTTTCGGGTTCCCTTGCTCCCTAGCTGGCCCAAGTCTGGAAGCCCGCTATTTGGGCCTGGAACGGGTTCTCGTGGGTGGCCTGGGTATGAGGAACACCAGCTTTGGAAGTAGACATGTCTGGGTCTGAATCCTGGCTCCTCCACCAGCTAAGAGACTGTTCACCCACTTGTCTCAGCTTTCTCCTCATTGACGTGGGGGCGAGCAGCACTGTGCTCACAGGACTGCCAAATGTCAGCTATCCGGAACAACCCAGCAGCCGCTGCTAGGAACCAGGCTGCTCCACCAAACCAGCGCGGCACAGAATCAAACCACCGCTGGCTTGACCTATGAGTCTAGGGAACAAGGACCCAGGTGGCTCGAGATTCTTTCCCCTTAATCCGCTCCAACCTAATCCTGCAGCCTTTCTAGCCATCCCATGGCTGTCACCTCACCGCACACCCTACGGGCAGCGTCCCCTCCTCCGGAGCTAGTCACCATCCCAAGCAAAGCCCGAGTAGCCTGACCGGATTCATTCATACACAGGTGCCACTGACCAGTTAATGAGCCATCCACGGCCCCAGAAACAACTGCTGTTTATTTCCATTTAAAATGATGGAACTAGAGGCCATGTCAAAACTGAAGTGATAAAACAAACACAAAGGCTGTGTGAGAGACAGGCAACTGGAAGGCGAAGCTGGTCCAATCGAGGCAATGGCTTCAAGGGCAATGGCTCTACAGAGTTTCTGCTCTCCTCGCATTTTCTTCCCCTCTCTTAAGAGTCCACTAGAGCACGCCTGGAAGTGGAAGGTCCTGTGGGTCAGGGGACTAAGGAAGCACAGGAAGTCCTGGTCTGCGTCACCACCCCTCTTCCCCCACCCGCAGCCACTCTCAGAACCACTTCCCAGGGGCCTCCGGTGCTGGGCCTCCCATTCAGACGTGGAGACAAGAGCCTAATGGAATGTTCTCCTTCGACCACCTTTGTGTACAGGTTGGAGGCACAACTGCACACCCTAGTAACTCCTGGTTCCCGAACGTCAGTCAGGAACGAATCTACATTCTTTCCTACCAGAGGGAACTAGGCTTGTTGGTTCAGACGCTAACGGGGAGCCGGGAGGAGTTGGGGGTAGCTGAAGAGGGTGGAATCCATTCAGATCAGTCCAAGGGAAAGCACTCCCTGGTCCAGTGGATTCTTCCTGGGGCCCAGCTCTGCCCTCGTTGAAAGCATCCCCATTCCTAAGTGATTCCATCAAGATAACCATGGAAAGGAAACGGCTTAAAATCAATCGAAAGGCAAAAACTATTAAGCAACACATTATTTACTATCTTTTTCAAGCCAATAGCCATCAGCAAAGTGACCCAAATCCCACCTTTTGTGCTATATGTGTCCCGGCTCACTCCTATACCAGGAGATGTGAATCAATGGCAACCCGGGCTTGAGAAACATCTTTTGCAAAGTTTGTTGAAGGGTAGCTGGAGGCCCGTGGGGTCTGCCCCACAGACAGAAGCATGACTCACCCACTCTCCCCTGAGATTAGCATGCTTACTTTTCAGATGGTAGCCGAGATCTGGTAGGGATGAGAGTGGGCAGGGGTGAGGGTTGGAAGTAGTAAGTAATGTTCTCTAAAGTCTAAGAACTTTACATTCTCCTTCAGTTGGCCCAACAATCTAACAAGAAGAAATGGACTCCTGGACAAGGTAGGATTTGAACTCCTGCCTTTCAGGATACCGGAGACCCATTGACCCCACATTCATCTCTCTCACTCCAGGCTCTGCGTCTGGATTTCACTCCTCGTTGGGAGAGCAGCATGCTGGTGGCGCTTCTTAGAGATCGCTCACTGATGGGGACAGGCCAGGCATTTCGTGAATGAGTGACAAAGGCTCTACTGGGAGAGTTTCTGTTCACAGAGAGCCAGGCCCCAGGACTCGAGGGTGCAGCTCTTCTCTGCACCATCTTGCCCGGAGCAGGTGGAGGCGGGCCGCTCCTGTCGGTGCCTCGGCGCACGGCGGATGGTGAGGACGCCAAAGCCACGTCCTCCCTCTCAAACGAACCTCTTGCTCAACTTGCCCCTTTCAGGATTCTCATTCGCCCTCACAGGGCGTTTCTCTTGATCTGCCACTCACTCACACCCAGGTAAGAGTGCTTTTTAAAAAGGCACAGAAAGACGCATTCTAGTCGCTATTTAGTTCAGGAAGCTGCCAGTTTTGCAGGACTGTGCATTACTGTACTGTGTCTGTTGAAGTTATTGGGTACCCTGTCAACTTCGTGACAGAGTGGCCCCGCCTCACAAATGTCTCAGGGTCGCCAGGTCTTTCTCCCTCGGAGCTTCTAAAACCAGAAACCAAACGCCTCACTGCTGTCGAGTTGAGACAGAGTCAGAGCAAGCCTACAGCACAGCGAAGAGCTGCCCCTCTGAGTCCCCAGCCCAGTCTTTTTCACTCGGAGTAGCTGGCGGTTTCGAACTTCGGACCCTGCAGGTGGCAGCCTAATGTGTAACCTCCATGCCACCGGAGCTCCTGGGTGGGTTCAAGGGGCTACTCTCTCGGGTCAGCAGGGGAGCATTAACCCTTGCACTGCCATGCCCCTCCCCCCCAGCAAATTACAAGGGCCCGAGAACCTGCCTTCTCGTGGCCTCCTCAGGCGACGGCGAAGCACCGCAGTTTGAGAACCACACTGGAGGAGAACACGCATCGCCACTGAAGACAAGGTCAGAGGTCGATTCCTCGGAGCCAAGTAGCTTTGCTGGAACAAAGGTGCCAGCACAGCACATTCTCAATACCCGCTCCCTCAGTCGGAGGCCCGGCAGGAATCGAGTCCCACCTCTGCGTATGACCATTCAGTACAAGGTTACTTACGGGGAGTAGGGAAGCCACTGCGCTGCTTGCAGCTCCCTGGGCGGCCGAAGCACGCCAGGCCCCGAAGGCAGAGGTGAGACACTGGGTACCAGGGCAGAAACGGGGGGCAGAGAGGGTCGCCGAACAGCAGCTGTGTCCTGGGAGGCCTACTGCAGGTCAGGAGAGACCCTACGGAGGTGAACACCCTGACCTCACTCTCGTTTTTCCCTCCACCCTCATGATGCTGCCATTTGCCGATGGGACTAGAAGCCAGAGGCCTGGAACCACTGGTGTAGCCCACGGAAATCAGTGTTCGGGAGCAGAGGCGGGGACGTTAGTGTTCGGATGCAGCGGGCAGAAGGGCACGATCAAGTTCAGCTCCTCTAACGGTAACATGCGGGCGAGCGCAGGCCTGCCCTCCAAGCTCAACAGCATGCCGCACGTGCCATGCCCGTGTGCGCGCTGCCCAAGCCTTGGCCGTATCTGGTGCGGGGGTGCATGCACCCGATCCATGGGCAGCTGCAGAGTCACGCCAGGAAACAACTTCTTCCCGAAGAGCATTCAATCTTGGATCCACAACTGCATTCAGCACTTATTTACTGAGCGCCGACTCCCGCGAAACAAACGCGTATCCCTGCGAGCCGGTGTGTGGCCTCAGCGTGCACTCCAAGGGCCGCTGTGCTGCTGCCTGCCGAGGGCTGGCTCGGCGGCCTAGTGGAGTCCTGGCACCATGGAATATTAAATACTTCTAGACAATAACAAAGTTTAGCTTTAACTACTGAGTTCACTGACTCGTATGTCAGGGAAGAGCTATGCTTTGTAGTACGGTCTTCAAGGACTGCCTTTTGGAAGTCTATTGCCAGATCTTTCTTCCAAGGTGCCTGGGATGGACTAGAATCGCCAATCTTTCAGTTGGTAACCCGGCGTGTTCATTGTTCCAGCACTCCTCCCCCCACCTCCATGCTACCAGACTATGGTTAAATGCATATACCAGTATCAGGTGGAGTAAACAAATGGGCTGAAGGGTGAATTCACTCCATCTCGCAACATCCACAAATACCTAACATTAAAAAAAATAAGCACGTCACTGCCATTGAGTCTGCTCTGACTCACAGGGACCCTATGAGCAGGGAAGAACTGCCCCTGTGGGTTTCAGAGGCTATACATCTTGATGGGAGCAGAAAGCCTCATCTTTCTCCCAAAGAGCAGCTGGTGAGTTCTAACTTCTGACCCTGGAGGCTCCTGACATTAGATTCCTTAAATGGCAGCAGTGCCCGGCATGAACTGCTATTCTCTCCTGGAGGTCTCCCCTGCAGTGGGCCCCCTGGGTCTCCAGCCCTGTGCAGGCAGCAGCCCTGTGCCCTCTGCATGAGCTGTGGGCTAGCATGCAGTGTGCTTGGGGATCCACCAGGTGAAATTAGAGGCACATTAGGAGGTCTTAAATGACACAGACTCAAGAATGAGAAGAGGACTCACTTCAATACTTTAAAAGCCTCAGTTGGCTGTTAGCACATCGCAACACCTCTCTCTACCCTCAAAATCAAACTCATTGCCAGTGAGTTGATGTTGACATACAGTGACCCAAGAGGACAGGATAGACCTGCCCCATGAGTTTTGGAGGCTGTACCTATTTACGGACGTTGAAAGCCCTGTCTTTCTCCCAAGGATTGGCTCATGGTTTTAAACCGCTGGCCTTTCAGCTCACAGCCCAACTACACCACCAAGGTATTAAATGACACAGAATCGCTGAATGAGGAAGAGGACTCTCTTCAATACAGTCTCAGTCGTCGGATGTTAAGACCATCAACAACACCTCTCTCCAGAACACCTGCTAATCTCTCTCTTCATCAGGGAGAAGGGAGGCTATAAGTTCAGGACCTTGTGCAGGTGGGGGCATGTACAAGACTTTGGGCATGTATACTTCTTATTTTTCATAATTACTGTCTTCATGTTAATTGATAGTGGCTTTCAACTCAAGGTGGTTGCAAATGTTTACTTTTGTTTCATGTAAAAATAAATTTAAGAAAAAATATTACATAAATAAGATAGGCTTTACCCAACATGGCAAGAATCAGAAGGTGTCACAGAAACGCCTGAGGTTTCAGAAAAAACGGCCTAATGCTAAGCATACCTCATGAGGCAGGAGCTCTGGGCTTTAGTTCTTACTGCCATCAAATAAGCAGTAATGACCAATTTCATTTGCTTATAAATAAACAATGTTGTCCTTGAAGGTAATAGCTCATCTAGTTAAAGGGCTGAAGCTCCAAGATGGCAATAAAAAGTTGGTAAAACTGCTTTGTAATCTGAATCCTATCTTGTCCCTACAACAGAATGGAGAAGCCTGTGACGAATGATTAAACATTAAGGTCTAAAAGATTTATATTAGTAATAGGATGGAACTGCGGAAGCCTAAATTATAAAGTGAGAGGAAGACACGCTAAATGCTCTTCACCTGGGTCATCAGCATTGGGTCTAACAAGGGGTCCTTTGGCTGTCACTGTGAGGTGAGTCACTTAAGAACCCCATCTGCTTCACCTAATGCCGGTCACTGATTATCTGGGTCACCCAGGGTAAACTAAATCACAAACATCATCTCTGTGGTAAATCCTTTTGATGCTGGTCTGCTGAAAAGGCTGCACAGTCACCTCCTCCCTGAGCTGTCCATCCCCTAGACATTTTAGCTCAGCCTTCTTTCACGTCACCCCAAATTCTAACCTCCGCAAAAATTTACATTTTATGTCCCTATTCATTTAGGTCTGTAACACACACACACACACACACACACACACACTCCTACCTTACTAATTCAATCAATCTAGGATATCTTTTTTTACGTCTTGCACGCCCACCCTCCCATACTCCTACATACCCCTGTCCCCTGAGCCTCTCTCCTCAGGTCCCCCACCCCACCCCACCTCAAGCACCAAGAGGCCCACTTCAGGAAGGCTTCTTTCTGTCCTTCTGGGCCTCACTGACAGCTTGCACTTCACCAAATAGCAGGCAGCAGCAAACTGCACGCCGGAGCTGTGGCCTATGCCGCTTACTCTGTGAAGATCTTTCTGCAGCCGTCACTGCTGTGTCCTCACTGTACAATTTATGATGCACTGGCAAGCAAAAGCTCCTCAACGAACTCGACTGTGTTTACCCAACAATAATTGGAGGTGCTTGGCAGAGGGAGCAGACCTTGCCCAGCACCAGCAGATGGACACTGCAGACGAGGCCGTCCCCCAACCTCCTGCCCTGCTGACTGAGCGTACAGTCAGGAAGCGCTCATTCTAGGGCCTCACGTTTAGCAGCTCAAGAAAGAGGGATACTTATCCTTATGCCATGTGATTTCCGCTGTAAATTTCCTTATTCAGTTGCTAGAACTGTAGGATGTAAACGGACTTTAATTTTACTGAAGTCATAACATTAAGATTCAACCAAAAAGGTTTAACACATGCCATACAGACAGTAGCTGATTCTCTAGAAGCGCTCGCTCCTTGCACCGGGCTTAGACCCATAAGGCAAGTCTGCAGACCAAACGCCGGCGGTTTGGTCAAGATGCTTCTGTGCGCCTCATTTTAGCAGGATCTACTTTCACCAGGGGACTTGCTTAAGGACCACAGGTGGAGTCCAGTGTTCTGTTTCAGATCTCTCTCAAGCCACATACCTGCACTTTACATGAAGGGCCTCAAAACCTGTGTGGGAAAATGGAATGAAGAGATAATAGAATTTCCCCTTACACTCTTTGAAGCCTCCTCAGACATGTATTTGGATGACTCCGCATCATTCTTGTACTGGTTTTTGGAAACCTGTCCTGTTCAGCCAAGGAGCTCCCATGGTGCAGTGGTTACAAGTTATGCTGCTAACTGCAGTCAGCAGTTCGAAACCACCAACTGCTCCCTGGGGGAAAGATGGAGCTTTCTATTCCTATGGAGCTAGCGCCCTGGAAACTCACAGGAGCAGTTCACCTCTGTCCTATGGAGTCACTGTGAGTGGGCATCGACTTGATGGCAGTGACATGTGGTTTCTTTTGGTTTGAGTCCTGCTCAGCAGTAGGCCATGTGACCACAGTTTGTCCAGCTACATCTGAATGGACGGGGTGAACCAGACTCAAGGAAAGGTTCAACCTCAGGCTGGCTAGCAACCTGCAAGTTGTGCGGCTTAACCTAAGCAGATGAACTCAAGTCGATCCGGCTGCTCTGATCAGAAAATGAATTAGCTGAAAGCTGCTAAACTGACAGATACCATGTACTTGCGGACTGTCAGCCCATTTGGGGCCAAGGACAAGCAGGTCTACAGATTTAGAATGACAGGCAAGCAGGAAGATGCAGGCCAGAGCCTGACAATGATGAGTGGGCTTCACTGTCAGCAGCTCTTGGCTCCCAGGAAGGCAGCCTTGCTGTGGTTTCCTGCCCCAAGGTTCGGCTATACTCCTCCCATCATCAGCAACAACTTGTCTCGACTCCAAGCCCCTGGAGAAGGTCTCTGTTCTTGCCACTGAAGCATGTCCTCATCAAGAAAATGGCTGGCCTTCTGTAGGACTAATGACTACAGCAAACACGTCTGTGCAACATGAATCGATACACACAGGTGACAGACAGAGTTGCCAGCTCTGGGAAGATAAAATCAGCATTCAAAGGCCATAATAATTAGGAAGTATATCAATAAAATATTATTATCTTGGGGAAAAGGTATTACTGTTTAGGGTTATATGTAGTCTTGCTATAGGGTTAGGGAAAAAAAATCATTTATACAAGGCCAGAGAAACCAGGGGGCCCGTAGCCCACTGTCTGTGTTTGGGCTAGACCACATCTGTAGGACCTGTCAATGTCTTCGCCACGGATAAAATGGGTCAGTAAGATGGCTCTTTCCATCTAGAAACTGTGTGGGGCACACATAATAAACACATGTGGTAGCACCCCCTCAAAGGGCAATATTCCATCCACAAACTACTATGTATTATATAGCCTAGAAAACTCCCACATTAGGTTATCTGAATGGATTTTTTTATTACTAAAAGATCATTTTATTGGGGGTACTTAAAGCTCTTATACAAATCTATACATCAATTGTATCAAGCATATTTGTGCATATGTTGTCATCATTATTTTCTAGACATTTACTTTCTATTGAGCCCTTGATATCAGCTCATCTTTTTTTCCCTCCCCTGCCATGTCCCCTTGATAGATTATAAATTATTATTTTCATATCTGACACTGACTGCTGTCTCCCTTTCCCCATGGTTTCTGTTATTCGTCCCCCTGGGGGGATGTGGTGTGGTTAATGTGTCATTCATCGAGAACGGTTCCCCCTTCCTCCCTTCCTGGATTATAAGTCTCTTTTAATTCCATATCCCAACAATATCCTACAGAAAACAATATTCTAATTGATGTTTGTTGTTGTTGTTGTTGCTGCTTTTATTTAAAGAGGGGATAATAAACAATGACTTCAAAAATTGGGGGGTTGGGAGTTAGAAAATATTTCTGAATCATAGCTCTTTTAAATATAAACCAAACCAAACTCACTGCCATCTCCAATCAATTATGACTCATAGCGACCCAGCAGGACAGAGTAGACCTGCCCCTGTGGGCTTCCAAGACTGTACCTCTCTACGGGAGCAGAAATCCTCATCTTTCTCCCACAGAGGCACTGGTGGCTTCTAACAGCTGACCTTGAACTGGCAGAGATTCTCTGAGGAAGAATAAGGTCGTGCACAGATTCTTGGTGAGGAGGTAGATGGTGGCACTACATCACAGGGGGCAAGGAAAGTGCCAGCTTTGAGACCACAACCCAGAGGAAGAACCCCCCATGAGCCAGTCCTCAGGAAGCAGTCCTGGGACTCTGACTCCAGAACTGAACAGAGAGCTTAGCGTGTGGAGCTTAGCGTGTGAACAGAGAGCTTAGCGTGAGTCCACGTGGGGAAGGAGTGCCGGAGCGTTTTCTACATCCTTGGGGGGAATTTAGACAGGTTTGTAGTTGCACTGAATACGGCAGCTGCTGTTAGCACAGCAGCATCCAAGGGAAGAAAGGGAGCAAAGGAGCGGGCCCAGGACCAACTGGGCAGGAGGGCTTCGGGGGCAGGGGGACGCTCTCTGGGAGGAGGCAGATGGCAGGCTTCTGGGGAGTGTCACAGCAATGCCCAGGGCAAAACCCTGAGAGTGTTTCATCTCAGTGGATGTGTTAATGGCTCCTCTGGAGCCAGGTCTAAGCAGGGTTAGCACACACGCCTGGTCTACTGCACGGGCTGTAAATAAACCATGTGCTTGTCTGCCATCTGCTTAGTGTGCCTTTGTGAAACCGTGTGCAGAAGGAGAAAAAAGTGTTTGAGGCCAAATGGCTAGAACATAATTTAGTTGTACACTGGGAAATAAAATATGCTTACACAGCTAGATTACTACCTCTCCTTTAAAGTGGATAATTAAACCAGAATGCTGCCCCCCCTCTTTTTTGTTTTTTAATAAGGAGGAGAAGTGGGCAGTAGGCGGTTAGGTGACACGCTTCTCAAAGGCCCAAGCGCACGTCATGGGTGGAGAAGGAAGCTGGAGCCCCAGCCTCCCACCACTGCAGTTCATGAATCTGGAGTTAGTCACACTTTGACAGACTCAACCACGGAGTCTTCATTTACAGATGCGGAGTATGTCGCTCACCTTCCTCGGAGCGGTATTTTAAAAATTAACTAGTGTCTGAAACATTAAGTTCTTCAGATAAAAGACATTAGGAATGTGTAAAACAATTTTATGGCGCCATCTTGCCCTCTATAAAGAACCCCAAGTGCACTCCCTCATTACTCCTGCTCTCGTATGCTCATAACTCGGTGTAAGGTGAGGTAAATAATGTCATTGATTCATTCATTACCAAATTATTTTCATGAGCATCTACTGTGTTTCAGACTCTGGGGTGATTTAACCCCAAAGCGAGGCACCTTCTCTGTTACCGCCCTAGCACACGCAGCTATGTGGTCAAGTACAGAACACGCAGCTTCTAAGACAAAGTTGGATTTGTGTGTTTCAGGTGCAACTCCTGGTATTTCACCCATTTCTAGGCCTATGATGACCTAACAATTGGAGAGAGAGATCATACCCTTATGAGCGATCATAAGGAAAAGTCTTCATGAAACACAGTGCGAGCGAATGGCCTGGGCTACGAAGCACAGCCTGTCAGGCATGGCCATACTGCGTCGGCCTCATTTACCAACTCTAGGGCTTCTTAATGGAATCCCCAGAACCAACGAAGGCCAAATCCCAGTGACACGAGTGCCCGGGCTTGCTCTAACCCTTTCTGAGGCACTGACCATTGATCGTCAGAATTGGAACAGAGATGAGGTCATGAGCGTGGTGGCTTGGCGCTTTCAACTCAGACAAACACCCCCGCCCGCTGTGAGGTACCTGCCAGCTGTGGATGCAACTTAGCTATGTTACTTCTCTGCGCCTTGGTTTTGACATTTATGAGAGAATAAAAATAGCACCTCTCACACAGGATTTCTGAGAAGCGTCAGTGACAGTAAAGGTCTTACCAACCCCAAAACCCACTGCCATCCAAACATTACAGCTCACAGCGACCACGTGCTAACTACTGGGACTTGTCTCTTGTAAGTACACAAGGGATTCACTAAGTAGCAAGAGACTTTTCATGGAAGACGATGTGTGTCAAAGAATTTCTTACTTAATGCTTGAATGTGGGTGGAGGAGGGAGGATAGGGGGCCCCATGGAGTACTTAATAAGAATCTTAAAGGTAAATGTCTTAAAGGTACATTACCTCCACTTAGGCACCCTGGGTGACGAGAGTGGTTGGTGCCGTACTACTAACCTGAAGGTTGGCAGTTCAAGCCCCACTAGAGGCACAGCAGAATAAAGGCCTGGATATCTGCTTTTGTGAAGATGACCCTCAAAAGAGCCCTAGGGAGCAGCTCTACTTGGTAAACCATGAAGTCCTCTTGAGTCTGAATGGCCTCCACAGCCATTTGGTCTGAGTTCATTTTTCTGGAAATTTTCTCCACTTAGCTTATCAACGGGCTATGTAGCATCCAAGTGTACTTTTAGCTACCATGCCTCCCCCCCCTGCATAATTAAAACCCAGCTGTAGCAGAATGATTATACCACTGATGTGGCCTCCCTACCTCTATTAGTTGCCTTGATCTCTGCTGCCACATCTAGGGGATAATGACACCTTGTAAAGATGACGAATGTATGGACATCAGTGTTCCCCAAGTGGGTGATACAACCCTTGGGGGCATAGAAAGGATGGTGTGGGGTAGGGGTGGGGGTGCAAAATCAGATGCCTATACTTTTTCCTGGATCTGGGGGGGGGGGCGAGTGAACCGTTTTTAATTGCCAAGGGTGGTGGTGCTAAGTAATTGTTTCTTTTTCTGAAAAGGAGGCAATAGGCCAAAGACGTTTGGAAGCCTATGATGCACCCTCTGCCTAGCACCTAATATGCACTCAATTAATGATTGGCTATTGCAGGGCCCTGGTGGCACAGTGGCTAAAGTGTTCAGGGGGGTAACAGAAAGGTCAGTGGTGAGACGCTTCCAGCCACTCGGAGAGAGGAAGACGTGGCAGGCGGCTTCTGGAAAGACTGGCAGCCCCGGCAGCCGATGGGCAGCGATGCTCCTCGAAGAGAAGCTTAATGTGTACTGGAGTCGATTCGATGCCATGAGTTTGCTCTCTCTTTTGGACACGGTCGCTGTGAATCAGAATTGACTTGACAACTGGTTTTGCGGGTTGTTTGTTTATTTTGGGAGGCAGTTATTATTGTAGAAACATTTTGAAGGTCAGAATTCCCCGGAAAAGTACATGAAACGTTTACTAGAATCTACCAACACTAATAAGTATTTTATAAAAGTCAGATCCTAAATGGTACAACATTTTGAATTGCATGCACATACATGCATGTGTTCAACAGTGGAAGGAGATGGCCACACAGATTTTTTTATACTGGGTGAATGGATAATTTTGTTTGTTTTGATATATAGTTGTAATAAATTTCTTTGCTAGAATGAAGAAAGTAATTGGAAAAACACAGTGGACGTTTAATAAAACTACAAACATTTCAGTTCCTCCTAATTGTTTAAATCTGCTTATTGTGCACTCGAAAATAAAGCGATCATTCTCTGTTTCTCTGGGGTGATGTCTAAACAAATTACAGATGGCAGAAGGCTGTGGCCCGGCTATGCCGCTTCCGCTTAGCGATGGGAAGGGGGACGGTGAGATGCTCTTGCACAGAGTCCGGGGTGGGAGGGGCATAGCTCTGGTCTTTCTCACCTTCCTCAGCTTCATCCAGCAGCACTAAGCTGCTTTTCACGCCAAATTTTTGCTTATTAAATTCCTTTCACGGGAAGCCCAAAGTAGATTACATGTTGGGCTTCTCCTCAAGGTCAGCAGCTCGAGCCCAGGAGCCATTCCACAGGGGAAATACGAGGCCGTCGGCTTGTGTAATGATTTACAGCCTCCGAGATCCCACGTGGGGTTGCTGTGAGTCAGAGCCGGGTAGGGAGGGAAGCGAGAGCCTTAGAGAAACCTTGAGGTGAGCCTTTTGTCCAAGCAAGTGAATGCACACAGAAGCACACGACCTCGGACTCTCCAATTCACCTGCCCTGCCTGCAGGGACAGTTCCCGAATCCCATTCCGTACACTTCCTGCAAGTAAGGAACACACATATTCTCAGCACGTGCGTTCAATGTGTCCAGCAACCAGATCCTCACAGGCCTTTCTAAGGCCCGTGGAGTAGGACGACTTCCATGTGGACTCCTCTTGGTTGAAACATTTGCTTTGTTTTTAGTGCCATTTTCTACATTCTGTTGTAGAACAAATATATGGTTGCCTTAAGGACTCAGATCAAACCATTATTTAAAAATATCTGTATCTTTGAAAATATTCTGGATACAATTCATAATTCAAATGGGAACTGTCTTAATTCTACACAGTGTATACAAAGTGAGCACAAGCCTATCTATTTTAAAGCAGTTGCAGTGAATTTCCTGGTACCAACCGTTCTGAAGAGAAAGGATCTTCAGACTTTCTGGGCCCCTCACCCTCGTGAACCCCAACCTTGTTACCTCTTGGGCCCACCTCTCCACTCCACCCAAGATGGCTCGGCGGGCTCCAGGATGCACCCAAGCATGCCCCCCCTCTGGGGTCTCCATCTATCGACTCCACACACAGAGCCCTTGGGCTCTGATGAAGAAGCAGTGGTTTTCTCGACTGCTGGCTGAGTTTACATGGAGACCGCTTGCATGAATAACTAATGGTTTCTGGCAATTTCTGCTTTCCATCTGCAGCAAATACAAGCATAGTTGAGACACAAAACAACAAAGTCTCTCTCTGGACTCCAACAAGGGCAGCGTGAGCCCTCCAGTGGGGGCACTGCCCGCGTCCCACAGTGCCAGCCGGCCGGCCTCTGAAAGCAGCAGCTGGGGCTGGCAAATGCTGCGTCTGTGCACATGTGCACCCGGGACTCAGCTCGCTGTGATGGTGGCAAAGAGAGCGCACAGGAGCTCATGATGGCAAGCCGCTTCCCGGGGATACGCCCTGCGTCTGAATGACAGATGTTTGCTGAGATTTCTCTCAGGCCAAGCTTGGGCTGGCCAAGTCAAGAAAGAGCTCTGTACTTTCACCTGGCCGCATTTTTCCCTCCAATCATTACGCACTGAGGAAGAAGAGATGAAGGGACGAGGGGACAGGGACAGACAACTAGAATAGCACAGAGACGCGGCTACTGCTTTTCTCTCCTACCGAGTCCTGGGGGGAGCAGAAATCAGGTGGGGGCTGCGGGCGGCGAGGGCAGGCACTTCACAGGCGAGACCTTCCTGTGTCACAGCCGATTGTGAATTGAGCGCCACACTTGTTTGTGTCTTTCGGGGCACCTTTGTGTGTGTGGTTTTTGGACTGTGTTCCCAGCGGGGGTGATGGTCACCTCTGTCGGACTGTGGTACAATGGTATTCATTCACAAAACCATGGGCGAGCCTAGAGCAACTAGGACCGGTTCGTTTGTAATCTGCCCACTGGACAAAATGCGGCGCACACCTTTCTGCGCTGTTGGAGACAGCTTTCCATCAGCAACTTTAAGGGCTGCTTACAAGTTCATTGTCTGGCTCTGCCCTGCTTATCCAGACTGTCACTCCTTCACCCACCAGAGTTAGTTAGTCTCACCTGCCTCGCAGCAGGCCCGGCACTGCAGTCTGGGGAGATAGCAGCAAACTCCTCTGTCGAGGGATACTGAGATGTGATACCTTCCTCTGCTCTTCCCCTAGGACCCCCCCAGGGCTCTTGTGAGCAAAACCTATCTCAGACCATCTTGGGAGCTGACTCCATCAGGCAAGAAGTACAGCGGGAATGCTCCTTGGAAGTGAGGATGTTGAGATTTCCTCTCCCGTGCTTCGGCCATGTTATCGGGAGAGGCGGTCCCTGGAGGAGAGCATCGTGCTTGATAAAGCAGAGTCAGTGAAAAAGAGGAGCCCCTCAGGAGATGGACTGACACAGCTAGGGGCTCAGACATCACAGTGACGAGGAAGGTGCAGGCCTGGGCTGCTTACACAGGGTTGCTGTGGGCAGACGGCACCCGACACCACCATCACCCAACATCCCCAAGAGTAGCAGCAGCAGCAGCAAACCCCCGGCTGATGGAGCCTGAGGTTGTGGTTTGTCTGTGCGAGTTGCAGGAAGCAGCCTCGGGGGAGCCCAGATCATGGCCCACCTCAGCAACCAACTCCGTTCAGTGCAATGGGTATTTGGGCTTTCTTCTTTATCTTTATACTTTCATGGTAAGTCGCTTTTATTTTCTTTTAATAATTTATTACGAATTGCGAATTAATACCTATATCATATCATTCCATAGTTCAATCACATCAAGCAGAATTGTATAGTTTACTTCCACAATCAATTTCCAAACAATCTTTTTCTTTCTGAACTCCTTGACATCTACTCCCTTTTACACAAACCAACCTCCCCCCCTCCCCCCAGGTTCCCACCCCCGCAAAACCCTTATTCTACTTGTGGTACCCATAGGCTCATCTGTGCTAGGTTTCACATACCGAAAAACAGGAAAGCATATAACACAGCTTCAAGAGGGTGGCCTCTGATGTATAACACCTCTGAGACACAGCCTATTATGAACAAACAAAACTACAGAAAATGTTGAAAACCAGACCAGGTCCAGCATGCATCGGATCTACTGACGACGTTTAATCATTCTAGTCAGATGGATGCCTGTTTGATCTTTCTCTTTGCTGATGCTACTGCTCCCTGGTTTCCTGCATCGCTGCTGTCGTGTGCCTTGCCTACGCAGAGCTGTCTGCATCTGAGCCACAGCTATTTCCTAATGGGTTTAAAACTGCCCATCAACCACACCAGCACGATTTCAGAGTGCTGTGCTGGCTCTTCTCTGCGCCGTGGCTCAGCGACGGCCCCCTGTTTTGTTTGACAAGGACCCTTTAACCTGAAGAGGAGCTCTGGTGGTGTAGTCCTTGGCCTGCTAGCCACAAGGCTAGCAGTTTGAATCCACCAGCTGTTCTTTAGGAGAAAGACAAAACTTTCTTACAGACTTGGAAACCCACAGGGACAGGTCTACTCTGTCTTACAGGGTCACTATGAGTTGGAATCGACTTGATGGCAAAGAGTTTGGATTCACATGCTTGCGTTTCAGTTACTTCTTTCCTTGTCCACCCCCTCCCACTTGTCCATCAGCTACCCTGCTTTCCTACCATATCCCTCTTGGATCATCCCATCAGACCCCCAACCAGGCCTCAGGCTCACTCAGCTACCAACAGAGATCTCACAGTTTACAGAGATCCTCTTAAACCGGTTGCTGCGGAAGTCCGTCCTGATTCATGGCACCCTGAGGTGCGTCGGGGTAAAGCTGTGTTTTTTAATGGTTGACTTTTTGAGAGTGGATTGCCCAACATTTCCTCCTCGGTGCTGCTGGTGGGCCTGAATCAACAACCTCTCGGTGAGCAGCTGAGCCCATGAACCGTTTCCATCACCCAGGCACTCCCACACCTGCCCTTTAACACAGCTCAGTAAAGCCTGGCTGCATTGTAACCAGTTGCTCTCTCCAAAATTGCCCCTTTCTTTGTCTATTTTGGGCGGAGGGACAGATGTTCCCTGAGCCCGGACACTCGGAGGGAGTCCTGTCTCCCCTCCTTTCTTCTCTCTCCATGACCCCCATGTGCAGGCGGCTGCCACCAGCTGTCCTGAAGACAGGGTCTTCAAAAGGCTAGTCATTGTCAGCAAGGTTTGGTGAAGGGAAAATCTCATTCCCGAAAGGAAGCTACCAGCCACGGAACACTGTGCAGATGTAAGACATCAGGCTGCGCATGGTGCTTGTTATTTCCTTCTGACTCCCTGCTGAATGTGTGGAAACTTTATTTCATCACTCTCTGTCCTCTGGGCTCACTGGAAATCCCCAAACAGCTCGGATCACTGCTTCAGGACACTCCTGAGCAGACGCCTCTTTCCCCTTCGGAGCGCAGGGCTAGCCCCTTTGCTTTCCCTGAGCCCCTGCCCCAGGTTTAACTCAGGGTGAGTCCCTCTGCTCACCCACTGAGCAGAACTCACGTGTGCAGCATCGAGGTCTTTCTATCGCTTCCACTTTCTTTTGTCTTCATTGTCTAATTTGTGCTTGTTTATTCAGTTCTTAAAGTGTACATGGACACCAGATCATTACTGGTCATAGATTTCTAAGACCCACCTCTACCACTTTCTTATAACTCCCCAAATAAGTTCTACCACCTCTACCACTTTCTCTTAAATCCCAAGTAAGTTCTACCACCTCCACCACTTTCTCTTAAATCCCAAGTAAGTTCTACCACCTCCACCACTTTCTCTTAAATCCCAAATAAGTTCTACCACCTCCACCACTTTCTCGTAACCCCCAAATAAGTTCTGTAGCTATTATTGCACCGCACTCACCCTTGGCGTCTCCTCCAGAGGCTGTAGCGATGAGACCATTAGAAAGAACACAGAAAGATCTCGCTGCAACTCGGGCACAAGAAACCCATCCATTCCAGACCAAAACAGCCTACAGGATGCATTCTTGACTCACGGGCCCCAGAGCACGACACAAGCAGGGTGCTATCTCACGAAGACCAGATGAGAGACGTTTCCATTGGCTTCTCCGTAAAGCGGGCCCATTGACAGCACCACGACAATGCATGGGGCCCCTCAGAAACAGAGCTCGGATTGTGTCTGACAAGGCCCACTTCATCCACTGCCACTATCTCCCTACTGAGGGGTGTTATATTAGGGCCGTTCTGTGTAGGCAAGCATTATGCATTCATATCCTGATTAAAGATAAATGATACTCTTACGAAGAATGAGCTGCCTGCAATGTACTCTCTCGCTTTGGAAAGATGCCCAATGCACACTCGCTTAAACACACAGACAACCAACACAAACCAGGCACCGAGCTTCTAACACGAACAAGCGGTGCTCAGAGTCCTGTTCTACATGATCGTAATGAGGAAAGCAACAGTGATCCACACGACTGTTGGAAAGGGTCTGAGAAACATAGTAAATGTACTGTGTAAGAATTATGCTAATTATACACTAACGGGGGTTGGGACTATTTAAGTTTGAGTTTAAATTATGATATAATTCAATCACATGTAAAATGCAAATTAAGAGAGTTTCCTGGAATAGGATGGGGGGATAGCAACATTCAATCACACAATATGGACTGACAGGTGCTTGGAGAGACAGAGGAATACAAAAAGATTTTGTTTCTACCAGCCAAGGGACAGGAAAAGCAGACACAGTCACAAAATAAAACGAAATAATTAACATGGTAAGAACTGTGACTATTTTATGTACTTTATGGAAACACGAATGTTTAAGCAGTAGGCTGAAAATCAACGAGGGGATAACTATTTATACTGACTAAAGCAGTACACATGAAACCAGCCTGCTTGTGCTACGAAACAGAGGCTCCCAAATTTATCTGATCCACCCTTCCCTTTTCAGGAAAAAAAAAAAAAAACTACCACATAGCCACGGGCCATTAAGAATGTTGGTACTACAGCCCCATAATCCACCATAAAGTGTAGGTATCTGCTCTTGCAGCCTCCTTGGATCACTCCAGCACCCCAGCAGGGGGCAGCATGGCCCGCTTTGGAAAGCACTGCTTTACAACAACCAGTCAAACCAACCCACTTAAGGGAGGACCAGGAAGAGAACGAGATAAAAGGGCATTAACCCTGAATTACCACTGGGGAGGGGGTTAGCTGTGGGAAACAGAAAGATTTCTCCCAAGTCATGTTCCCTAAATATATGTTAGACTTAGGACACAGCTTGCAGCTAATGGTAAATGAAGGCATTCAGTTGCCAGACAACTGTCTGGGCCCTGCACAGGTAGGGCCCCATGCCCTGCTGTTAAGGACAACGGGCTACTTCTCCATAAAGGCTTGTGACCATTTGTCTGGTCCCTGTAGGTAGGGTTTACACCCTACTGATAATGATTTCCCTGGAGAGCCAGGGTCAAACCTACTCAGTGACATCCAAAGTTAGGTTGCCATCCTGAGTCTAGGATCTACCCTTGTCACATGTGTGCCCCCAATCCCTCCCCTTCCTACTGCACGTATAGCCCTGGATTATCCCCCTCTCATTGCTGTGTAACCTGTAGTGCAACCCTTTCCTGTGATGTATGTCTTTACCTGTAATTAGTGGTCTTGCATGCCCCCCAAAGATATATAAGCCTTGGTTAGCAATAAAGATCCCCCTTGTCCTCCTTCTCCTCTCTCCTGCCCTCCAGTCTCCCATATGCATGTGGACCACCAAGCAGGACTGAGGTGAACATGCTACCATGAAATGTGTCTGACTCCATTATTTCAATCTCTCATGCTTTCAATGAGTCTATTATAATAATTATCTATATCTCAACTGTTCAATTGCGCCTATTAAACCCACGATCAGTTGTGGGGGCTGGCTCTTTCCCCCACAGTTAGCAAGCATGATAGCTAAAAACACTTTCTATTTTTACTTTACAAAATATTGCTTGCATTTTTTTTTTTTAATCAGGAGAGGTTTGTGTGATACTTGAAGAATGGGAAAACCCTGATGGTGGATGCAAGCGGCAGAGGAGGAGCCAGTGAGCAGACTGAGAGAGGAGCTGGCAGGAGGAAATCCTGAAGAAGTAAGGTCACAACGGCCAGGGGAGGCTGCCCCGCGTGAGGGGTGGTCAACCTTATCATTGCAACACAGAAAACAGCGGGAAGAGGGAGAGCGCTCAAGAAAGGACTCTTTACACAGGAGGAGGAGGCTGCGATTCGGGGCATGATGGAATGCCAGCCATGGAAAGAAGATTGCAGTAAGGTGAAAATAAATGGGGTAGGAGGGAATGAAAAGTCAAGGTGTGGGTTGAGTGCCACGGGGCAGGTAACATCCCTGGTATGGAGCATGGCTCCCCCTGGCTGCTTTCATTTTGACAAACTGGGCACAGGGAAGGTTGTAAGGGGTCATCAAATCAGAGCAACTCTCCAGGGGACTGAGTGGAGCCGACACACAGGGGTTTCTGCCTAATCTTCGAAGAAAGGAGCTCTGGGGGTGTGGGGAGTTATTTGTCGGGCGACTAATAAGAAGGTGGGTAGTTCAAGCCCATCAGTCGCTCCAAGATAGAAAGATGGGACTTTCTGCTCCGTAAAGAGTTACAGTCTCAGAAACCCTAGACAGGATCCCTAGGAATCAGTGCAAACTCAATGGCGGTGCGTTTGGGTTTGAGGCTAATCTTCACGCCTACGGATGGGAAGGTCTTTCTCCAGCACAGCAGCCTTGGTGAGTTGAAACGCACCGTTTTTCAGTTAGCACCTGAGTGCTTAGCACCCTGGCTCCTTCAAACAAAAGGCTTCTTCATTTTACACAAATCAATAGTGCAAATGTGATTATAAATGGCAGCCAACAACTGTGGCATGGACTGCGAGTATGGGGAGTGTGACAGAGGGCCCAGGAACTACCTACGAGGACAGCTACTACACAGTCCCAAGGCTTGCGATGGCTGCCAAGTGGTGATGGTGATCTGCTGCCAGATCATCCTCTTTTTAAAGAGAAGCAGAACCCAGAGATATATCCATATCCATCCATCTATCTATGTATCTTACCAAATGCACTGCCAACTGGGGCAATGCCAACTCATCGCGACCCTGTAAGACAGGGTAGACCTGCCCCTATAAGTTTCTGAAACTGTAACTCTATGGTAGTAGAAAGCCCCATCTTTCTCCCTTGGAGTGGTTGGTAGTTTCAAACTGCTGACCTTGCAGTTAGCAGCCCAATACTTAACCACTAAGCCACCAAGGCTCCGAATATATACATACATACATACATACACACATACATACATACATGAATGAATGAAATTCTTGCTTTTAAATGCTGGTTCTACTGGTCTGAAAATGTTGAACTAGGTAAAATATGTCTATGGGTCACCTCTGGCATCAAACATCTCTAAACGTTTGGCTCTGAGGGGAGAGTGATGTTTAAAAAAGTTATTTTCCTCTCTCTTTCTCTCTTATGTTTTTTTCAGACATGAGGGCTTGTCGCGTGTTTTTAGCCTAATGGTAAAGAGCTAATGAATACAAATAAACATACAAACAAACCCCCCTTCCTTCTTTCTTAAATATCCACAATTTGAACTAAGCTTTGGGAAGCACTGACTCCCCAATCTTGGGTCAGGCTAACATTAACAGGCCTCAGCTAACTGTTACAACTGGTAAATTATGTGTTTGGGTGGGAAGCGAAAACTAACTGTAATTTCTCAAAGGAAAACATGAGGACAGAAAATTCCCACTGAAAAGCATATAAACATCAAACTGACTCCAGCTTATCAAATTTCCTTAGGAAAGAACATCCTGTTTGTTGCTCATTTACATTGTAACAGCACACCCAACCATTTCTTTAGAAGGCTGTTCTGAATCGGTTCATCGCATCACTGTGCCCCAGGAACTGAAAGTAAGAAGCACATAAAGGCATCAGCTATGGATGCCGAACATTCAGAAGCCAAATAATATTTTTGAAAACCAAGGCATTTCTACAAAGTTGATCTATCTACAGTCATAAGACAATGAAAAGAGGGTGGGACTTTCATGATAAACTTTCTTTTGGAAAATTGATACACATCTGTTCCGAGACATGAAGAAACTACTTGGCATTGAATAATCTGATACCATCATTGGGTGGGGCATGGCCATAGTCTATTTTAGGTTCACTTCACATTGTTTGGGTCTTTGGTGGTTGAGAAAGGGCGATGAGATAAAATTAGTTCTTCTACTTTCAAGTGGTTTCCCTTCGGATCCCCAAAGTAGCATTTCAGGCATGTCGAAAGCGAACTTCCTTCTGCACACTAAGCTACTGAAAGGTAGGAGACCACGTAGACACCACCACTGACCAGAACAGGAGTCTACACAGCCTTGTGAACATCTGGGCATTCTCTGGCTCTGCGTCTTTGCCTTTCTACCTACATCATACGCTTCCCTGCCTCGCGCCCCTCGCCTTCAGTCCAGGTACAGCCTTGCTCTTGGTTACTCCGCCCCCTTCCCACCTTATTTGCCTTCTTCCGCTTTTTTTTGTCCTTGCTTGCCTTCTTTCTTTACAGTTGCTCGAGTACAAAATGGTTTAGCCATTTTGCTTCTTAGGTCCCCTGACTAATCTTTCATTTTGTACCCCACCCCTCCAGCACACCCAGCCCCAATTCACACGATCTTTCAGGTGTGTAGCCACAAAATGCTTTTTGCGGGGAGTGCAGGGGTGCTACATCTCACCCCCAAGGTTCCTATTTGTTTCGAGTTCCCACATTTGAACCAGAGTGTGTGTCAGGGCTCGGTTGTTTTCCACTTGGGGCAAAGAGACTGCTTAATGTTCCCCATGCAAGGCAGGCCTTCCTCGGGAGGACCAGGACCAGCCAGCGCTAGTCCGTCTCAGGCCACCGTGAACCCTGTGGAAGGGCTGATGGGGTCAGAGTGATGTCACAGAGTGGTGCAGAGAGCACCCTGGGGACCTCTCCGGCTGGGCAGAGGGGCCCCGCCAGCCTTTGGGAGGATGCCTTCTTTCCTAAGTAGCTACTGTGTTTCAGGGTCTTACCTGAAACAGCCTTCACACTCTCCACCGGAAACTACAGAGTCAATTGCAGTTTGGCGATTTAATACATTGGCGAATCAAGTAACATGGAGGCTCTAGGACTTGCATGATTTAGCGGCAAATCTTAGAGGAGAGAATGCAGTTTGTAGAGCTAGGTGGGCCTGGGCCAGATCCTAGCGTTTCTCCCTTAGCACAGCACTTGGCTTCTCTGACTGCGCTTTTCCTCGGGAAAGCGAACGTATCAAATACCTACCACACAGCATGTCGGTGGGGATTGAGCGATGTGAGGTCATGCAGAGGAGTGCCTAGCACAGCACACAGGAACAGTGGTGCGAGGGAAGGAAATTAGTAACATATGTCCCAGGGATTCTCCTCCCTCCGCTGCTGTGCAGCCTCCCTGGCAGTCTGGGTCCTGCTCTGTCTGCGCGTGCTTCAGGGTAGAGTCAGGAGGAACGGCAGCCGTGGTTGGAAAGTTTAGTTCGAACCCGAGGAGAGCTGCTGGGAGGAGGGGTTGGGTTAAGAAACCCAACAGCCTGACAAGGCACGAAGAGACAGATCAACTGGCTGTTTTGAAATGGTTCGTGTTAATGGTCTGTATTTCTTTAACTGTAACTTCATTCTGAAACTGGATCACATGGGTCTGGGTAGTATGGTCAGCATTGTTGGGATTTCATTATACAAACCCGGGCGTGGAGGAAAGGGGAGTGGCAGTCACCAGGGCTGGCCATCTCCCTGGAAGAGGAATGTGGGGAGGCCTTAGGAGGCCTGACTAAAGGTCGGAAGGGCAGCACTCCAGGCTCTATTAGATGTTCCTGAGTCACTCTGATTCTGGGGCACCATGACCATCTCTGTCTCAGGCCCCTTCCCTATAAAATGCTAGTTAACCACATATGCCAGCAGCTAGGGCCTCTAAACTCTGGCTTCTACTGCCAAGTAAGCAGAAGTCCACATATTTATTTATAGACGCATGTCCATGTGTTTATATATGTTTATAAACATACATAATGTCTGCATATAATTACATACCTCTGTGTATATACACACACACATCTGAAGTGACCCCTCATGAACTAACACATCATTTGGGAAAAAAGCCCTCAAAAGGATCATTTAGTTAATTCTTCAGCATCCGGAATCTATAAAAAGGAGGCAGACTTTTCTTAAAGGCATATCTGAAGGAGTGGTTTACAGCCGCCCATTCATGATGTACTTGGTTGTCTACCAACTGTTATAAGGGAAGCGTTCCCTCCTCACAGCATTACTTAACCGAACTTTTTCCTTGTCTTCCTAATTCCCTTTCTTTTACCATTTTGTTTTCCCCTAGACCAGCGGTTCTCAGCCTGTGGGTCGTGACCCCTTTGAGGGTCAAAGGACTCTTTCACAGGGGTCGCCTGATTGATCACAGTAGCAAAATTATAGTTATGAAGTAGCAACGAAGATAATGGTATGGTTGGGGGTCACCACCACATGAGGAACTGCATGAAAGGGCCGCGGCGTGCGGAAGGCTAGAACGGCTGCTCTAGATTGTAGCATATCACGTACTTTGCGTTGTATTGACTGCTTGTTGCTGATAGCCCTCTCACTCTTGCTCATGGGTGTATCCCCAGAGTAAATCCAGAAGAGCGCTCACCTAGCTCCTACCAGGCATGACACCAACAGCTGTAATTTAAAACTGAATTATTTTCTGTTTGATCTTCAATAAAAATCACAGAACTCAGAGCTGGTAGGGCCCTTCTAAAGCCTTCCCACATTAGGGATGAGGAAACTGAGCATCCGTGAGGCGAAGTGAGGTAAGGAGGCTTGCCTGAGGGGTTACTCAGAGTCTGGTAGGTCCTAGGTCAGGGTTCTTGTACTTCGTTGTTATGCCTCTACAGCCTTCCAGTTGGGAGGTGGCCAAGAAGAGAGGTCAAATCGCAACCCATTGAAAGCACGAGGAGTGAGTTACAGTAGCATTTATTTACAGAACAGCAGTCTCATATAATAATAATAATCACCATGTGTGCCTCGGTCTCAGCTTTCATCTAAGGCTCTCAGAGAGCTTATGAAATGCTCATCACACCATGTGAGGTATCATTACCTGCTCTTGGTCAAGGACGCTCAGAGGCGGGGTGTTCTCAGGTCTTATTGAAGAGTCGTTCAAAGCTTCTTTGGCACTGTGTTCTTTGCATAATTTTGGTCATCCTCATCAGCAACAAAAACAGCTCCACGAAGTTCCAACAGCTACAGCGACCTCCTTAGCCAGTTTTCTGATGAAATCTCAGAAATAAAACTCACTGCTGTACAGTTAATTCTGACTCACAGCAGCCCTGCAGAACCGAGCAGAACTGCCCGCACCGAAGTCTTCACAGTCCCGTAGCTCTCTCGGACGGTGGCTGACGGCTTCAAAGCAACACACCGCCAGAGGCTCCTCGAAACCCATTCAGACCCCAGGCCAAGTTCATGCCAGTGCACGCGGAGTGCTTGCCTTCCCTGCAGTCTTGGGCTCAATTACCAGCCTGTGCATCTCACTCCGTCTGCCGGGTGAGGCTTGAACACGTTTCAGCAGAACTTCCACACTAAGACAGACTTGGGAGAAAGGTCTGTCCATCTATTTCCAAAATCAGCCTAAGAAACCATCAGGGATCACAATGGCCAAATCTGCAGCCAATCGTGGAGATGGTACGTGACTGCGGATACTTCCTCCGGGCTTGCATGGAGGTGTCCGTGACCCAGCTGTTCACAACAGCATCAGCATCGGAAAACTGGATACTGATCCTACGGGTGTTCAGTCGTGCAATGCCTCCTCCCCGGGTGACCAGTGGCCGGATTGTCCACCCTCCAGAATGACCGACCACACACGGGCTTTCTGAGCGAGGGTAGCTTTTACCTCTCCAGTTTACAGCCCTCACTCCACATACCCTTTCCATCTGCAGAAGACAAAACGACTGGGTTGGAAATTTTTTTGCTACCCACGCAACGACAACAGTGTTTCCCATGGCCCCTCAACTGTCTAAGAACGGCATTCAAGACCAAGGAGACGAGTCAACATGCAAGCCCTGCAGAGGAGCCCGGGTAGGCAAGGTGGCATTCTTTCCTCTTTGGTGGGTCCTGAAATCTAATCTCCTATCATGAAACTTGCCCCAGACACCCCTCCTCCAGCCGAGCAGGAGGGCTTGCAGGAGACCTCCTCGGCCATCTGTTGAAATGACGACGATGAGCAGCCGTCTGTTCATCACCAGAGCATCAATTCAGTCTCCCCAGCACACTGCGTGCCGAGGCACCCCGGCAGCTTCCTGGCCCCACCGCGTGCTTAACACTTCGGCTCCAAGCCAAGGGAGGGGCCCTGGTGGTGGGCTCGAGGTGCGCCCTCTGAGTTGCCCATGTGAAGTTCCCGTCCTGATACTGCTGACTTTGCCCTGGCTTGGAAGCTGTGGGGGCCAAATCCCACAGCCAGCCTCTTAATGTTCGCAAGCCCCGCAGATCACATGGAAATCCGTACTCATCGCTGGACTTCCTGGTGTTTTCTGAGACCCCAGGCTCTGGGAGAAACCAGAGTGTTGGTGTGGGAAAAGATTTCTGTGGTAAAATGAATGAATTTGGGTGGTGTAAAAATAAGTTAAAAAAAGAAAGTTTAACCGTCTTCCTTACACTGGAATCCCTGACGGCGAAGGAGCAGGCAGTTCTCCCCAGCTTAACGTGCCAGACAATCCCTTTCTTTCTTTCCTTTTATTTAAATCACTTTATTGGGGCTCATACAACTCTCATCACAATCCATCCATCCATCCATTGGGTCAAGCACATTTGTTGCCATCATCATTCTCAAAACATTTGCTTTCTACTTGAGCCCTTGGTGTGAGCTCCTCATTTTCCCCCCTCCCTTTCTGTTCCCTCTCCCTCGTGAACCCTTGGTAATTTATAAATCATTATTATTTTCAATAGAACATTTCATTAAGCTTAACTGTGCTCCAGAATATGCCTTAGGGCTGGCGCTACCAAACAGAACCAACCGAACTCTGCCATCCGGTCCACGCTGACCCCGGGACTCGCCAGGACAGGGGAGAACTGCCCCGAGGGTTTCCCAGACTGGGACCCTTCATGAGAGGACAGTCTAGTCTTTCTCCCTTGGAACAGCTGCGGGACTGAACTGCTAACCTCGAGTTAAGCAGCCCAGCCCATCACCCACGACGCCACCAGGGCGCCTTACGAAGCTGAACGCTGTTGCTGCTGAAGGTCCACTGAGTCGGTTCTGGTACACAGAAGGAAGGAAGCGTTGCACGGTCCTGGGCCATCCTCACAATTGTTCCCATGTCTGAGCCCATGGCTGCAGCCATGGTGCCAGTGCACCGCGTTGAGAGGCTTCCTCTTTTTCGCTGCCCCTTCACTCCACCAGCATGATGTCCTTCTCCAGGGAAAGCCGCTAGAAAATAGGAAATCCTCTTTCTCGTGCTTACAGTCAGGAAGGTGACACGGCAGCACCTCGTGCCAGATTTCCAGAACCGTTTGAACTCGCCATCACCCTCTGGGAGTTGAGAACCAGTCTGGCTTCAGGATGGCCATTTGCTGTAAGTCAGGATCCACTGGAGGCGGTGAGAGGCTGGTTTTGTGTCTTTTTTGTGCCCAATGGCCTGGCACAAACTGCCGCCCTCTCTAGGCCTCCGTTTTCCCTTCTGATAGCTGAGGCTCATACCAGTCCCACCTACCCTACAGGTTTGTGGAGACATCGGACGGGAAATCATACAGGTGGAGGAGCCCGAAAAGTCCCCACTGCTCTTCAAAATGCCAGGTAATTACTAAGTATTTACGCTTGCTAAGTCGTGTCCGCCCGTGCAAGGCAGGGCGAAGGGTGGACGTCCACTCCAAGAGCTCACAGTCCCTCCTGGGCACCCAGACACTGAGAAGCAGAGAAGGGGAAGGGAAGGAAGAGCCGTAGGCAGTGGTTTGACGCCCTTGACTGCTAACCCAAGGCTGGTGGTTCAAACCTGCCATCTGCACCCACAAAGCTGATCGCCAGGGAAACCCTGCAAGGCGGTCCTGCTCTGAGGCATGGGGTCACCTGGAGGCAGCATCGCCGGTACCGGTGCCGGTGCCGGTGAAGCGGTTCCAACTCTTCGCCGCAGCCCTAGGCGTCAGGACCTAACAGTGCTGGTCCTTCTCATAGCTGAACCCGCCGCTGCCAACAATCGTGTGGCAACAAGAGGGCGGGCATCGGCGACCAAGAGTCAGGACACAGGCTCAACTGTGGACTTCGCTACTGCCCATCTTGGGCATGCCATTTCACCTTCCGGCTGCTCGGCCTGTTCAGCTCTTAGAGGAGGGGGTGAGTTGAGGAAGGGGTGAGTCTCAAAGGTCACTTGCAGCTGCACTTGCCTGTGAAACCCTGAAAGCGGCACGCTGCGGCTACCTGCTGGATCCCTTCACCAGACACCACGGGCCACCTGTGCCTTGCCCTGCGGTAAGATCAGAGAGGGCCAGCTCATTGTCCCTGCACGCTGGTGAGACGAGAGGCTGCCCCGGGGCCCCGAAGTCACACCTGCATGCATCCGGAGAGGGGAAGTCAGGGACTTACTTCCTGTTATTCTCCTGGTCCCTCACCCCACGCGTTCATAAAGCTGTTTCCAAAGTATCTTACGGGACCTACTGACTCTGATGGAGCCAAGTACATGGTGGGGGCAAGGTTGCTAATGAACAGGTGTGCAGGATTCCAGAGATACAAGGCTGGGGGTGCCTGCCTCTCTCACACCTGTCACCTCATGCACAGAAAATCCCACACTGACAATCTGTGGAGCTATCTCCTTGGTGGGAAGGCGGGGGGTGGGGGTCAGGAAGACAACCACAAAATGTCCTCGGTGCCGGGGGACAGAAGAGGAAGGGCTTGGGAGGGCCTCTGGGAGCCAGTGCTCAACTGAGCAGAGAAACAATCCTCTTGGGAAAATGGGAGGAGAGAGCCCCATGGTGAATGGGCGGTGGGGGGTCTGCGACATGCAATGACAGTAGAACACTGAGGGGGCCGGGGAAGTGGGGGGCAAGACAAAAGTGCACACCACATGGAGGGAAGACCTGCGTCTGAAATGATCGGCCATGCTGAGCAGGCGGAGATGAGTTTTGGGAAGAGGGGACTGGCAGCCTTTAAAGGGCTCAGGTTTAAGCCTCCAACTGAGGTATCTGGGAAACAACAGACGGGGTGGCAGTGAAAGAACACGCCGTACAAGCTTACGTGAGCCGTGGGGGTGAGGGAGGCAGGGGCAGGGTGGAAAAGGACTCTGTTTCTGTCCCATTGAGAGGCAGGCTGGCAAGGAGCACGTTGGGTGGAAATGTCCCATGGAGCCAAGGTGAACCATTCTTTTATGCAAACGTGTTCTTAGGGCTCATAGAACCAACCCCTGGAGCTTCGCTTCCAGTGGGCTTTCTGCACATGACATGCTAATTCGTGTTACTGTCTCGGCCACGTGATACGTCAAAACGGGGCAACTCAAAGCAGAGGGAGGCAGGATGCAGCCATGGGCAGGCCTGAGGCTAGGCAAAGGGGGTGGGGGTGTCCAAAGAACAGGGGTTTTGCTGGACAATTTGCATTTAGGTCAAAGACTTTCATCCTGGGTCCTAAAAGAGTCACTGAGGGGCTGCAGAAACCTCCTGGAGGGGCTTGTTTTTTGTGTGTATTTTTTTCCTGGGTGACTCTCAAAAGGTCATAAAAATATTGGGCATCTCAACGGTAGGCACAACCCATGTTTGATGAACGTGTTTTCGCCTATCAGCTTGGCAAACCTGCCCACTAACGATGAGGCTTTAAAATTGTATTTGCTGCTCATTTTCAGAAACACGTCAAAATTAAGGTACAGCACAACACTCCAAGCATGATTGTCATGTGGCAAGGATCTTTAGCTCGACGCCTTTAAATTAAACATGTTACTAAAAGCCCATTTAAAACTTTTCAAACAATCACTTCCTTATACAAAAGCTTTAGTGCGTGTGGTGCTTTCCCCTGCTTAATTTAGAGGTACCTGGACCTGTTAATATTAGCAGTTAATTTCAAAGGTCCCACCAAAACCAGTTATGGAGCTACTTTTAACGGTCATGAAGATTTTTTTCCTCCCAAAAGGATGTTATCAAGTGAGTGGTGTGATAGTGACTATAAATACATGACGTGCCTGTGTTCCTATAAATACATTTTGCACATTCTCCCAACCCATTTAATTGCCGTTCACCTAAAGCAGTGCAATTAAGAACTGTCAGTTGAAATCCTAAAATGGGAAAAGCCCTCCTTGTCTCTCTTAGGTAGCTTTACAATCTTAACAGGAGACTTAATGAAGCCTTTTAAAAGAAGGGTGATTACATTAAAATGACCTGGACATATAAAAATTCATTACTTAGATCCTCCTGGTGGCTGATAGATTAAATGCCTCATCAAGCCCTGGAGAGAAACAGAACAAAGGGAAATCACAACTTTCTCCATGGACTTCTGGTGCCTGAGATCTCATCTGGCCCCATCTGGCCCTCAGGACCTCCTTCGTTACTGGAAATGCTGACATGGTTGGTGCCAGACTTGGTATGCAATAGAATAGGAGCATGACTGACTTGTTGAATATAAACTAACATCGCGTTATTACAATCCATGTCTGGATGCTCAACAATACTGTCTGAGTTGCTACAGCATTTTCCCTTTATAAAAAACAAATACACATCCAATAAGAATCTCACAATCGAGTTATATAGAACATTTTGATAATGTGACAAGGGAGACCAATGACCCAATCATAAAATGGGCAAAGGCCTTGAATGGAGATGCCATCAAAGATGGCACTTAAATGGTCAGTAAACACATGAAAAAATGCTCAGCATCTTTAGCCGCCCGAGATGCAGATCAATAATCACCACGAAATGCCATTTCACTCCCACTCGGGTGGTTCAGGTAAAACAAACAGAAAAGAACAAAAGTTGGCGAGGATGTAGGGTAACTGGAACGCTTATCTATCGTTGGTGGGAAAGCAAAACGGTGCAAACACTGTTAGCAACCATGTCAGTTCCTCAAACAGCGAGACCAGAGGCACCATATGACCCATCAGCCATTCGTGGGTATAATAGATCTGAAAGAATTAAAAGCAGAAACCCAAATAGAAGCCTGTACACTGAAGTTCAGTGCTACACTATTCACAATAGCAAAAAAAAAAAAGTAGCAACGACCTAAATGCCTATCTGCAGATGAATAGATACAGTGGGACACTACTCAGTCTGTGGGAGAAATGAAGTCTTGGTGCATGCTATAATCTGAATGGCCCTTGAAAAGACACGTGCGTGAAATGAATCAATCCCCAAAGGAAACTGTGGCCGTCACATTGTATGACCTCTTTTAGATAACAAGACAAGAAAAGGCAAAAGGGAGACAGAGACATAGGGAGAGGCAGAGACAAATAACCAAGTCTATTCCTGGGGTAGATTATTAATAACTATTTCTTTAAAATGTCTCCAGAAACAGCACCAAATAACTGATAAATGTATCCCTAAGTACCTTAATTTTTTGGGAGATGATTGAACATGGCATTATTTCTTTACCTTCATTTTCCAGTATTAGACGCTAATATATAAAAATGGAATTTAATTGTGAACATTGACCTTTCGGCCTCTAACTTTATAACAGTCACCTAATAGTTATTTTATAAGCATTCCTTAGGCTTTGTCTGCCCAAACAATGAGGTCACCTGTGAGTAGCGATAGTTTCCCTTTCCTACCCAACGTTCATGCTTTCCATTTCTTTTTCTTATCCTCTCACCTTCATCCGGGAGTCACCACAGCCCATTCTGCCAGCACGAAGTTCTGCTCCCAGCACTCTGGTTTGCCCCGTGTCATCCCTGCCCAGTGTGCGGGCCAGGAAGACTGGACAATAGAGAACTGTGTCCGTGAGCAGAAAGGGCCAAGCCAAACACAAAAAGAGGGGTGATTCAGAGCTTTCAGCTTTAAGAGGCAACATTTTACAGTTGATTTTCTATGATTTATTAGCACCTCTGAACACACTGAACCTTAAAAAAAGGAACTAGCCAAAGGAAATACTTGCGAGAAGGAGGGACCTTAGTGAGCAAACTCCTCATTTATACTAAAAGCGAAACTCAGCACGTCCAGTGACTTTTCTCCTGCCGGTCAGCAGCAAAGGAAAGTCGCTGCTATTCTGGTGAGGACACAAGCTGAGAGCCCAGAGACCCAGACTCTAGGACGGAGTCGGCACTCCTGCACTAGGCACCGTCTTCTCACTGAGGAACGAAAAGCACGAACTGGAAAGGGGTAACTCTGAGGAGTTCTGCCTTTAAAAGACAGGTAGATGAGATGACGTGAGCCCTTCGGAATATGGGTACCTCTTTTGAAACTTGGCTAAGGGAAAATCTGCTAAGCCGAGGGTCAAGGGACATTTGCCAAAGTCTGGCAAGTGTGTAGAGGATCTCTGGTGGTGCAGTAGTTATGCGCTGGGCGGTGAAATGCAGTCAGCAGTTCGAAACTACTGCCTACTCCCCAGAAGAAAGATGAGGCTTTCTACTTCTGGAGAGTGACAGTGTCAGACACCCACAGGGGCAGCTCTACCCTGTCCTCTAGGGTTGCTCTGAGTAGGCTTCGACTTGATGGCTTTAAGTTTGGCTTGGATTTGGCCAATCTGTAACTGGCTATTACTCTCTCTCTTTTTTTTAATCATTGTATTAGGGGCTCATACAACTCTTATCACAATCCATACACACATCAACTGTGTAAAGCACATCTGTACATTCATTGCCCTGATCATTCTCAAATCATTTGCTCTCCACTTAAGCCCTTGGCATCAGCTCCTCATTTTTCCCCTCCCTCTCCACTACCTCCTCCCTCATGAACCCTTGGTAATTTATAAGTTATTATTTTGTCATGTCTTGCACTGTCTGACATCTCCCTTTACCCACTTTTCTGTTGTCCGTCCCTCTTCCACCCCACCCTCACCACTGGTCCTGAAGGGATCATCTGCCCTGGAATCCCTGTGTTTCCAGTTCCTATCTGTACCAGTGTCCATCCTCTGGTCTAGAACTGGCTATTACTCTTAAGAGTAACTTACTCTGAAATCAATTAGAAACGAAGGTAGCATGGAAAATCTCTGGTCGCATTTACAACCAGCTGCTAACACCTGCGGGCTGACGCTGAGCATCGGAGGACCCTGACTCAATTCTTCTCCTGTACATTTTTTTTGTACAGTGGAAATTGACAAAACCAAGATAATGACCAGCCCATTTAGCAAGCATATAACCAGTTCACTCACCTCTAGCCAAGGGAAGTTAGCAGAATGTGCTCAAAGTAGCAAGTATATGTCTGTTAATAAAGTATTAGTACTTGAACAGCTGAAATCCTAGGCCATTTAGGAAGTCCTGTTCCTCAAATTTCCCCTCTTATCACTTACACCCATGTATCCTTAGTCATCCATCACTTCCCTAAAATAACTATCAGTTGTCATTACTAAAACAGAAGTTCTGAGAGGTTATTCGTGTTTTCTGAGATCAGAGCTAGACCACAACTGAGCAAAATAGAACCGGGACAGTAAAAGGGCACCACCCGTGGTTGCTGGGAGTGTGTGGGGTGAAGCTGGTTTCGTTGGGGAAGGGGAAGCTGACTAGCTACTTCACATGGGGCCATAGGAATGTTCTCTCGCTTGACTGGCAACTACCTGATGGGGTAGATACCACATCATTTTGTCCCCAAGGAAGTCAATTGCAAGGTGAAGTAGCTTGCTCAAGGTCAAAGTGTTGGATAATGCAGATGATCTCTCCTAAATCCACCCTTTTAATTAATCTTCCTACAAAAGTAACATAGCCCTATCAACAAATATAGAGGATTTGGGTTACATGTTTATACCCCAAATGCCATGGCTAGAATTGGGGTGTGTTTTTCTTATCTGTGTGTTTTGCTTTCAACGTTACGCTAGCTCGTCTTTTTTCTATTCAACCCTGTAAACATGTGTCCAGTAGTTTTGATAATGGTCATTTTAAATACTGTCCGGCATTGCAGTGAGTGGATGTCTCCTCATTTACCTAATCAAGCCTCTCCATTACACAACACTGAGACTCTTTCAAATTTGGGGGGCGAAGAACAGACATTAGTCCCCGTATGCCATGCTGCCATCCCAAATATGGACTGCCACCATCAAAAGCTTCAAATAGACAATATGAGTCAAGAGATGATAACAAGCTGTGATTAAAAATATTTTTAAAGCACCACCGCCACTGAGCTCTTTGGCCTGGAATCAAATCAATCTGATGCGTGCTATTAATGACGAGTGGCCCAGAAATAACACGTTGAGAAAAGCTGTGCTTCTGAGACTCCACAGCACACGTGCTCTTAATGGTTTCATGATCCACTTTCAGTTTCCTAGGAACCCTGCCCTGTGTCCTCACTCCAATCTAGAGAACGGAGGGCTCGGAATTCTTCACGGGAAAACGCACTGACGTCAGAGTGGTCAGAATTGACAACTGCTCCCGAGGACAGGGTTCTAGTTCAGTGCAAACGTGTGCTTCCAAACGCCAGAAACCTGTTTTTCTCAGGTCAAGGGAGTGAGGGCACAGAGCGGCTCTGAGTTCTCATCCAATCACTGTCAAGTACAAAGAGGCGAGGGCGTCAAACCCTTTGTAAGCTTTATTGAATTTGCAAAACACTAAGCGTAGCTGTCAGAAAAATCTCTTGTGTTTGGAAGGAAGCAATCTCCAAAATATTTGTATGCCTCTCTGTGGGTATCTGTCTGGAAAGCTTTATTAGAATCGATGTCACCATCAGTGTGATGTGGAAACATCAAACTTAAATGCCAGGCAGCATCTGCTCCCCAGATACAGCACTAAAGATTATTGCTGATTAGTGAAAACAGAGAGAACTGGGTATTGCTATTCTTCCCGAGAAATGCCCTGGTGACACAGTGGGCTGGGCGGTGAGCTGCCAACTGCAGGGTCAGCAGTCAGAAAACCACCAGGAAGGTGAGCCTTTCTACTCTTGTTAAGAGTTACAGTCTTAACCCACAGGGCCAGTGCTGTCCTGGCCTGCAGGGTCGTTATGAAGGAAGTTGACTCAATGGCGGTGAGTATGTGTCTTGAGTATCCCTACAAAGATGGAATCTGCTCGCTAATAACAATGTGACCGCAGCCAGTACAAGATCACCTTGCACCCTGCCCACAGTGTCTGCGTTAAACCTACACGTTTTGCCTATTAATGGGCATTTGGGTTATTTCCACTTTGGGGTTATGGTGACGAGTGCTGTAATAAACACTGGTTTACAGGCGTCTCTGTGTTACATTGTTTTCAAGGCTCTTTGGTATATAAGAGGTCTTCAGAGAATTCACAGGAAACGCATTTTGTGAAACAACAACAAAAAACAACAACCTGTACATGGATTTCACTTATCACCACCCTCCACAAAAATAAACTCTATTTGCCTTATCTGAACAGGATCTAATGTAAGGCATAATAAGGGTAAGATATCAGTTGTAAATGAGTCTCTTTGAGAACAACACAGATTCTGCTAAAATTGAAGCAAGAACAATTACATCAAATGTATGGTGATACTTGAGTGGAAGAGTGGTAAGATCATTGATGATTTATGAAAAGTTGATGCTGTTAAGAAATCATCAGTTTTAAGCAGGGACAAGACAGTGCCGAAGACGAAGGGAACAGCAGCAAGCCATCACATCACTCGGTAACAAGGAATACATAACAATTGTCCGTGCCCTAATTAAGAGAACTGGTGATTAACAGCAGAAACAGTATCCAACACACATCTCAATTGGCTCAGCTTACAGAATTCTGACTCAAAAATTAAAGTTGAGCAAACTGTCCACTAGTGATGTTGCATATCAATCAACTGTTGACAAGAGCAGAGTTTTCAATGAAATTTTAAACAAGTGTGATCAAGGTCTTTGAAGAACGGTAACAAGAGATGAAATGTGGCTTTACCAGTGCGATCCTAAAGACCAAGCACAATCAAAGCGATGGCTATTGAGAAGTGAAGTGGTCCAGTCAATGCACAAGTGGATCAGTCAAGAGCAGAGGTTCGTCATTAGATTTAGGGTACTCAAGTGTTTTTCGTGAGGCAAAGAATGCTAACATCTGCTTACTATGAGAATGTTTTGAGAAAGTCAGATTTTAGCCAAAAGTTTATCGGAAAAATTGGGAAAGCTTCTCCAAAGAGTCCTTCACCATGAGAATGCTCCCGATCACTTTTCTCATTAAGCCAGGTTTCTATGGGAATCATCAGGCATCTACCTGACAGTTCTGATTTGACTCCTCCTGAGGAGTTGAAATCAGCTAGAGGGTCGTGAGATTGTTGTCTTTTTCTTTTTGTTTTGTTTTGTTTTTTGTTTTTTTTTCCAATTTTGACTTCTTTTTGTCTCCTAACCTTAAAAATACCTTTAAGGGGCACCCATTCTTTTAAAGTTAACAAGACTGGCAGGGCTAAATTCCCAGGATCCTCAGTTCTTTAGGGATGGACTAAGTGGCTAGTATCACCACTTACAAACATCTACTGAGCTTGAAGGGGCTTGTGTTAAGAAGGAAAGTTGGTGTTTTTTGTTTCTCTACGATATTTCTGAAGGTCTCTGGCAGGCTGGGCAGCAGAATTGCTGGGCCCTATGTTTAGCTCTTTGAGGAAGTAGCACGCTGGTTTCCACAGTGGCTGTACCATTGTGCCCTGAGAACATGAGTGTGAAAATGTGGTAATGATTAAAGATGGCAGCTGCACAATATGAGTATGATATCAATAGGTTGTATATCTTAAAATGTTAAAATGGCCAATGGTATATGATCTATATATCTATCAGCAATTACAAAAATACTATGCTACAAGTCAAACTATGTTGAGTGAAATAGGTCAATCATGAAAGAACAAATATTGTATGACTTAAAATATACGATATAACAAGAATAGGTAAGTATCTAAAGACCAAAGTTTATTAGAGGTTGGAAAGGGGGGGCGCAGGGAAGGTGGAGAAAATGAAGTCATCTTGCGAGAAGAAATGCAATACTTTAAGTTTCTGCCAACAAGTGGTGGTTGTATAACATGAGCAATATAATTTATATCACAAAAGTGCATACCTGGAAAATGTTGAATTGTCAAATGTTTCATGAGATGAGGAGGCTTCAAAAGTTCATGAAAAAAAATTCCATTATCTTTTCATTCAACATTTCCACTATGTTTAAAAGCCCCCTTGTATGTATTTTTTCAACAGCAAAAAACCCTGAGACCTTTTTCCTTATATCTCCGACCCTACACTCTGACGAGGAATCCTGCTTCACCAGATCCTAATGACATGCTTTTCCTTTTCCATGTTTTATCTCACCCTGCACTTCATCTGTCCACAAACTTATCTATTTCTTAAAAATTAGTCTATCGACTCATGGGGGTGTCAACTGGTATAGCCACTTGGGAAATAATTCAGAGTTCTCCAGGAAAGTCAAAGATCCATATACGCTTATACCCCGAACTTCTCCTGTTGGGGCAGTTATCCTAGAGAAAGTGTTTGTAGCAAGATGCAAATGCAAGAATGTTCACACTAGCACTTGCTTAAAATAACAAAACATTGGAAAAATTCCAAATGACCACTGAGAAGAGAATGGATGAGTACACTTGGATATAGTCATGCAAGGGAAAAAAATCACACAGCAGTGAAAAGAAATGAATCATGCATGAGACTTCACGCATCAGTACCAAGGACTCTTCAAAACAAATATTGATTTGCCAAGGGTACAGAAATATCATTTCCATGTAGCCCTAAGACAAACAAAACTTAGAAGGAGATTGTTTAGGGAAACATACCAATATAGACAAACAAGGACATTGCAAACAAAAGTTGGAGCCATGGTTACTCTGAGGGATAGTAGTAGGGCATTGAAAGATCACCAAAGGACCTCCCACACTGCTGATTGGCTAGTTCGTAAGCCTCAACATATGTACCAGGGGCTGTTTCATTTCCCTCTTGAGCTCCATCTCTCCATTCGTATGTACGTGTACATATATAAGTGCACACGTGTGCATGTGCATGCACATGCATATTCCCTTGTATGCATGAGCTACAACATAATGCAGTTCATGTTATCATGAGTTCTGGGCCCACCTCTCTAAGTGCTTCCTTCCTAGCAGAACTTTAGCCCTCTGGAGTCTCTGGTTGCTCTAGCAACGCTCTGAGGTTTGGACTTTTCTCTCCGACTGAACACTCACTCCTTATGAACTACCCCCTTCCCACTTGAGTCAACGAGGAGGACCACTGAAGAGCAGCTTGACATCCTGCGCTCTGTCCATGGCCCATGGTTAGAGATGGACTTTGTAGCCATGTCTCTCTGGGAAGTGGGTGCCAAACAAGCTGTGAGGGCCAGCCCCTAGGGCCACTTTTGTTAATGATGTAGGTGGCGGTGGTGGCCTGGGTCCCTCGTGGCATCCCTAGGGCTGGTGTCGCCCCCTCCCCCGTGGGCCCCTTACCATAGCAGCTCCTGTGAAAACACCAGAAAAGAAGCAGCAGCGGCGCGTGTGGGTGTTGCATGCAAACGGACCACACGCGTCAGCGCACTGTCAATCGGTGCTGAGGACGGCTCTGATCGGAGCACATCAGAAGTTTCCAAAAGCAAACTAGCACAGGGTTTGAGGCTTGCAGGTACACTGATGAATGTTAAGGAGGGCTTAGCTTTTGGTGTGACAACTACCTACGGGGATATTTTCATTAAAACTGTCTGCTGAAGCGCTGCACAAACACACTTACAGACCATTATGCTGGTGTCCCCCTCCCGTCAGTGGTCCACACACACCCTACGACCCTTCTTCCCGTGCTGTCACAGTGCCTCCCCTTCCCCTTCCTCCGCAGCACCCCAGGCGTCTGCGCCTGCGCACGGAAAACTCACCGAGGTCCCTCCTCTGGGCGCATTGTCACGCACGCAGCACGACTTCCCAGACCAGGCCTCCTCGGTTCCTGCAGCCTGCGCTCCGTGCCCGTCATCTCCACACCCAGACTCCAAGCCTTGGTCCGAAACTCCCCTTTTAGCGTGAACTCTGAGGTCACTTTCCTGCCCGACCCTCTCGGGGGTCAGGCGTCCTGAGTGTGGCGCCCTCGTTCTGGTTGAGGTGGCACACACGTTCTGATAGGATGCAGCCTAATGCGGGGATGCTTATTCTGAAAGCTCCTCCTATTTCCTAGTAAAAAAGTAAAGCCTGATAAAGAAATTGTTTTAAGAGGAATGAGTTCAGCAAAGCATCTTTCTATTTCAGACGCTCTTCTCTATTAGCAGTCTACTAACAGGGGTGAAAAACAGCACCTAAGGCTATGAGCACCGGCCTGCAGCGCTGAGTCTGGTTAACCTGATATTCTTTAAAAATGCTTCAAACTGCCGACGTGAAAACTGAGTAGCACATCTCCAATTTCCCTTTAATAAATCTGTTTTCATTTGATCTCAGAGATCTTGAAGTCAGGAGGGAGTGTGTGTGTGTGTGTGTGTGTGTGTGTGTGTGTGTGTGTGTGTAGGGGGGCGGGGAGGTTCACAAGAAAACTGAGGAAAGCAAAGAGGTGGGACAAAGCGAAGTCAAGCCTAGCACAGGGCCACGTGGAAGTCTTCAGTGGACTAGAGCTGAAGGCAACAACCAACAGAGAAATCGAGACAAGGTTGAAGCACCTGGCTTGCCAAGGTGATTCCAGACTAATTTTGATCCTTTGGTTTTGAAATGATTCTTTTCTAAAGCTCTTCCCTCGCTCTTTCAAAACCATTATATTTTATTTTTTTGTGAACATCATCATCTAGGAAACGTAGACGCCTCGGGCCACTGTGCACAGAGAATAATGAAAAATCTAACCGAGGAACTTGGCCATGGGTAAAGAGTGAAAAATGGGGTCCTCAGGAGGAAACACACCTGAGTTCCTCAATTCCTCCTTTCAGGGAAGAGGGCTCTCAGGTGCCCTGGGGTCCAAAGGTGTGGTCATGTGAGAGGGAAACACAGGAGATGGTTCTTCATTTACGAGCTAAGTCCTCAAGTGACCGGTCAGGTTGAACATTTACATACGTGCAGGTCTCAGGAGATAACTGATTGGGACTCTACCCACCCCCACCCCACCCCCACAGAACAAAAAGCAAAACAAATCTGTACTTGCAATTAAAAAGAAAGGTGTTTTTTTTTTCCTGAACAAGCCCTGGTGGCACAGCAGTTAAGCATTGGCTGTTAATCAAAAGGTCAGCGGTCCAGATCCACTGGCCCCACCCCCAAGGACAAAGATGGCAGTCTTCCAAATGGAAAGATCACCAGCCCTGGAAACCCAGTGAGAGACAGTTCTACTCCACCTTGTGAGTTCCCACCGTCCACGGTGGGATCGATACAGTAGCACCGAGTTTATTTACTTGTTTTTCCTGAACGAATTTTGATCTTTCGGTTTTGAAATGGCTATTTCTAAAGCGCTTTATTTATTCTTTCAAAAACATTATATTGCATATTGTTGATGTTAAGTATCGCCCTCTAGAAAACACAGAAGGCCGGGTACAGTTTCCTCTGGACCACTGTGCCCACAGAATAACGAAAAAGTTCTTTGGCGAGGAGCAAACGTGTATGACTCCATATGTGATTATGCAAATATTATGATAACATGCCAAGAGTACTTTGTTTAACCAGTTAACTGGCCACATACGAAAAAGAGACTCCTGACATTTTACAATCTGAAACTTCACTAAGGATCCCTGTGACAACTTCTACACTGCGTGAGCCCTATGTGCAATGACTTCACTTGTGTGTTTGGTTTCTTTCTTTTTTGTTGATCAAGCCTGCACCTTTGCACTGGGCACCCATCTCCTTGGTGCACTTTAGGCTCTCCAAAAAAGGGGTTGCTTCCTTATCTTATTACACTAGCAAAGTGGCAGTTATTCTGATTTGTAAACTACTGTTTCCCCCACCCCCAGTCTATGAGAATTACTTTTTAGAATACTTTTCTAAAGACGGACAAAATCTTTGAGCACACAAGGTTTGTTTTGAAGCATTACATCTTGAGGCAAAATCCTTCCCCCTGGCCTATCCTTCTACCCTATAGGTAAATCCACTCGCAGGATGCTTGGCAATTGTCCAGTTATTATTAGCTCCATTCTTGGTCAGGGAGCTGATTCTGATTCATAACGCCCCTATAGGGCATGGTAGAACCGCCCCTGTGGGTCTCTGAGTCTGAAATCTTCACAGGAGTAGAAAGCCTACTTTCTTCCAGGGAGACTGGTGGATTTGAACGATTGGTGGTCTAGTGCATAACTCATATGCCATCTGTCCTTGGCCAGTATTGTCCCCAAAGGAGCAGCCATAGCCCTGTGGCCCCCATTGGCACAGGTCTTTGGAAACCCAGCTCAGCCTTCAAGGCGGCTAGGTCTCCTTGTATGAATCTCACAGCACCCTGTCGCTTCTCTTTCGGAGGATGCTACAACTGTAATTTCACATTTGATGACTATCTACTTCCCCCAGAGCCAACACCACACAGCTCGTGAGTGGCAAAGCTGGGCTTACTCTAGCCCCAGAGGCCCACACACTTTCCACTACATCATCCTGCCTGTGTTCTACCCTGAAGCCATCTCACTTTCTCTTGGCAGTCTTCCTTGGAAAGACTACGCAAATGGATAGATTGTTTTATACCTTCTGCATTTATACCAGTGAATATAAATGATCCACACAGCATCTCGCTGCCTTCCTTCTCATTTACCCTCAGATTATATTGAGGAATGAACACCCCGGCATCTTCTGAGAGACGGCGTGTGCACCTCTCCGTGGACCGCAAGAGGATCTGTTTCTAGCCGAGACGAAGCTTCAAACAAATATTAGCGGTCGGTCCACATCTGAAGACAAAGTCCTAGTCACGCCTTGAAAATCACCCACAGGGCTAACGTTTGGGAATGTTACAGGAAGTACCGCTCTGGGTTTAATAAGCCCAAGGACACCATAGAGAACGAACATCCAGGGACCACTACGTGCCTTCAAAGCAACGATCAACAAGGTTCCCAATCAAGTTCCCGTTCGCTCCTACACGACTCCCCTCCCCCCCCCCCTCAGTGGGCTTAAAGAGAGAACTGCTAGAGAAGCAGATGACTTTGCTGTTAGCAAAGGATCTCACGGTCACTCCAAGCTATCGGAGCAGGAAGGGAAAACCTGAGCCAGCGAGAACGCTTTTCGGTGGAGTCAAAGATGACTGGGTCGTCCACACTCAAGGGCACCAACACAACAGAGAAGCAGTGTCAACTGGAAGAAGGTCCTTGGTGCCAATAGGACTCTCTAAGTTCATCCTGGTTTGATCTTTTCTTAGGGATGTTCTTACAGAAGTCACAAATACTGCACAGCTGAAAGGCACCATTAATTCACTGGAAGAAGGGGAATTTTCTGATTGTAACAGGCTGAGATGAAATGGGTGTCACAGTGGATCAAAAAGACAACAAAGCTACAACCAAAGGAAAACCAAAAAGTAATGGCAATGCAACATCCCACTTTTAATCCTAAGAAAACACGTATCAAAAAAATAAAAAACAACAAAAACCACATATCACATAAATATAAGATGGCAACATCATCGCCTGCCCCACACCTTCCCATCTGTTCAATGAGGCCAGTTAATCCTTGTGTTCCACAGTTCTGCCAGACTTCCACCAACCCAAGCTCTGGGCAGGTGAGGCTCCAGGCCAGACACTTAGCGTTGCAGCATCTTGATGACTGTACGTCAGACCTGAGCTTCCTTTTGCTGCTGCCGTGGGCCCTGCTCTTTCCCCGGGGTGACCCTGAGACTCTGCATTAGCTCCCCTGACTGGAATAGAGGAGGGGAAGAGTTTACAGCAGCTCCTATCTGAAAGTCTGACAATTCTGAATGAACACAAGTTCAGTGTAAATTGATGGGGTGCTAGGTTGGCTAAATTAGAGACTCAGTCTCAGTCTGGGTTAATGAAGCCATTTCTTGAGAATTAATAAAAACTGAATCCCTTATACTGTTCAAGCCATCTCTGAAGGACCTGCGTATCATGTTTTCCAAGAGACAGTGAAAAAAAGGAATGTAAGCAGGAAGGCGTGAGTACACGGATAGGATCCATCAGAATGTCGCTGCTGCCACAGCAGCGGTCCCAGCTCCACACGTGTGCAGCGTAGAACTGCCCCGCAAGGTTCTCGTTGCTGTGGCCTCACAGAAGCAGATGGCCAGGCCCTCCTCGAGGTACCTCTGGGTGAGCTGGAACCACCAATCTTTCACTTGTCCAGCCATAACCATTTGTGACACCCAAGGACTTCCAGTGTAAGAATCAAGGAGCATTAAGGATCAAGGCTGTGGTGTGGGAAAGGAGGATTTGCAAGGGATGGGCCTTCGGGTACTAAAAAGTTCTTATAAGAGCAATGGCCTACAGGTTCATTCTATCAAGGCAGCGTATGCAGGGGGTGGGGGTGGGCAGGGAGGAGGAGATGGTGTCTCCAGGGCTACCAGTGGACAATGGGCAGAAGCAGTAAGACTTGTCTCTCTCTACTCTGACTTACGAAACCTTGAGCCTCCATCCTCAGTTTCCCCCTAAGCCTGAGAGGATTTGATCCAAGGACCTGCTCCCAGCTCTAAGGGCCCACCCTTCCATTATTAACTCCGCCTTGGGGAGGAAGACAGGCATGGCCTTGCCTGCGGTGAGACCAGGAGAACTCGGCTCCCAGCTTCTCCACATGGCTCCTGTCAAAAGAACCAGACTAAACAGAAACATGAGTGGATCATGTGGTCTCAAGCTTCATGGGTAGGTGAAAAATACCGAAATCCCAAATGAGAAGGTTTTTTTGCCAGCTGAATTATTTTTCTTTTTTAAATCATTTTATTGGGGGCTCATACAACTCTTTTCACAATCCATACATCCATTGAATTGTCAAGCACATTTGTACATTTGTTGCCATCATCATTCTCAAAACATTTTTTCTTCTTGAGCCCTTGATATCAGCTCCTCATTTTTTCCTCTCCCTCCCTGCGCCCCTCTATAATGAACCCTTGATAATTTATAAATTATTATTATTTTTTCATGTCTTATACTGTGATATCTCCCTTCATCCACTTTTCTGTTGTCCATTCCCCCAGGGAGGGGGTTATATGTAGATCCTTGTGATCGGTTCCCTCTTCCTTCCCCATCCTCCCTTTCCCCTCCTTTTATTACTACTCTCATTCTTGGTCCTGAGGGGTTCATCTGTCCTGGATTCCTGTGTTTCCAGTTCTTATCTGTACCAGTGTACATACTCTGGTCTGGCTAGATTTGTAAGGTAGAATTGGGATCATGATAGTGGTTAGGGTTCGGGGGGAGAGGAAGCATTAAAGAACTAGAGGAACGTTTTATGTTTCATTGGTGCTATACTGCACCCTGACTGGCTTGTTTCCTCCCCATAACCCTTCTATAAAGGGATGTCCAGTTGCCTAGAGATGGGCTTTGGGTCTCCACTCAGCACTCCTCTTAGTTCACAATGATATGATTTTTTTGTTCTTTGCTGCCTGATATCTGATCCCATCAACACTTCGTGATCACACAGGCTGGTGTGCTTCTTCCATGTGGGCTTTGTTGCTTCTCAGCTAGATGGCCGCTTGTTTATCTTCAAGCTTTTTTAAGACCCCAGATGCTATATCTTTTGATAGTCAGGCACCATCAACTTTCTTCACCACATTTGCTTATGCACCCATTTGTCTTCAGTAATAGTATTGGGGAATTAGTCGAATATTGATGTTGTTCCCCTTCTTTAAGGGAAGGGAAACTTGTGGATTTTCTGACTTTTCCACACTACCCTCAGTACAAGTACTACTCGGCTGATAGAAGTGTTTAGAAACAGCGACAAAAGCACGTCGAAAGCATTATTTAAGTACACTTGGTTAATAATCTCACCTTCACACAGGATGTCAGCAAAAAACAAGTCTATGCAACACAGACAACCGAATGGCTCCAGCCTTTACCCAGAAGACGGGTTGCAGGGATGCAAATTCACGTTGCATCCCATGGCTGCAGCGAGGGAGAAAGGCGAGGCTTTCTGGTTCGGTAAAGATTGGCAATCTCAGAAACCCATAGGGGGGAAGTTCGACTAGGTCACTTAGGGTTGTTATGAGGTGAAACCAGCTCGATGACAGTGAGTTTCAGTGTGTGGCTCCAGAAGGCTGCCCACAGTGTGTGGGAGCTTGTCTTGATTCTCCATTAAAACGTGGGTGGTGTTTCTCCTGACGCACAAAAGAGGAGGCCTGGCAACCCATAGCTCGTGTCTGTGGGATGATGAATGCTAACTGATAGCAGGGATACAGTAAAGATCTCCAAGCCTGGCACCAGTGGTGGGAGGAGACTGAGTGTCCCATGGGCCTCCCCTGCCTCCCACTGTCCGCAGAAAGTCATCCAGGACATCCTGATTAAATTGTCATGGGGGTGATCCAGTAATGTGTAAGGAGAGGGGTCCTTTTTTAAGCCCTACTTTCTCCTTGATAAAAAGTCATTATTACTTTTAAAAGTACCAATGAGGGAAGGCGACCTTCAAAATTCAGTGATAAAATAAGAGATGCATATAAAATTAGCAGCGAAACTACACACAGGTGGTAATTATTCATTTGTCTTCTGCTTTACTGAGCTTCTGTGCAAGGCAGCATCCACCCTGGAGTGGGAGGAAAAGGGGACTTCAAGCCCAATGCCTACGCTTACATTCTGTCCTAGATGGAAGCCAAGGGCAAACCATTTCACATCTCTGGGTCTTTCTTTTCCTCAAGTCTGAAAGGGAACGACTGAGTAAGATAACGTGGCTCGGTGCTACCTGACGAACCATGATGTATTCATATAGTGCAACCTGTCCTTGTGGCACAAATGGTGTTGTCTGCCACTCTTCCACAGGGCACCAATATCCACCTGACTTTATGGAGAGAGGGAGAGAGAGAGAGATCTTTTACGCCCTTGGAAACTAGAACTGGCAGAAGGCATGTGCTTTCTTCTTAAAGAGGGCTTAATTTTACAACTCAGAAATTCCCGTCAAAGGAACATGGTAAGTTTACATGGGTGATGTATAACAACTATTTTTGGCCCTAGTTTAAACTACTTGCCCTCCCGTCTAAAACAGAACTCTAAGCCTGCTGCCTACCACTCATCGGTCAGTTTGGGGGTTGGGGTGGGGGAGGTGCTTGTATGTCACTATGATGCTGAGATCTAGGACACACGTACTTCAACACCAGCAGGGTCCTTCCTTGGTGGACAGAGTCTCAAGAAAGAGACTAGGAAGAATGACCTGGTGATCAACTTCTGAAACCCCTCCCGGACAGCAGCAGAACATGGGTAAAATACCAGAAGATGAACCCCTTAGGTTGGCAGGGACTCAAAACAGTGGTCAAAGTATGAGAATTCCAAAGGGTCATTGAAAACGTCCATTTTTCTACACACTTTTGGAATCCTCTTACAGAGTCTACCTTAATGACCAGACAGCAATGCTCCCAGGGCCGACCTCGCTTGGGGGAAATGACTCAAAATGAGGAGACACAGCTACGAACATCCATTAATCACTGGAATCTAAAACGCACCAAGTAAAAAAAATATTATGGACAAAGTATGAATCTAGAAAAACTGGCAGCCATCTCAGTATGGAGTGGAACACATAAAGACGAACACCCAGGCATTAGTGAGCTGAGGTGGACTGACACTGACCCGTCTACACTGGACAATCACGTGGTCTAGTAAGCTGAGAATGACGAAGTGAAGAGGAAAGACATCGCATTCATTGCCAAAAAGACCTTTCAAGGTCATCTTGAAATACAACATGGATAAGATCCACACACCTACAGGGAAGGCCAGTTAATACAACTGTTATTCAAATTTATGCACACCCACGAGAGCCAACAATAAAGCAATGGAAGGTTTTTCTAAGCTCTGCAGGCTTACATTGATGAAACATGCAATCGAAGGCACTGATAATGACTGGTGACTGGAATGTGGAAGTCGGAAAGATGGATCGCTCGTTGAAAAACATAATCTTGGTGATAGAACTCACACTGGCGGTAATCATGATCAAATTGTGCCAGACGGACGGTTCATTGGAAATGAGTTTTTTCAACAACTGTCCATTCGGATCTCACGGGATGTGAACGAAGGACTCAAAATGAGCCCCCTGTGGGGCAAGAGGATTAAAGGACTCAGTGTCTTCACTAAGAACAGGCACTTTCTTGCTTGGTGAAAGCCAAGAGGACGTCACATCCAGGAAACAAGTGCCTCAAGCCTCAAAGACTCCAGCCTTCACTACGGAGGACCCTCAACCTTGAGAAGACAGAAACACCGGTCCCTAAAACAAACTAAACACACTGTGACTGAGTCGATCCCAACTCACGTGACCCCCGAGAGTGGAGGGGAATTGCTCCCTAGGGCTTCTGAGGCTGTAAATCTTGATGGGAGCAAAGAGCCTCGTCTTTCTTCCTCGGTGCAGCTGGCGGATTTAAACCGCTGACCTTGAGGTTAGCAGTCTTTCTTTTGACCCACGATGACACTAGGGTGCCGTTCCCGGACTCCAGCGAAGAAGGAGCCCTGGTGACACCGTGTCGCAGGGCTCCGCTTGTAACGCAAAGATTGGCCTTTTAAACTCCCCAGGGGCTGTGTGTGAAAAAGCAGTGACAGTCTGCTTTCATAAAGATTACAATGGTGGAAACCCTACAGCACGGCACTATAGGGTCGTTATGAGCCAGCATTTACACATGGCAACGGGCTTGCTTGCTGCTTGTTTGGGTCTGATGATAGGGAAAGGGGATGTGGGAAACCCAGGCTTTGTTCCATGATTCACTGCGTTGGTGTCTTGCAAGACGCCCGGTCAGCAGTCGATTGGCTCAGTTGGTATGTGGGATGTTGGCATGGAGGAGTGTAAATAAGTTGTCATTCTACAGTACTTAGGGCAGGCAATCCCATGCCCCTTTGTCAGAGAGGACCACGTGGGAGTTGAAGTCCCCCTTAGTCCCCACATCCCAGTCCCCCCTAGTCCCTCAAGGATCTGGAGAGCCATTCCATCCATTCGGAAAACAGTGGCTTCTACCAATGGCAGGGAGTTGTGTTTACATTGTTCCTGTCTTCCTGCTTTCCACTCTGTCTCCCACCTCTCTAAAGCAATCAGTACAGCTGGCGAGGTGGTTCATGTCCACATCTGCACCCGAGATGCTCCCTCATGCCAGCCTAGCACCAGCAGGCATTCTCAGGCCTTTGGACATCCACAGAGGTACTGCTGGCCTCCAAGAGCCCAGAAATCCTATTGGCCAACTAAAAAAAAATATTGTGTGGGTTCATTTTTCGATCTCTCAGCCTGCTCTGTAAGGTTTAGCTGCCTGTGGCTTTAAAAGCTTGGCTCCGGGGGTCAGGCAGCCTTGTTTTATGAGCTCTCCATTGTTTAGAAGCATGTGGGTTTGTTGTTTTTCACCACTAGCCCCACAAAAAAGGTGCTAGGATTTTTTTATTGCTATTATTTTTCTTTGGGTTTATTAACATGAAAGAAACAAGAACGAAGACATTTCCATGTATACACAACACTTACAGACCAAGAGGTTTCAAGAAGTTCACTCAAGAGGAATGGGAAAATGTTTCTAAAGTAGATTTTCATCTCTCTGTTCCGTTTTCATTTGGAGTCACCATTTTGGAAACTGGACTCTCCACAGGTCCTGAGAGACCTCTGTGCCATTCATCTAGGCACTGGTATTTATTCCACTGTGCGGCTAGAGGCCGCTGTCGCAACCCTGGGAATGGTGAGGATGGCCACACAGGACAAGCTGGTGGCACGGTCACCCCGGGAACGGCGAGGGCTTTGCCTCCAGGCAGCGCTGAGACACCTTTAATTGTGTTCCACAAAGGACATCAAGGATGCGACAAAATCGGACCTTTCTCTCCTCGGTCCTCTGAAAGTAGTCATGACTCAAAGGCACGTTCTTTCAATCAGATCCATTTAAACTACACTTTCAAGGACTGCAGAGCATGATTCCATTTAATCAGGTTTTTAGAGCAAAAGGCTCATGTTTGTTCTTTCGACATCACCTGATTACACAGTCTTCAAAATGCAGATTAAGCATGGGTTTTCCACTTTTAGAGGGTATACTTTATACAATTAAAGCCGCGACGTACGGAAACCATATTCACAAGAATGGTATCCTTGACGTATTTGAGAAGATTCCGTGTACATGGAAAAATGAAAAGTTCTCCTGGCGCTCTCCTGGCTCCTCCTCTTTTCCTTTCCTCTCCAGATCCCCCGGTTTGCCCGGGTGGCTTCATTCTGAAGCCGGGTGGCTTCATTCACCTAGTCATCTGTCTTCTTAAAACTGCATTTTGGAGAGAAATCAAAGGCATGATTTCCTCATCTCCACATGATGCTATTGGCATGCATGGTCTCCGCAGATGAAAAAATAAGGCTAGACCAGAAAAAAACATGGTTTCTGGCCTGCGTGGCAACTCATTCTATTTGGGGTCTGATTAAAGGGCCTTTCGTGACCCCTTATTACCTCTCCATCTGGTCATGTGCCATCCAGCACGCCTGTATTCAACACTGGTGGAGGACCTATGATCAACTAGGCACGACTCAGAAGAGACAGTCGAGGGGTACTGTACAAGTAACTTCCCAGTTATTGTTTTGCGCTGTAGAGTCGGCCCCACATGACTGAGTGGGACTGCCCTACAACGCTTTCTAGCCCGTGCTCTTTACAAACACAGACCGTCTGGTTTTTCTCCTGCCAGGCCACGAGGGTCGAGGGAAGCGATATCCAAAAGACCTCCTGAAGAGGAACAAAGCTTTCTTGTTAGTGATCTTAAATCTTCTCCTGGCAGAAACAGAGTACAGGCAAGGAGAGCTGGTCCGCTGATGTTCAAACGCCTTCTATCCACATTGGGGGAAAAAAGGCTCTGATTGAAGTTTTTGAATTAGGACGTTCAACAGCAAATTCCCCTACGGCCAGTGGGCGTTGGCCTAAGCGTTTTACATACAGGTCATTAACTACTTGACTGAGAGGGTGTGGGTAGAGCCCTTTGGAGGCAGCGCAAATTCACCCTGTCCTACCCTGTGTTTAGATCCTTTACTCTGAAATCCTTCAAGTCAAACATGTTATGTTATGTTATCAATCATTCACGGGTTCCCAGATACACAGTGGACAATGTCCTGTGTCCTCACAGATGTCCCAGTCTATGGCTGGCTGATCAATCATTGTGCAGGTTGATGGTTGAGAGCCCCCTACACCCACCTACCTTCCCCACCAACTCCACTTTGGGGCAGAGGCCCAGATCAGAAAACAAAAATGTGTGTGGTCTATGCTTTAAAATTTTTTAAGTGAATAACTTTACCTGGTCTTTGTGGTTGTTACATAATCTGGTGTCAACAGGAGACTTGAGAGGATTAAGAGTGAAGGGGTGGAGCCTAGTCTGTGAAGAGTCATAACCAATGAGGTCTCTGTGTGGGCCTGGCCTTCTCCTGAGAATTCTGGAAATTCCTAAATTTCCTCCTTGGAGGCAGGAGACTTGTCTCTCTCCTCACTCCCTTGGAGACTCTCTCTGCTCACTCCCTGAGAGACGCTCCACTGACAAGACACATGGCGCTAAGGCCTGGGAGCTAGAGAAGCCACATGGACCTACCCTGATACAACCAGACCTCTGGAGCCAGAGAAGCCATGGACAGACCCCTGCCAGCACGGATGCTTACTACACCACTGGATCCACAACTTCTAACCCACTGGCCTGTGATCCTCCTGCATTAGGCATCATTGCATGTATTTTGTGAGTCTGAAGAGGATTGTATAGATTGGTATCGGACATTTGGGTTAATATTGGACTTCGAGACTTGAACTGGATTGGGCTGGGCTGTTTTCTCAATATTCAATTTCTCTTGTACATAAACCTCTTTCTTAGAGACATATGAGTGAGTGAGTATGAATTTGTTTCCCTGTCTACCCAGACTAATACAGTCCTGGAAAGGGGAGGTTGTTCAGTGAGTTCAGTGGTTAAGGGCGTGGCTGAAACGCACCCGTTACTCTGTGGGAGAAAAGACCTGGCAATCTGTCCCCATGGAAAGGAGAGTCGAGAAGGCTGGTGGAGCAGTTCTCCGTTACACCAGGTCACTAGGAGTCAGAGCTCACTTGATGCTACAGGACCAGCCAGCTTCCCTTCTCCCAAGATGGCAACAGTCACACCCTTGTTCAGTGCATCGCTGTTCAGAAAAGCAGGAAGATGGAAACAACCTAACTGCCCACGAGTAGAAGAATGGATAAAGAAACTCTCATGCAGGCACACAATGGATACTATGAATAGCTAAAAATGATGACAAAACCACGAAGCACCTCATGACATGCATGGACCTGGAGAACATCTGGTTGCATGAAATTAGTCAATCACAAAAGACAACTGTTATATGAAATCACTGTTATAAAAAAAATACGAAGGGGTATCCCCAAAAAGACGGGGAAAAGCTCTGTTGGGCGGAGCTTTCATAGTACGCATTTTCCCACAAGGCTGGCTAGCAGCAAGCAACTCACTCTATTAGTGCGCCTAGTGGCACTGTCTGATCACAGGGAATTTTTTTGGTAAAAGCAGTTTCACTCCAACCTCATTTTTTGTGATGGTCAATTTAAGAAAACAGCATGTAACCGTGAAACTTTGTTTCCTGCTTGGAGGAGAAAATGCTTCAGAAACTGCTTTGATGTTGAAAACAGTTCACAAGGACAGCGCTATGGGAAAAACTCAAGTGGATGAGTGGTTTTCTCGTTTCAAAAGAGGTGAAATGTGGACTGATGACAAACCTCATTCTGGATGTCCATCAACTTCCTAGAGGGACAAAAATGCCAACTCGCCGTGCATTTGGAGCTCATTCCACCAGGTCAGACTGTTAATCAAGCTTTCTATTTAGAGGTTCTGAAAAGACTGCCTAACAGTGTGCAACAAACTAGGCCTGCTCTGTGGCAGATGGAGGACTGGTTTTGCCACCAGACAATGCACCTGCTCATGCAGTCATCTCTGCATGCGACTTCTTTCTGGTTTTATGAATGCAAAGGGACATGGAAGGACAATGATTGGATGACATAGAGGAGGTGAAGGAAAAAATGCAGGAGGCGCTACCAATCATCCGAACAGACGAGTTTGAAAAATGTTTCTAAGAATGGAATTGCAAACTTGACAAATGTATTAGTTTTATAAAAAAATGTAAATACAAGGCTTTGGGAAGAAATTCATTCTTTTTTCTAGGTACCCCTTATGTACGTACACACACACACACACACACACACACACACACACACACACAAGATAGATTCCCATATGAACCAGAACAAACTTCAGAGAAGTTTAGGGGGAAGAGAAAGCAACAGGCTAGACTGGTGATGGTGTTAAATTGAGTGAAACAGAAGAGAAACCAAGAATCAGGTAAAGGGTAAATTATTGGCGGGGGTGGGGCATATGCGTAGTTTAAACTGTGGGACAGAAAGTTGATGATCCAAAATGTAAACTCCCACCTAATTTACAATTTTTAAAAATTGAAAGAAAAAAAAAAAGAATGGTACAATTCAATTGGAACACTGGTACTGCTTTCTAACCAGGAACTGCTCTTAATAAAAGGGGCAAGTCCTTGTGATTGGGAACTGCCTATGGAAACCCTGTGTTCTAATGGGTTGGAGCTCACAGAATGCATTGGTATGTGTACTATCAGCTCATCTCTTAAACAACGGAAGTTGCAAACCCTCTTTCTGATGACGAAAATGAGGGTCTGCAGGGTAACAGCATCTGAGTAAGGTTGAACGACAAGAGAACAGCCGAGTTGGAGCAAGAAGTTAAGCCAGTCCTCTCATGGCCCCATCTACTGAAATTGACCTGACTTCAGCACGTGTGGTCTGGGAGTTACAGCTTACCTGAGGAGCCCTGGTGGCCCGTGGCTTAGGCACTGGATAGACAACAGCTAAAGGCAAGGGTTCAAAACACACTAGCCCACTATGCCAGAGAGATGCCAGGTCCTCTGCTCCTGAGAAGATGTGCAGGTCACTCTCTATGAGTCAGAATCAAATCCATGGCAGTGGGTTTGAGACTGGTTTCCTAGGAGCCGGGTGGCCCAGCGGCTGAGCACTGGGCTGTTCATCTCTGCAGGCCCCGTTAGAGAAACGGGGCTATCGGATGGAGCCACCAAGAGGCAAAACAGACTCAGCAGCAACGGGTTCGGTTTGTTTGCAGATAGTTTGTCTGGCATTAGGATGACACTGGGGACCCTGCCAAATGGACCCCTCTTCCCCACCAGACCTCCCCTCGTGTAGTCGTAGATTCATCTCCCCAGAACTGGGAGCAGCAGGGAAGCCATGCTTCTGTGTTCCAAGCAACATCTCCCTTCGGGGCTCCTGGCTCCCATGGGCTCCAGCTTGCTGAGAACGGGATCTAGCCCAGAAGGACCTCTATGCTGACCTCCCACAGAGAAAGCCTTTGTCAGGGCCTGGCTTTCCAGGCCCAAACATAAGCATATGGAAATTCTAACACGGTTTCCCTCAGCTGTGCCTTAGACTCCAAAACAGCACTACCCACCGAATCGATTCTGACTCCAAGGGACCCTCTAGGGCAGTGTAGAGCTGCCCCCACGGGTGGCCGAGATTATGAGTCTTTATGGGAATAGAAAGCCTCATCTTTGTCCCTCAGAGTGGCTAGGGGTTTTGAACTGCTGACTTGGGAGCTAGCAGCTCACTATGTAACCCGCTATGCCCCCAGGGATTCGGTTTGGATGAGCTGAAAAGACCAGGAGGGAGAGGGGATTGCAGACGACTCCACAGAGGCTGGAGGACTGCAGTGGGTGGCTCACCTTGTTGGAGAACAATGTTTCAGATGGTACACGCATGCCTTCGACTGCAACCAGATACAAGGGCTGCCTACAGAATGACTCAAGTTCAGGGGGAAGAGCCTCTTTTTTTACACTCACTGGAAATTTTAAATAACCGAGTCCTCAGCCAACAAAACAGTCAACACAGCATTACTCCGAAGAATTGCAACACTGCATTCAAGGCCATGCGATTGGGCAGAAGAGCATCCCCAGACTGGCCTCCTGAGCCTCTCTGCATGTGTAGCCTTCCACTAGGAAATTCAGACCAGAGAGAAGCGCAGGCAGAGGAGAATGAAGTACAGACAGAGAAGATTCAGAAAGAAGAAATATAAGACTGGCTTCCTTCATGCACCCCCTCCACCAAGGAGCTGCCCCCAGTCCAGGCCTCGGACTGAGATTCCAAAGCCTTCTTATCACATTGTATTACAATGACCTTTGTCTCAATGGAGCCCAGCGTGGTTTCAGACACGCAGTGGGCACCATATAAACGCTCAGTGAATGAGAGAACGACCGGTGAGGGCGGGAGCAGGTCCTTAGAGCTCAGAGGTGGGCCTCGGACAGAGGTCACGAGGAACGGACTGAGAGGGGGACAACGCCCAGCCATGCACAGGCTAACTGGGACCTGCCTTAGGGGTCGGAACGCAGGGCACCGCCCACCCTCACCAGCCCCAGAGCCTCAGCAGCCACCAAGACAGCTGTGCGACTCTATTCATGGAAAAGGAAATCTCTTTCCCAAAGCAAGTTCGTGTCAAATTTTTACCAGCGTTCTTCTCCCAGTGCTCCTTCAGAGACTCACCCTGGGGTTAAAATGAGAGGGGCAAGGAGTGGGTCCTAGCCACAGTTGAACTATTTTTGAAAGAAAATGTAAAAGTGACACTATACAAAAGCTGCATTTAAATATAAAAAAGGCAGCTGTTGGTTTATAATGGACACACCCTAAAAAACCAAAAGCCAAACCCACTGGCTGCCGTTAAATCAATTCCGAGCTGCCCTTCCAAAAACTACTGGGGTAGTTAGCACATTCGACTGCATATCAAATGAGGTGGGGAGACTAACGAACTAACCATAGGTCCCGAGACCCATGGAAAACTGAGCGTTGCAGCCCAGCGCCAGGGGGAAACGCCAGGTTTGTGGAGGTCAGGGAAGCTCTGTCTCATCTGTCAGCTCCATCTCCCACTCAGCCTCGGAGTCAGCACCCACAGCAGATGGTGAGCCGTGTCCTGGGTGGCAGTGGGAAAGCCTCCCGTGCTCACAAACACGGGGCCCTTAGAGCAAAACCAATCAACTTACTTTTTCCACGTCTAGATCCGCATCCTGCTTCTTCAGAGAACTGTAGACGAAAAAGAAGGAAGAATCATGAGACATGGAAAGAGACCTGGGTGTTCTGTCTGAAAACCACCCAGAAAGGGCCTCCAGAGAATTTCCATTTGCTCACCCACAAAAATGTTCATTCATACAATTGTCGCCAAGTCACAGTTGCCACAAGCACCTGCCTGACACGGAAAATATCGGGCCCCGTACCACCAAAGGAAGTCCCATGAGGCTGTACCTCCCAGAGATAGGAAAGGAAACACGTCTGGGGTGTGTGCATGTCACACACACACACACACACACACACACACCTGTGCTTCATAGTCACCCATGCTTGAGACGCATGAGCCATCCAGGGTTGAATTCAACTTACCCCCTGCCTTAAGACTCCCCACAGTCCCCAGCCCATACCCACCCCACTTCCTTTCCAGTGGTCAATACAGCCTGCTTGAGATCACCCCTCTTTCCCATCAGCTGGGGTTCTCCTCTCTGGGAGGCTTGCCAGCCTCCCAGCCTGCACCAGCTTGTGCCAGTCTTCTCAGACCCTGGTGCCAAGGCCCTGAGGCAAAGCGAAGTGCAGATTCCCAGGGCCCCGGGCCGGTTCCCTTTCATCTCTAAAACACAGGAGCACCGAGGCATAGTTTCAGTTTACTCGGCCACTCTGCCTGCAACGTGACAACTCCACGGCACCTCGTTTGTTATTTTCAACTTCAGCTGTGGCACAAAGCTGCCGCTTTGTAAGATGTCTAAAGAGCACAATGAAAGCACTTGAGCGACAACATGACAGGCAGGCAGCGAACGGTGTGAGATGAGCAATCTGGTGGAAAGGTTGTGGAGAAGCAGGTTTTCCTCGGAGGCTTTTTCAATATGATTTTTTTTTTTTTTTAGCATTTTCCCTCCGAGGCCATGGTTCCAATCACGTCTGTCATAAATTACTATCGCCATCCAAACCCAGACACAAAAGAGAATCCACAAGCCACACGCATAAAAGAGAATTTGTGTGCTGCTTGAAAGGATGAGTAATTAACAGAGATATCTTTGTTTTGTTTAATCAAAGATGACTCAGAATGAAGTAAAGAAAAGAAGAATGACCACGGGGAAGAGAATTAGAAACCCATACAACGTCCTGTGCAGATGGGTGTGGAAATCATGAACTCGCTGCAGACAGGCCAAGGACGCACCGCACGGGGTTCCAGGGGAGGGACGCGCTGATGATCATGTCCCCAGAGCTCGGCCGCCCATCTCCTTTCTCCTCCTGAGACACACTGTCCTGTCCCAACCAAAAACGATGGCCGGGCCTCTAGGCGACTCCCTGAGGGCTGAGACAGAGGTGAGCTGCAACTCTTTTGCCTAAAACTTTTCACCTGCCTCCCAGCACCTGCAGGAAGGGGGCTGTGCCCTGCGCGGGGCTTTCACCAAGCGGAACTTCCCTCTGCTCGTGGGCACTTGCCAGCGCACGCTGTCCTCCTGATTCTACTTCCCTCTGCCAGGGGACGGAGGCCTTCATCCGCCCTCAGAGAGCCAGGGGAGAGCCATGATCCTTTTCTAAAGCAGCAAGGAAGTATAAATGATACCCCTATCCCCCAGGGAACGTGGGCTTCCAGGCACACACCACAGTCTCCACGACACGATGTGCCATTTTCACAGTGGGCCCCGACAGAACGAGCCTCCACTGCGGACACTCGTGCACTGTGGGCACTCGTGCACTGGCACTAAGAAGAAAACAGAGCGCCCGCCTGGGGCTGCCGGCTCGCTACTTCATCAGGAAGCGTACCCATGCACACTAAGGAGGGGGGACCATGTCGTCGGCTGTATTCTTCAGTCTGGTTAAACAGATGGGCGAATTAACAAAGACTACGCTGCAGGCCTCTTCACCCTGCAGCCGGAGCCAGAGGAAGGGCGCCGCGGCGTTGCCTTCCCAGGCTCCCTGCGAACACTCCCGGACCGAGGTATCTTTAGGCAGCGACTCCATTGTTAAAGCGCACACCAAGCTGGAAGAACCAGAACTGCCTACAAGGGAAATTCACATGGCAGCCTCTCTGGGCGGGTCCGGTGCATGCGCACGCAAGTCCACATGTGCAGACAGACACTGAAACAGTGACATGTGTGTTCAGTCGTGGCAGCATCGCTTTCTCTGCGCTTGCCTTCTTCCTGCTGAAGGCGTGCTGACGCTTGGTTGGAGAGCCGTGCCTGAAATGACCCAGCACCCCCTCCCCCCACCACCGTGGGAAGGCTGAGGGCAGATAAAGCGCTGCGACTGCGTGGTTCCAGGCAGGAGCCGAGGCCACAGGAAGCCCAAGCGAAAAGGGACGAGTGTCTGTCGTTAACATCGACCAAATTCTCCATCTTTGAGCAAATACACCTACTTTCTGCAAACAGCCCAAGAGGCCCTCAACATGGATCTCTCTCTTGATACATCCACCCTGCCAGTCCCCACGGCTTGCATACTCCCGAATGCCCACAGGTCATCTCCCCCGGGAACCTCGGGAAGGACAGAGCAGACAAGGACCCATCACCACTTGGCCACATGCGCAGAGAACGGGTGAGGCTAGGAGGCACAGCCAGGCAGGAAACTGATGCAGAAACCAGAGCATGAGACGCCATGTGTGCCAGCTGAGGAGTTAGTCAGCCCTCGGAACGGACTTGACGGCAGTGGGTCTGGGCTTCCACCGGCCTCTCTCCGAGAAAGGCGTCAAGATACAGATGGCGCCTCCAACATATCACTCAGTGAAGCACTATGGTCAGTCCAGTCTGCCGACTCTGATGAGTCAGTATCGTTTCCTCCTCCCTGGTGGTGCGAATGGTTAAATACTGAGCTTGTGAGCCGAAGGACTGGTGTCTCACACCCACCCCGCGGCCCCAGGGAAGAGCTGGCCATCTTCTCCCACCAAGATGATAACCTAGAACTCCCCACAGGGCAGTCCCACCCTATCCTGCCTGGGTGACAATGAGTCAAAACTGACTCAACAGCACATCACGGCAGCAAATTGGCCTCCTGGGCCCCGCTCTTCCACTCGGCTTTCCTCTGACCCTGATTCAGACAGAACTGCATGTCCCCCCCTTGGCGTTCCGACCACACTTTGGCAGAACGCATGTGGTTGTCTCCCTGTGACACTGTCAGTGGATCAGAGGCCAGGGTGGCACCTCCTACAGCAGTCTTAGCATCGAGCACAATGCTTGCAATCCTGGGGGTCTGAGGCATTGTTGCTGATGGACAGTGGAGGAATAAGAAGGGGCACTAATGGGGTAACCACTGAGGAACAGGCAGGGATGACGGGAATGGAATGACTCCATCAAGTCAATCCTGCTGCTACCTCTATGTATGAGCACGTGCAGGTATAAATCTGGCATGTGCCAATCTGCCGTGCACACTACCTAAACAAACGTCTACCTATTGCCTCTAAATGTAATCCTGTACCTCGGACTTGTCTGCTGAAAGTGAGGAGGACTTGAAGCACATGCTGATGAAGATCAGGATTGCACCTCAATGCAGACAAACCCGAATCCAACTGGTCCAATAGGTAGCATCATGATAATCAGGGGACAGACTGACGTTGTCAGGGATTTCCCATCGTGGTTGGATCCACAATCATGGAAGCAGCAGCCAAGAGATCAAAAGATATGTCGCACTGGGTAAATTCTGCTGCACGATGCCTCTTTAAAGATGTCAGAAAGCCAGGATGTCATTTTGAGGACTAAGGTGCATCTGACCCAGGCCATGGTATTTTCAATCGCCTCATATGCATATGAAAGTTGGACATTGAATAAGGAAGACCAAAGAAGAACCTATGCTTCTGAATTATGGTGCAGGCCATGAATATTGAAAATACGATGGACTGCTGGAAAAAAAATCTATCTTCGAAGACATACGGTCAGAATGCTCCTTCGAAGCAAGGATGGCAAGGCTTGGTCTCATGTACTCTGGACATGTTATGGGGAGAGACCAGTCCCTGGAGAAGGACATCATGCCTGGTGAACAGAGGGGAGTGAAAAGGAGGAAGGGTCTCAGCAGGACAGACTGACACAGTGGCTGCAACAAGGGACTCAAACATAACAAAGGTTCTAAGGGCGGTGCAGGACTGGGCAGTGTTTCACTCTGCTGTACACAGGGTGTCATTTACAGATGCATGACAAGGAGCCAGTCTGGCGAGATTCTGCTATGACGTTCAACAGTAGCCAACCTTGCCTTCTTAGTCTTTAAAATGTGACTGAGATCCAACACCTTAAGAATCATAACCAGGGCTCACACATGGACATGGAGATTCAAGGGCCATGATGAATCTGAGGTTTACATTATGGTTCGCCTCTTTTGTGTGATTGGTGTAAGGCATAGAAGACTAGGAAGAAGGAATTATACTTTTCCCTTGCCCCGTACCTTCTCTAGCTCCAAATTGAACCGTTTCATGGCTTGCCCCAAATTTAAACTGTTCATTGGTCTGCAGCAAACATCGGTGCACGACCAGAGCCATGGTCTTCACAGTCCCCTCTGAACGGCTTCTTTCTGCTCGGACGGTCATAGCGCTTCTCACACACAACTAAAGTGAGCACCTCGGAACTGGACGTGGTGCGATGTCAGGAGTGACGGGGAAAGAGGCATTTGATAGCAGCCTCCCTGTGCCGTGTTCAGCAGAGACAGTGTGCCTTGGGCTATTTTTCACTGAGCAGTCCAGGCACAAAAGACCAGGCAGGGCTAGCCTCTGCTATGGCTCCAAAGAAAGCTCGGACACACACAGAGCGCACACTCAGCTCCTCACTGTGCCCAGAGGGGGCGGCCCTGGCTCGCTGCCCGCAGCCTGCAGCCCGGCACAGGCCCACTCTCACAGCGGACTCCCCAGGCCCACACAGCTGCAGACAGACACACAGTGTGTGGGGCACAGTCCGCACTTAGGGTCGCCACAGTCTGTGTGCCCAACAGCTGGGCAGGCTCCAGAGACAGGCACCCACCCAGGTGGCCCTCCCGGCCTTGTTTCCCCGGGGCGTGAGGGCATAAATGTATCTTCTTCTCGCTATTCATGCTGGCCACAGACTCACTCGGTCTCCTGGCCCTTCCTGCACTCCCCAGTCTAACGAGGTTGGAGATGGTGGGACTGGACTCCCTTTTCACGTCTCACCCCACCCTGATGAAAACGCAGTGGTGCCTTTGAGCAGATGAGGGGCACAGGCAGTGAGGAGGTTTGTAACATGTCCCTGCCACCTCGGAGGTGGCTTCTACACTTGTAATATGTCACTGCCACCCCTGGGGCTTCTTCTGCACCCTGACATCAAGGGAACCCCCAAAAAGCTTAGTCTCCTAGAGAGCAATGGGCCACAAGCAGCCTCCCTCAGGGGAGGCACCAGGACTCACTCATGCTAGAGCTGCTGTCTCACTTTATTCCTACTTGTTTGGGATACACATTTACTTCACCTCATTATAAAGGTCATTTAGATGCCTGTTGATAATTTGGAAAATACAGAACCTTTATTAGCATTTTGGGTTTGTTTGTCTAATGCACTTGGAAATATCAACATGAGGAGCCATGGCGGTGTCGTGGTTATGCGTTGGACTGCGATCTGCAAGGCCAGCGGTTCGAAACCACCAGCCGCTCCGAGGGAAAAAGGCGGAGTTTTTGACTCCAGGTCTCAGAAACTCACGGGGGCAGTTCTACCTCGTCCTATACGGTTGCTATGAGTCGGCATCAACTTGATGGCAGTGAGCGAATTAGAAACATCAACACTCTACTCTCGTGCCACTATTTTGTACACCACAGACCAACAGCACCCAACTACTGGCAGATGCCAACCAACACAGAAGTCCCCAATGTACTAAGCTTACTCTTAACAATGCCCTGCAAGGTCTATTTCAATCCATAAGGTACGAAACACAGACCCTGCCACTTAGCGATGCCCTTCACTGCAGACCTGCAATTTGCCCCCTGCAACAAAGAACTGGGTGCAGCCCATGAAGAAGCAGAAGGCCCAGAAACCAAGTTCCCTCTCTGTCTCTGCTATGTATTTGCTCGGTGAAGGTGGGCTGGGGCTGCACCTACGGTCACATACAACAGCGAGCATCCACGCAGGTGCCCGGCGTACACCCCTTGAGCTTGGGCTGGGGTAGACGGGGGCAACTGCCCCTGTCCCAGAGGCCAGGTGCAATACTACTTTGGAAGGCTTTCACCGTCACAGAATTCAGGCTCCTAAAATCACAAAAACTTCCGATTATAAAAACCTTGGTGTTTTTAGACGCACCCTCCTGCCCAGCAAAACATAAGCAAGAGTATGAAAGCGCTCACGGCCCATGTTGCTATCAGAAAAATCTAAAGTCGATGCCTCTTTCTGTTCAACGGGAAGATCAGCGGGGACCTGCCCAGCCCTTGGACTTGATTGGAGGGCTCTGGAAGGGTTTTATTGTAAAGAATAGAATAAAACAATCCAAGTACATTCAGACCCACAAGGCAGGATGCCAAGTTCCTTTCATCTTTGTTTCTTAACACCACGGTTTTCCCAGGACTCCATACCGGGACGGGAAGTTCTGCAGAGTGATTGAAACTGCCAAAGGAGGCACGGACGGGTTCACGGTCAAATTCTCGCCTCCCATGCAGGAAACTCAAGTTTGACCCCCAGTCAGGGCCCCTCTTGCAGAGCCACCGCCCATCTGTTGCTATGACGGCGAACAGGTAGCAGCAGAGCTTCCAGGAAGAAAGTCCTGGTGATCTAGTCCCCCCCCCCAAAAAAAAATCCACTCATGAAAGCTCAACAGATCACAATGGTGCATGGTGCAGGCAGGCGGGTGGGCGGGCGGTATTTTGCTTCACTGTGCCTGGGGTCTTCATCAGTAGCCCACAACCACCGCCACACTTAGATGGGTTAGCAATTAAATAACTAAACTCATAAATTGTGGGAGACTCAAAGGCTAAGGATATGACCCACCGGGATTAAGGTGCTGCAGGCGTGTTCATGAAAGACTCCAAACTGCCCAACGGCCTTGGCAATGGGAAAGTCATCGATGACCTTGATGAACACATTTCAGAGGTGCAGTGGGGGGGAAACATAGCAGGAACGGTTTGGTTTTGGGAAACACATTGTGGAGACAGTAGCCAAGGGCAAACTCCCACAAGAAGGGAAGCAGAGTAGGGGTGGGGAGTGGAAACCAGAGGGAATGTGGGGTGCACAGAGTGCATTTCTGGATGGATGACATGACAATGCTTACTTGTTCACAGAAAGATCGTCAGACTTAAGTCAACAAAGAAAGCTCAAGTACAAACTAGAGGACTGTCAGCAAAATATGAGACTGTGTTAGATGCAGTTAAAAGAAATCATCAGTTAGGTTCAGGAAGCCAGGATCTAGTTATTCAAGGTTTTCCCAAAGGCATGGTGGGGGGCGTTGGGGGGGGGGCAAGAGAGAGAACCTTACTACAGCACACACTGCCCCACATTTTGCACTGTGCCGTTTCTGTACTTGTCCTTCTTAGCCTGCTTCTATCACAGTTTCTTTGCTCAAATACATTAGTTGCCATGGAAACGATGTCATAGTGTATAAAAAACCATTTGCTGTCCTTGGAAAGGCATTCATGATGAAATTGAATGGTAGCATGTTTTTAAAAGAGAGCAACAGAGAGCGGTTGTGTAAAAACACAAGGTCTGAAACACCATGGTTCTAAGCATTCCCTATCACCAACAGCTGATGTCCCTAGCCAGCTGGATCTGCACCTCCGTTTCCCCCAAGCCAACCAGACAAGCCTCCTTCCTCCTTATCTAGGTCAGATGTTAGTAAAACCAAGGTCGGATCCCTGACAGTTCCCGGAGGAGTTGGCTCTGGGCTGGGAGGCGGAGGGGCAGAATGGCTGGTCCGCATCCTTCACGCCTCTGCTAAACCCGGAGGCTCCAGACCTGGGATGCATTTTGCTGCCTAATTCTGTTATCTGAGCGGAACCTGCTTGGGGCACAGACATTTGCACCTGCGTTTCCTTATTGCCATGGGTGAGGGCTTGTAGACACTTTCTCCATCAACTTGAAGTCAGACCACATGCATTCCTTCACGAAAAAGGTAAGGAGCAGCTCTCCTGGGCCCTCCTGGCAAAGGACCCAGGTAGGCAAGGCACAAACTCCCGGGGGTGCAGATGGATGAGAGTACCTCGAGAATGAAGCATGTCCTTCTCCCTCCCTGGCCCCCGCCAGCCGTGCCGCGCCCCAGGCTGCACCCGAGGCGCACAAAGCACCGGTCCGAAGGGCCCTTGGAAAACAGTTATCAGTTCAGCGCAGTGATGTCTTTTCCGGGGAAAACCTGCAATAGGCCCCAGGTGGCACAGGACTACCACCCAAAAGAATGGCAACTCAAACCCGTTCTGAGGTGCCTCAGAAGACAGGCAGGCAAGGTGGGTTTGAAAAGTCACAGCTTGGACAACGCTACAGAATGTGGGGCCTCCCGGAGCCAGAATGGGCTCCGCGGCAGTTGATAATAACAACACAGACCATCTAGGAGTCTCCTGGGAGCTGCTAACTGGAAGGCTGGACGTTCAAGTTCATCAGCAGGCACCTCCGAAGAAGGATCTGGTCATTCATCCACTTTCAAAAGCATCCACTATTGAACACCTGCTGGAGTTCAGTTCTACTCCGAGTCACACAGACCCCAGTAGCCATGAGTTGGAATCAACTCAACAGCAGAGACATTTTAAAAGGTGCAAGTTTGTTTGGTTTTTTTTAAGTCATTTTATTGGGAGCTCTTATAGTGCTTATCACAATCCATCCATCCATCCATCCATCCATCCATTGTGTCGAGCACATTTGTATATATGTTGCCATCATCATCTTTAAAACATTTTCTTTCTAGTTGAGCCCTTGGTATCAGCTTACTTTTTCCCCTACCTCCCCAACCATCCCTCCCTCATGAACCCTTGATAATTTATAAAAATTTTTTGTCATGTCTTATACCAACCGCTGTCTCCCTTCACCCACTTTTCTGGTGTCTGTCCTCCTGTCGATCTTTATGATCAGTTCCCCCCTTCTCCCCCCACCTTCCCTAAAAGGGGCACGAGTTTAATGGAAAACCAAGAACCCAATTTCTGTTTTTTGAGAAAGCTGATATGAATGCACAACTTGCACATGTTTGCTAACACTGACGTCCTGGGGCCTGCAGCAATCTCAACCCATTGTCAAGTCCATTTCAACCCACAGTGGCATTGCAGGGCAGAGTAGACTTGTCGCAGGACTGCAGGTCTTTTAGGAAGCAGGTGCCACACCCTTGTGTGGAGGGGCTGGTGGATTCTTTGAATCACCAGGCCTTCTGGCCAGCAGTTGTGAGCTCTAGCCACTGCACGTGGGCTTCTAGTCGTGACAGCACTGAGCACCAAATCCACCAAGCCACAGATCAATCAAAAAGCAACAGCAGCTACCTTACATGAGGTCGTTACTCTAGGGCCAGTATCTGACGGTGAGGATTCATCACACGTGGCTGGGGAGTTCACCCACTCAGCACTGAGAAAACATTACTGGTTTGTTTTTTTTAAGAGCAAATAAGTGACAATTGCTCTAAATTAATTTTGCTTATTTTTCATTTCAGGGTGTTTTGGGACCCATCTATGAAAAAACAAAATGATAGCTTTAATTGCTGGGTTCATTAGCAGAAGTAAAAAACCTCACAAAGAATTAAATGGTGCTGGTTTTCTGTTAGCATTACCGGCTGTTGCAAACAGAAAAGCAACTCCTTCCACGAACACTTTGGTTTTCCCGCCTCTGTTTCATGGAATTGAAACAAAGTGATTTAGAGAAGTTCATTCTGTCACAGGTGAAACATCGTCCGTGGTGGCGGGGTCGGTGTTCCTAAAAAGCCCAACACTGGAGGTGAAACTACTTGCTCTTGTGAAGGTACAATCACAAATTCTGGGGCGGACAGAACGGGGCGTTTATCCAGAAACCAAGGCAGCAGGGTATTACTTGGAAATACAGACGGTACAACGGAGTTCATGGCCGTCTCCACACACATGGCTGTGGCCTACCAATTGAAAAGAGAAAAAGAAGGGGGGGGGAATCCAACTCTGCTGATATTAGAGAGTTGGAAAATATTTTTATACGTAATCACTTAGAAAAACTAAACTACAAAAACGTTAGTGGTGAGGTGACAAGTGACACCAGGAAGACACGTGTGTTCCACGGGTTCTCAGTGGCCGAGTTTGGGGAAGCAGGTAGCCAGGCCTGTCTCAGAGCCACTTCTGGGTGAAGTGGAGCCTCTAACCTCCCAGTTAGCATCTGTGCATTTAACCTTTTGTGCCACCTAGTGAGTCACTAAATCCATCTAGGTATGCCATCATGGGAGCGGGGAGGACTCCCCTGAAATCCGAGTGCATCCTGCCCCAAACTGGTTGCACACATTTGGTCAACGCATTTCATTTGGGCAATGAGGCACCAAAACACATTACGCCCTTTTAAGCTTTTGAGAATTAGTCACCGAAAACAAAGTTTGAAATAAGAAAATTGATGCTTACTCCAGAAAAGATAGGTGGGTGTGAACAATTAAAAGATGAGAATTCAAACAGTGTGCGTGATTTGATTCTGAAATTATCTAGTGATGTTTGGGAATGTCTCAATTTAGGACAATCTTTTGATGGGTGGAACGACTAGTTTTAACTGGACACATTTACGTGCAGTACCAGAATAGAGTAAAAGTGAAAAGGCCATGCATGGTCTTGTAGCACCTTTTTCCTGACAAAGCATTAAAAAGAATTATAGGCAGCTTATTTTAATGAGCTTTGTCTTACAGAGAAATACTTACTAAAGGTAATAAGCATTCAGAACTGAGGCTCTAGAAATCTAGTGCCCATATCTGGGTGAAACTATTTACACATTTGAACATAGAAAAAGATTCGTCTGGGAAGATTCTCCATGTGGATATTTTTCTAACTTACTATGGACTTTTGTCTGTAGAAAGAGTCATTTCCTCAACTTAAAATAGTGTGGGGATCCTCAGTACTATGCGGGATTACCAACTGACCCAGCAATTCCACTTCTAGGTACATACCCAGATCACTCGAAGACACCAATACATGCATATCCACCCATGTTCGTGTGACACTGTCACCGCAGCCCAAACACCCAGCACAGAAGGAAAGGATAAACCCACGTGTGAACTAAACAACCAGTGGACTAGAACTCGATCCTTAGAAGGAACAAGTGCTGACACCACATGACTGCACCCCAGAAACCCCGTGATCTATGACACGCAGGCGCGACAGGCCGCAGGTGAGGAGACTGCGCTTATGTGAGAGATTCACAATAACTACATCCTTAGGACGGAGAACAGAGTGGTGCTTTCCTGGGACCTGGGGAGTAGTAGGCATGAGCTTTCTCTGGGGTTGCTAAAAACGCTTCGGGACTAGATGGCGATGATGGCTGAACAATACCGTGAATGTTCCACATGTCAGGGGATCGTCGGCTTTAAAGGGACTCACTCCATGTCGTGTGAAGTCCATCTCCGTAAAAAAGCGTGATGGCATACACCAAAAGCTACCTGAATCGATGAACAATGTCCACGATAAAATGTAACTTTGGAGGGTACAAGTGGTCATGGGACATTCTTTGGAAAGCGGTCGGTTACGTGGGCACTAGAGAAACAGGTGGCTAGAATATGTGCCACAAGGGAGTATGTAACAAGAATGAATGACTATCTTGGGTTCTCTTTAATGTCCAGCTGATCAATAAATGCTTTAAAGGGGGGTTCTCTTGCTTTACTGTATGTGGATATCTGTTTTAAAGTTTTAGAAATTTTACCTGGGGAAAGATTTTGAATACAACTTTTCCGTAGGTCCGTCAGTATCATGAAAATGATGTCATAAACACTATCATTTTAATTACTTTAACGGCTCCTTTCCATAAACTACCTGGCCCCGTCTCTAACACTCTCATCAACCTCGGACAGCCAGGACAATGGGAGTTGTCCCGTTTTGAGAAGATATGCTCCAAGTGCCACAACACAAGGTCAACACTCTTCCTCATCCCGGTCCCCACCCAACAAGGCACACTTTTCAAAGCCAGGCTAAAGATTTCCCTTCCAAAATGACTAGGTCTTTCAACAAACAGCAGGCTTTAAACCATGTTTTAGATGCAGCTGTGTCCCCCTATGGCTGTCACAGAGAGATGAGAGGTAATTAAAAACAGCTAGCTGGTTTTTCCCCCTCTCTCATTTGAGTGTTCTGGTAACTGCTTATGAATCATACTTGGAAATGAATCCCTTCAAAAACGGATGCTTTATTTAGTACATGAGGGCTGAAGAGCGATGGAGGAAGAATATTTTCCCTTATATTCAAAGACTGTAATTCCTAGTATCCACCCTCCTACCTTTTCGATACAGAACTGGAAGACGGGAGAATTCACCCACAGTCAAAGTTCCCCCAGAGTCTTCAGCAGCCCAGCAAGTTCACTTGGGAGAAGGGTTGACAGTCGAGTACCTTCCACTGACCTGAGGCACCACGGTGGCTACAGGTTCTCCTTGCCAAGATACTCCACAGAACTGCAGCTAGCTAACCCCAGCAGGGCCACCTCCCTACACATCCGGCAGATGGATGGACAATTCGACCCCTCCATCACTCCGAGAGACCCAGATCTTCAAATGTCTTTCCCAAATGAAAACAGTCTACCAGAGTAAAAGGCGAAAGTACGTGTGTGTGTGTGTGTGTGTGTGTGTGTGTGTACCCCTGCGCCCCACCCCAAATGAGAATGCAGCATGAATGCACTGTGGCAGGTCTGAAACAGATGCAGCTCAGATGTACACAAAGGGGGTTACTTGACTCTCCATGGTGAAACTCAGTTTGCTCTGGGATCATTGTATCTCCCCGCTGGTAATCTTGCTACTTCAAGATGCTTAGTTTCTTGGGATTTAACACCTGGGTTGCTTCAGAGCAATGAGTCATATTAAACTCATGTGGAACTCCCTTTTGAGCTGTGTCCCGGCCCCTCCCTCCAGCCTCCTCTGTGTTGGAGGAGAGGAGGCTGGTACAGGTTCGTCCCTCCAACTCCTGCTGGCCCGTGGGCGGGCTCAGCCTTTGTTTGGGCTGCTGGTCTTGTCCTACCGATGGTGAGCTCGCTGATGCCTCATGGGGCACATGGCAGTACCCACGGCTCACCTGCCCACAGCCCGGCCCATTTCCACCAGTGGAAAAGCACCTGGCACATCACTGCGTTCTCAGGGACCTGCGACGGCTGTCACAGTGGTTCCCTCCCTCGGTCTCAGGACCCCCGCTGCAGGCCACACTGCAACGTGGCTTCCTTCCAGATTCCCAGGCAGCACGCAGGGTACAAGTGCTGGTGTTCGAAGATTTCCTGTACCCACCTAGGGTTTTTATTCCCCGCCTCGGATGACCTGGGCTTCAGCATCCATCTACTTCCCAGCTCTCATCTCCCATGGCTGAAAGGCCCGCCCCTTAACCCAGGAAGCGACGTTCTCCTTCCTGCTGGCAGGAAACTGGGCTGCAGCCTCCCGCCTCTGCTTGGCTTGATGCACAAGGTATGCCATGCTTTCTGAGCTGTGGCTCCTCAGATCCACAAATGGTTTTCAACAAAGTCTGTCTCTGACACAAAGGCATGAGCTTTCACAACTGTCTCTGCAACATGCTTCAAGGGCCTATTTTGGAAGTCAAAAGCTGAACACTGTCTTCTTTGTCCTTGGCCCTGTTCTGCAACATCCCCACCCCCACCCCAAGGAACAGACTCCTCCGCCTCAGAGTGACAAGGCAACTCCCAGGGCAGCAAGAATCACCAGGAAGAAATAATAAACTCAAATGCAGGGTCAATATAGTATGGGTCATAACGCAAGGCCCCCACGGGCGCAGGGCACACATTCAGAGAGAAAGTACAACACACCGACACGTCACTCTTACAGGAGAGACTACTTAGCCACACACCATGTTGAACCTGACATGTACAACGACGGAACCTGAACAAACTGGGTAAAAATAAAACACAAAAACACCACATGAACTGCCGACCTGGACAAAGGGGCCTGTGACTTTTCATTTCTGGACTTCCTCCATCTAATGCCCTTTCATTTCCATCTCACTCCATCTGCTCACCCCTGCATCAGCTCCACTTCTCCGGGAGCTCTGCTCTTCCATGCCTGCTGTGCGCACTCAGCCCCTCTTTATCTCACCCATCACCCCCATCCCAGCTGAACCCGATGTTCTGCTCCAGCTGACGCTGGATTTAATCTCTTGGCACATCCTACTCACGTGACTATTTAAAAACCAGACCCCCCAACTCTAGCACACCATCAAGGCCAGATGCATCCATTTCAGTGTGATCAGCACCGCCAGGCAAGGTTACAGAATTAGGCTGCAGGAAATCCCTAAAACCACCTGCACAGTCTAGTGGGCGCAGCTCCCCGTCTCTCCCTAATGCTGCGTTTCATGGCTAGCCCAGCCCTTTTCTGGGTTCTCCAAACCCCCCTCTTTTCTCTAAGCCTCCCTGATGGCACAGCCTCCAACTGTACTGAAAAGTTCAGGCACCATAACTCCTTCAAATGACTTTTTTTTAAGATTAATATATATATATTCCGCCATCTGTTGCAGGACCAGCCGAAATCAACCATCTACAGCAACCTAGCACTGAGCCTGCCATCTCAAAGGTAGATCATTTTGTCAACACCTTTGCGACCTTTCTTTCTCTGCCCCTCTCCTCTTCGGGGTTACTTTTTTTTTTTTTTAACAATTTATTAGGGGCTCATACAACTCTTACCACAGTCCATACATATACATACATCAATTGTATAAAGCACATCTGTACATTCTTTGCCCTAATCATTTTCTTTTTTTCCCTCCTCTTTTCTTTTTTTGCATTTTATTAGGGACTCATACAACTCTTATCACAATCCATACATATACATACATCAATTGTATAAAACACATCCATACATTCCCTGCCCCAATCATCAATTGTATAAAGCACATCCATACATTCCCTGCCCCAATCATTCTCAAAGCATTTGCTCTCCACTTAAGCCCTTTGCATCAGGTCCTCTTTTTTTTTCCCCTTCCCTCCCCACTCCCCCCTCCCCCATATGCCCTTGGTAATTCATACACTGTTATTTTGTCATATCTTGCCCTATCCGGAGTCTCCCTTCCCCCCCTTCTCTGCCGTCCATCTCCCAGGGAGGAGGTCACACGCGGATCCTTGTAATCAGTTACCCCCTTCCAATCCACTCTCCCAGCATCGCCCCTCACACCCTTGGTCCTGAACGTATCATCCACCCTGGATTCCCTGTGCCTCCAGCCCTCATATGTACCAGTGTACAACCTCTGCCCTATCCAGCCCTGCAAGGTACAATTCAGATCATGGTAGTTGGGGGGAGGAAGCATCCAGGATCTGGGGGAAAGCTGTGTTCTTCATCGGTACTACCTCGCACCCTAATTAACCCATCTCCTCTCCTAAACCCCTCTATGAGGGGATCTCCAGTGGCCGACACTTGGGCCTTGGGTCTCCACTCTGCACTTCCCCCTTCATTCAATATGGTATATATATACACACACACGTATATATATACACATATACACACATATATCTTTTTTTTCTTTTTGCATGATGCCTTATACCTGGTCCCTTTGGCACCTCGTGATCGCACTGGCCGGTGTGCTTCTTCCATGTGGGCTTTTTTGCTTCTGAGCTAGATGGCCACTTGTTCACCTTCAAGCCTTTAAGACCCCACACACTATCTCTTTTCATAGCCGGGCACCATCAGCTTTCTTCACCACATTTACTTGTTCACCCACTTTGGCTCCAGCAGTTGTGTCGGGAGAGTGAGCATCATAGAGTTCCAATTTAATAAAAGAAAGTATTCATGCATTGGGGGAGTGTTTGAGTAGAGGCCCAAGGTCCTTCCGTTCGGGGCTACTTTTAATCCTAATCTTTTTGAGGGCGAAGTCTGTGTTGACCACAGTCTCGCTTCACTGCCCACTCCGTTCTCTGTGGCCCTCCTGCCCTCTCTCTTCTGTGCCCTTCTCCATGTGACGTCTCGCTGGGACAAGCGCTGCCACGGGCCTGCTTTATGGTGGCAGTGCTGGGCCCCAAGTGGGTGAGAGCAGTGCTGTGGGTCTAATCCCTTGGAGAGAGAACCCTGGGCACCCAAATCTGGGCATCGAATACTTTGCTTCACTAGCCTCTTTCCCGTATGGCACAGCTGGGCTGAGGTGCAATCAGAAATAGGCAAGGGTCCATTTCTCCAAGTGCCGCCCTTGCTAGGCCTCTCTTAGCCATTTTCTACCTGGAATCGAACCACCTCCAAATCTTGGTCGGAAATCAAGAATCTGGTGAGTGACACGTGCAAGACATTATTCAGAGGTCATCACCGGGCCACTCACCCACAAGGAAAGGCGTGCTTGGGGTACTTGATAGTTGATGCTTGGGATAGGTAACTGGCAAGTAGGATCACTGTGTTTTTACTCCAGGAGGTGAAACATAAGGCCGAACCCAAAACATTATGTGCAACCGAAATCTAAATTCTAAACCATGACGGAAGATCTACTACTAATGCAAGGGGACCTAGTTCTTATTACCTACCAAGAAACCGCCAGCCAAAACAAGGCCAGGGGCCGATGGTGGATCAGACCGTCAATTGCTCCTATGGAAGTTCAGGCTGAAGTTGAAGAAAATGAAAGCAAGCCCAGGAGAGTCCGAATATGACCTTGAATCTGTCCCACCGGAATAGATTCGGGAGCATCTCAAGAACAGATTTGATGCAATGAACGCTAATGCCAGAGGGGCTGGCGACCTGTGGGAGGGCCTCAGGATCATCCCCTGGGAAGAAAGCACAAGGTCACCAAAGAGACAGGAGAGAAAGAAAAGGCCAAAGTGGATGTCAGAAGCGACTCTGAAACTTGCTCTTTAGAATGCAGAGTGGCTAAAACTAAGGGAAGAAAGATGAAGTCAGAGACCCAAACAGAACTTTGCAAAGGGCAGCTCGAGAAGACAACATAGCGGTCTCGGCCAACATAAACAAATAAATAACCAGACTCTCATCAGTGGCTTAATACGGCGGCCGCACTGCAGGCTGGGACACACCAGCAATCGTGAGGGTGGGACTGCACAGTGTTTGCTCCTGTTGCCCATAAAGTCACGAGGGTATGTGGGAGCCTAGCGCTGACACCTTACAACAACAACAACAACAACAACAACAAGATCATTTCCTTAAGATGCAGCTCACTCTAGACATGCTGCAAACACTTGTAAGACCTCCAACTCAGAAACCTCAGATCCGCACCAACAGGTATTTTGTAGACATATAGTGAAGTACAGAGCTGAGCGGCACAAGGGCATGTCAGCGAGGGGCACGGCCAGCCTGCTAGAGACTTGCTCCGACTGGAAATGGTCATGTTGGCATTGTCCCGTACAAAAGTAACGGAACATGATCAAATGGGATAAATACATGAACCGCGGACAGTCTGTGCCAGTCTAAAGGAACAGTGCACTTGCCAATGGCGAGGGCACACCACGTTTAAGGTGGGGAGAGGGGCGGGCACAGTTTTATAATAACACTGCGTGGAGAAAAACGCACAGCGGCATTTCCAGTGGAGAGGGAAGCGCCGGGTAGTTCGGCTGTGGCCTGCTTCCTTGCATGCACAAAGAGTTGGCCACGTTCTCCATCCCTTAGACACGGCCAGCCTGGCATCCGGGGGAGGTCGAGGCAGGGGAGCCATCAATGAGGATGCACGGGGAGCTTTTCACTCAGCGCTGAGGAAAGCTCTTCTTAATGCGGGGCTGCCAAACCCTGCCTGTCCTTTGTGACCGAAACGGCTCGCAGTCCTCCCTCCCCAACTGTGGACAGCATTTTCCTGACAGCCATTCCTTGGAAAGGCCCACAGACATCGGCTGTGGCCGGGCAAGTATTACATCGTGACCTTGTGGGATCTTCTGGGCCCTGGAGGCACAGTTTGAAGCCACCCAATGCTCTACTCTGCCCTACAGGCTTCCGTGAGTTTGAATCAACTCAATGGCAGTGGGTTTGTTGTTTCTTTTTCTTTTTTGGGGGGGTGGGGGTGTAATTAAGTTTAGGGTAGAACTAAGTTGACAGTGCTCCAAGCGGGGCTAAGGAGAACCTTCGGAAGATGGTTCTACGCAGCAAACAAGCTGAATGCATGGACAGAGGGCTCCCCCAAAGCAAATCTAGGTGAAAGGCAGCCTTGGGCTCAGTCAACTGCTCCTCAGAGACACTGGGAATGGGGAGGTGCATGGAACTAAGCACCTGCTCTCCATTCCCCAGCCCCACAGGCTTCCAGGCACAATCCGGAGTTCCCATTGGCTCCCTCTTTCCCAGTTTCCACCAGATTTCAAATTCTGCATTTTCCTTCCGATCTTGCGTGTCACTGCTACACTATCAATAATGTTCCATTTTTTAGTGGAAACCTTGTTGGCAGATGGGACAACAGTAACACTTTCCATGATACCTGAATTTTTAACACCAAGCTCAAGATTCTGAACTGAGGATCTTTAAATACAAAACTAGTCAACAAGAGATCATGAAGTCACCCAGACTCTCGATGACCCCCGTGTGCCTCAAAGTGGAACTGTGCACCATGGGATTCAATGGCTGCCTTGTCAGAAGTAGATCTGATCACCACACCTTTCTTCAGAGGCCTCTCTGGATGGACCCAAGCTACACCCTTGTGGCATGCAGCTGAGCCTCCTGACTGTTTGCACCAGCCAGGACTCCTTAAATCCCCAGTGGCCTCAAAAATGCAGTGGTGGTCAATAAAAGAGCCTAGGACACAGTCACCAAACCATAAATACTAGGGAGGAATGAATCAGGTACCAGAAACTCCAGAAGCTCAACACCCCAAAACATGCCAGCCCAGTCCCACAGATGCCCGGAGAACCAGTTACACATTCTGGTGCCTTGACTCAGGGCCCGTCTGAAGAAACATCTGCTGAGAATCTACACTGTGAATGGCAGTGTGCTCCATGCTATAGTGGGTCAGGGAACAGATGGAGGTGGGCCAGCAAACCACCTTTTTTTTTTTTTTTAGTCCCCATGGGGCCAACAGTGTCTTGAGAAGACAGGGCCTGTATGTACAAATTTCTAGGAGACCTGGATTCTAGTCTAAATGAAATGAACAACTGAATATATGACCTAGGACAAGTCACCAAAACCCTCTGAACTTTGGATCCTTCATCTCAGGATCTAACAAGGTAAGGCATCCTTTACTAGGAAAGGGCTTCAAGAGCTTCACAGCAAACGGGAATAGAAAGACAGTGGAGTTTCTCCGTGTACTGTTTAAGATCTGCATGTCACTAATGTTCAGTGCAAGAGGGTGAGAAGGCTGGAGGATCTTCCCAGAGCTGGGATACCAGCATGCTTTAAGAAATGCAAAGACTTCTGACAGAAAGGAAAGGGAAACAAAGGCCGAGCATAGCTCCTATGTTAACAAGATAGCAGACTGACAACCGCTCGATCAAGAGTTAGTCTAGCCGAATAAGCATGGGCATGTGTGCTTGAGTAAGAACGTGGGGACTGCTACTGCTCCGTGTCATCGAGCCTGTGGCGACCCTAGGGAGGACAGCATGAAACAGCGCCATCCTCACAATTGCGCATCATTGCAGCCGTCTCCTGCAGGGCCTTCTCTTTCACTGCCTCGCTCCTTCACCGAGCATGCTGGCCTCCCCCAGGGACTGGCCTCTCCTGATAACATGTCCAAAGTACATGAGACACAGTCTCTCCATTCTTGCTCCTAAGGAGCATTCTGGCTGTATTTCTTCCCAGAAGAGCTCTCTGTACCTTTGGTAGTCCTTGATACTCTCTTCACCAGCACAATAGTTTAAATGCGTTCGTTTTACTTCCGTCTTCCTGTTCAATGTCCACCTTTCATATGCACACCATGCAATGGAGAATACTGTGCCCGTAAGGTAACATCCTTCCTTTTTGACAGTTTTAAAAGGGCCTGGGCAGCAGATTTACCTAAGGCAATGTGTTATTTGATCTCTTGAATTCACCTTCCATGAACATTGACTGGACCCAAGCAAGACGAAATCCTTGACCACTTCAATCTCTGTTTATCATGATGTTACCTACTGGTCCAGTTGTGAGGCTTTGTGTTGTCTCTACACTGAGCTGTGATCCACACTGAACGTTGCGATCCTTGATCTTCATTGGCAAGTGCTTCAAGTTCTCCTCACGTTCAGCGAGCAGGTTGTGTCATCTGCACGCTACAGGTGGTGAATAAGGCTGCCTTCCTTCCTGATCCCACATTCTTCTTCGTAAAATCTAACTGTTCCGATTGTGTGCTCAACATACATATTGAAGAAGTTTGGTGAGAGGACACAACCCGGATGCACGCACCTTCCCTGATTTTAACCCAGTTCTGAAGGTCCTCTGGGCGCACAGGACACTGCACATGAGGTTGCTAAGCCTAAGGTCAGCAGTGTGAGACCACCAGCCCCTCCATGGGAGAGAGGGGGTTTTCTACACAACACAGTTCGCCCCTGTCCTATCGAGTCACCGTGAGCTGGCATCGACTCAATGGCAGTTGAGCTTGGTTTGTATTTTTTGGGTTTTGGTTCCGCGTGAGTGTATGAAGACTATAAAGGTGGTCAATGCTAGCCTGTGGCGTTTGGTCTTTCTTTTTCTATCCACTGACTGATTAGTAAAGAGCAAAGCAGAGCCCCACGATCTACATCAGCACCTCTCTTTGGACATGGACCAACACCTGACTCAATCTAAGAAGAATGGGAGGAAGCACCTGTAACCCTGATTGGTGAAGCTAGGGGCCAGCCTGGAGAGCACGTGTGGAGAGGCGGGAGACTGAGCATCGCGTCATGAAAAGCGGGACTGACAGGGCGCTGGCGTTTTAGTGTGAGATGATGTTCAGAGGTCCAGGGTGGCAGGATATTAGAGTTCATTAGGTTACACCTGAGAACAAGGAGACACCATGCTCACATTTCTAGAAGGTTTCGATGAAAGGCAACAGAGCCTTCACATTCCGAGAAGGAAGCGGGGGTGGGGGGGTGGGGTGGGGGTGGAACCACGGACAGACGTCTGGACATTTTCAGATATCCTTGTGTCTGTGCATGGGCTTCAACCACAAGGAAACTAACTGAGCACACAGCTCCTGGCACAAAATTAAAGTGAAATGGAAACAAAAATCAGAATTTTTCACAGGTGGCAATATTTGAAACGGTTATTGCTCCTATACAACATTTGTGAGGAAATGGAACGGTTGGTTGGTGTTTATTTGCCTTCTCAGTGGTGTTTTTAGATTGGGCAAGATTTCACAGAAATACAGAATCAGCCGATTTTTCCCCACTCCCCACCCCCTCCCTTCTGGGGATTAAAGAAGAAAAGGGTTGGGGAAGGCGCCCTGGGCTTTGTTGTGGGAGAGGAGAGCTGGCTCTCTCTTAATTTCCCATGAAAGTCCTACTTTTCTGTATCAAGCAGATGGAATCCTTACACAACTCCATGTACAGCATGCTATTCTGGGGCACCCGGAAGAGGGACGCTCTGAAGAAAATGGAAGCGTCTGGATTCAGCAGATAAAATTCCAACACCAGCACCATTCAGAAGGTGCAGGTACTGAGAACTCTTTTAAAATGCAAGCGAAGAGGTCTTCTGACTCCTGATTTCTTGCTACCACCAAGGCTGAGAGCTACTGCCTGAGCTGTCCTCCTGGTCTTCCAGGAGTTGCCCCACCTCCTGACCTTCCGGCCTTGACAGCCTCGTATGCAGAAAATATTCACACCGCCCAACCCTGGCCGACCCAAACCTACTGACACAGAGGACAGCCACGTGGCAGCTGCCCAATAGCTCTTTCCCCATCAGGCCAGGCCCTGGGGTCCATGCCCTACGGCGGATGGAAGAACAGGAAGGCTGGTGTTTCCTGCGCGCTGGCTGGGGGATGCTGCGCCCCAAGCTGATGGGCACTGGCGCCATATGCGCAGGTCCATGCTGTCCTCTGAGAGGGGCAACACCCGGGTGTTGACTGGATGTATACAGAGGCAGACTGCTGGGAGCCAGGGCCCAGGTCTGCTGTTTGCTAGCTGTGTGTCCACAGGCTAAATCACTTAAGCTTTTTATGCCTCAGTTTCCCCGCATGTTGAATGGCATGATCATCATACTCCACGGATAACATTCCAAGATGCTGCCCTGGCTTCCGGATATCTCGCCCATCAGCGAAAGCAACCACCACATTTTTCCAGCTGCCTGGACTCTGCTTTAGTCGGGCGTGATGAGGGCGATGAGTGGAGACCTAGTGCTCGGGGAGCCCAGAGGAAGGAGTAACGGGCAGGCGTCCCTGGAGGTCAGTCTTGAGCAGGGCCCAGGCTTTGCGATGGGGTAAGGGTGCAGGTGGATCCTCAGCCACCCGATCCAGAGGGAAGAGCAACCAGACCTTTGGAGCCAACGCACGGCCGAGCTAGAGCGTGTCTGCCTGTCTGTCTTTCCAAGTTGTGAGCTGTCTGACAATGGGCAAGTGACTTTATCTTTCTGAGCCCTGTCTCCTCATTTGACCCATGTGGCTAATAATACCTGCTTCATAGAGGTGTGATGACTTCATAAATTACTGTATGCCAAGCACTAACAGACGCCTCTGGGGATCAATAAAATGGCAGTCATTATTTTTATGGTGCATTCTGGGAGGAGGGAGGAGCTGTGGTGTCATGTGTGCTCCTTACATTAACCCGGAGAGGGGTGGACGAGGCCAGAGATGCCTTCTTAATGGACACAGACAATAGGCTAAGACTTTCTGGTATTGTGGTTTTCCATTGGCCCTTCCAGTTAGCAGGCGCTCACGACACATTTGCCCGGCCTAACGGAGGCTGCTGGAGACCCAGGCTCCCAGAGGCCTGAGGGATGCTCTCGACTTCTAGAAACACCCACAACGAGGACCCACGCCAGGTTTCCCGTCCAGAGCGAGGCCCGACGCAGGTCATCCCGAGAACAGACGGAGGCAAACAAGGAAGTGCGCTCGTCCAAAGAGGATGGCAACGCGGGGCCTTACAAACATTGTTAAAGTTTCATAAGTCAGTAAGCATTATCTTTTCTTCCCACGTTTTTATTAGACCATAAATCCAGTTCAATTTATATCTTTCTAGGATTACTGTGCCCTAATCGAGTCCAAAGTGTCACTTATTCCTAAACTGCCTGTACTGCGTATCACCCGAGTCCATTTGGATAATACTGTTCGGGCTAGTGGTGTGTTTCAGTGGCTTAATATTAGATTTGCTCAAACAGAGGCACTGATTACACTCCACTAAATAACTCAAATAACTTTTTTCCCTCCCCACAGGAATGAAGTGAAGGGCCCGTGTTTTCTTTACCTCCTCCACAGCTTGTTCTACCTGCCAAAAATCACGATGACATTCTGAAATCGCACTCAGGGGATTTACATTGTAAATGAGTAATTTACACTGTAAACGCTGACGAAGAGAAAACAAGCCCGTTCTAAGGGGTAACTTAAGACAGCTTTCATATGTGACATCCTCAAAAAGAAAGACATCTCTGCATTTCTTAAGAAGACTTGCTGATATTAATATATATATGCACACACAGCCATATATTTATATGCATACAGACATACACTGTTTCCAGTCATACCACATAATTTCCCACCTTGCTGTCAACCACCTAAATATGTCTCCGACATGGTCAGTAGGTACTTATTTGCACACAGTAGATTTTCATCGTCCCTTCCCTATGGACTCATACACAGTCTTAACATCCACGATGCAGCCTGTGAACTTAGATGTTATGTAATTTGGACACTGTGCGAACAGCATCTCATCTGGTGCTGCCTTTCTCTCAGCGCCTGCAACCAGCTTCGTGATGTAGCAGTAACGGCTTCTGTTAGTCCATGCAATGCGCAATTTCTCCATAGCTGACACTGGCGCGAGTCACTCACATTTTTGTCGGCCGTATTGCTCTCATTGAGCCAATCCCAAACAGAAGGGATTTTGTTTCTCTGTCTTTAAGGATTCTTGTGACCGTCAAGGGCGACATGCCTACACAGGGAGCACTAACAGCACTCACTGATTTTCCACCTTCCTGCGGTTTAGAAACCTTTTGCTTCCCTCCAGGCGGGGCTTTCTCTCTGCCTCTGTGCTGCTGCTCTCGCCAGCACTGCCTTTGCTGCGCTTGGGAGCCACCATGCATGTCACAGTAATATTTTCCACGGAAAGTCAAACAAGAGAGAACACCACAAGAGACAGGCGACACATGGGGCTGGCTGCTGCTGCCTGCGTGGGGCATACACTGGAAGACGGTAACATTTTTAGACAGAAAGTACAGTGCACAACATCCTGTCTCCTACCAGACACACAGCCATCAAGTCAGTTGCAACTCATAGCGCCCCTGGGGGAGGGGGCAGAACTGTGCCTGTGAGGTGCCGAGACTGCCAATCTTTACAGGGATTGAAAGCCTCGTCTTTCTCCCTGGGAGTAGCTGGTGGTTTCAAACTGCCGATTCTGTGGTGAGCAGGCTGATTCGTAACCTGCTCCACCACCAGGGCTCCTGAAGCCAGTAACCTAGGTGTTTCTCATGACTATCAAGATGTGTATTACAGGTTGTACTGTGGGCAGACTGAACCATTACATGCCTGGCAGAGCAATGGCTTTGTGCACAAGTGATATGAGATAACCTTATGGGACCACGGCTGTATACGTAGTCCGTTGATGTACGGTGGACACTGTGTGGCGCGTAACTGTATTCATAAGCAACAGCAGCCAGCGCGTACCTAGCTCTTCCTCCAGGTGGGGCGCTGTGCCGAGGGCTTGACCTCTCCTAGTGCCCTGAGCTCTGACGGCCACCCTTTTGAGGTTGTTCTTGCCACTGGTAAGCCGAGAGATTAGGGTGCTTGGCCCACCTCACACAGCCAGGAGGAGAGCCAGGCCCCTACCCTTGTCCTTGGTCTTCACCTACCCCTCACTGGGGCTGAAAGGCTCAAAACTGGAGTCACATGGCGACCTTGCCATTGGCTCCTTTTGTAACCTTGGACAAGTCATTGAACCTCTCCGGAGCTCATTTTCTCTCTTACATACAATGAACACATTAGTCTAATGCAGTGGGTCTCAACCTTCCTAATGCTGAGACCCTTGAATACAGTTCCTCATGCTGTGGTGACCCCCACAACCATAAAATTATTTTCATTACTACTTCATAACTGTGATGTTGCTACTGTTATGAATCGGGAGACCCCTGTGAAAGGGTCGTTTGTCAAAGGGGTCACGACCCACAGGTTGAGAACCCCTGGTCTATACGCTCTCGAAGGGGTTAGGCTGCCTGCCCCGGGCCCTTGTAAAGCTTTTAGCGAGGATTTGGTCCCCTGAGAGTGACGGCTCTTAGATCTCTTGTGATCTATTCCACTGACGTCTTAGCATACAAAAGAGACCCCAACCTCGCAAACAGTTTAAGGAGAGCATTTATTAAGTCTTAAATGGGACAAACACAAGACAGAGACACGTCATCCAAGTCGGGGTTGTCGCGCATTAGTGTGAGCCCAAAATGGCATCCGAGAATTCACAGTTGGGACACGAGTTAGATAAGGCAGGTGACAAAGGAAACTGTGCCCCTTTCATGGTGGGTGGCAGATAATACATCACAGTTACAGGTAGGACTACGGAAGCGGGAACTGTACCATGACTGGGACACGTACCCCATGTTAGATAGAGGAGCTTACAAGTTTGGTCTCAGGCCAAGGTGGTCAGGGTGAGCCTGGGGGGGGGGGGCATGACATGTGCTTTGAGGACCCTCAGTACTGTCCATCAAGAACACCCCCAGGCTAGCCCCTAAAGGAGACTGACTGTCCTTGGACTGGCTGCAGAGGGGGGGAGGTAATCTACTTTCCAATGCACTCTGCCTGGGGGCACGACCGTTCTCATCCCTGGTTAATGGTCAGAAGGGAGTCACGGAGATCTAATCTACTTGGGGGCTCTGCAAATGGATTTTGGACTTTCACCGGCATCCAAAGCCTTCTGCAAATGGGGATCCTCGGGATTTAAAGCTCCAATCATACATAATACAATGACCGTGTGAAGATGTGTCAGTCTGCTTACATAAAGACTGACGGTCTTGGAAACTCTCTAGGCAGTTGACTTTCCTGTCCGAGTACCCCACTGAGGATGCTCTGGCTGGATTAAGGTGTCTTTGGTGCTAAAGCCAACTGCCTCTTCATTTTGGATCTTGCTTAGCCTCTCAGGCCTTGGCTATGAACTTTTCTCTTCTGGGGATCTGAGTTCACTCAATACCCTGCCAAGGCCTCTTCTCTGGGCAGGCCAGCTGCCTCCTCCTGTGTTTCTGAATCATCCTCAGCCTTGTCTGTGCTTTCTACTCTGCTCTCCCTGGGTGATCTTACACACAAGCACGGCTTCAAGTATTTTGTCATCTGCTGTTAACACATTTCTCTTTAGGACTTGGTCACCTCCCCTCATGCCGTCTGGACTCATTTATTCCACTGCCTTCCATATACCGGTACTGCCCCTGGAAATTCCAATGGCCACGATGAAGACAGGATTTTGCACACCCACGCCTTGCCTTCTCCTGCACCCCCTGTCTACATGTCTCTTTCCCCTTCATTTCCCGAAGACTCCTCTCTCTGCACACCCAACCCACATATCTGGACTCAACCTTCCATCTTCGGTCTTTTTCTTCTCCTCCATTCCTTCCATTCAGTCCTAGTGATTACTCATCTGATTTTCCAAAACTCTCTCCCTGCTCCAGTCTTGCCCATCTCTGGCCAAATGGCCACACTGTGCGTCGGTGATTTTTAGAGAATACAAATCAAGTCAAAAGACCACTTAAAACTCTTCATGGCACTTAATACACTTACAAGAACCTATCGATGTATCCCCTAGCCCCATCGTCTCCTCTGTCCATCTCGCTACAGACCACAGCCCAACCCTAGCAGTTACCCAAACGGCCTGTCCACTTACTCTCTGGGTTTCCTTCTGGCTCCCAGGGTCACTCCACAACGCTCAATGCTCACCCAGCTAAATCCTCCTCCTCATCACACACACTTTCTCCCCAGCCTGCCCTCTAGCCCCCACAGCCTTCGGGGTGGGAGTGGGGGCTCACCACCCCACTTTCCCAGGCCTTGTTCCTTCTGCATTTCCTTTGCATCCTGTGAAGAACCCTTTAGAGCAGGGATCAAGGGCTCCCTCATCTGTCTGCTAGACTAGCAGGGTAATTTACTCCTTGTAGCAGGATCACACCTCCTTTGCCCCTGAACTCCAGAGTCCCCTATCTGGCAGGTGCAATGACCACCTACAATTAACATGCTCCTACCAACCCACCTATGGACCTGACTGAATAGATGCTTTGCTTTCCCTATTCTTAAAGTTATTTGTAAAACATTCTTTTATTGCCCACATGGTGCTGTTAGGTAAGTGGTGGGGTGCTAAGTGCAAGGTCAGGGGTTCAAACCCACCAGCTAATGCTGGTGAGAGATGATGCTAAAGCCGATGGAGAGAGATGAGGCTGTTTGCAGAGCAGCTGGTGGTTTCGAACTGCTGACCTTGAGGACAGCAGCCCAATGTGTAACCACTAAGCCCCCAGGACTCCTACATCACAAGATTAGTGAGTGGGAAACAGCCACATGAAACATGGCAAAAAGCAAGATTTTTCAAATATGCTTGAAATGAGAGTTCTAAACTTTGAATCAAAATAAGGATACTGATGGTATCGCCTCCAGGTTTCCCTCCAATGTAAAGCCCACGGGTCTACACACACCCTTGTTGAGGGTCACAGTATGTGACAAAGCTGTTCACAAAATAATAATAATAATAAACATTTCTTCTTGTCATTTTTGTTCTTTCTAAACACATGGCTAAACTACATATCCAGACTCCCCTGTGGTTTGACGTGGCTATCTCAGTGACACTGGTTGGTGGGTAAAATGGGTAGAACCACCTCCCATCAGGAAAAAAAGACACTTAACTATTCTTATCTAGAACCCAAAGGGAGAATGTGCCAGGTACTTTGTTCCTAATTGGGCACTTTTGACCTGGTTTCTATCCAACCGTTGACGACCCAAGCCATGTGCTGTCAACTACTGGAACTGTGGACTCTGTCCTTGGCCAGCAGACAGCATCCTTCCTGGGCCACACCAGAAGGATTTGAGGTGGAAACCCACTAAGCCAGTGGTTCTCAACCTTATGCCGCGACCCTTTCATACAGTTCCTCATGTTGTGGCGACCCCCAACCATAAAATTATTTTCGTTGCTACTTCATAAGTGTAATTTTGCTACTGTTATGAATCAGGCGACCCCTGTGAAAGGGTCATTCAACCCCCAAAGGGGTCGTGACCCACAGGTTGTGAACAACTGCACTAAACGAACTGGGTTGTTGTTGTTTTTTTTTACCTCAAACTCACCTGTAGCAGATTTAAGGAACCAACATACTCTCTTAGACTTGAGACCCAAGTGTGAACTGCCCTAGCAGGAGAAGCAGCAGGTGGCTGCTATCCCAAGATCATGGGACTGGTGGCCGCTGGACTTTGGTTCAGACCTCGTGCTTAGAGGGTGCCCAAAGAGTGGTGGCCCAGGACCACCACGTATTTACTATTTTGATGCCCTCCTTGCTCTCATATGACATGTGTGAGTCGGGTAGGCAAGGTTCTTCCTTTGCCAATGAGTGTTATTGAACGTTTGCCCTATCACCAATCCCACTGTTCGTGTAAATAGTGCCCAGTCACTTTAGAGTTTAATTTGTACAAGTCAACAATTCACGTATTTCAGCCTGAAGCTGCCCTATACTAGTATAATTTCCTTCTCTCAACAGTGTTTTAAATTCTATCCCATTGCCTCAGGGGGAGATTTACAATGCTCTCCATCATAAAATGATAATGACGTCTCTAAAGGGAACCAGACACATATAAGCCAAAGAGAAAGGGGCTCACGCTTACTTCGAGCCGCAATCTAAGGACAAACAGCTCTTATGACATGGCTCCCCTGGATACGTGCCACCAGAGACCGCTGCAGATGAAGGGATGATAACCGTACAGGGCCAGCCTATCCGGAAGAACAGTGTCTGGGGTCCTCAAGGCTTGTTTTAAACCAAGCAGACATCTAAGTAAGGTGTCAACTAAGTTCATGTGGAAGTAGCACACCAGCCTACATGATCCAAGGATGATAAATAATAAAACCCAAATCAGAAGGAGGAAGCAGGAGCAGAGCTTAAAAGGGGAACACCTGGTTCACAGAAGGCCTTGGATGACAGTGGAAGCCCTAAGTCCACGTGCAGGGTCCCCGCAGGTACTAAGCCTCCAACGGAGGCACTCTAGACACCGTCCAGGGATGTGAAAGCGAGCCTATAAACATTGATTATGGAAAATGTAGTCAAATTAAAATTTAACACATTATCACTTAATCTCCCTTTTGACCCACTTTGAAGTTGTTTCAGTTTTTAATATTGTCCTCTTTTTGCTTGAGGTTTTTTCCCTATGTTTTGTCTAGTCCTTGTCATTGGTTTTGTCTATTTGTTTCTTTGCTTCCTGTTTGTGTTTTGGATGGTTTTCTGTAGAGAAAATCCAGGATAGGTTATCTATAGAGATAGTACCTGCATTGATAACTGTCTTGGGCAAGGGTCCTCAAACTTTTAAAATGGGGGCCAGTTCACTGTCCCTCAGGCCCATTAGAGGGCCGGACTATAGTTTTTAAAAAAAATTATGAACAAATTCCTTTGCACACTGCACATATCTTATTTTGAAGTAAAAAAAATGGAGCAAAAACACCTGGCGGGCCAGATAAATGTCCTTGGCGGGCCGCATGTGGCCCGCTGGCCGTAGTTTGAGGACACCTGGTCTAGGGGCATGGCAGGGGAAGATGGCGGTGACAAAGGGGAGCTAACCACAAGTCCCAAAAGAAAATGTTCTGAAATTGATTGTGCTGATGGTTGCATACTTCTTAATATGATTGAACAATTAAACTGTCTGATATGTGAAGTCTCTGTTAATGAACTATTAAAAAACAAATTGGTAATCAGCACTGTAAGCCTTCACCGAATTCACAATAGAAAGTTTTAAAAAACAAAACAAAAACGTGGACATCTAGCCGGTCCTCCCGTACCGAATGGGAGTGGAAGTGGTGGGCGTCGTTTCTGGGTCAAGGCATTTAAAACATGGGCGTACTCCTCTACTTCCGCTTCTGTGCTTTCTGTCTGTGGCAAGCAGGTTCCAATGGAACACGAGAGAGTGATGCTACAAGACAGGAGTGCGGCATCCACAGTAACTGCATGGAAGAACGTCACTCACGGACCGGAAACACCCAGTGTGGACTCTTTTGAGAAAGGATAGAAGTCTAGATGGAGCTTTTGAGTCATTATATTAAATAGGACCTGTTTGTTGAGTGGAGTCGCTAGGTGGTGCAAGGAACTAATGAGCTTGGCTGCTAATGAACGGTTAGAGGTTTGATTTCACCCAGAAGTGCCTTGCAAGAAAGGCCTGCTGATCTACTTCGGAAAAATCAACCACTGAACACCCTAAGGCACACAGCTCCACATGGCCACACACGGGGCCACTGGGGGCAGTGGTGAGGAAACCTACTAAGGTGGTGTTGTTATTGTGAGGTGCCACAGCGTCAGTTCCAGCTCATAGTGACCCCACGGACAATGAAAGGAAACACTGCCCAGTCCTTCACCATCCTCACAACAGTTGCTGTGTTTGAGCCCCTTACTGCAGCCACTGTGTCCCTCCATCTCATTGAGGGCCTTCCGCTACTGAATTAGCCTAATTGATACGGAGACCAAGGACCCAATTCACACTAGGGACCCCTAAGTACCACTTGGTAGGAAACAAGAGAAATGAGACCGGGTTTCTTTTCATTATGCATATACCAAGCAGTGGTGAACACAGACCCATGCTCCAATGTTCGCTATCAAAGCAAGGTTGGTGGTTCAAATGCACTGGCCACTTCATGGGGAAAAGATGAGGCTGCCTGCTCCTGTAAAGACTGATCATCTTGGAAATCCCATGTAAGGTCACAGTGTGACCCTGAGTCAGAATCACCTCGAAGACAATGTGCTATTGAAGCTTGAAAAGAAATTAGTTGGTGCGGGGGGCATGGCGTGACAAACACAAATGTTTGCAGAGGAGGCATGCTAACGTGTCTGGAGGGTGTAGGTGGGGAGGGCGCCACACAAGGGACAACATTTAAGCTGGACCCTGAAGGGTAAGTAAGACTTCCCTAAGTGAGTCCGATAGGGCTGGAGACTTCAAAACAAGCCAGACACATGGAGCATGGACACTGACAGTTGCGTGGTTTGTGCTGGACTGGGGGCTTTGCACTTTCAACCTTCTCCACGAAGTCTCTTTAGCCTGGTCAACAGTGTGTGCTTTTACCGTGCACTGGCTGTCCTTCCTCGCTCTGGAATCTAACACACCCTTTATTCTTACAGCACACTCATTAACCCATTGCTTTTTCAAATGCAAAAGTTCTCTGATGGATGTCCTTAGCAAGTGCAGGAGTAAATATTTAATGAACCAGAACAACTCTTTCCTAATAAAAGTCTTTAGAAATAAGCTTGTGCTATTGCATATAACCCACAAACTCATCTGTCAGTTCGTTGTCCAACCAGTGGCTAGCGTGTAGTTCTGTCGTGCCAGTGGCTATGCCAAATACTTCAACTGCCAGCAGGGTTACCCATGGAGGAGGGTTTCATCGGCACTTCCAGACTAAGACAGTCTAAGAAGAATGAGGCCCTCCTAGTCTAGACTAGGACTAGAGACCTTCCTAGTCCTTCTAACAAAGTTGGCCAATGAAGACCTCAGAGATAGCAGTGAGACACTGATATAAGATGATGAGCCTCTCAGGTTAGAAGGCACCCAAAGCACGACCGGGGGGGGGGGGAGGGGGTTACCTCTTGAAAGTACCCCTAGCGTCGACCTTGATTACATGGATGGAGTAAAGCTTTGGGGACCTCCAACTGTTGATGTGGCAAAACTTTGGTTCTGTTGCACATAGGGTCACTATGACTAAGAACTGACTCAACAGCATGTGACAACAACCTCACTGAGAACAGTCATAGAGCCATGCTCGTCGGAACACACTCATCCAACCTAAGCTTTGGCATGATCAACTAAACAGGGATCTAACAGGCTTATAAAAGGGAGCTTCTAGAAGCTCCCAGATTTACATGCACATTTCCTCTCTAAGAGGAACATCAAGCAAATGGTTCAGAGTTCGGTCAAAAGATTTTCTATAGCCCCATTCATATCTCAGCGTCCCCAAAGTCTTAGATAGTTAACAAACCACTTCCTCTAGAAGTCTGAAGATCCCTTCCTCGGAAAGCACAGTCCCCACGGGGCAGGACTGGGGAGAAAGAGAGTACAAAGGGTGGAAAGTACTGCAGTTGCTTGGGTGCTGCAAGGAAGGAGGTGGGCAGCTGAAGGCTACAAGCTGAAGCAAGACACAGACACTGTCTCCATGTGCCAATTCAATGCTGTTTGTTTTAATGTCTCCACACACTGATCTAAATATAAGGGGAAACCAACATCACTGGGCAGATGAGATTTCATTTCAAAAGGCCTCGGCGCAGTGGCCTTGAGACTTGGGAGATGCAGCAAGTCACTCTTAAGGAACACTAATTCAATTATCCCACTCACACACGAAATTCCTGACTCTCATGTCAATGTATCCAACCTCAACTTGTGGTACCCAACCTCCCCCGCCCCCACACCCAAAATGGACGAGTACGAAAGGAAGGGAAACTACCTAGTAAAGTCATGCAAAGCCCCAGATGCTGTAACCATTTTCTCCTTGAATCTAGGGTGCTGCAGCTGCCAGTCCATGCACACAGCCAAATGCAGACACCTGCCACCCTGTATCTGGGGCCTTTTATTTTCCGGGTAAATGTGGCAGGAAGACTCTAAGAAAGAAGACCAATTGCTTCATCTGAGAGAAAGGGAAGCCCCGGTTAGAGAAACAAGCATCGGGCCCATCCTTAGCTACTTTGTGTGTCTCTTCTGAAAGAGCCCTTTGTGTGTCACAGTCTCTCTCGCACACGCGCGCGGACACACACACACTCACACACACAAGAACCCTGTGTGATTTATGGGTGGGAGAGGCAAGCAGGATGACTTTATTATCCCTCTTCTCAAAGAGTCCCTGCAATCCCCTCCCCGACCCAGGCTCGCCGGCCTCTTTCTGGCTGGCCCAGGCCCCTCCGCCTATGGTCGCACAGATAAGAGAAGGGAGGCGACCAAACAAAACCGCCACGGATCCAGGGAAGTCGGGAGGAAATCCAGCGATCGGGAAAGGAGGAGAGAGGAGCTGGGCTGGGGGGTGGGGGTAGCGGGTACACAGAGGAAGAGGAGGGTAGGCTACGACACCCGGGAAGGGGAAGGGTGGGTGGGGGCTGGCTCAGGAAGAGTGAAAGGGAGGATGGGGGAAGTGCAAGGGAGATGCCAGAAATAGGCAGGAGGAGGATGCGAAGGGGAAGGCGGCGGCCGGCCGCAGAGGGAGGAGGAGGCCGAGAGGTGGAGCGGGGCCGGGGTGGGGTGGGGTGAGAAGGGAAGCAGCAAGGGGCATCAATTATTAAGTGATTACATCATCCCTGACATTAAAACAACACACACAGCCCGGGTCCCCGCTGGGGGCCCCCCCGAAAGGAGAGCGGGGGCGGAGCCCGAGTCCGGACCAGTCTCGTCCCCTAGGCAATTCCCATTCCAACTGGCGGCCGAGGAACTGGGCCCCGCATCCCCGCGCTCCCTCGGGCGCCCTCCGCAGCGGTGTGCCCAGCGCGGCCGCGGGCAGCTCCCGAGCGCGGCCAACTGCCCTGCAGGAGGCGGCGGCCGAGTGACTGCGGCGGGCGGCCCCGCGGCGGGGGCGGCGCGAAACCCGGGCGCCCAGCGCCGGCGCTCCGCAGCATCCCCGGGCCTCCCGCGCACCCCGGGCCGCTTACCTGTGCGGCGCTCAGGCTCCGGAGCCCATTCACATGGTCCTCTCCCCGCCCTCCTCCGGCGCGGCCGACGCGGCTCCGGCTGCTGGTCGGCGGGCAGGGGACCGGGGGCCTTCCGCGAGCGCGGAGAGGGCGGCGCCGGGGTGTCCCGGCCCGGCCGCTGGGTCCCGGGGCGGCGCGGCCGGCGGCTTTGTGCGAGCCCGGGAGCCCTCGGTGCGCGGGGAGAAGCGCCGCGCGCCTGGACCGCGGAACACGCGCGGCTCGGGGCAGCAGCTTGGCCTCTGCGGCGCGGCCGGCCGACGGGCAGTTCTGGCGGCCTTCGGATCGCCGCGACCCCTCCTCCTCTCGCACGGCAGCCCCCTCCCCGCCGACTCCGCGCCTGACAGATGGCGCAACTGCAACGACGCGCGGCGCCGCCGCGGCTGCTCGCTGCTACTCCTGCTGATGCTCGGGCCCCTCCGGCGCTGGAGGGAAGCAAGGCGGGGCGGGACGCGCCCGGAGAGTGGCAGTCCCCGCTGTCCTATCAGAGGGCCCCTCGAGAGCTGCGGGCGGCAACCATTGGTTTCTGTGGAGGGGCGGGGCTTTCGTGGGGTGGGGCCACGGAGTGGGTTTGGCGTTACTGTGGCAGCAGGCATCCTGGCGTGCGTGCTGTGTAGGGTGTGCGAGGGGATGCCAGGTTGGAGGAGTGTCGTCTACAAGGGTTCGTGGAGTTTGCGAGGTGGTGAGGTAGGGCGTACAAAGGAGACGTGTGAGCTGCAGTTTCCGCTTTGCGGAAGGCTGCTGATGCCACTGCAGATTGGCACCTCCTGGGCTCCCCAAACCGAGGGAACCTGCCTTGGAGATGGGATGGCTTGCTTTTCTGCTGTCTTTCAACCTGAGGTTGGGAGGAGAATTGGGAAAGCGTTTATTCGGGTCAAATTGAAGAATGCAGAGTAGAAGCTAGAACCTCACCCCGATGGAAGAGCTGGGAGAACCCCGGAAGCAACGAACAACAATAAGTTTTTGTTCTGTTCCGTTGTGTTGGGTTTTTTTTTTAAGTTAAGAATTAGTTTACTAGTCTCCTATTTTTGTAGATACACGAAATGTATACAGATTTCAAACCAAAGTTTCAAAGAAGGGTGACTGGAATGGGAGGTGGGTGGAGAAGCCGACACAGGGACTAAAGAACCTACAATCGCCGAGTAGAGATATGCTTGTCTATTTCCCACCATATCATGTTTAATGGTGGCAGTGACTGTCGTTGATTTCTCCTGACATTCAGACGTCTCACAGCTTTTCCTCCACACTGAATCAGACCTTTTACTCAGATTTTCCTCGATGAAATAATAGCCGGTTTAGTGTGCGCTGGGGAGTCCATCATCTTTGTTTCCGATCCAGCTTTTCTATGGCAGGATGTAACTTCATAAAAAGAAACACGTTGGCTTCCTGATTTTCTTTATAGGTAATTCCTGTTTACTGAACGTTCAGCTTCAAGGCATGCCCAGAATGAGTCTCCTTAATGTTTTTTGGCAAAAACTCCCTTCTGCTCTCAGCATATCTAATGTTCTAAGGAATCACAAGGGAATCAGCTTCTGCTTCTGTGCTCAACATCTATAGCACCTTTCCTACACACCAGTTTTTTAAAAAACTCATTTTGCTGACTTTTTACTTTTTGTATTCAGTGTTTTTTGTTCTTGTTTGCTTCTTTGTTTTTGAGTTGCTAAGGAAAGTCAGCAGTTCAAAATCATCAGGTGCTCAGCAGAATAACGATGAGGCTTTCTACTCCTGGAAAGAGTCTTGGAAACCAACGGTGGGGCCAGGGTGAGGTGGGGGTGTGTGATGGGGGGGTCAGTTCTGCTGTCTTATAGGATTGCTATGAGTCAAAATTGACTCGATGGCAGTGGGGTTGGCATTTATTACAGGATCCCTATTATATGGATGAAGAAACTAAGGAAAAGCTAAGGAATGCAGGTGGCCATCATTTATTTTCTTACGTAAAACAGTAAATTAAGCCAGGTATAAATTGTGGGTCTAGTAGGTGAACCCATAGTCCCAACAAGCGGAACCACAGTTAAGTCTAGATTCCATAAAAAAGAATGCCAATTCTATCCAGCCACAGATTTGTTTATCGCAAGGGAAGTGAGGGACTCCTCGTCCTCTGTGAGGCAGCTACCAGGCCCATCCAGGATTTATTGATCCTAGGTTGGAAAGGCCATTGTCTGGAGAGATGTTTCTCAAACTTCAAGGGGAATCTTCAGGGAATATCTTAAGGGGGCTTGTTAACATGCAGATCGTTGGGCCCCACCTGCAGAGGGTCTGATTCAGAGGGTCTGGAATTGGCTCCAAGAATCTCTACTGCAAACGTGTAAGTCTCCAGATGCTGTTGCTGCTGCTTTGGAGACCATGCCTAAAGAACTACTGGCTTGCAGGTGAACTGTCAGTGAAGTAGCCACCTATGGTTTGGGGGTTATGGCTTGGAGAAATGAAATTGAATACTTAAAATTAACCAGTAGACTTTGCGATGTGCAATGTGTGTAAAAAAACACAATGAGTTCCAAAGAGTTAGCGCGTGCACACACACAAATAATTTGATTAGTCATTTTTATATTGATGACATGTTAAAATAATAATCTGTTTATATGGTGTTAAATTAATATGTTATTAAAAGTTAACTTGGCCAGGGGTGGGACCGGGGAGGGAGGGGGATGGGGGTAAAAAGGGAAACCGAGTTGATTCCAGGAACCCAAGTGGAAGGTGAATTATGAGAATGACGAGTGCAACGAATGTATAAGGGTGCTTTGCTCAATTGATGTGTGTACAGATTGTGATAAGAGCCTTATGAGCCCCAATAAAAAGATTAAAAAGAAGAAGAAAAAAAAGTTAACTTGGCTAATTTTTGTTTTACTCTTTAAAATCTAGCTACTAGGGAATTCAAAATAACCAATGGAGCTGATATTCCCTTTCTACTGGACAGTGCTGGGCTAGCAAGATGGAGTTGTTTGAGCCCAGCCCCACAGAGCACCAGTGGGGCGCCTTGATGAGAGTCACCCTTCTGCGTTTTCATGCCCTCATCTGTCAAATGGTGGGAAGAGTGCCTGAACATCCCCCGGTCATATGACAGGGCATGGAAGTACTTTAGGCATCCCTTCCTCCTATTTGAAGACAAATTGCCACCTGTTACAAGAAGAAGAATTACTGGGATACAGACCTCTTTGGCATTCCATGTTAGAGTCAATCTATCTTACCCAAGACCTGGAGTAGGTGGGGCAAGGCAGCTCACTGTTTACCATCTCTTCAAAAGGAGTCCCTTTATAGCATCTACATCTCCAACAGCTCCTTGATATAATTACAGGCAGTCCCTGGCTTTTGAATGAGTTCTGTTCCTAAGTCTGTCTTTAAATTGACGTTGTAAATAAGTTGGAATGTAATTATCTAACGTCAACCAGTCAATTGTTTGTCTTGTCTGGTTGTTAGTCGATGATGGGTATGCATTGGGCTGCTAACCATAAGCAGTTTGAAACCACCATCTGCTCCGAGGAAGAAAGAAGGGGCTTTCTACTCCTGTAAAGAGTGAGAGCCTCAGACACTCACAGGAGCAATTCCACACGGTCCTATAGGGTTGATCTGAATCAGCATTGACTTGCTGGCAGAGGGGCTTTTTGGGAGTGGGGTGGGGGGTTGGTAATATAGGTAAACCATCCCAAAGAAACAGTTCCAGATATACTATAACATCTTTAATGTAACAATACAGTAATGATAATAATGTTTTGATACATGTTGCCAACTAAGACAATCGTTATTATAAATCACTGTAAGTACTTGGGATTTTTAATGTATTCACAGTTATGGGTGTCAGTTCTAACTTTGGGTTGAGCATAAATCCTACATTCGTAACCTGGGTCCTGCCTGCAGTGAATTAAAAACAAAAACAAAAAAGCTACAATGAGATTACAATGACTTGATCCTGTTTTTGTAATTCTTGCCTTGCCTACCACTCAATCTGTTGCGCTTCTTAAATGTAGCTTTAAGTAGATTCCGTCTCCTCCAGAGGAATTGCTAATGATTTGCATAAATGTAAAATTACTGAAGAGGATGTGGATACCCTTCTCCATTTTGGCTCACCGTGTAGACCTCTATAGGGAAGTTGATTAAAGATCTGAGACACTGCCCTGAAAGACTGTCCTCACACTCCCCAATTGTGTTTTTGTTGTTGTTGTTTCTATTATACAAATTAGGACATGGGAATTTCTCTCTGATTTGATTGGTACTGGCTATTATAATTTCTCCATTTCTTTAACTTTAAGGCGCCCTGGTGGCGTAGTGGTTAAGCATTGGGCTGCCATCCTTGAGGTAGGCAGTTTGAAACCACCAGCCTCTCTGCAGGAGAAAGACGGGGATGTCTACTTCCATAAAGAGTTACAGTCTCAAAACCTTAAAAGGGTAGTTCTACCCTGCCCTGCAGGGTCCCTATGAGTCATCATCGACTTGATGGCACTGAGTTAGTAGGGTAGTTAGTTTCAGTGGCATAGTGGATTTCTAGTTGGTCTGCTAACCACAAAGTCTGCAGTTCAAAATCCCCAGCTACTCCTCAGGAGAAAGATGAGGCTTTTGGCTCCAATTAAGACTGATTGCCTTGGAAACCAGAAGGAGAGTTCTGTTCTGTCACCTAGGAGCTTGATGAGTCAGAAGTGACTCCACAGCAGTGAGTTTGGATTTTGTATGAAAAATCCCGGTGGTGTAGGCCTTGAACTGCTAAAGGTTTGACCCGCCATTCCCTCGGTGGAAGAGAGAATTGCAAGCTGAGATTTACCACCTCAGGCAACCCCGGGGAGCCGTGCTGCTCTGTCTCATAAGCGTGCTGAGTCAGAAGCAACACCTGCAGTGGGGTTTGGGTTTTTCACCTTAACATTTCAACATATATCTTGGCTCAAATTTGTCTCATTTGAACTTCGCATTTTCCTTCTAAAGTAACATTTTCATATTTTTATCATTATTAGTTAAAATATCTCCTTGCCTGATTGTTGTAGGTTAGTTTTACTCTTCTCTTAAAGGTCCACTCTGTAGCAACAAACAAACAAACAGAAGAGAGCAAGATTTTTTACTGTAGAATTCCTACAAATCAACAAGAAAATTAAGATAAGTCCTCCCATTGGAAAATAATAGGCAAAAAATACACAGCCCCAATTGCTTAAGAAACGTGAGAAGAGGCTCCACTCTCTTGTAGGTAAAGCAGTGCAGAGGCCCGTTTCCAAGTGTGCAGCGGGTCAGAGACAAGAGAGAAGGGAGTGGATCCTCACACACACGTGCATGACTGCTCATTGACACAGTCTTTCTGGGGGGTAATGCCAAAAGCTGGTGTGTTATGCCTTAATAATACTTTGAATAACCTTTCAAGAAGCATATACTTTAGATCCAGCAATTCTAGATCTGGTGTGTGTGTTACATAGGCGACTTCAAAATTTCGTGGGAAAATGGGATTAAGAGATAATGTAGTTCTTCCAGTCCCAGGTACTTTGGGAACAGCAGGCATCAGTGCCAACACGGCCTACTCCAAAAGCCACACCACGTACAACCAATCCCTACAATGGCACAAATGCATCAAGAAGCCCCATCGTACACTGGGTCTCAACTCAGGTACTCCCTCAATGCAAGAACACTTTGTTTTAATAATCAAGCTTGCTGTGATGCTCACCTTCCCGACACGATTGCTGGAGACCAAATGGGTGCATAAGTAAATGTGGTGAAGAAAGCTGATGGTGTCTGGCTACCAAAAGATTATGGTGTCTGGGGTCTTAAAGGCTGGAAGATAAACAAGCGGCCAGCTAGCTTAGAAGCAATAAAGCCCACATGGAAGATGCACACCAGCCTGTGTGATCATGAGGCGTCAATGAGATCAGGTATCAGGCATCAAAGACCCAGAACAAAAATCATACCAATATTAATGGGGGGCAGGGGCGTGGAGTAGAGACCTAAAGCCCATCAGTAGACAATTGGACATCCCCTTACAGAAGGGTCACAAGGAAGAGCCATTCAGGGTGCGGTATAGCACCAATGAAACATACAACTTTCCTCGAGTTCTTTAATGCTCCCCCACACACACTACCATGTGCTTGCCCTCACCCCCACACTACCATGACCTCAATTCTAACTTACAAATCTGATTAGACCAGGACATGTACACTGCTACAGATTAGAGCAGGAAACACAGGAAATCCAGGACAGATAAATCTCTCAGGTCCCATGAGAATAGAGATACCAGGATGGGAAGGGGAAGGTGGGAGGAGAAAGGGGGAATCAATCGCAAGGATCAACATATAACCCCCCTCCCAGGGGGGATGAACAACAGAAAAGTGGGTGAAGGGAGACACTGGACGATGTAAGATATGAAAATAATAATTTATCAAGGGTTCACAAGGGAGGGAGGGAAAAATGAGCAGATATGAAGGGCTTGTGTAGAAAGAAAATGCTTTGAAAAGGGTGATGGCAACATATATATAATTGTGCTTGGCACAACAGATGGATGTATGGGTGGTGATAACAGTTGTAGGAACCCCCCAATAAGAGTATTTAAAAAAAATACACACACACAGAAGAAGCCCCATCACAAGATAAGAATCTCTTAAGGGGGTGGACCCAAGTTCCTGAGGAACATGCGCTTTGCCAAGGAGCACAACAAGAAGGGGCTGAAGAAAATGCAGGCCAACAAGGCTAAGGCCATGGGTGCTCTCCAGGCTCTCGTGAAGCCCAAGAAAGTCGAGACTCCGATCCTCAGGAGCAGCAACTGCAAGCAAGCTCAGTCAACTAGCCTGCATTGTCCCTCCCAAGAGTGGAAAGCCGGCTGGGATACAGATTGCCGAGGATCTGAGACTCTGCAGGCCAAAGTCCAAAACGAAGGCTCAAAGTAAGTCCAACACTTTAGCTCAAGCTCCCAAACGTGCCCAGGCTCACACAAAGGTTCCATTCTCGAGAATAGAGTCAGACACGTTTTTGCAGCACTCTTGTAGAGCTGGAGAAACACATATAAATATTCTCCTTGAAACTTACCCTCTCTCAGCGCTCATGGAATTAAATGATGAAAGCCCCAACAAAGTTTAACCGGGTTTTCTTTTTCCAAGTCAACGGATTTCAGGTCATCTTCATTTCCTAATTTTCTCATTTTGTGAACTTCCTGGTGTTTCTGGGTTTTTTCCCTTCCATTGGGCATGTATGTTGATGACAACAGAAGAAACATGGCTTTCATTTTCTCTTGCCACTGTCTTCTCTGTTTCTCCATGGTCTTTCTTTCCCTTGTGAGGGAATGCTGCCCAGAGCTCTAGGAGAGGCCCCTGGCGGGACCTGAGGTTGGAGGGTGATTTGCTGTGAAATCCTTGGTCTGACATCTCATATCATCAAGCCTTTATCAAAGCTAAAAAAATATTCACTGCCACCCCGTTGATTCTGACTCAGAGTAACTCTGTAGGACAGAGTAGAGGTGCCTCTGTGGATTTCCAAGGCCGTAACTCTTTTCAGGAGTCCAAAGCCTCATCTCTCTCACAGGGAGCAAGATGAGAGCTCCGAAATGCTGGCTTTGAGGCAAGTAGCCCAACACATAACCCACCACCCTATGAGGGCATAACTGATAGACTTGGGACATCCTGATTTCACTGCTCACCTCTTTGAGTTATCACAGTGGCTCTCAACCTTCTTAATGCTGCGACCCTTTCATACAGTTCCTCATGTTGTGCTGACCCCCCAACCATGAAATTATTTTTGTTGCTACTTCATAACTGTCATTTAGCTACTGTTGTGAATCGGGTGACCCCTGTGAAAGGGTCATTTTGACCTCCACAGGGGTTGCGACCCACAGGTTGAGAACCACTGAGTTAGCAGAAAGCTGTTAGATGCCCTTGAGCCGTTCCAACCCACAGCCACACTGCACAACAGAAGCAAACACTGCCCAGGCCTGCGCCCTCCTCTCAATTGTTCTTATGGCTGAGCCCATTGTTGCAGCCACAGTGTCGATCACCTCATTGAGGAAAATTACACCTGGCAGAGGATGGTGATAGGTGATGTTAAACTGCCTTTGGGAGACTCCCAAAACCAGCTTCAAAACCTGGGATTCTAGCACCAAGTTTACACCAGCTTCTTGGCTAATGAAAAGTTTAGACATTCGTGTCCACCCAGAAGTGCATTGGGAAAAAAGACTTACTGATCTATGTTTGAAAAATTAGCCCTTGAAAGCCTACCAAATCAGAGCTGATTTGGTGGCAATGGTTTGTTTCTGTCTCTAAATCTAGCTCAGCCTGGAGAACGACTCTTCCGGGCAGTCACAGGGTGCACTCTTGGTGTTCGGCTCCTCCTCCAACTCCCACCCCTCTGAGAAAGGGAAGAATGGTCCGACTAGACAGGAGTTGTGAGCCTGGTGTCAGATGCTGCTCCATTGGATCTACGTTGGATGCCTGCCATGTGTCAGGGTCAGTACTGGGCAAGTGGGGCCTGTAGGAAAGGACTGAAGAAGGAGAGACCGATTTCATAAGCGGACCGCAGGCGAGGTCCGAGTGGGGGTAAGGGTGGGTCAGGGGTGGTGGTGACTGATACTATCATCTCTGATTCTTTACCCAAGTCCCCAGGAAGCCTGGGTTTTCCTCTGGTGCCCGGACATGGGAGTTTGTCAGTCTTGAGTATCTAAATGGAAATGCTTCTCATTTCATCTAGTTCTCTCCCAAAGAGAACTCTCTTGTTGTCGTTGGGTACCAGGGAGTTGATTTTGACTCTTAGTGATCCTGTGTGACAGAGGGGAACTACTCCGCAGGGTTTTTGAATCTTGTCAAAAGTAGATCACCAGATCTTTCTCCTAAGAAGTCATTGGGTGGTTTTGAACCTTTCTGTTAGTGACCAGGCACTTAGCCATATGTGTTAGTCTGGGTAGACTAGAGAAACAAAAGTAGACACTCATATTTTGTAAGAGAGGGTTTTATATAAAGGGTAAATGTACATTAAGAAAGCATCCCAACCCAGTGCTATCCAAGCCCATAAGTTCGACATTAGTCCATATGTAAAACACCGATCTACAAAGTCCTCCTCAATCTCACAAGCACATGCAATTACACCAAATGCAGGAAGAAAGCCCAATCAGTGAGCGTGTAAGCATGTCAATGCTGGCAGGGGTCTCCACATGACTGCTCCAGCACCAGGGCTATATCAGGGCAGGTCCATGTGGCTTCTCCTCAGGGATATCTTGCAGGAAGTGAGCCTTGCCAGCTGAGGCAGAGAACTAGCTAAGGCAGCCACACATTGGTCTGACCATTTGAGAATAAGAGACAAGAAAAGCAAAGCTTGTCGCCAAGCCATTTATCTCTCTGCCCCTCAATTAAACTGTCCTTCAATTAATTCCACATGTGTTCATCGGCCAGGTTGACACAATAAACCTTAACTATCACACCATAGCTCTTGTAGAAACAAGATCGGAACTTATGGCTCTTTGGCCATAAGGTGGCCTGTCCATTCCATTTACTACCTACATCCTGACTACCCGTGGCCTCCAGGCTGGCCCTTTACTGACCAAATGTTCTCATCTATTTTTTGGCTTCAAGCTATGGAGTGATGGTGCTTAAGACTCTCCCCCCATTGTCTCCCCTGTTTGCAGGCACGTTTGATTAGCCCTGACCTGTGGGGGAGGCAAACCTGACTTGTACCCATAAGGTGACAACCAAGAGTTACAGAGAGAGGCCACTAGCTGCATTAAAAAAATAAATAATTTTGTTGGGAACTCTTATAGTTACCATAACATTCCATCATTCAATCACATCTAGTATTGTCCAATTTCTACCACAATCAGTTTCAAAATTTTCTTTCTTTTTGAAATCCTTGATATCAGCTCTCCTTTATGCACTCCCTAACCCCCAAACTGTTTTTTTGTCCCTTATAACAGGTAGGGTTAGGAATGTTTTTTTGGGGGGTGCCATATCTTAGACATACAATTGTTGTTAGATCCCATCGGGTGGGGTTATACAGTCATCTATGTCATCAACGCTACTTTCTTCCCGTACCCCCAGGGAACCATTACTCCCGTTACTGTTTCTGAAGGGTTATCTATCTTGGTTTTCATGCACCAAACGATCTTAAATATACAAATGAACATACCCAAATCTAACATGATTAATGAGGTAAAACAAATAAAACCCACAATAGTACAGGGAGGAAATGTTAAAGAACTAAAGGATAGCTATGTGGTTCATCAGTGCTATACCGTGGTTTATCATCCCTTCATGTCACAGTTTCCCATGCTTTGCTCGAGCACTCTCAGTTTGCCCCTCCATGAATCAGATATGTGTAGTCCTAAAGAAAAAGAGACAGCGTCCCAGCTTTCTAATGAATTTCAGCGATCCACTTCTGTAGGAGACATGGATTTTATAACACTTATCTTGCAACATCCAAGGGTTCCAGTATTCTATCTGCCAGGTTGTCGGGGGTGGGGGTGGCGGGGGCAATGAAGCGTAGGAAGAGAAGATTATTGTATCAGTACAGGACACAATAATGGTTCTTGGTTGTAAGAATTAGAAATGTACTCTAATTTAAGCAGATAAGGAATTTCTTAGAAGAATAAAATCAATTGGAAGACCTGAAAACCAGGTTCAGAAAATCGGCAGTAACCAGAAACTACTGCCCCAGGACACCTTCTGGCCTGGTTAGGAGGTTGCTCTGGGGGCCCTCCCACTGCCAGGGGCCCTGCACCTAGCCATGTTTGGAGGGGGAGGGAGAGGAGGAGACAGGGGAGGGACAGAGGCATGTGACTGCCTTTATTTTCTGCAGATCATGGTGGAGCCTGGCCCCCAATCAACTCAGATCATGTGACTTTCTCAAAATAGGAAGGAATTGGGGTGCTGGGCCAGCATTTTGGGTCATGGCAATTGTCATCCACATCTCTGTCAATCTCAATGTCCCAGGGGTGTCACTGCTTGTTTAACAAGGCTTTTTTCCTCCCTGTTGTGATTGTACACCTTGCAAAAGGATGAAGGAGTGGTCTCACACATGCATTCCCCCCAGCAAGGTACACAATATCTGTTTGAACATAATGTCGCACACGAGTGATCTCTTAACTTTCTTCATTTCCCATGGGATAGTTAATTATCTCTGGAAGTCAATGCCAGGATTTATGACGGGTCCTACAGGGATGCGAAGCCACTGAGGAATGGAAGACGGATGGAATCTTTACCCTCACCCTGCTGCTCGGAGAGCCGGCATGAGAGGTGCTGTCAATCTCGGCCCCTTTCTGTTTATTAGCCTTCTCTGGATAGAAGAGATTTTTGCAGAGACTGCCTAGCTCATAAAGAGTCCTCTTTTTTGGGAATCTCTCCCAATACTCAGAGGTGGGTTCTTGGGGGCTATGTTTCTATGTCTATAAATCCCTTTTTTGGCTTAAATTAGAGGTAGTTTCTAATTCTTGAAACTCTGAACCTTGACTGATACAATAGTTTAAACCACCTCACTCTGTTCATGGTCAGATTGCCAGGGTTAGATACTGTTTCCAGAAGAAAGCAAGTACTAATCTACGGAGAGTTGGAAACTTGGATTGGGGAAAAGCAGAACACTAGGGTATTTGGGGGGAAATAGCTACTATAACAAACGAATCACAACTCTCAGTGGCATTTTCTGAGGGAACTTCAAAAAGTTCATAGAAAAATTCCGTTATCTTACTGTTCCGTTTTATTTCTGCTTCAAGTCATCGTGAAATTGGGTTTTCAGAAAGTAACCTGTTCCAAAGGTGATTCAGAGACCCAGGACCCCAGCGACCAAAGGATCTGTCATGTTTTAGGATGTCAGGATCCTCAGCTCCTCAGCTGACTGCTGGGGATGAGCAGAGAGAGACGGCTTGCCAGGTGTTTTTAAAGTCAGGCCTTAAGTGACATCCACTGTACGGGGCAGACCTCGTCCCGCGGCCCCTCCTCTGTGCAAGGGAGCTGGGAATGAAGTAAATCGGCGCTCCCAGGAAAGAGCGCACACGTGCAGGACTGCGGGAGCCGCGCTCTCGGAAGACAATCTACAGATTCCTACAGCTTAGCCTCTTTCGACAGTCTGCTTTCTTCCCTTCTTCTAGTGTTTGGTTAGTGAACTCCGTCTCAGACTAAGCTATCCCAGCATCTGTCTAAGACAGATCTTCGTATCTCAGTAAAAGGCAGCAGGCTGTGTCCATGTGTTGACCTTAGGTGACAGCACACACGTTATGACGATGCGTGCACGGCCCGTGTAGTCAGGTTAGCACGCAGCACCTTGTCACTCGATCTCCCTTCCGACCCATTTGAAGGTGGTTCTAGTTTTGAGTACATTCTACTTTCTTTTGATTGAGGTTTTTCTCTCTTTGGTTCTTGTTAGCTTTTGCATGCCTCTGTTTTGGTATGATTTCCGGTATATGAAATCACCAGCGTGGGGGCATCTATAGGGACAGTAACAGGATTAATGGTTTCTTGGGAGTATGGCAGGGGAGTTGGGGAGACATAGGGGGCAAAGAGCAAGGAGACAAAAGAAAAGGTTCTGAAAGTTTGATGTGGTCACGACTGTACACCTCTACTAGATATGGTCAAACCATGGAATTGCAGGATGTGTGGATTAGGTCCCAACAAAACGGTTTTTTAAAGGTGATGCAGGTATGCATGTATTCATATCCCAGGGACGCCTTAGCAAAGGACTACAAAGCAGGTGGTTTTATAACGACAAAACCTCCCTGTCTCGCAGTGCTGGAAACTAAAGCCTGGATTTGTGGTGTCAGCAGAACCAGGCTTTTACGCTCCTGGAAAGGACCCTTTCTCTCCTCTCCAGCTTCTGGTGGCCCCAGGGGAGCCTTCCCTTGGACCTGCATGGCTGTCCTCTCTGTGTCTCCTTTCTCTTTTCTAGGGACCCTGCTCAGAGTGGATTGGTCCCTACCCCTACCCCAGTATTGAGGGAGCTCTGATGGACTAGTGGTTATGCATTGGGCTGTGACCTGTGAGGTTGACAGTTTGAAACCACCAGCTGCTTCTCAGGGGAACACCAGGGCTTTCTAGCTTCTGTCTCAGAAACTCAAAGGTGCAGGTCTACCTTTTGCTGTAGGGTCTCTGAGTCCACACCAACTCTATGGCAACGTGTTTTGCTTTCTAACTCCAGTATGACTTCCGATCTTTTTTTTTTTAATTGTGATGCGCTGATCCAGGTGTTCTCCTTAAGGTTTTCAATGCTGATTTTTTAGGGAAGTAGAACCCCCGGCCTGTTTTCTAGGGTGCCTCTGGGGAAACTCAAGTCTTCAGGTTATCAATCTAGCACCTTAATCATTTGCAGGGACAACTTAAGATATATCATTTTCAAAGATCTTATTTCTAAATGCCATCGTGTTCATAGGTACCAGAGGTTAGTATTTCAACATATATATTTGGGGAGAAGATTTTGAACCTGAAACGATGTATCAGGAAAATTTCAGCATTGTTGCAGTCACACACACAAAAAGGGTCATAGTCTAACTCACATTTAAGATCATTAAGCTAAGCTAAAGAATTGAAGCTACTTGAAATGAATGGTGATTTAAAATACAAAATCTTAGAAACTTTCCTTAAACAGAAATATGGAAATATGAAACTGTTTCTCAACACATCCTCCACCTAGTTCTACTTCTGAAGGTGATGCTATTAACTCTCTAAGCCTTCCCTGAAGAATTTTGTATTTTTTTAATTTAAAACACAAGCACACGTGCAGTTTTGGCATCCCCAGGGGACCCCAATTGCATTCCCTCTCAATGCTCTTTGACTTTGGGAACAAATAGACATCTGAAGGGACAAGATCAGGTCTGTGGGGCTAAGGTGAAGGCTAAGGTTTCCTAACAAAACCCTTGCTGGACGGCCTTTGCTACCTCCAAGAGTGAGCAGATAGATGCCTTGTTGTGATGGAAAAAATTCCTCAGCACAACTTTCTGGTCTTTCCCCCCTCCCTGAAGAAGTTTTCTATTTTCTTAAACTTCTTCATAATCTTTCCCCATGATCATTTCTCGTTCTTTAAGAAAAACTACTAAGATGACTCCTTCGGCATGACCAAAAAAAGTTGTTATCCCAACCTTCTGAGCTGACAACTCTGCCCTGAACTTAACTGGCTGAGCAGATCTTCTCAGAAGCCACCATGTTGACTGGAATTCTTTTTTTAATCAGGAGTGAGGAGGGAGGGGTGGGGGGGAATGAGGAGCTGATACCAAGGGCTTTTGTAGAGAGCAAATATTTTGAGAATGATGAGGGCAACGAATGTACCAATGTGCTTGACACAATTGATGTATGTATGTATTTTGATAAGACTTGCATAAGCCCCTAATAAAATTATTATTTTTTAATTCAACTCAAAGAACTCACTGCCAGCTTTGCGCAGAGGCAATATTGTAGCCAGTGAGGTTTATCCGAGGCGTGATTATTGCTAATTGAAAACTTTTCCCAATACCCCGCCATGGCCGCTTGAAATATAGTCGGCATTGGCAATTTTTGAAAGTCTCCACGGAGACCGAGCAGTTGTTCTTCAATGTCAGATTTTGCACAATGTTTTGTTCCTGATGTTATAAAAAGCTCCTACGATTAAAATTTTAAAAATTTAAATAAAAAAAAAAGAACTCACTGCCATTGAGTTGATTCCAACTCTTGGTGATCCTAAAGGACAGGGTAGAACTGCCCCTGAGGGTTTCTGAAACTGTAACTCTTCATGGGAGTAGAAGGTCTCATCTTTCTTCCACAGTGTGGCTGGTGGTTTCGAACTGCTGACCTTGCAATTAGCAACCCAACGTGTAACCTCCATGCCTCCCGGGCTCCTTTAATAAACAATCATCAAAACGACCACTTCCCACTAGATTCCAGCTCATAGAGTTACAGACAAGTGTATGAGTGAGCCAATTTGTCTGTAGCCACCCATGGGTGACAGAGGTATGTTTAAACATGCTTTGTTTGGGATAAACCCCTGTGCTTGTGACAAGGAAGCTTTATATTTGTAGACCCTTCACCTTCCCCTGCAGCATAGCCAACTGCATACCTGCCTTCACTACGCTGGGAATAAGATAAGACAGGAGAAAGAAGGGTGAGCTAAGAGACCTAAAAGAGAACCACGAAAATAAAAATTTTAAATATTCAAGGAATAAAATTCACAGGTAGGATGCCTTCGAGAAGAGATGCTGCCTCTCATTTGCTGTCAACCAGTGGATGACGACTTACAGTCGTCACCACATGCCCCGTGCCCTGGCAGCAGCCGCTCTTTCTCTCCTAGAGTCAGGCTGGAGGAGGACTGGCAGGCAATGAGCAAAACCAAGCCTTGACCAAGTTAGCAGAGCAACAGTCCCAGGGAAACAGGAGGGTGTCTGACATTGCTTCCAGATCGTAAGGCTGTCTTGAATTCTTGCCTTGTTCAAATGAAGTAAATAACATGAAAGCACCGGGTACCAAGGTCAAAACTAACCATCAGGGCAGAAACAGTTACCTGGTACGCTTGAGTTCGTAAAGCGTGGGCACAGAAACTCAGATCTCCACTGTACAGTCGAGGCCTCCTTTTACAAAGTTTGCAAACCAAGGCCAACGGCCCTGAGCTTTGGAGGTCATGGTGAGGAAGCAGGGCCTCCCAGTCTGCTCCGTGACATCTAAAGTGCAATCAACACAAGGCAGGCAGAGAATGGGTCCGTTTGGCTTCTATTGTGGTGAGCTTCTAGAAATTATACTCAAATTTAGAATCAAATTAGAATCAAAATTAGAATAAAAAATTAGAATCAAATTTACTAGGAATTGCAGGCTGAAAAACCAGAAAGTGGAGTCGAATTGAAATTTATGTCATCCTGCATTCAATTTATCATTTAGTTTAATGAATTACTTTTATTTTCTTTCTCTTCATCTCAATGAAAACTAGAAGCATTCTATTTCTATTTAAATCCAAAATTAGGCAACCACCACTAATATTTAACATTGTTCTAGAAATTCTAATGAATACCATAAAACAACAAGAAGGAATCACATGCATAAGGGATGAAAATGAGACCAAATTCTTACGATTGTCTGTCTAGGAAGACCAAGAGAATCTGTTGAAATTCTATTAAACTAATAAGGAAATTCATTAAGGTAAGGGAGCCACTTGCCAAAGATCTTGATATTAGGTTCTAAAAATAATAACTAGTAACAAAAATCACTGCTGTCAATTCGATTCCAACTAATAGAGATTAAGACAAGTGTGTGACTGAGAAAACTTGGCTGCAGTCATCCAAGGATGGCAGAGGCATAGTTCTCTGTGTTCCAATTCACCCTTTAAAATTCTTCGACACGACCCCCCCCAGCCGCCAAAGCACTGTACACATGTAGCTCCAATCCCCTGCACTATATCTGAATAGTTGCATCATATCACTTTAAACATGTAAGAGTCTATAGGTAAAGCAATTTAGCATGCCATCAGGAGAGACCAGACCCTGGAGAAGGACATCACACTTGGTAAGGTGGAGGGTCAGTGAGGGACGGCCCTCAAAGACACAGTGACTGCAACAATGGGCTGAGACATTACAAGAATTCCGAGGGACCAGTCAGTGGTTTGTGCTGTTGAACACAGATCAATATGAGTGGGGACCGACTCAATGGCATCGGACCACAATAACATTTTTTTACCTGTACATACACCAAGAGGCAGTATACAGGCTAAAACAGGATAAAGCATGGTTTAAAAACAGAAAAGTTGCGTGGCAAGGTGTCATCCTTTCACCATATGTATTTAATCTGTGTGCTGAGCAAATAATCAGAGCAGCTAACTATGAAGAAAACCCAGCATCGGGATTGAAGGAAGACTTAGTAACAACCTGTGACATGCAGCTGATACAGCCTTGCTTGCAGAACCTGAAGAGGACTTGAAGCGCTGACTGATGAAGATCAATGGCCACAGCCTTCATATGGATTTTATCTCAGCACATGGAAAACCCAAGTCTGCACAAATGAACCCATAGACAGCATCTTGGCAAATGGAGAAAATATTGAAGTAAACAAGGATTCCGGTTTACCAGGGGCCATACCACAGCCCAATAACAAAAAAATATGTACTTTTTTTGGTGTCTTGGTTTTTAGGCCTGTTCCTGGGGTTATTCGGAGTGTTGATTCGGAAACTTGCAGTGGAGAGAACACGTCAACTCTGGTTTCTTAGATATGGGCCTCAACTATTATTTCAACTATTAAGTTAAATTAATTTATTAATAGAATTCAGGCCCACAATTACAGGATAAACCCAAAAAGGTGAGAAATATTTGAAAATCAGTCAGTATTAAGGGGTTTCTGAGGAAGACCACAAAGTGGCTAGTTGGTTATGAATAGGACCATGCTTTGAACCCACCAGTCACTCTGCATCCTTTAAAAGATGTATTGGTCTGGAAAGTAAAGGGAAGTTCTTTTCTGTCCCACAGGGGTCACTATGAGTTAGACTAGATTAGGTGGCAGTGGGTTTTTCATTTGGCCTGAGAAGCTGTGCAATAATATACACAGCTATGACAGCCAGATCACAGCTCGAGAGAAGTGGAAAAGAAACCCGAATGAGCAGGATAGTGGGGCAACAGAAAAGTCAAAGGAAATAGATGAAAGAGCTAGGAGGCAAAGGGCAGTTATAGAGCTCTAAATGCAGGCATGTACATATGTAAATATGTTTATATTTATATCATATTTATATATGATTATGGGGAAATAGATCTATGTGCATATATTTATAGGTTTAGTATTAAGCTAGCAGATGGACATTGGGCCTCCATGCAAGAACACGTTGCTCTATTAAATTGGCATTCCATGATGCTCACCTTCTAACACGATTGCTGAAGACAAAGCGGGTGCATAAGTAAATGTGGTGAAGAAAGCTGATGGTGCCCGGCTATCAAAAGATATAGTGTCTAGGGTCTTAAAGGCTTGAAGGTAAACAAGCAGCCATCTAGCTGAGAAGCAATAAAGCCCACATGGAAGAAGTACACCAGCCTCTATGATCACGAGGTATTGACAGGATCAGGTATCAGGCATCAAAAACCAAAAAAAAAAAATCATTGTGAATGAAGGGGAGTACAGAGTGGGAACCCAAAGCCCATCTGTAGGCAACTGGACATCCCCTTACAGAAGGGTCGTCGGGAAGAGATGAGCCAGTCAGGGTGCAGTATAGCAATGATGAAACATAAAACTTTCCTCTAGTTCTTTAATGCCTCCTTCTTCCCCCATCCCCGCCCCTACTATCATGATCGAAAGTCTAGCTTACAAATCCGGCTAGACCAGAGCATGTACACTGGTACAGATAAGAACTGGAAACACAGGGAATCCAAGACAGATAAGCCCCTCAGGACCAATAATGAGAGTAGCAATACCAGAAGGGGAAGGGGAAAGTGGTGTAGAAAGGGGGAAACAGATCACAAGAATCTACATATAACCCCCTCCCTGGGGGACAGACAACAGAAAAGTGGGTGAAGGGAGATGTCAGACAGTGTAAGATATGACAAAATAATAACAGTTTATAAGTTATCAAGGGTTTGTGAGGGAGAGGAGTTGGGGAGAGAGGGGAAGATATGAGGAACTGATACCAAGGGCTCAAGTAGAAAGCAAATGTTTTGAGAATGATGATGACAACATATGTACAAATGTCCTCGACACCATGGATGGATGGATGGATTGTGATAAGAGTTGCATGAGCCCCCAATAAAATGATTTTTTTTTAAAGAAAATTGAAAAGACACCTCTATGGAAGGGGTGAGGGCAGTTTAGAGTGCCAGAAAGGTAAGCTTTCACATCCCTCGTTAATATTTTGAAGATCTAAATCGTTCTTCTTAAAATTATGCAGGAGCTTTGCTCAGTGGCAGTATCGTAGCCAATGAGGTTTACCTGAGTCGCAATTATTGCTAATTGAAAAGTTTTCCCAATACCCCGCGTGATGACTTGAAATATTGTCGGCATTGGCAATTTTTGACAGCCTCCACGGAAACTGGGAAAAAAAGCATTATACAGGAAACATTTCAGAACACATTTTTATATATAGAACTCAATAGAAAACTATGTTAAATATTTCAGAGGTTCCTTGCGTTCTTGAGGAGAGCCCTTGCAGGGACCCTGCGGGGTGGACTGACGTGGCGGTGGGCAAAAGGGAGATGGGCACACAGAGGGGCGGCAGCCTTACAGCTTGGCTGGGAAGGAGCGCTGGAATGGGCACGCCTGAAGGACAAACCACAAATGTCCAAAGGTCATCAAAAAGTTGTTCCACCATAACAGCATCCCCTGAAAAGCGATCAAAACAGGAAAAGCACATCTTTTTATAAATCATCAACTTGGCAAAATATCGGTATTTCCCAAGGTGAGGGGAGGGTGTGCTCTTTCACACTCCAGTACTAACATACACATTGCATTTCCGGCAAGTTAGCAAGTTCGGATCTAAGCATACACCTGGAGGAAGCAATCGTGGATGGAGGCTCATGTTTGGCTGAAGTATTTTTGTCACCGCAATGAACTATTGGGAACCATTGAAACATCCCACCATTAAATGATGCTCAGTCTTTATAATTGAGATCTTTTCAGTCACTGGAAACTGCATGGTCAGAGATTATCAGATAACATAGAGAGATGATAATATGTGATGAAATGAAAAAAACACATGCTAGGAAACAGGTAATAATACTTCATATTTATTTAGTGCTTAGTCTATCCCAGTACCAATTTTCTAGGGTCACTGTGAGTCGGAATTGATCTAATGGCAGTGGGTTTGACAGAGACACATATTCCCATTTTATAAGTAAGGAAACTGATGTCCCAATTGGCTAAAGCAATTTATGTTGCTAGTAAGTGGTGGAGCCACTGTCTTCTCACGATCCTATTTCTGTTAACACACCACTACATATATGTAGCCCGATAATGTATACATGTGAAAACGCACTTATCAGTAGTGTCTTGCTGGTGGGATGATGACTAGTTTTAATTCTTGTCCATATTCAAAATTTTGCTACAAAAATACATTGTTTGAGTAGTGAGAAAAAATATCTCATAGGAAAAAATTATTCTTTTTCATACGCAGTTGGTAATGCTTTAATACAGAGAATTGTAATGTGCCTTATTAGGCACATGAGTCTGTTGTCTACTTTCTGCCTGAAAAAAAAAATTCCAGATCGCATCTGATGAGAATCCCACCACTAAAGTCGCCTTTCTGGCCAGGGTCCCTAACTTCTCACGGAGGTAGTGAATAATACCCTGCATTGCCAGGGAACACATTGTTGTTGAGCATGGGTTTGTCAGCGTATGATAGCTATGTACCTGGAGAGTCTGTCAGAGACAGCTACTTCTTTATATAGACGTAGGTGGGCATCGATTGCACCTGCTCTCAACACTTCCCCAATCCGTGGTGCCTCAGCGCATCAGTGACTCGTTTCTCTGTCAGAATAAGTTCATTTTTCACAGGATGGTCTTGAGGCTCCCTTGTACAATTTCATCCCACTCCTAGATGACAGTGATAGTTTGGCAAGCCACGGTTTCCAAGACTGGGATTTTTACGGCAGCAGACTGCCATGTATTTCTTCCAGAGAGAGGCTGGTGGCTTCACAGTACCAGCTTTGCAGTCAATGGCAGAGCCTTAACCACTGCACCACCATGACTCTGTTTAATTTATATGGAGGCCAATCCTGGAACCATAAAACAGCAAAGATCTTCAAAGCATCCCTTAGGCATTAGACCTAACTCATGGTAATAGAAGTAGGATGAATTTTCCATGTATTTCTGCACGGGTTTGTGTTGAATCGATATGTGATGATATGACTCTCCAATCCATTGACTTCCCATCCAGAGACTGGCTAAAACCCAAAACTAAACTCACTGCCATTCTGATTCATAGCAACCCTGTGGACAAGGGTAGAACTGGCCCTGTGGGTTTCCATGACTTCAACTCTTTATAGAAATAGAAAGCCTCTTCTTTGACCTGCAGAGTGACTTGTGGTTTTGAACTGCTAACCTTGCAGTTAGCAGCCCAGCATGTAACCATCATACCACCAGGGCTTGGGAACATGCAAATAAAGAGTTGTTGTAAGGGGCCATCAATTCGGTTCCAACTCATAGCGACCCAATGCACAGCAGAACGAAACCCCGCTCCGTCCTGTGCCAGCCTCACAATAGTTCTTATGTGTTAGCCCATTACTGCAACTGCTGTGTCACGCCATCTTGTAGAGGACCTTCCTCTTCTTTGATGTCCCTCCAATTTACCAAGCATGATGCCCTTCTCCATGGCCTGGTCTCTCTTGATAACATGTGGGCTGAAGTCTTCCCAACCTGGCCTTTAAGGAACGTTCTGGCTGTACTTCTTCCAAGATAGATCTGTTTATTCTTTGGCAGTCCATGGTCCTTTCAGTATTCTTCACCAACACCATAGTTGATGCATGACTGCATCATGCATTGATTTTTCTTCGGGCTCCCCTATTCAATGTCCAAATTTCACGTGCATGTGAGGCTATTGAAAATACTATGGCTCGGGTCAGGTGCCCCTTAGTCTTCAAAGTAGCACAACACTTTGCTGCACAACACTTTCAAGAGACCTTGTGTAGGAGATTAATAGGATCAGAAGTTTCTAACTTGGGGACTGGTCCATTTTGCCATTCCTTTGGGTATAAAAGAGCCATCTCAGAAGCAGAAAGAGAAGAAATCTCATAATTATCAAAAGCACCAGGGGAACATGGTTAGATTCCTGCCTGCAGTGGAGGAGGCAGCAGAGGTACAGAGGCCGGGACATGCTGAGATCATGAGACAGAGCCAAGATGCACCACTGAGATCTGAGAGTGCCCAGCTTCCCGGCTCACGGAACAAGGCAGAGGCTACAGCACCACATGTCTGCTGGGTGAGATGGCCTGCTGTGGATAAAAGACTGTAGCCTTAATGTTTCTGGATCCTGACTTGTGGTAATCTGTTAATTTCCCCAATAAATCCTTGCCTGCAAGTTCAGCGACAATAGTCATTATAATGGAATATTGAACACAGAGAAGTAGCGTGCTGTGGGAGGGCTGGCTGGTGTCAGGACAGGGGAAAGGAAGCTGGAGGGTGGAGGCACATCTGACTCTGCTTGTGGCAGCCAGCCTTGGACTGGTATGGAGTTGAACTCTCCTTCCCATTTGTGTAGCTGTGCCCCCCACACCACTCCCTCAGTGTTAAATGACTTCCGTGGAGAAAACATCCTGAGGGGTGACTCCTGGCTCTGGGCACCCTGCTCAGCATCTCTCCACCTCCATCTGGCTTATTTAGAAAACGACACCAAGACCATTCACAATAAAGGGAGGTTGTTGCTATGGTTCGCGGACAGTGAGTTCACTCTGGATCGTGGTGCCACACGTGTGCAGAGTAGAGCTGCTCCACAGGGTCCCCAAGGCTGGGCTCATTTGGAAGCAGATGGTCAGGGCTGTCTTCTGAGGTATGCCGGGCTGGTCTGGAGCAGCGACTTCTTGGACCACTAGTTGAGAGATGAAATGTTTGTGCCATCAAGGGACCCCCAAAGGAGAATGAATGGAAGGGGTGCAGGTACCCCCTTTAGCACAGTGCCAGGCAAGAGCTCATCGTGTCAGGCAATCACTCAAGAACTGTGTTTTTAACTCTTTCAAAGCTGTAGAATGTTTTATTTATCTTGAAAACAGATCACAGTGAGTTTTGGGTTTTTTTTTTTTCCTGTTCTCACTCCTCATTTTACAAGTAAAGGAGACTGAGCCTCGAGGGGTTATTTGTTTGATTTTTTTTAATGAGGTCATTTATTTTTGCTCAAGGTCATTCTACCACGGGGTTTTAAAATCAAGGCTGTAATTCTCATTGTAATTAGGAATCCCCCCAGCTGCAAGTAACAGAGAACTAGTGAGCAGTGGTGAGAGCAAACGGATCCATTGTTCTCACATAGAAAGAACTCTCCAGACAGGCAGCTTGCTGCCACTGGTCCATCGTTTCAGTGGGGTTGTCCAGGACTCAGAAACTTTCTGTTTGCCTTTACTGTTCGTATTTCGATGACTTTTTACCTGGAGACATCACCTCATGGTTGCAGCATGGCTGCCATGACCACGAGCTTCACGACATTCAAAGGCCAGAAGTGGTGTATGGAGGTAGTGGGCTGGTGGTGGTGGGACTTTGGGGAGTGGGATTTGGCCCGAGGACATCTGGGAAGGAAGAGATTTTCCCCCTTACTTGCCTTCAGCTTTTTATTAGGGGATGTAGTCTCCTGCCTTCCCTTTCACTGACCAGAATGGGATCATATGTTCATCTCTCCCCACATCAGAAACCAGAAAGAAGTATACTCCTTCATATAAAAGTCTCTCTCCTTAATAACAAAGTGGAGAGACTATTGGGTAAAGAACTATTGACTCTTCCAAAATCCCCATCTCATGACCATTGCACCTCCCTACTCCCATAATGCCTCTGTTGTGATGATGTCCCACAAACATCTGTCTCTGTTCTGTTACCTTATCTATTCTCCACAGCATTTCTGACACAGAGTCTGAATACAGGATTGCTGAGTCTCTGTTGTAGAAAAATCTATTAATCAATTCATTAAAAAACAAAACCCAAACTATTAAATCTTCTTTTTGCCTCTAGAGTTTTAAAAATAAAAAGCTAGCAATCTCTGAATGTTTGATGAATGTTTTTGGTTTCCAGCCAACCTATTAAAATTTCAATACAACTTGAAGTTTATTGAAACTAGTATATGGTCACACACATCCATAAAACGAATCTCTCCTGCAACCTTTAAAGAAAAAAGCCAATAAATCCAGGTTATATATTTAAGCACCCTCATATGCTGCCAGTGCCCACACTAGAATCAAGACAAAATGTAATTCTGAATACAGCCTGCTGCTCTTGAGGTGTCGGTAAGCAGATCCATCCTGCAGTTCAAATCCAGTGCTTTCTTTGCTCTGAGTCTATTTCTCATCAAGTCATAGGACAGAGGCCAGTCGTGGAGGACACCACTGTGGCTCAGTCAGGTTATGGGCTTCCATATTTCTAGAACAACAGAGTCAGAAGCTAAGACAGGTTAGGCGAACATCTGTTGGTGTTTTTAAAAAATCACTAGGAAAATCATACTTCATATGGGATTTGGCCACCTGGAAGACCTGGCTTACGTGAAGTTATTTTTGAAATAAGATGGCTCAAATCAGTTGACCATGATCAACACAGGGGTTAAGAGCGTCAAGACAACGTCCCTCCTCCCCTGCAGTAAAAATTTAAAAATCTGTATATAACGTTTGACTCCCCCCAAACTTAACTACTGTTTACCAGAAGCCTTACCAATAACAGAAACAGTGGATTAATGTGTATTGTGTGGGGTCGATGAGGATGTCTGCTCCCGTGAAGATTCAGAGTGTTGGAAAGTTTGGATCGTGTCTCTCTGCGTGTTGGGGTAGGTTTTATGTATGATACACTGTCCCTGTTTGAAAGTTGCATTTCCCACATGAGATGAAAAGGTATTGCCCAGAACGTGCAAGGTTGGGCATAGCTGCAGCGATGGCTTCTTGGATTCCTGTTCCTCTGTTGACAGTGGGCCTCTGGCTGGACTCACTGGTCTGGTTGAGTAAGCTGAGAAGCTGAAGCTGTAGTTGATGGACAGCTGCCCCTGCGGGTCTCAATGAATGGGCCACGTGAAGCCACTCCGCTTTTCCTTAGGGCGGCATCTCTTTCCTCTGCTCCCTGAGGGCAGCATCAGTAGTGGCACTTTGTGGGGCCCCATGTTGTTGCTCAAGGTGTAAGGGATTGCAGTCAACACCAGGAAAAAAGAAAATGTCAACAAGGAGAGAGATCACTTTGTGCTACACGTTTGGAGATGATGTGTGTCAGGTAGTTTTTTGAAAAATCCGTGTATAAGTGGAGCCGCCCGTGCAAGGCTGTCATGCAAGGGTCAACTAATTTACACGAGCAAGGACTACATCGGCTTTACACTAAGTCCCCAAAGTCAGCCCCTGCGACCCCTCTGAGCACATAGGTGGCCTTGACTGGATGGTAACTCAAAGCAGTACTAAAACGCAGCTGGATTGAATTGTGTGGCTCTTGGTAAGGTCTTCTTTTCTTTTGGGTACGGTTTTCTGAACCTTACATGGACTTAGTTTTTAATTCACTTGGGATTTCCCCTCTCCTTATCTTTTATCCCTTAAACCCAGTATCTTACTATTTTCTAGCATCTTGGTCTTCAAGTCTGCCTCCATTTCTGGTAAATCTTTTAAGATGCAGGATTGGTCCAGGATTTATTCTTCAGAGATCTGTTAAGAGAGTTTCCTCTCTGTGAACCCCATGGTGTGTGCATTCTCCACCCGCCCCCCCCACCCCCCTTTGGCTTCTGCAGCTATTCCCACTTTGACTTTCAAGTGACACATGCAAAGATGAGGAGCGGGAAATGGACTGAGAATTCTGAAAACTGGAAAACCGTGGGGATGCCCCGAATGCTGAGGTTGCTCCTCCCTTTGCTCATCCAATTACACAGACCGTGGAGCACTCACTACACAGCTGAGGCAGAAACTTGAGAGTCATCTTTTGTCAACAGAAACACACAAACGCATACTTTAAGCCGCACTATGACACTCAAGGGAGCCTTGGTGATGTAGAGGTTACATGCTGGGCCACTAACCGGAAGGAGAACAGTTCGAAACCATGAGCTGCTCTGAGGGAGAAAGAAAAGGCTTTCTACTTCTGCAATGAGGTACAGTCTCAGAAACCCACATGGGCAGCCCTACCCTACCCTGGAGTGTCACCATCAGTCAGGATTGACTTCATGGCAGTCAGTTTGGTTTCTGAATTTATGACACTCAGACCTAACAAAAGAGAATGGGCTTGTGGTAGTTACATATTCTGTTGTCAATTTGAGACTTATGAGTGAAGGGGTGGAGTTTAGCCTGTCAATCAAACCACAGCTTGATGACCTCATTTGGAGGTGCTAAGGAGATAAATAGCTCGTTGGAGTTGAGACACACACTTACTCCTTGGAGACATTCCTGAGACAAGCAACATGGAGCCAAGCTGATGCAGCCAGAGCCTTGGGAGCTGTAGGAGCCTCATGGAGACCCCTGCCAGCACTGAGATGGTTTTACTGCCACTGGATCCACAAGACTTTCTACCCACTGGGCTGTGATCTTCCTGAATTCAGTATTATTGCATGGCTGCATGAATATAATGAGGAATTTATGAACTATTACTGGACATATGGGCTAATATTGGACTTATGGGTCCAATCTGGACTGGGCTGGAAATGCTTTCTTAATATACAATTATTCTTTTATATAAAGCTCTTTCCTATCCACATATGAGTGTCTCTGAATTTGTTTCTCTAGTCTACCCAGACTAACACAGGGTAGACAGGGTTCTCTAGAGAGATAAAGCCAGATTGCTGATAATTATATATATATATATAAAAGATAGATAGATATATAACATAAAAATGAACTGTTAAAATATATGCAGATAGATAGATAATACAAGAAATGAACAGTTAAATTATAAAGCAGTACAAATGGCTCAGTGCGACTCACTCCCGTCAGAGAGTTGTAAGACACTGGCAGTCCTTTTAGTCTTGAGGGCTTCCAGGTAGTCCTCTGCAGAGAGAGAGCTAGGCTATCCCAGCACAGGCAGCAAACAGCAAGGCAGGTCACCAACTGTCAGCCAGGTCACCAACAGTCAGTCCTCAGTTCAAGAGATGTAAATTCCAATTGTGTGGTCTTAAAGGGACCTCAACTTACAGCGACACAGTCCACAGGCTAGGTGTCCCACAGGTAGTGTAGCCTGTAAACTGAGGCACAGAACTAGCAAGGTAGCCGCACACTGGTCCGATGAGCAAAGAGCGAGAGACAAGAAAGGTGAGGCTTATGGAGCCATTTATCTCTCCGCCCTTCAATTAATCCCACTTGTGTTTATCAGCCAAGCTGGCACAATAAACTATCTCAAATAGAAGATTCAGGAAAACTAATATACATGCAACCAGTCATTCAGAATTTGTTTTATTATTTTTAAATGAAAGTCTGAGTTATTCTCATTTATTTCCTAGTTTGTGGGTTTCCACCTGAGGTCGATCTGCTGTTTTCAGAAAGAGAATTTTGGCTTTCTATTAAACTCTCTATTTGACTCATTCCAGCTGAGCCAGCAGCAGATGCTTTCTCCATCCAGAGAGGAGGAGGCTCTGGCTGGGCAAAGGTCAGTGAGAGGGAGAGGGAAGAGCCCTGGAGGGGGTCGGCTATGGAGCTCAGCAGGGGCTTAGACAGTCAAAGCTGCTCTTCCCTTGTGGAGGAGAAAAAAGAGGTTGAAGTCTTCTTACGGACTCTTTGAAAACTTCTTTAGTGCTTTATAACAACTGAACAAGACCATGCTGCGCAATTGCTGTGCTCATCTTAGTGGATACGATTAGAAAAGGATCATTTTAGAAGGGTCTATTATAATCCTGCAGATTTAGAAACAACGTGAAGGGCTGTGGCAGCATAGGCCCATGTGGTCATCACTGCTGTTAGCTCTCTTTTTGATGAAAAGTAATCCTATTCTTACTCACAAACACGTAGGGGCTTTTTAACAGGATACCCAATATACATGGCTACATCTCATGCACAGCCACCGCTCTCTGTCTGGGGAGGCTCAACGGTTGCTATGATACTGGGCAGGTTTCAGTGCTCTTCCAAACTAAGTTGGACTGGGAAGAAAGGCCTGGATATCTACTTCTCAAATAGGCCAATGAAAGCAATCGCTGTCAATGGTTACCTCTGGAGTGGTCCTCAGGCAATCACAGGTGGGAGGGCCTGTCACCTTTTTCTTATACCCTTCAGAGTCTTGGCCCATTTTAGAAGACGCCTGCATTATTTCCACTTTAAGAACCTGGCAATTCAACTTTTGAGCTTGATGAGTTGATAGGGTTTTTAAAAATGAGCTATTTAAGTGCGTAGCATAAAGATAAGGAGGGAAAGGAAAGGGGTAAAAGGAGTGTCTTTTCTAGAGTCCCCTTTCGCAGGACCGCAACGCCGGACTGGTGTCTGGAAGCAGAGAGATGTACAATATGATGAGATGATTTACAAGCAGGGGCACTTGGATTTTAATATAGGATCCCTGGGGGCATAGTGGTGACGCGTTGGGCTGAGATCCCAAAGGCCAGCAGTTTGAAGCTACCACTCGCTTTGCAGGAGAAAGATGGGTCTTTCTAGTCTGTGAATGGTTACAGACTGGGACACTCACCGGACAGTTCTACCCTGTCCTATAGGGTCGCTATGAGTTGGCATTGACTCGACGGCAGTGAGCGAGATACTGCTGAAAATCTGCAAATATAAATGCATTTTATTGGATTTCGCTCCCACCGATCCCTTATCTGCTTTTGATTAGCGATCCAACAAGTTCCCATAGAGTACACTCTAATTCAAGACACTGCTGTGTGTTTCCAAATAGAACGGTGCTGCAAAGGATGTTCAGTGTCAAATGCAGTTCACCAACGCTTTCTTACAAGGCACCTCTGGGTAGACTTGAATCTCCAGTCTTCCTTTTACTTGTGGCATCCATGGCTACATTAGGATTTTACTGACACTGAGTTGAATCCAGCTCAAAGTGAAGTATGCTTTAGAGTTTCCAAGACTGTCAATCTTTCCGGAAGCAGTCTCATCTTTCTTCCCCAGAGTGGCCAGTGGATTTGAACCACTGACTTTTCAGTGAGAAGCCACAGTGTTAAAGCGCTATGCAGCTAACCTAAATATCTGTGATTTGAGATCACTGCTCTTTGGATTAAAGTTTCATAGTCTTTGAAACCCAATGGGGCAGCTCTACTCTGTCGAATAGGGTGGCTATGAGTCAGAATCAGCTCTATGGCAATGAGTCTGGAGACCAGAGATCCCAAATCAAGGCATTGGCCAGTGCATGCTCTTGGGAAGGGGGGAAGGATCCATCTTTGCGTTTTCCAGCATTTTGTGATCCCAGAGATTTCTGACTTGGGACAGCATGACTCCAGTCTCTACCACTGTCTTTACCTGGCTGTTTTACCTCTGTGTCCGTCTGGACCAGTATCTCGTCTCTTCTTATATGGACACCAGTCCTATTGAACTAGAGCCCACCTTACTCCAGTATGGTCTAATATTAACCGATTACATCTGTGAAGCTCCCATTTCTGAATAAGGTCACACCCCAAGTCCCAGGGGAGAGGACTTCAATTTATCTGTTTGAAAGGCAGAAGGATGCCCTCTTCCCTAGATACCCATGACTTATTCTCACCCAGATTCCTCTAGCTTCTACTCTTCTTCATCCTCATCCTCCTTGGTATGCTTTTCTGTCAATCACTCACTGCCGTTGCGTCAGTTCGGACTCACGGTGACCCTGTAGGACAGAGAAGAACTGCCCCTGATTCTGAGGGTTAGGGCTCTGTGTCAGTCTGGGTGGACTAGAGAAACAAATCCATGGACACACACATGTGTATAAGGAAGATTTATATACAAGAGCAATTGAACATGGAGAAAACATCCCAGCCCAGTCCAGATCAAGTCCTTAAGTCAGATATTAGCCCGCATTTCCGATATCGATCTAGAAAGCCCTCTTCAGACTCACGAAACACATGCAATGACACTGAATGAGAAGATCACAGGCCATTGGGAAGAAAGTCTTTGGGTCCGGTGGCGTTGTAAGCATCTCAGCGCTGGCAGGGGTCTCTCTGTGGCTTCTCTGGCTTCCAAGTTCTGGTTGCGTCCATGTGGCTTGTCTTCTGAAATGTCTCCCAGAGAGTAGCAGAGAGAGAGAAGTGTCTTCTGGCTCCAAGAAGGAAGTACCAGATTTCCCAGAATTCTCAGAAGGCCATGCCCACACAGAAGTCTCATTGGCTATCTCCATATTAACAGTTTAGACTCCACCCCCACACTCTTAATCCTTAATTTGACACCAGATTAGGTGACTGCCACAGTCTTTATGGAAACAGAATGCCTCATCTTTCTCCAACAGAGCTGCTGGTGGGTTTGAACTACCAATCTTGGGATTAGCAGTCCAGTGCAGACCCCACTCTGCCACCCAAATTCCTTTTCTTCTTAGAGCCGATTCCTCTTGTCAGCACTTCTCTGGATTGGACTTGAGTTTTCTCAATCCCTTTGTAATTTCATTCTCTCATCCAAATATATATTGAGTGATTACTATAAATAAGGCAGAGCCCCTGCTTACTATAAGCTTAAAATTTAAGAGCAGTAACTTTTACTTCTATGCTAATGATCCCCGAGACTAGAAGTCCAGCCCAGACCTTCCTTTTGAGTTCTGGACTCACATCTGCTGAACATCTCCACGGCCGTGTCTCATAGCCACCTCAAACTGACAGTGCCACAGCCACAGCCACAGCGGGTCCTCTTCCATGCTTCTTGTAGATCCGGGCCTCCATTGACCCAGTCACCAAGTCAACACGGGGGAGGCTTTCTTTGTTCCTTCCTCTTCTTTAATCTGTCTATCCCGCTTGTCTTCCAATGTGTAGTTTTGACTCAAATATTTCTTCAATACTCTCCAGTTCTAATGAGTCTGTCCTAACTGAGGTCCTCAACATTTTAGGGGGGATGTTTTAAGTGACTCTCTACCTTCTAGAGCTTCTCTCTTGTTAATTTCCTACATGCTTTCTGAATAGTTAAGTAATACTAATGTGACCATGTCACTTGCCCATTTAAAATCTTCTGCTCCCTGTAGCCTGACAAAGCAGATAATCCACCAGGCACCCAGGAGCTTGTCTCTGCTTTCCAAACGTCCATACCAGCCATCTCAGACTGCTTGGGTTCCTGGAACATCCGGCTACTCTCCCTTCCTTGTGCCTTTGGAGAAGTTCCTTGCTCGCCCTGAAATGTTCTCGTCCCAATAAGCTGTCTAATACATACTTCCTCTTTAAGGCCTACTCCAGTGTCATGTGGATCAGAAAACCTTGGTGCGCTCCTGGGAAGTTTTCTCCCACAGCGGGCTCAAGCGGGGATGTTTGATTCGGACACTCTCCTGCCAATGTGTACTGAATGAATGGGACCTCTACACTCCTGAGTCATTTTCAAATCACATACTGCTCAAGTCAAAAGAGATCTTGTTGAATGTGTGGTCTATATAGGAAGAAGCCAAAACGAGTCAAGTGGATCTCGTGCAAATGACTCCTTTTCTTCTCTTTATGCTTTCCAAAATCGGACGTGGTATTTAATTTGATTCAAGTGTCGTTTTTATGGAGTTTTCATTTGGAGGTCACCAAAGTAATCCACAGGTATTGAAATACTGACAGAGAGGATGCTTCCGAGGCAAACTCGCTTCCCCTCTCCATGGATGAGTACTGTTTAGAAACGCAGAATGTCAGCCAGTCCTGCTGGCATCTGGCACATCGCTTTTAGTACGCTCATTTTTAAACTATTTTTTTCCTTGTACGAGAGCAGGTTGTGTAATGAATTTCCCAGACAGAATTCTTATTCTTCCTCTCCATTTCCTTTTATTTGAGTGTCGTCATCATCATCATCATCTCATCATCATCATCATCATCCAGAGACAACCAGGAGTGAACACAGATACCCTGGAGAGCCGCCAAACCACTACAATATGGGTCAGAGGACAAATGCTTAAGAAAAACAAATCATTTGGTACGCACAGTCTAAAAGAATGGCAGGAAAACAAGGATACGGTGATTTATAAATAACTAAGGACTCCTCAGAAGAAAGGGGAAAATTATGTTAGATGTGGTCAGAGAGATTAAGACCATACAATAATAAAATAAGGAAAAATACAGTGTGTGTACAAGCTATGTCGGGAAATAAGCTATTCAAGGGAAAGAAAGAAAAGAAAGAAAGAAATTAGCTATTTTTACTGCTTCCTGAACCAACTGCCATGTGTCAATTCTGACTCATAGCGACTCAACAGCGTGTTTCTGAAGCTGTAAATCTTTACAGGAGTCGATAGTCTCATGTTTATCCCAGCAGAGCCACTGGTGGATTTGAACCACTGACTTTGTGGCTAGCAGCCCAATACTTATCCCTCACAGCTCCTGTAAGTGGCATAATTGGGATGTAATCCAGATCAGCTAATCCTGAATTCTATGCTTTTCCATTATGCCATACAACCTCTAAGAAAAGAAATAATAAATACGAACCCCTTTTACATTGATAATTTTTCTACAAAGATATGTATTTAAAAGATCATTGAACTTAATTAATATAGTATGATAGTTCACCATTTGAAGGCGACATGTTAAAACTTTGAGTATATTTACAAAGCTGCGTGAGAGAATCACCCCCTATTGACTCTGCAGTATTTTCATTACCGGTCCTCTCAAAAGCAAATCAGGGCCCATGAGCTGTCATTCTCCGTTACCCTGACCCCCCGTCCTTGGCAGGCAGGATTTTCGACCTCTGTGAATTTGCTTAGGGCTTGGGTCAGTTACATACACCCAAGCCTGACTCAAGCCATGATGTCTCCATTCGCCTCCCATGCATGTGAAAGTTGGACATTGAATAAGGAAGACTGAAGAAGATCCGATGCATTTGCATTGTGGTGCTGGAGAAGAATATTGAAAGTCCCATTCACTGCTACAAGACGACCTCATCTGTCTTGGACGAAGTATGGCCAGACTGCATCTTAGAGTCAGGGCAGCAAGACTTTGTCTGACATACTTTGAACATGTTGTCAGGAGAGACCAGTCCTTGGAGAAGGCCATCATGGCCGGTAAAACGGAGGGGTGGTGAAGAAAGAGGAAGGCCCTCCACAGGATGGACCGACCTGCTGGCTGCATCAGTGGGTTTAAGGTTAGGAACAATTGTGAGGATGGCGCAGGGCCAGGCGGTGCTTCATTCTGGTGTGCTACCTAGGGGAGCTATGGGTTGGAACGGGCTCAGTGACACCTAACTACAGCAACCACATGGATTTGTCCATCCATATTTTACATAAATGAACATTGCACCGAAGTAGAATCATAATATGTGCCTTTGGCTTCTGACTTCTTTCCCATACCATCATGTTTTCAAGGTACATTAATGTTGTAGCACATGCCAGTGCTTCATGTTTTAAACCGTTTGATTGACATATCATTCACATATCATACAGTTAATAATTCAATCATACTAGGAGGAGTGATACAATCATCACTACAATCAACTTTCGAGCATTTTGTCCTTTCTTGTACTCATTCTTATTAGCTACTCATTTCCTCCAACCTCCCCTGCCATAACCCCAAGAAGCCATTAATTCAGTTACTAAGCACTTCATGTAATAATTTAATAATTCACTCATTTCATAATTTAATCATTCAATTAACAAGCACATCATCCTTTTAAGTGGCTGAATAACATGCCATTGAATGGATATACCACAGTTTGCCTATCCATTCATCAGCTGATAGACATTTGGGTAATTTCCTTTGTTTTGGGCTGTGATAAATACTGCTTTCTATAAACACTCATGTCTGTGTTTTTTTATATGAAAGATGGGTATTTAAAAATAAATAATTATTCTCTGAAGTGTTTTGTAACGACCAGTTCCGTAGGTTAGTCTGTGGTCAAAGTTTGCTTCATGCTTTCTCGCACTCCTCCCTGCCTTCTCTGAGCCCCGGGACACAATGGCAGGCGACAGGCACAAGGAAAACTTAATTGAGGAACCTGTGTAACTTTCCCGCCCAGGACCCCGCCCCCCCCCACTTTTCTGGCAAGGAGCCTCCTTCACAGCACTCTCTGAACCATCTGAGGCGCACATGGAGGAGAGCACATTGGGAAATGCTTTCCTAGAGTTTGGCAGAGAAAGCCTTTCTGCAGTGCAGTGAAATACTTGGAATTCCTTCTCTGATGCTCACTTCCCTTCATGAGATCCAGCATCCTGCATCTGATTAAGCGAAGCACCCTGATAACCAACCCTTGTGGTTATTCCTATTTGAAGTTGGGGAAAATGGGTTAAATTATTTTTTCTCTTAAAATATGGCCTTTTTAATAAAAATCATCTCCAGCTCTGACAGTATTGCCATCTGTCCGAGCAGAGCTCAATGCCAGCGACCAGAGATCAAGATCCCGCGATTCTGTGGGTCATGCCTTCATCTCCTCTGTGTTTCTCTAGAGGGGTTCGCACACAGCAGGCACACAGGAGTCCTGGGGGGGGGGGTTGCAAATGATTACTGTGCTTGGTGGTAACCAAAAGGTTAGAGGTTCATGTCTATCCTGAGGCACCGCTGAAGAAAGGCCTGGTGTCTATGTCTGAACAGTTAGCCACTGGAAACCCGGTGTCGCACAGTTCGGTGCTAACACCCATGGAGACACCATGAGTTTCACTCAACTCCTGGCTTTGTTTTGTTTCAGGCCCTGAACCTGTGATCAAAGAATCATAGAGTGATCCTGCAGTGTCACTTCTAGAAAGCATGGGACTTGCCGCTTTGCAGATGTGAGACGTGAGCCTGCAGGGTGAAGTGACGTGCCGAAGGGCACACAGCTAGCAGCTGTGATTCGAGGAGAGGGCCTAGATCATCGGGCTTCTAATGCTGTATTTATTTTGACCTGCATAATTTTGAAATCTAAATGTTAACTTTAAAATTGCTTCCTTTTTCTTTTTAAATAACAAAAATGGGCTTAAGCTAGGTTAAAGGGAATTTAGACAGAAATCAGAGTCAGAGTCTTAATGGCTTGGGGTAAACAAGCGGCCATCTATCTGAGAAGCAGCAAGCCCACATGGAAGAAGCACACCAGCCTGTGTGATCATGAGGTGTTGACAGAACCATGTAACAGGCATCAGAAGACCCCAAACAAACAAACCATATTGCTGAGAATGAAAGAGGTTGGAGCAGAGACCCACAACCCATCTGTAGGCAAGAGGACATCCCCTCACAGAAGGATCTTACAAGGAAGGGATGAGTCAACCAGGGCGCAGCACCAATGAAACACACAATAGTCCTCTGGTTCCTTGAGGCTTCCTCACCCCCACCACCTTGACCCCAGTCCTGCCTTTCACTGGGGACTAGCTCAGAGTATATTCACAGGTATAGATAAGAGATAAGAGTTCACAACAGAATTCAGGAACAGGAATGGGAGTAGCGATACCAGGAGGGTAGGAGGAAGAGGGAACCGATCACAATAATCAAAACCTAACACAGACACACACGCATAAACATACATCTCAGGATGAACAACAGAAACCTTGGGGAAGGAAGACAGCGGTCGGTGTAAGATATGAAAATAATCATTTATAATTTACCAAGGGGTCACGAGGGCGGAGAGAGGGGGAGGGAGGGGAAAAAGAGGAGCTGATACCAAGGACTCGATAGAAAGTAAATGTTTATAAAATAATACTGGCAACATCTGTACAAATATGCTGGATTCAACTGATGAATGGATTGCTACAAGAGCTGTAAGAGCCCCCCAAAATAATCTTTCAACACATTTTTTAAAGTTATGCTTGCACTAAACTATTGTCTATGAAGCGTGTAATAGCACTCTGAAAACGCTCACGAGACAGGAAGTGAGCGCAGGCAGCGCTCGCTGGACGCTGGGCATCACAGGACTTCATTTGTCAAAGACGCGATAGCCGTCGATAGTAATCGAGATGTGCCTTCAGAAAAAAGAAAGTAAAAAGAAATCAGAGTCAGCGTTTTGCCTTTCCTGGAATGGTGTCCTCTGGGAGAGATTGTAAGCGTTCAGCCTATCGGAGGGTGAAACTGCCAGAGGCCGAGCCGGGAACTGTCCGGAGACATTCGAGGGCCAAGGCAGCAGAAGGAGACACAGCACGCCGAGTTCTGGTGAGCTGCCATCCATTGCCAGCCCTGCCTAAGTAAACGCCAAGTTTTGGGGTGGCAAAGCTGTCAGACAGACATCTGTCTAAACATCGACCATACTAAATAGATGTGAACAGATGAACATCCTGCCTCCCCCGGTGACTGAGGGGGGTCACTCAGCTTTTGCTATCATGTGTGAACCGAGTGTCCAGCAGTGCAGAAAAACCATCACCTGCGGAGGCGACAGTGGCGCAGCAGTGAAGCGCTTGGCTGCGAACTGAAGGGTCAGTGGCTGGAACTCCCTGGGCGAGTGGACAGCCTGGGAAACACGCAGGGGCAGTCTTACTCTATCCTGTAGGGTGGCTAGGAGTTGGAATCACTCTACCGTGACCGGCTTTGCTTATTTAGTTTTAATATCCAACACAATATCCAACTCCTAGAAAGTGAAATTATTCACTGACATTCATAAACCTCTAACCAATTGCTTGGTTTCAAATCTTATAGGAAGTGGAAACGGATGGGAAACGGGAGAGGCCGTGTTGCCTCGCCGCCAAGTTTATCTTGATTTTTGTTTGTTGGTGTTGCCGTTTGAATGTTCATATTCCTGGATCTAGAATGTCAAGCCCAGTGGATTTTATGGAACATTCTAGTGCATTTCCATGAGAAGCTATGAGGATGCCAAATAGCTTGGCGGGGTCCTTTCTTGGGGCCCCTCTTTATCCAGTTACTTGAAGGAGAGCACACACTCCTAGTTAGTTTTCTATCCACTGCCCTGCTACACATGGTAAATATTGTTCCCCAAACATGAGCACACTGCACCGCTGCTGTCAGCACCTGTCTGACAATGCTGTACTTCCATCTCAAGTTTTAATTTGCATCATAACAATACTGAATATTCTCCCTGTCATCTAGTCAGTGCTGACCTCTATGTTCAGGATAAAGACTTGCTGAATACAACTGAGTAACTAGAACAGAAGGTCCCTTTCTGAGAACCAAGTGTGAAAAACGACCTTTCTACCATTGTTTGAAGAAACCTGCCAGCATGGAGACTGTCTAGGTTCTAGACCAGAGGTCAGGGCTTTCTCTGGCACAGACAAACATGATTGCTCTCCCACCGCCATCCCTGATGCCAGTCATGCACCATCACATGGAGGGACTGGGGCCTTACTGGTGGAAAGCCTGGCTTCTGAAGGGAGTCCTGGAGGCATAGTGGGTTATGTGTTTGACTAGTGTGCTAGTCTGGGTAGACTAGGGAAACAAATTCATTGACACATTTACATGTGTATAAGAAAGAGTGCTAAACCCAAGAGCAATTGGATATTGAGAAAACATCCCAGCCAAGTCCAGATCAAGTCCATAAATCCAATATTAGCCCATATGTCCAATACCAATCTATAAAGTCCTCTTCAGACTCCCACAACACATGCAATGACGCCGAATAGAGGAAGATCACAGGCCAGTGGGTGGAAAGTCTTGTGGATCCAGTGGCGCTGTAAGCATCTCAGTGCTGGCATGGGTCTCCATGCGGCTCCTTCAGCTCCAGGGCTCTAGGGTGGCTCCATGTGTCTTGTCAACAGGAATGTCTCCACAGGGAGTGAGTGAGTGTCCTGCCTTCAGCGAGCTATTTACCTCCTGAGTGCCTCCAATTGAGGTCATCCAGCAGTGACCTGCTTGACAGGCTAGACTCCACCCCTCCACGAGTTGACACCAGATTATGTAACCACCACAACTACTTCCTGAAAAGACAGCAGTCTGAAACTACCAGCTACTCCACAGGGGAAAGATTAGGCTTTCTACTCCTGTAAATAGTTGCAGTCTTGGAACTCCCAGGGGCAGTTTTGCCCCGTCCTATAGGGCCGCTAGATCCCTACTTTGGACATTCCAAGTTCCAATTTGATTGATGTTTGCAGCTGTTTCTTCTCATTTCGAGGCATGCCCCGTCAGCAACGGAGGGCCCCGAAGGCCCCACCCCATCTGCGTCATTGTGGTGGACTCGGCTTTGAGAAGGCAGCTCCTCAACAGTCCTGGTTTGGGTGCCTTCCGCCCTGAGGGCCTCATCTTCTGGCGCTCTCTCTGACGATGTTCTGCTGCCATCCTGTAGGTTTTCAGTAACTGACTGTGCGCCGATGTTGTCCACAGAATCTTCAATGGCTATTTCCTCGGAAGTAGGTAGCCTAGTCCTTCTTCGTCGTAGTCCGCTCGTTCTGCTGAAACCTGCCGACTCTGGGCGAGTGACCATGCTGGTATTTGAAGTAGGCATGACATAGCTGCCAGCATCACAGCCATACACAGGCCACCACAGTGCAACAAACTGACAAACAAGCACGAGTCTAGGAACACCGGAAGTCTTTAAAAATAAGATGGAAGGGAGCTGCCAGAGGTCAGGCCAGACTTAGAAGAGGATGTGAACAAGGGGCATCAATGATGACATCAGAGGATGTGAACAAGGGGCATCATTGCTGACATCAGGTGGATTTTGGCTCAAGGCAGAGAATACCAGTAAGGTGTTTATTGTGTTTCATTGGCTATGCAAAGTCATTCAATTGTGTGGCTCATAAGAATTATAGATAGTGGGAATTTCAGAACCTGCACATGGAGGAAGAAGCAGTTGTGCACAGAGAAGAAGGGACTCAGGGCAGGTGTGTGTTGGGGTTGTATCCTCTCATCATACTCATCCGATGTGTATGTTGAGCAAACAACCAGAGAAGCGGGGTTATATGGGGAAGAATGCCCTGCCGGGCTTGGAGGAAAGTTTACGAACAACCTGGGAGATGCACATGACACAACCTTGCTTGCCGAAAGTGAGGAGGACTTGAAGCATTTGCTGGTGAAGATCAAGGATTACAACCTTCAGTGTGGATTACAAATGAATGTAAAGAAAATAAAAATCCTAACAACTGGAACTATAAGTAACATCAAGATAAACAGAGAAAAGATTGAAGTTCTCAAGGACTTCCTGCTTGGATCCACAATCAATGCTCAGGAAAGCTAAAGTCAAGAGATCAAACCACACATTGCATTAAGTAAATCTGCTGTACAAGACCTCTTTGAAGAATTGAATGGTAAGGATGTTACTTTGAGGACTAAGGTGTGCCTGACCCAAACTATGGTACTTTCAATTGCCTCATATGCATGAGAAACTTGGACACTGACTAAGGAAGACAGAAAAAGAATTGATACATTTGAATTATGGTGCTGGCAAAGAATACTGAAATTGGATTGCCAAAAGGATAAGCAGGTCTGTCTTGGAAGAAGTAGAGCCAGAATTCTCCTTAAAGGCAAGGATGGGGAGACTTCAGCTCACATACTTTGGACAAATCATCAGGAGTGACCAGTCCCTGGAGAAGAACATCTCACTTGGTAAAGCGGAGAGGCAGTGAAAAAGCGGGTGGCCCTCAATGAAATGGATTGACACAGTGGCTGTACAATGGGCTGGAGCAGAAGAATAATCATGTGTATGGTGCAGACGAGGTAGTGGTTAGTTCTGTTGTCCATAGAGTCACTATGAGTCGGAAGCAATTTTATTGCACCTAACAACAACAACAATAACAGCAGAACTTTGCTGGGATTCTGGGTGGTGCAGTGGCTACTCCCTGGGCTGCTAAACACAAGATCAACAGTTTGGAATGACCAGCAAGTCAGAGGGAGGAAGACTAGGTTTTCTACACTGTAAAGAGCTACAGTCTTGCAAACCTACAGGGGTAGTCCCACCCTGTCCTAAAGCGTTACTGTGATGGTCACATAATTTCATGTCAACTTGATAAATAAAATGTAGGGGTGGAGTTTAGCCTGGCAATCAGGTCACAAGGTAACACCACCAGGAGGATTCGAGGAACTTCCTCTTTTTCTCCTGGGAAGAGGGGCACACTCCTTCTCTGCTTCACATTTCCAATGACAAACCCCAAGGAGCCACGCTGATGGCAGCCAGAGCCCGAGATGCCTCCTCCACCACTGGATCCACAAGATTGCCCTGCCCTGCTGAGTAAACTCCCCCTGAAGTAATACTGGGGTAATGGCAGCAGAGGCAAGGGAGGTGGGGCAGTGAGGGAGGCTCAACTGCAGGGAGTCCAGAGCCAACAAACCCTCCTAACTCACTACCATTCAGTTGATTCCTACTCAAAGCTTTCCTAACAAAAACAAGCAGAAAAACCATCTCACTGGCATTGCGTCTATTTCGACTCAATGTGATTGTGTTGGTCTGGGTTGACTAGAGGAACAACTCCGCAATACTCACGTGTGTGTAACAGAGAACTTTTTATCAAAGAGCAATTGTACATGAAGAAACATCCCGGCTCAGTTCAGATCTAGTCCATAAGTCTGATATTAGCCCATATGTCCAATACTAGTCCATAAATTCCTTTTTCAGACTCAGGCACCCATGCAATGACACTGAATGCAGGAAGATCGCAGGACAGTGGGTGGAAAGTCCTGTAGATCCAGTGGTGGGGGAAGCCTCTCAGTGCTGGCGTCAGTCTCCATGTGGCTCTACCAGCTCCAGGGCTCTGGCCCCATCAGTGTGTCTCCATGTGGCTTGTCAACAGGAATGTGAAGCAAAGAGAGTGTGTGTCCCACCTCCAGGGAGGAGGACAGGAGTTCCCAGAATCCTCAGGAGAAAGCCATGCCCACACAGAGGGCTATGACCTGATCCACAGGTTAGACTCCACCTCTTCGCTCAAGTTGACAGGAGATTATATAACTGCCACCCTAACCATCCTTCCCACAGCACGCGGCTTCTCCACTGGCTTGAATAATGCTACACAGAACTCACAGACAATAGTCATGCCTGTGGGGGGGGCGGGGGGGTTACTGCAGAAGTTAACAGGTTATCACAAGCCAGGATAAGAAATCATTAAGGACAAAGTCTTTTGTCCAAAGCAGCACTTCTTGAGGAAAAGTCATGTGCGGTCTTGGCTTCTGCCTGTCTCATGATCTCTGTGCTGCCACTCTGCTCTGTTTCCAGGTGTCGGTGCTGCTGCTTCTGCGGCCTCTACTGTCTGCACCACTCAGATGCACTCCACTGGGGTCTTCTTTCTTAGAGGTCCTGGGATTCTCTCTGCTTGTGAGATAGCTCGTTCATAACCTACAGAAACAGCAAAACTAACCAATCCCCCCTAACAGTGTTTTATACAATGCATTTACATGGTCCCAGCCAATCATTTTATGGGAGTCAACATGGACAGCTATAAGTAAGTAATTTCACTTTGTTTTAGGAGAAGAATAATTAAGACTTAATGGTAATTAAATCAAATCATTAAGATTAATATTTGAAGAACATTAAAGTCATTGACAAGAATTGCACAATTGTAGAAGATGCTCTTGGTGGACATATGAAAACCATTTGACTATATTCTTAGTTTTACCAAAGAATTCGGCAAAACATCAACATTTGCCTGATGTGTGACATTGAACTTTAGAGATTCAATCAAGTACTGTAGAGTAACAGAGCAAGGGAAGGGTGTGGACTTCGGGGAATTATAGACCTGGATTTACATGTCATTTGTGTAATATTGGCATGTGTTATAAGCTGGTGTACAATGGAGATGTACAATGGAGAAATGTGTGCCAACTTCACAGCGTTTTTATAAAGATTAAATTGATTTAAAGCGTATATCACACCAGTGGAGCTAGCTGTGGACCTTGGTCTCTGTTATATGTATCACTTTGCAGAGAAGGTTTTGCAACTCAGTAAATGGTCATTCCTTTTCCATTTTATAAATTCTCATGGAGAGTCCAGCACTCTCTTTTAAATAAAGTATCGTTTGTCTTTGCAGGACGCTTATTGCTCAACCAAGGTGAGGTGGCCTTGGGTCTGACTGGATGTAATACACTGTTTCCCCCATATTTGGCATCTAATTTTTTTATATCTTTTTACTAACAAGATACGTTTTATACCAGTGATTCTTATGGAAGATTCAACCATGAATGAATAATTTTAGCACATGTTAAAAACTCAAATGATAACTTAATCTGAGTATACAAAAGAGAGATCACTAAGGACACATTCCTTATAAATTCCAGTGAATGTATAATTCTGTTCTCCTTGTCAATTTAATCAGAAATCAATGACTCAAGGGATGATAATGTCGGAGAGCTTTAGTCTGTTCAGCTCTGTCTTTTAGTGGAGGGAGAAGTTGAAGTGACTGGCTGGGGCGGAGCCCAAGCCTCTGACTCCAGTCAAGAGCTGAGTTTCATAACTGCTGAGTCTCCCCGGGGCTGGGCCACTTACTTAGCCCTGTCTTTCCTTTCCTCCTTTCAGAAACTTGTGATCCAAGTAAGGACAGATGCAGGAAAACACTTCAAGTTGCACTTCATGAGAAAGGTGCTCATGCACACGTACGTGTTTTCAGACTTTAAACCTAAAAGCCCAAACCACCTACTGAGGTGTCCCGGAGAATGCAGCCTCCACCAGAGGCTCATTATAAACATCAGCTCATCTCACATGCCAGGAAACCTCTCATTCTTAAAGACCCTTTGGGGGTGGGGTCTTCGTTTTGTTTTTTTAATCCTGTGCTTTAGCTTAATCTGCTAAGTGATCTCAGTTCCTTTGGGAAGTGAGCAGGTTGTACATCTAAAAGAAATGAAACTACCATGGCCACTGTAAGTCTGGCTTTAGGGCTCCTTCCCAAACCAGGAATCCACCACCTGTTTCTCCTCTACCCTTCCTCCCACTCTCTGCTTCCCGCTGTGAAGTCTTCCCCGTTTGAGGCCCCCAAGTTCCAGCTGATGCTCGGGCTGCATCATCTTGGCTGCTGGGAAGCCTCCAGGGAGAAACGGTGTCCCAACACGTGACTTTCCCTAAAGACATGGAATATGACAGTGAGGCCATTGTGACAATGAGACAGATACTTTTTAATCCATTTCATCAGCCAGCCCGACTTGTGCCTTCTATGCACAGAAACTTGCGTAAAAACCACCCAGTAGTAATGAACTGTCATCTAAACATTCCTGAAGCGCCCCCAGGCAATCACCAGATCAGCAACTTGGTGGTAGTTCTGAACTGAGCCCCTCATTTTTTGGAGCCCGAGACAATCACGTGACCGGTCACCTGATTTGTATGATCAGAACCAGAGGTTTTTATCCGAGATGCGTGTGAAAATCCCATCGCCTCTGTTTTCTGAGCCCTCTGTTGCTCGGAGTGACACCGTTCCTCTCTCTGTGACACCAATTCGACTTTCTGGTGGCATGCTCTGAATTTCCCCTCTCCATCAGATGAAAATAATTTCTTAACAACATAATGACAGTCGCTAACTTTTATTAAGGGCTCACCGAGTGCCAACCACAACCATTTTATTTGCTCTGCACAATCATTGAGGCAGGTGGTAGCCTTGTCCCCATTTTACAACAAGAGAATTGAGGGTTAGTGAGGGTACGTAATTTGCCCAGTCTGAAAGGCAGTATGTGATGGAAGCAGACTAGAAATGCTATCTATCTATCTTCTTTTTTTTTATTAAATCATTTTATTGGGGGCTCATACAACTCGTATCACAATCCATACACCCATCCATTGTGTCAAGCACATTTGTACATCTGTTGCCCTCATCATTCTCAAAACATTTTTTTTCTACTTGAGTCTATCTATCCTCTTAACCATTCAAATGTTTTAAGTTAAGATAGCGGAATGGACACAGACATTTACATTCTCTTCTTTGGAAGCCTGTGCTAAAATAGTCGAAAGGATAAAAGAGGCTTAAACTCGCAAGCACAGAGTAGGGGAGCAGATACTGGCTGGTGATATACTTCAATCATCTTTTGAGAGACCAGAAAGGCATGAAGGAGAGTTACCTGAGAGCTGGACTAAGGGTTGCACGTCCTGAATGCCAAGCAGGTAGGAACGATCAAGACAGAGTGGATTGACTCTGTAGTTGCCTAGAGCACTTCAGGACTCAAGGACCCTGGGACAACAAAGAGTGAGGAAACTGGGAACACGTTGAAGACTCTGTGAGGAACTGTCTACCCATTTCCCTCATGCCCACTCGCAGGGCAGGAGGCAGAGAAGTATTCTCTGGGGGAAGAGAAGACACTAGGATCTGGGAAAAACACACACAGCAAAGACCAGGACTTACACATAGAGCTAGTAATTGAAAAAATCTGCATATAGTTCTGTAAGGCTACTTAATACCTTCCCTTCACTTGGTTCCCAGAATTCAGGCCCTTTTAAGACAGGAAACCAGTATATTATTTTCTGAAAAAACTGGGCAATTCCTGAGACAATCTCACCATTATGAGGACTTTGGAATTCTCCAGTGAAGGGATAATGTTCTCTGATGGTCTTAGGCGACCCCTGTGAAAGGGTCGTGACCCACAGTTTGAGAACCATTGATCTAGTGTGTCACAAGGGATTCTGATTCATGTGGCTAGTAAATTAGAATTAGAGACATCAGTCTCTAAGAGCATACCAATAGTGGTTCATTCATTGCAAAGATAGATGTAAGATAGTAACAGGTGAAGTGGAGTGAGCATGTTAAGAATGAAGTTGTATTCCTCCCTCCCAAACATGTGCTGAAACCCAAACCATCCTACCTGCGGGTTCTATTCTGTTTGGAAAGAATGCTTTATATGTTATTTTCATTAACACATGCTGCATGCTGTGGGTTCTAAAGTGAATCACTTCTGAGCTATGAAAGTTGTAGATTAGCTACACATAAACCTACATCTAGGGAAAGACAGCTGCCAAGATGACCGACAAGGACAGCCTTTAGAAGGACAGGATGGCAGTGTAGTAGGTTGCAGGCTGGGCAGCAATTGGAACTCTTTGGCTGTTCTGTGGGAGGAAGAGGAGGCCTTCCGCTCCCATAAAGATTTGTCATCTTGGAAACCCACAGGGGCAGCTCTACTCTGTCCCACTGGGCGCCATGAATAGGAATCAACGTGAGGGCAGTGAGTGAGCGAGAGTGCAATGAGAGCTCCTTCGTCTAAATACGAAAGGCGCTTGTCTCTGGATGGTTGGATGGGAACGTAGGAGTGAAGGGGATGGTGGGGTACGATGGAAGGGTTACTTTCTGCTATAAGCCCTTCTGGATGATCGTGTTTTCAATCCATGTTCATGTATTGTTCTAATGAAAATGTAAAAGTGCCTAAAAACATAGCATGCCTCTCACTTTTGCTGCTGCTGTTTTTCCCTTCTGGAATGCCTTCTCTTCTTCTCTACCCCCTGACACCTTTCACTAACCTTTCAGACCCGAGCCAAGGCCAAGGCCTCGGAGCAGACTGTACCTGATGCCCAAAGCAAAATTAATCACTCCCATTACTTAGCACTACCCTTGTATTTTGTACATGGAACAGCTGTAATTAGGAACATATCACAGGGCATCCTAATTATTTGTTTAGTGTTTGTCTCCGTCTCCAGGAGCTCCTTAAGGAGCTCTTTTAGGACAGGAGCTATCGTGTGCATCTTTATGTCCCCAGCGCTAACACAGTGCCAGGCCACGCTAGAGATTAAAGAGAGGCATACGGTAGTGAGTTCACGACCGGCAGAATGAATGAATGGATCAAGAAATGCATAAATTAATGGGAAGCAAAATCTACTGGAAGACCATTGGTTTTCTTTCAGCGCTGTTGTTTTTGAGGATGAAGAGAGAAAAGGGAATTGTCCTGACTATTTCTCATAGCTACAAATATTATTATCAAGTTTTAGTATGAATACAAGATCAGATCAAGAAAATTACCATCTTGCCCCATCTGCTGGGAGGATAAGCTGGTGCCCAAACATGATCTTGTCTGCAAAAGAAAAGGGTGTCTGGGTTTAATAATACCTGAACACACACCTTAAAAAGAAAAAAGAATGCCCTTAAGGAACCAAACAAATGTACTCATCTCAACTATTAAGAAAATATATTATTGTGACTATCACAACACTAGAATAAATTACTTGTAACAAAGTGGACTTAATTACATAAAGTGTATGTTTAGCCTATTTGTCAAGTTAGGCGTAGTATATAGTAGATGTTCATGTAGAGTAGGCACTCAATTCACAAAGACCCATACACGTGGGACTAAATACTGCCTGGTCCTTTGCCATTCTCACGAAGAGCGGTTGATCTGGCCACTGAGACACATCAGGATTTCATTGGCTAAATTTTTCAAGTAGCTTGCTGGATCTTTCTTCTTGGTCCGTTTCAGTCTAGAAGGGCTGCTGAAACCTGTCGGCATCGTAGCAACATGCACACCTCCAGTGACAAAGGGATAGTGGCTAGGCATGGCGTGGGATACGCTGGCTGGTAATTGAACCCAGATATCCTGAATGGAAGATGTGAACTCTACCACTGACATGGGAGACTGATGACACCATCGATTCGGTTCCACCCACAGTGACCTTATGCACAACAGAACAGAACACTGCCCGGTCCTGGTCCATTCTCACCATTGTTCCCATGCTTGCGCCCGTTGTTGCAGCCGCCATGTCAATACATATCACCCAGGGCCTCTCTTTTTCCCCGCCCCTCTACATTACCAAACCAGTCTCCAGGGATTGGTCTCTTCTGACATGTCCAAAATATGTGGGATAAAGTCCTGCTATCCTTGCCTCTAAGGAGCCCTCTGGCCACCCCTCTTTCAAGATAGATTTGCTTGTCCTTTTACCCGTCCACTGTACTTTCAGTAGTCTTCTCCAGCACCACAATTCCAATGCACCCATTCTTCTCCAGTCTTTTTACTCAATATTCAACTTTCACAGACTGACGAGACAACTGCAGGTACCGTGGCTTAGGTCAGGTGCACCTTACCCCTCAAAGGAGCATCCTAGAGGAGTAAGGCACGGTGAGAGGTCGTGTGCAGCAGATTCACCTAATGCAATTCAGGAGCATTGACGGCAACTTCAACGTTTTCTCCATTTATCATGACGTTCCCTATGGGCCTAATTGTGAGGATTTGGGTTTTCTTGACAGTGAGCTGTCATCCACACTGAAGGCTGCAGTCCTTGATGTTCATCAGCAAGGGCCTCCAGTCCTCCCTGTTTTCAACAAGCAGGGCTGTGTCGTGTGCATATCACAGGTTGCTAATGTCATTGGTAATACTATTAGTACGCATATCCTGGAAGGTTGTCTATTTAAATAGCACTTACAGCTCTTGCTTGTCTTATATATTTCTATAGCATCGGATTTCATATTTCTGGTAGCATATAATTCGGGGTCTTTATCTTGGTCCACGAAGCTCCCCGAGCCGTGATTCCTGCTTGTCTCGCTATGGGCTCCCCTTCAGCGCCTCCCTCTGCTCAATACTTTCTCTTCCTGGGACAGGCGGCTCCTCCCAGCCTCAGGAGCTCAGAGGCCGCCCCTCCCCCTGGCATGGCCTGCTCCGGCTTCCTCTGTGGCAGCCCTCTACAGCCCTTCGCACCTCATTTCAAGTGCCACTTGCTTGAGGAGATCTTCTCTGGTCTCAAACCGCACTCTGCCACGTGACTCTGACATCATCCTGTCTAGATCCTCTATCTCATGTACCACAGCCGGTTGGTATCACGCTGGGGTTGTTTTCAGTTGTTGTTGCTTACTTTCAAGATTTCTCTTTTGCTTATTTGTGTTTTGCCCATCTCCATGCTAGAAAAACAAGCTCTGTGTTTCATCCAGAAGGCCAAGGTTTTCATGACCCTCTCCTATAAAACGGAGACCAAATCAAACTCACCGTCATGGAGTCAGTCTGACTCAGATCAAGGAAGGATTTGAGGGGGTACTCGGTTCAGTAGTCTCTCCTTGGTTCACGGAGTGACCTGGGCCTGGTGGAAGCAGTGCGTACAGGACCCATCACCAGAGACTTTGCCATTCCTTTTTCTCTCTCTGGAGATTCGCCAGCCTTTCTCCAACTCCTAACATTGCCAACATTTCAGACATCCCAATGCGAACACCTTTGCAGAAATGGCCCATGCAAAACCAAGATGATCGGAGAGGTCTGTGAAATGTTTCTCCCTTGGTGCTTAGCTCTACCTGAGAACCGTTTCCTGCTCTCCTTACTTGCTTTGCATCTTGGGTTCCTACTCTGCCGCATGCACATCCCACTCGGGCCAGTTTTGTGGGTAACGAGAAGACTTCTGAGCCTGCTCCTTTTATTAAGAAATCTACCTCCTGGACCTGGGCCCCACCGGGCCAGGATTCCCAGTTGGGAGGGAGCAGGTGCTTCATTAAGCTTTCGAACCCCCACAGCATTTTAACCCTTCCACTGTCCTTGGAGAGGCCCCGGTGGGTCTGTCTCCTGAGTTGGAATCAACTCCATATCAGTCAGTTTGGGACTTTGGGCTTTTGGGGTAGTGCTGTTGGACTGCTAACTTCACAGTCAAACCCACGAGTCACTCTGAGGGGGAAAGATGAGGCTGTCTGCTCCCATGAAAAGTGACAAAGCCTCTGAACCCCTGTATAAGGTTGCTAAGAGTTGGAATTGACTTAATGGCGGTTGATTTGTTTTTTTTCAAGTGGTTATTTTCATTTGAGCTGCCTTAATAAAAAAGAAAAATGACAGAAGGGAAAATCATCTGTAATAAACATGGTAGGTACAATTTGAGAGTTCAGAAGACAAGAGCCTTGGTGGAATAGTGGTTACATGTAGGCCTGCGATCCACATGGTTGGCAGTTTGAAACCACCAGCAGCTCCTTGGGAGAAAGACTGGACTTTCTACTGCCATAAACAGTTACAGTTTCAGAGCCCCGCAGGTGGCTTTGAGTCAGCATTGACTCAATGGTAGTGAGTCTTAATGTAAACTGAAAACACCAGCTTCCAGTTTTACTTTCAGAGTGTAAAAATGTGAAAAGTTAGTAAACACGGAGGATTTCAGCATCAAAAGTGTTTAGATATTCAAACTGTAATGTTGATGAGATCATTTCATTACCAGCAAATGAGAAGCCATTAAATGTGGTAGACATCGGAGTTGGCAGGGATGAGAGCAAAGTAGTTTCCCTGGAATTGTGCAAACATCTTAGAAATTAGAGAACTTTCTGGAGGCAGATGGTTCCTCATATTAGAGCCATCAATTCGGTGACAGTCTTGGCCCTGATAGCCCTATGTTGGAAAATGTACCTGCAAGAATTGTGGGACAAAGAAGTGTTTATCGACAATAACAGTTCATAGCTATTCTATTTGTGGTGACTAAACAAACAAACAAACACAACCAATAAAATGAACCGAACTAGAAACCATGCGAACGTTTGGTAGTATGGTTGTTGCCGCTGCCGTGAGGTGCTGTCCAGTCTGTTCCAATTCATGGGGACCTGTGTGCAACAGGACCAACGTTGGACCGTGCTCACAACCTTTGTTGTGTGTAAGCCCACTGTCGCAGTCACTGTGTCACTCTGCCTCCTGGAGAGTCGCTTCCTTTTCCGCTGACTTCTGCTTTACCAAGCATGATGTCCTTTTCCAGGGACTAGTCTCTCCTGATAACATGTTCAAAATACGTGAGACCAGGTCTTGCCATCCTTCATTCTAAGGCATGTTCTTCCAAGACAGATTTGTTTGTCAATCTGGCAGTGCATGATACGTTCAATATTTTCACTAACATCATGAGTCAAATGCGTCGATTCTTTGGGCCTTCACAGTCATTGTCCAATTTTGACATGCATTTGGGGTGATTGAAAATACCTTAACTTGGGCCAGGCACATTTGAATCCTCAAGTGACATACTTGATCTTCAACACTTTAAAGGAGTCTCGTGCAGCAGATTTGCCCAGTGCGCTGTGTCATTTGATTTCTTGACTGCTGTTTCCATGAGCACTAATTGCGGATCCAAGCAAGATGGTATCTTTGACAACTTCAACCTTTTCTTTATTTATCATGATGTTACCTATTGGTCCAGGTGTGCAGATTTGGGTTTTCTTTACATTGAACTGTAATCAGTTCTGAAACGGGCTCTCATCAGCAAGTGCCGCAAGTCCTTGTCGGTTTCAGCAAGCAAGGTTGTGTCTCCATATCACAGGTTGTTTAAGAAGCCTTCCTCTAACGCTGATGCCTCGTTTGTTCTTCATGGAGTCCAGCTGCTCAGATGATTTGCTCAGCATTGAACGAGTATGATGAAAGGATGAAATAGCCCGCTGCACCGCATCTTTCTTGATTTTAACTCATGCTGCCTGGTTCTGTTTGAATAGCCGCCTAGGCCTTCAAATACACGGAATCTCCTGTCCTCTTCTCCTGCTTGATCACTCCATGATCAAGTGTCCAAGGCAAGCAATTGCACAACATCCTATTGTTATCCATGAAGTTCTAATTGGCTAACTTTCAGCGGCAGATCAGTAGACCTTTCTTCCTGGTTGGTGATAGCCTGGTAGTGCCACTGAAACCGGTCCACTGTCGATGGCCTTGCTGGTCCTGGAAATACTGAAGGGAAAGCCCCCAGCATCACGGTACTATGCAGGCCACCACACGACACCAGCTGCCCCTGTGGATTTCCAAGACTGTACATCTTTACAGGAGTAGAAACCCTCATCTTTCTCGTACAGAGCAGCAGATGGGTTTGAACCGCTGTCCTTGCAGTTAGCAGGCCAACTTGTAACCCACTATGCTACCAGGGTCTCTCAGAAGTGGACACACAAATAAAAAGGTGGCTGCTTATCCACAGCCGGAGCAATAACTCATGATGTAGAGGGACAGCTGGATGTGTGGTATTGATGAGAGAAGCCATTTAACATCTCCGGGCCTCAGTCTCCTGCTCTCTGATGTGGGGTGACAGGGAAGTGGGGGACTGGACCATAGCGACTGCACGGTGGCTGGTGGCTTGGTAGGGAGGGTGAAGTAGTGAAGAAGTGATGGAGCAGCAGGGTAAACAGGGCCACTCTCAATGCATTGTTCATGTTTCCCCACTACAGGGTCTCCAAACATTATTTCAGAAGGGACTTGGCTTTTCATCTTTAAAATCAAATTAAGCAAGAACCCATGGAATTTGTTGTCTTTGACCCTCCGACAACTTACATGTAGCCCCAGAAATCAGCCTCTATCCTGGAAGGGGAGAGAGAGGACAGCCTTAGAATGATACGGCCCAGTCCACAGAGAGAATCACAAAGTCTATCAAACGGTTATCCCTTCCATTCAAGCCACACGTTCTACTCTTGTGAGCCTACGTGGGCTCCTCAAGGTCTGCAAAGGAAAGTCCCTCTCCTCCTTTCGCCCCCTCCCACCCTTGCAGCCCCATGTGCTCTGGTCCCCAGAGTGCAGTAGCTTCCTCTGGCTTCCTGGATGGTCTGGGGGTGAGGTGTGCACAAGAAGACCCCAGAGCTGTGGCAGGTTCTTGAAGGTGTTGTTGTTAGTGCCAATCCAGCCAAGCCCAGCTCCTGGTGAGCTTCCGTGCAATAGAACAAACGGTTGCCTGGCCCTGTGCCACCTGCTTGACCGCTGGGGTGATCTCGGGGGGGGGGGGGGAAACAGCACAATAATTAGCCTCTCAGCAGCCTGAGTGACCGGTCCTATGAGGCAGTAGAGTGGGTCACAAGTCCCTCCTCCCATTTGCTCAGAATACCTGCCTGTGGAAGGAGAGGAAGGAGGAGGAACAAAGACCCATCCTGTGACAGCAGCCTTCCAGCTATGCCTGGCCTCAGGGGAGGGGCCAGCTACCTGGTGGGAGGAGGGGCATCGGTTTAGGAGATGTGGGGGGAGGGTCTGAGGATCCGCTACTCCAATGATTCCACTGCTTGGGAAAGGATCAGTTCAAGTTGCAGTCCTTACCGTCACACTTGCACATGCATTTAGAAACAACTGTTACCAGCCTTCAGGAGACCAGGGCCTAACACCCCTTTGCTCCTTGGCGCAATAGCTTCTGAACCAAGGTATGGTTGATTGATTCATTAATTCGTTCAGCAAGCCAGTACCAGCACCCCCCGCCCCCAATGCAAGACAGTATGGCTTAACTCCTACATTATCTATGAGCCCATCTAGAGACTGGACTCCTTAGGACTGCTGGTCACCAACTTACAGTATTTAGAAGACTGGTTAAAAATGACACATCTTCAAACTTGCCCAATCTGAGATAATTAGCTACTTGCTGAGAACCAAAACCTGTTTCGTTGTGTGTTCCTAAGAACTAGCTACTGGTGAGTACTTGCTCCGGATGAGTGCTTTTTAATTTTACATTTGAATTCTGAGAGTTCCTTAGATGTTGTCATTTAGAACCCTGACTGTAAAAATAACAAATCATGAAGAAATTACAGCACAAAAGTATTTTCATCACTCTGTATGGTTTGCAATCAAGTTGACTAATAAAGAAATTACTCGGGTATTATTTTTTAAAGCTTCCTGCAATTAGCCCTCTTGTTTTCCGTCCTTTGAGAGAATGATGTGCTTTGCTCTGCAGCTATTGAACTCGAAAGGGACATGAGAGGGTGGTACGCTCAAGCCAAGCATTCTTTGAACCCTCAAAGTAAGATGTCATGATGGATTAGAGGCCCCAGGCAGATTCTTGTTTGCCTTACGATAAGCGATCTGGTGGTTAGGTGCTGTCCAGTGGATTCTGACTCATAATGACCGTGTGGACAACAAGACAAAACGTCACCCGGTCCCACACCATCGGGACCATAGTCACCGTGCTGGAAACCATGATTGCCGAGACTATGTCACTTTGTCAACTGACAGTCTTTTTCACTTACCGTCTACTTCCCCAAACATAATGTCCTTCCCGGGGACTCGTCTTTCCTGATAGCAGATCCAAAGTACATCGTGAGAGGAAATTTTTACATCCTCCCTTCTAAGGCCCATTCTGACCGTATCTTAAGACAGATGTGTTCTCCTGGCGGTCCACAGTATTCCAATATATTTTTTGCCCACACTGTAGGCGTCTATCTTCTTGAACTAGCTATCAGCTGTGCTCCTTCTGTGAGACTTACTTTCCTGATGAGAAGAGAGCCACATGGACACGTGGGCGGTACCTCCACAGCCCTCCACTGGCCACTCGGTCGGAAGAAATGCCCTGTGTGAGGACTGGGTCATCTCAATTGTACCCCAACCTAGCCCCAGGTAGTTTAGCCACCTTTATATATATATATTTTTTTCCCCATTAACTTATTTTCTTTATAAAAACAGTTAGCTATTCAATAAGAACGATTAACTTTCTGGAAGGGCATCTTGTTACCCTAACGTTCAAGATTGCAAACTCACTTTATTTTTAATTTATTGGATCACCATTTGTAGAGCAGTGAAATTATCTGCCATCGATGACATCAGACCTTGGGGAGGTCCATGGGCACAATGTCATTTGAAAGCTACACTCAGAATCTGATGAAATCACAGTGGGTGTTGCAAGAGACAGTCTCACCGAAATCTGAGGATTTTTCTGGAACGGTTTAGTTAGTATATTCTGTGAATAGATATTCCTAGGTACACACTGCTCACGAATTATAATTAGTATGGGTTTCCTGTCACCCTCTAAGTATTGACATTGACTGTTGTAAATACACCTTTACTCCATGATCATGTCATGCAGCTGAAAGTTAGCCACATCCACGGCCACCTTTCATCACCTTATGGCGCCATCAAAGGCTACAGAAGGAAGGTGGGAAACTCTTCAGCTAGCTCTCTAATCCCTCACTGGGCGTGCTGCAGTGGTGGGGTATTTACGTTCCAACTTGAGTTTCCTTCATTTCCTGTTTGCTTCGGTGCAAGTTGCATTAGTTCACCAATGTGTTCACTCGTTTTCTGTCAGACACTGCTTCAGACTCTAACGCCAGAACACATTTGATCCAAAATGTTCAGTCCAAGTTCAACGGACTGATAGATACTCTTGATGTGGAGCAGCTCATGATGAGCCATGTTTGATTGGCAGGAGCAGGCTCGCAATCTTGGGGATATGTTTATTGCTAGGAAATTCCTATGGAACGCCATCAGTCAACAATCCCATGAAATTGTGGGTGATCATTAGTTGTAATTTTGTTCAAGGAAGAAAATCGCGTGGATAAGACAATGGACAACGGACGCTGGAAACACTGTACAAACGTTTCCTACAGGAATGATGGAAGCAATAGGGAGGCGCTCTGATTTCTGCTATTTCTTCCAACTTTAAAATTGATTTCCCCCCAAGACCAATAAGTGAACCTGCACTGAGAGAGTCTGATCATGGTGAGACCGGACTTGTCCCTCCTTGGGCAATTATAGTCTTGTTCCCATAAACTTTCCTCAAAGAAGCTATTTAAAGGAAAAATATGTCTACTTGCCTCAAACCATCACTGTGAAATAGAGACTGGAAATTCTATACTATTTAGTTTCAATAAGATAAAAATACATGCAAATTATATTCATTTGACTTTTAAAAAAATCATCTCCTTCTAGAAACATAATTGTGCATCCCATAGCAGTCCAAGTTAGGAAGAGTATAGGTATAATTTAGGGCAATAAAATGACTAGGAACCATTTTCTGTAATCGTAAATTAAAAGGAAATCTTTAGAAACAACTCAACGACTTTTGGCAATGTCGGACCTTGGTCACACCAACTGGCGGTGACTGGTGATCCATCTATATAGCTATCTAGCTTTCTATCACCAAGCACTTGTGACTTAGTGGGCACTGACTCTCAATTAGTCATTTGTGTGTGTCATATCTGGCTGCTCTGGTGACCTGCCTGTTCAGTCTCTTCTCTGGCCTTCGAAGAAATTTATTGATGTGTGTGCCCATCAGCTAGGATTTGGGCTTCAAATCACAGAGATCCAACATTACAGAGGCTTAAATAAAGATAGTTTACTTTTCTCTCAAATAAAATCTAAGATGATTTACAAGTTCTGTTCCACTAAGTCATCAGAGACCAGTGCTCCTTCTGCTTTGTATCCACGGTGACTTATCACCACGTCTACGTAGATTTCAGCTAGTGTGGAGAAAAAACAAAGACAAAGCTCACTGTCATTGAGTCTGTGCTGACTCCTAGTGACCCGCTGTGGGTTCCCAAGAGTGCAACTGTTTATGGGAGTAGAAAGCCCATTCTTTCTCCCAAGGAGCTGCTGGTGGGTTCCAACTGCCAACCATGTGAATCGCAGACCAATATGTAACCACTATACCACCAGAGCTCCTGTGGAGAAGGAGAGTGGGAATGAGGGGCCTGGCCCATCCCTTGAAGGGTACAACCTCGAAGTTGTATACATGATACATAATTTTTGCTCATATCACATCAGCTGTACTTAGATCGAATGGCAACACCCACATTTGTCTAGAAAATAATTTGTTTAGCGATGTGCTTGAATTGTGGTGTATCATGCACCCCTGTAAGTACGGCACACACATTCAACACACATAGTGTGCACAGGAGACTACTACATGATGGGGTGTGTCATTAGAAAAAACCCCACAGCTATAGAACACACATGCTCTTCGTGTAAAACGATGGCAATCATGAGTTCTAATCCCAGAGGAAGAGGGGAGAATAGATGTCAGGGAATCACTATGAGGTGTAGGTTAAATGTCTTTTTAATCCTCACCCATCCTCAAGATCAATGTCATGCACTAGTGGCTTTCAATGCTGGTCCCCAAACAGCCTATCAGTGTCACCTGGGAACAAGGACTATCCAAGTGGCAAGGTAAGCAAGGGCTTACTGTGCTTTCTTATATCTCTGCAGTGAGCAATTGCATGTGGGCTTCACCACATCTTTTACGAGACAGATGAAGAAATCTGTTTTAAGAAATCTTCCAGGTCATTGATACACATTCCTGTTTGAGGCTGAGTTAGGCTAGGGTTGTGGCTTATGCGCTGGGGCTGCTAATTTCGAGGTCTGCAGCTCAAATTCACCATTGGATCCAAGGGAGAAAGAGGAGACCTTCTACTCCCTTAGAGAGTTACAATCTTAGAAACCCACTGCGGCAGCTCTACCCCAGAACTGACTTGATGGAAGCAAGTGTGCCTGTTTGTTTTATTAGCATTGGCCAAGAAAGACTAATCAAAACCATTATTTTATCCCTCTGTGAAGCTGAGGTCCTCTCTACAGAGAAAAAGGGCACAGTTTCGTTAGTAATCTTGCCGCACACACTGAACATCTACAGACCCTTCAGTGGCTACTATCTTATTGAGTGTCCTGTAAAGAGGAAAGGCAGCTTCGTTGGTAGTGTAGGAATTGCTGGGTGGAACCCCAGTGACGTCATGGGTTATGCATTGGGCTGTGAATCGAACAATCAGTAGTTTGAGCCCACCAGCTGTCCCACAGGGAAAAGATAAGGTATCTGCTCCTGTCAAGATGGACCGTCTCACAGTCGCCCCTCCCCCCAGACGAATTGACTTCAGAGGACAGCATTGACGTGACAGCTCAGGGAGAGGGATATATTTGATCAGAGCACATGGGAGCAAAAGAAGGGGGAGGAAGAGAGAGTGGAGCACATCCTGGCCCACCAAGCCTTGAGGATGATATCCCCGCTCAGAGCAATCAATGCACAGAGAGGATCATATGGCTGGCCCCAATACAAGACAAGACATCCCTCACTGATACATAGCCCTAGAGGGGACAACACTGGAGACACAGTGTGGGAATTGTGCCCGATCTGATCCCACCACACCAAGACAAAACAATAATGATGTGCAACAGAACAGCAAGGGGTGCCAAGAAATGAAATCTCCAGGGAATACAGAAAATAAACTTTGGGTCCAGGGCATGGCACCTATCAGACTAGACCGGAAAACACTCCTAAAGGTCAATAAACAGACCTTGAACTATTTACAGGCTTTTCTCTTTTTTTTTTTTTTTTGACATTGGTTTGTTGTTTTGTTTTCTTTTGTTGCTTTGTTTTGCTCTGTCTTTTTTTGTGTGCATATTATTATCTCTACAGCTCTTTCTAGATAAAATAGGCGAGATGAACAATCTGGAGGAGAAAACAATGGACTGATGGTTCTGGGGAGACATGGGAGAGGGGAAGGTGGGGGAAAGGAAGTGGTGTTAACAAGCCTAGGGACAAGGGAACAACAAGTTATCCAAAATCGGTGGTGAGGAGGGTGTAAGAGGCCTGGTAGGGTGTGATCAAGGGCAATGTAACCAAGAGGATTTACTGAAACCCAAATGAAGGCTGAAAATGATAGTGGGTCAAGAGGAAAGTAAAAGGAAATAGAGGAAAGAATTAGGAGGCAAAGGGCATTTATAGAGGTCTAAATACAGGTGTGTACATATGTAAATATATTTATATATGATGAAAAGGAAATCGACCTATGTGCATATATTTATAGGTTTAGCATTGTTGTAGCAGGTGGACATTGGGCCTCCACTCAAGTACTCCCTCGATGGAAGAACAGGTTTTTTTTATTAAACTGGCATTCCATGATGCTCACTTTCCTGACACAATTGCTGAAGACAAAGCAGGTGTATAAGCAAATGTGATGAAGAAAGCTGATGGTGCCTTGCTATCAAAAGATATAGTGTCTTGGGTCTTAAAGGCTTGAAGATAAACAAGAAGCCATCTAGGTGAGAAGCAATTAAGACCACATGGAAGAAGCGCACCAGCCTGTGTAATCATGAGGTGTCGATAGGATCAGGTATCAGGCATCAAAGAATAAAAAAAATCATAACATTGTGAATGAGGGGGAGTGCAGAGTGGGGACCCAAAGTCCATCTGTAGGCAACTGGATATCCCCTTACAGAAGGGTCTCAGGGAGGAGATGAGCTAGTTAGAGTGCAGTGAAACATACAACTTTCCTCTAGTTATTAAATATTTCCTCTCCTCTACTCTCATGATCCAAATTCTACCTTACAAATCTGGCTAGACCAGAGGATGTACACTGGTACAGATAGGAACTGGAAACACAGGGAATCCAGAGCAGATGAACCCCTCAGGACTAGTGGTTAAGAGTGGCGATATCGGGAGGGTGGAGGGAAGGTAGCGTAGAAAGGGGGAACTGATTATAATCTACATATAACCTCCTCCCTGGGGTATGGACAACAGAAAAGCAGGTGAAGGGAGACGTCTGACAGTGTAAGACATGACAAAAATAATAATAATTTATAAATTATCAAGGGTTCATGAGGAATTGGGGTGGGAAGGGAGGGGGAAAAGTGAGGAGCTGATACCAAGGGCTCAAGTAGAAAGCAAATGTTTTGAGAATGATGATGGCAACAAATGTACAAATGTGCGTGACACAGTGGATGTATGTATGGATTGTGATAAGAGTTGTGTGAGCCCCAATAAAATGATTTTTTAAAAGAAAGAAAGGGGAACAAACAAAAAATTTCTCATCAAAGAAAACACTGAATCTTTGCTTATTTTCTTAAGAGAACATTGATACTCCCTAGTAAAATGAAGCTTTCACTAAAAAAAAAAAAAAAAAAAAATACGGTCTCAAAGGGCCAGTTCTGCTCTATCCTATAGGGTTGCCAGAAGTCAAAATTGGTTTGGGGGTGATGCAAATGGTTAAATGCTACCTGAAAGGTTGATGGTTGGAGCCCACCCCATACGTGCCTTGGAGGAAAGGTGTAGGACTCACTTCTGACAAATCAGTCCTGAAAAACGGTAGGGGATGCAGTTCTTCTCTGATACACATGAGCTGCTGTGAGTCCGCATTGACTTAATGGCAATTGGGCTGGACTATAGTCCTGTTTTTACGTAAGGACACATTAGTTAGGCAAGACCTAGTGGAAAAGGGGCAAAGAGGTTGACAATGGAAGGAATCCAATACAAGATGAAGTGAAGGCACGCTCCCCTATGCCTCCCCCGCACAAAGGACACTACTGGGCACATGAGACGTGGTTCCTTAACAACGGCAGAGAGGGAGATCGTGACAGGGTGTGGGTAGGGAAGGTGGGTGACAGGGTGTGGGTAGGGAAAGACAGAAGGTTCACACTCCCCCCATGATGTCAGAAATAATTCTTGGTTTGGGGCCTGGTGACACAACATGAACTCTAGGGTGTGGGGGTACACGTACTTGGCAATGGGAGATAAACAGAAAGCCAGCCAATAGCAGAAGACCTCCTGGAGTTAGCCAATGGTAGAAGGTCCCTCATCCACATAGTACAAACCTAGTTCTTCCTTCTACTCAACTCGCCCCTCAGATTAGTTGAGGGCCCCTTGGTGTTTCACGCCAAAGTACCACTCTCAATCAATTCACTCACTCCATTCAAACCTTTCCTCTCAATGGGACAAGAACCTAGGAAGGAGATGCTCAAAACCTTGAGTCGCTTCCTGGTAACATCAGCAGATCTCAGCAAAGTTAGGTGGTGGAGACAAGGCCAGTCATCAAGAAGCCAAGAAATCTGGATTCAAATCCTCCTGATGAAGACTCCTTCCGTCGGATGCATCCTCAGAATCCTGGCTTATTCTTTCTCTTTGCCATCTTCCCACAGCCCCCAAGCTCTGCAGTCTCTGAAGATCTCATACGACCATTGCTAACACCCTTAACCTGGCACCTGACCAGGAGTCGTTGCTAAGCAAATGAAGTTGAGTGATGCGATGAACGGAGACAAAGCCTCTGGACTCCCAAGGTAGGACTGCATTCCACACACGACTTCTCTTTTGCAATCCTTTGGAGTTCTGGGTGGATTTTATAGACAGAAAAGCTTTCCTTGTTGCCGTGCTGCAGCCTGGCCCCCACCAGCTGTAGCTGGACTTGCTGACCACTCCCCCCCCACCTCCACCCACACACACCACCACCACCCATGGCTTGCCAGTGTGGAGTGCTAAATGCTGGTTAGGCAGCTGTCTTATTCTCCACTTCCCTCTCTTCCTCTTCCTCTCCCCTCCCTCTGGGATTCTCAGCTGCGCTGGTTCCCTCACAGTCCTAGAGTTATTTTTGCAGTTGCCCTGCAGAGAGCCGATGCCCCTGAGTGGGCACTAGACTTCTCTACTGTATCCACACAAACAGCCAACTAGATTGCAGATGTCCCTCTGTCCCTCAACTCCAAAGACGGGGGAAGGGAAAGATGAATCAATATCTTGGGAGGATTCTGCCTCTCAGGCATCACACACCCCTCCTCCCCCTTGCATGCCCCCAGGCGCCCCCTCCCCCCACCGTCAACAGTGGCGTCTGTCAGCTGGTGGCCAGACACTGGAACAGACTTTGCCAATTAGAAAAGTCACACCTCTTGGTTGGCAGGCAAGGCTATTGTGCCTGGACCCTCAACAGAAAGCCATCTGGCTTATGGGTAAGGGATTTGTGATGGGTACCAGGGAGTAACCCTGAGAGCGAGCAGGGATCTGTGCAAGGTTCCCTCTTTAGGTGCCTTCTCTCTCCGGTGAAGATGGGCAATGAGGGGAGGCTCACTGGGCTCATTTTGTGGTTCCTGTGGTGGGACTCCAACCCGCTCTCCCATTCAGGGAGCGCTTTCAGGGAGTTGGTCTTGGCAGGACCTAAGCCCTTCTGTGGTCCTGTGGCTCTTTCCTGCTCTTCCTCCTGTTCTGTCAGTCTGTAGTGTGTAAAGCTAACGGGAATATAGCAGTCTTTATTTCCAAACCACTTACTTTCTCAGGGCCCTAAAGTGAGACTAGAACCCTGTGTAGTTGTTCCTCAGGCGAGTTTATTTTTCCCTTAATTTTTTATGATGAAAAATGTCAAGCACACACAAAAAGTCGAGAGGATGGTGTCGCGGACCCCCCACAGCCTAAACCTGCTGTAAGTCACCCTGATCACCCTTTTACGCACCTCCATTCCTCGATCCTCATAATTACCGTTCTTATTGCGTTGTTTCCAAGTGAATCCCAGATGTCATGGTTCTTCGTCAGCAAACATTTCAGTGAGAACCTGTACCGGAAAGAAGTGCTGCTGTTGTTGTTCTGCATACCTATCGTTCATGCCGTTATCACACCGAACACAAGTCGTCACCATTCTACACTATGGTCTGTCATCCACACCAGGGCACCCTGGTGGCGCGGTCTGGTCAGCGAGGGGCTGCACCCTTTAAGGCTGTGGTTCAATTTTAAGGTACAAAAGAAACCCCAATCTCAATGCAATGTAAGAAGAACACTTAATAAATCTGAAAAGGGTCAGAGACAACACGAAGACACAGGCACATCATCCTGAAGGAAGTCATTAGCACAAGCTTCTAGCAGCAACTCGGGATTCATAGCCATACATTTGCTTAAAATGGGTGTAAGACAAAGAGAAAGCTGTCACAAATTTGGGAAAGGTAATAGTTACAGGTGGGATGCCAGGGACATGTATAATATATCAGAAGCCCTTACCAGATTGGTCCAGGGTCTTTGGACCAAGGCAGTCATGGAAAAGGGAAGAGGGCATGACGCTTGATGATTGGACCCCTGGTATTCCATCAGGGACACAGCCGGGCAATTGCTCCTCAATGGCTGGAGGGGGAGGGAAGTCATTCACTCTCGGGCACACTCTGCTGGAGGGCAAGACTAGTCATAGCTCTGGTCAGTGATCAGAAGGAATGAAATGGAGACTTCCTCCACGGGTGGGGTGTCTAAAGGAATTTTGGGTTTTCATTGTCATCCATATATAGCCTTCTGCAGAAGGAGTGCTCGGAATTTCAACTGTAGCCCAGTTCAAACCCACTAGTGGTTCTGTGGGCAGAAGATGAGGCTGTCTGCTCCCATAAAGATTGCAAAGCTTATACAGGGTTGCTATAAGTTCATATTGACTCGATGAGTGGGTTTTTATTGTTGTTAGATGCTGTCGAGTTGGTCTGACACGCAGCGACCCTACATTCAACAGAATGAAACGCTGCCCAATCTTGCACCGGCCGCATGATTGCTCTTATGTGTGAGCCCATTCTTGCAGTCACTGTATCTATCAATCCATCCTCCCAAGGGTGGTCCTCTTGTCTGCTGCCTCTCTGATTTACCAAACAGGATGTCCTTTACCAGGGACATCTCTCCTAATAATGCATCCAAAGTACATGAGACAGTCTCACCATCCTTGCTTCTAAGGAGCATTCTGGGTGCATGATTTATTATTCATTTATGTTTTGCGAGATGTCCCTTTTCATTGTTAGTTCATTCAAATCAGGATGAAAACAAGGTTCACACAATGCATTTGGTTGTTCCATGTCTTCTAATCTGGACCAGTGTACAAGCTCTGGTCTAGCTGGATTTGGAAGGTAGAACTGGGGTCAGTCTCTACTAGCTCACCTTTCTCACATGAGTTTTCTTTTCATGCTCTGGGTATGCTGTGTCATTTAGCTTGCACCTCGGTCCTCCTTATTTCCTGTGTTTATGAGTACAAAAAAGAACCCGACTTCAAATGTAGAGAGTATTAAGTACTAGTATTAGTAATAAGCATTAAGTCTTTTCTCTTTAATCATTCTATTGGGGGCTCTTATAGCTCATACAACAATCCATCCATCCATTGTGTCAAGCACATTTGTACATTTGTTGCCATCATCATTTTCAAAACATTTTCTTTCTACTTGAGCCCTAGGTATCAGCTCCTCATTTTTTCCCTCATGAACCCTTGATAAATTATAAATTATTATTATTTTCATATCTTACACCATCCACTGTCTCCCACTCACTCATGTTTCTGTTGTTTGTCACCCTGGGGTGGGGAGTGAGGGTTATACGTCAATCACTGCAATCAGTTTCCCTCTTTCCTCCCCTTTCTCTGCCCACCTTGGCCCTACCTCCATGGTATCGCGATTCCCATTATTGTTTCTGAGGGGTTTATTTGTCCTGGATTCCATGTGTCGAGAGCTCTTATCGGCGGTACCAGTGTACAGATAGATTTGTCCAGCTGGATTTGTAAGGTAGAAGAACTAGAGGAATGTTGTATGTTTAATTGGTGCTATACTGTGCCCTGGCTGGCTCGTCCCTTCCTTGTGACCCTTCTGTGAGGGGCTGGGCTTTAGGGCTCCACTCCATCCCCTATTATGAGGTCTTAAGAGAGACAAAGATGGCACAAAGACATAGCCACCACTATCCAGATGAGAGAGGCCATTAGCATGAGGTCAAAGTGGCATTTGATGATTCATAGCCAGGGTGGAAGATGGGTACGGAACAAAGGGCAGTGTCACAAATTCATGATTGGTGGCAGGTCAGTATATCACTGTTAGAAGTGGGACAACAGAAGCAGGAATGGGACCATGATTGGGACACTAACATTGTTAGATAGAAGATTGAGGTCACAAGATTGGTCCAGGACCTTTCAACCAAGGCAGTCAGGGTATGACTGGGAGGGTCTGATGCATGACTGACTCATCAACCTCCTGTCCTGCCCCCGCTGTGGTGATCTCCAACAAGGACACACCCAGGCAAGCCCCTAAGAGAGACTGCCCCTCCAAGGGCCGGCAGGAGATGGCTTGAAGTAATCAAGTTTCCAAATGCCCCCTGCCTAAGGCCAAGATTATCTATATCCTTGGTTAATAATCAGAAACAATTCAATGGAGCTTTAATCTAGGTGGGCACTCTGCAGATGGGTTTTGGACTGTCACTGCCATCCACAGCCTTCTGCAAACTGGAATGCTCAGAATTTAAGCTGTAATACAATCCCCCCTCTTATCATGGATTTGTTAATAATTCTTTGATCACCTGTAAGCTAGTAGGCAGAGCTCGAGTCTTGGTCAGATCCTAGTCCAATTCTTTAACTTCTACATGGTGGAGAGTCCTTCACAGCATGAGGCATTATAAGGCACATAAAGTCTGGTTCTCCACTTAAGTCATTCTGAGGGACTGATTAGACAATTCAGATAGTATGAAAGGGATTTCGTTATAACTGAACTGATTTTTTCACTTACAATTTTCTTTATCCTTCCTATTAATAGATCCATTAAATTTAAAACCACGTATCTGTCTTATCTTATTTTATTTGATCTTTTATAGCCTTTCCCTATTTCCCTAGGTAAATATTCATCCTTTTCCCCTCCAGCTTGAAACCTTTAGAAATATGGGAAGCATCATGCTTTAAGAAAGCCTTCAGCTCTCTCCAGACATTTGACTTGGTGTAAGGAAAATGTACTTCTCATCATAAGACATATTAATACAAATGAATTTGGGGTTGCCATTTGGTAAGTCTCTCTTGCTTGAAATGCTGCAACATAATTGGTATTGTACGCTTTAGATAAAATGTATAAATGAAGGCACGGAGAAAAGATAAATAGCCCTGCAGGCGTAAGCTAAGGATCTCCATCCCCTCCTCCCAGTTAAGGCTTTTAAAAAAATACCCTTTTGCTAAGCAGTCTTGCTTCTGATTTTGTTTCTCAAGTACACCAAGGTCAGAGACAAGGACACTATAGAGGAAAGGAGGCTGTAAGCAGGCAGGGCTGGCTGGGCCCAGGCTCCGTCTCATTGGCCAACAAAGCTGGTCTCACCTGCACTGGAAGGACAACTTCGGAAGAGCATACAAAGTGGAGTCTGAGTTGTCCCATCACTTGAGCACTGTCATTCTATTCATTTCGATCCGGGACACCGGCAAATGTCACAGGATGGAGATCACCTCTCAGTGGATTCCACACGCCTTCACAAATGCCCACACCCTATAGAAACGCAACATGCTTTTGAAAGAAAGCCCTGTGCTAGCAATAGCTGAAGTTGGCTTTTAAAATATAATATTCTTCTCTGTGCGGGGCTGCTAAACTGGTTCCTTAGCTCCCAGCCCATTCTTTCTTCTCCTGTTCTTCTTTGTCTGAACTACTAGGTATGGGACAAGCGCTCTGGTGTTCAAGGAAGCCCTAACTCTGCCCTAGAGGCAGCCAGGGTGGGGACCTTGCATGAGTCATTAAGCCCCTCGGACTCCGGTTGCCTCTCCCTTAGAGAGGGTTAGTGCTATCTCCCCGAGGATCACTGTGAGAATGAAAGAGTTGGAGTCTTGGAAGACCTTGTGAAATTCATACCAGGAGCCTAGGTCAGCAGAGCTTATCACCCACCACTCTGGAGGAGAGAGAAGAGGCTTTCTACTCCCGGGCACAGCTGCAGTCTCAGAACCCACAGGGGCCGGCCGTTCTACCCTTTTCATAGGGCACAATGGGTCGGCATCAACTTGATGGCAATGAGTTTGCTTTTTGGGGGACTGAGTAGCTTTCTAGCCTCTTATTTTGCCCCAAACTTGAAGGTTTAAAATCCTTTAGTGGCTCTACATTGCTCATTTTGTGGCTCGACTCTGGAAAGGGCTTACGAGACTTGCAGCCCTCAACCTCTCCCCCCTCCCAGCCTGTCCGCCTCCACCTTAGACTCTCTCAGCCACTCGACAGCGTGGTGACATATCCTGTTTCCTTGACTTGGAGGATTGTGGCTCACCTCTCCTTTACTTTTCTGATGTAACACCAGTCTTCATGTCTGCGTGATAGTACTTTTTCCAGGAAGTCTCCCTGATCTCCACAAATTATAAGGTAGGATCCCTATGAGTCAGAATCTACTCAGTGGCAGGGAATTTGGTTTGAGTTCATCTGAGACTACTGGCCCTGTCTAGTAATGCTCTCTACTTGGCCCCCTCTCCCAACATCTGTGAAGTCTTAAGGGCAGAAATCATTGCTGGTACATTTGTCTTTGGAGCTATATTTTCTAGCTCAGTTTATAGTATATAGGTGTGCTCGATTATTTGTTAAACAGATGAATACAGCACTGAGTTCCAACCCTTTTTGGCAAATTGGTATCTTCCCTCTCTGATTTACTTACATGCCTTGTAATGATCACCTCATTGCGCATGTCTTATTTCCTATAGCAAACAGCTTAGCACTTCATTGTATGAGGATGTTTAAAATTTTTGGTGGACAAATGGAATGAGAAGGCCTCTTCATAGATTGCCTCGCTCCCTAATCAGTGTCTGCATTTTATTACTGAGGAGTCCTGGTGGCAAAGTGGTTAAGCGCCCTGCTAGCACAAAGGTGGGTGGTTCAAACCAGCTAGCTACTTTAAGGGGAAAAGGCGGATCAGTTGTTTTCTGTACAGATTTATAGCCTTGGGAGTCTTATGGGGCTGCTCTCTTTGGGCTTATAGGGTAGCTATGAATTGGAATAGATAGACTTGATGGCAGTGGGTTTATAGAATCTTGACCATTTCTGGAAATGCTATCTGGCTTGGGGTTTTGTTTGTGGAAAGATTAAGAAAACAATACTTCAATGGTTGGAGGAATAGTCAGTGTGTTTATTGCTTCCTCATATTTGTCAGTAATATATTTTTCAAGATTTTCTATTTCAGCTGGACTTTCAAATTGATGTCTAAGTTATTCACAGCACCTTTCCTTAATGTTTGCGACATCTATACTGGCTTGCTTTTTAACTTCTAACAGTATTTGCTTTCGCTCCATTCCATTTCTTTAGGGGTTAGCTAACAGTCCACGCTATTCAAAGAAACAGTCCTTTCGTTTATTCTCCTTATTGTATGCTTTTGTTTTCTGTTTCATTGATCTCTGCTCCTAGTCTTTCCTTGCTTCCTTCCTTCCTACTGTGTGCATATTCTTAAGTTTTTCTAAAGTCTGAAGACAAATGCATATGTCATTGCATTTCAAGCTTTTGTTTCCCTTTTACCCAAAAAAATTCCTTCCAAGAGCACTTTAATCTCTTCCCTCACAAATTTTGATACGTTACATTTTCCTTTACAGTTTAGTTTTAAATGCTTTCTAATTTTATTATAAATTAATTATTGATCCAGAGTTGTTTGGAAAGATGCTTCTTTATTTCCAAACATAAAATTTTTTTCTAGTTCTATTTCATTATTGATTTGCTTTCACTGAATTTACTCTGATTATGGTGTATAGATCAGTTCCTTGAAAGTTGGGATTTCTTTACTAACACAACACTGTTTGATCCATTTTACAAACCTTGAGTGCTGGAAAAGCCGATTGGCTTCAGTTGACCACGTGTAAGCATATCGACTGCTTGCTTAAATCTTCTGTATTTAGACACTTGTTGCATCCGGATGAATTTAACCTGCTTCACTAGGCAGTGATTCTTTTGTATCTAGTTATGCTTTTGCCTTTAAAAGTCTGTATCGGTGATATGCACAGAAAAGTGTTCTTTCTCTTAGCAGTTGCCTACTATACATCTTTCCTTCTTTGACTTTCATTTTTTCTATGTTCGTACACTTGTCAAGTGTCTGTTTCTACAGGCATACAGATGGATTTCTATAATACGCAGTGGCTACCTTAGTCATTTTATTGGCGCGTTTAGTCCAGTATTATGATGATTGATATGGGTACACTTATTATTAGTCTTATTTTGTTCCTTGTAGTGTCTTACATTTCTGTTTCTTTTTCTTAGTCCCTCTTGCATAGATTCTTCTTTCTCATTCCAATTTTATCCTCTGAAAATTTTGAAGCTTGACTCTTAACTTCTATGATGCTGGGGCTTCCATCGGAAATGCTGAGAGGCGTGCTTAGCTCCCTCATCAGACTTGGTGTTCTGCAGTTCAGTTTGAGGTTACAGGTGAATCTCCTTTATTTATTCTTGATCTTGAATTTCATTGAACTTTTTCCCCTTTTCTTCATTGCACTTCTTAAATAAAGAAGTTCTTTTATTGGTTCTAAAAATCCCCAGGCATGAATTCTCTCTTCAGATCCTACTTTTGTCCCATCTCTCTTTGTCTAGAGTTGAGATTAGCTGCATTCTAGACATCTTCACTTTATTTTACAGGCCTCGACCTTTCTTCTGTACTGCCCATCTCTCTGTGCTGTGCTGTATAAGTCCTCCAGCTGCCAGCATTCGAAACCTTCCACCACCTCTGCCTGTTCTGATGCTAACTTCCTTCCTTGAGATTATAAATACAGTGTTAAGTATTTTTTATTTCTAGTCTATTGATTCTTTAAAAAATCTGCACGGTCACTTCCATAGTCCTTTGAGACTGCTCCAGCTTCCGCTTGATGATTTCCAGACCCCCTTGGCTGTGTGGATTTAGATTACAAGGTCTAGGGAGAATCAGACTCTAGTATGAGTTGTCAGGGGATAGTTCCCCATTTTTTCTTAGGATCAAGCTTATTTTCTGAGGGAGAAAGGGAAGGCTTTCTACTCCCATAAACTGTTACAGTCTCGGAAACTCACAGGGGCAGCTCGCCCCTGTCCTATAGGGTCGCTATGAATCTGAATCAGCTGGATGGCAGTAGGAGAAGTCTGTTTCCCACGCAGAGGTCTGGTGTCCAGGGTGAATATGTTGGTCCTTTAGCCTGACAGTGAAGATGTTATACTCTTTCCCAAGGCCTGTCAGGCCATGCAAATTGAAGATCAGGTTGACTGGATCAACAGGGGGGAAAGATAGGAATAATAACAAAATGCTTAATAACAAAGCACTTCCAATGCAAGAGAAATCCATACACTTGTTTAAGCTAATCACGAGAATATTTAAACAAAATAAATCGAGGTAGGGCACAATACCAAGCCAAAAAAAAAAAAAAAAAAGCGATGCAGCTGTTGTAGATGGCCAGGTTTCCATCACAGTCAGGGAGACTTCCTGGGGACAGCAGCCAGCAGCTATGGAAGCTACCAAGTTCCTCATAAAAGAATTGGATGGTAGGCTTGCTTTAGAGAAAGGATTCCACACACAGAAACCACCAGTGTCCCAAACAGCCTCAGGCTTTTTACAACATGCCTGCCTCTCGGGAAGAAACAACGGGATTCAAAAGCCTGGGCACCTTGTGTGATTTGGATGGGGCCAGTTCACATGGTCACAGGGCCATTTGGGCCCCATTGGAAACCTGCAGGGAGCTTCCCCCCTCCACAGAGGCAGGAGCACACCCCAGCCCTTATCCCTAGCACCTGAGTGGGGACCCCAGACACATGGTGGGGTCTAGGGAAACTCCAGGCATCTTCATGGACAGTTCTGGTATGTGCCCCACCCCCCACCCCCCATTCACAGCAGATTTAATTTTCTCTGCCCCGGAAGGACCGCCCACAGAGCCGATTCCTATCATCAGTTCTTTCTTTTATGAGCAAAGAAGTGTCCTGATGCTTTTTTTGTTGTTGTTGTTCCTGAAAAGACTTGGAGATAATAACAACGAAAATGAACGGCGTTTGTGTGCTCACCGTGTCCCCAGTGCTGCTCTAAGTGCTCTGCTTATGTTAGCGCATTTAATCTGCACAGCATGCTGAGGGGATTTAGCCTGACAACCTCCATCCATATGAGGAAACTGATACCCCAGTGCAAGGTTTACCCAGGGCCTCCCCCCAAGGCCTAAAACAAAGAGTCATCAGTACACTTTCTGTTTTAGGCAATTAATAATCTTTAACAGAGAAGTTCATGTAAGTGGAAAATATTGGCTCTTGTGGGTGTGTCTAATTTCTATACACATAAATGTAAATGTATAATAGCTGTAATAGATGAGAACCATCGGCCAAATGTGAGTTGAACATCTGGAAAAATAATAAAAACAAACAAATACACACACCTACGCCAAGCCTCGTTTCGAATTAACCCCAGAGCTTGTGTAAATCCAGCAGAGGTTATCTTTGGACTTCGCATTTGTTGAGGCAAATGTGCTGTGCTCCAGAAATCTGAGCCTGAGGGCTTTGGAATTCTCTTATTTTCCTTCCGGTCGAAGCATGAATTTCATTTAACCCACGTCGTTTTTGTTGTATATTGAGTCATTGCTCTATCTTGTATTCTCAGGAGATTGCCTTGGGCCAATCTGCTGCACAAGACCCCTTTAAAGTGCTGAAGAGCTTGTGAGGACCAAGGCGTGGTACCTTCAATCACCTCCTGCACAGACACGAGACGGGCAGGGAATACAGACTGCAGAAGGGTGGATGCATTTAAACAACGGTGTTGGTCAGGAACATGGGGAGTGCTGTGGACTGCCGGGGGACAAACTAACTCGCCCAAATGCTCCTTAGATGTGAGGATGGCAAGACGTTCTCTCAAGTGCTCTGGACACGTTGTTAGGAGAGACCAGTCCCTGGAAAAGGGCATCCGTTTGTAAAGTGGAAGGTCAGCGAAAGGGAGCATGGGTGGTTGGTGCGGTAGCTGCAACCATGGGCTCAAACACAGAATCAGGCGGTGTTGGGTTCTGTTGTCGATATGAGTCAGAGTAGATGCCAACAACAACAACAACAACAAGCGCTTCATGAAATAATTTAATCCTGATAATAGTCCAACAAGGAGGCACAAATGTCATGCCCATTTCATTGGTGAGGCACTAAGCTACATAAAAGTTAAATAAACTTATGGAAGGCCATTGAGCAGGGGAGGGGCAGAGGCAGGATATGAACGCAGGCAGCTTGGCTCCTGCACTCTTTTTCCTGTTCCCGCCCCACAACCTCCTGTCTGTCTGTTCAGGCCAAAAAAGCCAGGTCTATCATGCTCTAAGTATGTTGGAGTTAATGGGTAAGACGCACCATGGTAAAGAACATCTCATTATTTTAGAAGGGGGTGGTAAAACCTTCTCTCCCTTTATACTGGTAAGCGCTCTTCTTCAATTAATATGTATACCCACTCCCAGCAAACCCTCCGTCCGTCTGTGTTGCTAAAAGAATTGCGCTTTGTAGCAGACAGGAGAAAGTCTGTCAGTCACTGGGCTTCACAGGGCTGCAGGCGCTCGAGTTAGACTTCAGTTCCTTCCCTCAGCTCTGCCTGCAGGCGGGCAGTCTTTCCTCTCAGCAGTCATTATCAGGGAGCGGCAGCCTTAGAGAAGCCGGTGGAAGTCGCTCCGATGGTGATTCTGATCATCTCCCACTTCCCCTTCCCATCTTCTCCCTCCTCAATTATTTGGCCTTACAAAATAGCATCCCATACTTGAAAAGCAAGCACCTCTAGAACAGTCACAGAGGAAGACTGTGTTGTTTCCTTAATGCAATAAGAAATCACAAATTCTTTTTTTTGCTAAAAAAAAGCACTTGCATACAGCCATGGAAGTCCACAGGGGCGGCTCGTCCTTCCTTCCAGAGCTGCTAAGAGTTGGAGTCTACTCGATGTGACCGAGCGCATGATGATCTTCTGGGTCTGACTCTGCTAATTGGCTGGTGCAGCACTCCCATGGGGGCATGCTGAGATGAACGTCCCAGAGTTTCCATCCCAGGCACTTTCTCTCTGTCACTAATGTCAAGCTGGTTCAACAATCAACACACGTCATATGGTGAGCAAAAGTGGCACTGGTTAGTTGATTGAAGGAAATCATTCTCCTTTGATTGCCCATCAAGGTGAATATTCCCAGAGCTTCTGTCCCGTGCTTTTTTCACTCACTTAATGTAGATTCGTCTACCCATCAGTTGAGAGAGTTTCTGTCCAGCTGGTTTAACACTCAACACATGCATAGATGGTGTGTTAAATTCTCCTGGGTAAAATGGGAAAAGGAAATCTTCCTAATTCTTAACACAAGTCTAGGCCAATGTGATGACTCCTTTCTGCGTACAAGCTGGAACTGGAGAGATAACCACAGGAGAACTGCAGGTGAAGAAAACCGAAACCGAAGTTCCAAAAGGCTGAAAGACTTGCTCAAGGAACACAAATCAGTAGCACAGTCAGGCGCGGATATCTTTTGTTTGCCCAGCCTCACCCCTTACACATGGGCCACGCTGGGCTCTGCTCCGGTGTCCGATCCTTGGACTATATCAATAGTCACCCTTGGGCTTTGCCTCTGACTAGTTTGACCAATGGGAGATTTGGAAAGAGATCAGAGGAGGAAGCTGGATGAAAGGAGGTATTCGTTTCCTTGGCTTGTTCCCTGTAAGGTTGCCTTGAATTGTCTATGTCCGTCCCCTGAAGGTCACATCCCTCCTCGAGGCAGGTTACTCCACAAGACACACCTCCTATGTTCCATCCTTTAGGCAATAGCTCACCCCGTGTTATAGCTTAGCCCTGGAATCCCTCTATAGCGACACCACGTAATTTACCATCCAAGCCGGGACTCGTCAGAGCAAATGAATGCTATTCATAATGCTAGGGATGCAAACAGTTAATGCCTGAAGGTGGGAGGTTTGAGCTCTCCTAGAGATACCTCAGGTGAAAGCTTTGTTTATCCATTAAAAAAATATCCAGCCATTGAAAGGCCTGAGACGTTCCACTCTACATCTATGGGCATCACCATGACCTGGAGTTGACCTGGAGGCCACTGGTCTTCATGATCACACGGGAAGAACGGGTGCAAACCATCCTGTCCCCCCCAAATCCATACCCACGCCGGTTCCCATCTTTGTAAGTAGTTGCTCTGTAGAGAAACCTTCCTGAATTCTGCAGATTTGAGCATGTCACTGCTTTCTCACTGGGATCCCGACAGAGACACGGCATTAATGGCCAGTTCTTGGCAGTTTACAAACCCATGATTCCCCCATCATTTGATATCCAGACAAGTAACCTCAAAAGATACAGATAAAAACCTCCAATGTTGTTCTTCACATGAAGCATTTTCCAAAGTTTGTAAGAGAGATGCAACTTAAGGTTATAGTGATCCATATAGGTTATTTTGATTTATATTTTATTAGTGTGTATTTAAAATTATAACCAACACACAAGACTCATGATGCTATGTATATCATTGTTGAGGGAAAAGTCAAGTAGACATTAATTTTGAAAAGTAAGTTGATTTGAAGAAATGAATGTTATATCCACAATGGGATAAACCCCAATCCAAACCCCTTGCTTTTGAGCGGATTCGGACTCACCGGCACTCTAGAGGACAAGGTGGAGCTACCTCAGTGGATGTTATCTTTCCACAAATAGACGTCCATCTTTCCCCCACAGAGGAGCTGGGGGCTTCGAACCTTTGGCTTTCCTTGGGCAGTCAAGCACCACCGGAGCTCCTGCATGCATGTAAGGTACCCACAATGTCCAATGAGCAAACACTCAGAACTCAAGTTCACTGCTATCAAGTCGATGCCGACTCAGAGTGACCCTAGAGGACAGGGTTGAACTGCCCCTGTGGGTTTCCCAGGCTATAACTCCTCAGGAGTAGAAACACATCATCAGAGTTAGTTAATTCTTGGAGAGTGTGATTAGAGGTCAAAGTGGCCTTTCTCCCCTGGAATGGCCTCACCTGTGATTCCATCACCTGCCTTGAAAGGGCCAAGACTTGCCCTGGAGGAAGCCTAGAGAGGGTGGCTGTTGTTGCAGTGTGCCACTGTGTCCATTCTGACTCACAGGGACCCCATGCGACAGAGCAGAATTGCCCCATGGGGATTTCCAGGGTGTTATCGTTACAGAACAGGGAGCTAGACTGTTCTCACATGGGGCTGCGGGGTGGGTTTGAACTGACAACCTTTAGTTAACAGCCAAGCACTTCTTTGTTGTGCCACCAGGTGGCCGGGACTGCGCAAACTCATCACTATGACAGGAGTTGATAGGTGCCATAGAGCTGGTTCCAACCCACAGCGATCCTATGAACAACAGGAGAAAACACAGCCCGGTCCTGCATCACTCCCACAATCATGTCTATGCTTGAGCCCACTGTTGCAGCCTCGATGTCAATCTAGCTCGAGAGTCTTCCTCTTTTTCGCTGCCCCTCTACCTTACCAAGCAATAGAAAATGCAGTCCCTCATCCCCTTACAGAAGGCTCACAAGGAAGAGACGAGCCAGTCAGGGTGAGGTGTAGCACCTATGAAACACACAACTTTTCTCGAGTTCTTTAATGCTTCTTAACCCTCCCCCCACCACTATCATGACCCCAATTCTACCTTACAAATCTGACTAGACCAGAGCATGTACATTGGTACAGATAAGAGCTGACAACACAGGGAATCTGGGACAGATCAACCTGTCAGGACCAATAATGAGAGTAGTGATACCAGGAGGGGAAGGGGAAGGTTGGGTCGAAAGGGGAAACTGATCACAATGATCTACATATAACCCCCTCCCAGGGGGATGGACAACAGAAAAGTAGGTGAAGGGAGACAGCGGCTGGTGTAAGACATGAAAAAAAGTGATAAATTATCAAGGGTTCGTGAGGGAGGGAGGGAGGGTGGGGAAGGGGGAGAAATGAGCTGATACCAAGGGCTCAAGTAGAAAGCAGATATTTTGAGAATGATGATGGCAACATATGTACAAATGTGCTTGACCCAATGGATGGATGGATGGATTGTGATAAGAGCTGTACAGGCCCCCAGTGAAATGATTTTTTTTTACAAAAAGCCAAGGCAGTCCCTGACTGTGGGTCAGGTGGTCTTCCTCGTAAACAAGGGTGACACATTTCAGAGCAAAGCGAGGATGACTGTGTGCGTTCTTGCTTTTGTCCGGGCTCAGACAGACTTGTCCATTTTCCTTTCAGCTTCTGAGCTCTACTTCCTCTTTTCTTCATCTTCAGCACATGACTCTCACTCTGTCACACGTTTCTGTGCACTTGGTGTACATTTTGGTTCTCTGGTCAGTGTCTTATCTACACGTCCAATTCCTCAAATAGCATTTTCATTTCTATGTGTTTCTTACACCAAATGCCTCACTTGCACATGCTCCCCTGCCTGCCCACCAACTATAAACTCTTTGAGGGCAGGCCGGGCCACTACATCATAAGGACTTGAGCTGACCATCTTGCTTCTGGCACCGAGCACAACCTGGTGCACCGTGTGGGTGCTAGCCTGTGAGTTTTATGCTTAGCCTGGGGAATTTGATACAAAGTACTCATACTGCCATTGGCCCCCTAGGACACAGAGCAAAAGCGTCACCGTGGGTTTCCAAGGCTGTAAACCTTTGTAGGAACAGAAGGCCCCATCGTTCTCACGTGGAGAAGCTGGTGGGTTTGAATCACTGACCTTGTGGTTGGCAGCCCATCAAGTAACCCACTCTACCACCAGGGCTCCACTGACCCAGAGCAGATTTCCAAAATATGTTGTTATAAAAAGAATTGCTCTCCCGACGCCGTCAGTTCAATCCATAGAGATGGGCTCAGATGCTGCTGGGGGGTGGATGACTTGGAGGAAACGCTGTCTGTGTCGTGCTCAACTCTACAGAAAGGAGCACGCTCGGGCTCTGGGTTCTTCCTCGGGATGGAGAGAGCATTTCAGTGCAATACTTGGTATGGATGAGACACTGTGAGGCTCTTGGGAGAGGATGGGCCTATTTCTTTCTATGTTGGAAAAAGGAAATGTTACTTTGTCAGACCGTGTCTGCCGTGAAAGGACACGGTGCAAGGGAAGGACTCCGCCCAGACTCTGGCACAGAGAAAGCACTTGGTAAATCCTCGCTATGATCTTTAGTGACTATTTGGCCACATTCTAACATTAAGTAATGGATTCAAGAATCTGCTCGCCATATTATTAAGATGGAGCTTTGTGCACATATTTGGAATGATTTGCATTATTGCTCGCTGGAGTATTGCTGGGACAGCAACCACTTGAAAAGAGTCCATGTGGAAAGGAGGTATCTGGGGGCATGTGGCCTTCTGGGGATGGGAGGTTTATAGAAGATGTAACAACGGAATGTAAAAGAAAAAATGGATGTGAAGTAGTCTATCCAAAAAATATAGCAATTTGTGTAAATAGTAATGTGTCTGAAATTTTTTTTTCTTTGTTACAAAAGCCGTATCTGTTCATTACAGAAGAATTAAAAAACAACCCCCAAGAACAGAGAACAGAAATGCAGTGCAGTCCCTAAATGCTATTACTGTGAACATCTACTGCTTTCCTCTGGTTTTTCTTCTGGGACACGGCGGCTCTCCCACTGTGGCCAGGCATGCTTTAATATCCATCCCGGTGTCCTGAGTCCCAATAGGAGCCAATCAATGAGTGGGGTGGCAGGAGGGGGAAGCACACACACACACACACACACACAATTATATTCAGTGGCTTTCTCTCGTGGCACAGTCTAGCAAGGATTACCCTCTATTTCTATTGCTTGGAGTCTAGAATCACCCTGGTACCTGCCCCACCCAAAGATTGACCCAACTTCTGCCTCTTTTCTCTGAGCTACTTTGGGTTCTTCCAGTAAGTTCTCCTTCTCATTCCAAGTTTTCCAGACTCGGCTTCTTCTTCTTCAACCATTTTATGGGGCCTCATACAACTCTTATCACAATCCATCCATACATCAATTGTGTCAAGCACATTTTTACATTCATTGCCCTCATTCTCAAAATATGTTCTCTCCACTTAAGCCCTTGGTATCAGCTCCTCTCCAGACTTGGTTTCAGTTGTGTCTGCGCCGGTCTATTCACCGAGAAACAACTCTTAGTGGCATGCATCATGGTTTAAATGTGTGGTTCTCAACCTGTGGGTCGTGACCCCTTTGGGGGGGTTGAACGACCCTTTCACGGGGGTCACCTAAGATCATTAGAAAACACATAAACATTTCACAATGTATAATTACATATTTTTATGATTAATCACTGTGCTTTAATTATATTGAATTATGTTCCATTTGTAACAATGAAAATAATCCTGCATAGCAGATATTTACATACAATTCATAACAGTAGCAAAATTACAGTTATGAAGTAGCAACGGAAATGATTTTATGGTTGGGAGTCACCACACATGAGGAAGTGTATGAAAGGGTCCCACCAGGAGGAAGGTTAAGAACCGCTGGTTTCACTACTTCCACTGTTGTCAACTGTATATTACAAAAGGGATCCACACAGTGGGAACAAAGTCTGGCCTATGTCAAGAACTATAGTTTATACTACATCTTTGAATTGCATATCATAACTAATCTGTTGGACACTTAAGTTGCTTTCAACTTTTTCAACCTGAGACATAGCTATGATCTTACAAACATTCAGGCTTTTATTTTTAGGACAAATTTTCAGATATGAATTTTTTGGAACCCAGTGTAAGACCTTTTTGAGGTTTTAGGTGAAAATCGAATCTGTCAAATCAAACCTTTCTGGATGTGTATTTCCTATTAAGATATATTTGAATGATTGATACTGGGGCCCTAGGACCCTGGTGGTGCTAGTAGATAAAGCATTGGACTGCTAACTGCAAGAACAGTGGTTCAAATCCAATAACTATACCTTGGGAGAAAGACGAGACTCTCTGCTCCTTCAATGCTTTACGGTCTTGGAGGCCCTATGCAGAAAGGACACATGGCAGTAGTTTCTATGAAGACGATAGCTATGTCTTCATCACCATCATCATGATCATGATCATCAGCATCCTGTCATGATCCATCACAGAGTCTTACTGGCCCACAGTGTTGTTGTTGTTGTTAGGCGCCACAGAGTTGGCAATCTAATGTATCACAGAATGAAACCCCGCCTGGCCCTGCGCCATCCTTATAATTTTCTATTGTTGGCCCATAGTAGTAAGCACTCCTGTTTGCAGAATGAGTAATAACCATTGGTTGAGAACCTGATGTGCACAAGAACTGATATGCACATCCATGAGCCATTGCAACTATTACCTACAGATAAGGGCAACCACACACCAGAAGGCCCACACTAATAAAAACCAGAACGGGGTTTGATTGCCACAGATAAGGCTTCAGAGCCTGCGCTCCTAAGCATGGCGCTCTCTAGTGACTAGCCGAACGGTCCATTTTCCATGGGTTTCCGTGTCACTTGCTCAGGATGGTTTCCTAGGTTCCTTCGCCAGGAGATGCCTTTTCTTACACGTTCCTGTACCACACTGCACGTCTCTTATGAGACCTTATCTTAAGGACTCTTTTCTCCCAGTGCAAGGTCTTCAAAACCAGGGGGCTGTGTAGGCCTTGTTCACAGGAGCACTTCTGGAGCCCAACCCAGGGCCCGGCTGTGCTCAATCCTTTACTGGCTGTCTGACAGCTGAAGAAGGCGAGACAGGGAACAGCAGAAGTGGGGACAGGCTGCTTCTGGCTCCACCTCACAGAATGCACGAAGCGGGTGCGGAATAAGAGGCACGGACACTTCTACTGCAGTCAGCCTATTTTTCTGATGCTGCAGAATGCAGGCGATCTGTAGTAGGCCTTCGGGAATGGAGTGGTAATGCTAATTTTCTGTACAAGGTAGAAATTAATGAAGGAACAGCAGGCTGAGAACCACAACCCCAGAGACTGAGCAGCAAGGTAGACAATGAACTCTCATGTCTACAGGGTCTGAAGAAGCAATTTTACAGGTAGTACGCTTATTTTGTATAAATAAAAGGTACCAAACACAATAAATATATAACAGTTACTAGCTTTCGTGCACCAAATAACATACTATCAAGTAGACCCAGTGCAACTGTTTACCAGAATGCAAGAATAAAACCAGAATTGTCATGGGAGATTTTAGCGCAGCTCTTTTGGCTTTATGAAGGCAAGATGAAGGCACTCAGAATAAAGAAAAATGTGGAGGATTTGTGTACTAGATAGATAGAAAATATGGAAATGGCATGCCCACATTTCCTATTGCCCATGGAATGCTTAACACATTTGGTTATATGGAAGACAACAAATTTCAATAAATTCCCTGAAATTATAAATCAGTCAGACTGCATTCTTGGACCACCATGTAATATAACTAGAAACTAATACCACATGAGATGATGATATTTGGTTCTGAAATCGACAAAACAACCAACAAACACACAACAAATAATAGTATTGTTCACTGCCATTGAGTAAATTCTGACTCATGCTGACCATGTAGGACAGAACAGGGTTCTGGGTTTCCAAGGCTGTGATCTTTATGGGAACTGCAACCTTATCTCTCTCCCATGGATCCGCTGGTGGTTTTGAACTGCTGGCCTTGCAGTTAGCAGCCCAATATTAGTAAGATCACTCAATAGCTTTTGGGCCATTTCACATGACGGGACCAATCTTCGAGTTGCCAGAGCTGCTCTGCTTGTTTGTTCTTGCTAGGTGCCCTATGTCCATTCTGCACATTATAATTGAGGAGGTGGGAAGAATGCTTTAAAATATTATTATTTTAAATGAGAAGTAATAGACGCTAGAGCAGCGGTTCTCAACCTGTGGGTCGCGATCCCCTTGGGGGTCAAACGACTCTTTCACAGGGGTCATCTAAGACCAGCGGAGAACACATATTTCCCATGGTCTTAGGAACCAAGACACTGCTCCTCTATCGGCTCCAGGTGGGTCTGCCCACATGCAGATACGCCCACATACGAAGTACCTGGCGTGAAGACTATTACCCGTGCTACACAATGCGTCAAGACAAAATTTCATCGATCTGTAATTAGAAATAAATATTTCACAATATATAACTATATAGTGTTTTGTGATTAATCACTATGCTTTAATTATATTCAATTGGGAACAATGAAAATACATCCTGCATATCAGATAGTTACATGATGGTTCATAAAAGTAGCAAAATGACAGTTATGACGTAGCAATGAAAATAATTTTATGATTGGGGTGACCCCAACATGAGGAACTGGATGAAAGGGTCGCGACATTAGGAAGGTGGAGAACCACTGCTCTAGAGAGTAGACAGGTGTTAACTTGGGTGAAAGGAGAAGCTAGTGTTCTGCAAAAGAGAAGAGTAATCCAAGGTGGGAGGGAGGCAGGGCAAGCTATCGGGAGGTTTGATATGTAGTTTCAGTGGGTAAATTTAAAAAAATCAATTTTCTGAAATGTAAACCCCTATCTAATTCACAATAAGAAGTTAAGGTCGAGGTTGGGGGCGTGGGAAGATAGGTAGGCTGAGATGAGCGTGAAAGGAACAAATTGCTTTAGGGGAAATTTGAAGACAAGAAGAGCAAGAGCTGGACTGAGAGGAAGGAGGGGATGCTGGATGGACGGGAGGAACGGCACGTGCGACGAACAGATTAGTGTGAGATCACAGGCCAGGCCAGCATGGCAAGTCATTCCCACAGGTCTCGAGCTAAGATTCTACTTGAGTTCATCATACCCACTCATGTGTAGTACGGCATGTCAACTTTTAAAATGAATGCAGATGAATTCCATTTTCACTCTAAATCTCAAAGACTGTACATCATTCCCCCGTGTCCCCCCCCAAACCTTCTATTTTCTTTTAAATACAACACCAATCCAGGCATAATTTGTTTTGGTCCTGTTTCTTCCACTGCATCACAGATTTCTCTGTTTCTTTCTTTCTTTCCTATTTCTCTGTTTCTTATCTTTCTGAGTCTTCTGGCTAAATCTGCACAAAGTAAGCACTTGATAAATGTAACCAACTAGACATTACAATTCCTCCCCTTTCTTTCTGACTCAAAATGAATCTAACAAGGCCTATAATTCAATGATGCCTACTTACTTTGAAAAGTATAAAGTTCTACTCTACAAAAGTGGGGCATTCATTTGTCACCATTCCCAAAAGAAAAAGTAGCTATCAAGTAATAATGAAGGACTTTTTCACCAAGAGCCTTGTTGAATCACCTCAAGGACAACCATTACTTTGGAGTGGGCCCTTTGCTTTTCAAGATTTTAAAACCACAAGATGCTGGCCCCAAATTCTGACTTCCTTGGGCGTGGAAAAAAACAACCCATGAAAATACTCTAGAATAAGCAAACACTTGGTTTTTAACTCGTACTATTGTAAACCCTTTCCCTTGGGGAGAAGCTTAGGAGCCCATAGAAAAGGGACCATCAAAATCTTGTGGAAAGATGGAATTAAAGAACAATGAAAACTTCCCATTATGATAGTTAGGTGTATTGGGCCAACTAGGCTAATCGGAATATGTGGGCGGGGCTTAATCCGGTTGCAGCTTGACCGGAGGGCAACGAGATACATGTCTTTCCGAGGCCCGCCCTTTCTCTCTTCCTCCTAGGTGATCAGACCATCATGCTGCTGCATGAGCGACTTCTTGAGCACTACCTATGGGCCAAGCCAACCCACCGATCATGTTGATAAGGCCTGAGGCTCCTTCAAGACCTGTTTCACCATTGCTGCGGGTGCTTGAACTTGACTACAGTGGATTCTGTCGCAGCGCATTGCTTGAGTTCGAGATCCCATGGGGTCCTGCTTTGCTAAACTCCAGTGTTACTGACTGTTGCTGACCCACCCTGATGTCTGGGGCCTGCGAGCAGACTCTGCTTGTTCAGCCTGAGGGAAGACTCCTATGTCTGCTTCCTTGACCTTGGGCCAGTAGCTCTCATGAGTTGAAGGACTTTTAGTATATTAACTGTTCCACAAAAGTGAGTCGAACTGAGCCCTCTGTGTGAACTAATAAGCTGTTATATTCCTTCTGCCTGTATAAATCTATCCTTACATGGGTATATAATCATAAGTGTCCTGGTTTTGTTTCTCTAGAGAGCTCTTCCTGCCACACCCACGAACTTCCTGAAGCCCTCTCATGTATACCCACATAACTTCTCAGAAGAAAATGATAGACCACTCAGAAATGTATGCATTAACTAACAAGTGACCGTTCGATTTTGAGACAATGCCACTACTAGCAATTTTTAATCCAGATAGAAGAAAGACAGACAAGGCGTAAGTACTGGGGACATACCCATTCTTCTCTTCAGCTTTCCTGACATATTTGGTTGGAAAGCTATGTGCTGCTAACTGTGTTGGGTGGGGTTCTCGTCCCTCAGCCTTATTTCCTTGGACAAGAAGGATTCTTTAGTGGTGCTACCCCTCTTCCAGAAAAGCCCTGGATGCCAGGGGCTAGTCCTTTTTCTATGGGGCCCACCTCGGGTCCAGACTGATTGGTGTGAGGTGAACAGCTGACTCGCACAGGTCCATTAGATGTTCTCTCCTGAGAATATGAAATCAGAAACAAATACTAGAGACTAAAAGTTGCTGGGGCTGAGTCATGGTGTGGTAGGCAGAATTTCTAATCCTTCGTTACCCAAGCTGTGGTGAGACATCCCTCCTTAGCTGTGTTACACTGTGTGGTTCAGCGGAGGTAAAGGCAGAGATTAGGTAGGTGGGGTTGACTGAATCATTTGAAGCTGTAAAAGTAGACGAGGCCGCCAGAGATATTTGAAGGCGATGGACAACTTTCTGGCTTCAAGATGGAGGGGCCGCATGAGAAGACATGGTGGTGACTGATAGGAGCTCAGCGAGAGTTTGGCTAACAGCCACCAGGGAAGAAAGAACCTCTATCCTGTGATCACCATGGACTGGGCCCAGCTAACAACCCAAGTGAGCTTAGAAATGTGCTCTCCAGTAATTCCAGATAAGAGCTCATCACGGCTGATATTGCGGTCTTGGTCATGTGAGACCCTCAACAGAGAACTCGTTTGAGTCGTACCAGATTTCTGACCTATAGAGCTATGAAGCAATATGTTTATGTTGTTTTAAGCACGTGGGGATTGTTATGGCAGCAACAGAAAATGAAAACACGGGGTAATAGCAATGCGATTGGAGAAAGCAGTGACTTATGGCAGTGGAGGGTCTCAGGATCACCAGATTTCTGCCTTGCTTCACATTGTACCCTTGGTTCTATGAACCACATGAAGACCCAGGAGATGCAAAAGTTTGTGCAAATGGAGTTTAGAGATAGAATTTTTCATGAATTTTATGAAGCCGCCTCATATAGTCCAATGCATTTAGTCTTTCAAGTCAGATAGCTTTGCTTTCTGTTTCATATAACCAAAAGAAACTTAACATAAAGAGGTGCAGACTTGGAGGGCTGCTATCGCACCACCTAGTGCTATCAAGTTCATTCCAACCCATAGTGACCCGCTGCACAACAGAACGAAATCCGGCACGATCCTGCGCCAGCCTCACTGTTGTTCCTGTGCCTAAGCCCATTGTTGGAGCCACTGTGTCAGTCCGTCTCATGGAGGGCTTCCTCTTCTAGCTGCCCCGTCCCCTTTACCAAACATGATGTTCTTCTCCAGGGACTAGTCTCTCCTGATAACATGTCCAAAGTATGAAAGACAATGCCTCATCATTCTTGCCTGGAAGGAGCGCTCTGGCTGTACTTCTTCCAACCTAGATTGCTGTGTTGTTTCAGCAGTCCATGGTACTTTCAATATTCTTCTCCAGCACCACAACATAAATGCATCAATTCTTTTCCAGCCTTCCTTAGTCAATGCCCAAGTTCACATGCACATGAGGCAATTTATAATACCTCAGGCACACCTTAGTTCTCAAAGTAACACCCTAGCTTTTAAGTACTCTACAGCGGTCTTGTGCAGCAGACTTACCTAAGGCAACTAATCTCTTGATCTCCCCAGCAAGACAAAATCCTCAACAACTTCAGGCTTTTTCCATGTTGGTCCAGTTGTGAGGATTTTGGTTTTCTTTACATTGAGTCATAATTCATACTGAAGACTGCAATTCTTGATTTACATCAGCAAATGTTTCAAATCCTCCTTACTGTTAACAAGCAAGGCTGTGTTATCTGAATATCTCACACAGCTTCTCTGATTATTGGCTCAACATACAGACTGAATCAGTATGGTGAGAGGATGCAACCTTAATGCACACAGTTCCTGATTTTACACCAGGCACCATCCCCTTGTTCGCACAACCGCCCTGGATCATACAATGAAGTGATCTGGAGTCCCCATTCTTCTCAAGGTTATCCATGGTTTGTTAGGATCCTCACGGTCTTGGCATGGTCAAGAAAACACAGGTAAACATCTTTCTGGTATTCTCTGCATTGAGCCAAGATCTATCTGACATCAACAATGATACCCCACAGGGAACTATCCTGGAACCCCTATGCTTCTCAGAGACACCCCAAAATGAACACGCCGTTGCTGTTGAGGTGCTTCTATCTCGTGGACACTCTGTAGCACAGAGCAGAAGTGTCTCGTTGGGTCTCCAAGGTTGTAGGCTTTGCTGAAGCAGATTGCCACATCTTTCTCCTGAAGGACAGCTGGTGTCCGTCCAACTGATTTCTCGGTTAGTAGCCAACTCATTAACCACGGTGCTACCAAAGCTTCCCATTACAATGACATTCTGGAACACAGAAATGTGGTTATGTGTAGACTTTGGATTGATTAAGTAAACTTTAGGGGCTTTCAGAACCTTAAATGGATTCAGATTACTGAGGGGTACGGGAGGGGAGAATCTACAATTTTTACTAAAGATTTAAAATTACATTTGCGAGACATTATTTAGATGCCATGACAATATTGACTTGGTCTGCAGATATCCTTAGCCCTATAAAGCTAAAGGAAATTGGTCACGAATACTTGGCAATAGACCTGTTTAGTTGCTTGTGGTGCCTGGAGTCACCCTGGATGCCTGAAGTTCCGTTTGCTGTTTGTTGTTGTGTGCTATTGATTCTGACTCACCCCTACTCTGTAGGCAGAGCAGAACTGTCCCATAGGAAACCTTTTGACACTGGGGCAAAGAAGCCCCGTGAGACTCAGGTTTGCTATTCCAGGCTCTTGTGGAGGGAGCCTGTGAAGGTCCTTCCCATGCCCTGCCCACCTCCAGCTGGCTGCCCATACTGGCTCGGACCCCATCAGAGATCTTGCCAAATTGGCCTCCGTTCAGACAATGTGAGTGTACCATGACAGAGACGTCCAGGGGCAAACAGCTGAGTTGGCAGAGGCGATGGGGCTGACTGACACTGAGGACGAGGAGGAGCAGCTTCAGACCCTGAGAATCCTCATGATACTCCCTGTCCACAGTGGAGCATCAGCCTCAGCCCTGGACCGCCAGCTGGCTTTCACCCTATGGCCTGGGGATATGCCGTAGTGGTTGGTCATTGTGGACCCAGCTCCAACTCTCAGTGCCCCCTGTACACCAGGATGACAACGGGCTTGGCCTTGTGCCAGCTTCATAACCACTGGTTAGCTGAGCTCACTGTGTGTGCTGTGTCTTCCCACCTCAAAACACACAGCACACAGTCAGACAATACTGTGTGGTGGCCCACAAGGGTTTCAGTGGGTGATTCTCAGAAGCTGATGGCGTGACCTTTCCTCCTAGGCCAGCGGTTCGCAACCTTCCTCACGCTGCGATCCTTTAATCCAGTTTCTCATGTGGGGACCCCCAACCGTAAGATTATTTTCATTGTACTTCCTAACTGTCATTTTGCTTCTGGTATGAATCATAATGTAAATATCTGATATGCAGGATGTATTTTCATTGTTACAAATTGAACATAATTAAAGCATAGCGATGAATCACAAAACAATATATAATTATATAATGTGAAATATTTATTTCTAATTACAAATAATGAAATTTTGTTTTGAAGCATGGTGTGGCATGGATGACAGGCTTCACGCTGGGTACTCGTATGTGGGCGTATCCGCATGTGGGCGGACCCGCCTGGAGACAGAGAAGCGGTGTCTCAGTTCCCAAGACCATTGGAAATATGTGTTTTCCACTGGTCTTAGGCGACCCCTGTGAAAGGGTCATTCGACTCCCAAAGGGGTCGCCACCCACAGGTTGAGAACCGCTGTCCTAGACTGTCGTAGTTTGGCAGTTCCACTGAAGCCTGTCCATCATGGGTGAGCCCTCTTGCCTTTGAGATTCAGGTGACATAGCTTCAGTGACAGTCCGGCTGCCAGAGGACAAGCGAACTGCAGATGAGTGGGAGGCCAGGGTGCGGCAGGGGCAAAGGGAAGTGGCGAAGGGAGAGCGAGCAGAGGTGCCCACAGTCTAGATTCTGGGCTCTAGAAAGGCCAGCTTGGGTTGTGTTTGCTTGCGGAGGAGAGAAACTGCGCCGTTTTTCTGTAAATGATACAAAGTATTAGAATCTTTCTCTTGCAAATGGAGTCCTTGGAGTGGACAGCTAGCTTGGGTTAGTCACAGTCCTTTCTGGGTGGGGTCAGGAAGAGAAGAGACGGGAGAGGGAGGAGAGGCTGTATTAAATTGTATCTAAGCAGGAACAGCGAGTAACTAGGTCTTGCGTAGTCTTTTGCGGGAACAATTTAAAAGAAGAGAAGACATGGGTTTTGTGTACAATGATGCAAAAGGAGAAGGGCTTGCTCATCGGAGGTCCATCTGGTGTCCTTCTCCCCACCAGGGACCGACTGGGAAGCTGCAGCCTCAGCCTGCGAGCCCTGAACAAGCCTCACTGATGCCAAGCTGCCGGCCAAGCCTCAGGAAAAGTGACATGAACTTGGATCGAAACTAGCAAATTGATCTTGTTTATCATTCTGGACTTGTTTTTTCCTTTTCTTTAAAGTCCCCCCAACACACCCACACCCACCCCGGTAGGGCTTAGTTTTTAGTCTTTCTTCACAATGGAGGAAGAGATAATAAATTGACTGGATTCCCGGCTCAAAGTCAATCTTGGTGCTTCCGTGATAGGAACACTGCTAATCTCCCTTAGTCTTTTCCCAAGAAAGACTTATAGATGAGACATTTTGCCATTTTTAAAAATCTTTCTCCAGATTTGAAAGTAACTGGATACTCATCTGTGAAGATAAGTTATGTTCTCTGATGGTTAGATGAGGGGAGTAAAATATGTGGGTTGTTTATTTATTTCTGCTCCTGTTCACCTACTCAGAAGGAACCCCACTGGCACAGTTTGTTAAACATGGGTCTGATAATGGCAAGGTCAGTGGTTCAAACCCACCAGCCACGCCATAGGAACAAGATGAGACTGTCTGCTCCTGTAGAGATTTATGGTTTCAAAAATCCTAGAGAGCAGTTATGCTCTATCCTATACAGTTGCTGTGAATTGAAACATATCAATGGCAGTGTTTCAACAATTTACCTCCTGTAAACATCAGTCCTTTTGCTGTAAAATGGAGACCCAATCTTTTTCTGTAGCGCCATCGATTTAATGTTTAAATCACACACACACACACACACACACACACACACACACTTCCTGCTATATTGGATGGAACCTGAAAGTGCTCGGCCTGACTTTAGCCTTGGTATGTTTTTCTCCTTAAGGAAGAAAACAATGTATCATTCACAGGACTTGGGTTGTCTCTGGCTGGATGATGTCTTTGATCTTTCAGCAGCCTTTCAGTCGGCTGATCACAGCCTTCCCAGCCCCATCTAAAAGGCTGAATGAGTTTTCTGACACCTGGTTCAACTTGGATTTCTCTGCTTGCTCTTAGATGACTCTCGGGGGATGTGCTCCTCTGACCCAGGGAGTCCTGGCTTCCATCAGCCCCGGGGCTCAGCTGGGGAGCCCAGCTCCTTTCCTGCTCCAGCACCAACTCCTTCCACTGAGAACAATGGCAGCATACACTTAGGGAGGGAGATAGCATGGAATCGGAAATATGGCGATTATAAAAGCTGTCTTTTAGCATATAGGCTTTTAGAGCAGAGGTTCTCAACCTGTGGGTCATGACCCCTTTGGGGGTTGAATGACCCTTTCACAGGGGTCTCCCGATTCATAACAGCAGCAAAATGACAGTTAGGAAATAGCAAGGAAAATAATTTTATGGTTGAGGGTGGGGGGGTCACCACAGCATGAGGAACTGTATTAAAGGGTCACGGCATTAGGAAGGTGGAGAACCAGTTTTAGAGGGTTTTCAGTTATAAAGGAAACTAACTTTGAGATTGCGTTACTTAGGGGAAAGTAGAAAAGTCATGGGTGGATTGCCCACTCTTTTAGGCTGGAGGCTATGTGGATGGTCTAAGCCACTTCTATATTGCCTTTCTTTCTCTGCCTGAAATATACATTGATCGGGGCACAGGATTCCTTTCAATGTAGGGGAGCCAGGCACGAGGTGTCCCAGCCCCATGTGCCCAGAGCAGTGTGTGCTCAGAGGACACAGGGCCAGGCCACCCCAGCACCTGCTCCAGGCCAGTTCATTGCAGGCACTCAGTCTGTGTATTCTGCCCCTATTTGAGTTAAAGCCAGGGGCAAGACTTTGTCTTACAACTTTGGACGTGTTATCAGGAGAGACCAGTCCCTGGAGAAGGACATCGTCCTTGGTCAAGTAGAGGGGCAGCAAAGGGAGGAAGGCCCTCAAGAGATGGACTGACACCATGGCTGCAACGATCGGCGTAGGGTTAGGAACAATTGCAGGATGGCGCAGGACCGGGCAGTGGTTCGTGTGGTTGTGCATAAGGTCGCTGTGGTTTGGAACTGGCTTGACGGTACTCAACAACGACAAGACCTATTTGGATCAGGAGCCCTGGTGGCAGAGTGGGTTATGCATTGGGCTGCTCACAGCAAAGTCAGCAGTTAAAACAACCGGCCCCTCCGAGGGAGAGAGATGAAGCTTTCTACTGCTGACAAGAGTCACCGAGGCAGTTGTTCCCTGTCCTAGGGGGTCCCTATGACTCGGAATCGCCTTGATGGCAGTGAGCGAGCGAGTGAGACCTGGCCTGACTCTTGCCCACTGCGTCTTAGTGAACTGTTGCGGCTGCAACCCAAAGGCACGTGATTTCTCTAGTGGACAGAAAGGCATTACTACTCTCGAAGTGCTGGACGTTGAAGGATCAATGCTGGGTCTTCTGGCAGTAGACCGGCTGGGCGGTCCTTGGTCCTTGTCTCCGCTCTGCAGTGCATGCCAGCTTCAGTCTCATCTGCTCCTTTTAGAACGGAGAAGTAAGGAGATTTAGGGCACGTCCTGCATGATGTGAGTCTCTGGGAGCATCGTTGGTTACAGGCTCAACTGCTAGCCAGAAGGTTTGTGTTCATGTTGGAACACACACGGGGGTGCGGGGGGGAGATAAGGCTGCCGTTTCCCCTTCGCTCACGGCCTTGAAACCTTGTGAGCGCTTCTCCTTTGCAGCGAAGGAGAGCATGGACCAGGGCTTCGTTACCACAACAAAGGAAACACTGTTTCCAAATCGCTCCGCAGCTGTGGACATCCAGTCGCTGTGCCATGAATTCTGATTCAGTGACCCCACTGCGTCCGAGTGGAATTGTGCTCCAGAGGGCCAGCCGTGGCCGATGTTGCACCCAGAAGTCACCAGGTCTTTCTTCTCAGGGACTTCTGAATGTACGCCAAGCTCCAACAACCTTTCCGTTAGCTGTCATGGGTTCTGCTTAATTGCTTGCAACTCCAGGGGTTATGATTCCAACCTAACTTCCCAGGGAGAAACTAGTCAATCCATAACATTGACTCCAAGATTCCTCTAGGCTCAGCTGCTTCCTGAAGTGATACGAGGATACATACGTGTGAAAATACCTGAACCATGTAATGCACCACACCTGTTAGACGCTTCTCTTCGATGCAGCTTCCTAAGACCTCGGCCCTCAGAGTCCATGATTTGTAACCGCCTCTCCAATGGCTGAGTCACGGGGTGTAAATCATCTCTCCAGTTCTCCGTGTGCTCCACGGCTGCCTTTTCATGACGTGTTTCCCTGCCAGAGGTGGCGCCCAGCTAATGGGACAATAAACTTGTCTTCTGCTTAAGTGGCCTGCTTCTGCCTTTTCATATGACTGGTTTCAAAATTTCCACCCTTAGTACATTTTCTTCTACTTTATACATGTGTTTGGTTGACTATGACTTTATTAATGCATGATTGAATTCTATCCTTATTTAAGGAAATTTTTATGGTCTTTCCTTTATGAATTAATGTATGTAATTTGATTTTTTAAAATATCTGGCACAGATCATAGTAAGTGCTATATATAAGAATTTGCTTCTATGAATTATTATTGGCATTAACGGTATCAGAGTTCTCCAGAGAAAGAATCAGATTTGTCAGTTTCTCTATAACAAGTTGTCTCTTTCTATTATCTATTTATCTATCTATCTACATTTCAAAGAACTGGTTCACACAGTAATGGGGCTGGCAAGTCTGAAATCTGTACCGTACACTGCATGCACTCAGAGTTGACCCTGGAGTTAAGGCCTTTGAGTTAAAAAGTTGGAAGTGAAGAGATCAAAGAACTGTCACACCAGGGCTCTGGTTACATCATCTTCCTAGAGCATGAAGTTCCCAGGAAGGATGGCAGAAGGGAAATGAGTGAGGCAGAAGCTCAAACTCAACGCTGGGCTAAGTGATGGAACACCGAGGGGACTGAAATGGATGAGTTGAAGCAAAATGTGTGCACCTTGTAAAACTGATGACCGGTTCTGCACACTTTCACCTAAATCGCAATGAAAAGTTAAAAAGAAAAGGCAGTTGACCGTGAAGGAAAAAAAAAAAAGAATTTGTGACAGAGGAGATAGGAGACACAGTATGAGCCAGCAACGAAGGCTCTAAACTTCTTGTGAGAGGTACGACAAGAAAACCAGCCTCTCCTTCCAAGAGCTCCCAGGGAAGCGTGCTGCTCAGGCCTATGAGACCCCAATGTGCCCCTTTTTATAACAAATAGGACTTCCTGGTTGAGGCTACAATGGCACCAAGATTAGGCGGAGGCCACAGAACCAGGCCCTTTTGGGTTGTGATGCCTCAGGTCACCTTGAGTCAGAACGAACACCACAACTATTAACAGCAAAACGACAAGCTGTAGTCCGATGCAAACATAGTGGAAAGTAACTGTCAATACGCTGACTTTATTTCAGCATTTAGATGCTTGCTCACAACTACTCCGAACCCTAAAAACGTTGTCAGCTACTTGGACCCCCTAAGTGAGCTCTAAGGGGCTGTAGCAGCGACCCAGGCTGACTGAGGGCGATGTGTCCCACCTGGGATGTTCAGCTGATGGCACCAGCTCAAATGAATAACCTGGAATGTTCCTTTGCCGTGAAGGAAAGCTGTATCCCAGCCAAAGTCACTGTATGTTAAAACGGTGGGGGAAATCGTTGGGGGTTTTGATGTCGAAGGGAGTGAAATTGTAGGTTCAGATAGTTACAAAGTCTCTGCAGTTGCCTGGCTGTCTGGCAGCCTGAATTCGTCGCTGTCAAGGGCTGTTGTGTTCATTGAGGCAGAGCCCACCCTCTGACGGAAGCAGTGCCCCATCATGGTGACAACGAACCTTCCAAATATTTAAAATGCCTCCCAACCATCCGTGGACAGCAACAAGATGAGGGTCCGAGAACCTGAGGGTGCAGAGGTCCGGGGACAGACGGAGTGGCTTTGGAGGGTCCAACGGGTGGGCGGCTCAGTGGGATGAGCTAGTTGGCAGGGGGCCGGGGGCTCTGTGTTGACAGACATGAGCAGAGCTGTGAGACCAGACAGGAGCTACTCCTGGTGGTCTCAGGGGAAGGTGGAGGTGGAGGTGGGGAAATCAGGTCAAATTACAGCTTCCCTTTTGAGGATTGGCCCCACAGGCATTTTTCCGTGGAGAGGCGGGCTGTGCAGAACCTGGGGAAGGACCCCTCAAGGGAGCACTTTTTGTGCATTTCCTCCGTCTCTAGTTGTCAGCTTCAGGACTGCATAATGCTTGGTGGCTCCTCGGTCATAAATTATTAAAGGATCGCCCTGGTGTTGGAGACTTCGGTGGTTTCCATGTTTTCGCTACTAGAATTGCTGCGGCCCAGACTGTGGCTCAGTGCGCAAATATCTCTATATTGTCCTAAAAGTAAGCCTCTCGTACCTGTGCGTCAAAACACCCCTGTCGTTTCATTTTTACCCAGCCATGTTGCTCTTCAGGAGGATTTTGTAAAACAAACAATCCACAGTGCCATCAGAATTTGTGAGCCTCTTGTTTTTACTGTAACTGTTACAGAACTGCGAGTCACTTAAGTGTGATTGCTTCCTACACCAGTGATTATAAAATGCCATCCCAAGGCGGCTTTTAATTTCGGTGTTTTGATTAACAGCAAATATGATTTTTTTCCGTGTTTGTTGACTATTTGCATTCCCTTTGTGCGTGTGTGATAATTGATTGTCTTTGTATTTTGTGCATTTCCCTTTTAAGATCTCGATGCTTTTGTCCTAAATTTGAATGAGCGCCTCTTAGCATGTACACACACACACACACACACACACACACATACATACTACATCCATGACCATGATTTAGGTTAGACTCCTAGTGACTGTAAAGGCCCCATAAAGTTTCCGAGGCTGTAATCCTTAGAGAAGTCGATGCCCCCTCGCTTTTGCTTAAGGGTGTGGAATGGCTAGTAGCGGGACACCTAGCCACTGCGCCACGAGCTCTCCCCGGGCATCGCTGCTGCAACCCTCCGCCCTCTGCCCTCCACCCTCAGCCTCCTCGCAGTTCGTTTTCCTTCCGTTCTCTCTAACACTCTGTGTTGGATGGAAAGCCAGGCACGATTCAATTTATTATTAATGGGTTGTGTCCCTAAAGCAGGGCTTCTCAACTCCGGCTGCACATTGCAATCGCCAGGAGAGCTCTAAAATCTACTGATGCCTGGGTTTCACTTCTGATTTAATTGGTCTGGGATTGGGAGTGTTAAAAGCTCCCCAGGTAATTCTAATAGGCAGCCAAGGTTGAGAGCCGTGATCCTAGAATTTGCAAATTGGTTGTTGGGTTACAATAAAGCGGGAGTGTTGGTGGCGGATGGACTCTCAGTTGCGAGTGGGACCATAGTGGGCGGGGGGTAGGGGTGCTGGTTTGCTGGTGGTGGTGGGCGTCCAGGCTTCCCGCCAGCACAGGCAAGTCTCCAGTATTTCCGAGTCCTAGTGCACACCTCTGTTGTTTTGTCTGACCCAGTCTAGGACCAGATTGCCTGGTTCTTCTGATTTCCCTGCACTGTCCCTTTTAGCCCAGGTCCTTTCCTCTCTTTCAATGTGGAATAGTCCTGGGTGAGCTCCAACCTTGAAGTGTCACATAGCCTTTAGAAAGAGAAATGTATGGGGGGAGGGGAGGGGGGAGGGAAGGGGGGCAGGTAAAAGTCTCTCTTAGGAGTGTTTTACAACCCCAGAAAGCCAGCACATGTGGTCTAGGACGTCCTCAGTCCTAACCAGCTTTGGATACCGATTAAGTCGCATTCACCTTAATGTCTGCCTTTTGCTGGTGTGAGACCCCGCCCGCTGATGAGGGACTTCAGTCTCCCATCTGCGTCTTTCTCCGGTTATTGTTAGAAGACCCCAGGATGTCACTTCAGTGTACTTAAGAGCCAGGCCCTCCCATTAGTCTCCTCAGTGAGGCCAACCTCTGCTGAAACACTGGAGGCTGGAGCTCAGATGTGAGAAATTAGCTGCCTTCAGTGTTACCTGTGGGCCCCTCACTTCCCAACCTACCAGGCTGCCTCCGACTCAGGAGGAACCAAGATAAGGTCGAACTGGCCCTGTGGGTTTCCTAAACTGTAACTCCTGGTGGGAGGAGAGTCTCCTCTTTCTCCGGAGGAGTGGCTGGGGGTTTTGACCTGCTGACCTTGCGCATCACAGCCTACCATGTTGCTATTACGTCACCAGGCCATCTAGCTATGCTTCCATCTTTCAGAACAAAGCCTGAATTAGCCTCTCCTGGGCATTTCCTCCGTAGAGGGCCCCGATGAGTCAGCATCGACTCGACAGCAGTGAGGCATTTCTTTACAGATGAAGACTAGGAAGAGGTGCTACTGAGGCAGATGAAGAAACAAACGCCACCCGAGCCTTGGTCAGCAAGGGAGATGCTGAGATGCTGGCTCTTTCTTGATCCTGTCTAACTCGCCAAACTGTACCCCAGGATGTTGGGGAGAACAAGTGCACACAGCAACCTGGTCAGGCGCAGGAGGGAGCGTCCTAGAGGAGACACGCCGCCGTCCCCTCCGTCTTCCTTCAAGCATCCTAGCCTGCCTTAGCAGACAGCTCCTTGAGCAGGGCTCCTGTCTTCACTTTGAATCAGTAATGTCTCGTGCATTCTCCCCAAACAGGTGCACAGGAACTAATTACTGAGTGGCTCCACTGAGTGAGAGGATCCCCCAAGTCCTATATCACTGCTCTTATGCTGGGTTTCTTGCCAAGTGAATTACTACCCAAGCTTTCTTTCGTGGCTTGTAACATAATTGAATTCTGCTCAAAAGCTGTGTCAGGGCAGATAAAAGCACAGTTCAGCCATCGAAAAATGGAACTGATCATTTACTGCTTGAACGAATGTGGGTAAGTATTATAATGCGGTATGAAAAAATAAGAATTGGTTGGAACTAAAACCAGAATTGATTGAAGCATACCCTATTAATTATCCTGAATTGACTGTTCACGATTTGCTTTTTATCACCTTCATGTTGGATGGCAAACAGGAGAATGGCAAGCATTAAATGTGTATTGCTCTTTTAAAAAATCTGAACAACTTCCACAGGATGCTCGGGAGTAAGGATTTGAGAGGTAACTTTTATATCCTCTAATAATATAAATGTCACTAGGTTTTGAAGGATTAAATGAAGTCATATTTTATATACTACTTTATCTCAACATGTAACCGCTTGATCGCAACTACACTAAAAGGTCTAATAAAGTTGTCAGCTATTTGGACCCAATCATATATAATTATATATTTAAGAATATTTTACTAATAAAATGGGTCCCCCCCCCTTAACGATTAGTAAAACATATGTTACTATTCTTTATATTTTAGTCACTGTTTAGTCTAGGAAGTTTAGATTGTGTTGTAAAACAATAAATAATCCGGCGGCTGGAGCTACTGTCCAATGTCGAAAGCCCAGGACGCTGGCCTGACCAGCCAGAGGGCCACCAGAGGCTGGCAGGGCCGGGCTGCATGGCAGGGCCGCCACCAGCTGAGCCACCACTGGTCTTGCAAGCAGGCCTGTCCCCGGACTCCTGCAGGGCGGACAGTGAAGCCGCCTGGCCTCCTCGGGTGCTCGGAGAGTAGGAAGAAAAGGCGGTCCTGGCCGCTGAGCCTACACTGTGAACTTGCACGGGCAGGGGCCTGAGGCAGGCGTCAAGCCTGTGAGGTTAAAAGAGTGCAAGCTCACCTTTGACCGCATGATGAGACAGATAAAACCCCTGACCCAGAAGGAGCCCTGCAGGCCCCGAGCCCCCCCCTACACACACCCCCCCCTAACTGAACCGGACGCGCAGGAGCCCAAAGGCGGCCTTCAGAGCCCCTTTGAGCAGCCGAACTGGCAGGAGCTGTCGCGCAATGAGGTGGTCCAGTCGTACCGGAGCCGACAGAGCAGCCTGCTGTTGTCCTCCGGTGCCCAGGAGCCGCGGGCACCACTTCGTGGCCCTGTGTCTGCGGCAGGAGGAGAGCGCCAAGCGACACGTCCCCGGGACACGCACCACACAGCCCGCCTGCGGACCTGGCAGCCACCCGGAGCGCAGCAGGCCCACCAGTGGCTGGGCGCGAACGGGTGTTTGGACACACAGGGTACCTGGTGTGGTTGGACCCGGGGCATAGCCCTGGACCCCCCTGGTGAGACGGGCGCCTGAACATGCTGCCTTCTGCCTGCTGGGACTGACTGCCAGGTGGGCGAGGGGGGAGGTGGAGGCCTGAGGAAGGCACCTGGGGTGGGCGGTGCCCTGGCGCCCTGCCCGCCAACTCTCCTTCTTTTGTGACATGCTGCTACCAGTTTACTAACAAATTGCATAGGAAGGACTGCGGAAGGGTGAGTTCAGAGGTCAGCTGCAGGCATGAGGGTCCCGCCCGGTGGCGGTGCGGACAAGCCGGCCACAAGGCTAGGGCCCGGTGCAGGCAGGCACAGAACACTCGTGGGAGATGTTACCTTTGTCAGAACCAACAGCATGTGTCTTATTTATTTGTATTGTTTCTGCTGTTGTTTGGCCCTAAGGCTCCTGGGAGATGGGAAGGGAGCGTGGTTATTGTCCACTGGCCCTCGCTCCCATCCAGTCGGGGCTGAGCCTTGTTCCCAGCCCCCTGGGTTGGTGGCAAGAGGTGACCACCAGTTAGACCCCATGTTCCCCAGGTAGTCACATGTTATTATCTGGGTTCAGTTACAATCCTGTTTCTAAGGAAATACTGCAGAAATTTCCTTTTTCAAGAGTTAATTTTCTCCCCGTTCCAGCTGACCACCAGCCAGACAACTTTGCTTCTTTCCCCCTCATCCATCCTCTCCCTTTCCAGTATCTCTAGAAAATCCTCTTTCTAGGGTGCTCCACCCCCAAACCCCACAGTGGCACATGGGTGCTGTGCAGGACCGGGGGGTGGCCTGTCTGGGCTGGAAACACGCGCAAATATTCCTGTACAGTTGTTTGCCTTATGGCTATCTGTCGGAAATGCGGACTGCAAAAACTGGAGTCCTAGTGAATGGACAGTACCTAGACTTCTGGGTCCCCAGGACACAGAACAGGCAACTTTGCTATTTGATCCAGTCAGTGGACACCTTGTGATATAAATGAAAAACAACAACAAAAACATTTGTACACTAAATAAATAAATAGATAAATAACCCATCTAAGTTTGAAAATTGTATCTACTATTGAGATCACTGGATGTAGGTCAAATAGGGAGTTTTACTAAATATGGACAACACGGGATATTTGTGGGTTGAAACATTTTTTTAACATTTTATTTGGGGCTCATACACCTCTTAGCCTCTTATCACAATCCATACATATACATACATAAATTGTATAAAGCACATCTGTACATTCTTTGCCCTAATCATTTTTGAAGCATTTGCTCTCCACTTAAACCCTTTGCATCAGGGCCTCTTTTTTCTCCTCCCTCCCCGCTCCCTCCTCCCTCGTAAGCCCTTGATAATTTATAAATTATTCTTTTGTCATATTTTGCCCTATCTGGTGTCTCCCTTCACCCTCTTTTCTGTTTTCCGTCCCCCAGGGAGGATGTCACATGTAGATCCTTGTAATTGGTTCCCCCTTTCCAACCCACTCACCCTCTACTCTCCCACTACCACCCCTCACACCCCTGGTCCTGAAGGTATCATCCACCCTGGATTCCCTGTGCCTCCAGCTCCTATATGCACCAGTGTACAACCTCTGCTCTATCCAGTCTTGCAAGGTAGAATTTGGATCATGGTAGTTGGGGGGAGGAAGCATCCAGGATCTGGGGGAAAGCTGTGTTCTTCATCGGTACTACCTCGCACCCTGACTGACTCATCTCCTCCCCTAAGCCCCTCTGTGAGGGGATCTCCAGTGGCCGACAAATGGGCTTTGGGTCTCTACTCTGCACTTCCCCCTTCATTCACTATGGTATTTTTTGTTGTTGTTGCCTTATACCTGGTCCCTTTGGCACCTCGTGATCACACAGGCTGGTGTGCTTCTTCCATGTGGGCTTTGTTGCTTCTGAGCTAGATGGCTGCTTCTTCACCTTCAAGCCTTTAAGACCCCAGACACTATCTCTTTTGATAGTCGGGCACCATCAGCTTTCTTCGCCACATTTGCTTATGCACCCGTTTGTCTTTGGTGATCGTATCATGGAGGTGTGCAGCCAATGATAGGATATTTTGTTCTTTGATGCCTGATAACTGATCCCTTTGGGACCACGTGATCACACAAGCTGGTGTGTTCTTCTTTGTGGGTTTTGTTGCTTCTGAGCTAGATGGCTGCTTGTTTATCTTCAAGCCTTTAAGACCCCAGACGCTATCTCTTTTGATAGCCGGGCACCATCAGCTTTCTTCACCACATTTACTTGTTCACCCGTTTTGGCTTCAGCAGTTGTGTCGGGAGCGTGAGCATCATAGAATGCCAATTTAATAGAAGAAAGTATTCATGCATTGTGGGAGTGCTTGAGTAGAGGCCCAAGGTCCTTCCACCACTTTAATTCTAAACCTATAAATATAGACACATAGATCTAGTTCCATATCCTCATATATATATTTGCATGTACATGTCTTTGTCCAGACCTCCAAAAATGCCCTTTGCCTCCTAGCTCCTTCCTCTATTTCCCTTGACTTTCCTCCTGCCCCACTATCATGCTCCGTCCCCACCTGGGTTACAGCTATACCTCTTGTTTACGTAACCTTACCCTTGATCATTCCCTACCAGGCCTGCCACTCCCACCTCACCACCAATTTGGATCCCATGTTGCTCCCTTGTCCCTGGGTTTGTTAACACCTCTTCCTTACTCCCCACCTCCCCCTATCCCAAGTCCCCCCCGGAACTGTTGGTCCCATTGTTTTTCCTCCAGATAGTTCATCCAGCCTATCTTATTTAGACAGACCTGTGGAGATAATAACATGCACAAAAACAAGACAGAGGAAAACAAAGCAACAGTATACAACAAAACAACAACAAACCACTGACAAAGAACAAAACAAAACAAACACATCAAGAAAGAAAAGCTTGTAGTTAGTTCAAGGATCATTTGTTGGCCTTTAGGAGTGTTTTCCAGTCATCTGTTGGGGCACCCTCCCTGGCCCCAAAGTCCACTTTCAGCATTCCTGGGGACCTTGCCACTCCTTCCCTTGCTGTTCCACTGCACTCCCCCTGTTCCACTGCTTTGGTGTGGTGGGATCAGGTCAGGCGCAATTCCCACACTGTGTCTCCAGTGCTGTCCTCTGTAGCGCCATGGGTCAGTGAGGGGCATCATGTCTCATAGTGGGGCCAGCCATGTTGTCCTCTCTGTGGACTGGCTGCTCCAATCAGGAACATCATCCTCACGGCCTGGTGGGCCAGGCTGTGCTCCACTCTCTCCTCCTCCCCTTTCATCTGCTCCTGTGTGCTCTGATCAGATATGTTCCTCTCCCAGACCTGCAGAATCAATGTCGTCCTTTGAAACAAATTTTTCTGTGGGGAGGGGCAGGAATCCACTTAATTTTTGGTACTGTGGCCAGTCTCCCAGATCTCTCCACTGGTTCCCTACTCCACACCGGATGTTGCATTCACACCTTGTGGCACTGGGTTCAAGTCTGGTCCCACTTTGCCTGTGGAGATATAAACAATACCCTCCCCTTGGGTGGGTTAGTGCCCCATGCCCCTGCTCCCCTTTTCTTCCTTATATTGTTTGAAAAGGATGGTCCTGTGATGTCTGAGGAATTCCGACAGTTGCTGTGGGTCTGGAGTTCTGTTTAGAGTAGGGTAAGCTCGGTATGTGGAGAGAGCGTCTGACTGAAAACAATGGGAAAATCTTGATAACACCATCTATGAAAATATATTTGTGAACATATGGGAGAAGTAAGATTTGGTAAAGGCTAATTTTAGTGAAGACCCAAGAATCTGAGAGGGAAACTACTTTTCCTTAAAGGTGTTGGCCAAAATCCTATGCTCCGCAAAGATGGCCATCTTTTAGTGATCTGAAGTTGTCGTCAGTGTTGCATGACGTCAAGTTGGATTCTGATTAATGGCGACTGTGTAGACCGGGTGGAATTGACCCGTAGGATCTCCTAGGTTGAAGTCCTTTCAGGAGCAGATAAGAAGGTCCTTTTAAACGGGAAGCTGCTGGGGGTTCCAATCCCTGGCCTTGAGGTTAGTAGTGAGCACTCAACCTCTGCTTCACTGGGGTCCCTTCCAAGGACCCTGTTGTTGTCAGGTGTCATGGAGTTGGTTCCAACGCCCAGCGACCGTGGGTACTACAGAAGGAGGCACTGCATGTCCCTACCCCATCCTCACAACGGATCCCGTGCTCGAGCACATTGTGGCAGACGTTGTATTGAGGGTCTTCCTCGTTCTTGACACAATTTGCCAAGTGTGATGTCCTTTCCAAGAGACCTAGGGGACAGAAAACAAAACCCAGGGCCTGCCCAATGTAGGGCGTCTAATGAGAGACCCCAGCCATAAAACTGGGACCCCAAAGGACTAGCTCCTTGGGATGAGAATTAGCCAGAAATCAGCATAGTATTGCTGGCCCTCATAGCAAAACGAATGCAAGTTAGTCCTGGAGCAGAACTAGTGTTACTGACCCTGGAGCGCCTTCACCACATAAATCAGTCAGCCCTCATGTGATGTTCTGGCGCAGATCGCATATTATTTGGGTTGTTTAAAAAAAACAAATTTTCAGTCCCAGTGTAGATTCAAGTGGTCTGGGGTTGGAGGTGGCCTCCAGCAGCAGAGCAGAAGCATCAACACATTTTCTCTGGCGGAAACGCCATTGTACTCTGCCACGAAGTAGACCCACAAATAATTCCCCATAATAAACGAGCAGCTCACAGTAAAATACAATGAAGCATGCAAAAAAAATACCAGGAAGAAAAACCAACAGGAAACGCAGATAAGAGAAGCAGGTCTACAAATACATCACATATTGACTATCAGTCAAGGAATATAAACCACCAGACTTACAGTAGGATTGCAAATTTCTACTGAAAGTAAGAAAATGTAAAGGGTAGTCAAACAGTATGAAAAAGAACTAAGTAGAATTTCTAGAACAATCATTGAGATTTAGAACTCATTGTATGGATACCAGTAGTTGATGAATATAGAAAAATTAGTAAATTGTAAGGGGTGCAGGAGATATTACCCAATATAGTGTGTGTGTTTGTTTGTTTTGTTCTTTAGTGCTTACAGTATTCTGGATCTTGCATGGAAGAAGGAAAGTGTATCAAGACTTTTTTGTTTTAGCCATTGTAGGTGGGACTTACATGTATAATGCCTTGTTGAATATGTACAATCCTGGTGAATCTGCAGTTCATTAAAAATTTTAACTTTATTTGGGATTAGAATAGAAGGAATTTTGCTTTTAAACTTTTATCGATTGTCTTCTAAGACACCAAATGTACAGATCTTAATAATTCTATAACTGTTCTGTCATTAAGATTTCCTGACACTTTATCACTCTCTAAATTGCATCTACCTTGAGTTATAGCTAGCTACACATATTCTATACCTGTTGCTTATTATAGTGAAGTCCAGGCTGCATTAGGGTACAGTGCCTTAAAAGATGTACCACAAAACATCTGTGATAAGAAAGAAAGAGAAAAGACGGGAGGAAAGGAGGAAAAGGGAAGAAAAGAATGAAGAAATAAAAAGGGAGGGACAAAAGAGAGTGTAAGGGATAAAGGAAAGTTCCTGATTAAAATGCAGAGTTAATTTAAAGAGAGTGTGTGGTAGCTACATAATCTTGTGTCAACTTGAGGGTATTAAGAGTGAAGGGGGAGTCTAGCCTGTCAGTCAAGTCACAGCCTGATGATGCTTCCTGGTAGGTGTGGCTTTCTCATGAGGATTCTGGGACCTTCCTCTCTTTCTTCTTAGAGGTGGGACACACTCTTTCTGCTTACCTTCCTGTTGAGGAGACACATTCGAGAGCTGCAGGAGACACACTGAGCCCCGTGAGAGCCCTGGAGATGCTTCCACCACCACTGGATCCACAAGACTTTGTACCCACTGGTCTGTGATCTTCCTGTATTTTGCATCATTGCATGTGGCTGTGTGCATCTGAAGAGAGATTTATGGACTAGTATTGGACATATGAGCTAATATAGGACTGATGGACTTGATCTGGACGGGCTGGGATGTTTTCTCAATATACAATTACTCTTTGATGTAAAGTTCTTCCCGGATTTGTTTCTCTAGTCAGCCTGGTCTAATACAGAGTGTTTCTGGAAGAGGAGAGCAGAATATAATTGTCAGCCCCTGGATTATAAAGGAGTAAAGAACTAAAAGAAACAATCTAAATGAAGTTCACCAAGAAGACTTTTAGATGCAAAGTGATCTACATTAAAATGAAGGGTTGAAAAGAAGAAACATTTATGTTGGGGGAAAACCCCACACCAAATTGTGAATCTGACAATTGTTGTTAGGGGCCAATGAGTCAGTTCGATGTGTAGCGACCTTGTGTACAACAGAGTCAAACACTGCCCAGTCCTGCACCAGCCTCACAATTGTTGTTATGCTTGAGCCCATTGCTGCAGCCACTGTGCCAGTCCACCTTGTTGCCAATCGTCTTCTCTTTCTGCCCCTCTACTGTACCGAGCATGATGTCCTTTCCCCGGCACTTGTCTCTCCTGATAGCATGTCTTTGCTTCTAAGGGGCATTCTGGCTATGCTTCTTCCAGGACAGATGTGTTCATTCTTCTGGCAGTCCATGGCACTTTCAATATTCTTGACCAGCACCAGGATTCAAATACATCAATTGCTAAGGGTATGTAAGAACTGAAAATATAGGTAAGCCCCCAAAGTGATGAGATCTGTAATGCTAATAACTACCATTTCAGCAACCACTTACATAAAAACAAATCCACAAGTTCCTACTGAAGAAAAAGTTTATAAATAGGAGGGAGGGGCAAGCACTTTACAAGTAATACTTAAAACCAAAGAATAAAGCTCCTTGCCATTGAGTCAATACCACCTCAGTGCGATCCTAGCAGGCAGAGTAGAACTGCCCATCGCGTTTCCGAGGCTGCACATTTCTATGAAAGCAGCTTGCACATCTTTATCCAGTTGAGAAGCTGGTGGGGTCAAACCAGCAAATGGTTGACCTTTGGGTTAGCAGCGCAGTGCACAAGTACTGTCCTGCCGGGGGCCTTACAGAACAATATTATTATTGTGGTTGCTGGTTTCTGTCGAGTTGGTGCTGCCTCTTAGGAACTTTATGTACAACAGAAGGAAACACTGCCTGGTCCTGTACCGTCCTCTCATCTAGTAAATATGAATACATTGATGAAAAACAAATAAACGAACAAGACCCATACCTCACTGCTTTCAGTTGATTCAGACTAACAGGCATCCTACATAGGGTTTCCAAGACAATAAATGTTTACCAGAGCAGACAGCCTCATCTTTCTCCCACAGAGAACCTGGTGGGTTTGAACTGCTGACCTCCCAGCAGCCCAACACCTAACCCAATTACCACAATATTAATGGATTAATGCAATAGAGAATAAATTTTCTTGGAAGATGTGTAGCCATAGTGTTTCTTTGAAATGAGGCTGGGAAGACTTTGTCTCACATACTTCAGACATGTGATGAGGAGGGATTAGTCCCTGGAGAAGGTTACCATGCTTGGTAAAAGTGACGGTAGCAAAAAAGAGAAGACTTTCAGTGAGATGGATTGACACTGTAGCTACAACAACTGTCTCAAACATAACAATATTGTGAGGATGGTGCTGGACCAGGCATGTTTAGTTCGGCTGTATGAGTCAGAACATACTTGACTGCACCTAACAACAAGGAGACTATGCTCACTGGTTGAAGGAACCCTGGTAGAGTAGTGCTAACACGTTGCGTTAGACCAGGTTGACTAGAAAAACAAATTCAGGGACACTCAAATATATGTAAGAGAGAGCTCTATATCAAAGAGCAATTGTGTGTTGAGAAAACATCCCAGTCCCATTCAGATCAAGTCCATAAGTCCAATATTAGTCCATACATCCCCTTCAGACTCACACAGCCACATGCAATGATACAGAATGTAGGGAGATCATAGCCTGGTGGATGAAAAGTCTTGTGGATCCAGTGATGGTGGAGGCATCTCAGTGCTGGTGTGGGTTTCCATGACTTTTCAACAGGAAGGTGAATCAGAGAGAGAGAGAGAGAGAGAGAGAGAGAGAGAGAGAGAGAGGAAGTTCCCAGAATCCTCATGAGAAGACCACTGCCACAAGGAGGAATCATCAGGCTGCGACCTGATCGACAAACTACACTCCACTCCTACACTTATTTATTAAGTTGACATGAAATTTTGTAACTACCAAACTCTCTCAGCTCACAATTGCAAAGTCAGCAGTTTCAAAATCACCAGCTGCTCTCAGGGAGGAAGAAGACAAGGCTCTCTGCTCCCATAGAGTTCCAGCCTGAGAAACCTGTAGGTGTGTTTCCACAGAGTTGCTGAGATGGCAGCGAGTTTGTTTTTGAGAATCATATTAATTGCTAAATTTTATGAGTATATAGTGGTACACTATGGTTTTGAAGTAGAATGTCTTTGTTCTTAGGAACTATTTCGATTTAGAGCGAATGGGGTTAAAATGTCACAGAGTATCTCAAAAATGTTCAAAGATCAGCCAATGATGAGTGTGTCAAAGAGGTGTATATGTGTGTGTGTGTTTATAGAGGGAAGATGTAAATGTGGCAAATGAACAATTGTGAATCTAGGTCAAGAGAACATAGATTTTCATTGTGGTTTTCTTGCAACTGTTTTGTAGGCTTAAAATTTATCAAAATAAAACATCCACGGAAAGAGGAGACAGGTTTCATTGTTTTCATTCACAGTATGGACACTGGGCTTTTGGGTGCTTTCCTGAATGGAATCTTTTGACTCTGTGACCAGCTGGGTAGTAGCTGCATATATTTTTTTTAAAGGACCCAGATGAAAGAGATTGTGTCCTCTACCCAAATGAAAACGATGCGTTTCCCTTGGCTGCTAACGAACCTGCCAAGTAGTGTGCTCATCACTGGTGCATGCATGGATAGAGTCCTGCTTTGCACGGCACAGCTGTCCGCTGGCACAGAGAGGCCATACATTCATCTTCATTGTACAGCCGTGCAAAAGCTCCCAGGGGCTGGAGGCTTTAAAAACTCTTGAGTTTCATTGGGATCTTAGAGCTATTGGGAAATTAAGATTCTGCAGGAAAGCTGGATTTTACCACCAAGTCCCAGCCAATGCATTGTGACCACGGTGCTGACCAGGTTTTAGCAAAGCTTCCAGGTTTGGACAAACTAGCCCTGTGAAGGCATTCCCGAAAGCCAGTCCACGAGAACCTTGTGGATTTCAATGATCTGATCTACTACTCCTACAACCAAGCTTGGGAATGGCACAGGCTGGGCACCAATCCGTTCTCTTGTACATGAGGTCACTTGAGTGGGGGTCAGGGGTAGACTTGAGGGTGGCTGGCAACACAAAAAGCACAACGACATCTTTGGAGATAAGAAGACAAAATGTCTCACTAAAAACAGAAACCAGTAGTTAAACCTTCAATTTTTAAAAACTAAAACTTGTTTCCAGTGTGAGGACTCCGGACAGGCCTTTTGTTCCCCACATGGCCTGGACCATCTACCACGTGCCCAGTGTCATGGACCAGTTGTGATGGGAGGAGGGGTCTTCTCCCTTGGCCTCTTAGACCTTCATCCTCCCCTGAGCACCTCTGTGTTATTTTCCCCTCTAATTTGCCACTTTTCATGCCAGTCTGCTTGCCAAATCATCTTTGTTTTCCCCCGGTGGCCCTCCGTCAAGTTTTGAGCTCTTTACAAAGCCTCTTCCATCTGGTCTCCCATCGTTCACTCTTTTCCTTCTGTCCCGTCAGCTTTCCCTCTGTCCTTTTGGCTTTCCTGCCTGCTCTCCCTGCCAGCCGGCCTTGACTAGGTCCCCATTCCTGCTCTCAGTTTCAGTGTCATTACATTTCTATCGGAGAGGGAAGCCAACAGAGGAAGGGGAAACTCACCCTTCATATCTCTTCCTCGCTCACTTGCTCTCGCCCTCTCGCTTTCACACAGGCATGCACACACACATGCACACGCATGCACACGCACACACGGACCCAAGATGAGGACTGAGTAAGATATTGCCAAGAATAAGAAAATGTCTCTTGGCTTGAGTTTTGAATTCTCAGAAAGCTTTGAACGGTCTTATTCTTCCTCATCAAATCAACCTCAAACTCGAGGCTATAGAGTATCCAACAGATGTGGACTGAAAATCAGTTCCACCACTCACTGCGTGAACTTGGGCAAGTCACTTGCCCTGTTTTCTCTGAGACTTGGTTATGATGGTACCGTCTTCCTCAACGAGTTTCTGTCAGAATGAAAGGAGATAACGCGTGTAAAGTACCTGGCAGAGTGTAGCGGGTAGACTCTCTACTCAATAGTATCCTTCGCCCCTTAAAGTCTTCACTGACCAGCCCCGTCGGAGGCAGAGTGACCGGCCCTCCTTGGCCTCAAGGAGGCCCAGTGGCCCAGCATCTGCATCATTCACAACACTGGCCTCGATTGGCTCTCCGCCTACCTGCCTGCCTTCTTCCATCTTTCTGATTCCTGTTCTTCTTGCTCTCCTTGTTTACTTTCTCTTTTCATCTCTCTTGTTTTCTTCTTCTCTGTGTTTGCCGCGAAGACTTCAAGAATATAGCCAACATTAGTAGCTGATGGATCTGAGTGAAGGGAGAGGGAGGCTAGACCTGTCCAAAGTCAGCATGGGCACATCCATGCATTCCTTCATTGCTAGTTGGGAGCTATGTCTTGCTGAGCTTCCTAACAGCCAAAGGAAAGATGGAAAAAATAAAGCGTGGTCCATGAAATTAATGGAATATTTTAAAATAGCGGCTCTTTTCCTAGGCATTCTGTGAGTTCTCCTAAAGGGAACCCCACGTGATATAAGGAAATGACATCTAGGATAATAATAATAGTCATAATATGTCTAATTTCATAATTGTTATAATAAAAAATACTCCGGGGAACTCTGTCTTATAGGGCCCTTCCATCTGGGCTGATGACAGACTGCTGATGCTCAATCCTGGAAAAGCATTTTTACAAGGAACTGGAACAATGCATTCTGTGAAGGAACTCCTCCAGGGTCTTGCATACTCTGGGATCAGGCACGACCATCATGCTTGGTGACGTGCAGGGTCAGAGAAACGAGGAAGGCACTCCAGAGTAGGCTAACTTCGTGGCCGCGACCAGGGGCGCAAAGGGAGCGGCGGTTGTGAGGATCCCGCAGGACTAGGCACCATTTCCCTGTGTTGTCCCTAGAGTTGTTACGAGTCAGAGCTAGCTTGATGGCACCTGGCAGCAATAGAGAGATAGATCCGCGACCTTCAGACCATTCTCGAGAGGTGGTACCCCTGGCTGCCAGACTTCTGACAAGTATAGGAAAATAGAATTCAAAGCAATCCCAAGTCTGGTTATACTCGATGTTGGATGAAGGGAAAGGAGAAGGGATTGGAGAATCGCTCAGGCACAGAAAAGACCTGAGTTTAATGAAAATTAAGGAAGGAAGAAAGAAAAATGCACCACGATTCTCTAACAGTAATTTCTGGGAGGTGGAATTTCAGACATTTATTTTCTGTTTTACTTATGCGTCTCTACCATGAGGAGGTCTAGTTTTGGCTAAAAGAGAAAGCAAATCGATGGAAGTCATTTTCAGAGAAAAATAGCTACCTGGAGCTTTTCTGATACATGCCTGTGTAGGTAAATGTAGCTGAAATGTCTCACAGCTCTGGTTCACCACCTGAGCCGCATTTTAGAATCTCTTTGGGAGTTTTTAATAGCTACCAATGCCTCGGTTCAGCCTCAGACCAATGTAAAGTTAGGATATCTAAGGCTAGAACGCAGGCATAGGCCTTTAAAAAGGTGACTCCATGATTGTAATCTGTAGCCGGGATGGCAACCACGACTCCAAGCCACACAATCTGGCCAGACTGATGACAGTCTCCGTGGCCCAGCTCTTCTCGCCGGTCAGTACGGCCTCCTGAGTTAGCTCCTGCTTTCCTTTCCAATCTCAACTTACTCCACAGTCCCATCTGTTCGGTGTCAAGAAACATGCCTGGCAAATAGTAGGTTCTAATTTAAAACAAAGTTGAACTGCACAAATGGTGTGCTGACTTTGGCCACAGAAGCAACCAAACTCAACCCAGACACAGTGCAGACTAGTGGACTCCAACTCATAGGGACCCTATAGAACAGGGCAGCATGGTCCCTGTGGGTGTCAGACTGTAACTCTTGACAGGAGTAGAAAGCCTCATCTTTCTCCTTCAGAGCAGCTGGTGGTTTTGAACTGCTGACCTTGAGGTTAGCAGCCCGACACTCAATCCAATACACCACCAGAATGAAACCAAACCAAACAAAAAAATTTAACACTGCACTCCCCACTGCCCCCACCAAATCTCATAAGCATCAGATTTAAGCCACTTGGTTTTCTATAAATATTTATCAGTTGTCTTGTCATTGATTGGTTTGGCTAGATCATAGACTGTATAAATGAGTGAGTGACAGTGGTAGGCATGATCACTTTGTTTTTTCCATGACTGATCATAAGCTACTCATCTGGCGATCGCTGGAGAGGAGGCGGTCCTTTTTGTCTTGTTGAAGGCATGACAACACGTGCCTGTTCCGGGAGGACAGGATTTGTCTTTCTACCACTCTATCTTCCTGGCTCAGAAGAGTGCTTGGCACAGAGTGGATGTCCAGTAAGGACGTGCTGAACGGATATCACACGAGTGAATCATAATGGTTGCAGTGCATCAGTGTAGAGAGGAAATCTTTCATCACCAGGATGGTATCATTCCCGGGATGATGAGTGAAGGCGCTCCAGGAGGTATACATTTGCTCATGCAAAAACAATCCCAAATCATTCCGATGAAATTGAACAAAGAGGTCATTAAAAGGTACCAAACCAGACTGAGATGTGGTTCAGGAATGCACCCCCACAGAGGGAAAGGATTGGGGGATTCATAGTTAATAGAGTTTGGTCCCAAACGTCACTAGAATGAACTTTTAAAAATGAAAATCAGTTCATGGTTGAAGTCCATCAAACCCCTTTGAAATCTCCCCATCTCTGAAGAGCCAGTGACGTGAGCAAGCCAGTTAGTGACTGGCATCCAGCATCTGGTTCCTGCTCTGCCCAGCTCCTTCAGACTTTGATCTCTGATTCATTCTCCATGGCTCGCTCTGTTCCAGGCGTGCATGGCAGGGCTATTCCTGCCACGGGACACTTACATTTTCTAGTTCATCTGCCTAGATTATTCTCCCTCCCATCTCAGATTTGCCGCCCAGATTTGCCACGATTCTCTCCTCGTCTCTGGGGTTCTGCTCAAGCTTCACCTTCACACAGATGTTTTCCCAACCACACTACGCAAACTTCAATCTCCTCGGTGGTTGCATGCACACCGGCACGCCCCATTGCCATTCCTGCTTCATAGCGCTCCGTGTCACTCTCTCTAGCTGACACCGTTTCTCTCCCTGTATTTCACTTCCTTTTTACTCTCAGGCCTCTTCCATTATCCCACAACCATCACAAAGACACAGTTCTGTCTATTTGTTCCTCTGCTTTATTCCCAGCACCTGGAACAGGGCCCTGACATATTAAAAACAACCAAGTCCATGTGACTCATGCTGGCTGCATGAGTTACACAGTAGAAATGCCCCGTATGGTGTTTTGGGCTGTAACCTTGGCAAAGCCAGACCTTTCTTTTGTGGTGCCACTGGGTAAGTTTGGATTCGATCACAAACTGCTTGCAACACACACACACACACACACCAAAATTCCAAATTCTGACTTTATAGTCACCCTACAGTACAGGGTGAGCGACCTTGGTGGTGAGGTGGTTAAATGTTGGGTTGCTAACTGCAAGGTCAGCAGTTTCAAACCACCCACCACTCCTCAGGAGAAACATGGGGCGTCCTACCCCTATCAGGGTTACAATCTCTGAAATTCACAGGGGCAGTTCTATCCTGCCTACAGTGGTCATTGACTCGGTGTCCGTGAACCTGGTTTTTGGTATAGGACAGGGTAGAAGGTTTCTGAGGCTGTAAATGTTTCCAGGAACAGAAAGGCTCATCTTTCTCCCTGGGAGGAGCTGTTGGGTTTGAACTGCTAATCTTGTAATTAGCAGCCTAATCTTCACACAACAGTATCCCACTATGGCACCAGGGCGGCTTTCGATATGTAGTAGTGGCCTGATAAATACCGATCCTAGGAATGAACACACTGACAAAATCAAAGTCTGTGCTGACAGCCTGTTGAGTTGACCCACCTCAAAGCGGTTACCCCTTCCATTTTCAGCTCTCTGTTCCCGCGTGTGCCAGCTCCAATCTGTGCCCGATATCAGCACGCCAAGCAGTCCTCCACGTCTTTATCTCCCTGCGATACAAACCACAGAGAAGGGATTATTGGTTTATTTTATTTTATGTTAATTTAGCGCATTTGGAAATTGCAACAGAGATATTAAAGAGAACAGGCTGATCTCTCATTGTGGCCCCACCAAGATAGCTCATAAAAAACAACAAAAAAAAAAACCCCAAACCAACTTCCCAGTAAAGGTTCTGCTCTTGGAAATGCTCAGGTCCTGAGGAATGGGGCCTGAGGTGGAGTGAGTGAGAAGCTTACTTACAAATGACCTCCCCGCACTCCCATCTCTCCCGAGTTTCAGACTGAGGACCCAGTAGGGAGAGGCAAGGAAGCAGTTTGTGTATGGTTCAGCCTAGGTGACGACTTACCTAGATTAAAACAAATACACAAAACCCTCCTTGACCTTTGAACTAAGTGGGCTAGAAGTCTTTAAGACAGTGGTTCTCAACCTTCCTCATGCCGCAACACTTTGATACAGTTGGTCATGTTGTGGTGACACCCAATCATAAAATCATTTTCATTGCTACATCATCACTGTCATTTTGCTACTGTTATGAATCGGGCATCCCATGTGAAAGGGTCATTTGAGCCCCACACGGGTCTTGACCCATAGGTTGAGAACCGCTGCTTTAAGCATTCCCTGCAACTGTTTCTGATTTCTCTGAAATTCACAGTTGCCCAATGGTGCTATTGGGAAATTCATGACATTCACTTCCCCGCCAGCGAAGGGATCCAACACAGAGATGAGACCCTGGATCACGAAGGACGTGGGTGCAGGAGAGATGTGCACCCGTTACCCAGACATTTGCTGCACATTGCTGGGATACGTACCCTATTTAAAAACAAAAACATACTCTTGCCAAACCAACTATACACAACAAGACTTTTGTGCCTGTAAAAAGAAAATCGTTTTCAAAGGTACAGACTAAGGGCCTGGATTATCTGGTAGAAATTGGCTCTAGGATAAATATACTTTTTTTTCTTCCTTTATTACACACGCTGGACTTTCCAAAATTTCATAATTTGTTGAGAAGTAAAATACAAAGTTGGGTGAGGAAATGTGACTCAGACCCCTGGGATTGCTATTTACTGCCAAAGAACAGCCAGATTTCCAGAAAAAAAGCTCACATTTCCCAAACCATCAGCAATGTAAAATGAATAAAGTCCCCAGTGTCTCCCTCAGAATCCCAACCAGTCTGTGGTAGAATGATAAGCAGTGGCAAGGGTGTGTGAGCCCCAGAAGGTTTTGCTTCCTGTTAAAAACAAAACACCACACACACACACACACACACACACACACACACACACATACACACAATACCCCACTGCCACGCATAGATTCTGAGTGGTGACATCCCTTTATGGAGGATTCCCGAGGCTGTCAATCACTATGGTAGCAGTCAGCCTCATTTTTCTCCAGCAGTGTCTGGTGGGCTTGAACTACTGACCTTGTTAGTAACCTAATAACCCACGGCACTACCCATGATCCTTTGTTTCCTACAGTGGGACACAATTTCCTGGAAGTTACTGACAATTTTCATTTCCATATGACAGAGTCCGTATGTTCAAAAACTCGACACATGCCTTGTAAACCAGCAATGTGAGGGTTTTCTGGGAAGCATGTTTTGTTCAGTACAATCTGAGCCAACTGAGAGTGTAGTGCGCTGTGGTGCAAGTAACCACATTTACATGGTGTTTTTGCAGCAACTCAACTTTCCCTGTAGGACAGATGGACACAGTGATAAATGAGGCGTGTGGAAGGCATGTCTGAACAAGAACTCTAGGTTAAGAATGTGTCTGACTCTCTTTGAGCCTCAGTGTACTTGATCTTCCTCTTTGGGAACAGATGTCAATACTCACTAAGCAGAAGTGTTGGCAGGATTAACATTTTTTAAAAGCTGAAGGTTGATGAGGTAGTTAGTTTATTGCGCCAACCTGGCCGATAAACACACGTGGGGTTAATTGAAGGGCAGAGGGATAAATGGCTCGGTGAGCCTCGCCTTTCTGGTTCTCAGGTCTCTTGCTTTCTGGTGGTTGGACTAGGGTGCAGCTGCCTTAGCAGTTCCCTGCTTCCGCTGGCAAGGCTGACTTTCTGCAAGACATCCCCGAGGAGAAGCCACATAGACCTACTCTGATGCAGCCCTGGGTGCTGGAGCAGCCTTGTGGAGACCCTTGCCAGCGCTGAGATGCTTACACATTCACTGGCTCGGCTTTCCTCCTGCAGTCGGTGTCATTGTGTGAGTTTTGTGAGATGGAGGAGGACTTTGTGGATTGGTGTCAGATATATGGGTTAATGTTGGACTTGTGGACTTGGGCAGCACTGGGTTAGGATGTTTCTTTATGTGCACTTAGCCTTTGTATAAAACTCTCTTATACATGAGTTTCTGTGGATTTGTGTCTCCAAGAACCCAGACTAACACGGTTGATTTCTTCAGCTGTAGCAGCAACTGCTGTCCGTGACTGTGTGCTGGACTGTGAAGGATGTTGGTATGATAATCCCGGGGGTGAACTGCTTTCTCTGGAAACCATATGTCGTTGTACATTTATGGCGCCTGACTCTGATCCCAAATCCAGAAAGTCTACGTGTATCACAAGGGGCTTTCCAAAACCTTTCCCACGGCTCCGTTTGTGGTGGGAAGCAGGAACGAATGAAGGAATAAAGACAATGCTTTCTAGACGTTCCTCTTGCATTTTGAATGGAGTGAGCTGCCTTTCCACTAGTCCTGAGATTCCCTTGCATCTGTCCGGGGAAGCAGCACAAACAAGTATAGGCAGGTAAGTCCAAATCATAGCCACCTTGATTAAACAAGGATATCAAAATGTGAAGTGACTGCTTCTCCATGTATCTTCCATCAAGAACTGCACACTTCTGGAGGCATTCCCATCTCTCTAAACACCCCCCCACCCCGAAGAAATTTGTGCTCTTCCAGGTAACCATGCCACAAAGGCAGTTCAGGCATCCTTGAAGGAGTAAATTGCATTCCTTTGATATATTCTTTGTGTTTAGGGAACAAGAAGTCTGAATGGGTAAGACCAGGGCAGTCTGGTGGATGGCATTAGGTTTCCCAGTAAAATTCTTGGAAGGCAGCCTGTGCCAGTCTCAAAGAATGAGCATTGTCGTGAGGGAGGAGGAGGAGTAGGGTGGGTGGAGAAAATTCCTCAGAACAATTTTCTTGGTCTTTTTCTTACCAATGCAGTTTTCAATTTTTAAAAAAAATCAGCTCCCATGATTGTCCTGTGTCCCTTGAGAAAAATCTATCAAGATTACTTCTTTGGAATTCCAAAGATCATTTGCCTTAACCTTCCAAATTGACCTCCCGGCCTTGAATTTAACTGGCTGAGTAGATCCCCTTGGAAGCCACGGTTTTGATTGGACCATTTTTAAAAGGCATTTTAATGAGAATTAGACAAAGTCCTACTGAAAGAACTTGTCTGCAGGCACCCTCTGTCAATAGAGACATGTTTAAAGATGTTTTGATTAGAATAGACCTAGGCAAGTATGAACTGGAACCCAAATAGTACTACTTGTTTAAAAATAGTTTTACTGAGTTAAAATGAACAAATCCTACAATTCAATAGTTCAATCATATGAAGAAGGGCTGTCCAATTATCACCCCCAATCAACTTTCAACATTGTCTTCCTCCTTGCGCCCATTACTGTTGACTCCCCCATCCCCAACCTCCCTTTCCATGCCCTCAGGTAATTACTAATATGCCGTCTGCATGGACTCACACATAAAAACATGCAAAACAAAATCATAATGATCACAATAAAGGACCCAGAAACAATGACCAAATCAAACAGAAAAACCTCAATTGAAAAGAAAGTGGAGAACATTAGGAAAACTTACCCCCCAGCAAAGCCTGCGTAAGGTGGGAGGGAGCTCGGAGAAGGGAAACATAAATATTTTCTGCCAATGCAGAACAAAACATACACAAATAAATACAGTGCAGGCACCGCCCCTGCCGCGGGTGGACAGCTTCTCAACATGCATGTTCAGTGTTGACTGTAGCAGGGAACGCCAATCCCTTTGTGATCTGGTTGCATTACTGAATTGTATGATACATTAATTACAGCTCAGTCAAATAAACTTTTGAGACCTGGAAAATAAGTGTGTGTGTGTGTGTGTGTGTGTGTGTGTGTGTGTGTGTGGAGAGAGAGAGAGAGGGGGGGAGAGAGAGAGAGAGAGAGAGAGAGAGAGAGAGAGAGAGAGAGAGAGAGAGAGAGAGAGAGAGAGAGAGAGAGAGAGAAAGAAAGAACATGTAATACTTGGGGTTGAAGACGTTGCATTTATGATACCATTTCAGAGCCTTTCTTGTCAGGGTGCCTTGGCACAGCATTGAGATTGTTTAAGGAATGAAAGGACCGACATGACTGTCGTTCGGTCTCTCCTCCAAACCGCTGTCTGTGTGTTCAAGGGAAGGGCTCTCAGCTTATTCACAAGTGACGCCATCTTTCCACAGGATATTCGCTGTTTTGAAACGAGGAGCAAACCTCAACAGCTCTGAAGTGTGTAATTATGCTTTCTCCGTACCCAACAAGAATGCTTTCCAGAGTGGGGTGAGCTACACTGTAAGTGATCTGCCAGAAGGCAGGGGAGCTGAGGGGGAGGGAGGGACTGGTCAGGGGGCAGAGCAGCTCCTTCCATTTCGCTTGTCCTGACTGTCTCACTAAAACAGCTCTTTAAAAACTTGTGAGTTTTCCTCAGACCAGCAGCTGTGGTGGATTTTTGTTGCTTGGTTCCCAAGCCCCCTCCAGTCATCATTGTAACAAGGGATGATTTCAGAGCATTAGGGCAGATTCCACTACCACTGAATCATATATAGACTCAAAGCCAGATGATGTCATCAGAAACATATGTGAAGTCTGAAGGGATAACCCGGACTAGAGAGCGTATTATGTTTGCCTGGGAGAGAATGAGGCATTCAGAGGCCTACACGGATGTGAGAGGTGGGCTCCTCCGTCTTTCTCGGGTAGGCAGGAAGTCACCAAGAAGGCTTCTTCCTCTGATGGGTGCTTGTGCTATTTCTAGGAATATTTATTTTGAAAGGTAGGGTACAAGTGTTTCTCAAACATGAGGGCTAAAGGCTGCATGCTGGAATTCATTACCACGATTTTATAAATGTGGAATTTCTAACCAAGTTTGATCTCCACTCCGATATATATACATCATATATATGTCCACTCATTTAAAATTTTTTAATATTTTTGGCATCTAATCATTAGTTCAATCACATTAAGACTCATATATTTTTAAAGAAAGGTATTTCTTACAAAAGTGGCATAGGGAAAAAGCTACTGTCTACATACATTCCTGGGGTGAGGTCCAGGTAGTATAGCAGGGACTCGACCAAATCTAGGGATACATATGGTAGCCAACTGAAAAAGAGAGGGGAAAAAGAAAAAAAAAGACATGGGTAGTGGGGGCACAGGGCACTAACTCACCCAAGGGGAGGGTATTGTTTATATCTCTACAGGGAAAGAGGGACCAGACTTCAGCCTGGTGCTCCAAGATGTGAATGCAACATGCCGGCATGAAGCAGGGAACCAATAGAGAGATCTGAGGAGTCGGCCCCAATCCCACCTATATGGACAGGCCCCTTCCGACAGAAGAATCCACTTCAGAGCACAGCACTGAAGCTACAGCTCAGGGAGAGGGACATGTCTGATCAGAGCACACAGGAGCAAATAAAGGGGGAGGAAGGGAGAGTGGAGCACATCCTGGCCCACCAAGCCTTGAGGACGATATCCCTGCTCAGAGGAGCCAATGCACAGAGAGGACCATAGGTCCAGCCCCACTATGAGACACATCATCCCTCATTGACTGATAATGCTTCCAGGGACAACACTGGAGACACAATTCAGGAATTGTGCTGGATCTGACCCCACCAAACTGAGGCGAAACACTAAGGGTGTACAACAGAACAGCAAGGTGAACAGAGCAATGAAGCCCCAGGGGGAATACCAAAAATAGACTTTGGAGCCAGGGTGTGGCACCCCATCTGACTCAACCTGAAAATACTCCTAAAGGTCAACAAACAGACCTTGAACTATTTGTAGGCTTTTCTCTCTTTTTTTTTTTTGTCAGTGGTTTGGTGTTGTTGTTTTGTTTTCTTTTGTTGCTTCGTTTTGCTCTGTCTTTTTGTGTGTGCACATTATTATCTCTACAGACCTATCTAGATAAGATAGGCAGGATGAACAATCTGGAGGAGAAAACAAGGGATCAACGGTTCCAGGGGGACAGGGGGTGGGAGGGGGGGGTAAAGGAAATGGGTGTTAACAAACCCAGGGACCAGGGAACAACAAGTGATCTAAAATCAATGGCGAGGAGTGTAGGAGGCCTGGTAGGGCTTGATCAAGGGCAATATAACCAAGAGGAATTTCTGAAACCCAAATGAAGGCTGAACATGATAGTGGGACAAGAGGAAAGTAAAAGAAAACAGAGGAAAGAACTAAGTAAAGGCATGTACATATGTAAATATATATATATGATGGGGAAATAGATCTATGTACTTATATTTATAGGTTTAGTATTAAGGTAACAGAGGGACATTGGGCCTCTACTCAAGTACTCCCTCAATGCAAGAGCACTTTGTTCTATTATCCTGACATTCCATGATGCTCACCTTCCCGACACAATCAGTGAAGACAAAGTGGGTGCATAAGCAAATGTGGTGAAGAAAGCTGGTGGTGTGGGCCTATCAAAAGATATAGCATCTGGGGTCTTAAAGGCTTGAAGATAAACAAGCAGCCATCTAGCTGAGAAGCAACAAAGCTCACATGGAAGAAGCACACTAGCCTGTGTGACCACGAGGTGTCAATGGGATTAGGTATCAGGCATCAAAGAATAAAAAAATCATATCCTTGTGAATGAGGGGGAGTGTGGAATGGAAATCCAAAGCCCGTCTGGAGGCAACTGGACATCCCCTTACAGAAGGATCATGGGGAGGAGATGAGCCAGTTAGGGTGCAGTGTAGCACTGATGAAACTTACAACTTTTTTTCTAATTCTTTAATGCTTCCTCCCCTCCACTATAATGATAGCAATTCTACCTTACAAATCCGGCTAGACCAGAACATGTACACTGGTACAGATAAGAACTGGAAACACAGGGAATCCAAGCAGATAAACCCCTTAGGACCAATAATGAGAGTGTGGATACCAGGAGGGTAAGGGAAATGAGGGGGTAGAATGAGGGATCCAATCACAATGATCTACATATAACCCCATCCCTGGGGACAGACAACAGAAAAGTGTGTGAAGGGAGACACCAGTCAGTGTAAGACATGAAAAAAGAATAATTTTAAATTATCAAGGGTACGTGAAGGAAGGGGGGAAAGTAAGGGGAAAAATGAACTGATACCAAGGGCTCAAGTAGAAAGCAAATGTTCTGAAAATGATGATGGCAACAAATGTACAAATGTGCTTGACATAATGTATGTATGTATGTATGGATTTTGATAAGAGTTGTATGATCCCCCAATAAAATGATTTAAAAAAGAAGTAAGAAGGGTATTTCTAGATGTGTGTTTCTGTAGGTACATCATGATATCAGCGTATAGTACTTCCTTCAAATGCTTTTACCCAGCCATGGGACAAATTTCATATTACTTAGTAAGCTGACATCCTATTTGAACTTTATGCAGACCCTGTGGTTTCCATAGCAACAGTAGCACTTCACAGTATAAGAAACAAGAGGGGGAAAAAGACAAAATCCGAATGGAACAAATGGGAACAGCTGAAGTCAAAATTTCTTGGGATGTTGGAAAACGTTTATTGCTGCTTTATTCATCTCAAAGGACTAGTTCTAACCTTCTTGATGTTGCCAAGTATAAATTGTGGCAGTTTTCTAATCAAATTCCAGGATCCTGGATCATCTTACTTTCAGCAAGAAGCATAGTTTTACATGTCTGTTAGTCCTCATTGTGTTTGTATGTGCGCCTGTGTTTAGAAACAGACACACACAGCAAACATCTCTGGGTTTTAAAAATCTAGTTTCGTCAACTTAGAGGGGATCAGGGATTGCTAGCATGATGACCTTCTCTAAAGGAGCTACGTCATTTTGTCTCTTATGCCCACATAAGCACTAAGATTAGCTGGATCATTATTTGAGTACACATTATGGTGTGTCTGGTAATACCACTCATTCATTTCTTAGAGACATATTTACTTAACGCAGCTTAGGATTAAACAGGACCATTGTGTAATGCAATGGCATTGGGGAGGAGTCTGATCTCCTCTAACAATGGTGTGGGCTCAGGGAGGGAGAAAAATGACCATAAACATTAGCCCAAGGCTGATTCCTATGAGACTGAGGTCAGACATGCCACCTTCTCCAAACTTTTTGCCAGTTATGACACCAACTGTCCCTTCCATGGCCTTCTCTACATCTCTGCTGGATTCAGTAATTTGTTGTGGTGATCACATTTACTTGACATACAATATTCATGATTATAAAGGTTGTTAAGGAAATAACAGATTAAAACTCAGGATCAGAAATGCTCAGGATACAGTTCTTTGGTCAGAAGAACCCCTTCTCATCTGCGCTTCCAGGCACATATTTATCTGGCCTGGCCTCTCAACCACATGGTCCTTGATCTCAGACCTGCTTGGGAAACTGTTACGAATCTCTTTGTTAAGTTCCACCAGTAATTGTCTACAAGAGACCGCCTGCTCCACCAATAAGCCTTGGCTCAAAGGTGCTCAGCTCTAGCCCCATGGAAGCCTAAGGCACAGTCTCCTGCAGGCTTCTGGTTCTGTTGCTTCTCCTATGGCTGGTTCGCTGCCACTGTTTCTCACTGTTTCTCATCAGATCTGGTACCCCAGCTCTCGGCCTCCTAGATTGAGGGGGTTCAACACAGGGATCCGGGGCTGTACTTGTACTCTATTCCTGGCTTTCCCCCCTTAATAGTAGTGAGAGAATCTCCCTTCTGCCTCTGGGATGGCTCACTTTAAACCCAGCAAGAAGGCAAAACTGACCAATGCCCACTTTAGGGCCCCATTCACACTATTTGCATGGTACTGCTCACAGAGTGGTTGTTGTTAGGTTCTGCCCAGCAACGGTCCACAGCACAGAATGAAGCACCACCCATGACAATCCCCACTGTTTAGTCCTTGTACCATCCATCTTTCCCAGGGCTGTCTTCCTTTTCCATGACTCTCTGCTTTTCAAAGCATGATGCCCTTTTCCAGATACTGGTCCCTTCTGGTGACATGTCCGAAGTATGACAGATGAAGTCTTGTCATCCTCATTTCTAAGGAAGACTCAAGCTCAACTTCTTTGAAGACACCATGGCCCTCATTTACTCGACCCTCATTATTAGCAAACTGCCCAATCACTTTGGTGGACCACATGCACCTCACATTTGCATAGTCCTATTTTGTAATTTGGTTGGAGTTACACTGTGTAAGGACCATATTAAGTAATCCATACTTAATATGGACCATATTAAGTAATTCCCAGCACTGAATGTGCCAGACAGAACAATGATCTATCAGTTGTAATAACATCATGCTGTGTAGGGAATGCCTAGGGGTCGTGGTAAGGAACTCTCCTAGGGTCTTACAAGGTTCACACTGTAACCACTAGCCCCATTCTCCAATGCCCAGACCTGTGGGCATCTCATCTGACAACTTAGTGCTCTTAGCTAGTGGGCCAGTGACTTTTTTTTTTCTTGTTCTCGTTTTTTTAAATCATTTTATTAGGGACTCATAAAACTCTTATCACAATCTATACATACATCAATTGTGCAAAGCACTTTTGTACATTTGTTGCCATCATCATTCTCAAAACATTTGCTTTCCACTTAAGCCCCTGGCATCAGCTCCTCATATTTCCCCCTCTCTCCCCACTGCCCTCTCCTTTATGAACCCTTGATAATTTATAAATTATTATTTTGTCATCTCTTACACTGTCTGACGTCTCCCTTCGCCCACTTTTCTGTTGTCCGTCCCCCAATGAGGAGGTTATATGTAGATCCTTGTAATTGGTTCCCCCTTTCCAACACACACTCCCTCTACCCTCCCAGTACTGCCACTCTCACCAATGGTCCTGAAGGGATCAGCCGCCCTGGATTCCCTGTGTTTCCTGTTCCTATATGTACCAATGTTCATGCTCTGGTCTAGCCAGATTTGTAAGGTAGAATTGGGATCACGATAGTGGTGGGGAGGAAGCATTTAGGAAATAGAGGAAAGTTGTATGTTTCATCATTGCTTCACTGCGCTCTGACTGGCTCATCTTCCCCCTGCGACTCTTCCGTAAGGGGATGTCCAATTGCCTACAGATGGGCTTTGGGTCTCCACTCCACACTCCCCCTATTTCCCAATGATGATTTTTTTGTTCTGATGATACCTGATACCTCATCCCTTCGACACCTCGTGATCACACAGGCTGGTATGTTTCTTCCATGTGGGCTTTGTTGCTTCTGAGCTAGATGGCTGCTTGTTTACCTTCAAGCTTTTAAGACCCCAGACACTATATCTTTTGATAGCCAGGAACCATCAACTTTCTTCACCTCATTTTCTTATGCACTCATTTGCCTTCAGCGATCATACCATGGAAGTAAGCACACAATGATATGATTTTTGTTTTTTGATGCCTGATAAATGATCCCTTCGGCACATGGTGAGTCCACATGCTGGTGTGCTTCTTCCACGTTGGCTTTGCTGCATCTGAGCTAGATGGCCACTTGTTTACCTTCAAGCCTTTAAGACCCCAGAAGCTATAGCTTTTGATAGCCAGGCACCATCAGCTTTCTTCACCACATTTGCTTATGCACCCGCTGAGTCTTCAGCGATTGTGTTGGGAAGGTGAGCATCATGGAATGCCAGTTTAATAGAACAAAGTGTTCTTGAATTTAGGGAGGACTTGAGTGGAGTGCCATCGACTTTTTTGTAAAATAATTGCCCTGTTTGGTCGATCATTTATTAACTTCCACGGGTGAGGAGACTTGCATTTTAAGCTACTATTTTGATTAGATGAATTGAGTAGGCAAATAGAAATACATCATCTTAGTACTTACATCTTAAAGTGACGAGAAATAAAAACAGATTAGTTGGCAATTTAAGGACATCAGCTATACTTGTGATGAATTATTATGCAAGCACCAACCTTTCTGGGTGGTCAATTCCTCCTTTCGTGAGGTTGAAACTGGAACCAAAGGGAAATCCTTTGCCCCAGCTCTTCTTAGTGACAGGAACCGGGACCAATAGTGCCAGCACCTCCAGAAGAAATGTGCAAACATGTTTCCAAAACTGACAGTCAGAGAGGAATGACAACCGTTCTCCTCCCTGAGTTCTCACCAAACACCTTCCATGTTCCTGAGCTCTTTCTAAGGGGATGATCGTCCCTGCGAGGGTGGGTCCTCACAGGCCTACGCAGAGGATTTAGTGGTGGAGTGACAGTCTGTGAGTCAGGCGTGCCCAGAACATTTCAAAGGTGTTCAAACTCATCTCTGGAAAGAAGTGCCAGTAATTAAAATCTCTGACAGTTTTCTCTCTAAGAAGAATTTTCTTCCCATGACAACATAATAGCATGAATAAACGTGGTCTGCCTAGTGTGTGTCTGGGAATGCACAGGATGCTTAAGAATTTAAAGTGGCCTTGTGTGAAAACCCCTCCCCCTTCCAGTCCTAGCAAAGCTCTCCTCCTGTGCATTCAGCTCCATCCTTCACTGCCACCTCCACGGTCACGATCTCTCAGCCATTTCCTCTCTCGTGTCTTCAGTGACTCTCTGTCCTCTGGTTTCTTCCCTTTATATCTCAATAGGTGAAAATCTTCCCCAATCTTAAAAAGCAACACACACACACACAACCAAAACTTTGTCATCAGGTCTCTCTTTTGGCATCTTAAATTTGCATTGTTATCTCACCATCCAGTCAACATCTCTTGCTGAATTTACAGTCATCTCCCAACTGCAAGAGTCACAGTCCTGCTTTTGTCCTCCCACCTGGACCTTTGTCAGCATTTAAGGTTCATGCACACCTCTGCTTTTGTGGTAAGCATCCCTCCTCTGGATTCTACACCAGGCTCTCATGAAGTTCTCCAACGTCCCCATCTCTTACCAATTCTGTGCAGTCTCCTTCTACGCCCACCTTATAAGTACACAGTTCCCAGGTCTTACCCTATTCCTGGTTCCCTCCCCATTACTCGCATTTCCTGTAGTTCCCATATGAATCCTCTGCTGCGTGAAATTGCCATTTGGGCATCAAAAATGTGATCAAGTGTTGGCAATTCCATACGATTCTGACTGTAATAATGTGGAGGACTCACATGCCTGTTTCCAGCCCTCGTGTGTCTCTTAAGCTTAGACAAATATTTCTAGTCACCTCAAATATTTCTAGTCACCTCAAAATGAATGCATTCCACATACAACCCTTTTATTCAATGGGTTCAAACAATTTAACGACTGGTTTGCTGCCCTAGTGACTGTTCTAAGTATAAAAAATTAATGTAACCAAAGGAGGTTTATTATTTCATACAGTTAATACTTGAATGAGAACAATAAAAGAGGTACACAAAACTGTATCATGTTATAAGAACAGGTTCTAAAATATTAATGGAAGGATATTAAGTGATACCTGACCAAAAAAACCTGACTAAACTGATATTTTAGATTTTTCCATATTGCTTTTTTATTGGCATCCTCACGTCCAACAGTCTTCACTTTCATCCAAGCATCATTGGTGGTGTGATGTATCCTTAACCATCTTTTCACCATCGGAGTAGGATCTGATTCCTTTAGAGGCAGGCGAATTAGATGATAGCCATTTTGATTGATATATCAGTAGCAGGCGACTTCTCTTCTCTGAACATATGATGTTCATCTTTGAAAAACCCCTTTCTGATGGCAGTATGTTTAGCTCTTTGAATACTTTTAGGAATTCCATAATTCACTCATAAATATCCCATGGGAATTTGGGACGTAACATAAAGCTAACATGAATGACAATGTGTCGCTCTGGTTATTTGGCACTTTCTTTACGCTGTATGTTTGTTTACTGAAGGAACAAATGCAAGGGAATAAATATGTAGTATCTCATCAAAAGTATAGTGAGTTTTATGAAATGAAAAAATAAATGTTATAAGCATAGTTCTGTCTAATTTTTTATACCTATGGATGGTATGAGCATGACTACGGACTCTTAGAACATGTTGTTGAGCAGATGAACATTCAAACCAAGTAAGGAAGGTGAATGTGTGGTTTCCACGTTGGGAGCTGCCTAGTTGCCCACCTTAGAGCGAACCCTGATCGCTAGTGTCATTTCAGTCAGTTCAACCAGTTCAGCTGGTTCATTGAACTCAACAAAAACTTAGCCTTGAGGATGACAGTCCCGCTCAGAGCTGCCAATCCACAGAGAAGACCATATGGCCGGCCCCACTACGAGACCCGTAGCCCTACAGGGGACAACACTGGAGACAAAGTGTGGGAATTCTGCCCATATGTGATCCCATCACACTGAGGTAAAACACTAAGGGCGTGCAACAGAACAGCAAGGGGAACAGAGCAACGGAGTCCCCAGGGAATACCAAAAATAGACTTTGGGGCCAGGGCTTGGTACCCTATCAGACTCAACTGGAAGACATTCCTAAAGGCCAACAAACAGGCCTTGAACTAACTACAAGCTTTTCTTTCTTGTTGTTTTGTTTTGTTTCTTTGTCAGTGGTTTGTTGTTTTGTTTAATTTTTGTTACTTAGTTTTGTCCTGTCTTGTTTTTGTGCATGTTATTATCTCTGCAGGTCTGTCTAAATAAGATAGGCTCTGGATAAGCAATCTGGAGGAGAAAACAACAGAACCAATAGTTCCAGGGGGGAAGTGGGAGAGGAGGAGGTGGGAAGAAAGGAGGTGGTATTAATAAACCCAAGTACAAGGGAACAACAAGTGATCCAAATCAGTGGTGAGGAGGATGTAGGAGGTCTGGTAGGGCATGAACAAGGGTAATGTAACCAAGAGGAATTACTGAAACCCTAATGAAGGCTGAACATGATAATGGGACAAGAGGAAACGAAAAGGAAATAGAGGAAAGAGCTAGGAGGAAAACGGCATTTATAGAGGTCTAAACAAAGGCATGTACATATGTAAATAGATTTATATATGGAAATAGATCTATGTGCATATATGTATAAGTTTAGTATCAAGGTAGCTGATGGACTTTGGGCCTCCACTCAAGTACTCCCTCAATGCAAGAATACGTTGTTCTATTAAACTGGCATTCTACGATGCTCACCTTCCCAACACAATCGCTAAGACAAAGCAGGTGCATAAGCAAATGTGGTGAAGAAAGCTGATGGTGCCCAGCTATCAAAAGATATAGCTCTGGAGTCTTAAAGGCTTGAAGGTAAACAAGCGGCTATCTAGCTCAGAAGCAACAAAGCCCACATGGAAGAAGCACACCAGCCTGTGCGATCACGAAGTGTCGGAGGGATGAGGTATCAGACATCAAAGAACAAAAGATTATATCATTGTGAATGAGGGGGAGTGCGCAGTGGAGACCCAAATCCCATTTGTAGGCAATTGGACATCAATTGGAAGGAGACGAGCCAGTCAGGGTGTGACATAGCAAGGATGAAATATAGAACTTTCCTCAATTCCTAAATGCTTCCTCCCCCCACTATCATGATCCCAATTCTACCTTATGAATCTGGCTAGACCAGAGGATGTACACTGATACAGATAGGAACTGGAAACACAGGGAATCCAGGGCAGATGATCCCTTCAGGACCAGTAGTGTGAGCGGCGATACTGGGAGGGTGAAGGGAGGGTGGGTTGGAAAGAGGGCAGAGATTACAGGGATCTACATGTGACCTCCTCCCTGGGCAACAGACAACGGAAAAGTGGGTGGAGGGAAATGTCGGATAGGGCAAGTTATGACAACATAATAATTTATAAATTATCAAGGGTTCATGAGGGGAGGAGCGAGGAGGGAGGAGGAAAAGTGAGGGACTGGTGCCACGGGCTTGGGTGGAGAGCAAATGTTTTGAGAATGATGAGGATAATGAATGTACAAGTGTGCTTTCCACAATTGATGTATGTATGGATTGTGATAAGAGTTTTCTGAGCCCCTAATAAAGTGATTTAAAAACAAAACAAACAAAAGTTAGGTATCCGTTCTGTCCAACCGGTGTGGACGGTTGAATCCCACATTGCTTTTACCCCAACTCCTTCTACTCAAATATTCTCGAGCTCAGTTCACGCATTGCCACCTCTTCAGCTTCCCCGATTAGAACTTCTGAATCATTCTTAGACTCTTCCCTCCTTTCACAATTATAGCCAGTCAGTTGAACAAACAAACAAGCAAACCTACAAATGAAAAACCCAGAGTCTTTCACCTCAGAAATATCTCTATCACCACCTTCCTTTCTTGGGTCATCACCATTTTCACCTTTGGGATCACACTGCTTCTCTGTGTAGAATCTCTGTTGGAACTTGTACTAAGAAGATACTGTTTTTTAAAACCCCTGTGGCTAGAAGATTCACCACAATCCAGCTTCAGCCACAGCTACAGCTCTGTTCCCGCTCTGTTCCTGACCCTCAAATCCTCTTCTCCAGCCTGGCTGATGGAAGGGCTTGTTGGTTTTTGCACAGTATTTTCATTCACAGCCTTGGGCTCTCTTTTGTCTGAAATGGTTTCCTTCCTCTCTAAAAAGATTCCTCCTCAGTCTGGGAGAGGCAGCTCTAAATCACCTCTCCTGGCTGTACTTCTCCAGATCTCCCAGTCGTGAGGCTCCTTCCCTTCGTCTCGCGTACCGTGCCCGTGTGTGTATCGTAGTCTTTGAGGAGTTGTCTGGCAGTTTGGTAGTTCATTTAGACATTTGTCTTCATAAATCTATTAGAACCCCAGACTTTTTATGGTTTACACTAGGTGCTCAGACAAAAGCAAAACCAAGCAATTTATTGAATCATTCAATGAGACGATTGACAGGGGACTTAGATCAAGACCAGATATTTAGATTGAACTGGATCAAGGGGTTCTGAGATCTCAGGTTTCGACTTTGTACATATTTATATTACGATTCTGGAAATCTCTTTATTCTGTTTTCCTGGGTTGTAAAATGAAACCTAAAATCACCAAGTGTATGGCTTTTGATGAATAAGACTCTAAGTGTAATAAGTTGGTTCTCCAAGCGTGTCTTGCAAGTCACGCTTGAGGACATCCGCATCACCATGAAATGAGAGTGCTCTTTACTTTCAGTGACATTTCCCCAGGTAAGAAGCCTACAAAACTATGATACTCCTTTTACATTCAGAGTGAATTCCTCTCTTCTTTTATGGACATGATTGGATGACGCTCCCCTGGCACTTCAGAGGAAGCAGTAGACTAGAGAAGGTGTGATGAATTACACCTCCCACTTGGTGTTCTTTGACAAACAGAAATGACTCCCTGCTGCCCCAGAGTCCCACGCTAACCTGGATGGTCAGAAAGGATGGGGGCACAGGTCTGTTGTTAGATAACTAGTCCCAAAGGCAGTAGCTATTACGAAGACCATTGACATCCCAGAGTAGGAAGGAAAGAAGTCAGTGACCTGCAAGTCAGTGGCTCAGGTGGTGGGGGGAGCAATTCAGCATGTGGTGATCTCTTATTTGTGGCATATTAGTTTCTTAGTCCTAATGTAAACTATCTATCTATCTATCTATCTATCTATAACCACATGGCTACAATCCGGCAAAAATGGGAAAATTGGGTGGCTTTAAAAAAGCAGAATTTTATTTTTTCACAGTTGTGGAAGTTGACAATCCAAAGCTATGTCTCCATCATGTCACGATACAGATGCTGTTTATTGATAGCTTTGGGGCCTCCTTGATTCCTTAGTTTGTAGATAATCCTCACATGGCACTGTGTTCTCCTTTGTGTGCATGCATGTCTATTCATTTAGATAGCTCAGAAGTGATTATGTTGAGGATCCACCTTATATTAGAATGACCTCAACTGTATGATTACAAATATCCTATATTGCACTGTGGAAAGTGATTATACTACAAGGGATTACATTACAGAGAGTAAGTATGTTTCACTACATTATATTATATCCATGGGTATAAGGACTGGGAGCCCACAGATATTTTGGGAGGACCCAATTCAATCCAGAACAGATTGTGACTGGGGTAAATATTGAGGAAATGAAGAATAGGTAAGCAAATTCCAGCCCACACTCCATTCCCTAACTTTTGCCTTAGAGACTGGAAGTGTTTGCTAGTCAGCTCAAAAACAGTCCCACAATTCCCTGTTCATGTCCCTATCACTCCTTTGACCACAACTTGCATTCTTTGACAAATGAACAAGGCCCTCTGCTGACCCAGGATCTTGTGTGGATTTTGATGGGAGGAAGGACAGGAGTTCAAAGTTGCTCTTAGGTTACCACTCCTGGGTGTTCTATGTACATCAGTTTCCTCGTATTTCCCGAACTGGACCTTTGGAGCTCTTGCTTCTGTCCTTAGCTCAGTGTCTGGCACTGAGTAGCTTTTAAAAGGCAATGCTGATTTCTAACCATTATCGAGAGCTGGGCTCAATCCTCAGAATGTTAGATTCCTTAAGTCGTTTCTTTCTTACAGCAGTCCTATGGGGACATTTGATTTTAGCCAATTTGCAGATGCGTGATCGAGGGAGTTGCATTAAGTCACTGGTTAAGAATGGCAGGGAGGCCTCGGCAGCCGGGCTCTGTAGTCAATGCACTCCTTTGCTTCTCAATGAATAAAATCTTCCCAGAGCTCTCCTTTCCTTTAGTCCTCCACCCAGAAGGAAGATATGTCTCTGCTTGCCACGCCTAGACACTTCACTCCCAATAGAGATGGGAGCCTGGCTATCAGTATGCTATGTGTACCCCGTGCAATCTCCCAGAGCTGGCTTCTTTTCTTGTCTTTTTAATAATTTTATTGGGGGCTCTTCTAACAATCCATCTATCCATTGTGTCAGCCACATTTGTCCATATGCTGCCATCATCCTTTTTAAAATACGTTCTCTCTCCTTGAGCCCTGCTCATTTCTTTCACTCCCTCTCACCCTCACGAACCCTTGATAAATGATAAATTATTATCATTTTCATATCTTACACCATCTGCTGTTTCCCTTCCCCAGTGATTTGTGGGGCTGTACATCGATCCTGGCGATCGGTTCCCCCTTTCAGAGCTGGTTTCTGTGGAGCAGGTTACTGACAAAGTCCATCTGCAGAAGGGGAGCTGGAGGGCCAGATCTTGTAGATGAATGTGGGTGGGGGGTGTTGCAGAAGGGAGCAAGGCTTATCTTGTATACACTCCCTCTCAGCTCCCTGCCATCGAGTCGATGCTGACTCATAGCGACTATAGGACAGGGCGGAACTGTCCCTGTGAGATTGAACCCTTTCCAGGAGTAGAGAGAGCCCATCCCTCTCCCTGTGCAGCTGATCGTGGTTTCAGACTGCTGACCTCATGGTTAGCAGGCCAGCTTGTTACCAGCGGGGCTCTCTAGATTTTACAAAGAAGAAAGACAAGCAAAAAGAAATGATAGCAAATGGGGTGACAGGAAGGAAGGGGTTAAGGCTAGTTACTGCTCATTTAGAACAATTCAATATTCAAGTGTCTTTTTTTGGTCTGTGTGCCGGATAGGGTTAGGAGGCGGGCCTGTGAGAATAAGGGAAGGGGAGACAGGAAATCGACAGCTTTGACATGTCGGTGGCGGTACCTTCCTCTAACTGACTCTGTGGGTGAGATGAAGACAGATGGGGTGAGAGGTTGTTCCCCAGGTTCAGGGCGAGATACAGCTCTCCTATCTTTTCTCCATCCTAACTTGTCCATCCTGTTCAGGGCAAAGACTGACAGCAGGGGCGGGTCTGCTGGGAGGGGGTGTGCTCTAGGATGAAGGTCACAATGAGGGACACGAAGTACGCCTGCTCTGAGAAAGGAGAGACACATGTGGAAGGCTCAGGGTCAGGGCAGAGACAACAGGCCAACTGCACTGAGAGAGGCTTCCAAACCAGGCTCAGCTTGCTGACTGTGTCTAAGGTCCATAGATGTACCCCCATGCACCTGTTCACCCCTTCTTCTCTCTGAGCTCCCCCCTTATCTGTGGAATGAGCAGGAGACCTCAGAGAAAGTGTCTGGCTGACTCTGGACTGAAGCATGCAGCTTGAATTCAGAGAGGCCCCTGCAGCAGGCCCTTCAGAGGCTGGGCCAGTGGCCCAAACACCTGGCAGACACGCATTCGGGATCCCCCTCCCCCCCAACCGCACAGACTCTGCCTGCGAGCTGTGGCTCACAGCCTGTGCATGACTCCGCCCCTCTGGCTGGAGCACTGGGATCATGACACCTGACGGGTGGTTGGGGCTTATTAATTGACGTTTGCAAACAGAGTGCAATGCCGGGGTGAATGGTGGGAAAACGATGCATAATTCAGACTTGACGTGGGTTGTGCCCCTTGCGGGGCAATTCGACATTGGTTTTGTGGTTAGAATTGGCGTGGCCAGATAGAATTCATTTTAGAACATAGGCTTTGGGGGTGAATGGGCTTCTGTTTCAATCATTTTATTGGGGGCTTGTACAACTCTTATCACAATTCACACATACATCCATTGTGTCAAGCACTTTGTTGCCATCATCATTCTTAAAACATTTGCTTTCTACTTGAGCCCTTGATATCAGCTCCTCATTTCCCCCCTCCCTCCCTGATTCCCCCTCCCTCATGAACCTTTGCTAACTCATAAATTATTATCATTTTGTCATATCTTACACTGTTTGACGTCTCCTTTCACCCACTTTCCTGTTGTCCATCCCCCAGGGAGGAGGTCACATGTAGATCCCTGCAATCTGTTCCCCCTTTCACACCCACCCTTCCTCCACCCTGCCAGCATCGCCGTTCACACCACTGGTCCTGAAGGGATCATCCACCCTGGATTCCCTGTGTTTCCAGTTCCTATCTGTACCAGTGTATATCCCCTGGTCTAGCCAGATTTGTAAGGTACAATTGGGATCATGATAATGGGGAGAGGAAGCATTTAAGAACTAGAGGAAAGTTATATGTCTCATCATTGCTACCTTGCACCCTGACTGGCTCGTCTCCTCCCCGTGACCCTTCTGTGAGGGGGTGGCCAGTTGCCTACAGATGGGCTTTGGGTGAAAGGGCCTTTTATGAATCACCGCCCTTGCCGCTGCCACCGCAAGTCCATTCAGACTCAGGGGGGCCCTTGTGTTGCAAGTGAAACAGTGTTGTACTGGGCTTTCTGCGACTGGGACCTTCTGGAGGCTGATCAATGACCTTTCCTCCAAGTGCCAGCTTGATGGACTCCGCTTTTTGGTTAGCAGCCAAGCCCTTCCTCATGTTTGTCACCCAGAGACGCCCGCGGGAAACCTTGCGGGTCTCCCAACCACAGTCAAGAAGGCAGTGTGTGTACTTGATGTGCAACGCATGTTTGTTTTCCCTAGAGATGTGTAGACTGGGAGCGAGTGGATGCTTCAGTCTCACACGGTGCTGGGAGGTACCACCGAGTCCGTCCCAATCCAGAGCGGCGACCCTCTGCACATCAGAAGGAAACTCTGCCTGGGCCGCAGGCGGCCTCAGCAGTGTCCCTGTGCCGGAGCCCGCTGCAGCCACTGGGCCAATGCACCTTGGGGGCCTTCCTCTGTCTCACGGCCCCTTTCACTTTACCAGGCATGAGGTCCTTCTCCAGGGACTGGTCTCTGGACAGTATTCTAATTAACATGTGCCAGATGACTATCACATGGTTCACTGTTTTCTTCAGAGGTTTTGCTCCATTGCACTTCAAACTCTGCAGAGACCTTGACCCAGAAAGCATGTCCCAGGGCAGCACAGCTGGGCTGGGAGTAGGGGATACTGGGTGTCTTGGCAAAGGACATTTTTCCCCTCCCAGAAGCAGCTTTTCTTGAGAGACTAAAGGAAATACACTTTCTTGGCTCTAGGTCTCAAAGGCCTACAACCACTTGCTTCAGACACTTGACCCCATTGCTCTCCTCCGGACTTTCTCGGGAGAAGAAGCCACCAGAGCCGGGGCCGGGAGGGGGCAGTGCCAGCAGTGTGCTCCCCACTTGTGCTTTGCCTGGGTCCCTGGGATCCAGAGGGGCTTCTGCTGACATGGCCACGAGGATACCACGGGTGAGGCAAGTTCTCTGGGACTGAAAATCAAAGGCTGCCAGAGACTAGACTGTATTACAGATCACAGGGAATTATGTCAACATCATGTATGTTGGGCAGTTCGGTTGTGTTAGGCATCCTTGCCTCTGTGGTTTGATCAGTGAAGAAATTTAATAATTAAGAAAAGAAACAGAGGTGAAGACTGAAACACCCTGAAGAACTTGAGCTTGCCTTGGGCTTCCCAAGGGACACGACAATGGGGCGATCAGAGTGGGCACTCATGCATACATTCAAGAGCTAGTCTGATTTATTGAGCACTTACGATGGGCCGAGCACTGTTCTGGGAGCTGGAATTACGACAGCGGACAAACCAGACAAAATTTCTATTCTCATGGGGATCATTCTAGTTTAAAAAGATGTCTAAGGCAACGGCAAAACCACCTGTAGCTTCACGACTCACATTATTAGTTCTGCTTGCTACTGGCTGGGAGTGGCGATCTGGTTGCAACCACAAGCCCAGTGGCATTTGTCTCCCTCTCTCTCTAAAGGAGGAGGGATGACACTCTCTAAACGAAGAGTGGCCGTGGCTAGTTTGAATTTAGAAGCAAGGATCATTGGAACAGGGGCTGAAGCTGCCGAGATGGTGAGGATAAATCAGGAGATGTTGAGGGCCTTGGAAACTGACCAACTGATGCAGAAGCATTTGAAGACTTTGACCATCAGATAGCTGTACCAGGCAGCACCACAGGCTTATCAAGCATCCTGGAAAGATCAGAGAAGAAGAATATGCAGATCCAGGTGAGACCTGCCCCCCCACCCCATTGAAAAACTATCCAAAGGTCAACAGAGGATCTAGCGTTGAGTCAAATTTTTGAATATGAATTAGAACCTACAACTACCCAGTCTCCACCCTCTTATAAGATGTCTTTGAAAACAAGACGACTTTTACAAACCTCATTAATGGCAGCCAGGTGGAGCAGAACCCTCAGGGGGCACCCAGCCCTGACCTACAACAACAGCCTTCACTGAAAAGAATGCCACAGTCCTGGAATAAGCTTTGATGTGGTGATGCTTGCTGTTGGGTCTGCCCTGGCCTCCTCATTACTTGGCTTACACAGAGGTTGGCCAAGGAGGAAGTCACACCTCTGGGCCAGGTAGATTGGAAACAAGTTGGCAGGCAGCAGTTGCCTAAGAATCCTAGTTGTGGCTGATGGGATGCTAGTACCTTACTGGTCCTTCAGGTTTTCTAAGTTTTCACCACTGTTGGCAAGATCTCCAGGCTTTTATTGAAGGCCTAATTGGCAAGTGTTGGACGCCTGAAGGCTTTTGCTCATTGACAGCCTTGAGAATGATGGGAGCCAGAAACTGAAGGAAGGTAAGCTCTTCCCTGTGCATGCTTCCCTCCCTCATAGGAGGATTGTAGCAAAAAACACACACAAAAACACAATAATGTCAACGATGGCTGGAAGGATGAAAAGCCACCCAGAGAGTTAGCCATCTTCTTAACACACGCACACACACACACACACACACACACACACACATTTGCTAACAAATTGTTTACTTAAAGAAGATGTCCATCACCCCTGCACTTTTCTAAACAATCGCTCCATCTGTGCACAAGCCCTGTTGGCTTCTCACTTTTGTACCCCAAGAGCAGTGTGGGACAGAGCCCCCCAGGGAAGGGAATTCATCCACTTGCCAGAATCCTGTGACATGGTTCACAGAGAACTGGGTTTGCCTAATGGGGATCAGACCAAGGAGCTATTGAGTCTGGGAGTGGCCTAGGGGATGTTGTGATTGACAGTCATTGGGTGGAGTCACAGCGGTGTAGGTCAGGTGCGGGGGGAGGTCGTAGGGAAGAAAAGAGACACTGTGGTGTAGCTCATCCATGCATGCATCCAGTCATAATTAATGAGCACTATTATGAACTAGACTTTATTTTAGGCACTGAAGATACGGTGGTGAACAAAGGAGGCAAAAATCCTTGCCCCCTGCAGCCTTACATTTTAGTGGGGAGATGTAAAATGAAATATCAAACACATGTTAGATGGTGATAAATGCTGGGACTACTTTTAGAACACTGAAGGAAATTCAAGGAGGTATAGATGAAATACTAGTCACCCAAACTTAGACACCTGATCACTGATTTGGAAGGTGGAAATTCATTGTGCTAACTTTTAGGATGCTGAAAGAATTTGATAGTACACATGTTTACAAAGCAATGCTTGTCCACTGGATAGTAACCATTGGGGTGGAGTAGGTTCCCAGTTTTAGAAAGAGTGAGCCGGAAGCAGTGACATCTGAGATGACATTTGAATAAAGACTCAAATGAAGTGACGGCTGGGGAAGAAGGCCCTGGGCAGGAGCAGAACAGGTGCGGCAGCAGGGTGCCGGGCATGCTGAAGGGGCAACAAGGCAGGTGTGTGGTCGAGCAGAGTGATGGAGAGACAGCTCCAGTGGATGAAGTCAGAAGGTCATGGTCACAGAATGATAGAGGGCTTGTGGGTTGCGGTAAGAGTTTTGTCTTTGCTCAGAGTCAGATGGAGAACTACTGGGACATTTTAAATAGATAGATACCATCATGGAACATGGGTTTGAACGAGGACATGAAGATCCACTGACTCCTACTTCTGGGGTCCATGGAGCAACCTTGATGCTAGGATCATCCTGCTGTGCCTCTAAGACCGAGTTCTAGGGTGTCTTCTGTTCTTGAAACCCCATTTCTTTCCCTGTGTATTTCTACAATCCATCTCCTTTCTTTGACTAGCTTTGCTGGGTCTCTAATCTTCAAGTTCAAACAACCCCCAGGGACAGCTAATTGTTCACGATTATGTGGCTGCCACCCTTGAAGCACAGGCAGGTGAACAGTGGGAGCACCTGGTCTCCTTTCCACCTCAACTCAGGAGGAGGGGGTGCTGGGGTGGAGACTACAAAGTCTGTTAGAGGTGACCCCCTCCCTCCCTCTGATTTCAGAAACCCTGAGGGCGGTCTCGAGTTCATGAACACTTTATTTGGAAACTTTAAAAGAAAGAAAAAAAAACCCTGAAATGTAGGTGCATTTATTTAAAAGTTATCTATTAGGAGAAATTATAAAGTCCAAAGACCTTTTCTGAGCTTCTCCACCACCACCTGGGAGCCGTAGGGTAGCTAACTAAAGAAAGGGGCCATCCGGGGAAGAGCGCGTAATTGTTCCTCTCCAATGTATTTGATGGTTAAATCAGCCCCTTCTTTCAGGACCTATTTTACTTGGCATTTATCATGCCAAAAGGTGGAGGAACCACTATCTAAATAGAGTGCCCAGTCTGAGTCTGTCTAGGTCTCCAAGATCCTCCCATCCAGGACACCCATGCCTGCCCTCCCTCCCATCCTTGCATTAGGCCATGCCCACAACGAAGCCTTCCCAGAGCCAGGACTCCGACAGGGAAATGTGCTGAAGGTGTCCACGTGACTGCTTCAAACAAGAATTCCGCAGAACCAGTTTGTCAGAGAGCCCAGCGCTCTCTATTGAGTGAATAAACACCGGCTGAACAGCTCTCTCCATCGCCCGAGCTTATTACTCACCGCGCAGGAATCAAATGCCAGGGGTACCCCCCCCCACAGTTGTAAAAGTCTTGTTGAGAATGGGAAAAATATATAAACCTAGAAATAGATATTTTTTTCTATCTATAGATGTATTCAATACACTTTTAAGCAGAACAACTCTTCTTTTCATGTGGTCAAATGAAATGGCATGGCGTCAAGGCTCGTTAGTGTTTGCGTCGTGTTCCTGTGGAGAACTCTCTGCTTCCCTCCTATTTAGTGTGCTACCTTCCTGGGAAACTGACCAATTTCATGAATCTTGTTTTTGTTTTTTTAAAGTTTGTGCCACCACTTTTGTTCCTCGCCACGTTTGTGTGTGGTAACAATCGTGCATGTTGTTCTTGTTCGATGCAGTTGAGTGGGGTTGACTTGCAGCAGCCCTGCCTCATCCTGACGCCATCCTCACGAAATAAACGCATGTACGTGTTTATAACAACAGAACATAAAATGTGCTATCTTACGCGTACAGTTCGATGACATGAGTTACATCCAAATCTGCGCATCCATCGCCACCATAGATTCCCCAAACTTCTTCATCACCCTAAGCAACAATTCTGTACACATTATGCCAGCGGTTCTCAGCCTGTGGGTCGCAAGCCCTTTGGGGGTCGAATGACCCTTTCACAGGGGTCGCCCAATTCATAACAGTAGCAAGATTACGGTTATGAAGTAGCAATGAAAATCATTTTATGGTTGGGTGGGTCACCACAACGTGAGGAACTGTATGAAAGTGTTGCGGCATGAGGAAGGTTGAGAGCCGCTGCCCTAAGCAATCCCACAGCTTCTGGTAATCTCTGGTCAACTCTCTGTGAACTTGCCTGTTCTCAATATTTCATACAATATTTCCCCTTTTGTGACAGTTATTCCACTTAGCATAATATTTTAAAGGTTCATCCAGGTGGTAGCATGTATTAGAATTCGAATCCTGTCTTTTGACTGAATATTATATGTACGTATGACATTTCATTTACTCATTTAGCTGATGATGGACACATGGGTTGTTCACTGCTTGGGGCTTTTGTAGTAATGCTGTGATGGATTTGGTGTACAAGCAATCAATGCTACTGTATAGAAAATGGGGAGAGGGTGGTCAGCTGTCTCCACATGGCTGCAGTGATCAAGCCAGGATGCCTTTGGTTCTGATATTGATGCACAGAGAGAAGCAATGTACTAGGGCCAAGGCCCACCTCAAGTCAACATAACCAAGGTCTCTTAAGGCTGTTATTGCAGGCAACCTACAGTGGATCTGTGCCTGGATCCGAATGACGTTCTTCCCGATAATATTAAAGGAATTTATGGGAACGGATGATCACCCCTTTCCTAGTGGGATCACTTCTGGTTTTCTTCTTGAACTCAATTGACCTGAGCATCTGCACTTAAGGAGAAAAGTTGCAGGACATTTCCTGAAAGTTAGGGCTCATCTGTTGCCATGGGATTTTTCCAAACCACGAGGTTAATATTCAGAAGAACCCTAGAAGAGGCTTTTCTCATGATCCTGCAACAAACCTGCTCACAAAAATAGTGGCCTAAGTTCATCGGAGCTTGTGGCATAAATCTGACTTTGCTCATATCTCTCTTTCCATAGGAAGTACATAGATCAGAACAACCTCAGCTTATTGCTCTGAGCACGGAGACACGGAAAACGATTAGCCTGCTCACAGCTGCCAGCACCTTGCCTAAGAAGCAAACTGGTTCTCAAAGGACGCTCACCAAATGACACAGCCTCTAAATGCTTCCCACTTTATTAATGTGCTAAGAGCAAAATGAATTTGTTCTGGCTTTCCATCAAGGTCGCCCCAAACCGAAGCTTTTCAGTGGAAAACAATGATGGAGATGATTTCTTCCGACTCCCTATGGGAGGATCATCATCATCTTATTTCCTTTATTAGCTTCTGTAACAACTCGACCAAACCTTTTTTCATGGTGAACAGAATACCAGTTGCCGTGAAGTCTGTTCTGACGGTGGTTGCGTGGTGCGGAGTAGAGTTGTGATCCATGGGGCCTTCAATGGCTGACCTGTTGGAAGTGGTTCACCAGGCCTTTCTTCTGAGGCACCTCTGGGTAGACTCAAGTCTCCTGATTAAAATGATAGGTGTTTATTTCTTCCTCATTTCCCAGATAATAGGTTGCTTTTCTCCACTTGGTGACCCAGAGACCCAGGCTTCTTCACCTTGCCTGATATCCCCAGAACCTCTCCATGATCTGTATGAGATTGGCAAAAGAAGAAAGAATACAAAATAAGTGCACCTAGTTCTTAAAAGTCTGACCCAGAAGTTCAGATGTCATCCCTGTTTCTAGTCCATCCATGAGAATCAGCCGCCTGACCGCCCTTGGATGAGCCCAAGGCTGGGGATTCTGGTCCCAGCTGAGCTGCTGATTGAAGACGTTTTTCAGAAACATTCTATCCATGAAAGGGGGGAATGCAAATGTCGGTGGGCATCCAGCCATCTCTTGTCACATTCATTTTAGGAATAAAACTAACTCGTGTGGATTTTTCCCCCCTGTGGCACTTTTTAACTTGGTAACACTTTAGAAAGTTCCCAGATTCTGCATTCTGTTTCCTACACTTCAAGTGTCTGCATAATTCTCAGAGCAAGAGCCAAGACTGCATACCTATTGTGTGTGAATCTGGGCACGTCAGGGCCTGTCCAGCCAGCTGGCAGGAATTCAGTGTGTATGAGCGTTAACTGAGCTAGGGCGGGGTGGGGGGAGCAGATGGGAAAGTTTTACCTCTCATACTGTGAACTGGAGGGGGAGAATCCGCTAGGAAGACGATGGATGGTCTGAAGATTCTGCATACAAGTGGTGGGGCTGGCTGCATGGGATTCCAGTGGACAAACAAAACCTCCACTGCCATTGAGTCAATTGCTACTCATAGTGACCCTGTAGGACACCATAGAATATCCCCACTGGGGTTCAAGGCTTCTCTATGGAAGCAGACTGCTGCATCTTTCTCTCTAGAGTGTGGCTCCAACCGAATTCCTTTTGGTTTGCAGCCAAACCCTTTAGCCATTGCATCACCGGGTTTCTCCAGGATTCGATTAAAAAACCAAGCCAAGCGTGTGGTTGTCAAGTTGATTTGGACTCCCAGTGACCCTCCAGGAGAGAGTAGAATGGCCTCCTCTGGGCCCTTGAAGAGGCAGCAGCCATGAGTTCATGGTGCGACGCTAGACTAGTTAAGGCTGTGTGCCAACCTGGCTGGGCAGGATTCTCAGTGGTTTGGCAGGTAAGACATTGCCATTCTTACGAGGAGCACTAAGATGGTGTAGTCGCCTCCGCAGTGATACCTGATCCAAGTAGCATATCCTGAAAGGGGGTTTTGCTGTTGTTGTAGCGTGGCCTCCTTCTAATATAGAGGGAGTTTCAGGCAAAGCTTTCTTGCTTTTGCAGGGTCTGCATCCTGCATCTGGCGCATCATCTTACCTCTGGCTCTTTGGATTTGCGCCAGCAGCCTACCATATTGGTGCCAATCCTGGGAGTTGTCTGCAGCCTGCCACTTTTTTTAGTTGACCTTGAATTAATTCCCTTATGCAGCCAGAAGGAAGCCTGTTGTCTAACCTGCTAATCTTGAATGAGTCAGGAGGAGTCTCCAGCCAGACTTGGAACATCTCAGCCCCATACAACTGTGTGATCCATTTCCTCGAGTTAAATCTCTCACTATATGTCCATATACAAGCTTCACTGTTTTGCTTCTCTAGAGAACATGGCCTAAGACAGGCTCTGAGGCCAGTGTCCTAGCTGCTGGTCTCTATACAATGCATAGAAGGTTGGCATGTGGGTGACCTTTGCTTATACAAGTAGCTTTACTGTACTCTGACCTGAGAGATCTGAGCAGCTACAAGAAAGATAAAACATCATGGGAAGTAGGTTAATACCAAGTCAAAGAATGCCTATGAGCTGAGTAAGAGCCTGGGAATGGGCTCTGGTAGAGCTATGGTTAAGCATTCATCTGCTAATTGAAAGGCTGACAGTTTGAAGCCACAGCCTCTTGACAGGGAGAAAGACCAGGTGTCTGTTCCTGCGAGGACACAGCCTAGACAATCCTACGGGGCAGTTCTACTCCGTCCTACAGCATCACAACACGGACCAGCGGGCTCCCAGGCTTGTGGGAGAAAAAGGCACATAGGAAGTATGAATCTGTGAGACTCAATATAGGGGTGACAAATCGGCCTGAGATCCACAAGGTCAGCAGTTCTAAACCCCCAGCCACTCCTCAGAAGAAACACAGAGCTTTCTGCTCTCATAAGGAGTTACCATCTCAGAAAGTCACAGGGGCAGTTCCTCCCTGTCCTGGAGGGTCTCTGTGAGTCAGCATCCACTCGATGGCAGTGAGGGGTGTGTGTGTGTGTGTAATAGGTAGGAAAGAATTTCAACTTTAAGAGGACAGTCCACAGGGAAACAAACTGCCTTCTCTCTAAACAGATCCCCAGGGTTCCTGGGTGAGGGAGGGAAGATAGGAAAAGCAGAGGATTTCGAATCTCAGCATGGGAAAGATTTGCATTAAATGCCTCTAAAAACCTGCAGTTTGCTATGGCCAGGCCGTGAATCCCCAGGGAACCTGCTCTAAGATTTCCCTTCTGTTGAGAGCCAGTGCCAGTGAGGGCGGGCCCCTTCCTCCCTACAGCCCTAGGCGGCCCAGACAGCAGCAAGCAGGAAGGTAGCTGAGAAGACCCTACCTTGTTTTTATTTTTTCTAAGTCAAGTCTGGGAAAGGAAATCCCTAGGAAAGAGAGTTGAATCAATACCTTATTTTATCCAATTGATATATGGATTGTTATAAGAGGTGTAAGAGCCCCCAATAAAATGATGTATTTAAAAATACCTTATTTTAAAGAGTTTAGTATAGCTGGGAGTGCCCAGTGGCACAAATGGCAAAAAAAAAAAAACCAAAACAAACTTAACTACTAACCAGGAGGTTTGTGGTTAAAATCCACCCAGAATCTTTTTTGGAAGAAAGACCTGGAGATTAATTTCTATGAGGGGGGAAAAAAGGGCATTGAAACCCCTATGGAGCAATTTTGCTCCACATCAGGGCAGGGGTGGGGGCGAGGATGGAAAAGACAGGCTGTAAAGGAGCTGTTAATGCTCCGTTACCTCTTCTTTCAGCCCTAGTGGTGCTGTTGGGTAATTGTTGGGCTGCTACCCACAAGGTCGGCAGTTCTAAACCACCAGCCCTTCCCCAGGAGAAATGTGAAGCTGCTTGCTTCTGTAAAGATTTACAGCCTCTCCCGACACAACGGCTGGAGCCAAAGTGGGTGAACAAGTAAATGTGGTGAAGAAAGCTGATGGTGCCCGGCTATCAAAAGAGATAGTGACTGGGGTCTTAAAGGCTTGAAGATAAACAAGCGGCCATCTAGCTCAGAAGCAACAAAGTCCACATGGAAGAACACACCAGCCTGTGTGATCGAGTGGTCCCAAAGGGATCAGTTACCAGGCATCAAAGAACAAAAAATCATATCAGTGACTGCACACCTCCATGATAGGATCGCTGAAGACAAATGGGTGCACAAGCAAATATGGTGAAGAAAGCTGATGGTGCCCGGCTATCAAAAGAGATAGTGTCTGGGGTCTTAAAGGCTTGAAGGTGAACAAGCGGCCATCTCGCTCAGAAACAAATAAGCCCACATGGAAGAAGCACACCGGCCAGTGCGATCACGAGGTGCCCAAGGGACCAGATATAAGGCATCATGCAAAAAAAAAAAAAAAGATATAAGTGTGTGTATGTATGTGTATATATGTGTATATGTATATATGTATGTGTATATATATATTATATTAAATGAAGGGGGAAGTGCAGAGTGGAGACCCAAGGCCCAAGTGTCGGCCAATGGAGATCCCCTCATAGAGGGGCTTAGGAGAGGAGATGGGTTAACTAGGGTGTGAGGTAGTATCGATGAAGAACACAGCTTTCCCCCAGATCCTGGATGCTTCCTCCCCCCAACTACCATGATCCGAATTCTACCTTGCAGGGCTGGATAGGACAGAGGCTGTACACTGGTACATATGAGGGTTGGAGGTACAGGGAATCCAGGGTGGATGATACCTTCAGGACCAAGGGCGTGAGAGACGATGCTGGGAGAGTGGAGGGTGAGTGGGTTGGAAAGGGGGAACTGATTACAAGGAGCCACATGTGACCTCTTCCCTGGGAGAGGGACAGCAGAGAAGGGGGGAAGGGAGACCCCGAATAGGGCAAGATATGACAAAATAACGAGGTATGGATTACCAAGGGCATATGAGGGAGGGGGGAAAGGGGAGGGAGGGGGGAAAAAAAGAGGACCTGATGCAAGGGGCTTAAGTGGAGAGCAAATGCCTTGAGAATGATTGGGGCAGGGAATGTATGGATGTGCTTTATACAATTGATGTATGTATATGTATGGATTGTGGTAAGAGTTGTTGGAGTCCCTAATAAAATGTAAAAGAAGAAAAGAGAAAAAAATGATTAGGGCAAAGACTGTACAGATGTGCTTTATACAATTGATGTATGTATATGTATGAACTGTGAAAAGAATTGTATGAGCCCCAATAAATTGTTAAAAAAAAAAAAGAAAAGTATTATGTATTATGTGCACTGCACAACCAACACCAAAAAAGTTTGATCAAGGTTTTTGTTTAATTTATTAAAAATATTATTTGTAAAAAAAAAAAAAAAAAAAGATTTACAGCCTCAGAAACCCGTACAGGGTCGTGATGGGGATGGGTCCGAGTCCGCTCGATGGCAATCAGTAATACGAATTCGCCTTTAAATCGCAGACCATCCTGAAAATGAAACCCCTTTGCACCATAAACGAAATCAGTTAATCAACTTACTTTTCTCTCGACATTTATGTGAGGAAGGGGAAACTTTGTGTTTATATAGATGAGGGGAGTTGAGGGGTCTCATTGAGCACGGAAGAGAGGTCGGGTAGAGCTTGGCACACTTCAGAAGAAAGCAGTGGCTGGGTTGTGTAGTAGGCCCCAAGCCAGAAGGCCAGTGTGACATTCACTGGGAGTGTGTGCATGCGTGTGTGCACGCGTGCGTTTGGAGGTGGGGGTGGCCACAGGTAAAAATGAGGCAAAAAAGTCCTTTCATAAATTTATTTCTAGGCCAGAGGCTGTGCTCTTTGGACTAGTGTTAGCTCAGCCTTCTAGAGGTTTTTAATCTGGATTATGGAAATCTTTGGGGAGGCTAGAGCCCGTGCCTCAAGGGTGAGGCATACATATTGTATTGTGGTGACAGGAAAAGAAAGCTGATAAACAAAATGGAGGAACCTCACAGATGTGAACATGGTGTAAGGAGCACCCCCTGTAGGCCCTGCTGGGACTATGGCAGCCCGGGTGACAGTGTGCCACTGTGCCATCTGGATTTCTTTATGACGCAGATTGCCAGACCTTTCTTTCCTGGCACCCCTGGGTGGATTCGAACTGCTCACCTTCAGGTTTGCTCCATCTAGGCACCATGGAGTTGTACACATGAGGATGAAACCCCAAACCAAGCTCATTGCCATCCAGTCAATTCCAACTCAGAAGACCCCTGTGCGGGATCTCTGAGAATATCTACCTTTATAGAGACAGGCAGCCTCAACCTTCTCCTGAGTTGCCGCTCAGGGTTTTGAACCACCGACCTTCAGGTGAGCGGCTCCGTGCCTCACCTACGCTGTCCCCAGGGCTTCTTATGCATAAGGATGTCTTTTTCTGCAAGTGGAGCAGAGTATATGCTCAAGGACAGAGAAGTGCTTCACTTGTACACCTACTGAGACACCTACCATGAAGGCCAACAAGTCAGGTTTATGTCCGTAGAGGCCCTTGGTGATGCTCAGTGTGCATTTAGCTAAATGTTGGAGGACCTGGGTAGGACGATAAACACTCCTTTCCCCTCCTTATGTACTGTTGTGAAACAGAGGGAACAAAAACAAGGGTCAGAGGGTCCTTTCACTTGGAAATATCCCCAGGAGGACCAAGCACTTCATCAAGTGCAGCAGATGTCACCAGGAAAGAGTTTGGCCAGAGAAAACCCTTCTACAGAGTGTAATCCTGGCTGACAGCTGGCCTGAGAAGCACCCTGGGAGTTTCATGTCCTCTGAGTGACCCATTATCAGCCTCATGTAGCAGATATTAATTATGTACTACATGTATATGACATTGCATTATAAAACGAACATTCATGAAACTTTGCTAGGGAGAAGAACAAAGCGGCAAACAGAAAGATAAGGTCCAATCTCCTTTGCTAAAACAAACTGATAAGCAGGGTCCCAGGGCTCAAAGGCGTAGAAAGCTACAACCCACAATATCTACATTTGGTTTCCAATGGATAGACCCATTCTATTGGTCCCCAGTCTCTGGTGTTATGAAATTTTCTGCTGCGAACGTCCTGGTACGAATATCTTTGTGAACGCTCACTAATAGCTCCATAGCTTAAGTTCCTGGAACTAGGACGAATGAGCTAAAAACATACCCACACCAAAAAATTTTTTAAAAAAAGAAAGAAAGAAAAAATTATGGTAGGTCATGATTGCTCATTGCTGAAAAATGATTTGAGCTAAGAGCATACCTTCAACCCTCACACCAACCTTGGGAGCTCCCTAGCTTTCTCCGGGTTTAGTGGGGAAGAAAGCGGGATGCAGGGAGGAGGAGGGTCCCACCCTGGGTAGCAGAGCAGTAAGTGGCACAGCTGGATTCGGACCAGCTCTGATGGCCTCTACACTGATGGTTACAGTTGGCATCTAAGAGCAGAGCATGAAAGACAAGGGCCTTCACCCTCCCTGAGTCTAAGCTTCTCCTTGACTGTGGCAGGGGGCCCAGCGAAGCTCAGGGTCTGACTAAAGGCCAAGGAGCTTGTAAGGGACCAATCAGTGCCTTATCAGGCCACTGAAGCCCTTCTTCCAAAGAAAGCTGCCAAACCTAACCAACTGCCAATGAGTGGGTTCCAATTCATAGTAACCCTATTGGACACAGGGAAATACAACCCAAGGCTGTGAATCTTTGGGTGCAGAAAGTCTCCTCGTTCTCCCTTGGAGTGACTGATGCATTCGAACTTGATTTTGCAGTTAGCAGCCCAAGTAACCCATAACACCACTAGGTCTCCTTCTTCAGCTGCTCTGCTTGAATGAAGATTGGAGGTGCCGAGGCCCCAAGGACCCAAGTGCTCTTCCTCCTTTTGGTCTCTCTCCTGCAGCACTTCTGGGGACACCTGTAGGGAGTTTATAAACCACGTGTCTACACCATTTCTGTCTGCTCTGCGTGGGTGGTGCAGTGGTTATGCATTGAACTGAGATCCTCAAGGTCAGCAGTTTGAAACCACCCGCTGCTCAGTGGGGCAAAGACAGGGCTTTCTACTCCTGTAGAGTTACCATCTCAGAAACCCACAGGGACAGTTCTCCCCTGTCCTGTAGGGTCACTATGAGGCCAGCAGTCCCCCCCCCCCCACCTCACAGTGCCATCAGTGCTGGGTCAGCAATGTTCATTATGTTTCTCCTGCTGGTCAACCCTCCATCACCTTTATTCCTCATGCATAGTCCGTGAGTCCTTTTCTCTGAGCAACGAGTCTTTCTCTATTCCACCCACCTGTCTACCTCTGGTCCCTACAAATCAACTTCATTTTCTAGGCACGTGCCTAGTCTAGATATAAGTGGGATTGTACCCTATCTGTCCCATGGTGACTGATGGCGTCCACTCCATGTCATGGTTTGGAAGTTCAGCGATGTTACAGTGTGTGCCAGGACCTCCTGAAGCTTTGCTTTTGGTTGTTGAATAGGATCTCACAGGAGATCTATTCGGACCCTGGAGGTATGAGAGTCCACCACGATCAGTCAACGAGGAAACCTTTTGTCCCCCAATCAGCCAAGAACTGTGTTGACATAATCAAGCGCCAGAGAAAGGAGGGCTTGGCCTCGATGGCTGCCTTTTCAGAAGCCATGGCCAGGTCTTCCTGGGTGATAGCTGGAGGTAGACTGGAATTTCCAACCTTCCCATCAGTGGCTGAGAGGCCTTTAGGCAGACCCCAAGCTTCTCTGGGTCCCCTGCTACACCCAAGAAGGAGAAGCTTAGACTCAGGGATGGTGAAGGGTCTTCCTCTTCACAGTCAGTTGGGGACCAGCCTGTGAACCAGGGGGGTCTTCATCAGCTGTGCATAGACACAGATCTGTAGGCCCTTCTTAGTCTGTAAGCTCTCCCGGAACATGTGTCGCACCAGGGCAGTACACAGCCTCCACTAACAGGCAGGTGGTGGCTGTCCCTGCCATGCACTGGCTGCTAATGAAACCCAGGATTCCTGCGGGGAAGCTGAGTGTCCGAGCACCTCCTCCCAATGAGTAGCTGGATTCTATGAGATAAAACAAATTCAACAACATTACCCAGCAGAGACTGAGTCCGTGCCAACGCAGAGTGACCCTGTAAGACACAGTAGAACAGCATGGTAGGTTTCCAAGCTGTCCTCTTCACAGAGGCTGACTGCCACGGCCTCTCTCACGGACCATCTGGGGGTGCAGACTGCAGACCTGGGGGTTAGCAGCAGAGAGCTTCCTCCTCCGGTCACCAGAGTTTCTTAGTCCAGAAGATGCACTCTATTGATTTCACCTCATCACGGAGGAAACGGAGGGACAGAGAGACCAAATAATTTAGCTAAGCTGGTTCTCAACACCAGAGCGAAAGTATAAGGAAGGAGAAATAGCCAAATGTGACCCCGCCTTCTGCTTGGAGCGGCCGGCGGCCAAGGCTAGCTGCTGGCCGGTGACTGTGGTGATGGGTGTCTGGGCCTGGTGCGCCGCAGCAGCAGGCACATCTATCTCTGAGGGATGCCACACAGGAGCCTTGAAGTGAGTCGTCGCAAAGCAGACTCCCAGCGAGGGCCGTGTGGAGCCTGGGGAAGGTGGGAAGGCTCAGTGCCTCCCTCCCTCGGGGCTGCCGGCTGGCGGAAGTCACGTCGTCCCAAGGGAACACCGTGACGCAAGACCTCTGGTTTTGCCTGAAGCTATGGGAACAGCGTGTGCTGTGGGTGAAAGGGCAGCAGAGGACATTGGAAATGAGGTTCGGCTTCCGGCACGAGAAGAGGCCTTCTTGATTTTCCAGCCAGAGCTTGGCGTCCTCTCTTTCGGAAGTCCCGTGGAAGTCTTCAGTGGGGGCTGCAGCGCTAGTCCATTTCCCGGCCGCTGATCCAGTTCGGTCTGCAGCACTCGCAAGCGGTGGGCCGTGAGCATTGGCCCTGCGGCCAGGTACCAACAGAGCTCCTGCTACCATGTTAAAACCCAGAGTGGGACACAGAGAAGCAGGGCTTGGAAGCACAGCTTCCGGGTGAGCGAGACCGCGTGTGCGTTCAAGTCTCCATGGATATCCCAGGAAGTGTCCTTCCAGGAGATGCTGACTGCCTGTCGGATGACTGCAAAAACAGCCCGGGCCTTATTTGTTCCCAAAGAGAATTTTGGTGCGAAAACTGCAGCTAGCTCACCACAACTAACAGTTGGTTCTCAGAACTCACAGCCTTTGCAGACCAATTGAGACAAGGCAACGAAAGGTTGTACTAAAGATGCCCAAGTCATATCCCACGAGGACATTCTTTAAACCATCTCTTTGTTGTTGCTAGCTGCTCGCATGGTCACCCCAGGCCCAACACAAGGAAATGCTGCCCAGGCCTGTCCCCACGGTCAGTTGGAGAGCAGCCCTTGTGAACCGGGGGACGAAGGGGGGGGGGCGGTGTCTTCATCAGCTATGCATAGACAAAGGTCTGCAGGCCCTTCTTAGTCTGTAAGCTCTCCCGGAACATGTGTCACATCAGGGCAGCACACAACCTCCACTAACAGGCAGGTGGTGGCTGCCTCTGAGGTGCACTGGCTGCTAATGAAACCCAGGATTCCGGCAGGGAAGCTGAGTGTTACAGCCCGGAACTGATGAACGGTCCTCATTGCTGTCACTAGAGGCTGTCCAGTCAGTTCTGACTCACAGTGACCCTACTGTGTGCAACAGACCGCAACACAGCCTGGTTCCGCATCATCCTCCCAGTTGCTATGTTTGAGCCCATTGTTGCAGCCACAGTGCCCATCCACCTCCTCGGGGGTCTGCCTCCTTTTGGCTGATCTCCTACATTACCAAGCAAGATGCCTTCTGCCAGGGATTGGTCTCTCCTGATAATTGGTTCAAAGGATTTTTCCCCATCCTCGGTTCTCAGCAGCGTTCTGGCTGTACTTCTTCCAAGGTGGGCTTGTCTGCTCTTTTGGCAGTCCGTGGTGCTTTCACCCATCTGCAGCAACACATTACTTCAAAGGCTTCCATTCTTCCTCCGTATTCTTTATTCCTTGTCCAACATCCACGTGCATGTGAAATACTGAAAACTACAGCTTGTCCCAGTGTCTTTGGCAGAAAGAGAGATTTCAGTGTGCTGTGCAGAGCCCGGGAGTGGGCACCTGGAGACGTGGTTTGAAGTGGCCCTTTGCCACTGGACACTCCTTTAGCTTCCATCTCTTTCCCTGCCTGTCATGTGAAGGGCTTGGCCTCGAACAGCCAGAAGTCCATCGCCACCAACATTGGTGGAGGAAACTGTCTTCTGACTGTTCCCTCTCTATCTCTTCTCTCCCATCTAACAATACAGAACATTTACTGAGTGCCTACTACATGCCCAGCATCAGTCAAAATTCTTTATAGACATGAACTCACTTAAATCCTCATGCAATCTCATGAGGCAGATTCTACCACAGCTGTCTCCCAGTTGACAGAACTGAGACTCAGAGGATCTCAGAACCGGCCAGGTGCTCGGTGTCACCCGGGCAATGAGTGGCTATAAAAATGACGTGTGGTGTCTGACCTCCTCTGTCTTCACAAGGGGGAAGGAGAGTCAAGATGGTGACAGCAGATAGCTTTTTACCAGCCTTGGAGGGAGAGGGAAGAGGAGGGGGAAAGGGAGGAGAGAGGAGTGAGAGTAGGGGAGAGGAGGGGAAAGGAAGATGGGGAGGGGAGGGGAGAGGAGAGGAGAGACATGATCTTAACAGGAAAAAGACAAAAACAAAGCAAAACAAACCCCCCAGACAGCCAGAGGCTGATCCTGTTTGGCGCAGGGGGTCAAACCTATCTCCTCTCTCCAAGCTTTTTAACCAATGCCCCCCCCCCCCAACACTTGCTGCTTCTCTGTTGGGCTGGAGGAGTCTCTGCTGTGACCACACAGAACTTAAAGACAGTCTCACTATTTTTAGGGCTTCATGGGGATGGAACAGCTCAGCTCTCTCATGCCATGTGTTGGCACACCCTCTGTCGCTTCCTCATGTTGGCTTCCTGCACCTACTGACACCATTTCTCTGCTGTTGCTTCTCGTTACTTGTGCCTTCTCCAGTGTTCTCTCTCTCTCTCCCCCACCCCCTGGGTTTAAGAGGGTATTAGACTGGGGACCCCAGGTCAAGCTCTATTCCTAGCTCTTCTTCTTGGTGGCAGTGAGACCCCCCTCTGCTCTGGGATTGACTCATTGTGAAGTGGGATGAGAAAACAGACCAATGACTTCATTAGGGTTCCATCGACCTTCATTGTACGATCCAACCTCTGCAAGATTCCATACACCATATTTGCATAGTGGGCAAGCTGTCCACAAGCACCTCTCACAAGCACCTCTCACTGAATGATGATGTGGGAATCAAAACTTCTTTGGTTAGAAAGGCCAAACGAAGTAGGTAAGTCACCAAGGTCCCCTCGTGGCATGGTGGTTGCGTATTGGGCTGCAAGCAGCCAGGTCCAGAGTTAGAAACCACCAGCCCCTCTGCAGGAGAAAGATGAGGCTTCCCACTCCCAAGAAGAGTCCATGTTGAAAACTCACAAGAGTAGCTCGATGCTATCACTCGAACTCAGAGTGGAGTCGATCGTGATGCGTTCAGAGTCCAAAGCAGAGCTTCACTCCACTCCAAACTGTGTAGACATTATGCCGCTCTCGCTGTAGAACTCTCGGTGGCTCCCTTCTTCCCATCCAACTCAGTGACAGCACCTCCGCCTAGCATTACAACTCTCTCCTGCCACGTGTTCTTGGCTGCAGCCAGGACAGCCGCATGACTCTTGCTCTGCCAGGCCTGGCTGCTTTGCTGCCAAATGCACTCCCCGACTCTGCTGGCTGCCCACACAGAGAGCAGTTCAAGTCCCCTCTTCCCCAACAAACCTGTTCCAGATTTCACCTTTGTAGGAATGTCCCTACACCGTAGAGAAGGTGCTAGGATCTTAACATTGAAGCAGACACTATTTTGCACTGCCTCCTGCCTGGGGATGACCCTGCGTCATCACCGAGCATCTGGTTTTACCTGGAGTGGAGGGCAGAAGTGGGACCGCAGCAGGCAATAAATAAAAACTGCGTGGCTTGCCTCGAAACGGTAACAGCCCTGACTTTTATGTCAACTCCGGCTTCTATGTCGCCTTCGGGATTGGTCTGTGTTGCGTGAGCTGCAGTTTTCAAAGTTAGGGCACAGAGAAGGGGCAGATGAACATAATTAGGAGAAGAATAATAGGAGCCAGCCAGGCAGAGCTCTGGTTCATTAATAACAGCCTTTGGTGAGAAGTCTGCTTGCTTTCTGAGTAGATCTCTTAGAAGCTCCACATCAGGAGAGGCTAAACTTGCTTACACTGTTATCAGCTCTGTTGTCTAGCCATTTTATTTCTTGGCTCTTTGGTATTCTGAGCGAAGCAGCAGCTGGGAAGGGAACAAGCCCAGGGTGTCCGTGGCCGTGGCTAACTGCAGGACTTGTCTGCACAGTGAGGAAGCTAAGATGTATAGCCAATGAGCCCTGGCCCCTTAAATTTGCCTTCTCTGCAATAACTGAACTAACCCCTCCTCGCCTCAGACTCTTCATCACAACCGCCTTCGCTGGCTGCATGTACAGCATTTCAATGATCGAGGTAAGGCTAGGCACTGTAGGCACCTGCTTCAACTGGACATGGACACACGGAGGAAAGGACCTTGTTCGTATCCCGGGGACTGCCTGTACGGAAGCCTTGCTTTGCATTCCTGGCCTTTAACAAAACCATTTTCATCCCTCAAATTGCTCAATGAGTCCATTGGAAAGAAGCAACGCGGTTGTGTGGTCGGGAGGCTAAGGTATAAGGATAGGGGATGCATCCAAAGATCACAGTTATGTAGTACTTTACAAATTTCTTTTTCTAATTAATTTGAAGCTTTCGATGCTGCGCTTCCCCCACTTCTAGATTTCTGTGTGTGTAACGAAGGGCAGCCTGCTTGCGGGGCTCGCCCCTCCGTGGTCCCTGGCCTGGACGTGACCAAGCAGAATTCCCTTCCCCCAAGCCTGCAGGCAGCTGACTCCGCATGGAGACGTGGGCTTCCCTAGGAACCAGGAGGTGAGGTTTGACTGTAACGAACAGCGACCTCTAGCGCGCGTTTCTCACCTTGCAGTCAGTTAAGAACAGAACACAGAGAGAAGCCATCTATCAAAACGCCAACAAAGGAGGACTAGACATTCCATCGCTTGCTCTGGTAGAAAAGCTCAGAAGGGACAGGTGAGAATTAAACTTCATTTGAGTATCCCTCTATCCGAAACCTTGGTTTTTTTTCCTTCCAGCCGATGTCACCTATCATCTAAGCCCATGTCTGGGGCTTACACCAGAGGCTTCCTAGGACAGCAGTCAACTTGGCTGACTGTTAGGGGGGTGTGCAGGAGAGAAGGGCAAGCAGCAGGAGAAGGAAGCTCAGAAAGGGAGAGAGATTGCAATCCGGGGGCCTGTGGAGAAGGTAGGGATTCCCACCCTCACTGAGAGAACGGCAGCCTCCATCTCTGCTGGAAGACTTCCTTGCCCTAAACTGATGCTTCCATGGCATGATGACCAGTTCCAGCAGGCTCTCGCCCTCGCCTCGGCCTCTCCCTCTGTCTTCTGCCTCTCCTGTTCCTCGGAAGCCAGGGGCGGGGATCAGGCCAAGTGAGCTCACAGGATGAGAACATTCATTCCCACTCAAGAATGGGGCCAGAGGGGCTGACCTCCAAGCTCTGAGAGCAGCCCGGAGGATGTGGTTTGGAGAAAGGTCTTGGCCCATGACTTTGCTGCTTCATGGAGGGAAGAGGGAGCTGGAGCTAGGGGCAAAATACATTTTTCAAGTAATGTACGTCTGAGAGATGCACAGTCCGTGTGTGCCGCAGCCCCTGGGCTCGGCCTGCTGTTACAGGCTCTGCCGTCGTTTTGAAGCTTGGAGTCCACACAATCATTCTTGGACTTCCAGACTCTCCAGACTCTCAGAGGAAGGACCGGGGCATTGACTTAAAGCCCCACCCACCTAGGTAAAAACTGGCAAAGAAAAGTTATGAAAACGTACGTTCTAGAAGCAAGGGATATATGACAAGTAAGTGCCTGGTGTCCTCCAATTGACAGTAGGTTTGCTCAGGCTTTTAATTTCCAAGCATTTATACAGTTTTAAGCCACTGCCACCTTCCATTCAATACACAAGGAAGACTGGTCAAGCACCTATTGGGTGCCCTTAAATACAACCTGTTTAAGGATGCACAGAAGAATAAGGCAATGGGAGGCTCCCACAGATCCAACAATATGATCCTCCATGGAAACACTTGTAAGGCCCTCCATGAATCCCACCTTGTGCCTTAAAAATATCACAAAGATGCAAGAGCTGTTCCGTAGGCAAAAGGCAGTGAGAGACAGAGGGCCAGCCTGAGAGCTGGCAAACCGTTGCAATAGCTCTGCACCACACCAAACAAGACACTCCCATATTCCCATGTGCCCTTGCCAGGTGGGGAGTGGTGGAGAAGATGAGTGACAGCACAGAAGTCAGGGGTGGGCCTTCTCTGACCACACGGAGCCAGGGAGGCTGTGGTCCTTCCTGGATCATTGCAGCTCGTTTTCCCAGATGCTGTGACTGAGCGTGTGGCTCCACTTGGGAAAAGATTTAGGACAAAGAGAGGCCTGAGTCCAGAAGGTGAAGACTTAGCAATACAAGGAAGAGGAAAGGATCAGCCTCCTTCCCTGTCTTTGATTCAACAAACCACCACATTGGGCTTATCTTGGGATGTGGGAAAGTTGTTAGCTTTCCAGCCCCAGAGGGATAAGGAAAGGTAAGGGGACATGGTGGCTGCATACAAACTGTGATTGAGATGAGGGTGATGAATGCACAGATGTGCTCTACACAGTTGATGTGTGTATGGATTGTGATAAGAGTTGTATGAGCCCCTAATAAAATGATTTTTTAAAACTGTGATTGAAGCACAGGGTCGAGAGTCAAAGGGAGAATATACATAGGTTGATGCAGAAGAAAGAATTCAGCGGAGGGTGAGGGCTCCCATAGGGCATCGCCAGTGTGTTTTCCTTAGGCGGCGGCAGTAAAGCAATACATAAGGACACATAAAGGCTCATTGTCCAGAGAGGAAAGAAGCGGCTGCAGGCCTGGCAAATGCACTGGGTTCATCCAGTGAAGACGAGATATGAACTGAATTTCATCAAGTGCACTGTCACGGCGTGGGCAAGAGGGTGGCTGCATCCTGGAGGAGCTGGGTACTGGGGCCAGTGGTGCTGTGGAGGTAGAGGGGGAACTAGAAGCAGAGTTCCTGCTAGAGAAAAGCTGCCCCCTTCTGATTCCTGCTGTCTGTCTGTCTGCTGCCTCACAATCTCACCTCTGCCCAGCAGAGGTTCTATCCATCAGTCACGTGTGCACTTCACCTCAAAGATTCCGTGACCATTCCAGGGATCTCTTCCCCATTTCCCCCAAATGCCCCTGTGTCTTCACCTCTTACCTCCTGAAACAGATCAAGGCAACCAGAAGGGCGCTGTCCTGTCTGCTTTGTCTGGATTCTTCCTCCCTCTCGTCTTCAGCCTTTGGCAGCTGGGAGTCCCTAGCTCCGGCCATTTCAGTCAGCACACTGTCCTTCCGCTTTCTCTCTGCCCCGTGCTTTCTCTAGGAGCCTCCTTTAGTGATATTTTTCCATGGTGTCGTTTTTTCATTTTGTCTCTTAAGCCTCATCAGTCACGCTCATCACAACAGCCATTCCTTGGAAGCCAACTCATAGCTGCCCTAAAGCACAGAGTCGAACTGCCCCTGTGGGCTTCCAAGACTCACTCTTTATGGGAGTAGGAAGCCTCACTATTCTCTCTTGGAGCAGCTGGTGATTTCGAACTGCTGATCTTTCAGTTAGCAGCCCACCACCTTACCCCCTACCCCTACAAAAAGATTCAAGTAGTCCTTGAGATACATCGCCCATCAGGGCGCCATGCAACTCATTTGCCTATTACAGATAAGCAAGGTCAACTAAGTAGTTATTACCTTTTGTTGCAATATTTTTAAATGTTAGCTGACCCCTCGCCATGGAGTCTGACTCTTGGAGACCCCACAGGTGTCCCAGTGGAGCAGAGCTCACTAGCGTTTGCAAAGGTTGGTTTTTCAGCATTGGATCGCCAAGCCTTTCTTCTGAGGTCCCTCTGGAGACTGGAACTGCCAATCTTTCTCTTAGCCGCAGAGCACCTTAATGGTTCGTACCGCCCAGGGACTCCTTGGCCACTTTACTGTCACCTAAGACTGCCAAGCTACCTTCCACACTCAGCAGTCACTGTCCCCACCGATGTCACGGCTTTTCTCCCACTCAGAAGACAGAAACCTATAGAATTTCCCATGGATTTTCCCAATCAGCCCCTCCCCCTAAGCTTCTTCCTGCAGAATGTCCTCATGAGGAAGATCTTTACTTAGTGCTTGATAGATGCCGGGGAAGTCCCCCAGGGAGCACTGTGGGTTATGCATTAGCTGCTGACCACAAGGCCAGCAGTGTGAACCGACCAGCTGCACCCTGGGAAAGAAGATGAGGGTTTCTGCTACTGGAGGTGTCAAGTCTCAGAAATCGGGAGGCAGCTCACTCTGTCCTACAGGGTCACTGTGAGTTGGATTAGACCCAGTGGCAATGAGTTTTATATGCAGAGGACCCCTGGTGGCGCTGTAGAATCAACACTAGGGTGCTGATCATAAGGTCGGCAGTTCAAAGCCCCCAGCTGCTCCACCAGATGGATGCGCCTTTCTGCTCCAATGGAGAGTTCCAAAGAGCACTCTCACTGCCCTTGAGTCAATGCTGCCTCAGTGACCCCGCAGGAGAGGACAGAACTGCCCCGGTGAGTCCTCTTTATGGGCGTAAAAAGCCCCAACCTTCTCTCTCAGAGCTGCTGGTGGTTTAGAACTCCTTACCTTGCAGTTACCCAATGTGTCACCACTCCACCCCCAGGGCTTCTTTAGTAAAGAGTTGCAGCCCCAGAAATCCTAGGGAGCAGTGCTACTCTGCCCTACAGGGTCTCCGTGAGTTGGACTTGGCCTCACAGCAGTGGGTAATGTGCGCCAAGCACCATACTAAGCGTTTTGGGAGAAGAGAGGATCATCTGCTGCCCTCAGGGAGCTTTCTTTCGGCTGACCCCCTGAGGATCTGCATCAACTGTCTTTACTGGATTGGTAGTAGTGTCGATAATTTGCTATTGTTTCAGGCACCAGTAATCCTGGTTCTCTCATGGGATATAAACTCTTTGAGGGTATGAACCATATCTTCCCTGTCTTCTGTCCCCCCCACCCCCACCACACACATACATGTTGTTCAGCATGGAGTCTATGTGCACACGCTAACGGAGAAGTGTCTAGCTGCATAGGACTCAGCAAGATGAGGCTTCGGAGCAGGAATGGAGAAGGAGCCCTGAATGACCAGGACCCGAATCCCGACAGTGGGGAGAAAGCCGAAGCCAAATGGCGTGCCTTGGTGAGATTGGTGGGATTTAGTAAATCCTGGAAAATTAAGGTTAAAAGAAAGAGAGGAGAGAGACAGCGTTGGGTGTTCAAATCCAAAGTCACTGTTTGTTGAACAGTAAAACCTGACCCCAGAACCGGTGTAAAGGCAGAAACCTGTCAGAGAAGGAAGGTCCAGAGAGAGAGAGAGAGAGAGAGAGAGAGAGAGAGAGAGAGAGAGAGAGAGAGAGAGAGAGAGAGAGAGAAAGAGGAGAGGAGAAGTTGTTAAACTGCACCAAAGGTGGGACACTTCCCAGACCTGCAAAAGAACAAGGAGGTCCCAGCAATGTCACTGAATAGAGCTGAGTGAAACGGAGGTGAATTTCTGTGGCTTTGAATTTAGGAAGAACTTGTGTGTTGTTCTCATGCAACAGACCGAAACGACTGCTTGACTCGGGACCTAGGAGGATCGAGTCTGCGGGAATGTGGGACAAAGGCTGACATCTCCCACAAGGGGAGAAATATTGATACATTTTCACTTGACAAAAGCCAAGTCTTTATGTGGAAATCGGTTCACCTGAGGTAGACATGTGGGGATCGAATCTTGAAGGGAATAAAAAAGAGTCAAACTAGAAAAAACAACCAAAAACCAAACCAACAAACAAAACATAACCGCTTCAGCAGAAACCCAGATATGTGCTGCAAAATAATCAGTCGGAGCCTTTCTGAAGCATTCCTGAAATAGATGCGCTTCACCATTAGCCTTCTGTGAAGTCAAGCAAGGAGGCATCATTGTGCAAATTACATGCCTGGAGAAGGGGTTTTTTGCACTGGGATGAACTTGTAGAAAGAACATTTAAACCAAAAGCAATTTTGCCTGTCTGTAATTTGCTCTATTCCCCTTGCTATCATTGGAGATATTTATGCTTGAGCAAAATTCTCACTCCCAATCTGATTTCTCCTTTTTCTTAATCCAGCCATGAAGTCATGAAGTCCCTTGTTTGGGACAATATGATTTGCTGCCATGGAAACCATTATGCTATCATAAATGTATCTTGCCCCATGAGATCTAACAGGAAAAGCAATAACACTAATATTTTGCAGTTCAATCGTGCCATTCATCCCCGAGTGGCTGTGAAGTGAGTGTCATCCATTTGCCGATGGGGACAACTGAAGCAGCAAGCATTTATGCCTTGCTCTAAAGCCCTTGAATTTTAAACTGTGTCAAGAATATCCAGTTATTTCTAATTCCCACTTAGATCAGCAGCTAAGGGGCCAAGCCCTTGTCCTCTATTACTCTCTTTTTGGATGAGGATGAAGAGTCGGCCCCTCTCCCAGTGCCTGCCCTTCACCAACTGCTCCTAATTACAAGAATATTGGATGGAGCCTAGTTGGGTAAAATAAACAAACAAAAAACCCTTGACAGTTGCCACAGTGGTGGAAACAGTTACATACAGGCATAGAAAAATGGTTCTTGGAAGTTTAGAAGAACTCACGAAAGTATAGAAGAACTTGGACGAAACTATCACCCAGCCCCAAGCCGAGTCTCATGCAGATGCCCACGCTCCTGGTTCTGAAGAGCTAGGGGTGGATTTACCTAGAAGCAAAGGAGGTTTCAACCCCAAGGGCCCTCACTTGCACAGAGCTCGTCCGAGGCCCTGGGAGAGGCCCTAGCAATGAGTGCACTTGGACAGAAGTCTCGTAGTCATGAGCCTTTTGGAGTCTGGCTAAGGGGCAGTGAGTTGAGGAGAGTTTAGAATGAGGTGGCTTTCACTCACGTTGCGTGTGGTAAAATGATTGCTAGCCGTGGCTGAGGGGCACTGCTCCTTCCCCCTGTGAGACAGATGAATGTCTCGGGTGTGCCACCAGGAGCACATGTGCTGTAGAGGCAATTGCTGGCTGGAGCCAGACGCTAGTTTGTGGAAGAATTCCTCAATCATTAGACATGGAATGCTGATCGGAGGTTTCGATTCTCACGGATGCATAACCAGGATGGGAGTGACGATGGAGGTCCTTGCATAGCAGGAATCCCGTGAAGGATATTGTTTTTGTTGGGGTCACTGACGGTGTTCCACAGTTGGCCCCTGGCCTCGTTCTGGCTGAGGATAGTGAGCTTCTCCATCATCTCTGCTCGCAGATGCCATGGATTCGAATCCTGTGGATTCCATCTGGTGAAATCCATGTGTGTAACTGTCGTTTATGTTCTTGGACCAAACAAAATGTCTTTGCAATGAAGGAAATGTTGGTCTTGCAAAATTCTAACATGCTGTCTCCAGTCTTGTTTCTATCACCAAGGACATATTTTCTGATTCCCAGTCCTCTTTGCTCCCAACTTTTGAACGCCAATGACCGGTTATTATTGTGCGCCTTGATTGCATGGTTCATCCATTTCAGACAGGCGAGGTTGGCAAGATCCTCCAGTTTCTCACCACTGGCTTTTGTGGTTGGTGTGTGCGCTGTACTGAGTTACACTGACTGCTCTTCCTTGCGGTGTCTGGTTGTCCTAGCACAGACAGACGGGGCTTCATGTAGATCTTGAAATGCTCTTAAATACCATATCCAATTACAGCTGCGAGCTGATGCCACCTCCCAAAAGCCCAAAATAATTTAAAAATTCAAAAAATAGAGCCATGAATCCCTTCCAAGTCACAGTGACCCTATAGGACAGAGGCAACGGCCTCATGGGGTTCCTAAGACTAAATCTTTATGGAAGCAGATCGTTACAGCTTTCTGCTAAAGACAGTTGAACTGTCATTATAACTGTGCATTACAATTAAAGTTTGCTTCACATTTCTGTATAAAATCAATGGAAGTAATTGTGGCATCAAGAAGAAATGTAATAACAGCAACAAAACATTTCTTTGGGTCATATGAGAAGCGCTAATTCAGTAAGAGAAGATCGAAATTTTGGATGGTTTGATAATCCAATTAACAAAGAGGAATGAAAATCATTCACATGAACAAAAATAGCCTACCATGATGAATATGTTGATGACAAACTGCAATGAGTAGGATCTGTTCAAAGAATATATAAATTAGTTACTTCACAAGAAAATGTGAAATGTCCTGAAATCAAACCACTCATGAATCAAACAAGCCTGACAAGTCACTCCAAATTTAACAACATGGATAAAGGCTTTTATGACATTGACAATAAAGACCTGGGAAGTGAAAATACATTTTTCGAATCTAAAAATCATTTCACAAAATTTTTGATCAACAATCCTAGAGGCCAGGTGTGATTGCCTTTTTAGTCTCTCTGTTTAAAAAAAAAAGATTGTCATATAAAAAGGTGAAGAAAGAGAATATTGCTCCCCCCCACAAATAAAAAAGTATGGAAGAGAGTTACAGAATTGATTCAGACAGTTATTGAATGGAATTATTTTTCTTCATTTGTGATATTTGCAGTTCATCACCTTATTGAAAAGAGGCACTCTTCTCCATGTTTTGTGTTTTCAAAATATTCTTTTCCTTAGGAGGGCTCCCCAAAGTTGACAAGGGTCAGGCCCCCAGGAGCTGGCCGGTGGCTGCTCCGCCGCACCTGTGCACATGCCTCTGCCAGCATGCCTACTTTAGGGGGTGCCCTGGGGGAACTCACTGCATTGGGCCGGAAGCTCCCAGAGCTAACGACTGTGTTGTATATGAGAGTCAGATTATGATGGCGATTAGAAAGAGAACAAACACCTGTAACCCGGCAGCAAAGGAGGCAGAATTGGGCAAAGGTGAGATGCAGTGAACCTCAGTGGAGGATTCCGAGGCTCCTGCTCGTTCTGGAGCTCAGATTTGCCACAGTTCACACGCGGCGACTGACGTACACTGTGGCAGTTTGAACAATAGAAAGTCTTGTGATCGGCCTCCAGTAAGATTACAGCTCCTAAACTCTAAGGAGCGGCTCTACTCTGTAATACTGCTGTGGGGTTGCCTTGACTTGGCAAGGAGGCTGGCTTTTTGGTGCTGGTTTTGGGGGCAAGGTCAGTCAGTCACTGGCTGTGGGTGACTGCGGGAAGAAGGTGTGTCCTTGGGTGAAGGCAAGCCTGCAGGAGGCTGGCAGCTGAGGGCCGTCTGCAGTCAATACTTCTGGCCACTATGGGTGTCAGTCCTTGATTCCTGAATGGCTCGTGGGCGGACATCACAGCTTCTACTGCAGTCCACCCCTTAGGCTGGCAGGATTCAACAGTTGGATCCAAATGGGCTGCTCTTCTTGGGGGAAAAGGGAAGAGGAAGGGAACGAAGGACAGTAGGATTAACTGCACTGGGTTTGAGGGCAGAGCTGCTGCCTATTGTCACCCTCCCTTACCAACCATTCTAGATATTCCTCACCCCGGTTGGCACTAAGGAGTGTTTTAATGACTTCCCAGGAAGTGTGACTTAACGTCTCACCCTGAGATACTGAGCGTCTCAGAGGTATGTCTTTTTTTAAAAAACATTTTTATTAGGGGCTCATACAACTCTTATCACAATCCATACATACACATACATCAATTGTATAAAGCAATTGCACATTCTTTGCCCTGATCATTTTCAAAGCATTTGCTCTCCACTTAAGCCCTTTGCATCAGGGCCTCTTTTATTTTCCCCTCCCTCCCCGCTCCCTCCTCCCTCATGAGCCCTTGATAATTGATAGATTATTATTTTGTCGTATCTTGCCCGATCCGGAGTCTCCCTTTACCCACTTTTCTGTTGTCCGTCCCCCAGGGAGGAGGTCACATGTAGATCCTTGTAATCGGTTCCCCCTTTCCAACCCACTCACCCTCTACTCTCCCAGTATTGCCCCTCACACCCCTGGTCCTGAAGGTATCATCCACCCTGGATTCCCTGTGCCTCCAGCTCCTATATGCACCAGTGTACAATCTCTGCTCTATCCAGTCTTGCAAGGTAGAATTCGGATCATGGTAGTTGGGGGGAGGAAGCATCCAGGATCTGGGGGAAAACTGTGTTCTTCATCGGTACTACAGTGCACCCTGACTGACTCATCTCCTCCCCTAAACCCCTCTGTGAGGGGATCTCCAGTGGCCGACAAATGGGCTTTGGGTCTCCACTCTGCACTTCCCCCTTCATTCACTATGGTATTTTTTGTTGTTGTTGCCTTATACCTGGTCCCTTTGGCACCTCGTGATCGCACAGGCTGGTGTGCTTCTTTAATGTGGGCTTTGTTGCTTCTGAGCTAGACGGCCGTTTGTTCACCTTCAAGCCTTTAAGACCCCAGACATTATCTCTTTTGATAGTCGGGCACCATCAGCTTTCTTCGCCACATTTGCTTATACACCCGTTTATCCTCGGTGATCGTATCATGGAGGTGTGCAGCCAATGATAGGATATTTTGTTCTTTGATGCCTGATAACTGATCCCTTCGGGACCTCGTGGTCACACAGGCTGGTGTGCTTCTTCCATGTGGGCTTTGTTGCTTCTGAGCTAGATGGCCGCTTGTTTATCTTCAAGCCTTTAAGACCCCAGTCACTATCTCTTTTGATAGCCGGCTACCATCAGCTTTCTTCACCACATTTACTTTCTTAGAACATGATTGCTGACTTTTCCATTTACCACTGAAATAGAATAAGAGGGCCAAGAGGGGCTCGCCTTGATCACCTGGGTGTCAAACATACACTGTTCCACTCGTGTTTTGTAAAAGCAGCCCACCTCCTTCTATTGATCAGGGTCACTATCTCCTATTAAAATGGTGACCTTTAACCCCACTGAGTGCAGAAATCTTTGTGGTAGCACAAATTTTCCATATGGGAGTGATGGCTACTTTCATTCATTGCTGTCCCAAAGCCAGATGTGGTAGATATATAATTGTTTGTCAATTTGAGGAATAAGAGTGTAGGGGTGGACTCTAGCTTGTCAATCAGATCATAGCCAACGAGGTCTCTGTGTGGGCATGGCCTGTTCCTGAGAATTCTGGGAAATCCAGGATTTTCCTCCTTGGAGATAGGAGACTCTCGGCTCACACTCTGGGAGACATAGCAGCTGTCAAGACACACGGACCCACACTGATGCAGAGACCCCTGCCGGTGCTGAGATATTTCCACTAACACTGGATCCAAAGATTTTCTAACCACTGGCCTGTGATCTACATTCAGCATAATTGCATGTGTTTCGTGTGTCTGAAGAGGACTTTATAGATTGGTGTTGGACTTATGGGCTAATATTGGACTTATGGAATTGATCTGGACTGGGCTGGGATGTTTTCTCCGTGTTCAATTGCTCTTGTATATAAACCTCTTTCTTATACACATATGAGTGTCTCTAAATTTGTTTCCCTAGTCTACCCGAACTTATACACCATATATGCTACCAGTTGGAGATAGCCCCATATAAAAATTGTTAAGCTAAACTGCACACCGTGTCCTGCAGGATGGTGCCCCATCTTCATAGGCTAACCCTCTGAGCAGGCACTTCAGCATTGCCTTCAGCAGACTGCCCATCCCCCTACCAGCCAGAAGCTGAGTGTTGTCATAGGCGAGAAGACTGACAAACCCAAGGCTGTCTGTCCACTGCCATGCTTCCTGGGCTAGGAAATGCATCGTTTCCTCTGATAGGATGTTCTGTGGGATCCTGTCCTTGTGGGCTGACCATTTCGTTTTCTCAGATAGTGGTGCTGATTGAAGTCCTACAGGCAAGAAAGGCAAACCCACATCCAGAACAGGAGTCTGTTCTTGTCAAAAGAAATCATTGTCTCGTCCAGAGAAGAAGATAATCCCATGCAGCTCACTTGCCACCACGAGGCTGATTAGTCTGGAGAGAAGATGATTACTTTCAACTGAGGACGGTCTGAGCGTTCTGGCCATTTAGCAAATGGCTTGGCAAGTGAGGACTCATGCAGTTGGCCCATTCCCATGACAACAGCTTGACTTCTCTGCCCATTGTGCCAACACTGATGTGGTTGGTATGGGAGCCTGGGTGACAGAAGCCGAATGAGAGATTTTATCTACCAGCTTGGCTTGTGGCCCCTTCCACAGTGGATGTTTTCTGGAGTGTGTTAACATGTTGACACGAATATTTCCAAACTAGCCACACTACCTCATCTGTTCATCCTCATCTCTTACTCCAGAACACAGAGGCCCTTGTCTTCCACGCTTTCTTCTTCCAGGCCCCTGACCCTCCAGTCAAGTCGCTTGCAACTCTCCTGGGTCTATTGTCCAGAGGACCACCACGAGTCAGAACCAACTCAAGGGCCCCGGACTACATTTGCCGGTGCAGATTCTGACTCTTGGGCTTCTCTTTCCACCCCACGTGCACTGCCTAAAACTCTGCTCAGGAGAAGATGTCCCCTCATTACTTGTCAGGGTGCCCACCCCTAACACATCATCACGGGCCCAGTAGGTGCAATTGCACAGGATAATAAGTAAAGATTATAGTAAAGCCATAGAAAGCATGAGAGATAGACAAGAGATTGAAATAATGGAGTCAGACACATTTCATGGTAGCATGCTCACCTCAGCCCCGCTTGGTGGTCCACGTGGAGAGAGAAATATATATTTATTGCTAACCAAGGCTTTTATGTTCTCTGGGGACATGCAAGCCCCCTAATTATAGATAAAGTCAGATGTCACAGGAAAGGGTTGTGCTATAGGTAATACAGTAATGGGAGGGGGTGATCTAGGGGTATCTACGTAAAAGGAAGAGGAGGGATCAGGGATATACATGTGACAAGATGGGCGGACCCTAGATTCATGATGGAGGCCTAGCTTTAGATATCATTGAGCCAGTTTGACCTGTTCTCTGGCTCACTATACAAACCATTATCTGTAGGGTGTAACCCCCCCCTGCAGGGACCAAACTAATGGCCGCAAGCCTTTAGGGAGAAGTAGCCTATTGTCCTTAACAGCAGGGAGGGGCCCTACCTGTGGTGAGACCAGACAGTAGTCTGGCAACTGACTGCCTTCAGGGAGGCAACTAAGTCTAACATCTATTTGGGGGAGACCGCTTGGGAGGAATCTTTCTGTTTCCCACAATTACTGTCTCTCAAGATACTCTAAAAATAAATAAATAAATAAATAAAGAAGACACTCTAGTGGTGTCATTTTCCACTTCACCACTTCCATTTTATGGTGAATTAGGACTGGGAATACCAGCATTTTCACCTGGATTTTGCAGAAACCCAGTTCAGGATAAACAATTGTGGCTATACAGTAGACCAGGGACTATTTTACAAAAGATGCCTTGTTCCACAATCAAAACTATCCACACGGGAGCTTGCCACACACACGACTCACGGTATCTTTCCTCACCACTGACAGTTACAGTACTACAAAGTCTGATGGGACCCTGCAGAGCAGCACTTCTCCACCTGTGGGTCGCGACCCCTTTTGGGGTTGACCGACCCTTTTACAGGGGCTGCCCAATTCATAACAGTAGCAAAATTACAGTGACGAAGTAGTAACAAAAATAATTTTATGGTTGGGAGTCACCACCACATAGAGTCCATCTCCCTCCTGCTGGGATGCATACGTCCCACCTAGGACTGCAGGTAACTTATAGTCACATTCCTCCATGGAATTCAAATGGAATACTTGATGCCATTCATCTGAAGGAGCTTCAGATAATGTGGAATAAAATGGAATGAAACAGTAATGAATTTTTTAACAGATGTTTTGAAGCTCCTAGCAGAGTGGGTCAGCGGCATGTCTGTGGCATGTCCAGTCAGTCCACGTGTTATAGATGACAAATGACAGAAAGTGGGTGAGTTAACATAGACCTGAGACAAGAGTATAACTGTACATTGTGGTTGGGGTTTGACCCTCTTTTCTGATAGGGACGGGAAACAATGTGTTTGCTTGCCAGATGTACCACTGTACCCAGGTGCCCCAGGCCACGTTCACCTGCTTTACAAAAGACACCACCACATCTCATAGAGCACCTCTCCTGGGACGAGGCCGAGTGGTGGTAATCTAATGACGTCCTTCAGGATATGCCTGTAGGGCCCGTCTGCGGAATTAAATGGAGGTAAGATGGGATATTTCTGATCCTGTAACATTTTCAGTTAAAGCAGTGGTTCTCAACCTTCCTAATGCCATGAGCCTTTCATACAGTTCCTCGTGTTGTGGTGACTCCCCAACCATAAAATTATTTTTGTTGCTACTTCATAACTGTAATTTTGCTACTGTTATGAATCAGGCTACTCCTATGAAAGGGTAGTTCAACCCCCAAAGGGGTCACGACCCACAGGTTGAGAACTGCTGGGTTAAAGAGTAGCACTAAATTCGTCCATTCTTCTCAGAGAGCTGTGCTGCTTTGGATGTGCTCAGTGTGGGTGGGAGTTGTGGGAGCAATTTCAGGGGCTTCCATTTAGCTTGCCCCCTGGGACAGCTCTGACCCAACAGGCCAAGGAATTCATGTGGGTCACTGTTGACCCAATCATCCGTTTAGGGATAATGGAAATCACTGTTGGATGGTCCCATGGATTCAGCGGCCCGCTGGAATGCAGACTTGGGTAGGTCACCTCATCATCCTCCCAGGTCCTCACATGCCCTCACGCTAACAGACGTGTCCATGGAGATGACTAGACTCTCCTCTTATCCATGTCAAGTTGCTTAGATCATTCCTTTCTTCCACATACAAGTAACACAGCTCTTAAAAAATCATTTTATTGGGGTCTCATACAACTCTTATCACAATCCAAACATACATCCATTGTGTCAAGCGCATGTGTACATTTGTTTCCATCATCGTTCTCAAAACATTTGCTTTCTACTTGAGCCCTTGGCGTCAGCTCCTCATTTTCCCCTCCCTTCCTGCACCCCTCTCCCTCATGAACCCTCGATAATTTATAAATTATTATTACTTTGTTTCAGACTGAGTAGTTTCCCTGCTGGATGCTCATCAGAAGACAAAGAACGAGTGATTAGGAGGATAGGTCATAACCCCATAAAATAATACTGATCTCTGTTCTGTTTCCAGACATGAGTCAGTTTGTTGTTGTTCCCTTAAATTGGCTCTGACTCGTAGCAACTGAATGTACAACAGAACGACACACTGTCTGGTCCTGTGCCATGCTCATGATCATGGTGATGTTGGGGCCAATCGCTAAGGCCATTCTGTCAATCTATCTCATCAAGGGTCTTCCTCTTTTTCGCTGCCCTTTTGCTGTACTAAACACAATGTCCTTTTCTAGGGATTGGTCTCTCCTGAAAACACATCCAAAGTACTTGAGACGAGATCTTCCATCCTCATTTCTAAGGAATATTCTAGCTGCACTTCTTCCAAGACTGAATTGTTTGTTCTAGTACTGTCAGTATTATTCTCTAATGCCATAGTTCAAATGCACCCATTCTTTTTGTCTTCCTTATTCATTGTTCAACTTTCACAGGCATATAAGATGATTGAAAATACCATAGCTTGGGTCAGGCACACCTTTAAAGAGGCTTTTCACAGCAGATTTGCCCAATGCAATGCATCATTTAATTTCTTAACCGCTGCTTCCAGAAGTATTGACTCTGAAGCCAAACAGAATTAGACCTGTGACAACTTTAATCATTTTCCATTTATTATAAAGTTGTCTATTGGTTCTGTTGTGAGGATTTCAGTTTTTTTTACCATTGAGTTGCAATAATCCATACTGAAAGCTCCAGTACAGTGGTGCTCAACCTGTGGGTTGTGACCCCTTTGGGGGTTACCACAACATGAGGAACTGTATTAAAGGGTTGTGGCATTAGGAAGATTGAGAGCCATTGATTGAGTCCTTGATCTTCATCAGCAAGTACTCCAAGTCTTTCTCACTTTCAGCAGCAAAGGTGGTATCATCTGCAGATTGTTGAGTGGTGAATAAGCTTTTCTCCTATATTGCAGTTTCTCAGATGATTTGCTCAGCACACAGATCAAATGAGTCTGGTGAGAGGATACAACCCTGAGGGACACCTTTCCTGAGTTTAAACCATGCAGTGCTCCTGTGCTTTGTGGGAATGACTGCCTCGTGATCCATGGACAAGTTCTGCATGAGCACATGAAGTGTTCTGGAATTCCCATTCTTCTCAATGTTACACAGAGTTTGTCATGACTCACAGTTGAATGCTTCTGCATAGTCAATAAAACAAAGTGAACATCCCTGCTTTCTGCCAAGATCTGTCTTACTTCAGCAATGCTCCCCCTTGTTCCATGTCCTCTTCTGGATACACCTTGAGTTTCTGGCAGTTTCCTGTGGATGTCCTGCTGCAAAAGCTGTTGAATAATCTTCAGCAAAATTTTACTTGCATGTGACATTAATGATATTATTCAATAATTTCTGACTTCTGCTGGGTGTCCTGTCTTTGGAAAGGGCACAACTATGGACCGCTTCCAATTAGTGGACCTGGTAGCTGTTTTCCAAATAGAAGAGTGAATTCTTCCTGTGTTTCGTCAGTTTGTTGAAATTTTTCAATTGGTATTTCATCAACCCCTAGAGTAGTGGTTCTCAACCTGAGGGTCGCGACCCCTTTGGGGGTGGGTGTGGAATGACCTTTTCATAGGGGTTGCCTGATCCCTAACCGTAGCAAAATTAGAGTTATGAAGTAGCAATGAAAATAATTTTCTGGTTGGGGGGGTCACCACAACATGAGGAACTATAAGAAAGGGTCATGGCATTAAGAAGGTTGAGACCCACTGACCTAGAGCCTTGTTTTTTGCTTCTGCCTTCAGTGCAATATAATGTTTTCCTTCAGTATCATCATGTGCTACCTCTTGAAATGGTTGGATCTTAAGCAGTTCTTTTTGATCCAGTAATTCTGTGTATTCTTCTGATGCATCCTGCATCATTCAATATTTTCTCCAGAGAACCCTTCGGTATTCCAACTGGAGTTGATTTCCCCTGTATTTCTTTCAGGTGGAGATGTGCTGAGTGTGTTCTCTGGTTTGGCTCTCCCACTCACAGTCTTTGCACATTTCGCTATAGCACTTGGTTTTCTTGAACTGACCTTTGACATTTTCTACTCAGCTCCTTCACGTCCCGATTTCCCCCATTTGCTTCAGCTGCTCTGTATTCTAGAGACAGTATCAGAGTCTTCTGACAGTTTGAATTTTTCTTTCTTTCCTGTCTTTGAAATGACCTTTTACTTTCTTCGTGTGTTTATATTCTTGATATCATCCCACAGCTCGTCAGGTCGTCTTTCATTAATATTCAGTTTGTCAAATATGTCCTTGATATGTTCTGGAAATTCTGGTGTTATATATTCAAAGTCATATTTTGGCTCTCAAGGACTTGTCTTAATTTTCTTCAACTTCAGTCAGAACTTACAAATGTGCAATTGATAATCTGTTCTACACTTGCACCCTGGCCTCATGTTACTGTGAGCTTTCTGTTAGTCTCTTCCTGCAGATGTGCTCTGTTTGATTTCTGTGTTCTCTGTCTGGCAAGGCCCATGTGCACAGTTGTGGTTTATATTGTTGGGGGGGGGGAAGAAGTCACTGGTTTAATTGGGTTTAATTTCTACCCTTTCCCAGCATCGACCATGTGAACATTATGTGTGGCCGTAGGCTCCTGGTGTCATGCTAATGGCTGAGGGAAATAGGATGTGCTCATTTGGGGGGGGGGGCGCTGCTCTAACAAAACAGGGCAAGTGGGATGGTTTATAACAGAACTGTAGTATCTCATCATTCTGGAGACTCAAAGTCCGACTTTAGGGCTGTGTCTTCTCCCAAAGCTCTAGAAGGGATCGTTGCTTGCTCTCCCAGCTCCTGGTAGCCCTAAGCATTCCTTGGATTGTAGGCGCATCTTCATATGATCACTTCCCCCGATGTGTCTCTCTGTCTCTTCTTTCATAAGAAAGTCTCCTTACTCCAGTAGGAGCTCCTGCTGATAATATCTTCCAAGACCTATTTCCTAACAAGGTTTCCTAATGATCCATCTGAACTGAGCCACAGGGATGTCTGATGGAACCAGAGTGGCAACAATTTGAAAGCCGGAGACTTTTTCTACAATCACCGGAACCCGGTCCGGAAATTTCAGATGGATTTTCACAGATTCCAGGGATCTGTGTTCCACCGAGTGGCCCTCCTTGAATGTCCATTTCAGAGGCGGCTCTCAGAGCCAAAGAGCTCAGCGCACCAGCCACCACCGCAAGGGCAGCATCAGCCGAGACTGAGGGATGACTGTCAATCTTTACAGGCGTAGACAGCCTCCTCTTTCTATCAGAGAGCAGTTGCTGGTTTCAAACTGCTGCTGCTGTCCAATGCATACCCCACTGCCCACCAGCGCATCTCAGAGGAAACACAGGCTGTCCGATTTGTATTTTGAAAAGATTTATTTTTCAACATTTACATTTTTCTCTGAAACACTGTGGTTTTGGTTTACATTGATTTAAAAAATTGGACCTTGGAATTGAATGTACTTAGTTGCCACATTAGGTGCATAGCATGGGAAGGCCAAGTCCAGAGTTATGGAAACATGCCTGTTTGACTTTAACATCGAAGCTCTGCGTGCCCACGCATGACACACCCTTGTCTGCAGTTGCAGGAAGGCCCTCGTGGGTGCCCCATCACTCATTACTCCGCATGCTCGGTCGGAGCAGCAAGCCCGCTCCTCAGCACGCTGCATAGTCGCTCAAATGGAAACCGCTCTGCTTAGTCTCCTGTCATGGCCCTGAACCCAGTCTCTAAGATTGGCAGTGCACATCCTCCTTCACAGAATAGGCCACCTTTCCAGAATCTTGATGTTTCCTTTTCAATGTCCTGGCCTGACGGCCATCATATCTTTTGAGTCGACACTAAACTGTCTGAAAAACAACATTTGGCTAATTTATGCTTTCTTCTTCTTAAAAAAAATCATTTTATTGGGGGCTCGTACAAGTCTTATCACAATCCATACATATATCCATTGTGTCAAGCACATCTGTATATTTGTTTCCATTATCATTCTCAAAACATTTGTTTTCTACTTGAGCCCTTGGTATCAGCTCCCCACTTTCCCTTCCCTCCCCGCTCCAACTCCCTCATGAGCCCTTGATAATTTATAAAATATTTTGTCATGTCTTACACTGTCCGACATTTCCCTTTACCAACTTTTCTGTTGTCCATCCCACAGGGAGGGGATTATATGTAGATCCTTGAGATCTGTTCCCCCTTTCCACCCCACCTTACCTCCACCCTCCTGGTATTGCCACTCTCACCACTGGTCCTGAGGGGGTCCATCTGTCCTGGATTCCTTGTGTTTCCAATTCATATCTGTACCAGTGTACATCCTCTGGTCTAGCTGGATTTGTAAGGTAGACTAATTTATGCTTTCAATAATGATTGATATTTCATTATGCACAAAGATGTGGAGGACATAGCAAAGTATGAGGCATGGGCTTCTGGCCTGAAGGATCCAAGCTTCTACTTTCAATTGACTGTACTTGGTCTTAGAGATGAGTCTATATTTTCTCCCCTTCTTGATCATCATTCAAATTCAGAGGAAAGAGGCAATAAGTTTGTTTTTTTGTGACTTAGTGCCAGATGCCAATGGCTTCCTTTAAATAGCACTTCTTCATATCCACACCTTCCTAATATGCAAGAACTATCAGAAATAGATTAGACTATATTAGAAATAATATATTCTAACAAACAATACCTACTTCCTATATATTCCTGTTCTCAAACAGTAACCACCTCTATGTTTGCCTCTGTCCAGTGCATGGTGTTTTTATGTTGTAGCGGGAAGTGGGAGAAGAAGAGGATGGGGAGGGAAGAGATAATGCAGCATCTGTCCTCCCAGCCCTCAGGAGCATGTGTGAGTCCTGTGGTCGGGGGTGGGAGATTACGCTAGGAATGGATGGAACTATCCTTACTGTGGATTTAAACCTAGGCTGCAAAGTGTGGCCCAGAAACTGGGAAGAGGGTTACTCTCCTAACCTCACCAGGAATCCTCTGTTCCTCGTGAGCTGAAGAATGGACAGGTTAGGACTGTTAGAAGAAATGCCAGTAATCCTGGGCTTCAGATTCTCATGTGGGTATAGACGCTTGGCTGGCTGTGGGAGCTGGAGCAGGAGAGAGAGAATGGGGTCGATGTCCTGTGATTAGATTGCCCTTGCTTTGAGGAGGTCCTGTCATAACTAGAGGCACCCCTGGGTGTAGGGACAGTGGTACTGCAGAATCCTGGGTCAGAGCTATTGTCAACTAATATTTTCTTGGTCGATTATATTTTTATCTCCTAAAAGCTGTTAGGACATATTCATAAAAGGCCCCAATCACTGTCATTCTAGACATGTCATTCTAGAATTCCTTTAGAAGAGGGCTCCCTTCCTGTTTTCTAGAGATTTAAGGTTCCAAGAGAGGGCAAACCGGAAGGGAGAAGTAGTGCCAACTTTGTTCTCTTCCAGGAAAGGCTCATAAGTGTAGAAAACAAGCATGTGCCAACTGGCTGCGAGGCTTAATAGGTAATATTGAGGATTAAAAGCAGAAAATTCTGGCTATCATGGGCAATTTGAGCAGAAAGGAATAGAAAAAAGGAAACTTTAAAATCCTGAGACAGCAATCAGTATGATACTGAGTTTTTCATATATTTTGCCTTGCCTTTTAAATATCCGATGAGATAGATATTAATATCCCTATTTTTAGTAAAATTAATCTAAGAGGAATAAATAACTTAACCACTGAGATCAACAAGTATACTAGTTTTTGTAATCTCACTGAATATTTTTATAGATGAAATCTCCTTTCATATTCTTTTTTTGGTCAGGAGGACAAGGCATTCTACTCCTGTAAAGAGTTACAGTCTCAGAAACCTGCAGGGGCAGTTCTACCTGCCCCATAATGTCACCGTGAGTCAGGATCGACTCTTTGACAGTGAGTTTGATTTGTTTGTTTGTTCCTGTCATGTCACATAATCCAGTCATGTTAACCTGGACTTCTTTGGGAGGGAAGCCTCACTTTTATCATTGAAAAGTGATCATATGATTCATCTGTCTGGGCCCAAACAGATGTGGAAAATTCTATAAGCTTGTATCTCATAACTGTCATATGGTGTAAGAGTCTCTCTCTCTCTCTTTTTTTGGTTTTGTTTTTATTTGGGGGGCGTTGGCTAGTGTGTTTGTCTGAGTTCTTTAGAGAAACAAAACCAGTGAAATGTGTGTGTACGTGTGTGTGCATGCACGCATGTGTGTGAAGTGGCTCACACAGCTGTAGAGGTGGGTAAATTTCAAGTACATGGGTCAGATGACTCCCACAACTGTAGGGACAAATGAACCCAACATCCACAGGTCACATGAGCAGCTTCTGGATGCAAAGGCAAATGAAGGCAATTTCAACAGGTAACATGGCAGGCTGCCGATGATTCCAAGATCAGTCGGCAATATGGCAGGCCACTGGCTCAAGTCCAAATAATTAGAGGTCTGAGAGCCAAATGCAGCCTCCAGGCTGAGCAAAAAGCAAGCAAGTTTTTCTACAGCATCTACTTATGTTGGAAGCAGGCCACGCCTTCAAGGAGATCTCATCATGGAGCATCTGAGGGCTTAACTGCCAAGTCACTGAGAATCTTGGCCCTGCCAGTTGACACAAAACCTTAACTATCACACCTGGTAAATAAAATAAATGAAAAGTTTGAGTTATGTTGTCCTTTAGAACATTAAACACCCTTGTAACTAACTTAGCAATCTTATTTAACACCCCCCCCCCTCAGATGGACCATATAAATCACTTTATTTAGTTGCCCTTCAACTAGCCCTTGTCTTTCTTCTGGTGTCCTCATTAGCAAGTTAACTAAAATGTTGGCATGCACTAAAAAACTCTTTGAGGACTTAGCTTTTACGTATATCAGAAGCACTTTGGAGAGAAATGAAGCCAGGCAAAAGTTGCAGGGAGTGTTAAATAGGTGGGAGGAGTTTGTGACTTTATCTTATTTTTGTATGTTCAGTCACATTCATAGACTTTGCAGCAAAGAAAAATACTCATGTACAAATATCATCTGCCAAACCTATGTATGCTCGTGGGCATACTCCCATTCTCATTCTCAAGCCTGTTCAGTCTGCATGTCTATCCAGGCACCTGCATATAGATCACCATCGTTACCGGAGAGTGTGTATAACAATATTTAACTCTGTTGCCTTTAATTATTGCACCCCTCCCAGTGTCTTCTCCCGCCCTATCATTTTATTTGCCAACCTACCTCTCCTTAACTCCCCTTTGCCAAAGTGAACCTGTGTCTCCCCTCTCGCCAGTGTCTCCCCGCTCATCCCCTCCCTTCCCTGGTCAGCATCTAATGAATGGTTGAAAGTGACAATCTTCTCTTGAGTTTTTGAGTGGCCTTCTATAAGAGCTGTCCTTTTGTGATTGGCTAATTTCCCTTAACATAATGTCTCCAGGCTTATCTACGTGATGAGGTGTTTTGCAAAGCTGTCATCATTCTTTAACATTCTGTATGTATCGAAGTTTGGTTACGCATGCTTCTACCGATGGGCATTCACGTTATTTCCATCTTTCTGCTGCTGTGAAGAGTACTGGCATGAACATGTCTCTATTTGTGTGACAACTATTGTTTTTCTAGGATAAATACCAAGTAGAGGGGTTGTTGGGTCATCTGGTGCTTCTAGTTCCATTTTTTTTTTTTTGAGGAAATGTCATCCTCTCTCCCACAGTGGATGCATCATTTTTCACTCCCACCAGCAGTGTGCGAGGGTTCTAAGCTCTGCACACTCTCAGCAGGATTTGCTGATGTTTCGGTTTCTTTGAACGTCACCATCCACGCGAGGATAAGATGTGAATGTCGAGAGTAAGAATGATTTGACAAAGGGAAAGGCAAATCGCTTGGGAGGAGGCTCTCCCCTGGCATTTTCAGAGTATTGCAAGATGTTCAAGGATGTGCAGTCAGCCTTGTAAATCCGGCACTGTGAGTGGAGAAAGAGCAGGGCGTTAGACTGGCGAGAAGATGGGTAGCATTGCATCCTGGGGCACATAGCGGAGGGTCTTGTAGACAGCCGGTGGAGAATTTGAGCAGAGAAGTGACATGATCTGATGTTTATTTTGAAAGGTTCACTTTATGGAAGAGACGGTAAGAGGACGTGAGTTGAAGCAGGCAAAGCACTGGGGTGATCTTACAATAGTCCAAGGAGCCCTGGTGGTGTAGTGGTTATGAGGTGGGCTGTGAGCCACAAGGCCAGCAGTTCAAAACCACCAAGTGATCCTGGAGCGAAAGATGGGGCTTTCTAGAGTTGGACATTGGAGAAGGAAGGCTGGAGAAGAATCAATGCATTTGAAATATAGTGCTGGAGAAGAATGTTGAAAATACTTCAAAGAACACATGGATTTTCCTGACTGCTCCTTAGAAGCAAGGATGGCAAGACTTCGTCTTACATACTTTGGGCATATTGTCAAGACCCCAGTCTCTGGGGAAGGACCTCATGCTTGGTAAAGTGAAGAGGCAGCAAACAAGAGGAAGACCCTCAACGAGATGGATTGACGTAGGGGCTGCAAGAAGGGGCTCGGGCAGGAAAACAGTGGTGAGGTTGGTGCAGGATTATGCAATGTTTCCTTCTGTTGTGCACAGGGTCATTATAGGTCACAACCAACTTGATGGCACCGAACAACAGCAAATAATTTCAGTCTTGGAAGCTCACAGGGGCAGTTCTAGCATGTCCTTCAGGGTTGCTGTGAGTCAGCATCGACTCCCTGGCAGTGAGTTTGGAGTTGCTTGTTTGGGCAGGTGAGGGCCCATAGCCATGCCGGAGCCTACATACATGTTGTGTGTATATGTACGTATGTGTGAAGGTAAAGACAAAAGGATTTGGTGAATGGGTGCGGGGGTAAAGATTCAAAGAAAGACTGCCTGTGAACAGAAAGGGAAGGAACAGCTCACCCTTTGTGCCTGGCTTCTAGGCATACACCTGAGAATGAGAATAATCTGCAACAGCTCCCTGCCCACGGACTAGGCTTCCTGCAAGCCCCCCTCCCCCACTCCACGTTATGGGAAACTCCCTCAGCACCGACGTCGGGGAAATCAAGTTTTCCACCTGGTTCCCTCTCCATATGGACAGTACGCTCTAGAGCTCAGAGCAGTCTATGTGAGCACCTTTTTCACTCACCTATTTCCAGCATTATGGATTTTCACAGGATGCCCTGATTGGTGTATATCATTAATGTACTCAGTTGAGAACTAAAGGTTGGAGCTTCGAATCCATGCAGAGGTATTTAGGCCTATCTACTTGGGTAAAATCAGTCATTCAAAATCCAGTGGAGCACACCTGTACTCTGATACTGTGGAGTTGAAATCCCTCACAATAATTAGTTGATATTTTCATGATGCTCATGGTCTTGATTTGATACATTCTGTTTTGTTTTAATTTTCACTTTCAAGTGGCATTATTTATGTTGTATTAAACATCTTTTGAAATAACCTCAAAAGATCCTCTCCTCTTCAGCACTGTCTTTCCCAATCTCAGTCAAGAGCCTTGGATGCCATGAACTCTTTGTAGACATCTGTAAAATCCCTTAGTAAATAAATAATCTCACTCATATCTATCAATTTGTAAGTCTGGATTTTTTAATGTAGGCTTTTTCTGTCCGTGGGCCAACTCTTCTTACAAATACTCCCAAAGTCCCTTTATATTGATAAATATACACCAAGCAACAAACAACATACTGCCAATAAGTTGATGCCAACCCATAGAAGAACTTCTGGTGGTGTAGTGGTGACCAGTTGGGCTGCAGACTGCAAGGTCTGTGGTTCTAAACCACCAGTAGCTCCACTAGAAAAAGACAAGTCATTTTACTCCCGTGAAGTGGTATAGTGCTGCAAATTCACAGGGGCAATTCTACACTGCCTTATAGGCTCACTACGAAACACACATGCATGCGCACATGCATGTGTGTGTGTATATATATATATATATATATGGAAAGTCAGAAAGTATTGCTAAAAACCATAGAAATCTTCATTAAGTAAAACTATCAAACTGTGAAGTCATTGTTCTCAACTTCTCCTCCATCTGCACCCTTCTAAAGGCAGTGTTTCTGTCTCTCTAACACTTCCTCCAAAGAATTCTGCTGTTCTCCGTCATTCATGCCATGTCACATGGCAGCTTGGGCACCTCCAGGAACTCATACCCTGTTTCTTTGAAATATTCTTTGAGTTTAGGAAACAAAAAGAAGTCTGAAGGGGCAAGATCAGGGCTCCAGGGTGGGTGGAGTAAGATTTTCCAAGGAAAACCCTTCATAAGGGCAACCCTTGCAACCCTGAAAAAAATGAGCAGATGCTTTGTCATGATGGAAGAGAAAAAATGCTTGGCTCCACTTTTGGGGCCTTTTCTTCACCAATTCCAATTTCAATTTTCTTACAACGTCTTCATAAGCTCCCTTGACCATCCTGTGTTCTTTGGGGAAATCTATCAAGATGATGTCTTTGGAATAAAAGAAAGCTCCCTGGACCCTGCTGGATCGACCTCTCTGCCTTCACTGTAACTGCTCGCTACATCACATCGGAAGCCCTGGTTTTGACTAAACTTTCTTCCAGGGCGCCCTAAGGAGAGGAAGCCCCGCGGGTTACTTGTCTGCAGCCATTCATCGGTTGCCGAGACACGCTTAACGATGTTTGGTTTGGAATGAGCCATGTAGGAACTGGCCTGCGGGGTTTCCAAGACTGGGATCTCTATCGAAGCAGTCTGCCTTATCTCTCTCCTGGGTCATGGCTGGTGGTTTAAACCATTGACTCTGGTTAGCAGCTGAGTGCTTTACCCACGGTGTCACAGGGGCTCCATTACGATTATAGCAACAAAACCAAACACAAAAAACCTATGGAATAGTTTTGTTCTGTAATACCTGGGGTTCCATAATTTGGAATCCACTGATGGTGTTACCAGAAGAGGAGAAATAGATGCCTGACTGGCCGACATCCAGGGATCCTTCTCTCAAACTCAAGTTATACTCCTGTTCACTTGAGCTTAATCTTTAGTGGGAATTACATCTCCCATTAGGCCCAGTGTACCAGTGCCCACTGGATTCCTAACTCAAGACAGAAAGTGGTTTTTTTTGAAAGTGAAACAATGAGGTTGTTTCTTAAGGAGTTTAAAAGAAATATTTCCTCCTCCACACCCTGCTTGAATTTAATTTATTTCCATCAGAAATAATTTCTAGTGTTCTTTCATCTTCAAATAAGTGCTGGCGTTGTCTTTGTCTGCATGTATTATTTATCATTCAATTCCAAGTGTGTGTCAATCAGCCTGTGGGTGTATGTGCCTGCATTTAAATGGGAGCTTATCTGCATGGTCAAAGAAGCTCTTTAGGAAGTCAGCTCTCAGAATTCGGAAGGTGGCTGCTGTGCCTTGGGCTGCTCTAGGAGCAGGAAGCTTCAGATCCCTGGGGGAAGGAACCCTTGCAGTTCTAAGATTGCCAAGGAAGTGGATGTAGAAGTGTCAAAGACAGCACTCTAGAATCTTCGCTCCTCAACCTGGCACACAGTTGAATGTCAAGTTCATAGAACGGAGTCCCTGAGGGCTACACCAGTTAACCGATGAGGGGTGACCAGCTACTTCCTAAAGGTCATAGTTCTGAAAGGCCTATGCCGCGATTCTACTTGTTAACTCATGGCGCCACCATGGGTCTGGATGGACCACGATGACTTGTTTTTCATAGTGTTCCTTAGAAATGAGGGCGCGAGACTTCTCAGCGTGCTTATGTTGGACATGCCATCAGGAAAGACCAATCATGTTTGGTTAAGTAGAGGGTCACCCTTTCAGAAAACTAGGGAAACCCTACCGGAGATTGGATTGACACAGTAACCACGGCAACGATGGCTAACACCAACACGGTTCCAGGATGTCAGTGGGCAGAGTCGATGGCTAACTTGCATCTCACAATGGATGCGAACCCATAGCTTACTTTTCTGCAACGTAATTTATGATTTCCAGGAAAAGGAACAGAAATAGCTCTTATTCATTCCTTTCCACTCTTCGGTGGTGATAGGTTTTCAGAACTTGTTCATAGAAAGTATTGGCAAGAGCAATATTGGCCCTCTAAAACCCCACAAAAACCAACAAAGGCTCTCTGGAGATAGCCAGCCAGCAAACAAGAACAGTTCTCACGGAAAGGCTTCAATCCCCATGGGAACGGGCAGATCCCAAGATATAAGCTAGAGTGACAAGTCTCTTGGAGACTTTTGCACACTCTGTGGATGCTGTGTTTGGTTTTGTTCAGCCCGACCCAAAAATGTCAGCCGGTCAGCAGCTCATCCTCTTGCTGGTAGAACTTCAGGCTAAAAATGTTTAGCAGCCCAGACTTATCTCGACAGATCCCTGAGTGTAGATTTCAAGGGCTCACTGCTCTTTGGATGTACACTTGAAGGGAATTTTATCAAAAGACTAGCTGCTTTTTTTGTAAGAATTGCAAGTGTGAGATTTCCTTGAAAGTTATTAAAAGCATTTTTTGGCAACTCTCCACAAAGGACTTTCTCTTTCTTTTCCCTCCTCATTTCCTTCCCCAAGTATTAAGTGAGCATGAATTGGATATGAGGTATAGACGCCGTTAACCAGGAGCGACAAACCTCAGACAAGAATAAACACAGCATGCGGCAGCAGATGCTGAATCCTGCCCCCCGGGCCCACAAAGATTCTCACAGCTCACCGTGGTCTAATGCATGTGAAGGGATGTCAAACAACAAATAATTCCCTTTGAGAATCTCATTCAAGAGCACATTTCAACATGGAACCAGTCTTTAGAGTATTGTGTAGTGTGTGTGCTACTGGACCAGCTACCTCTATCCACACTGCCAGAACCTGGCCTGCATGTAAATGATGACTCTGGGAATGTCACTTGCTTTGCTTCTCCCTCTGCTTCCCCTTTGCTCCCGCCCTTCCCCTCTTCTATGGGCAATGTCTAGACTATTTTCTCTCTTAAAAAAAATCATTTTATTGGAGGCTTTTTCGGGTCTTATAACATTTCATACATCAATTGTATCAAGCATATTTGTACATATGTTGCCATCATCATTTTCTAAACATTTACTTTCTTTCTATTTGAGCCCTTGGTCTAGACTATTTCGTGAGGCCTTAACTGCATGGCGATTGTCATTCCTTCTAGATGGGCACAAATGCTCCTTTAGATTCACTTTGAAGCAGTATAAACGCATGGCCCTTCACTTGCAGATTTCAGACCCTCCCAGCTGGATGTGTGCAGTTTTCCATTTCCTATTGTAGTGGTTCTCCACCTTCCTAATGTCACGACTCTTTAATACAGTTCCTCATGTTGTGGTGACCCCTCCCCCAACCAGACTCCCAAAGAGGTCACGACCCATGGGTTGAGAACCTCTGTCCTACTGGGAGCTGTCACTGCCATCAAGTCAATTCCAATGCATAGCAACCCTATGGGACAGGGTAGAGTTACCCTTGTGGTTTTCGGAGACTGTGAATCTTTACAGGAGTAGAAAGCTTCATCTTTCTCTTGAGGTGGTTCACACTGCTAGTCATTCGGTGAGCAGCCTAAAGGATAACCACTATGCCACCCGGGCTCAGTTGTGAGGTTGGTGCAAGACTGGCTGCACATCGGGTTGCTGGGAGCCTGGGCTGAGCCCATGCACCTAGCAACAAGGGGAGCCCTATCTAGGAGCTTGGAGTGCACACTACTATGCTTTATTACTGCAGGACAGGATCACACAAATCCGCTTCTGTGTCCCAACCAGCCATGCAAGTTTGCTTGCATATAAGAGTGAGCCTAACTTAGGTGTGTCTCCCATGGCTCCCATCAAAGACAAACGCACGATGGTTATGGAGAGTCGTGTAAAGGGGAGCAGCCCTGTCTGGGTGTAAGCAGGAGCTCGAGAACTTCCTCTCTATGCCATCGTTTTCTCACCTTTCCAATGACCGACATCATAGGATTGAACAGTAAACGGGTTAACAAATGTAAAGCATATGTTATAGCAAGACTTGGCGCAGGGTGAGCTACACAAAAGTGTTTTCAGTTTCCATTGAGTTTGCTTGGACTCCAGAGGGCTGCATGAAACTTGTCCCCGACCTGGGCCATCCGGATGACGTTGACATGTTTGAGAGCATTACTGTAACCCCTGGTGTTTGCCTCGCCGCCTCTGACTTTCCATTTGACCAAACACTGTGTTCTCCTGTGATTGGCCCTTCTCATGAAGTCTAAAGTGCCACTCGAGTGTAAGCCAAATTTTTTCAGCACATTTTTTATGCAGTTTTGTGGTAAAATTAGGTGCCTCGGTGGATATTCGGGTCAGCTTATACTCGAGTATATATGGTAAATTGAAGGCTCAGGCAATATTCTGCAATCCAAAGGGTTTTACTTGGCTAGTTTTTGAATGACCATTCATCTGGCATCTTCTCCTACCGTGATGGCTTTTTTTGTGGCTGCGATGCTGGGAATCATAGTCAACACGATTTCAAATACTAGCGAGGTCCCCAGGATGAACAGGGTCCAATGGAGCTTCCAGACTAAGACAGACTGTGAAGGAATACCAACAATCTTCTTGGAACAAACAGCAGTGAAAACCTTAGGGAAAGCGTGGTGGAATTTAGTGCTGGAAGATAAGCCCTTCTGCTTGGAAGACTCTCACAATATGACCTGGAAAAACTGCATCCTTGTGTGGAGTCCATTTGAATGATATAGTACATGGAGCAAACCTTCTGGGACCTGAATTTACGGATGCAGCATGACTTTAAATGAGAAGAAATAGCTACAGATACCCATTAATTATCAGAACATAGAATGTGCAAAGTATGAATCTAGGAAAATTGGAAATCATCATAAATGAAGCAATCAAGATGAATATCCTAAGCATTCAGGAGCTAAGATGGACCAGTAGTGGCCATTATAAATCATATAATCTCATAATCTAGTATGTCAGGATTGGCATCATTTTCATCATCAAAAAGAACACTTAAAGATTTAACCTGAAGCACAACATCAGTGATAGGATATCATACACCTACAAGGAAGACTAGTAAATAAGACGAATGTTAAAGAAGTAGAAATTGAAGATATATATAAATTCTGCGGTGTAGAATTGGTCAAGATGCATTAAAAATAGCTGGTGATTAGAATGTGGAAATTGGAAACATTTTGAATGTTGGAAAATTGGAAAGAGGGATTAGTAGTCTGAAAATGTGGGCTTATTGATAGAAATAATTTGAGACTACATGATAGAATTTTGCAAGATCACCCTCAAAAATAATGAGAGTAGCAATACCAAGAGGGTAAGGGAAAGGTGGGGGACGAAAGGGGTTACCAATCGCAATAAAAAGTAGGTGAAGGGAGACATCAGTCAGTGTAAGACATGAAAAAATGTATAAATTATCAAAGATTCATGAGGGAAGGAGGGTAGAGAGTCAGGGGGGAAATGAGAAGCCGATACCAAGGGCTCAAGTAGAAAGAAAATGTTTTGAGAATGATGATGGCAACAAATATACAAATGTGCTTGACACAATGGATGGATATATGGATTATGATAAGAGTTGTATGAGCCCCCAATAAAATTATTTTTAAAATAAATATTGCCATAAAAAAGAATTTTGTAAGATCAATGAATATTCAACAATAAAATTACAACACTAATGGTAACTGTACACATGGACTGCACTGGGTAGAATACACAGAAATCAAATCGTCCACCTCTGTGGAAAGAGGTAATGGAGAAGCTCAAGATCATGAGTCTGATGATCATGGCAGATTGAGGATCATCAGTGACTCATACACAAGTTCAAATTGAAGCAGGGGTGGGAAGGAGGGAGGAAAGAGATGTCTGACCTTGCATATCCTGGCTGTCTTTAGAGACCATCTCAAGTATAGATTTGACATCTTAAAAACTGTTGATCGAAGGCCAGATGAGTTGTGAGATGACATCAAGAATATCACACATAGAAAGCAAAAGGCTTTTAAAAAGACAAGAAAAGAGACCAAAGTGACTATGAGAAAAGACTCTGAAATGTGCTCTTGAACAGAAAGTAGTTAAAGCCAATGGACACAATAGTAACATAAAAGAGCTGAGCCGAAGGGCACTTTGAGAATACAAAGTGTTATAATGAAATTGTCAAAGGCAAGGCATTAGAAGGCCCAAAGTGAGGGATACACTTGGTATTTCTCAAGACGAATGAACTGAAGACAAATGTTTGAGCCTTGAGTTGCGATATTGAAGGATTCTATGGGCAAAATATTGAAGGATGCTGTTGTTTGGTGCTGTCAACTTGATTCTGCCTCATAATAACCCTACACACACTATAAGTACCATTGCCCTGTCCCAATCCATCCTCATTAGTGTTGAACTTGAATCTCTTGTTGCAGTCAACTCCTTGAAAGCCTTCCTGTCTTTGGCTGCCCTTCCACCTTACCATGCATGATATCTTCTCCAGGGACTTGTCTCTCCTTGATACCATGTCCCAGGCACATGGGAGGATATCTCGCCAGCCTTGTTTCCAGGGAGCATTCTAGCTGTACTTCTTCCAGACTGTATTTGTTGTTGTTCTGACAGTCCACATTAGTTTCACTCTTCTTCCCCAGCTCCATGATTTCAAATGCATCATTCATTTTAATTATGAATACTTCAAATGAAGTATTCAGTCTCCCTTATTCATTATCCAACTTTCATCTGAGGCAATTGAAAATATCATGACTTGGTCACGTGCACCTTAGTTCTCAAAGTTACACCCCTGCCCTTCGACACTTTAAAGAGGTCTTGTGCAGCAGATTTGCTCAATGCAATAGACTATGGGAGGAACACATTGAATCACTGTCAAAAAGAACTGTTTTAGGAGGTAGCATATGATTAAGACCTGATGGCATTGAAGGAAGGCATCCGAGGGCAATTAAGGCATTGGATCCATAAAAAAGGATCTAATAATTGATTATTCCAATTGAGATATTTCAATAGATAGATCTAACACTGGGAGTGCTCACTTGTTTATGCCAGGATGCTTGTTTATGCCTAGACAATTGACTGAAAGACATTTATATTTTGTATCCACTCTGGGAAGAAAAGAAAAAGATGACCCAATAGAATGTGGAAATTGTACAGCAATATCATTATTATCACATGCACGTACAACTGCAGCAATATATTCACAGGAAACTGCAGAAATTCAAGCTGGATTCAGAAGAAGTGGAAGGAAACATATAATCACTGGTGTCAAATGGATTCTAGCCCAAATCACAAAATGCCAGAATGACATTTACTTACGTTTTATTGCCTATGCAAAAGCACTCGACTGTGGATCATAAGAAATTATGAGTAACATTGGGAAGAAAGGAAATTTCAGAGCACTTCACTGCTGTGCTCATGTGGAACCTGCCACATGGAACTCCATTCCAACAGAACGAAGGGCTAATTCATGGTTTAAACTCAGGAAAGATCAGTGTCAGGGTTGTATCCGTTCGCCATACTTATTTAATCTGAATGCTTAGCCAATAATTTGAGATGCTGTACTATATGAGTCCTGGTAGTATAGTGCTTATGCAAGGTCATAGCTGCAAGGTCAGCAGCTTGAACCCACCAGCCGCTCCATGGGAAAAAGACAGGACTCTACTCCCATAAAGAGTCGCCGTCTGAGAAACTCACAGAGGACCCTGTCCTATCGGGTCGCTCTGAGTTGGCATCTATTCAATGACAGTAGGTAGGGTTTGATTGGTACTATATGAAGAACATGAACATGACCTCAGGCTGGGAGGTAGGTTACTAAAGATCTGTGATGTGCAGATGTCATGACCTAGCTTGCTAAGAAGGAAGAGGCCTTGAAACCCTTAGTGCTGAAAACCAAAGACTACAGTTTTCAGTATGGATTATACCTCAGCCAAAAGGAAAAACAGGCGTTCCGTTAGAATATTGAATATACTGTGAACTGCTGGGAAAATGAACAAATCTGTCTTCGACGAAGGTTCCAAGAAGCCAGAATGTTCCTTAGAGGGGAGGATAGCAAGACTCCATCCACAATGTGGGACACGTTTTCAGGAGGGACATGCTTGGGGGAGGGAGAGGGCGAAAGGGGACGATGTTCCAGGAGATGGATTGACAAGGGGGTCTGTCCCAAACATAACAGTAACACCTTTCGATGATTGTTCGATACACGACATTGAGACCTGTATGTAAATTGGCTCTCCCCAGGGCTGCCACAGCAAAGTACCACAAAGCGAGTGTCCTCAAGCAACGGGATGTCTTTCCCTCGGTTCTGGAGGTTAGTATCAACCCGGGTGTCGGCAGGACTGTGCTCTCTTCAGAGCCTCTGGGAGAGGCCTCTTGCTTTCTTGTCTTCGAGCTCCTGATCATTCCTGGCAGTCCCTGTTGGTCTTGGCTTGTAGCTCTATGTCTCTCCAGTGTCACACGGCTGTTTCTCCTTGGTGTCTCTCTCTGTGGGTCTCCTTTTTTGTTTTTAATAAGAACACCAGTCAGATATGACGAGGACCCACGCTATTCTAGCATGAACTCATGGTGACTGGCAACAGCTTCACAGACTGTATCTCCAAACAAAGTCATGTCCCAGGGATTAGGACTTCAAAATGATTTGAGGAGGCAGAGTTAAATCAATAGCACCTCACAAGCATCTTGCTTGGTGGACATCTCTCAGGTTCTCACTAGATTGTATGAGGGCACAGACTGAGAAAAGATTGACTTGACCAATTTTACAACCACTAGGCCACCAGGACCCCATGCCCATTGAAAACCCTCTTTGCAGTTCTATGAAACTCTTGAGGCCTCCACGAATCTGAATCTGCTTGATGTCAGCTCACATGGGCTTCTGTTGGAGGCTAGACTTGTGTCTTCTTAGCGATCACAATGATGACAAATATATGCCCTGCTCTCTCCTCTAGAAGCCCACAGAGAACTTTGTGATTTCCTTTAAGTAACTTATCACAAGCTGGTGCTAATTACCCAAGCTTCTTTTCATTAGCCTTAAAATAACGTCTCACACTTTCTCAAGCCTGGAATTAAACTCAGAGAATGCCATCATTGCCCCGAGTTGTACGAGGCATAAATAAACTTCTCTGGGAGGCTTGGAGCTTGCCTAGTTTGAGGTTAATTAGCTCCCATTTCTAGAGTGTGCACATAAAGGTTCACTGACTCCTACCTCCATTATTTAACGACCGTTCAGTGCCCAGGAGGAGGCTGCACAGTAAATCCATGAGGCTGCCAGCATCGGAACTCGTGTTGGGAGTTTAGAAGAGGATGCAGTCCTCTGACAATAGTGCCAGGGCTTTTGCTTTCAGGACCAAACTTCTATTGGAATTTTCAGAGTGCAGTTATAAGACGGACTCATCAAGCCGGACATTGGCTAAATCAGCCAAGTAGATGAAACCTTCAGTAATGGTCCTTTTTGTATTGAACACTAGCATTCCGGAGAGAGCAGCCCTGATGGCCATCCCATCCGCTGTCCTGAGAGTTCCCTCCAGGAAGGAAAAGGAATTCCTTTCGGAGGCCCTCCCAGGGCAAAGCTCCCTCAAAAATCAGCATTGCTTAATGTTCCAGTTCCTTTCTTCCATTCTCCCACGAGATCTCTCTGATCACGCTTGGCCCTACTGCTTCATTCCAATTGCTCTCCTCACCAGTGGCCTCCAGTTTGCTAAGTCAGTGCACTCCATCTCACCTTACTTGACCCATCAATAGCATTTGGGAGCATTGATCACTCGGTGCTGTTTCAAAAACTTTACTTGCTTGGTTCTCAGCAGCTGAAATTTCCTCCACCCTCTTCCATTGCTTCTTCTCTATTTCCTCTTGCTGATCTATCTTGATAGCTAAACTCCTCAACATTGGAGCACCCAGGTCTACGTTTTAGACATCCTATTCTGCACTCGTTCCCCACATGATCCAGTATCTTGACTTTAAAGACTACCCAGATGCTGATGGTTCATCCTTTTTTATCTCCAGATTTTAACTTTTCCTCAAAATCCAGATATGTGATGATAAGTCATAAAATATTGCTACTTGGGTTCCGGTTCACATATATGGCCAAACAAAACACGTTGCACCTCTCCCTGGGATCATGAGATGGCTGCAGACAAGTTCTCTCCGGAATACACTGGTCTTAGTCTCAGTAGGGTGTTCCTTCAAAGAAAGGAAAAGGGTACTTTGTGTGCCCTGGCAAACAACAATGTTGAGTTGAGGGCTAGTATCATTTTTAACAAAACTCAAGTGGACATCTTCCTAAATTATTGACGCATTGCAACAAGTTTACGGGAATCATACTGTGTTAGTCCAGGTAGACTAGAGAAACAAATTCATAGACACTCATATGTTTGTAACAGAGAGCTTTGCATCAAAGAGTAATTGTATATTAAGAAAACATTCTAGCCCAGTCCACATCAAGTCCATATGTCCAATATTAGTCCATCTTTCTAATACTAGTCCATAAATTTTTAGACTCATGCAATAATGCCAAATGCAAGATGGTCATAAGTCAGTGGGTGGAAAGTATTGTGGATTCAGTGGCATTGGAAATAGCTCAGCACTGGCAAGTAGGGCTCTAGCAGAGCTCCATGTGTCTTGTCTGCAGGCATGTTTCACAGGGAGTGTGTGTGTGTGTGTGTGTGTGTGTGTGTCCCACCTCCAGTGAGCTATTTATCTCCTTAGTGCCTCCAAATAAGGTCATCAAGCTGCAATCTGATTGACAGGTTAAATTCTACCCCTTCACTCCTAAGTCTCAAATTGACAACAGATTATGTAACTACCACAAATACCCACATAAAACACGATAGATCAAACTTTTTAAAGAAGGTTGGGAAGACTTCACAGATATCTTCTAGTCAGAGGGGTCACCTCAGAAGGTTGTGGCAACTGTTTGCAGGGACTTCGAAAGGTTAATCTTGATGGATTGTTCTCAGAGGACACAGGAATATCATGGGAGCTTATTAGGAACAGTTTCAAGAAAACTGAAAGCTGCATTAGTGAGAAAGTTGCTGGGAAAGTTTTCTCTCCCCATCACAAAATGCAGCTGTTCATTCTTCAAAGGCAACAAGGGCTGTCCAGTGAGAATTTCATTGTGAAACCTGTCCCCGTCCACCCTGAAGCCCTGGTCTTGCCCTTCAAACTTCTTTTTGTTGTCCAGACTCAAAGAACATTTAAAAGAACTGTAATTTTAGTCACTTGAAGATGGAAAAAGTATAGTTGGATATAGTAAAAATTTAAGAGTGCAGACTTCTTTGGGGAAGGCTTAGATATCTAGAAAAATGGCTTTTAAAAGTGTATAGACCCAGATGGAGGAGATGTCAAGAAACCATGGCTTTAGATTTTGATGATTCTATTCAATAAAGATTTCTATAATTCTGTAGCCATCCTTTTGGACTTGCCCACATAAGGAGAATTATCTGCTCAACATCTCTTTTTTGGAGTTTCCCAGATCAAATCAATTACGAGAACCCTAGAAACAACACACACAGATGAAAATCTAGGATCACTTTGTTTTAAAATGTTCCATGTCAGGAAACAATGAAACAATATATAGAATATATTTTTCTATGTATGCCATGCCCAGCCATTAAGATCCTTAGTTTTGTACTTTGCATGGCAAAGTCACCCAAGTAATGTCTGGTAAATGGAAGTAATTGCAAAACATCAAGCGCTCATCACTCTCACTGATTCCCTGGGTCCTTTGGTCCATCCTGCTCTGCACTGAAGCCAAATGATGAAATATGCCAATACAACATTGTTGTTGTTGTTTTTTAATTAGACCTTTCTATGTTAAACAAACCAATGCCATTGAGTCCGTTCTGATGCGTAGTGGCCCGACAGGATGGAGTAGAGCTGCCCTTGGGGTTTGGGAGGATGTAAGTCTTTATAGGAGCAGACAGTTCATCTTTTCGTCAGGGAGCGGCTGGCGGCTTTGAATGACTGACCTCCCAGTTAGCAGACCAATGCAGAACCCACTATGCCCTCAGGGGAGTTGCACTTGTCTGCAGTTCTTTTTTTGCACACATACCCCTAGCTTGATGGAGGTGGGTAGAGTATAGAAAAATATAACAATGACAGAATTCTTTGTAATGGATTTCACATGCTTTTGACAGTCCTGTTGTGTTTCCAATAGGTTCTTCCCGACCCCCACCTTCCCCACCCTTCGTTTTGAGACTTTAGGGTGCAACACTAAGGAGTAAAGTGTGGGATCCAAATTCCAAACTCATTGCCATCAAGTCAATGCTGACTCCGAGTGACCCCTCTGTGGGTTTTCAAGATGCTAACTGTTTACGGGAGTAGAAAGCCCAGTCTTTCTCCCACAGAGCTGCTGGTGGTTTCAAACTGCTGACCATTTGGATCGTGGCCAATGCGTAACCACTACACCATCAGGGCTCCTTAAGGGTGGGAAAGGGACATGCTCTTCCCCGCCCAGACTGACCTGAAAGTTAATGACTTACGTTAGTGTGGGAAGCCGCAGGTCTCGCCGCCATTACAAGATGGCGCCGGGCAGTCAGGGCGGTGGCCCAGTTAAGTGGTAAACAACCACTTAGAGCATGCGCACTGCTTAGATGACGTAGTCATAACTCCACCCTGGAGTATGCTAATAAGGGTTCTGGCGAACGCACCAATCAATGCACAGCACGTCCCCATAGAGCGCATATAAGCAGCAGTAGTTTGGGGCTTGGGGTCTTTTTCCGCATCTGCAAATCGAACCCGCATTAAACGCCTGTGGAAGAATCCTGTTGTGGCGCGTCCTTCTTGCTGGCGAGACTGAGCGCGCGACACGTTAGCATTCATTAATCAGTAACTAATCACTGTCCTCTTAGTGTGCCTGGCTCTTTGACCATGCCTGGCCTGTTGCCTGCTCTCAGAGCGCTCTCGGTCTCGTGACAGATGGGCATATGCAGTGGAGTGTGATAGATGCAGTGGCGGGGGTAGCAGAGCACGCCACGGAAGTCTATGAACAAAAGCCACACGGGATGGTTGAAGGAGCCAGCTTTGTAACATCTGCGAATAGCACTAAAATGCCATGAAAACCCAGCATATAGTTTCACATTTCAAACACAACAATACTGTGATTTCAGATCATAGCAACCAGAGTCCTTTAGTTGCCTACTACTGAGCAACGAAGAGACTCAAACGGGTGGGGTAGAATCAGAATGACTCCTTGTCAGTGTCCATCAACAGGGGCTGTGTCTCTGTGCTTTCTCATTTACACTTTCCATGTAAAACCTTTTATAGTTCCGCCCCTCCCAGACCTACATAATGCTTGGTATCAAAAGTCAACCAGTAAAACAAATCACTGAACTCCTATAGCCTGAATGTTTAAGAGTTTACATTGAAAGTGTTGGGAGTCTGTTTCTGGCCAAGGCAGGCTCGTGTGCTTTGTGGCTTCCAGCCACCAGAGATCATTCTTTCTGCCCCCTCTTTCCTTCCATCACTAGGCCTGGGCACAGCCCAGCGTAGAGCGCTGGTTGGGCCAAAGAACACACTCAGCTCCGCTCGGAGGGTCGAGAGAAGGTGTGAGCGAGGCAATTTCCAAGGAGAGGGGTCCCTGGCAGCCAGCATCGTGTCTGCTAAAGAACAGAGCCAAGAACAGCCTCCCACCCGACAGAGCGGCAGTAGTACTGGCAACTCCGGAGGAGAAAACGAAACGCAGCAGAACCCAAACTAGCTGCCTCCAAGCCGGTTTTCATGAGCTCGCGACTGATCACGAGATGGAATTTTCTCACCCAATTCAGAGTCTGTCATGTGAAGTTCCGTGTTTAGGGTGCTTCAGTGAGTTGTGGAGTCCATGGTTGGTACACACAGGTTAATGCCCTTGGCTGCTAATTAAAGATTAAGTTCTAGCCCACTTAGAGGCAGTTCCATACCAGTTGCTTTTCCTAAAAAGTCCCATGGTAATGTGCTTGAAGGTCTTAACCTGGACTCCCCTCCCAGGTGTTGCATTAGATGGTGGTCTGGATGGAGCAGAACTTTCCTAATAATTCAAGTCCACTCACAATCTGGCGGGAATAAGCCCAGAAAATCACACTCTTCCAGCAAGTAGCTTCTTTCCTCCTGAGTTGGTCATACATTCTACTGCGACGTCACGCAAGGGGTAGGGTCTTGATCAATGTTGCCTATTCTTCCACCCTCACATCAGGGCAGGCATTAAATCAATATTTGTTGAATTACGCCACATGTTCCTGCACTATCAGTAAGCCCTGCATATTTTGACCAGGGGATTTCTAGGCAATCTGTCCCATCTTGCCCCAGTGGGCTCTCAAGATCTCTGAATTTTACTGTCTAACCCACATCCTGTTGTGCACAGGTCCTCACTTGCAAAAGCAGTTTCCTTTGCGAACGTCTAAATTGCTAAAAGCTCACTCACAATGCTGTGTAATTCCCTCCAGAGCAGGACACTCACTGCTGGTGGTGCTTGGAAAGAAGGTACCAGCCGAGATTGCTCTTCCTGGACACAGACGCGGGCAGGCTCCAAAGGTGCCTCTGGAGGAAAGAATCTCAGCATCCAAACTGGTCTTTAAATAGATTCTTTCCCCTTGAGATGCAAGAGATCTGAGGGCAGAATAACTAGCTCTAATAGAGAGATTCAGCCATATGTAGGTGGTGAATTTTCATACTTAGTGAAAGAGTGAGAGGGCTGCCACCCTCCTGTTGGGGTTTGGGAATCACAAGTCTAGGATTACATTTTCAAGTGGTGGGGGGTTATGGTGGTCCCCTATAGACAAAGTAGAACTGCCCCACAGACTTTTCAAGGCTGTAGATTTTCAGAAGTAGATGCACAGGCCTACTTCCTAAGGTGTTTCTAGGTGGGTTTGAACTACCATCTCTCTGGCAGCTAGTTGAGTACTTTTTCATTTATGCCCCTGAACTTGATAACCAGGCATATTTGGGTATGGCGGGTGTGGCACCTGCCTTGGGAGCCACTTAAATAGGGAGTTGGGTGTCACCAAGAAGTTTCTACTGTCAATATTTCCATAACCAGTTGTCAAAGACCAGTATGTTAAAACCAATACTTTCATATTTCAGAAACATCATGGGTCAAGGTTTTTAAGTGCCTAGTCCCTAAGAAGTAAACTTCCTATTTCTTCTTTCTGATCTATCTAAGTCTGGAAGCTCTGTTGAAATCTATCTACTACGGATGACCCCACTGGTTCTTGAAATGGCCTAGTCTCCAGCATCATAGGACATGCAAGCCACTACAGGATATCAAACTGACAGATAGATTTGGTCAAAATACAGCCAAGAAGTTTAGAAGAGAGTTACCTGGCCAACTGACTGGAAAAGATACATAATTGTGCCCATTCCAAAGAGATGACCTCAAAATGTGAAAATTATTGCACATTATCATTAATATCATATGCCAGTAAAATTTTGCTGAAGATAATTCATAAACAGTTGCAGCAGTCCATCCACAAGAAGCTGCTAGGAATTCAAACTGGATTCCGAAGAGGGCATGGAACAAAGCATATCATTGCTGGAATCAGCTGAATCTTGGCTGAGAACAGAGAATATCATAATGATATTTACTTTTATTCTTTTGGCTCTTCAAAAGCACTTGGTTATGAATTATACAATCAATAGATTATTTTGTGGACTATACAAACTATCGATTATTTTGTGGGTAAGAACGGGACCTCCAGAACACTTCATTGTGCTTTGGGAAAATCTGTGCAAAGATCAGGAGTCTCCTGTTCAAGCCAAACAAGAACTGATGGATGATATAGAACCAGGAAAGCTGTGTGCCAGGGTTGTACGCTTTCACCACACTTACTCGATCTGTGTGCTGAGCAAATAATTTGTGATGCTGCATTTTATAAAGAAGACTATGACATCCAGATTGAGGAAGACTTGTTTCAAGCTATGATATGCAGATGACACAACTTTTCTTGCTGAAAACAAAGACTTGGCATCACCGACTCAGGAAGATAAAAGAATATAGCTTTCAGTATGGATTACATCTCAATGTAAACAAAGTAAAAATCCTTCCATCTGAGCCAGTAAGAAACATTATGAGAATAGAGGAAATATTGAAGTTGTCAAGGATTTTATTTTACTTGATTCCACAGTCAGTGGGAGCAGCAGTCAAGAAATCAAAGGACATCTTTATTGCATTTAGTAACTCCACTGCAAAGCACTTCTTTTGAATACTAAAGGCAAAGGTACCACTCTGACCCTACCCATGTATTTTCCATTCTCTCACACATATATGAAAGCCAGATAGTGAATGAGCAAGACTGCAGAAAAATTGATACATAGTTTTGGGGAAGAACATTGACTCTACTGTGGACTTCAAGGACAAACAAATCTGTCTTGGAAGACAGATTCTTGTGAGATTTCTTCTTGTGTACTTTAGACATATTATCAAGAAAGACCAGTCCCTGGAAAAGAACCTTCTGCTTAATAAAGTGGAGAGCCAGCGAAAAAGACAAACACCCTCAAGGAGATGGATTCAAATAGTGGTTACGACAGCGGGTTCAAATATAACAACTGTAAAGATGCTACAGGACTGAGCCGTGTTTCATTCTGTTGTACATAGGAATGCTATGAGTGGGAACCAGCTTGGGGCATCTAAGAAAGACAACACGGGTCAATGCAGAAGTCTCTGTGATCTTGCTTTGCTGTGTATAGAAAGAGAGGAAGCTCAGGGCAGGGTGGGGGGAGGCACTGAGCATATTATAGATCCATTGTCATCAGTGAAAACAATGAAGGTGCAATTGTAATTTTCATGTAGGGCCTTAAAGTGTTACGTGAAAAAAATTAACGGGCATGACTTTCAATTTTGAGCTGATATTGTAGTAACGTTATCTAAACAATGGATGTCAGATGCTTAGACAGTTGACAATTCAATGATGTGATGTAGTTACATAATAAGTTGTCAATTTGAGACTTAAGAGTTAAGGGGTCTTTAGCCTGTCAATCAGGTCACAGCTTGATGACCTCATTTGGAGGCACTAAGGAGATAAATATCTCACTGGAGGTGGGACACAAGCACACTCCCTGCAAGATATTCCTGCGGACAAGACACATGGAGCTCTGCTAGAGCCCTGGAGCTGAAGGAGCCATTTGGAGAGACCCTTGCCAGTGCTGAGATGCTTCCATTGCCACTGGATCCACAAGACTTTCCACCCACTGGCCTGTGATTGTCCTGCATTTGGTGTCATTGCATGTGTTGTGTAAGTCTGAAGAGGAATTTATAGATTGATATCAGACATAGGAACTAATATTGCACTTAAGGACTTGATCTGGACTGGGCTGGGAGGTTTTCTTAATATTCAATTGCTCTTGTATATAAAGTTGCTCTTATACACATATAAGCCTTCCTCTATTTGTTTCTCTAGTCTACCCAGACTAATGCAGATGGCAACTAAAAACAAAGTGATTATTGCCTTCCAGGGGATAAAACTAGGAGAAAGTGACTTCAGTTTGCCTTCACCTTCCCTCTCACTCCTTCTTTCTCATTCCCTCCATTCTACTCAGCCTTCAGAATCTACTTTAAGAAAGTGTGGGCATGTGTAGTTGATATCCCATGGGATGCCTGTCTAGGTACTAAGGTCAATGAAAGTTCAATAGGGTAATGGATTTGGGACTTGAACTCAAATGAGTATATTCAGAAGTCCCCACTGTCCTTTCGACTGGCCCAAATGAACTATAAACAACATGATGTACCTACCAAGTGGAATCTAGGATTGTTGGTGCTGCTTGCTGTAGAGCCGACACTGACTCGTGGCAATCCTATGTATAACAGAATGAAACCTGCCCTCTCTTCCTGAGCGTTGGAATGTGTCCAATGATGGTTCATTCAAGTGACAAAAAGAAAACACAAACACATAGGTCCTTCTTGGAAAAGCCCAGCCTTTACTGCTTGAATCTCCCATCGTGGGGAGGGAAATGAGTGTTGAAGATTACCTTGCTGGTCCTAACTTCTTTGGCATTAAGAGTAGTTTAAACAAATTCAAGGGAAAGACAGTTATAGATACCATGGTAAGAATGAAGGTACACTGGTGATCAAGTTCCCGGCTGCTAACCTAAAACCCACCAGCCAATCCTGTGGAAGAGAAAGATGAGGCAGTCTGCTTCTGTAAAGATTTACAACCTCAGAAATCCCACTGGATAGCTCTACTCTGTTCTACAGGGTCCCTGTGAGTTGGAATTGACTTGACCATAGATGAATTTACTACGGAAAGAATCATTCTACCCATTGCATGTTGCCTACTGGATAACACTTCCCACCCCTACCCCCCTTTGCTGGTAATCACCACAAACCTCTTACTTATATAACACAGCACATTGCCTAACTATGCTATTTATTATGATGTTGGAATTCTTAATATTTGGCCAGCATACAATGTAGCAGTTACCTTAGAATTTTGTCATTAGGTGCCGCCATGTTGGTTCTGACCCATAGTGAACCTCTGTACAGCAAAATGAAACACTGCCCGGTCTTGCACCAAACTCACAATGTTCCTGTGTTTGAGCCCGTTGTTCCAGCCATTGTATTGATGGAGGACCTTCCTCTTTTTTGCTGTCCCTTCACTTTGCCAAGTATGATGGCCTTCTCTAGGGACTGGTCTGTCCTGATAACACGTCCAAAGTACATGACACCAAATCTTGTCATCCTTGCCTCTAAGGAACTTCCTAGCTGTACTTCTTCCAAGGCAGATTTGTCTTTTTGTTTTGTTTTGTGTTGGGTAGTCCATAGTACTTTCAACACATCAATTTTCTCTGGTATTCCTAATTCTGTGACCAACTTTCACATGCCTATAAGGCAATACTGTGGTTTGGGTCAGGTGCGCCTTAAGTCCTCAAAGTGATGTCCTCATTTTCAACACTTTAAAGAGGTCGTGTGCAGTATATTTAACCAATGCAATGCATTTTTTGAGCTCTTGACTGTTGCTTTCATGAACATTGATCGTGAATACAAGCAAGTTGAACTCTTTGACAACTTAAATCTTTTCCTACAATGTCTACTAAGCTAGTTGTGAGAATATTCGTTTTCTTTATTTTGAGTTATTACTGAAGGCTGTAATCCTTGATCTTCATCAGCAAGTGCTTAAAGTCTTTCCTGACACCAGCAAACTCCAAAACCCAAGTGACACCTCTCCATGGGTGTGATCTTGCCTTTGAAGTAATCCCACACAGCATCTGTGGAACGCTACATCAAATGGGTACACCACCCCACTACCTTGAGGAACAGTTGGAACTCCTCCAGTCTCATGGACAGGTGATCAAGTCTCAGTTATCTCCTTACCTACTACTCTATTTCTTCTCCCTCTATTCACTAGTCCTTTTATCTTTCCCACCACAGTCAGTCTCAAAGAGCTCAGGTTTGTGTTGGGTTTTGTTTTCTCTCTCTTCTTTTTCCCTCTTTGTTTGTTCTTTTTCCCCTCTTTCTCCTCTTCTCTGCCACTCTCTCCTATCATAAGCCACTACTGGCTTTCAGGTCACTACTCTCCGCTTAGGGCAAATCAACCCAAATAGGAGGAGGAACTCCAGCCTGCCCTCTATGGAAGTGCTGTATACTACACAAGGCAGCTGGGACAAACATCTACACCACGCTGTGCTGCTGAGGAAACCTCCGTCAGATCTCTAAGGCGATCTCATCAACTAGGGCAATTCTACCCAGCACCACTGGGTCCTGGCATTAAAAGGGCACACTAACCTCCCATTGTGGGGCAGGGTCTAAACCCTTCTAGCCACACATTCAAGCAATCATGGATCAGCTATCTCTTTATTCTTTACTTCCTCCTTCCTTATCTCCACCTGCTTTACCATCACAGCCAATCTTAGTGAACTCAGTTGGTTTTTTCCCCTTCTCTCTCTTTATTCTCTTTTTCTTTCTTTCCTCTTTCTGTCTTTATTTTCTTCGCTTCTCTCTCTGCTTGTATGATTCTCTCTGTTCCCTCGCATTCCTTTCACATGCCACTGCTGGTTCCCAACCCCCTACACTCGGCCTGGGGCAACCCTGTCCTCCCAGTGGGCAGCCTGACCCCTAAGACAGTGCTGCACACAGGACGAGTCAGTGCTACACACAGCACAGCACAGGGTCAGCTATTTCTTTAACTACTTTTAAAATATTCTCTCCGTCTACCTCCTTTTCTCTTCCTTTTTTTCTTTCATTGCATTTTTGTTTCACGTTTTCTTTTTTCTCCTCTTCTTCCAGCTCTTCTCTATTTCCTACCACAGCCTCAGCAAATTTAGCTCTCCTTTTGTAGTTGTTTTCTTCTCTTTCTTTTTCTTCTTCTTCTTTTTTTTTTTTTTTACTGTTTTCACCTTTGTTTACTCTGTACATGGGTAAGTGGCTGTCAGTTTTCTTGGCATTATTGTCCCAGGCTGTGTCTTCTTCTTTCTCCTCTCATTTCACTCTCTTTCCTGTCATAAGCCACTAGCGGCTTCCAGGCCACTCCCCTCTGCCTACGGCAACTCTGAAGGCCCAAATGGGGGAGCTCCCACCTTCATTTATTGACTCAGCAAGCAGCTGGGGAAAATCACGCTCATCCTCTTAAACACACCAAGCACCAGGGGGTTCTTCCGGACAAAGAGTGGGGGCATCCCCAGGCTAAATCCTGAGGCCCTAAAATTGACTGGGGGAAACGCCTGACCACCACTTCTGGGACTCCACACTACTGCGGGAACATCCACTCAACCTCCAGGACAATATCTCTGTCTACGGTAATTCCCCTGCCAGCTATAGAGCTCTATACCAAGGAGGGCATACCTGCACGCCCGCCTCAGAACTACAGTTGGTGAGAAAAACACCACAGGCCAGCTGAGGTGCCCAAGAACTGTGAAGCCTACTAGAGATCGGTCAGGAAAGCGACGCCCTCGTGGGCCCACAACAATCTGAGCAGTGTCACATGAGAGAAATATCCAACATACATTCCAAGTTATGGAACTCTGGATGGCTAGGATAAGAGTGAAACCACAGGAAGATATAGCGATATCCTGACCCCTCAGAAGAGCTACTGGCAGGTAGTTCATAGAAGTACTCATACATCCCCCAAGAGAGTCCAGGGCTCTTTGACTCAGGAAGATGGCTCCAGGCTCCTCTAAAGCAACATGTAAACAGCAACCAGTTCTAACAGCTTGAACAAAAAATCAGGAGAAACAGAAGACAATGCCAGAAAAAGTCATGAACCTAATGATGGGCATAGAAGAAGCAGATAATGACCTGCTACAAAAAGAAATTTTTAAAATGCTGCTTGAAGTCATAAAGGATATGAGGGAAGCAATGCAGAAAAAAAAGATGAAATGATAGAGGATATAAAGGCAACACGCCAAAGGGAAATACAAGAGTTAAGGGACGAAATCACAAAATTCAGTGACAAATTGACAGACCTTGTGAATAGGCTTGAGGTGGCAGAGAATTGCACCAGTGACGTAGAGGACAACCAAGCAGACCTCAGCAAATGGGAAAAGCAGCCAAATAAGACAATCAAAGAAGCTGCAGAAAATTTGAGAGCCATGTCTGATGCTCTGAAAAGAAACAATATTAGAATAATTGGACTACTGGAACAAGACACAACAAAGAACTCAACAGTGAAAATATCAAGGGAATTCTTAGAGGAAAACATCCCCAGCTTAATAAATGAAAATCAGGCAACCATTTAAGAGGCTGAAAAAACACCAACCAGACTGAATCCCAAGAGAAATCAACAAGACACATAATTGTCATTATCCAACTATGAGGAAAAGGAGACGACCATAAAAGCAGCTAGGGAAAATCAAACAGTCATGTATAAAGGTACCCCAGTAAGCGTATGCTCAGATCTATCCGTGGAAACAATGAAGAAGAGGAGGGAATGGAGTAACGTATTCCAAAAATTAAAGGAAAACAACACAAACCCAAGAATACTTTACCCAGCCAAATTATCTATTAAGATAGATGGAGAAGTAAAAGTCTTCCAAGACAGGGACAACCTCAAAGAATACATAAAAATAAACCCAGCCCTACAAAAGATCCTTGCTGATCCAGTATGGGCAGAAGATCAACACTCGCCGAGGGCAAAAAAGAGACCATCACATAGAAAATCTCCACCCATAGAGCAACAAAGAGGAAACAGCCCCCAGGATAGCATCAGCTCAATAGTGGAAAGAAGGCAAACATAAACCACACACACAAAAACAAGCGGATAATATAGGGAGATAGGAAAGTATCCAACACAAAAGGTACAAGATGACACCAAAGAGTCCACACATGAATATAATAACACTGAATATCAATGGCCTGAACTCAGGCATTAAAAGGCAGAGGCTAACATACTGGTTCAGGAAACATAACCCATTGATCTGCTGCCTCCAGGAGACTCATCTCAAGCTTATAGACAAAAACAGGTTGAGAATTAAAGGCTGGAGAAAAATACACCAAGCAAATAATAATGCTCAAGAACTCCTCAAGAAGAAGGACAAAGTGGGAGGGCTTACTCTACCTGATTTTAGCATGTACTATATGGCCACAGTAGTGAAAACCGTGTGGTACTGGCATAATGACAGACATTCAGACCAATGGAAAAGAGCTGAAGACCAGAAATAAAAACATCAGCATACAGGCAACTGATCTTTGACAAGGGCCCAAAAATATTAAATGGGAAGCAGATGCCATCTTCAATAAATGGTGCTGGAAAAAATGGATATCTACCTGCAGAAAAATGAAACAAGACCCTTACCTCACTCCATGCACAAGAATAAACTCAAGGTGGATCACAGACCTTGAGATAAAACCCCAAACTATTAGGGCCATTAATGAGGGAATTGGGACAAACCTGAGAACCTTGGCACAGGGGATACATAGGCTATCAAAAATAGGGAAGGATACAAATACAGAGGAGTCACAAATAGACAAGTGGGATATGCTGAAGATAAGACACCTGTGTACATTGAAAGAATTCACCAAGAGAGTAATAAGAGAGTCCACCAACTGGGAAAACATCTTTAGCAATGACACATCAGAAAAAGGCCTTATTACTAAAATCTACAATACTTTGCAAGCTTACAATAAGAGAAAAACTAATTGCCCACTGAGGAGGTGGGCAAAGGACCGGAACAGAAGTTTCACAGAATCTGAAATCTGAATGGCCAATAAACATATGAATGTTCCCGATCATTAGCCATAAGAGAAATGCAGACCAAAACAACTATGAGATACCACCTAACACCCTCAAAGATAGCCCAATTCCAAATATCAGAAAGCAACAAGTGTTGGAGGGGCTGTGGTGAGATAGGAACTCTCATCTACTGCTGGTGGACCTGTAGGTATATACAGCCACTATGGAAATCGATTTGGCAATTTCTCAAACAGATGGAAATTGAGTTACCATACGACCCAGCAATCCCTCTACTGGGCATATACCCAGAAGAGGCAAGAAACAAACCATGGCCAGACATCTGTGCTCCAATGTTCATTGTGGCACAGTTCACAATCGCAAGGAGTTGGAAACAACCCAAATTTCCATCAACAGATGGATGGATTAAAAAACTGTGGTATACACATACAATGGAGTACTGTGCATTGCTAAAAAACAGTGATGAACGCATGAAGCATATCACTGCATGGGAAGAACTGGAGGAAATTTTGCTAAGTGAAGTAAGCCAAGCATAAAAGGACAAGTATAACATGAGTCTGCTGAGGTAAGTTTACACACACACACACACACACACACACACACACACACACACACACACACACACACAAGAGAGAACAGAAAGGTAAGTGCAAAAGGGGCACAGGGAAAAAGCTACTGTATACAAACACTCCAGGGGTGAGGTCCAGGTAGTATGGCAGGGGCCAGACCAAATCCAGGGGTACATATGGTAGCCAACTAAAATGGGGGAGGAGGGAGGAAAGGGGAAAGGAAAAAAAAAGTGTGATGGGAGAATAGGGCACTGACCCACTCAAGGGGAGGGTATTGTTTGTGTCTCCACAGGGAAAGAGGGACCAGATATATGTCAGTGCCAGACGAATGCAGTGTGCCAGCAAGGAGTGGGGAGCCAGTGGAGGGGCCTGAGGGCGCGGCCCCCATACCAGCTACGTGGACAACTGCCCCTCCCCACAGAAGAATTTACTCCAGAGGAAGGCACTGAAGCTGCAGCTAGGGGAGAGGGGCTTGTTTGATCAGAGCACATGGGAGCAAATGAAGGGGGAAGAAGAGAGAGTGGAGCACATCCTGGCCCATCAGGCCTGGAGGACGATATCCCCGCTCTGAACAGCCAATGGACAGAGTGGACAATATGGCTGAACCCACTATGAGACACGATGTCCCTTGATGGCCCAGGGCCCTAAGGGGGACAACACTGGAAACTCAAGGTCAGGACTGGCCCAAACTGATCCTGTGACACTGAGGCAAACCACTAAAAGCGTGCGGCAGAGCAACTGTGGGAGCAGAGCAGGGAGCATTCGAGGGAGTACAAAGGACAGACTCTGGGGCCAAAGCATGGTACCCCATTAGACCTGACTGAAGGACCCGCCTAGAGATAAAAAATCACACCTTGATCTATTTACAGGTTTTTCTTTCTTTTAATTAATTTATTCTTCTATGGGTAATTGGTTTCCTTTTTTTGTTGTCAGCTCTGTTTTCATTCATCATCTATCTTGCTATGACTTGCTTTTTGGAGCATATTATTATCTCTACAGATATCTCTACAGATCTATCTAGATAAGATAGATTGGGTGAATAGTCTGGAGGAGAAAACAATGGGACCAGTGGTTCCATGGGGGACACAGGAGAGGGGGAGAAGTGGGTAAGGAGGTGGTGCTGACCAACCCAGGGACAGGGGAGCCATAAGTGATCCAAAATCAGTAGTAAGGAGGGTGTGAGAGGCCTGGTTGGGATTCAGCAAGGGCAACCGAGAGAAATTACTGAAACCATAATGAAGGTTGAGCATGATAGTGGGACAAGAGAAAAATAAAAGGAAATAGAGGAAAGAAGTAGGTGACAAAGGGTATGTAGAGAAGTCTAAAGACTGGATTGTACTTATGTAAATATATAACAGTATGGGGAAACAGATTTATGTGCATATATTTATAGGTTTAGTATTAAGGCAGCAGGTGGACATTGGGTCTCCACTCAAGCACTTACTCAATGCAAGAACATGTTGTTCTATTAAATTGGCATTCCAGGATGCACACCTTCTTGACACAATTGCTGAAGACAAATGTGTGCATAAGCAAATGTGGTGAAGAAAGCTAATGGTTCCCAGCTATCAAAAGATATAGCATCTGGGGTATTAAAGGCTTGAAGATAAACAAGTGGCCATCTAGCTGAGAACCATCAAAGCCCACATGGAAGAAGCACACCAACCTGTGTGACCACGAGCTGTCGAAGGGACCAAGTATCAAGCATCAAAGAACTAAAAATCATATCATTGTAAATGTGGGTGAGTGCAGAGTGGAGACTCAAAGTCCATTGTTAGTCAACCAGACACCCCCTTACTGAAGGATTGTGGGGAGGGGATGAGCCAGTCAGGGCACAGGGTAGCAACGATGAAACATATAACTTTCCTCTAGTCCTTAAATGCTTCCTCCCGTCCCCGTCCATCCCCCCGGCCCCGCCACTATCATGATCCCAATTCTACCTTACAAATCTGGCTAGACCAGAGGATGTACATAGATACAGATAGCAACTGGAAACACAGGGAATCAGGACAGATGACTCCTTCAGGACCAGTGGTGAGAGTGGTGATACCTAGAGGGTGGAGAGAATGTGGGGTAGAAAGGGGGAACTGATTACAAGAATCTATGTATAGCCTCCTCCCTGGGGGACGAACAGCAGAGAAGAAGGTGGGGGTAGACCTCTGACAGTATAAAATATGACAAAATAATAATAATTTATGAATGATGAAGGGTTCATGAGGTAGGGGGGAGTGGGGAGGGAGGGGGAAATAAGCAGCCGATATTAAGGGTTCAAGTAGAAGGCAAATGTTTTGAGAATGATGCTGGCAACAAATGTACATATGTTCTTGACACAATGGGTGGATGTATGGATTGTGATAAGAATTGTATGAGCCCCTAATAAAATGATTTTTAAAAAGTCTTCCCTACGTTCAGCAAGCAAGGTTGTTTCATCTGCATATCACTGGTTGTTAATAAGCCTTCCTCCAATTCTGATGTCATATTCTTCTTCATATAATCCAGAAGTCTCTGATGATTTGCTCCGCATACAGATTGAATAAATATGGTCAGAGGATACAACCCTGATGCACACCTTTCCTGATTCTAAACCATGCAGTGTTCCTTTGCTCTGTTCATGCAACTGCCTCTTGATTGATGTACAGGTTAGCACAATTAAGTGTGCCAAACTCTTCTTTAGGCTGTACATAGTTTGTTATAGTCTATGCAGCCAAATGTCTTTGCGTAGTCAACAAAACATAAGTGAAAAATCTTTCTGATATTTTCTGCTTTTAGCCAAGATCTGATGTCAGCAATGAGATAATTTGTTCCATGTCTTCTGAATCCAGGCTGAAACTCTGGCAGCTCCCTGTCAATGTACAGCTACAACCATTGTTGGATGACCTGTAGCAAAAATTGACTTTATGTCATGTCACTGATATTGTTCTATCATTCATACATTCTGTTGGGTCACATTCATTTGGATTTGGTATACATATTATCTTTTACAGTCAGTTGGTCAAGTAGTTGTCTTCCAAATTTCCTGATATAGATGACTGATTGCTTCCAGGGCTTGATCAGCTTGTGAAACATTTCCATTGGTGGCCCATCAATTCCTGCATCTTTGTTTTGGCTAATGCTCTCAGTGCAGCTTGAACTTCTTCCTTCAGAACCATGGGTTTTTGCTCATAGGCTACCTCTTGAGATGGTTGAATATCAAGTCTTTTCCACCCCCAATGGTACAGTGACTCTGTATTCTTTCCATCTTCTTTTGATGTTTCCTTGATTATTCAATATTTTGCCCATAGACGATTTCAATTTTGGAACTTGAGGCCTGAAGTTTCTCTTGAGCTCTTTCAGTTTAAAATATGCTGAGCGTTAGTTTTCTAACTACTTTAAAACTTAGGAGTCTCATAAGCGAATCACTGTTTGTGTGTGGATATAAGGCAAAGGGGGTAATAGTATAGAACTATTCCCACAGGTATTCTCTGCCTTTAATATCAGGATATTTACACCACTGAGGGCCTGTGTTTGTTAGCCTGCTCCATGGACTAGCACATGCTCCATCAAGAAAATTTTACTACATAATATTCTCTAGCCATCTACTCACCAGGTGCAAACATTCTATGTTTTTGACACTGTCACGGTTAGAAAGATACACTAGACAGCATTTTGTGGAAGCGAGGGAAGTCTTCAGTCAGGTGGGTTCACAGCATAGTTGCAACAATGGGCACAAACACACCAGTGACCGTGAACTGGGCATGATCAGAACAGGGCATCGTCTCACTCTATCATACACAAGGACTCCATGAGTCAGAATTGACCAGCACCACCACTATGCAAAGGGAATCAGAATGCAGGGCTTAGTGATCAGGACAAACTGTTCTTTAGAGAAGGAACCACTTTAAAAAGGATGAATAAGATGTGTTGATGAGCCTGTTTCTTAAACATCTATGTCCTTTGGAACCACCTCCCTAGGGCTGATCTTGTATGGGAAGAGGCTTTGGCCACTGTGGTAAATTCTTTCCTGTTCACTTGTGATTTCTCAGTTATCCTGTAAATTGTGTAACTCTCCAATTACCTACCAAGCACTGCTCTCGTTCAGCTTCTCCTGTTTCCAAATGATTCGAAAGAATCAGGGAACCAAACGTCATTGAAGACTTTCTGCCTCTGTTCCTCCATAGCTTTACAAATAATGCTGTAAACATATAAATATCACAATCATGTTTTATTGATGGGGCTAATGAGAATCCAGTGACTTAGAAAAGATGCCTATGCCCTGATCTGGGATCATCTGCTTATTTTAAATAATTTATGTCTGCCTTTTTACAGCAGTTTTTGGATGCCTGCTGTGCCATCACGCTTTAATTACAGGCTCGCGTAGTCTGGTGGGACAGCTTGGTCAATTGCCGTCACATAGTTCATAAACGTTATGCTGTACATCCTGGTTTGGTGAGTAACATCTGGGGTCTTAAAAGCTAGCAAGTGGCCATCCGAGTTACAACTATTGGTCACTCTACTTCTCTAGCACAAAAGACAAAGAGGCAAACCAAAACATCCCATGAGGTAACTGGCCTACAGCACTAACCGCCTACGCTGAGGCCTCCGGAGCGACATCCTACTACCAACCCTTCCGACCCGGGACACAGTACAGTACATAGTCCCATAAAGAAGGGTTAATGTTGTAGAACAAAACATAAGTTCTTCTTAAAAAGCCAGACTTGCTGAACTGGTAGAGGAACTTCCTAGTCTATTTCCCCTGAGATACTCTTTAAACTTTGTACCGAAACCACACCCAGAGGGCTCTTTTAGGCTCAATAACAAATTGGCTCATCAAAGAAACAGCAGCACCGTGAATTGCTGAATTGCGTGCTTCGTTTAGAAAAAAAAGAAAAAGCCACCTCTCTGAGACAAAAGCGTCAGCGCTGACTGGAAATGAAAGATGAGCAGTAAGGACGAGGTGAACAGAAGGAGCAGGCTGTAAGCAGTGGAGTGTTCACTAAAGGAAATGTGAGCAATGCCGCTCAGCGGTATGGATAGAAATTGCTCAATGGGAACCTAATTTGCTCTGCAAATTTTCACCCCAAACACGATTAAATATGATTAAAAAATAATAATAATTCGGGCTTCTGATTTAGCCCCCCTAACCTCCCTCTTCAGCCCTCTTGCGAAAAGCCCCCGCCCTGCTGGGGTCTGACTCCCCTCTCTGGTGTAACCTGCTTTTTCTGTACCGCTTGCGGGTCTATCAGAAGTTGAGTTTGCTACAAGCCAGTACAAAGTGCCAGCCATCAGTCAAGCCTTGTACTTTAATGTCTTATTGCTAGTCCCCATTCTACCGCAACTCACCACGGTGACCACACCACTGCTGTCCAATAGATAATTGGCTCATTGATTGATCTATGAGGCCTGAGTCTTTGAATAATCAGGAGATCATCAATGACACTTCTCTGGAGCTGTCTGGTGTGACAGAGAAGGGAAATTTTGAGCAGCAGAAGAATCTAGGGCGGTCTCTGTTTTTAATTTAAAAGCTAATCAAAAGCCTGCCAAAAATCTGGAATCACTTTGTTGGCTGCAAGTTGTTGGTGAAGGCACGAAGATGCATGTTTCCTTTTCCTTGAGGCCAGAATATAGCGTCTTGGAAGCTGTCCTTGGCTCTTAAGCAGGGCCAATTACCCAATAAGCAAGGTAAGCCTGGGCTGACTTGTGTTTGCTTACTAACCTTAGGGAACAACATCACGTGCTTTTCATCAAGGACACAGGGAATCGTTACACATGCTTTTCATTACACAAGAAGCAAACCATTTCATATATGCGGTGAAAAACCCAAACCGTTCACTGTATCTGTGGTGATAAATAGGTGGAACGAGTCACTCTACTTGTGGTGATAAACATGTAAAGCTCTTCGCTATATCCGTGATGAGAAACAAGTGAAATGGTTCACTATTTCCAGGGCTTGGGACAACAATTCCTCTAAAGTTCTGCAAGTGCCACTGCCAAGTGCCAGTGAATCAATTCTGACTCATAGCGACCCTATGGGACAGGGCAGAACTGCCCCTGTGAGTCTGAGACTGTGAGTCGTTACAGGAGTAGAAAGCCTCATCTTTCTCCTCTGCAAGATAGGTAACCTTATTTTCACTTTGTAAACAAGGAAAGGAGATAATATGTCAGAGTGAAAGGACAAGAAAGCAGTGTTCACTAACTGAACCAAATCCCCAAATATCCCATCCACATTGGTGTTTACAGAAGGGCAAAGCTTTCAATAAATTCATTGAGCCAAGCCTCTATTCTTTGGGTGGTTCTGAAAACTGCTTGGTGAATCAGGTAGAGTAAGAGGCGACTGAAAATTCCATGGCGCAGGTTAGACATGCGTAAGTCTTCAGCGCAGCATCCTTGCTCTTCAGCACTCAGAGGTCTTTTGCAGCAGATCTGCCCAGTGCAATACGTTGCTTGATTTATTGATTGCTGTTTTTGTGGGTGTTTACTGTGGATCCAAGTAAAATGAAATCCTTGACAGCTTCAAAAGACTCCATTTAATGATGTTACTGCTGATTGGTCCACAGGTGAGGATTTTTGTTTTATGTTGAGGTGTAATCTCTTCTGAAGGTTGTAGTTTTGAAATTCCCATTCTCCTCGAGGCTTCCACAGTTTGTTATGGTCTACACAGTTGAATACCTTTGCATAATCAATAAAACACAAGTGAACATCATCTCATATTCTCTGCTTTAAGTTAAGATCCATCTGACACCAGGAATGAGATCCCTTATTCCACGTCCTCTTCTGAAACCAGCCTGAACCTCTGCTACAACTGTTGTTGGATGATCTTCAGCAAAATTTTACTTGCATGCGGTATCAATGATATTGCTCTATAGTCTGAGCATTCTATTGGGCCGCCTTTCTTTGGAATGGGTACAAATAGGAATCTCTTTTAGTTAATTGGACAAGTAACTGTCTTCCAAATTTCCTGGCATAGGAAGTACTTCCAGTGCTTCATCAGCTTATTGAAACATTTCAATTGGCATTCCATCAATTCCTGGAGCCTTGTCTGAACTTGAACTTTTTCCTTCAGCATCATTGGTTCTTCCTCACCTGCTACCTCCTGAAATGGTAGAATGCCGACTAGTTATTTTTGGTACAGTGCCTCTGTATATTTTCCATCTTTTCTCTCTCTCTCTCTCTCTCTTTTCTTTTAAATACCTTTCCATCCTCTTTTGATGCTTCCTGCATTATTCAATATTTTGCCCATAGAAACTTTCAAGGTTGCAACTTGAGTCTTGGACTTTTTTTTCTTGAGTTCTTTCAGTTTTAGATATGCTGACCATGTTCTTCCCTTTGGGGGTTCTAATTCTAGGTCTTTGCACATCTGATTATCCCATTTGGGTTTGTCTCCTCAAACTGTCCTTTGAAATGTTCTATTCAGCCTTTTGACTTTGTCATTCCTTCCATTCGCTTTAGCCACTCTATGATTAAGAGCAAGATTCAGAGTCTCCTCTGACATTCATTTTTATCTTTTCTTTCTTTCCTGTCTTTTTAAATGACCTAATAAGACATAAAACTCTGAAGGAGGAACGGTATCAGAGCTTAAATTGGGCACACCTGCTTTGCAGAAGCCTACGGATGACAGTGAATACCCAAAATCTATTTGGAGAGTCTCCCCGTGGACTAAGCCTCCAGTGAATCCCCTCTGACCATCAGCCAGGAGTTCGAATAGCCTTGATATCAGACCGAGTGCATCGGAAAGTGGATTAGTGCAGATGCAGTTAGTTTTACGTGTAGCTTCTTATTATTTTAAATTTGTTCCAGTTTTTCAATATTTTCTGCTTAATTTTCAGTTGAAGTTTCTCTCTGCTTTATTTTGTGATTGTTGCAGTTTGTTTTATGTTTTTCTGTGTATTAAATCCAGACTAGGTAACTGGATTAATAAGTTCCAAGGGGAGGGAATGGGATGCTAATGACAATAAGGACAGGAAAGGACAAAATGTTCTAAATTTGATTGTGGTAATGGTTGCACAAGTCTTTGAATATGATTGAATTATTGAAATGCATGATATGTCAATAAAACTATTTTTAAATCTTCCGTTTCTTCATCTTTAACATTAATGGCTGGTGCATAAATTTAAATAATAGTATTAGCCAGTCCTTCTTATAGGTATATGGATAGTATCTTATCACTGATAATATTGTATTTCAGAATCAATCTTGAGATGCACTTTTTTGCAATGAATGCAGGCCCATTTCTCTTAAATTTGGTATTTCTGGCACAGTAGATCTTAAGAGTGTGAGATTCAAAATAGCCCAAACTAGTCCATTTCAGCTCATCAATGCATAGGATATGGGTCTTTACACATTCCATTTCATTTGGGACAATTCTAATTTTCCTAGATTCACACCTTGACACATCACCCTATGCTTATTCATGGGTGTTCTTATTTTGGGCCAGGCCATCTCAGCGAGTGGATGCCATAAAAGCTTTGCTCTCACCACATTGTTAGGGGTGACTCTGCTTGGAGAAGGCAGCTCTTCCTCAGCATATTTTCAGTGCCTTCCAATCACGGGGCTCATCTCCTGGCACGGCATCAGGCGATGTTCTGCAACTGTTCGTGAAAATGTCCCTGGTCAGTTTTTCCAGAAGTAGATCACCACGTTCTTCTTCTTACTCTGAATTAGTCTGGAAGCTCTGTTGAAACCTGTCCATCATGATAACCCTGCTTGTATTTAAAATACTGGTGGCCTAACTTCCTGTATCAATAAGTGGTGGAATAAATGGAATAATCTCTCCAAAAGCCATCTGAGAACTATAAAGTCCCATCTCTAGTCTTTATGAGCAACTATCATAAGATAAGCACTTGGTAACTTTTTAGTTGAAAGTATGAGTGGATACTTGAAACAAAAGTCACATCTCTCCATCCAATGGAGAATCAGGTTGGAAAGAGGCTCCTCATGCTCACGAGACACCGTGGGAACCCAGCCCAATAACTCACTTCCTGAGACGCTCCTTTTGGGCAACTGCAGCATCCAGAAGGTAGTTGAACACCACATTGTGTCCCCACAGCAGACAGAGCAAATGTCGCCACACACATGAAGCCAGGTGTATCTCCTTTATTCATGAAGTCTTCAAACAGAATCTATTTATTTTTAGGAGTTCACCTATCCTTCTGACAGACATTTTTGTCTGGACTCCCTGCTCACAGCATCATTGGGGGCAAAATGAAAGGCGAAAGCATTTTGCTACACCGACCTGACAAGAGACCCTGGTGACATCACTGAAATACAGCCTAGTCTAATAATTGATGTCTCATGACTATCATGTTGATTCTGACTCATAGCAACCTTACTGGACAGAGCAGATCTCCCTGTGTGGGCTTCCCTCTGTGACTCTTGATGGCAGTAGAAAGCTTCACCGCTCTCCCACCGGGCAGTTGGTCGGTTCAAACTGCTGGCCTTGCATTCACAGCCCACCACACCACCCGGCTACTTAATAATCCATACATTTAATCATAACTTAATGATTAGGAGTCTCTGAGCACTAGAAATTGGTGATGCGCCCAGCTGCTAACTCAAAGGTCAATGGTTCGAATCCACCCAGAGCCACCTTGTAAGAAGAGACTGGTCATCAAATTCTGAAGAAAATCAACCACCGAAGATGCTATGCAGCAGCACAGACGAGACATACAACGTTCCTCTAGTTCCTAAATGCTTCCTGCCCCCACTATCATGATTCCAATTCTACCTCACAAATCCGGCTAGACCATGGTATGTACACTCGTACAGATAGGAACTGGAAACACAGGGAATCCAGGACAGATGATCCCTTCAGGACCAGTGGTGAGAGTGGCAAAACCTGGAAGGTTGGAGTAAGGTGGGGTAAAAAGGGGAACCGATGACAAGGATCTACATAGAACCTCCTCCCTGGGGGTGGAGGGAGATGTTGGACAGGGTAAGACATGACAAAATAATAATACTTTATGAACTATCAAGGGGTTGTGAGGGAAGGGGGCAGGGACAGAGGGGGTGGAAATGAGCTGATACCCAGGGCTCAAGTAGAAAGCAAATGTTTTGAGAATGATGATGGCAACAAACATACAAATGTGCTTGACCCAATGGATGGATGTATGGATTGTGATAAGAGATGTACGAGCCCCCAATAAGATGATTTTAAAAAGAAAACACTGAGGAGCACAGTTCTACTCCAGCACTGATGAGAGAATCACCAGTCAGAGCCAACCTGGCAGCATCTGGCTATCGAGGGCCAAGTAGAGCCTAAAATAGACACAGTGTCTTCTGGAATCATTTATGTTACAGGTTATATTTTAGAAATATTAAAATAAAAAGAAATGCACATCTAAATGTGAAGTCTTGCGGTCAGGAGAATGTGGAATAAGAGTAGTGTGACTGCGCCCACAGATGAGAAAGGGGGGCAGTGGGCTTCGATGCAGAATCGATGAGAAGGTCACGCAGAGGCTTTTACAGTTGGGATCCTTTCTCTCCCAAACCAGGCTCACTGCCTCTGCAACTCACAGCCGCTCTGTGGGATGGGGAGAACTGCCCTGAGAGCGCCCCAGACTGGAGCTGTGTCCTGGAGCAGGAACCCCGGGCTGGTTTGGAACGGCCGATCTTTCAGATCGTACCACAAAATGTAGCCAGGGCTCCTCAGCCTCGTCCCAGAGCAGTGGTTCTCAACCTGTGGGTCGCGACCCATTTGGGGGGGGGGTCAAACGACCCTTTCACAGAGGTCTCCGATTCATAACAGTAGCAGAATGACAGTGATGAAGTAACGAAAATAATCTTATGGTTGGGGGTCACAGCCACATGAGGAACTGTCTGAGGAAGGTTGAGAACCACTGACCTAGAGGAGGAATAACAGCTGTAGTAGCAACTGCCCGACTGCATGCTCCCCGCTTGTCTAAGTCTTTATCTACATTGGTACATTAAGTCAGAGGCTTATGATAATCCCATCTTTCCGGATGAAGAGACGGAGATGAGAGGCACAGGAGCATGGAGTTGGGTCTGTCTCCAGGGGCTGAGCCGTCCTGCCACTGTGGTGGCTGCTTCTCCAGATTTTGAAAGCGGAGAGGAAAACGGATTGATAAGAACAAGAGGGGCGATCAGTTGAGTGGGGACGGTGAAGGACAGGCGCGGTTCAGATGGAACTTTAGCAGACCATGAGATGAGAAAGTGCGGCTCTGGTGCCACGTTGTCAGACCACCCTGCTCCCGGCGACGCTTTACGTTGTAAACTTTCCTGCACGATTTGTTGTTGTTGTTGAAGACAACCCCTGGGAGAAGGGAGGGTTAGGGAATTGTCTCATGATGAGTTTGAAGAGACCATTATTGAGAAACGGAGCCTAGCATATGTAGCAAGGGGGACTGATTTTGTAAAGGGGTGTGTGTGTGTGTGTGTATGTGTGTGTATGTGTATGTATGTGTGTGTGTGTGTATGTATGTGTGTATGTGTGTGTATGTGTGTGTGCATGCGTGCGTGTGTATGTGTGTGTGTGTGTGTGTGTGTGTGTGTGTGTCGGGAGTCCCAGTGGTGAAGTGACTTTGAAAGCCCTTGCCCTATAAAGTTGGCTCCTTCACTGGAGGAAAGCTGGTGGGAGACAGGGCAATTAGGGGCAAGTCTTCCCTTGCTCCTGTGACCTCTTCTAAACCAAAAGCTCACTCCATCCAGGCTGCCTGCTCGGATTTCCAAAGGGAGGGACTGTATCTGACCCCTGGGTTTGGGAAGCATCCAGACTATGGGCATATTCACCAAGGTGCTGACTCCTGGATGCTATTTCCTTAGGTTGATTGTGTGCATTGATGAAAGGGCACTTGGACAACAAGCTAGCACTGGGCTACACGGAAGGCCCTGTCTTATACTCTGGTATTTGCGTTTTAGCAAATACATATCTGATGTAAAAATGTTCAGCCATCAGCAAGAAATGTGTTTTGAAATGGGAGAAAGAGAACACAATCCTCCTGCAGATCTGCAGTTTGACAGGCTTCGGCTTCAGGGCTGGCGTGAGCTCTGTTTTCATTTCCAGTGGGTGTACTGTGAGTTGGCACACAAATTCAATGTGCGAATGGCGTGGGAGTCTAGAAAGTTGCATTGCTTTTTCTCTTCTTAAAATTAACAGTGGAATCCTCATGAGAGCAGTGTAGGCTCTGGAATGTGCCACACACGGCTCCTTAACTGCATAATTAGGGAGTGCTCCATAATAAAATAGTCTTCATGCTTGCCAGCATGGCGCCCTCCCTCACACTCTCCCGGACTGGCAGCTGAAGAGCAGGCTGCCCTTCCATCTTCCTCAATGCCTTGGATTTCACCGCCAATGTCGGATCCACATCCTGATCATGAGGCAGGCCATCATGGGTGAGGCGGACAAGTGGTGTCTACCTGCTCTGAAATTGCTGGGGCTGAGGCTTGCTCACTGTTTAAGAATTCGCCATCAATGTCCCTGTGATCCGAAAAATAAGCACATGCGCTCCTCGGTGAAGTCAGTTCCTCGGGGCCCATGGCTGCTTTTAAAGGACCTGTTTATAAAGACCTTTATTCACAGATGTGACCCATGGACCAATGGCATTGACATTCTAGCAACGTGGCAGATATGCAGACTGTCAGGCCCCACTCTAACCCTCCAGAATCATCATCTGCAGAAGGACAGCCTCCAGGAGACTTTAGTTTTTTGTAATCATTATGTTAGGGGCTCGTGCAACTCTTATCACAATCCAGCCACCCATCCATCCATTGTGTGTCAAGCACATTTGTTGCCCTCATCCTTCTCAAAACATTTGCTTCCTACTTGAGCCCTTGGTATCAGCTCCTCATTTCCCCCCTCCATCTCTGCCACCCCTCCCTCATGAACCCTTGATAATTTATAAATTATTTTTACTTTGTCATGCCTTACACTGTCTGACGAGACTTCTAAACTCCACAGAGTCCCTGCTGACTCCGAGTGGCCCTGTAGGACAGGGTAGGACTGCTCCTATGGGTCCCTGAGACCGTCACTCTTGATGGACTAGAAAGCCCGACTCTCTCCTGCACACCACCTGGTGGTTTCTACCTGCTCACCTTGCGATCAGTGGAACCAACGCGTGACCACCATGCCACCAGGTGACTTCGTGCTCTTTAAAGTCTGAGGAGTTTTGGAGCAAACACTGAGACCACCCAGGAGGAAGCTTCAATTTCTAATATCAATCTGTCAGTCAACTCACCACCCAAGCAGTGCTCGAGTTTCTATGGAATATCTATCCTGTGCCAAATGTGGAAACCAGAATCACAGGAAGGTGGTTGGTTTTCCCAAATAACAACTATCCTTCTACTCGGCCGATAAAAGAATCACTAGCCAAGAAGAGTCCACGAGGAGGCCCTAGGCGGTGCAAATATTGATGAGTTCAGCAAATATTGGAAGACAGGCCGGCCATGTGGTTCTGAGGAAACGAGCCCTTGGAGACTCTGTGACCACGGTTCTGCTCTGGTATATTCACCAGGCCTCTGTGCGGCAGCGGCAGCTCGCCACCACTGCTTCGCGCTCGCTTTTGCCAAGGAAAGCCGGAAAGGAGGGAGAGCTACAGCTCCGGGGCGCCTATATTCCCAGAGGTGGGAATGCGGCTGCAGCACTGTGCTTAGTTAGTGTGCCGGCATCATCTGGGGTGGTTAGTTTTGACAGGACAGGAAAAAGCTGGGCTTCAGTTTTGACAAAAGGTGAGCAGCAGGGACTCATTGCCCCGTGTTGACTTTTGCACACATGTCTTACAGCCACTTCAAGAAATCCATCACAAACTGAAGTTGATAGTTACAAAACTGTTCCCCAGGAGATACGCCAATTCCCTATCGAAACCATTCCTTTCAAAGGCTTAAAGATCATGTTTGCTTCTTCACGTTCCTCCTCTCCCAATATCCAGGACGCACCGAAGCTTCTCACCGTCCTTTGGAGAGGCCGTGACGTTCACTGCTTTCTCTCTCGTGCCTGGGCTGTCACCAGTGTACAAACTGTTGCAGTGTCTGGTGATGACTGTTGTTAGATGGCTTTCTTGTTCTCAAATGACTTCGCCAGACACATCCTAAGACATGCTGAGCTGCCCTGAGTGTCCTCAGAGGATGCTCCCGGTCACGCTCCTGCTCCATCTAAGTCTCTACTTCCCCTCAAGACTCTCGCCATCTGGCCCCACGGCACCTGGGCAAACTTACTGTTGACGCCTGAAATGGCAGTCAAGCATTCTGGATGAATGGTTTTGAATGCTGAAGTTTTTAATATTATTCTTTGGAAAAGAAAAAAAATCACTATATATTTTATCTTTTCACAAAGTGTGGTTCTTCTTGTAAAAAATACACGTAGTTTTCTCAGTTACATTATTTGGAACAAAAATCTCTACTTGGAGAGTACATATTAGACTGAAATTGGCACGTGGATGAGACACTTACTGAAACTACTTAATGAAATTATTTAAATGATAAGATGAGGCCCAGAAATTTAACATGGTTTGGTAATTACTTGGTGAGTCTGCAGGTGGTACAAATGGTTTTGCTTTCGGCTACTAAGTCAAAGGTCAGTGGCTCCCACCCACCCGTTCCACTCAACCAGAAGTACTGAGGATCGCTTCCTCCCATAGTCACGGACCGCTGTGGTTCTGCATGGACACGTGCCTTGCCATACGCAGTCTCCTCTTCAGGGTGAGCTGGTGTCGCGTCACCCACAAGAGGGTAATGCATCATCTGCAAGGCAGGGGGCGATAGGTCCATGTTAAGGGGAGAAGAGCCCGCTGAAAGGGAGGGGGAGGGTGGCCGCGAGGCTTGAAGACTGTTATCGCTGTGACTGCATCGCACACACAGCGGTTGTTGAACGGTGTCTGCTCTGCTGCGGACACTGTCAATGGCAGTACAAATATGGGCCTGAGGACGGGCAGCATTTGTACGCTGTATACGATTTGACCCCAGAAGGGTATATGGTTGAAGGCATGTGTGCTTCCTAGAGTGTCCCTAAAGGAATGAGGGGCTGCCCAGATGCCAGGCCCTCTGGGACCTTCCTGATGCGCAGAGGCTTGAGGCCAGCCCCATCCTATGGCTGGACAGCTCAAGGCAGAAAGGCGTCACTTGCTCCAGGGGTCCCTGAAAAGTGGGCATGTCTTTGCCAGGCTCTGTCATAGTTCAGCTTATCCTGCCCATTTCTGCTCACTTCCTCCCTGTTCTTGTCACATGGGTTGGTTTCCAAAAATATGTTGCACCCCAAGCTCTATCTCAACTGCTGGAGTACCCACCCCATAATCATAATCAACATTGCCAGAAGACATTTACTAGTTCACCAACATCCATGTATATTTACATATTCAGGTTGGCTTCTAAACGTTTTTTTTTTATATATATAGAATCCATTTATTGGGAAGGTTCCTCCACCCCCTTGGTTAGCAAGGCCATTTTTGGCTGCATACACTCACTGCTCCCTAGCTGCTCTCCCCCTGCGCTCTCCCCCTGAGAGCACACCTCCCCCAGCTCACTCCAGCTCTTAGTTCTGGCTCTGGAGAATCCCTCCACCGGGAATGTCCTTCATTCTGCTCTCTTACTGGGGTGGATGTTGTTCACTCTTCAACATTTGATGAAAGTATCACTTCTTCCTTGAAGACTTCCTTGGCACCAGTTATCCTTATTTCTTTATTTTACTTATTTTAAGATAACACTTCTCAATGATTAGAGAACCCTGGTGGTCTAGTAGTTTATCTCTTGACTGCTAATCAGGCTGGGGATGGGACCCTAGCACCAGATCCTCAGGAGAAAGAGGTGGCCATTGGCTTCAATGAGGCAGTACCGCCTTGGAAACCCTGTGGGACTTTCTACTCTGTCCGATCAGGAATTAACAACAATGGATTGGGTTGGGGTTCAGATTCTCTTAATGTAAATGAGACATCAAATGCAGGCCTGATAGAGCACCATGTAGGTACCAGAAAAACATGAGTCAATTGAATAAAATGCTTGTGTGATTAGGTTGTAACTATTAGGAAACTGTGCGGGAGAGTTTAAAATTTAAAGCATAGTGTGTTAGTCTGGGTAGACTTGAAAAACAACATTCATAAACACTCATTTTATGAGAGTTTCATATAAAAGGTAATTAATTGTACATTAAACATCTCAACCTAGTCCAGTCCAAGCCCATAAGTACAACATTAGCCCATATGTCCGACATCCATCTACAAAGTCCTCCTCAAACTCACAAAACACACACAATGATGCCAACTGCAGGAGGAAAGTCAAATCAGCGAATATGTAAGCATCTCAGAGATGGCAGGGGTCTCCACATGGCTGCTCCAGCACCCAGGGCTGCATCGGAGTAGGTCCATGTGGTTTCTCCTCAGGGATGTCTCGCAGGAAGCGAGCCTTGTCAGCTGAGGTAAGCTGCAACTGGTCCAACCATTAGAGAGCAAGAGACCAGACAGGTGAGGTTTGCTGAGCCATTTCTCTCTTTGCCCTTTAATGAAATCCCACACGTATCCATTGGCCAGGTTGGCACAATAAACCTTAACTATCATACATACCCCGGAGCAGTATATTCCAACGCCTGTTTTCTGGTTTTGTTCTTTGTAAAATGTTTTCAGGGTCAAATTCACTTAGAAAATGCTACCTGTAATATCTTCCTATTGGGGGTGAGTGTACTGATCTCGTTAAAAAAAAAACAACCTGAGAAGCCTCCCAATAAAGGAATGTTTGAATTTGTTAAATAAAACCAATTTAATAAAGAGACACCATAATTTCCCTTTAAGTAGCATCTGTTTATTGGACAGCACATACCCCCGAGCCAGAGCGCACACCTAGACTCTGAGGTGGAATCTGAGCGGGAGAAGACAGCTGTAGGATGCAGGTGACTTCATCACTATTTCCAAGCATCACTCAAAGCAATCCAGTGGCCGTTGAATGGACTCTGGCTCTCAGCAGCCCCAGGTGTTGGGGGGTAGGACTGTGCTCCATGGAGTTCCAATGACCGCCCTTTTGGGAGCCAATCACCAGGACTTAAAGATGTCTTGGCAGACTGAGCGTGTTACATATTGGCAGCACCCAGGGACCCCTTTCCAATCACGAAACACCAAAGGCACTGCCTTCTTGTCGATGGTGACTCGTGGTGTAAGAGGTGGGTCAAAGGAACTGTGAGAGGCTGAGCTGATGGTTGATACCCAGGACTCAAGGGGGCAGAGTGGCTTTAGGGCAGCACTTTTTAGCAATGGCTTCACACTGCAACCACGTGGGGAGGTTTGAAACATACTGAGGCCTGGTCTCACCCCTGAAATCCTGGGGTCCTTAGTTTGGACTGGGACTAAAGCAATGTGATTTTTAAAGCTCCCCAAATGAGTCTAATTCCAGCCAGAGTAGAGAGCGACTGCTCTAGGGGAATATTGTTTTCTCTTCTTCTTCTTTTCAGTATTCTAAAAGTCAGCTTTAACCTCACTTTAGCTCATGGGGAACCCATATGCATCACAGTAAGACTGTGCCCCACAGGGTCTTCGGTAGCTCAATTTTCAGATGTAGACTTCCAGACCTTTCTTCTGAGGTGCTTTTGCATGGACTTGGACTTCCATCATTTTAATAAGCCACCAAGCACTACCTAGGGACCGCTTTCTCTACCCTAGGTCTCCTGTAGTGCCGTGTATGAGAAATGGCTCTGCTAAACCCTCAGACAGCGTCACCCAAATAACCAACTCTGGTCTTCACCTTGGAGTCTGAGTGAGGTCTGATAACTTTTCCCTCGCTAAGAGCTTGTTACAAACGCAATCATTCCAGCCTCACCCAGACCCTGAGGCAGGATCCCCCAGGATTTGTATGAGATCAGCGGCTCCATCTCATTTTTGACTTGATTCCGTGTCTGTCTGTGGGGCTGCTTTAATTCATCGTCATATCGAAGCCATGAGGCAGCGGTCAGAGACACCCTGACCTCCTGGCCCCCACTCGGTCTGCGACCCTGGAGTCTCCAGGTTCTCTAAAACGAATTTCTCCCAAAGAGCAGTTAGGCAATATTTAAATTGGGCAATCTTCGATCAGTGAAAATCAGCTTGCTGTTTTTTTCTGATGTAGTCAAGGAGCAGAACAATAACAACAACAACAACACACCGGTAAAAAACAAAGAGCTCAAACAGAAGCAGCAATGTAAATGTACGTAGCCAGACAGCAGACGGTGCCAGGCATGGCTCTTGTCCTTCTTTGTTTGGGACTAAGTGAAGAATGGGGGAATCAGAAGGGAGGCCCTGAGCGATAGGAGGGGGCTTCTAGAATAGTCTGCGGAGGATTCCATGACCTACAGACGAGCCTGCCATTCCATGTGCTCCCTGAGAGCCTGGCAGCTGCGCTGAGAGCGGAGTGAGCCAGGCGCGCAAACACCGTGGTCCCCCTTGTGAAGGACCGTGCTTGCCCGTCGGCGTCACCGTCACCCATGAGCACAGTTTGCCACACAGGGCAGGGCCTTGCCCCTCAGAACCATGCTTCCTGTTGGGTGAGCACTCATTACCTTGACAGAAGGTGCCATTCTAAGCTTTCCTCACAATGGAAAACACACGCTTCCAAACAGTCTCGTGTTCGTGTGAGGAGTACATGTTCTGGATCGTTCACTCTCATTACCAAGCTCACGGAAGGGCTGTTTGTCCAGTGCAAACCTCAGCCGGCTCAGTGCCCAGAGAGGCAGGGTCCTTATTTTGCTCGTGTTTTCTTGTATACAAACTCGTGAATTACTCCTTTATTGATTTGTTCAACCGTTCACTGCCATTGAGTCGATGCAGACTCAGTGACCCTGTAAGACATGGTAGAACGGCCTCTGGGGCTTTATGAGACTGTCACTCTGTGGGAGTAGAAAGCCCTGTCTTTCTCCCAAGGTGAGGCTGGCGGGTTCAGACTGCTGACCTTGCATACCCACCGTTCTCTCCTGTTCCCAGGGAACGAGGCTAGGCAGTGGGCATGACCAGGGGTGGGGACTATCTGGCCCAAGGGCCATGTGAAGCCTATGAAATCGTCTCTACCAGCCAACATGGCACTCTTCATCCGACCGGACTTACCGCCACCTAGTCCATGCTGCCCCAGCACATGGTAGAACTGCCCCTCGGAATCTCCAAGACGCTTCCCCTTTCCTGGAGCAGAAAGTCCGTCTTTCTCCCGCGGGGCTGCTGATGGTGTCAAATGCTGCCCAATGTAAAACCATGATGCCACCTGGGCTCCTGCCATCGCCTTAGGGCAAGTTAATTAAATGTTGTGTGGCCATGAGTGATGTTATCAATATCCTCATGGCCCTTGGCAGAAAGAAAAAAGGTCCCCCCGCCCGGGAGACATGCTCTTAATTACCTCCAACAGGGGGAAGGACACAGGATGGCTAGACAAAGTGTTTCTAGGATTAGAACCTAGGATTTAAAGACAAACCCCCATTACAGAATACTAGATTGATTAGGGGCGAAGAGAAGACTAATTTATTCATCTAAAAGGTAAGACCTTCCGGGATGGTACGGATGAGGATGTGCTGGTGCATAAATCGAGTTCTTTCAGTCTGTTCATGTTTTCAGGACCCTGTGGCTGATGGATCTGTGTGCTGCGAGCAGTCAGTCTGTGTCACCACAAACTCACAGGTTGGAGGTTTGAGCCGACCTAGGGATGCCTGGGGAGAAGGCATGTCAGGCTACTTCTGACAACCCAGCCACTGGAAACCCGGCGATGCACTGGCCTACTTGGGCGCCCATGGGCCACTATGAGTCTGAATTACTCAACAGCAGCTACGTGTAATAGCAATATGGCTGGGCACTTATTGTGTCCTGGCACTCGACTCTTGGTTTGGGCTCACTGCACTGGACACCTGCCGCAGTGTAAGAAAGCTGAAGACCCAGCATTCCTGTGTGCAGAGAAGGAAGCCTGGATGGGTTGAGTGGGTGGCCAATGTGACTACGCTAGAAAAAATGAGGAGCTGATACTAAGGACTCAAGTAGAAAGCAACTGTTTTGAGAATGATGAGGGCAACAAATGCACAAATGTGCTTGAATAATGGATGTATGTATGGATTGTGATAAGAGTTGATTAAATGATTTAAAACAAAAAGAGAGAGAGAGAAGGGGTATGAACCCAGAGCTCCTGCCTGTGATGCCAGCCACACTGTGCTCTCCTGCCTCCCTGCATACCACTGTCTTCGGTTCCTGAGTTCCTTGCTGTTGCTATTAGATGCCCTGGAATTGGTTCAGGCTCATAGCGACCCTGTGTCGAACAGAGTGAAACCCTGCCTGGTCCTGCACCATCCTCACAGTTGTTCCAGTGCTTGAGCCCATTGCTGCAGCCCTGTGTCAATCATCTCATTGAGGCCCTTACTCTTTTTGGCTGCCCCTCCACTTTACCAAGCACGATGTTCTTCTCCAGGGACTGGTCACCCTTGACAACACGTCCAAAGTACATGAGAGGAAGTCTCCCCATCCTTCCCTCTGAGGAGCATTCTGGCTGGACTTCTTCCAAGAACAGAACTGTTTGTTCTTTCGGCCATCAATCCATGGTACTTTCAGTATTCTTTATCAGTACCATTGGTCAAGTGCGTCAATTTTTCAATGGTCTTCCTTATTCAATGTCCAACTTCCACATGCATATGAGGCAATTGGAAATGCTGTGTCTTGGTTCAGGCATACCTGAGTCCTCAAAGTAACATCTTTGCTTTATAATACGCTAAAGAACTCTGTGCAGCAGATTTCCCTAATGCAATGGTATCTTTTAATCTCATGGCTGCTGCTTCCAGGGGCATTGACTGTGGATCCAAGCAAGAAAAAAAATTCCTTGCGATTTCAACCTTTTCTCAATTGATCATGATGTTACCTAGTGGTTCAGCTGTGAAGATTCTGTCTTCTTCACATTGAGTTGTAGTCCACACTGAAGGCTGCAGTCCTTGATCTTCATCAGCAAGTGCTTCCAGTCCTCCTCACTTTCAACAAGCAAGGATATTGTAGCATCTGCCTACCTCAGATGTTACTAAGCTTTCCTCAATCCTGATGCTGCAGTCTTCTTCATATAATCCAGTTTCGCTGACGATTTGCTCAGCATGCAGCTTGAGTAAGTATGGCGAGAAGTCAGAACCCTGCTGCACGCCTACCCTGGTTTTAAGCCTTGAACTATTCCCGTGTTCTGTTTGCACAACTGCCTCTTGTTCCATGGGTTCCAAAGGCCCTGACCTTCACACCTGCCGTCTGTGAGCCCAGGGAGAGGTTATCCTTTTTTGGTGTTTCAAGTCCAGTCTCTCCAAGAATGACTACAATTGGCCTGCTTGGGTTAGGCAACAAGGGCAGGTTATGGTAGGCTCAGAGTGGGGTTACCGTCACCTACAAGGTGAGATGGGTGGGCATGGAGGACGTAGCATAGTGGTTATGCTTTCGGCTGCTACCTGCAAGGTCAGCAATTGGAAATCACCAGCTATGCAGGAGAAAAGCAGGGCTTTCTACTCCCACAAATAGTTACCGTCTTGGAAACCAAGACGGGGCAGTTCCACCCTGTCCTACAGGGTCCTTGTGAGTTGGCAGTGACTTGGTGGCAGCCTAATAATTTTTAACTGTGTCTCCATCATGGCTTCTCACGTTTGCCTGACTTTCCAGTAATTTAGTAATAAATGTAATTTTCAAAGGCAGTAACTAACAGATCCCATGTGCTCGGGAACACCAATTTCCCTGCTCTTTTTCACAGAGCTGTCGTCTTCATTATTTATTATTATTATTATTTTAATCTGATATCTATGCTCTATTTGTAAACGGTCTTGGAAACTTGAGGAAAGTAGGGAAGGTATACATTTGAGGTTTAAAAACACAAAACACAACTGCCAACCTTTGCCACCCAACGTGGTGGACCCTCTAGTCACAAATGGAGATTGACACTAAACTAGATGAAGTCCAGTGAAAACGCAGTCCCTCACCCCTCGAGCCAGGTGGCTTAAGTGTCCAGCATCACAACCTAGCTCCCTAGCACCAGCCATCCCCACTGCAGAAAGTTCTACACGCCAGGGCTGCTGCAGGGGGTCTCAGCCGGCCCGTGGGCAGGCTTCTGAAATAGCACGTTCCTGGATCCAGGTGACTCACTGGCCTGGAATAACCTCCACTTCCCAGTGCCTGGGAGTTCCAGCTGCCTTTCCCATAGCGAAGCTTCCTGCTGATTACATCCTGCCTGGCCTCCACCTTCATTTTCTCCAAACCAACATTTGCATCACATAAACTTGAGTTATTTCTTTTTCTCTAGCAGAACACGTGTAGCCCTGTAATAGGCATTTGGGCAGGAGTTGACATTTATTGCTGATACTGGTAATGCAATAGGCTTGCTTAATTGCACACACAGAGCAGTGGGCTACCTGGGAATGCTGGTTAACAAAATGGAAGTTTGAGGTGCACCAATGGGGGCCTGCCCGTCCTTGTTCCTTCTCCCTTCATGGCTGTCCCGGACACACACACTTTCCCGATCCAGGTTGCTCTGAACCTTTGACACGACTTCATCCCAATTAGAATGGAACGTATCTCATGTTGTGCCAAACTAGCAGCTCAGTATGACCGCATGTTGGCTCCACTGGGGTCATAACCCGTCCGGAAAGGGCTCGCGCTGTCACCATTCAAAGTAACTTCTACCTGAGACAGGGAAGAGAACGAGGCACTCAAGATGGTGCCACTCCACACCGGCCAGGTTGGGGTTCCTGGGGGGCAGGGGCTGCTCTCCTCTCCTTGGCAGTACACTGGAGGGGAGCCAGCATTCGCAGACAGGGAGCTAGGACCCTACACTTAGGACCTTCCAGCTCACCAAGGGTTCTCATGCCTGCAGGGTTGTGAGGAGACCACAGGGTCTTCATACCTGAAGGAACCACCAGGGCTGCAGGACCCTCAAATTCTGACACAGCCCAGGATGGAGCAAGTGCCCGATAATGGTCTTGATTATGCTGCCCACTAGCTCAGCGGAAGGAGGACTGGAAGTCACATTTAAATTGACTGAAGATTTTGTTTTAATATGATATTTCTTTGTGCACCTGAGTTTGGGGATGAAAACGCTTGCTTTCTGCGTTTGGAAAAGCTTCAATGAGATGTCTCCACACAAAGCCCCAACAATGAACTCAAGCATGCCAATGGTGACTAATGTAATGCAGGGTCTGTGTGACAGGTATGGCCTCGTTCTGTTAGCTGTCAGGTCACTACAAGTTGGCGTTAACTCGATGACAACTAACAACAAGCTTGGACATAAAATCTGCCACAGGTAAGGGACCAAGTCTGTGTGGGCAGCAGAGCCCACAGACCGACATCCTGTAGCCAGCATCCACGAGCGGAGAGGGCCTCTCACACTCAAATTATGTCAGGAGGCTCATTTGGGGAGGCAGTTTGTAGATGAGACTTACAGAGGGTGTAAGCAGGAAGTAGGTGTTTGTTCTGCCAGGTTTTAAGTTATGATAGGTACCTAATCTAGCAATAATTCAATTATAGCACACTTGGATTTGACTAACTGGTAAATTACTCCATTACCCCCCTCACTCCCCTGCTGTCCCCTGCCCCCCTGGAATCCTTATTTCAGTTATAGTTTCTATAGATTCACCCAACCTGAGTTTCATGTACCAAAAAACAGAAAGATACATACCACAAGTTCAAGAACACTACCAACAATCACAAAATACAGTGTAGATTAGCTCCAATCGGGAAAAAAACAAAACCAGAGAATATGAAAAACTAGATCAAGCTCAAAGTGTATCCAAAAGCAGATAAACTGACAAGCTTTTAACCATTCAAGTCAGATTTATCATTTTATTTTACTATAGTCATCTCTCCAATAATCTCTGTCTGATAACCAGGCTGTTCCCATCTCTCACTATGGTCAGAGGGGGATCTTTGGAGGCTTATTCCCTGTAGATCCTGCAATTATATTTTAGGCTCCCCCCAAACCCTTCTGAAAACCAGCATTTCACAATTTAAACTCTAATACCATTCTCTCTTTCAGATTTGGATGATATCTTTTCCACTCCTTGGATCACAGATGTTAGTGTGCTTCTTCCATGTGGACTTAGTTGGCATCTCATGTGACCTTAGCTAGCAGCTGGTTTTAAAACAAGCCTAAATTTATGACCCTAGTCGATAGTCTTTCTGAAAGCCAGGCACCATCCAATATCTTCACTACACTTTGCTAGAGCACCCACGTCTGTGTTTACTTCATGAGAGAGCATGTTTAGTAGGGTCATGTCATGAGAACTAATTGATCATAGAGTGGAGCCAGGATTAAGGGCAAACCCAAGATCCATTCCTAAATCTCTGCTTTCTATCAGCCTCTGGTTCACCTTAGACAATCTGTGTTATGTTGTGGTCGAGAGAATCTCATCGATTATCTCCATGGAGCATAGGTTCTTCTGTTTATAGTGTCATTGAGTTAGCCCATGGTCATGGGAACGTATGTAAAACAGAACTGAGAAAGGAAGCTCAAACAGATGTAGGTGAATGACAAACCATAATACTTGGATTACTGACTCGCCCAGATCAAGACTTCGTGTGCCTGCACACTATTTACACAGACAATAGGAGTGGGTGCTCAAGCAAAGCTTACAATCATATTCACAATGTCAGCCACAGGGCTGCCAGAATAATTCATCTCTTAATAAATCAAGTAGGGCTAGTATAGGTTTTTGATTGTTCTTTTAAAAATTATTATTACTGTTAGTCAGGGGCTACCAATAACTGGGAGATAGATTATCTGCTTTGTTTTGTTTTGGGTACAGGCTGTTTGTTGTTGGTGATAGGGACTGCATACAATGTTGCCATGTGTGATTTGCTCAAGTTATCAGTCTCAGATGTTTATATGCAACGTGTCCAACCCTCCCCGCCAAACAAGTAAAGGTTGGATTTATAAGGATACTGATTATAAAAGGCAATAATAATGAAAATTTAAAAAGTATTAGACTTCTGTCAGAATTGCTTAGGATGGGGTCATTGGAATGGAACCTCATCATAAGTCAGGAACTACTGGACCTCTCAAGTGTCATAGTGGTTGAGTTGGGCTGCCATCCTCAAGGTCAGTAGTTTGAAACTAACAGCCTGCTCTGAGGGAGAAAGGTGTGGCTTTCTACTCCTGAAAAGAGTGAGGGTCTTGGGAACTCACAGGGGTGCTTCTTCACTGTGAGTCTGAATCGACTCGGTGGCAGTGAGGTGTTTTTTTAATGTAACCGACTGTGCTCATTTTCTCGGTGAGCACACTGGTTGGTGCCTGTGGCCCATGGAAAGCTCAAGGCCAGCTCCTTTTAGGACAGGGGGCTGCTCTGTAGTCGTTCCACAGATATGCTACTTCCTTCCCTAATGTGCTCCTCAGATTTATGATTGTGTTGGGACAATTATAGTTTGTTATTCGAGCCAGGGATATGTGAGTAGAAAAAGGGGGGTGTGCTTCTAAAGACAACGACGGATAGCTGGCCTTTGTTAGCAATCACTGGCTGGCCCCTGACCCATGGTGACCCTGTGTGTCACAGAACAGAACTGCTCCACGGGGTTTTTCTTGGCTGTGCTATTGGTGGCAGTGGTTCACCAGGCCTTTCTTCCCTGGTCCCCTGTATGGATACTGCCAGCCTGTAGGTTAAGCCATTCTGTGCAAACCACGTTCACTACCCAGGGACCTTAAAGGAAGCTGGCTTTTGAGATGTTCAAATAAGGAAAAGTTGCTTAGAAGGGTTTTGTTGAAATAGGTTCATTTCCAGAAGGATCCTCGAGTCAGAATGGCCTACAAGGGTCTTTAAATGTTCATGTCGCTCCAGGGACACCTGGATGAGAGAACAAAGAGGAGCCGTTTTATGTGTGGCTTAGGAAGAGAGGGAGTTGGCTCCTCTACCCAGCACAGAGGAACGTTGGCGGCGCAGAAGGGAAGTGCTGGCTGCTAACTGAAAGGTGCTGGGGGGAGGGGGGGTCTCTATCCTGCAGGGCCCCTGAGTCAGCATCCACCCGAGGTCGGTACACAGCACCGATCACCAAATGCACGCTGGAAGAAAAGGCGTGGGTGAACGCACCCGGATCGGTGGCAGGCAGCGGACCACGCTGCCCGAGTGCCCCATCCTTGGCTCGGTGGCACCCTCTGCTGTCCGGAAAGAGGCCCTGATATGTGTTTGGGGGTGGGGGAGGCGGCCCCAGGGCGGCCTCACCCCCGCCAAGGTTCAGCGAACCTGCGTTCCTGGGCCAGCAGATCGCTCTCCGGTTACAATGCTGGCTGCAAACGGGTGGCTGTTGGTCACTGCAATGGAGCTGTTTCACAGACAAAGGATTTTCATGTGTCCACGGAACAATGCCTTTTCCCTTGGAAAAAGAGAACGACAAGACCCCCTCCCCACCCCTCCTTCGCATCCCCCCTCCCCTCGCCACTTTTACTGCCTTTTAATGACACTCGGTCACATAGAAGAAGAGATGCGGAGTTACAGGAGATGCTGTATTCAGGATGACCGCATACCCCGCCCCCCACACGCCCCCAAGTGACTCTGGTTATGGAAGTGGCCCGTTCGCCCCTGACTTTCAGACGGATGTGTACAACGCAGAGCGCTCTCTCGCACGTTCAAGGGACGTTGAATACCCATGGGGGTGCAGGGAGCTTCCTCCAGGCATCTAGAAGGGGCGGCCCCACCCGGCGCCGGGTCTCGGCGAGATGGCGGCGAGCTCCGCCCGCAGGGCTCCGCGGCCCCCTCTCCGTCCATACCGCAGGGCTCTGCGGCTTCCTCCGCCGAGACCCCGCCCCGAAGGCTGGTCCGCGCGGCCAGAGCGCCATCTGCAGACCCTTCGTGCTGGTTGCAGTTTGGATCTCGAAAGTCAAGCAGCTGCTAACCAGATCGTGCAGGGAGCGACACCTAGCCCTTAAGAGCAGATAGACCTCGTTTTAAAAAGCGAAGGAAACAACAACAACCTGCCTTCCAGGTTGACAATCTCAGGACTAGAAACGACAGGTGTCCATCATGTAAAGTAACTAAATATTTGTCAGCCACCTGCCATAGGCTAGTCATTTGGGGAGGTAGGTAACCTAGTCCACAAGGAGGTGGCCGTCTCTGTTTGCATGTGATCTGGTCCAGTAGGGGAAAAAGAACCCATCTAAGCATGTGCCCAGTGAAATTTGAGATAAACAAGAAAATGGTTTGTAAGGTACAAGTAGGTCTCAAATCTATGACACTTTTTTGGGTCACTGTGGACATGAAATTTAAATGGGTGTGGTTATTCGTCGCCACGTCAGCTGACCAGATTGTAGCACACCCCATGAAAGACTTGAAGCACTAGGCTGTGGGCATGCCGGCCAGAGGGAGCCCCTACATCAGCCATGTTTCAGGAAAAGAAATCTGGAAGCAGTGCTGAGGATGGACAGGAAGTGTCAAGAAGCCTGGTGGCAGGAAGGCGTAGGCGGAGGTTTTTTGAGGTCAGCCAGCTTGTACATAGCAGAGTTTCTATGGAACGGGCGTCTTGAGCCAAAGTCCACAGCACCTGTCACTCTGCCAACGTGCAGAGTATAATTGGATTACGATAGATAGGAGCCCTTTTAAGATCAGAAATGACATGCCCTCTTGTGCATGTTTCCCCCACCACACTCCCCTCCAAAGACTAGCTCCATCCACATTTGGAAAATACCATAAATACCTTGCCCTCCCTTCTGCCTGCATCTGATTAACTCCACACACTACCCCACACAGAGCTCCCCTGTTAAACCAGACAAACAGGGCCGATTGACAAAGTGAATTACAGCCCTTTGAGCTGTTTGGCTTTGCTTTTCCTTGGGCTCCTGGCCCAGCGTTTTCTATGCCTTGGGAAAAGGGCACCTGCTTGTTTTCAAAGAGAATCTGATCCACAGCCCACACAAATGTAGGGGAGGCGCCGGGTTGGTTGTCAGGGCCCGTTCATTCTTGGGCATGGTTCACTGCAGGCTGGAAGAGAAACCGAGCAGAGAGCCTTGGTCACCTCTTCCTGGCCCTCCCTCCCAGGCTGGGAGGCACGGCAGCACAGGACACCAGGCAACCCCTTGCAGAAGGCACAGGTGTTGGTTAATGAGGCTGGTCACATGGTAGTGGAGGGAGGAGCGACAATAATCTGCTCTTATGCACGTGCCATGAAAAGCATGCTGGGATCTTGAGACCTGAGCTTTGTGATTGAATTGGGGAGCATTTGACGGAAGGATGTATGACATAAGTAAGAAGTAGAAGGATTTGTAAGCGCTAGAAAGTGTGCAAAGCGTTGCAGCAGAGAGAGGTATAAAAGCTTGGTAAAGATATGCAGCAATGATGACGGTGAGGTGATTTCTGGCAGAGACAGTTTTTGCGGGCAGGGGTTGGGAGGCCCTGCTTAGGAATCTCTAGGTCTGTTGGCGGTGATGGGATAATTTTAGAAAAGAGTGGTGGTAATAGTTATACTAGGAGCCCTGGTGGCAAAGGGTGGGTGCTTGATTGTTAACCGAAAGGTCGGTGGTTCGAACCCACCCCTTGATGACTCTGGAGAACGGTCTGGTGAGCTACCAGGAGAGCTCTACGGGGTTCTTGTCTGTCACCTGGGGCCACCATGAGTTGGAATCACCTCAGTGCTACAGACAACATGGTTCAACAGAATGAACTCACACAATGAACACAAAACTTTTCACATGAAAATAGTTGAATGGGCGAGTGTGCAGTTACATGCGAACTCATTGCCATCGAGTAGACTCAGACTCACCCGTGGAGACCCTGTGTAAGGTTCCTCAGGATGCAAATCTTTAAAGGGGTAGATAGCTTTCTCTTATGAGAAAGAAGGCTTCCAAAAGTTTGTGGGGAAATGGAATTCCAAAATCATGGAATTTTTTGGTGGATTTTTGAAGACTATAGTTAGAGCACCCCATTCTCCTCCCACCCCACAAGCCCCGTTTAACCGCAAAGCCAGCAGTTCAAAGCTCAGAGAGAGATGAGGCTCTAATGCCAAGATCTGCAGACTTGCTAACCCCAGGTGGGCTCACAAGGCTTTGGAACCGACTAGATGGCAGTGGCCATGTAAATACATAAAATCACAGTAAATCAATTTTTAATATCCTGAACGGCGGGACAGGGGGTGTGTAGATATTTTAAATGACTGACCAGTTTTGAAGTAGATCCCTTGGAAATGTCCTTCTGAGCCACAGGCATACAGCACCCCCAGGCTGAAGAATGGTTGAATGAGAGGCAGCCTACTTGCAGGCCCGGCCTGTAGTAGCAATGTCCAAAAGAAGGTTCCAACGCTTCCACGCTTGGTTCTGGTCCTGAGGCCGTGGATTTTCAGGGAGAGTTTGCTCTCAAGGAAAATGGTGATCTAGTAAGACAGACAGTAATTTTAGCGAGTATGACTCATCAAATTCACATGTGCAAGAAATCAGGCTCATTTTGTTACTTTCCTTAATGCAAATGAAACCTGGCTGTAAGCCTCCATCCGGCTCCCTCCCCCCACCTTATGCCTCTTGGGCCAATGTTGGAGCTGGGATCTCTAACATGGAGGGTAGAAACCACAATCACTCCTGCCCTCTGGGCTAACACCAGCTCCCTGTCCCCTACCCAGGAGGGATGAAAGGAGAGGAGAGGAGAGGAGGACACACCTGTGAAATACGCTGACCGACCGAGGTTTGGGTTCTGACCTGCCTGCCCAGGTGGCAGCACTCCTGGAGGTATCAGAGAAGGGCCTCTGCTCCCAGTAAGGACTTTCTAAGCAAATGACTTTAGGATCCCTGGGAAAGAGCAAGGAGACTTGCTCTTTGCAGATGGGCTGTCACCATTCCAGGTGTTCATTTGGCTGAAAGAGCCCTGGGCCAGAAATTGTGCCCCAAGGCTCCCTTTGGCTTCCGCTCCTCTAGAATCTGTTCCGGGAGGATATCTTCTCTGGCCTCCATCGATTGAAAGGAGTCCCCCTCCCCCATCACGCTCTGATAATGCCTGGTTCTTTCTCATTAACCTTGATTCCGTTTTTAATGATGGCTCTCTGGCGTGTTTCTGAGATGTCTTCTCTCCCAGTAGATTGCATAGTTCTGGCGGGCGAGCGTCTTTTATCGACCACGGTGCAATCACTTAGCTTTAACTCTTTAATCTGTGAAATGAGGACGGTAATCCTGCTCTCCCTACCTCACCGAGCTGTGAAATTACAAAAGATCATACATGCAAAAGTGCCTTGTCAATGACATAACAATGTACAAATATTAGCTATGTGCATTGCCGGGGCTCTTTGAATGTGTACCCTAAGCCCAACACTGGGAGATGCGCTCCCAGACAGAGGAACTTTTTTTCCCCATGAATCGCAGGCAAACGCTTAGGACAGTGTCCACGGTGATAGTTCTTATTGAAAGCCACCGATGGCAGCCCCAGCCCCTCCAACTGTTATCCCTGGGCCACCCATGCCGGGTGGACACAGTTCCATAGGAGCGTTCGTGCCTGGCGACGTCTGAAAATACGCAACAGCAACTAACCCTGCGTCAACAACTCTGCACACGGAGGAGGGTAAGTGAATGTTCCGCCAAGGCGTTCCGTTTCTACCAAAAGGCAAGGATGGTCCAGATGATGCCTGCTCTGGCCCCCCTGCAGAGAGCTGGCAGAGGAAAGGACACTTTCAGAAACAGGCCTGCTGCCTCCAGCATTCCAGAGAGCGCCGTGGGAGGGACAGCTGCCCAGACCTGTGCACGCTCCTGGTTAAAGCAGGCAACGTTGAAACAGAGAAGATGCAGCTGATGAATGTCCAGCCCCCGGGCCGGACGCTGCTGCTCTTTATAGACCAGCCAGGAACTGAGACATTCTGCGGAGCAGGGTGGACGAGAGACTACAAGGTGCTACTGCAGGAGGATGGAAAGAAGAAGGGTCTGACGGGCTGGCACAGGTACATGTCCCTTCACTGGCTTGTCCTTGCGTTTTGTCCTATTTCTTTGTTATTGCCCGCCACCGCCGCTGAGGTGGCTCTGCCTCCCGGCGGCCCCACATCAAACAGAGCACCATGTGGCTGGTCCTGAGCCACCTTCGTGCTTGTTGGTGGATTCTGTGTCCACAGTGGTGGCCACTGCGTATTTTTTGTTGTTGTTTCCTATGGTTTATTTTTTATATGGGGTTCTTTAAAAAAAATCATTTTACTGGGGTTCATACAACTCTTATCACAATCCATCCATCCATCCATCAATTGAGTAAAGCACCCTTATACATTTGTTGCTCTCATGATTCTCAACATTCCTGTTCAGTCTCATCTATGGGAGACAATAGGAAGAGGCTTCAACAAATTCAGAGACGAACGAAATGAAAAGGTAATGAGGTTTTTCCCCAGACTTTTTGAAGCCCTCTCGTGTTCTTTTATCATCTCTAAGGGTTTCACTAAGAATCCCTCCTCCTTTTCTTCTGGCGTTCCACAGACATTTGATTTGCATGGCAAGCTGTATTCACTCCATTTGCAAAGGCCATGAATGTTCCTGGCATATTGACCAATCCCTGCATGGTGCGTACCAATAAGAAGGGTCACCTGCAAAACCAGGACCAGATCAAAAATACCAAGCCACAAGTGATTGACAGACAGCTTACCCAGAGATTGTCAGCCACTGTGGACAGTAGGCAAAAAGGTGACTCCTCAGAGTTTAGCGGGGAAATCTCTCAAGCCACCTCCCCCTCCCCGCCCCCAAAGAACCAAAGCAAAGAACGAATTCATTTCTCAGGATTAGGAGTTGACAACATAACACACAAGAGGCCTTTGGAAATTCCATCGTCTTTTAATTCTATTTGTCCATGAACCCTTTGCCTATTTCTCATCCTTTGGTGTGTATCTAAGTAAGGTTGAATCGACAATTCAGTCAGCACCGTACAGTTTGCTTGCACGCACACGGGAGTCTCCAGCTGTCCAAGAACACCAGCTTCTCTTGGGCTGGAGGGGAGCCCCGCTTCCCCTGGAACCCTCAGCTCGGGCTCAAGTGAGGGTTCATATGTGGGGTCTGCACACACTTGTGTCAGCCTGGAACACAAACAAAGCTGAACAGCGAATCCCTGAACAAGGGCAGATAGGCACCAGGCCAATGGGAATAGAAATAGCCCCACAGTGGGAATGAGAAGTGGCCTGGGCACCCCAGCACCACAGGGAGACACAGCCCCATTTGCAGGTATAACTTCGCATCAGCGAACAAAGACCTGGATTGAGAAAGTAGGATTAGCAAAAGGTCACCTATGACTGGACACTGAAAGAGATGGACTGGTGGCCACACAGCTCAGGGAGGGAAGAATTAGGAGGAGGTGGGAATGATCCTATATTTTTAAAAACCTTAATTTTTTGAATGAGCATCATTATGACTAGTATAATGATTTTGTCTTTGGCTCCAAAAGACGGGGATCAACTTTACTTTTATATGGCGTCCTGGTACAGTAATGGCTGGCACATCGTGCTGCTAACCAAAAGGTCAGCAGTTCGAACCCACCAACTGCTCCTTTGGAGAAAGACGAGGCTTCTGCTCCTTTAAGGATCTCCAGTCCTAGAACCCCTTTGGGACTGTTCTACCCTGAGTCTTGATCAGTCAGCATTGATTCAATGCTTGTGTCAGGTAGCAAGAAACAGGGACAGGGGGATGTCCCTCTCCATGCCTGAAGGCTCCCTCCAGGTGGTTGGAGGAGAATCAGGTGGGCCCTTAGCTAGCCATAAAAACTAACGGGGCAGCCCAAACTAGGCCTGGTGAGTTTAATTCAGCCAATGGGGTCAATCAATACTTTTGACTACACCTTCCAGCCAGAGGCCTCAAATACTTTGACCGAGAGACCACTGACGTTTTTTCTTCTTCACCCTTCAGCCCCTGTCCTGTGCCCACTCAGTCATGTCACAGTCTCCCTGGCCTCAGGTGACCACGTGTGGGTGTTCAGTGACTATAAAACCTGAAACTTCCCGTCTTTTATAAAAACCCACTTGGATCACAAACCAGGGGTCTGCGTGAATTCTTTCTTATGGGAAGCCAAGAACTGAGGTACTTCCCACCTGAGAAACCCAACACTAGTGGTTGGTTTGCCTTCATATCGGCTATTGTCTACTCGTGCTCCATCTACATTTTTCAAATCATAATCAATATGGTGCGAGAAATGTGCAATTATAGAAGAAAGTAGGAATGTGACCAGAGTTGGGCCAGTCCTTTGGAAACCTCTTATTGCCATGATGGCGGGACCCAAGGGGATCTGTGACTGGGTTACTAGGGGGAGACTTGGATCAATATGGTGTATTTGAGGCTGTACTCATGTCCCAGGGCTGGTACAACAAAGCACCCAAAAGGAAGTGGTTTGATAACCACAGAAGTATGTTCTCTCACAGTCCTGGGGATTAGCAGCCTCGATGTAGGGCCTTGTCTGATAGTTCTAGGGCTTGGTCCTTCCTGTCTCTTCCAGCTTCCAGTGGTCCTTTGACTTGGGGCAGCATAGTTCCAATCTGTCTCTGCTTTTCACAAGACTGCTTACCCTCTCCATCCCCCTGTCTCCTCTCCGCTTTTTAGACGAGCACAAGTCACCCTGGATTAGCACCCACCACAAGGTCAGCAGTTTGAGACCACCGGCTTCTCGGCAGGAGCAAGACAAGGCTTTCTACTCCCACCAAGAGTCACAGTCTTGGAAACCCCCACGATGGGTCTCCCCTGCCCTGTAGGGCTGCCATCAGCAGGGATCCACTCGATGGCAGTGGGTTTGGTGCTTTCTACTCAAGGAAGCCCTCCTGTTATCTTAACTCATGATATGTGCAAAGCCACTCTTTCCAACAAGGTCACATTCACGGGGACTGGGCTGGTGACTTGAGTGCCTATCTGGGGGGAATATGAATCAGCCAATGGCGTTGTTGCATACTGGGCTATGTTGTGCTGCTGACCACAACAGGGTCGGGAGTTTGAAACCACCAGCTGCTCTGTGGGATAAAGATGAGGCTTTCACCTCCCATTTGCTTGCTCTGTGTAGTCCTTGGCTCTCCGAGGACACCAGGTGTCTCTTGGTGAAGGAGTCCAGATGGACAGTCTTGGACACCCACAGCGGCAGTCTGTTCCGTCCTATAGGAGTCACCTGAGTTAGAGACCACTGGACAGCAGGAAGCAAGCAGGTGAAGAAAGGCCCATCAAAGGGCCTGGAGCTGGGCAAACACAGGCCGTCGAGGCTGGGGGGAGGAAGCGGAGTGTTTCTAACTTCACCCATTGGCTGGAGGGCAGACTCTGATCTCTAGGAAGGGGTAGAACTCAGGCAAGTCATGTCTTGCTCTGCCCTTCTCGTCCCAAGAGGCAAGTGTTCATGCGCTCCCAACACCATGCGTGTTAACCCTGAAGGTAAATATTAACAGAGCCACATGTCAATATTTAAGCAGGGGATTAAAACTGATCCTCAAAAAAAAAAAAAGAAAGTCCGGTCGGAAAGTCTCAGCACCAAGTTAGCAGTGTGTGAGGTGGCAGCATGGGTATCCGTCCCGCTGAGGAGACAGAGGGGAGCTTTGTGCCCCGGGAGCAATGAGCCCGCTGGGCGCCTCTATCTCTCAGTGGGCTGCGCGTCTGGGACCAGGACTATGCAGGGGCTCCTGCTGGCCGCCCTTCTCCTCCCTGGCTTGTCACAGGTAAGCCCTCCAGCTCCTCTGAGACGCAGGGAAAGTCTCGTTTCTTTGGGTCCAAGAAAAGAAAAAACGGTGGGGAAGAAAAGGGATACATTACTTCTGGAGATAGTTCATGAGCAAGATGGAGCCATTTTCCACTTCAAGTAAAGCTCGGTTTGGGTTTGCCTGCTCATGAGCAGTGAGAAACACGTTTGCGTCTGGAGTCCTGGTCCTACATCTGACTTGTGATCTGGTTGAAAAGCACCCCCAGACCTTTTTCTTCCCGCAGGGATAAATAGAGCAACTTTCCATGGTTGTGTAAGGGCAGAGTGCCCCTGGAAAAACGGATCCTGAGGACCACTCCCTTCTCTTGAAAGTGCCCTTGTTTGAAGCAGCGCTTTGGAATAAACAGGGACATCTCTCAGACACCCTTCCCCCAACCCCCGCTTCTGGGCTTTTCTCTCCTCAGGATCCCCGAGGGAAGTTTAATTTAATATGAGCAATTTATTGCCTTCGTATTTTTTTAATAAGGAAATTCACATAGGGTGGTTGATTTATTAATGTGGTAGAAGTTATTGCTTATTCAGAGCACGGAGCTTTTGAAATCGCATGGTGTTATAGAAAATATTAAAGAGTGGCTGTGAGTTAGCTGCTAGGGCAGGAACTAGTCGCCATGGCTTTAAAAAGGAGATGGAAAGGCGTTGGCATGACACAGGGTCTGCGAGGATTTACAAAGGCTCAGGACCGGAATGTGAGAGGTGCCCATCTCTGCCGTTTTGCGGAGTGACACAGGGTCCTGGAAGTGTGATGGGGCGATCTGTCCCACCATCCTTGGGAAGAGGCCAGACCATTATTGTGCCTTGAGGGAGATGACACGTTTTTAAGCAGCAACTATTCCCACAAAGAAGTGTCCCTGTGGAGGCACTGACTATCCCAGCTGACTCCCACATTGAGATAACCGCCACCAAATTAAAATGAACACCCAAAGATATGCAGATCCACGATAACGCATTGCTTTGTGCTTAACTTTGCTGAAAATAATGTTTGAAAAGTATGATAACACCTCCAATTTATTGAATCGCTACTACAGGCCAAACATGATGCTAGGCATTTCAGCCATTATCGTAATCCTTGAAACAACCTTGCAATGTGGATATTACTAACTCTGCTTTAGAGATGAGGATTGAGACACAAAGATCAAATAATAGACAAATGAGCACACCAACTCAAATGAAACTCAGATCTAAAAAATTAAAAAATATATATAAAAAAAGAAACTCAGATCTGTTGCTCAAGTCTTTATTCTTTCCATTAAATAATTCTGATGACTCTTGTTTTGAGAGTTCAAGTTATAAAATTGTGGGGGGGGGGGGAACAGTCCTTTATATTTGCACACAGATTTGCCATTTCCTGAGTGATAATTTTGTCCTGTATTTATAAGTTATAATTTCTCTTCAAAGGTAAAATCCTCCTTTAGTACAATGGTTCTCAACCTTCCTAATGCCACGACCCTTTCATACAGTTCTTTATGTTGTGGTGACCCCCCAACCATCAAATTATTTTCGTTGTTTCTTCATTTTGCTGTTATTTTGCTACTGACTGTTATGAATCATAAGATAAATATCTGGTATGCAGGATGTATTTTCATTGTTAACAATGGAACATAATTAAAGCATAGTGATTAATCAAAAAACAATATGTAATTATATATTGTGAAATATTTATTTCTAATAACAAATCAATGAAATTTTGTCTTGAAGCGTGGCATAGCATGGCTAATTCTTCACTCAGGGTACTCATATGTGGGCATACCTGCATGTGGGCAGACCCGCCCGGAGACAGATTGAGCGGTGTCTCAGTTCCTAAGACCATTGGAAATATGTGTTTTCTGATGATCTTAGGTGACTTCTGTGAAAGGGTTGTTTGACCCCCAAAGGAGACGTGACCCACAGGTTGAGAACCGCTGCGTTAGTATTCTGCCTCATAGCAACCTTCTAGGGTAGGATAGATCCGCCCCTGCGGGTTCTGGGGGCTGTAACTCTTTTCTGCTAAGATTAGCTTCCCAACAGTAACACATGCCACCTCTGCTCCTTGAGGTGGTCTGCTAGCAACAAAGTATCTCAGTGTTTATCCTGCATACCCTTAGTTTCACTTTCACTTTGGAAGGATGGTTTTACTTTTTCTTTTAGCGCTTTAAAGATATAATAATTATGTATAAACTATTAAGGGACCAGGGGGAAGGGGGGATTGGGGAGGGAGGGGGAGGGGAAAAAAGGGAAACCGAGCTGATTCCAGGAACCCAAGTGGAAGGTGAATTTTAAGAATGACGAGTGCAACGGATATATAAGGGTGCTTTGCTCAATTGATGTATGTACGGATTGTGATAAGAGTTGTATGAGCCCCAATAAAAAGATTTATTAACTAAAAAAAAAAAGATGTCATCTGAATGGCTTTGTGCTGCTTCCCCTCACCCCCTTCATTCTCCAAATTCTTCCAAGTCAGCTGCTTTTTTTCTTGTAATGTTATCTTCCTGTAGGTCCCACTGCCACTCGGGAGTAGAAAGCTGATTCCTAATGACCCCCTGTGGGTTTCTGAAATTGGCACTCTTTTCGGGAGTAGAAAGCCCAGGCTTTCTCCCTTGGAAAGGCTGGTGGTTTTGAACTACCGACCATGCAGATCACAGATTGCAGCCGAGTGCTTAACCACTACATCACCAGTGCTGCATTTCCTGTATGGGATTTCTTCCCTTTTTCTCAGGCTGCTTTCACCATTGGTTTTTATCATTGATTTATCATTGGCTTTCCGAAGACACCATTGATTTTCAACATTTTAAAAAGGACATGTCTAATTGTGCTTCTCTTGCTTATTTATTGGTATTTTTACACCTGTTGTTTGTTCTCTTAAGCACTTTGGGAAAGGTTGGCTATTATTTATTAAAATATTTCTTTTGTGTCATATCCTTTCTCAACCTTCTGAGATTCTAATTATACGTTTTACCATTTAGAGTTGTCCCCTGGCTCTAGGGGGCTCTGTAACATTTTTCCCCTTTGTATCTCAGATTAGATTACTTCTACTGACAAGTCCCCAAGTTCACTGATTCTTGTTCTACTGTGTATAGTCTGCTGATGAATCAGTGAAGAATTATCCATCTTTAATGTCTTGTTTTTCTAGCACCTCCATTTGGCTTGTAAAATATATTTCTGTATCTCTGCTAAAATCCTTACTCCATTCAGACATATTGTTGGTCTTTTTGATTAATTATTGTATTGTCACAGCTATTCTTAACCTTCCGTCTAATAGTTCCAACATCTGGATCAGCTCTTGTATGTCTGGCTCTTTTGATTACCGTCGCTCTTGAAAATAGGTCATTTTGGGGGGGTGGGGTTCTATAACTTTTTAAAAAACAATTTATTAGGGGCTCATACAACTCTTATCACAGTCCATACATATACAAACATCAATTGTATAAAGCACATCTGTACATTCTTTGCCCTAATCATTTTCTTTTTTTCCCCTCCACCTTTCTTTTTTTACATTTTATTAGGGACTCATACAACTCTTATCACAATCCATACATATATATACATCAATTGTATAAAGCACATCCATACATTCCCTGCCCCAATCATTCTCAAAGCATTTGCTCTCCACTTAAGCCCTTTGCATCAGGTCCTCTTTTTTTTTCCCCTCCCTCCCCACTCCCCCTCCCTCATGTGCCCTTGGTAATTTATACATCGTTATTTTGTTATATCTTGCCCTATCCGGAGTCTTCCTTCCCCACTTCTCTGCCGTCCCTCTCCCAGGGAGGAGGTCACATGTAGATCCTTGTAATCAGTTCCCCCTTTCCAACCCACTCACCCTCCACTCTCCCAGCATCTCCCCTCACACCCTTGGTCCTGAAGGTATCATCCACCCTGGATTCCCTGTGCCTCCAGCCCTCATATGTACCAGTGTACCTCTGCCCTATCCAGCCCTGCAAAGTAGAATTCGGATCATGGTAGTTGGGGGGAGGAAGCATCCAGGATCTGGGGGAAAGCTGTGTTCTTCATCGGTACTACCTTGCACCCTGATTGACCCATCTCCTCTCCTAAACCCCTCTATAAGGGGATCTCCATTGGCCGACACTTGGGCCTTGGGTCTCCACTCTGCACTTCCCCCTTCATTCAATATGGTATGTATGTATACACACACACACATATACATGTACACACATATATCTTTTTTTGTGTGTGCATGATGCCTTATACCTGGTCCCTTTGGCACCTCGTGATCACACTGGCTGGTGTGCTTCTTCCATGTGGGCTTTTTTGCTTCTGAGCTAGATGGTCACTTGTTCACCTTCAAGTCTTTAAGACCACAGACACTATCTCTTTTGATAGCCGGGCACCATCAGCTTTCTTCACCACATTTGCTTATGCACCCATTTGTCTTCAGCGATCCTATCATGGAGGTGTGCAGCCAATGATATGATTTTTTGTTCTTTGATGCCTGATAACTGATCCCTTCAGGACCACTCGATCACACAGGCTGGTGTGTTCTTCCATGTGGACTTCGTTGCTTCTGAGCTAGATGGCCGCTTGTTTATCTTCAAGCCTTTAAGACCCCAGACACTATCTCTTTTGATAGCCGGGCACCGTCAGCTTTCTTCACCACATTTACTTGTTCACCCGCTTTGGCTTCAGCAGTTGTGTCGGGAGAGTGAGCATCATAGAGTTCCCATTTAATAAAAGAAAGTATTCATGCATTGAGGGAGTGTTTGAGTAGAGGCCCAAGGTCCTTCCACCACCTTAATACTTAACCTATAAATATAGACACATAGATCTATTTCCCCATCCTCCTATATATATATTTGCATGTACATGTCTTTGTCTGGACCTCCATAAATGCCCTTTGACTGCTAGCTCTTTCCTCCATCTCCCTTGACTTTCCTCCTGCCCTACTCCCATGCTTCGTCACCAGGGGTTCTATAACTTTTGATTGAATGCCTGACATGATGTTTAAAAAGAACAGTAATGTCTAGGTCAGTAATATTTTGATCCAGAAATGGCAATTTTTGTCCCTCTCAGGCCAGAAGTATAGAAAATTTAGTTGACTTACTTCTCAATGCCACCATTTGTCTGTCAGTTGTTGTACTGAGATGGCTTTGCATTGCTGCGATCCTGAAAGCTATGTCACTGGTATTTTGGAATATCAACAGGACTACCCAAAGATATTCTAGGCTATCTACTTTCAGAAGAATTAGCCATCGAAACCCAATGAATAGTACTGAAATATTGTCAAGATACTGCAGATTTCAGGAACAGCAGCAGAACGTTGTCTGCCACTCTGCCAGAAGAACGAGCCCCTCGGCTTGGAAGGGCCTCAGAACACGACTGAAGGCTGCTCGTCAAAGCAGTGTTGACCATGATGACATGGATGGAGCAGAGCCTCTGGGAGTAAAACCTTTGAGACTTTCATTTTGTTGATGGGGCTGCTGCAATGGTCTATTAATCATTGGAACTTGGAATTTGGGAGATATGACTCTAAGTCATAAAAAATTACATGGAATGCATAAAGATCGATATCCCAGGAGTTAATTATCTGAACTGGGCTGGTATTGGCCATTTTGAATCAGAAAATCACATGGTTCACTCTGACGGGAATGACACAATCGAGAGGAATGGTGTTGCATTCCTCATCCAAAAGGACATCTCAAAATCTATCTTGAAGTACAATGCTGTGTGTGATAGGATAACATCGATCCACATACAAGGAAACTCAGTCAGCTGTTATTCAGATTTATTCACCAACCACTAAAGGTAATGATGCACAACTTGAAGAATTTTAGCAATGCCTTCATTCTGAAATTGATCAAACATGCAGTCGAGATTTGTGTTAGTCTGGGTAGACTAGAGAAACAAACCCATAGAAATTCATATGTATATAAGAAAGAGGTTTTATATACAAGAGGATTGAACATTGAGAAAACATTCCAGCCCAGATCAAATCCATAAATCTGTTATTAGCCCGTATGTCTGATACCAATTTATAAAGTCCTCTTCTGACTCACAAAACGCATGCAGTAACACCAAATGCAGGACAATCACAGGCCAGTGGGTAGACAGTCTTTGGATCCAGTGGCGTTGTAAGCACTTCAACACTGGCAGGGGTGTCCATGCAGTTTCTCCAGCACCCAGGACTGCATTAGGGTAGGTCCATGTGGCTTCTCCTCAGGGATCTCTCTCATGGAGTCAGCCATGTCAGTAGAGTGTCATGCAGGGAGTGAGTGAGAGAGAAGTGTCTCCCGCCTCCAAGGAGGAAATACCGGAATTCCTAGAATCCTTAGCAGAAGGCCTTGCCCACACAGAAGCCTCATTGGCTATGACCCAATTTAGAGTAGACTCCACCCTTTCACTCTTAATCCTCTTAAATCCCAAATTGACACCAGATTATGGAACTACCACAAGATTCATGGATAATTATTAGTGATTGGAATGCAAACACCTGAAACAGAGGAAGGAAAACTAGCTGGAGACCCCATGATAGAATTTTATAAGATTAATGTCTTCTTCATTGCAAATACCTTCTTTAAAAAACACAGAAGGTGACTGTTCACATGGACTTGTCCAGATGGAATACACAGAAATCAAAGTGACTCAATCTGTGAGAAGAGTCGATGGAGAAGTTCAGTATCAGCAGTTAAAACAGGCCCCAGGCTGACTGTGGAACACACCACCGATTCAAGGTCAGAGAGATGCGTAAGAAAGTCCAGGGATGCCACATACGACCTTGAGTACATCCCACTTGAATTTTAAGAACATCTTAAGAGTGGATTTGCTGCATGGAACACTAATCACAGAAGTCCTCATAAACTGTGGAATGATATCAAGAATATTATTCATGTGCTTACCTTCCCAACACGATCACTGAAGTCAAAATGAGTGCATAAGCAAATGCAGTGAAGAAAGCTGATGTGCCCGGTTATTGGAAGATATAGCTTCTGGGGTCTTCGAGGCTTGAAGTTCAACAAGTGACTATCTAGCAGAGAAGCAACAAAGCCCACATGGAAGAAGCACACCAGCCTGTGTGATCATGAGGTATAGATTGGATCAGGTATCAAAGACCCCAAACAAACAATTCTATCGATGTGAACAAAGGGGCTCTGAGTGGAGATGCAATTGGACATCCCCTCACCAAAGGGTCACAAGGAAGGGACGAGCTAGCCAGGGTGCAGTTTAGCACTGACAAAACACACACCATTCCTCTAGTTCTTTAATGCTTCTTCTCCTCCACCCACCAACTACTTTATAAATCCAGCTAGACCAGAGCATGTAAACTGGGACAGACAAAAGCTCTAGACACACAGAATCCAGGATAAGCCCCTCAGACAGTAATGGGAGTAGTGATACCATGAAGTAGGGGGTAGGAGGTGGGAGAGGGGAAGAAAGGGGGAAATGATAGCAATGATGTATAATCCCCCAAGGATGGGGGTGGAGACAGACAACAGAAACATGAAGGGAGAAAATGGATGGTGTGAGATATAAAAATAATAATTTATAATTTGTCAAGGGTTCATGAGGGTGAGGGGTGGGTGAGAGGGAAGAAAGAGGAGCTGATACCAAGAGCTCAAGTAGAAAGAAAATGTTTTGAAAATCATGATGGCAGTATACCATATATACTTGAGTATAAACTGACCTGAATATCAGCCGAGGCATCTAATTTCACCACAAAAACAGCATTAAAAATGCACTGAAAAATTTGGCTTATACATGAATATATACAGTATGTACAAATGTGCCTGGTACAACTGATGTATGGATTGTTATGAAAGCTGTAAGAACCCCCAACTAAAATATATATTTATTATACATTATATATAATCCATGAAAAAAGCAAAGGTCATTAAAAGGGCAGGAAAGAAAGAACAGATTAAAGTGATGTCAAAAGACTCTGAAACTTGCTTTTTAAAAACATCATTTTATTGGGGCTCATACAACTCTTACCACAATCCATACAGACATCAATTGTGTAAAGCACATTTGCACATTCATTGCCCTCATCATTCTCAAAACATTTGCTCTCCACATAAGCCCCTGGCATCAGCTCCTAATTTTCCCCCCTCCCTCTCCGCTGCCCCCTCCCTCATGAACCCTTGATAATTTAGAAATTATTATTTTGTCATATCTTTCCCTGAAACTTGCTTTTAATAAGGCAAATGGAAGAAATGATGAAGTAAACGAGCTGAATAGAAAATTTCAAAGGGCAACTCCAAAAGACAAAATACATTATTATAATGAAGTGTGCACAGACCTAGAGATAAGAAACTATAAAAGACCACACTCAGCAGATCTTAAACCAAAAGAACTAAAGAAAAATTGTAAGTCTTGAGTTGCACTATCGAGAGATTCCAAGACAAAATATTGAACAATACAGGAAACATTGAACGAAGATGGAAAGAAAACACAGTCACTGTACCTAAAAGAACTAGCTGACATTCAACCATTTCAAGAGGTAATATATAATCAAAATCCATGGGTAGTGAAGAAAGAAATCCAAACTGCACTGAAACCATTCGCCAAAAACAAGGCTGCTGGAATTGAAGGGCTACCGATTGAAATATTTCAACAAGCTGAAGCAGCACTGGACGCACTCACTCTTCTATGCCAAGAAATTTGGAAGACAGCTACTTGTCCAACTGACTAGAAGAGATTCGTATTTGTACTGATTCCAAAGAAAGGCGACGCAAGAGACTGTGGAAACTATAGAAAAATATAATGAGTATCAACCCAAGTCAACTCGCTAATGATCACACAATGGTCGCACAGTGCATTGACAGGGAGCTGCCAGAGGCCCAGGCCGCATTCAGAAGAGGACATGGAACAAGGGATCTCATTGCTGGTGTCAGATGGATCTTGGTGGAGAGCAGAGAATACCAGAAAGGTGTTTACTTGTATTTCCTTGCCTCTGCAGAGACATTTGACTGTGTGGATCATAAGAAACTATAGAGAACCAGGGGAAGGAGGAGTATTCCAGAACACTTCATTGTGCTCAAGGGGCAACTGTACGTGGGATCCAGAGGCAGTTGTGCAAACAGAGCAAAGGATACTGCATGGTTTAAAATCAGGCACAGTGTGACTCAGGCTTGTCACCTCTCAGCATACTTATTCAATCTGTGTGCCGAGCAAGTCATCAGAGAAACTGGATCATGTAAAGAATGCCGCATCAGGATTGGAGGCGTCTGAAGAACCTTCACTATGCACATGATACCTTGTTTGCTGAAAGTGAGGAGGACAGGAAGCACTTGCTAATGGAGGTCAGGGATTGCTGCCTTCCGTGTGGGTTACAGCTCATCGTAAAGGAGACCCAGCCCTCACGACTGGACTAACAGACAACATTACGGTAAATGGATAAAAGATGAAAGTTCAAGGATTTCTCTTGCTTGGCTCCATAATCAATGGAAGCAGCGGTCAAGAGATCAAACTGCATTGTAGTTGGTAACCTGTTGCAATGGATTACTGTGCAATGTTGAAAAGCAAGGATGCTGCTCCCGCGAGCCCACCCCAAGCCATGGCGTTTTCAGTCGCCTCATAGGCATGAGAAAGGTGGACACTGACAGGAGACTGACGAAATCGATGCATTGGAATGATGGTGTTGGCGAAGAGCAGTCAAAGGGTCAGTCTCGGAAGAAGCACAGCCAAAATACGGCTTTGAAGCAAGGAGGGCTTCAAAGCAACTCCGTCTCATGCTTTGGACTGGTTCTCAGGAGATCAGACCCCCGACAAGGACATCATGGCCCGTAAGGCAGGGGGCAGAGAGGAGGAGGAAGGCCCTGACAGGATGGACTCACACAGTGGCTGCAACAATGGCTCAAACATGAGCGCACTTGTGAGGGTGGCGCAGGGCCAGAGTGTTTCCTTCTGTTGTGCTCAGTGCTGCTAGGGCTACGTTGGAACCGACTTGATGGCTCTTCACAAGAAATTCTCAATTGGTGCTAACTTGCCCCCCCCCCCCCCCCCCCCCCCCCCGTGGAGCCTTGGGTTTTGTTAGGAAACTATCACCTGGGGAGTGCTACTGCCATCTAGTGGGCAGAGGCTAGGTATGCTGCTGAACACCCTTTGCAGATCGTTCCCCACCAACAAATTCCGCTTCAAATGCCTCTAGTGCCAAGATGGAGAAATCCTCCTCTAGGAAGTGGCTGAGCTGAGTTTGGGATTTTTCTTTTTTCTTTCAAGTTACATTCAGTGTCCCATAGAGGGCACCCAGTGTCAGACTCCCGGGGATGGATGGATGGTTTCTCTTTCACCCACAGATTTCAGCAGCCGCTGCCTAGGACACAGATGGTCTCTGCCTGCCCGGCCCTTCCCGGGGGATAGACTGCTGCTCCGGGCACTTTGTGCAAGGGGCAAAGCGTTGAGTTTGAGTTCATCGAGAAGGTGCCCAGCTTCCCAGCTCGGGTTCCCGTTTCAGGGGGGACCTGATCGTGCCCTAGGGATGGGGTTTTCGTGGCGTCTTCCTGTCCCTTCTTCGGCAGCCATCTCTATATAGGGTCTCTACATAGGGATGGGCAACTCCAGAACTCCACCAGCAGAGGAGCATTGCCTTGTATTGAATATTGTAGTTTACAATATCCCAAGCACAGGCTGGCGAATTTCCCTTTTTGTTTTTCTGTGACTTAGGCAGGGCCTACCTGGCCGCACACAGGAGAGGAATGCCCCCCCCCCCCACCTTCCACCCCAGGTCTCCTACCCTGCTACCAATTTTTCACATGGGCCTCCCAACAAACTCTCTGGAAAAGAGCTGGAAACTGATTGCTAGTTCCTCGTTGGCCTTTGCCTCCCAGGAATTCCAAACAGGCGCACAGATCCCCATTTAGCCGCTATTAATGGATCAACATTTTAGCTGTTTATTTCTTATCTGGTTCTACTAAGGTGCCAAAGGTAGACTCGTTTATGTGCCTCCCTTTTCTGGAGGATTTGCTTTTAAAAGGAAATGTTTAAATACTTCATTGAGATAGAATTCACATATTATTCATTCATTTGAAGTGAGAAAGTGATTTTTTTTAGTATAGGCACAGCATTGTACAACCATTACCCCACTCAAATGTCGAACAATTTTATCACCCCCCCTAAATAAACCCTGGACCAATTAGCAGTCACTCCTCATTTCCTCCCCACCCCCCAGTCTGAGCCAGTAACTAGTCTACTCTCTCCCCCTACAGATGTATTTACTTGGGGCTTTCATAGAAGTGAAACGATATGTTTGATATGTCGTCCTGTGTGACCACCTTCTTTAAGTTAGCCTAAAGCTTTCTAGGTTCCTTCATGCTCAGCAGGGATCAGGCCTTCCTTTTTCACGGGGGAATAACACCCCATTGTTTGGCTATGCCATACCTATCCCCTATCACTCAGTGGACATTCGGATTGGTTCTTAGGAATAATACTGGAAGGAGAAGTTGTGTGTAAGTTTCTGCATGGCCATAACTGTTTACAAGCTTATGTTTGGACATCTGATTTCAGTTCAATGTGGCTTCAGCTGCAACCTACATAAAAATGTATAGATTATTCAGTTTGCTCTTCTTATTAAAGTCCTAAAATAGGTCTGAAAAACACTCATAACATTTGTCAATGTATGGTGCAGTGGTTAATAGAATGGCTCCAGATACTTTTGAGTTAGAATTCCAGTGTCACAGCTAATTTTTCGAGTGATCCTAAATAGGTGAATTTACTTCCAGAAGCCTGAGCTTCTTAATCTGTCAAATAAGGGTAATAATAATATTTCTCTTATACATATTACTCTATATCTTTCTGTTATAGTTTTCATTTTCATTTTTCAAAAACCATTTTTTTGGAAGTTAATACAGATACCATATACTTCCATGGTTCAATCACATCAATCAGAATTGTACAATTGCTACCACGATGTTTCAAACTTTCTCTTTCTTCTTGAACTCCTTGATCAGCAGCTCCCTTTTATGCCTGCCCCCCATCCCCCAACCCTAGTTTTCATTTTTAAAGTAAATTTTTAAATTTTGGAGTAACTTATAGAAAATATTTTGGTTTTTTACTTCAAGTTGCAGAGAACACCTATGTAATTTTACCTAGTTTCCCCAGTATTAATATTTTGCATTACCATGCTACATTTTGTTCTAACTAAGACACTCTTCTCAGAGCCCTGGTGTCGTGGTTACACTTTGGGCTGCTAACTGCATGGTCAGCTGTTCAAAACTAAAAGCTGCTTCAGGGGAGAAAGATGAGCATTCTACCACTGTAAAGAGTTAGTCTGGCAAACCCACAGGGGGCTGGGGTGGGGTGCTGCCCTGTCTATCAGGTCACTGTGAGTCATAATTGACCCAATGGAAGTGAATGAAGATCCTAACTCACTGCCATTGAGTCAGTGCTGACTCAGTGACCCTGCAGGCTTCTGAGATTGTAGCTGTCACAGGAGCAGGAGACCCAGTCTCTCTCCCATAGCGCTGTGAGCTCAATTCTCGATTTTATTAGGATTTCAGGAGTTGTTTTCCCCCACCTTCACCCCAATTAATGCCCTCTTGAGTGCTGGCACTGCTAACCCCAGGTGGGCAGTTCAAACCCACCAGCTGCTCCCCAGGAGATCTCCAGCTAAGATGGGCAGGTTTGGAAACCTTACACAGGGCCACTAGGAGCCTGAATAGACTCCTTGGCAGTAGGTTGGTGGTTTTTTTGGCTGTTCTAGAATCCAGCTTGGGCACTATGCTGTATTTAGCTCTCATGTCTCCAAGGAGAGAATGTAGTTTTAGTTTAGAAATAACCCATGTGAAGACATTAGCTAAGTGCCCAAGATGTAGCAAGCGCTGATTAATACTATCTCTTAATAAACGATGGTCTCTAGGGAGTATAAGTGGTTTGTGTTGGACTACTAACCTACAGATTGGAAGTTCAAATCCACCTATTGGCAGTTCAAATCCACAGAAAATAAGGTAATCTCCTTCTGAAAGTTCTGGGGCCAAGAAAGTCCAGTGAAGCGATTCTATTATGACACTAGGATTGCCACAAATCAGAACGGACTAGATGGCAACAGGCTTGGTTTTCGGTTGTTCCTAAATTATTACGATGCTTGTGGTAAGGATGACCGACAACACTTTTTATAATATTTTTTCTTAAATGGCTTTAATGGCATATATTTCACATACCATAGAAATCAATAGTTCTAAGAAGCATTATTTAATCACACTAAGAAGCATTATTTAATCATCACCACAAACGACCGCTGAAGACGGAGCAAGTTCATAAGCAAATGTGGTGAAGAAAGCTGATGGTGCTTGGTTATCAAAGATATAGTGTCTGGGGTCTTAAAGGCTTGAAGACAAACAAGCGGCTAAGAAGCAACAATGTCCACATGGAAGAAGTACACCGGCCTGTGTGATCACGAGGTGTCGATGGGATCCGGTACAGGCATCAAAGAACAAAAAATCAGATCATTGTGAAAGAAGGGGAGTGCGGAGAGGAGACCCAAAGCCCATCTGCGGGCAACTGGAGATCCCTTTACGGAAGGGTCACGGTGAGATGAGCCAGTCAGGGTGCAATATAACATGGATGAAACATAACATTTTCCTCTAGTTCTTTAATGCCCCTCCCCCGCCCCATTATCATGATCCCAATTCTACTTTACAAATCCAGCTAGAACAGAGCATGTACACTGGTACAGATAAGAGCTGGAAACACAGGGAATCCAAGACAGATAAACCCCTCAGGACCAATAATGAGTAGTGATACCAGCAAGGTAAAGGAAAGATATGGGAAGAAAGGGGGAAACAATCACAATGATCTACATATAACCCCCTCCCTGGGGAACAGACAACAGAAAAGTGGGTGAAGGGAGACATCTGTCAGTTTAAGACATGAAAAAAATAATTTACAAATTATCAAGGGTTCATGATAGAGGGGAAGTGGGAGAGGGAGGGAAGAAAATGAGGAGCTGACACCAAGGGCTCAAGTAGAAAGAAAATGTTTTGAAAATGATGATGGCAACAAATGTACAAATGGGTTTGACACAATGGATGTATGTATGGATTATGGTAAGAGTTGTATGAGCCCCCAACAAAACGATTTAAAAAAAATCCATTTTCCAATGCATTCAGCATGGCAGCAAAGCTATTTTTTATATTCTTCAAAAACAAAGCAAAAACCCTCCTTGGATTTTAAGATACCATAGATTTAGGACAACATAATCCAAGCAATCCCCTCAGTAATTACGGACAGGTTTTGTGATTAGTGTCTCTGTGCGGAGAAAAAGAACAAAAGAGGTAGGTAACAGTGAAAGGCAATTCTACCTAATAGACAGAAAGAGAAATGAAACGGTCCTAGAAAGTGTGTGTCAGAGCAAACACGTTGCCAAAGGGAAAGTGCCAAGTTACTGGGTTCTTCCTGTAACTGCAGAGAAAGCAGGGCTGACTCACTCACACAGCAGACCTGGTTGAACGTGCAGTGACTAGATGGGTTATGCTGAGATGAGAAAGACAAGATTAGACAGTTGTGACTGCAGGAGTTTACCTTCAATTACAGGGTACGATGAAGCCAGAAGTCATTTAATAAAACATGGCTGTTGTTATGCCAGCGGGTGTAACAGGAGCACAGGTAGGAAGGGGATCTTTGGAAAGAGCAATCTGGAAAGATGTACAGAAATACTTCATGACTAAAGGATACATAGGCAGACCCTGGGTGGCAGGTAGGAGAGGGAGCATTTTAGAGGACACCCACATGTTGACTACAGTAAACTGAGTGTCAAGAACTAGGCTAGGCACGAACCAGAACAGGGAGCTGCTTAGACAGTTTCACTGTCCACTGTCCCCGATGACTTTAAGGAGAGGAGCAGTGACAACAGCTATGTGCTTAGGAGGAGAGGCCTCTCTAGCAGAATGTGGGAGGTAGATTTCAGGGGTCATTCTCCAGGGAGGAAGAAAAGTTAGAAAACAAGTTCAACAGTGCTTAGGTAGTAGCAGTGTAATGGGGAAGCGTGGCTGGTTCTGCTGACATGAGGACAATAGAATCAGAATGATTCACAGTATGGCTATGGAAGAAGAGGGTCGGGGAGGTCATCTGATGATGCCTAGCTTTCTGACTGCCCATTCACAGAAGTTTTCTGGGGGCCAAAGGTGGGTTTTGCACATATGTTTGCCTGGTGGCGAGGTTGAGAAGGTGGTCAGTTCTGTGAGTGCACACTTCTGCGCGGGAGTTACAACTGGAAGCTTAGCGCTGAGACTTGTAGGGGGTAGAAAATGGAAGACAAAGGATGAGATTGCCAAGTGATGGTGGGAAGTGAGAAGAATTTAGTAGCCAGCTCAGCATTTAGAAAACCACCACTAAAGACATTGGGCCTCCACCCAAGTACTCCCTTGATGCAAGAATACTTTCTTCTATTAAATTGGCATTCTATGATGCTCACCTTCCCGACAACCGCTGAAGACAAAGCGGGTGAATAAGCAAATGTGGTGAAGAAAGCTGATGGTGTCCAGCTATCAAGAGATAGCATCTGGGGTCTTAAAGGCTTGAAGATAAACAAGTGGCCATCTAGCTCAGAAGCAACAAAGCCCACATGGAGAACACACCAGCTTGTGTGATCATGAGGTTCCGAAGGGATCAGTTATCAGGCATCAAAGAACAAAAAATCATATCATTGGGAGCATACCTCCATGATACAATCGCTGAGGACAAACGGGTGCATACGCAATGTGGCGAAGGAAGCTGATGGTGCCAGGCTATCAAAAGATATAGCGTCTGGGGTCTTAAAGGCTTGAAGGTGAACAAGTGGCCATCTAGCTCTTTTAAAAAAATCATTTTATTAGGGGCTCATACAACTCCTATCACAATCCATGCATACATCAATTGTATAAAGCACATTTGTACATTCGTTGGCCTCATCATTCTCAAAACATTTGCTCTCCACTCAAGACCCTGGCATCAGCTCATTTTCCCCCTCCCTCCCCACTCACTCATGAACCCTTGATAATTTATAAATTATTATTTTGTCATGTCTTGCTGTCCCTCGTCTCCCTTCACCCACTTTTCTGTTGTATGTCCCCCAGGGAGGAGGTCACATGTAGATCCTTGAAATCGGTTCCCCCTTTCCAACCTACTCTCCCTCTACCCTCCCATTATCGCCACTCACACCACTGGTCCTGAGGGGATCATCTGCCCTGGATTCCATGTTTCAAGTTCCCATCTGTGCCAGTGTACATGCTCTGGTCTAGTCAGACTTGCAAGGTAGGATTCGGATCATGACAGAGGAGGCTGGGGGAGGGGGGGGAGGAAAGTATTTAGGAACTAGAGGAAAGTTGTATTTTCCATCGTTGTTACATCATACCCTCTCTTCTCCTCCCCAAGACCCTTCTGTAAGGGGATGTCCAGTGGCCTACAAGTGGGCTTTGGGTCTCCACTCCGCACTCCTCCGCTCATTCACTATGGTAAGATTTTTTGGAGGACCCATTTCTAACTTTACTTTTATTGTCGGATGAAGCCCTGCTGCAGGGGGCAGGGCACTGGGCCGCTGGCCACAACCCCCGCGGGAAGTCCCAGCCCAGTCTTCGAGGTGCAGCAGCGCAAGCAGTTTTGTCACTGGCCCTGTAAATGCCCTCGCCGGAAGCCCAGGTGCCCTCCGGGCGTGAGCCTGGTAAGGGATGGCTGTGGATGCTGCCGAGTCTGCGCTAAGCAGCCCGGGGACCACTGCAACGAAGCGGACCTCTGTGACCCCCACAAAGGGCTGTACTGTGACTACTCCGCCGACAGGCCCAGGTACGAGACTGGAGTGTGCGCATGTAAGTACCTTCGTCTGGATGTGTCTGTAAAAGCTCTTGTAGACAAATGTTTCCCTGCAGTTGTTAATTTGGAACAGTCAGCTTCGTGTGGCCAACTGTTAAGTGGGTTTATAGTTTCCATGCGCCAGTAATACTGGGCACCATATGAAATTAGCAGATATTTCAACAAGCTCAGAAATCTAAGTCATTTTTATTGTCTTGAAGAGGTGTTGCAGTTCCTCTTAGGCTTAGGGAAATGGTTTTAATGACCGGAAATGGGAGACAGTATGGAACTAGAGCCTGAGTTCTTAAAGTGACAGAAAGACAATTATTTTTTATTAATCCTGCCCCAAACAATCTGAACGTAGCCTTTTCTATAATTAAGGGTATATTTTGCTTAAAACATATGGATGCATCCCTCTAGAGCTAATATAAAGCTTCTCCCTGCTTTTTGAAAAGGCAAAACAACAAAGCCAAAGCGTAAGCATGCATCTCTAGCATTCAGACGTGCTCTTGAATCCGTCTTCCTGACTAACCATTGAATTGAGATGCTTTTTGCTACAGCAAGTGTGTGAAAAAGTAGGGTGGGGTTGCCCCAAATTACAACCTGACCCTGAGCTTTATGAGTGCCAACTCTGGAGAGGAAATCAGACTCTCTACCCTACAACACACTGGCAATAACTCAAGATGCCAACTTAGAATACACACCAGGCTAGCTGAAGGAAGAGAAATACCATGCTGTGGGCAGCCGAGTCACTCTGTAAAGTCTAAGTTTCCTTGAGCAGGGAATGAGAACATGTTTTTGGAGTCTGACTTAATATGTGAAGCAAGTCAAGTCTTAACAGCCAAATGCTCTGGCCAGTCTTATATTACTCTAGTTAAGAAGTAGTTTTAGGGCTTACCTTTCATTGCTCTGATAACCAAGTGACCTTGAACACATTTCTTAACTTCTCTGTGACTCAATTATGTCTTATGCACCTAGCTTTTACAGTTGCTAGGGGGTCAAATGAGATAATGACAGAAAACCTAAAATATCTAGCACATTATCGTTATGTAGGACTCCATACTGGGAAACATAACTCACCAAATATGCTAAAATTCAGGACACTCCTTTCTCCCAAATAGGGTTTGAGCAAGTTATTTTTATTAATTGGACAAACACCCAAGGAGCATCCACTACGGTGCTTAGGTGCTTGGGATGCAAAAAGGAAAAGGAAAAAGAGATGTATCCCCCTCACAGTTACAAAGAGGCCCTGTCGTCAGAGTTAAAGCTGGTTATGTAAGTTAGCTTTCCGTAAGTAACTTCACATACAATATGAGTGTTTTTAACAGAATACAGGGGCTGGAAATAATCCACAACTGGGATCATAGAGACCTCAGTGCCACATCTGGGCCACAGCCTGTTTATACGGAAAGGTTGATTGCAACGTAGCCACACCCATGCCTTGACCTGTGGTCTCTGGCTGCTTTACAACGGTTGGATCCAGCAGCTGCAACAGAGACAGCACAGCCTGCAAGGCTCAGATGCGATTTGGGTTTGTACAGAATGCTTGCTGATCCCCGATCAAGGCACGGCTTTTTAAATGTGTGCTCTCAGGATCCAGCCACAGCGTTGGAAATTATTGAGGACCCAAAGAACTTTTCCTTATATGGATTATATCTGTTAATATGTAATGGATTAGAAATGTTAAAAAGTTCATTCACTCATTAGAAACAACAATACGCCTATTGCATATGAACAGAAATAACATTTTCATGGGGAAAAAAATCATATACCCCTAAAAGAGAAATCTCAGTGATAGGATTGGCATTGTTTCACATATTTGAAATCTCTCCAATGTTTAGCTAGGTTCTCATCTCTGCTTTCAATCTGTCACGATATGTTGTTTGAGTTGAAATATATGAACATATGATTTCACTTAGATATATAATAGAAAGAAGTATTTGAATAGGCTTTTCAGACAATTGTGCATGGTCCATTTTAAAGCTTCATAACTGATAGTTTCTTAAAAGCTGGATGCATTGTAGAGTTTGAAAGCTCATCTTTGAACTTTCTGAACCATGGGATATTAAAATCCAGTGGGTATCCATAGCTTTCCTGGAATGTATCTTTTATCCAGGCAGAATATTGTGATTCCATATATTAGGAATCTGGAAAATATTGGTTTACAAAGGTACAGAGATCTTCCAAATGTTGCTATGTTTAATTATATAATATTAAAGAATCACATTTATACACTTACCAATCCCATCAGAAAAGTATACATATTGAGTAGTTGTCAGGATCTCAGTGGTAGATTGAAGCTTTCCCAAATTCAAATTTGTCCTTGACAGCTCAAATTCTATCGTTGGCAACAAATAGTATCAGTTGGTTTCCTTGAAATTACAAGCTCAGTTTCCAAGAAAATGCCTGCCAAAAGCTTGGATATTAATAACCATAGTTTGTCAGTCATTTATTCACTCTACTTTAAAAAGTGGCTCATTTTTCATGAAACAAACAGGAGTACAGCGCTTTTCTCTAGACAACGGTGGCATTTTGCTGTACAGAAAGGCTTTTGTTTACTTTCCATTTGTCACCCAAAATACTAAAAAGGCATGCACTCAATGTGAGATTTGATCAAATTAATTTTTATCGTGGCATCCTTAAGGGCATCTCTAAGTTAAACTGATGTGACAAAATAGTGTCTCTGAAGGGTCTGCCTGCTCAGCAGAGAGCGTGCCTCAATTCATGTAAGGCTCACTACTTTGAAAAGTTTTGACTGTGCAGAAACACTGAAAGAACATCAAGTATCTCCACGGAGACCACAGAGCACTCTGCTGACCTGTCTTCCTCAGACGATGCGGGGAAAAAAATCCAATTCTCTTAATGAAAAGACCAGAGACCTTGCAGTGCTGCAGCTACAGAAACAATGGTTTCTTTGGTCGTGTATTCATCTTGACTTCCTGAGAGTGTCTGCTAGCTATTGTTGGACCTCTGGGGAAACCTCAGGTCTCAAGGTCATCAACCATCTCTCCAATGTTTAATCATCATTTCACTGCTCTACTCATGCTGATTTCTCATTAACTATATTGAGGAGCAGGTTTTTTCTCTTTCTTGGTTCTAATTCCGAAAGTGACCCCTGTTTAAGATGTATAGGTCGAAACATACCGAAAACACTGATTTTGAACTTTCCCTTGGCATAGTGGTAACCCTTGGACTGTGATCTGAAAAGTTAGCTGTTCAAAACCACCAGCCTCTCTGTGGAAGAAAGATGGATGTTCTATTCCCATAAAGAGTTATGGTAGTTTCAGAAACCCCCAGGAGCAGTTCCACCCCATCCTATAGGGTTGCGGTGAATCCGCATTGACTTGATGGCAGTGAGCTTGGTACTTGGTTTTATTATCTACCAGGAGCCCCGGTGTTGGGCTGCTCACCGCAAGGTCAAGAGTTTGAATGCACCAGCTGCTCCGCGGGAGAAAGGTGAGCTGTGCGGCTTCCATAAACAGTTACGCTCCCAGGGACCCACAGAGGCAGTTCTACCCTGTCCGGCAGGGTCACTTATAGTTGGTATTGACTCGATGGCAGTGAGGGTTATCTGTAAGTGCTTTATAGATAGGAGGTTCCAAATGGACTTTAAGAAATAGAGTACTGCACTTAGTAACACACAACATGACACAACAAAGCATTCTTGAAGCACTTACTGATGAAGATCCAAGACTACAGCCTTCAGTACGGATTACACCTCAACAGAGAAAACGAAATTCTCACAACTGGACCAATAAACAACATGATAAATAGAGTGAAGTTGTCCAGGATTTCACTTTCCTTAGATCCACAACCAATGCTTGGGGAGAAAACACATAAGAAATCAAATGACTAGGAGAATCTGTTGCAAAAGATCTCTTTCAAATGTTAAAAAAGTGAAGCTGTCACAGTGAGGTCTAAGGTGCACCGACCCAAGAATGTTATTTTCAATCACTTCATATGCCTGTGAAAATTGGATAATGAATAGGGAAAATTGGAGAAGAGTTGAGGCTTTTGAATTATGGCATCAACAAAAAGATTAAACAAACCTATTAAGGCAGAAGTGCAGCAGAATGCTCCCTAAGAGTTAGGACGGGGAGATGTTGTCTTATGTATTTAGACACGATCTCAGGGAGACAGTCCCCGGAGAAGGACACCACGCCTGTAGAGGGTCAGTGAGCACGAGGAAGAAGACCTTCAAAGAGAAGGCTGACACAGTGGCTGCAACGATGGCCTCTAGGAGAACCGAGTTACGAGGACGGCACAGGGCCGAGCGGGTCTGTCTGTTGGGCATGGGGATGCTGTGAACTAGAAGTGACTGGACAGCACCCAGCAACAGCACAGCCACTACCGTTTCCTCCGCTAAGATTTACAACTGGAGATTTAGACGATCGCGCGCTTTAGCGACTTTCCGTTTTCTCTTTTCAGATCTGGTAGCTGTTGGATGTGAGCTCAACAGGGTACATTACCATAATGGGCAAGTGTTTCAGCCCAATCCTCTGTTTCGCTGCCTCTGTGTGAGTGGGGTAATTGGATGCACACCTCTGTTCATACCAAAGCTGGCTGGCAGTCACTGCTCTGGGGCTACAGGTGACAAGAAGGCTGACCAAGCAGACTGTAGTCTGGGACCATTACAGCAGCAGCTCTCAACAAGCTATAAAACCATGCCAGGTACTCATAAGAACTGTCATGTTTTTCATATAAGGTTTTTGTTGGTTGTCTTTCTGGTCTCTTTCTAGCAGAGGTATACACCAAGTCTTTATTGACTGTGAGATTTATTTTACATATGCCATCTTAGTCTTTGCCTCATTTAAGTGTATTATAAGTATGTGGAGTGGAAACTTTATAGTATTTTACACATTTTTGGCATGGCATTCAATTTTATCCAAGTATTACTAAGTCAGAAAAATTCTAAACTTCACTATATCTGCTTATTCCCAATCAACCTCTTCTCAGGAAAATTGACTGTTTCCATGTTTCCTAAGATTCTTTAATTTGTATTGCTTTATGATGGGTAAAAAGCTTGAGCTATTCAATTCCAAAAAGTTTCAAAGCCAAATTTTCTATATGTTATAAACAGAAAAGGATTAAAAATCACCTTTGAGGAATGGATCATGTTTGTACTTGCAAACATTATTTCAGAAAACTACTGACAAAAAATGATCATTTCATTCACTCTGAAAATGAAGCTCAACAATTACCAATCTCTTTATCTTCTTAATTGCATACACATATGTGTTAGTCCGGGTTGACTAGAGATACAAATCCAGAGACACTCATATGTGTATAAGAAAGGGCTTTATATCAAAGAGTAATTGTATATTAAACAAACATCCTAACCCAGTCCAGATCAAGTCCGTAAGTCTGATATTAGCCGACATGTCTGATGCCAATCTATAAATCCCTCTTCAGACTCACGTAACACATACAATGACCCTGAATGCACAAAGATCACAGGCCAGTGGGTGGAAAGTCTTGTGGATCCAGGGGCGGTGGAAGCATCTCAGCACTGGCATGGGTCCCATGTGGCTCCTCCAGTTCCAGGGGCTCTAGCTTCATCTGTGTAGCTCCATGTGTTTTGTCAACAGGAAGACAAGTAGAGAATGTGGGTCTGGCCTCCAGTGAGCTATTTACCTCCCTAGCGCCTCCAAATAAGGTCATCAAGCTGCGACCCAATTGACAGGCTAAACTCTACCCCTTCACTCTTAATAGTCTCAAGTTGACACCAGATTATGTAACTACAACATATTTTTAAAGTAGGTCACATAATATACTATATATACTTGAGTATAAGCAAAATTTTCAAACTAAAATTTTCAAAATTCTATTTTGAAATTTTCGAGTCAATTTATACTCGAGTATATACAGTATAGAGTCGTGAACTGAGATTCATTATTCATCTTGAACACCTGGCCATAAACAATTAGTGTGAATAAATAAATAAACTTTGTCATCTGAACTGTTCTAAATTGGCATCTTATTCAAACACCAGAGTTTTGTGGATGGGGCTTTAAAAGTGCCTGCAGTATTACAAGATATAGCATCTGCGGTCTTAGAGTCTTGAAGTTAAACAAATGGTCATATAGAAGGGAAGCAACAAAGCCCACATGGAAGAAGCACACCAGCTGTGTGTGGTCACGAGGTGTTGACGGGATCAGGTATCAGACATCATAAGACCCAAAACAAACAACCATTTCAATGTGAAGATAGGGGTTGGAATGGACCTAAAGCCCATCTATAAACAATTGACATCCCCTCACATAAGGGTCACAAGGAAGGGACGAGCCAGCCAGGGTACAGTATAACTTGGATGAAACACACAACATTCCTCTAATTCTTTTCTTTTTAATCATTTTACTGGGGGCTCATACAACTTTTATCACAATCCATACATATATCCATTGTGTCAAGCACATTTGTACATTTGTTGCCATCATCATTCTTTAATGCTGTCCTCTCCCTCCCACTATCATGACCCCAGTTCTACCTTACTAATCCGGCTATCATGTATACTGGGACAGACAAGATCTCTTGGCACACAGAATCCAGGACAGGTAACCCCCCCCCCCGTCCCCCGCCCCAGGAACAGTAATGGGAATGAGGGTAGGGAAAGGTGGGGGGAGAAGGGAAAGAAAGGGAAAACTGATCAGAATGATTGACATATTCGTCACCAGAGTGACAAATAACAGAAATTTGGGTGAATGGAGACAGCAGATGGTGTAAGATATGAAAATAAAAATAACATAAATTATCAAAGGTACATGAGCCTGGGCGGGATGGGCAGCAAGGGAAAAAAGAGCAGCTCATACCAAGGGCTCAAGTAGAAAGAAAATATTTAGGAAATGATGGCAAATATGTACAAATATGCACGATACAATTGATGTATGGATTGTTATGAGCTGTAAGAGGCCCGAATTAAAAAAAAAGTGCCAGCAAATTCAGCACAGATGAGGAAGTACTGAAGAGGGCAATGGTGATATCTGGTTCAGACTCACAGCTCTGTTTTGGCATTCTCTTTCAAAAACCAAGCATGTCTTTTGCTTGAAGTTTAGTGTTTAATAAACACAAACTATATGTATACACTAAAAACCGTGAAATTCACGTCTGTGGATATTTAATAAAAAGTAACTATACTCAGAGAAATGAGTTTTAGTTAGTAACTCTGGAGGTGTAGTGGTTACGAGTCAGGTTGCTAACGGCAAGGACAACAGTTCCAAACCACCAGTTGCTCCCGGGAGAAAGCATTTTCCACTCCTTTCAACAGCCTCAGAAAGACACAGGGGCAGTTCTACGCTGTCCTATAGGGCCGCGATGAGTCAGCCTTGACTCGCTGCCAGGGAGTTTGCTTTGTGGTTCTATGAAAGAAAGATCCTTAGGGAGTATGTCAGATTGTGTCAGCTAACTAGTACATAATTTAATAGGTTGTGGAGACTAGGTGGTTACTGTAAGGCCTCACACAGCGGGCTGCTAACTGCAAACCCATCAGTTGCTCCAGGGGAGACAGCAAGACAATCTGTTCGCGTGCGTCAAGATGTACAACCCCAGGAATCTACATTGTCACTGAGTCAGAGTTGACTTGATGGCAGTGGGTTTTTTTGAGGTACTTAATCAGCTACCCATGATACCCCCATGATGCTTTAAAACCTCTGAAACTAGAAGTCAAACAATCCTTTTTATCAAAGTCTATATAGTTGATGTGTCTGCAGTAGATCCAAACGGTTCAATGTAAGGGTCGCCCTGGTGAGGCTACCTCAGCAGCAGTTTTTCACCTCGGATCAAGTTCAGACTGATTTCATTTGATGAATTAGAGCAATTTCAGTGGATTCACCTGGAGCCTGATTTGAGAGAATCATCAAATGGTCATTCATACTGGTTAATGCTTTGCTCTGAAAAATGAGGAAAATCTCCCAAAGTGCTCTCTGGTATTTGAGATACGCATGTCCTGGCTGCATACTGGGGTAAGTGTTGGACTGCCAGTGGCAAGGTCGGTAGTTCAAAACAACCAGCTGCACTGTGGGAGGAGGAGGAGGCTTTCTACTCCTGTACAGAGTTTCAGTATTGGAAACCCACAGGGACAGTTTTTGTCTGCCCTGCAGGGGTGCTGTGAGTCGAAATCGACTTGATGGCAATGAGATGTATCAAGGAGGAGCCTAAGTGGCACTGATGGGTAATATTGGGCTACCAACGGCAAGATCACCAGTTCAAACCCACCAAGTGCTCCTGAGGCAAAAGAGGAGGCTGTCTGCTCCCTACAATGAATGCTGTGAGTCAGAATCAACTAGACAGTAATGGGCTTGGATGTTTCAAAGGAAGTGGTGAGATATGGGGGATGGGGCTTCAAAGTTTGTGGAAGACTTCCATTATCTTTTTAAAAAATTGGTTCTAAAACACTTTGGTTCTATTGAGTTATGAATAATACATCCTAACATTCAATAGATCAGTAATATCCAGAAGGGTTGCGCATTCCTCACCACAACCAGCTTTGTACCCTTTCTTCCTTCTTGTAGCCATTGGGTCCCCATGTCCCCGCCCTCTCTCCCTCCAAGTTGCCGTCCTCATTCATCCATCCATCCTGGCTTCCCCATATAGAAACACAGACACAAGGACCCAGCAACAATGATCACATAAAACAGAGAAAGACCTCAATCTAAGAAAAAGCAGAGATTTAGAAGATTTAGATTTAGAATAGGAGTGGGTCCAAAGAGAATCTGACAGCAAGGCATTACATTCCAGGCTTAGTACAGCTGCTGAGAGCCACTTTACAGCGTTCTTTGCCTGAAATTATGGCTATTCACCTTCTAGTCTATGGACAGTGGGGTTTCCTGGGGACTCAATCCAAGGAGGGACCTGGCAAATAGATGTGTGGCTTCCTGGATCACCCACAGCATTCTGTAACTGGGTGTTTGGAATTTAGGCATTGGGTTTGGGTTTGGGTCTTATTGGGTGGTGCGTGTCTTCTCTGTGGACTTGGTTGGATGATCTTACAAGTCGCCATCCACTACCGTTTCTTCCATGTCCCCGTGAACTTTTTGAAGCCTTGTGCATGTCAGTATCTCTAACATCTATCCCAGCTTAACAGTGACACTAATTTTGAGGTCAAAAAGGAAGTCTGGCTTCTAAATGAACCACTAATACACATTTTTTCTTACAAAGCAAACGTAACATTGACGTTTGTGATCATAACTGATGGTCATGTACTTAGCTAATTGCAGATGATGGATGCGTGGTGTCAGGCTTGTCCTGGGTCACTTATAAGCATGCAATGATATCATGTCCCCGCATTTCTCAATGCTCAGAGAACACACAGTTTTTACTTTTAAAACACCTCTTCTAGTTTTCTTATTTTTTGTCAATTTTTTTTAACTGCAACTCCTGGATTAACTTTCAGTGTAGTTACTCATAATGTAAAAGTCTAACCTACCTTTATTTTTGTAGAGGTCAGGCTTTTAATATACTTCCTGGGTCAGGTCTTTGAACTGTCATCTGCCTGTGTTGTTTTCAATTAGTATTCTCTGTTTTACCTCTCTGGGTCTAATATTTATTGCAATGGCTACACAAAACTCACAGACAAATTTATGATTAGACGGTTTACTAAGGAAGTTAATAAGTTGTATTGCCTGTGAGAAATGCTCAGGGTAGTTAGGGCACTTGACAAAAATCTTTCAGGTCTGCTAATAAATATTCAAAGGGGCACACACTCCACTGTAAGCCTCAACCTGAAGGCATTCAACTCAGACTCCATGGGTCAGCAAGTCCAACTTCCCCAATTAAAGTGTCCGGAGGCCCCACTCTGCAAGCCAGCACACTGCATAAAATCCCGCAGCTTTACTTACTCTGTGGTTTAGGATGCCCACCGCTCCGTTCCTTGTTCTGGCTCCTGGTTCTGCTGGGGTTACTCTGATGTTATAGCTGTCTTCGGGACCCAGAAGGATCACTGCGCAGGGCACTTGGATCCAGACGACACGCTCCACTCCTGGCTCTTGCTGGTAATAAGATCCCTCCCCTTGCTTCTCAGAGAGTTCATTTTATACACAGCAGGATGCCACTCCAGAGAATTCTGTTTGAAATTACTCACAGGTGAATCCTATCAGTCTCTTCCCGCACCTTCTTACCATCTCCACGCAGGCAAAGGCCGTTTGGTGGGAGTGGAGACTGACTAGCAGAGCCACATTCAATCATTCACGGCCCCTAAACGGTCTTCAGTTTCTGCTTCCTCTTCTCATGTCTATGTGCAGTTTCAAGACCAGCGTATTATAAAACGGAATGCTGTGTCATTGGCTTCAGACATAGCACACAATTCAAAATGACTACTAAGTCTTTTCAGGAAGGCTTAATTTGGGGTGGTCATATTACTGTAAGTGCAGATTTGGGGCTAACTTACCAGAACGCTCACTGTGTTCAACTGCGGACCCAAATCATCTCATCCCCCAAGCATCCACCCTCTGAGATACTTAAACATGAGAAATTGTTGACACCAACAATTGTATATGTGATATAATAGATGCATGCATTGTTATATGTAAGAGCCCCAATAAAATTATATATAAAAGGACAGCTAAACAATATGTAGATTAATTAGAATGAGTGATGGGCTTGAGCAGCACAAGAAGCTCCCAAAATTTTCATATGGAGATAGAATTATGCCCGCTTTTTATTTTATTGACCCCTCCCCGTCTGTTTTTCTGAGCAGCAGGGGGGGGGCGGAGCTCTAGTCTGCCCGCCCACTCACAAACCCATCGTCCATTCACTGCAGCTCTTCCTCCCAGTGGGCTGTGCAACAGCCCAAGCGCACTGAGCGCACTCTGGGGTTGACACAGTGCACACACGATCTAGGACTGAGGCTGTGATGATTCTTAGACCGTTCAAGTGCATTACTTTCAATTCATTACTTTCCTTAATGACCAAAACAAAAAGGGTGAAGGATGTATAACTAGTCTAGATGGCATAGTATTCTATTTCTTCTAAGACATTTTCACTACGCTAGATTTGAACATTTGGAATGTAGCATTAAGACCACATTATTCCAGCTCTTTCCCTGTCCCCGCCGAGCTGTGCGGAGGCGGAGGCTCCGGTGTGTTCAAGATTCGGTCCCACCCGTAACCTACTGCCATGGCCGAGGAAGGCATTGCTGCTGGAGGTGTAATGGACGTTAACACTGCATTACAAGAGGTGCTGAAGACCGCCCTCATCCACGATGGCCTAGCACGTGGAATCCGCGAAGCTGCCAAAGCCTTAGACAAGCGCCAAGCTCATCTTTGTGTGCTTGCATCCAACTGTGATGAGCCGATGTATGTCAAGCTGGTGGAGGCCCTATGTGCTGAACACCAGATCAACCTCATTAAGGTTGATGACAACAAGAAACTAGGAGAGTGGGTGGGCCTCTGCAAAATTGATAGAGAAGGAAAACCCCGGAAAGTGGTTGGTTGCAGTTGTGTGGTTGTTAAGGACTATGGCAAAGAATCTCAAGCCAAGGATGTTATTGAAGAATACTTTAAATGCAAAAAATGAGCAAATAAAACTTGGCTAATTGTTAAAAAAAAAAAGACCACATTATTCCATTTAATGTATTTCATTCCCCAATCTTACTGATGTCTGCTTCAATGTTTGCTGGAAATAATATCAAGAGTGAGACCAGAACCGGGAAAGGGCAGATTATGAACTGCGACACAGTACTCAGATCATAAGCTCGGCAAGAAGAAGCAAGTGGGTAAATGTACTCAGTTTTTTAAAGATTTAGTATTTCTATTATTTCCAAGAAAATGGATTGTAAATGTTGGGTGAAAAGTGATCTTGTGAGGAGAAACAGGGGAAACAATCAGACTACAAGCTTAGTCTAAGGAACATTATGTAAAAATAAAAATATTCAACTCTGTTAACCATTTGTTTAAAAATGACTAAAAATTACCTATTGATACCAATTCTTTTTTTTTTAATTTTAACAATTTATTAGGGGCTCATACAATTCTTATCACAGTTCATACATATACATACATCAATTGTATAAAGCACATCTGTACATTCTTTGCCCTAATCATTTTTTTCTCCACTTTTCTTTTTTTACATTTTATTAGGGACCCATACAACTCTTATCACCATCCATACATATACATACATCAATTGTATAAAGCACATCCATACATTCCCTGCCCCAATCATTCTCAAGGCATTTGCTCTCCACTTAAGCCCCTTGCATCAGGTCCTCTTTTTTTTTCCCCTCCCTCCCCTTTCCCCCCTCCCTCATGTGCCCTTGGTAATTTATACCTCGTTATTTTGTCATATCTTGCCCTATGCGGAGTCTCCCTTCCCCCCTTCTCTGCTGTCCGTCTCCCAGGGAAGAGGTCACATGTGGATCCTTGTAATCAGTTCCCCCTTTCCAACCCACTCACCCTCCACTCTCCCAGCATCGTCCCTCACACCCTTGGTCCTGAAGGTATCATCCACCCTGGATTCCCTGTGCCTCCAGCCCTCATATGTACCAGTGTACAGCCTCTGTCCTATCCAGCCCTGCAAGGTAGAATTCGGATCATGGTAGTTGGGGGGAAGAAGCATCAGGATCTGGGGGGAAGCTGTGTTCTTCATCGGTACTACCTCGCACCCTAATTAACCCATCTCCTCTCCTAAACCCCTCTATGAGGGGATCCCCATTGGCCGACACTTGGGCCTTGGGTCTCCAGATACCAATTCTTATAAATACGTTATATCTATTTTTAGCTTACAGGAATCTCCCTCTTATCCGGAAAAGAAAATGTCTTGTGCAGGCAACAAAGTGGACACCTTGTTCCCGAACATGTGGGCTGGGAATATCCAACAGGGTAACCAATGACAACAGCAACTGTGAAATGAGGAAAGAGAGAAGACTGTGTTACATTCGGCCGTGTGACAGTAACCTATCTAAGACAGTAAAGGTAAAGTTGAATTATACTTAATTAGAATTCAGTATTAAAACTCCTACAGTGTTTGTGAGAGTGGCTTGGTGGCACTGGTAAGCATGCATTTGGACTGCTAAACAAAAGTTCAGAAGTTCAAACCCACCAGCCACTCTATGGGTTGCAGATGAGGCTATCTGCCCTTGGAAAGCTTACAGAGGGTCACTATCAGTCAAAAGCAAGTCAATGGCAGCAAGCCTAAAATGTGTGGGCATGTTTTAGAGGGTGGACGGTGTTATGGTTTAGAGTTCTTATAAAAATGAAGAATTCATTATCAGGCTTAAGGTCAAGCTGGCTAAGGGGAAAGCAGACAATCTGTTGTTGTAGTGGGATATCAAGTGGATTCCTACTCATACTTGGTGGCAAACATGTTTTTAAGCAGAGGTAACGTTAAGCTGTAGATTCTAGATCTTCCTTAGTTTAATGAAGTGTGTCCTGATCAGGCTGACTTGCTGTGGGGTCTCCACTTGGCATATCATTATGAGTAGACCCTTTCCAGATTTTAACTTATTTGTTCTATAGTAGTTTTATGTAATGAGATCAAAACACTAACTTGGTTGCCACATTGAAATGAGTAAGAACAGTACATTATGAACATTAAGTACATTATGAACATTAAGGAAGTGTCCTTAATTCTCTTCCATCAACCCGGAGGATCACACCATTTACAGAATACTCCTCTCTTACACAGTCACCTTGCCAGAGGACTATGACAAAGTACTCTGAAGACAGCAGGGTCCAACTAGACAGATACTATTTCTAGAAGAGCAACATGTCTAAATAGGGAAATAATTAGAAATAGTACACAATCCTTCTCATTCGCAAGTTCCTCCCTATCACAAGAACACATGGACAACTCCAAATTGCCTGAGACGTGTTAGGAAATTTGCTAAGTCTTAAGCATCAAAACATTTAATAGGGCATTACCCAGGGATTAAACAGATTAATTTCCAATTATGGTGGCGCTGAGTCAAACAGAAAGAAATAGTAAAGACCACTGGGAAGTGGGGAGCAAGAATGGTGAAGACAAACCGTTGGAAAGAAATTTCAGAGGGAGAGCTGAGCGCTGGCAGTCAAGAAATAGCAACTATTGTTACCATACTTGAAATAATTACAGTTACGTGCTTGTGTGATAGAATGTTCTATAGCCTCACTTCTCTAAACTCTTACCTTTAATGAACCTTCTAAAATGTTTGTGTCTTTTAGATTCCCAAAGGAAAAACATGCCAACCTACTTTCCAACACTCCAAAGCTGAAAAATTGGTCTTTTCCGGATGCTCAAGCACTCAGAGTTACAAACCCGTTTTCTGCGGCATGTGCTTAGATAAGAGATGCTGTGTCCCTAATAAGTCTCGGATGATCACCATTCAATTCGATTGTCCAAACGAAGGGTCATTTAAATGGAAAATGCTCTGGATTATATCTTGTGTTTGTCAGAGGAATTGCAAAGATCCGGGAGATGTATTTTCTGAACTCAAGATTTTATAAAAATTGGCACATGGTAAAGTTAGGCTCAGTGAATCATGCCCTCACACCAAAGAATGTGGTGATGTAAGGGTGGCAAATTAACTTTAGGGTAGCAATAAAATTAGATTTTCAGAAGGGCCTAGCATTCTCAGTTCACTCTTTAAAATATGAGATGTGAAAAACTAAAAGAGAACTATTTCCAATATATACACTTTCATTATATAGTAACAATTTGAATATGAATTCTATAAATATTAGAGAAATTTTTACAATTTATAACATTTGATTCTGAAAAAAAAAGAAAAGCATATCAAATTAAAAAAAACTATAGTCTGTACTTTGACAATGTAATGTAGTCTAGGTTCCATCATCGAGATGGTGATCACTATAAAGGAGCAAGATTCTGGATTAAAGCTTGAAGAGAAATAGGATTAAAGTGTAAGTACAATGCCTCATCTACACATCAGTTTATTAACATTTCTTTCTAAGGAAGGAGAAAATGTCAAGTTTTCTGACTTCTATTAACAACTGGGATATAGAAGGTTTTATACTGAACTACGTAAAAATAAAATTAAATTGCTGATAAAAACCAAGAACACTATCAATGCTTTGCAAAAGAAAGGAAAATTTTAAACAGCACTAAATAATGGTGCCTAAAATTTACTACAGTAAATGATAAATTAACCTATGAAATTAAAATAAGTTATAATTTAAAATAATTACTGGTAAAGACTAAAGCTGTAAGGTGCAATGACTGGAACAATTTCACTAGATTATTACAGGTCACTTATTTTCAACTCTGGTTTAGTTCTGTTCTTATGTATAAATGGTGATATTTAAATTAATGTTAACAAGGAGCAATGTTTAAAATAATAACATTTATTATAGAATCAAGTGATTTGATAAAAACAACTATATTTAAAAATAATTTAATAAAAATACATATTAAAATAGAGATACAAATTGTGATTCTTTGAGTGCAAATGTGTCATTACCACTCCCCTCTCCCCCAAAGCCTCAGAAACCGAACCTCCTTCACAGGTAAAACAAATCAGGAAATTTAAACATAAGATTAAATACATATTATAAATAAATACAATGTTAGAATAAGGCATTTTTCTGAAGAAAATGTTCTAAGTTAAGGTACTAGGACTTCACTAATTCCAACGATCATCAAGTTGTGGTTCACCGGAAGCCACTCTTTTAGACAACAAACAGATATCCTGATAATATGAGAAACACCAACTGGGTTTTCTAAATCACAAAAAAAGCTGAAACAGAAAAAGGTAAAGTGACTGAACTATGTGAACTTCAGAAAAAGACATGTTTTCACATAGCTATGCTTAGTCTCGGCAGTTCTTGCACAGGCCTGCTTTTTGTGGCATCTAGTTGGCTGTACTCTTGTATGAGTGCTGACAACGATGATGCAGCTTCAGAGAAACAGCTTTCCTCCATGCCTTCGACTTGCAGATAGTGATGAAGGTGAGCCTGCACGAAAAACAGGAAACATGGCCATTTTAGACATTTAATGCACACAGAAATCCTGTAAAATGAGGGCCTTTTAAGTAGCCAAACTAAACACCCACCGTTACAAAGTGTACTAATAATTACCTTTTTCCTGTAGAGCCTTGTGAACCTCTCTCTCAGTTCCACGAAGGTCGTTTTCACACACGTGTTATTTGCTAAAGCTAGTAAGGAATGAGAGTGACCCACAGGAGGCACTGAACACAGGCTGGTTTTCCAGCCTTCTTGATTCCAGGAAACAAATTGTAGCGAAGGTTTTAATCTACGATAGAAAAATTGAGGAAGAGAATTAAGGTATTAAAAATGTTTGTCATATTATAGCAGCCTATATTCATTAAACTAGGGCATTTACATCACTTTAATTACTTAGTTTCTAATACACATGAACTACTTCTTACTTGTGGTCGTTATATATTCGTTTGTAAATGTGAGGATTAAGAGTGTAGGCGTGGAGTCTAGCCTGTCAATCAGGTCATAGCCAATGAGGCCTCTGTGTGGGCATGGCCTTCTCCTGAGAATGCTGGGAAATCCTGTATTTCTTCCTTGGAGATGGAAGTCACTTCTCTCTGTTCACTCGCTGCGAGACATCCCTGAGGAGAAGCCACATGGACCTACTCTGATGCAGCCCTGGGTGCTGGAGCAGCCACGCAGAGGGCCCAGGCAGTGCTGAGATGCTTACAACGCCACTGGGTCCAAAGACTTTACCCACTAGCTTGTGATTCTTCTGCATTCGGCATCACTGCATGAGTTCCGTGAGTCTGAAAAGGACCTTTTAGATTGGTATCGGACATATGGGCTAATATTGCTTTCTTAATGTTCAATTATCCTTTATATAAAACTCTCTCTTTTATACACATATGAGTTTCCATGGATTTGTTTCTAGTCTACCCGGACTGACACATTACTATTCGCAGTATCAAAATTAGTTTAGGGAAATGTCTGAGAGTGAACTAAGGAACACTTAGTGATGGTGACTTAAAATCATCAAGAATCTGGAGATGTAAGAAAAAAAGTCCGTTTTAAATTTCCTTTGCAACTAAATTGACATAGATAGTAAGACATGGACTTAAAAGTAGGAGCCGTGGCGGGTGGAGCAGTGGGTTGAACGCTGCGTAGGCAGTGCACATGGACAGCCACACTCCACACAGGAGAAGGATGAGGATGTCTGCTTCCCTGTAAGATGTATAGCCTTAGAAAAACATACGGAACAGTTGTACCCTGTCCTGCAGGGTCTCTAGAGTTGGAATTAACTTCGTGACGGTGGTTGGGGTAGGAGATAGTCCTAATAGTGGAAATAATAAAGACATTCACAAGAGCAACTCAAACAACACCAGCTAACACTCCCTACGCACCATTTAATACTCACAAATAACAACACACCGCGGCACCGTTCACAATCGCAAAGAATGGGAAACACCTAAATGTCCACCCGTAGACGAGTAGATTAGAAAACTCTGGCACATACACACAACGGAGTACTATACATCCCTGAAAAGCACTGAGCAGCACACAACATTCCGCTGGTTCCTTGAGACTTCCTCACTCCCCACAGGCTAAACCGGAACATGTACACTGGTACAGGTAAGAGCTGACACCACATGGAATCCAGGTCAGATAAGCCCCTCAGGAACAGAAGTGGGAGTAGTGATACCAGGAGGGTAGGGAAAAGGTGGGGAAAGGAGGGGAGGGAAGGGGTAACCGATGGCAATGATTGACACATAACCCTCCCTTGCCCGGGGGACGAACAACAGAAACCGTGAGGGAAGGGAGACAGTGGTCGGTGTAAGGTATGAAAGTAATAATTATAAGTTATCAAGGGGTCACGAGGAGGGGAGGGAGGGGGGATAAAGAGGAGCTGATACCAAGGACTAAAGTAGAAAATAAATGTTTAGAAACTAATGATGGTAACATATGTACAAATAGGCTGGATACAGCTGATGTATAGATTATTATAAGAGCCCCCAATAAAATTATCTTTAAATAAAAGAAACAAAAAGCAACATTGTATCATTAATATCCTGTATTTTCTTTCTTTTTAAAAAAAATCATTTTATTAGGGACTCATACACCTCCCATCACAATCCATACATATATCAATTGTGTACAGCACATTTGCACATTCATAGCCCTCATCATTCTCAAAACATTTGCTTTCCACCCAAGCCCCTGGTATCAGGTCCTCATTTTTTCCACTCCCTCCCCCCTCAAAATTTATAAATTATTATTTTGTCATATCTTGCTTTGTCCCATGTCTCCCTTCCCCCACTTTTCTGTTGTATGTCCCCCAGGGAGGAGGTCATACGCAGACCCCTGAAATAGGTTCCCCCTTTCCAACCCACCTCCCTATGCCCTCCCAATATTGCCACTCACTCCCCTGGTCCTGAGGGGATCATCCGCCCTGGCTTCCCTGTGCTTCCAGTTCCCATCTGTACCAGTGTACCTCCTTGGGTCTAGTCAGGCTTGCAAGGTAGGATTCGGATCATGACAGTGGTGGTGGTGGTGGGAGGTGGGGGGGAGGAAGCATTTAGGAACTAGAGGAAAGTTGTATTTTTTATTTTCTATTTGAGGAAAATAAGCTAAGTAGTTTGGTCAAGGTCACACTTTAGTAAAACTAAATTACAAGAATTTGAAAATAGGTAGTCTTAACTACTGTGCTCCATTGTCCTGAGCAGTGCACATTATCTTGAAAATCATAAAAAGCAAACCTTTCAATATTTCTGCGAAGATCTGAAATCTGTACATTTCCTCTAACCATCAAGGCACAGGCGAGGTAGAGATTATGTTTGGGGTCAGCCCGAATTAGCTGGTGATCTTTGCTAAAAGCGTCTGAAAACATCTGATCCAGCCTAGGACAATGAAGGAGCCATAGTTACACAGAATGATACTTCTATGAATGTCTGTGAAATAAAGAGCCATCTAAAGGTAAGCAAACCATATATGAATCTATGCCCAACCTCAACTGTCATTTTCTTAATGAATCTTGATCACAAGCATGAGAAGAAATTATGAAGTATCTACTTTTTTAAAAAGAAATGCTTCTGTAATATGTTGTTGATTTCTGATTGTTACACAATTTTAACTGCAATATAAATGAACTTCTATGTAGTACTCATTTCTAAACTTACTATATTATTGTTTAGTTCAGTATACACACTTTATAATAACAGAACTACCAAAACTTATTGAAAGCCTGCACCACTTTGTCACTGTAGAATAGATTACATTGTACAAGTCTTAATAATTAGCAGGGCACCACTGAAGGGCAGTGCCAGGCTCTTCTGTAATCGACAAAACTCTGTAGGGTCCCTAAAAAAGGGAGACTATTTAAGGTTCTTTTATCCTTCAGTTACAGACAGGAAGACACATGTGACTGAAAAAATCTATCTAATAATACACAGGCTCCGACACCCTTAATCAACCAAATTCTGGTGCTTAAATCCAGTTTACTCAATATAAACAAGCCTAGGTCCCTTTAATAATTCTAGGCAGCTGTGTGAGCAGAATCTGCAGAAAGTCTGAAAGAGGGACAGGAAGTATACTGCCTACTCACTCACTAGCTATTTACTGAATGGATGCTATGTGCTAGCTCCTATTCAAAGTGCAACGGGTCCAGGAGGAATAAAAATGCCCTGCTTGAGAAGAGCTTGTGTTAGTCTGAGTACCCCAAAGCAGAGGGATAGAGGAACGCGTGAGCTTGGAGAATTCACGAGTCCTTGGTCACTGCGCTCCACGTTCTGGCGTGTCGTGCTTTGGGGCGGGTTTTAAGGGTGGAGGCACCGTTTCATCAGAGGCCCCAGCAACGAGGAAGGATCACTGTACCAGAAGTAGGCAAACCCATTCCTGATTTTTCTTCTTATCCGGTAAGTGATAAAAACAAGTAAGGAGCTACTTATAATTGTTAGCATACTTAACTTTGTGTATATTAGAAACAAAATTCCAAAAATATATACTTTTTTTAGTTATGATTTTTCTTGACCTCTAATTACTAATTTTCTTTTGATAAAGATGGACTGTGGATATAACTGACATTAATGTAAACCACAGTCAAAATTACACTCACTGTTTTAGAAACTACTTATACGAAATCCGGATTATTTTACAACTCTGCCCTGAAGTAGTGTATTTTTTAATCAAGGATAAATGTGTCTATTTGATGATGCAATTAAAATGATAGCTCTTTGCAATAGCTTCAGAATCGCTAAAGCAAAACCAAAATGAATTAAAAGACAGTAACTTCCATGTGGATTTACATTTAATTAAAAACTATAAAATAAATCATAATATGAATTTTAAAAATTGAAAAAAAAGGACACAAGTCTAATTTTTATCAAAATATACCAAGTAAGATCACAAAAAATTCATTTGGCTTTGACCTTCTCAGGTTGAAGGAACAAGTCCAAGCATTTTTTCTTCATGTTGAATTTAATTACAATGTCTGTATTTCTCTTTTTTTAAAGAATCAACTTCAAATATTAAAGTATCTTAATTACCACTTGTGCAATAAACAATAGAGCCTAAGTTTATATTCTATGTGACCACATTAAAGGTGAAAACTATATATAACATAAAAGGTATCCATTAAATGTACTAAATTTCAATATGCTGAGATGTTGACAATGAACGTTTAATGAGTGATTTCCTGTTCTATTTACTGTGCAAGTCGTTTTGCTTGCCCGGCCACAGCCTACCACTGCGTAACATTCACCTCTTCTTACGTAGAATATGAACATGGAAATCCACGATGACCCAATGTGTGCAGAGCAGAACTGCATTCCATCGTTTTCCAGCATAAGGTTCCAATTGCCAGGCTCTACCTCTGAGTGCCCTCACGTGGGTTTGAACCGCCAACTTTAAAGCCCGGCGCTTTATCCTTTGTGCCACACAGGGGCTCCCCGGAGTCACCACGAGTGGTGACTGACTCAGCAACAACTATAACATCTAATTATCAAGTCACTTCCAGGTCACAAGAAACTGGAATAGAGCCGCATCTTACCTCCGAGGGGGCACATTAACGTCTGCCAGTGTATAGAGAGGCGTGAGGCTTGACACAAGATAATGAAGTTGAGGAAAAGGAACTAAATTCATGCTGATTTCATTAAGGTCCATATTAAGAGACCCTTCAAACCTTGCAGAGCTAAAAAAACAAATCAACATGAAAATGAGATTTCCATTTTTAAATGGTATACTTTAAAACGATTTATTTGGGAAGCATTTCCACACATCCTCTTGTACATTGTTCTTTAGTGCAGTAGATATGTGCTCTTTTTCCTTTTTTGGCGGAGATATTTAAACTATAACCCACGGCTATGTTGTTGTCAAATCATTTCCCACTTACAGTGGGCTCTCTCTCCCAGGCTGCAATCTTTAAAGGGAACGGCAGCCAGGCCTTTTCTCCCGTGGAGAAGCACCTCTCTGTTAGGAGCCGAGTGCTTATTAACCATGAACCACCAGGCCTCCTGACAATAGCGATAGCCATACTTGTATCGAGATGATCTGAAGTGTGACCAGCATACCACTAGCTGCTAATGAAATCTAAGATATCTTATTTAGCACAGTCCACATGGATGTAAGCATGTGACCCAGTACCAGCTGCCACCTGAGTCATTTCTGACTTATGCTGACCTCAGGGTAGAACTTTGCTCCACGGGCACTCATGACTATGACGTTGGAAATCCTGGCTTTCAAGATGCCTTTGGTGGTTTCAAACTGCCAGCCTTTCCGTTAGTGGTTAGCACTTAGATACTCCATTACACATATATAGGTAAATACTAACTTAATCACCCTATAAACTTTTACTAAATTCCTCAAAGGCCTGCTAAATACATTCTGGAATCTTGAATAAAGCATTTCCAAAGTAATCTTGTAGACCAAAGTCTAGGTTACCTTTTAGACTAACTAGCTAGCGAGGGAGCACAGATGAACAGATTGAAAAGACTGACATTCACAGCAAAAAATGTTTGATTTTATCTAACCAAATGGTTCTTAAACTTATCCACCTTCAAATCTTGTATCATCAAATATGTGTTCAACATTCTATGGAAGTACTTTGAGAAATATGCCACGATCTAAAAAGGAAACTAAAACACACACAGAAGCAGCTCCTACAATGTAGAATAACTAAGCAATGATGGTTAAAAGCCTAGTGACACGTGGGACATGCCATCGCTGTGCTTACCTTGTGAGGTTGAGAAGCAGGTTTGCGACAATGTTGTTCATTGCGTCAAAGGGCTTCTCGTGCCGCTTTCTAGAAGCCCCCGCACTGGAAGTAACCAGGCTCTTAGGTTTCACGGTTTCCCCCAGTTTTCCAGATTTCACCACGGTGTCGATTTTGCTAATGATGTCAAATAATGACTTTTGAGGGAAAACCATTGGGAGAGAAGCTATTAGGAAGTATGGCCACAGATGGCATTCGACTACGCAGGAAAGAACAGAAAGGAAAACATGTAAGCTTGCTTTTTCTCTAAAATAGAAGGCTGACTAGTAAAGAGGAGAGAATGCTTCAAAGAAGCGCACAGACATAGCACCGAGTGCGTGTCACGTTGTCTGGGCATTCCCGAGTCATTCTTACTTGGTTGTCAATGGGCAACACGCAGTCTGCGTGCTCGCTGAGTTCCTTCATTGCCAAGATGCTGTTATATGGGGAGGTTATGACATCATCCTCACTGGAAGGATACACTGAAGTCACAAATCGGTATACTTCTGGGAACTCATCCTCAAGCACCGTTAGTAGAAATGTGCCAAGTCCAGATCCTGTTCCTGAGGATACAGATAGCGTAGGTGGTTCAGAATTCAACTGTGGAGACATTTGTTCAGGAATTTAAATTTTAGGTTTATTTGTAGAGAAAAGTGTTAAAGTCTTAAATTCCTACGTTACTTCTGATTTATATAACTGATCAAACTTTAAGGAAGGCAACACGGGTACTGAACTAAACCAAACCCATGGACAGAATTGATCCTGACTCACAGCACAACAGTGAGAGACCTGCCCCATGGTTGTCAAGTTTGGGAATCTTTAAGGGTGCTGGCCTGCCACATCTTCTTCTTGTGATGGGTTTGAATTACTGACCTTGAGCTTAGCAGCTAGGCGCTGTAACCACGGTGCCACCAGGGCACCCTACAACATGGGTGGTGAGGCTTCAAGTCCTGAAATGCATCTCTAGCTCTGTGCTTATTAGGTGGGCTTTCTCTATGTCACGTCTTTTCACAGCTATAATCATATATATGAAGGGCCTTCAAAAAGTGTGTGGAAATATGTCATTGTCTTGTAATTCCATTTTTCCACTAGCTTTTTGAAGCCCTCTCCACCTACATGCGCACGGAAACACACATACTACCCAAAGTATTGGCTAAAGAGCAACAGGTTCAACAGTATTCAGTTTTAATGTCAAACAATTTTTAAAATAAAAAGTTATACACATAAATACATAGATGTATAAACATACACTTAAAATAGTTCTATTTTTTTTGTAAAGTACAGGTCGGAAAACAAAACTTATGCTTGCAAAACCAATTCCCACCTGTCTCTTAACTCTGTTGTAGTTAATCAAGTCTTACCTCCTCCCATGGAATGTATTATAAAGAAACACTGCAAACAGTCACACTGCTCTGCTGATTTTCTAAGTTTCTCCAAAATTTTTTCTTGGTACTGACTGCCAAAAACTTTGTGACCAACAGCCCTGAAAAGAAAACAGATTTTTTAAAAGTTCTGGCATGGTTGAATTTATAATTTCTGAGTTACATTATGAGGTTAACAGACTAAACATATTCTATTTTATAATTTCATGTCAGTAAGTTGTATTACAACATCCCAAAAGTTCTAGATTAAAAATGTAACAAAAATCATGCATCCACAATGCTCAGATATGGAGTCTTGGTGGCAGTGTAGGTTAAACACTGGGCTGCTACCTGCAAGGTTGGTGGTTCAAATCTACCATCTGCTCTGTAGGAGAAGAGGGAGCTTGGCTGCTCCAGCCTCCAAAACTATGGCGCAGTTCACATTGTCCTACAGAGTCCCTGTGAGTCAGAGCGGACTTGCTGGCCATGATGTAATGTCAACTACCTTGAGATCCAGGTGGGTTGCTAACCTAATGCCACCGCCACCACCACCACCACCAGCCCCCAAAATATTTAAGGGCAAACACGGCCCGAGGCTAGCTGTGAATCCCAAGACAAGTCTGGCTTGTACCTGTGTACCACCCTATTAAATTCACCTCACTGGAGAATTTCCAATGAAGTCAAACACTAAAGGTAAAATAAAAAGGGTACTTAAATATGACTACTGTCACTGGTTAGTTTTCTGCAAGAATCAATTTACAAAGAGGAAACTGGAAAGTTAATTTTTTATTGATTGCTTAAAACATGCAAATAAAGTAAGAATAAATACAAGGGGCACAGAAGCACCGAAAACAACCAGGATTACCGTGAGGCAATAACTTTTAAGAGTTATGTCTGGTAACATATACTTTGCTTTCATGTCAGCAAGACCTATTGAAAAAAAAAAAAAGGCCTTTTTTCGGTATTCTCCTAATGGTTGACATTCAATTTTTATGTTCAGTATATTCTCACCAATTATTCCCTGAGCCAGAAATATCGGTGATGAGCTGCTTGCTGTCAAATACATCTCTCAATGGTCCCTGCAGCATTTCATTCACTACGCCCTCTTCCATGTCAATCAAGACAGCCTGAGAAAGAAATACAAGATAATCAGGAGATTTTCCTGTAGAATGAAAAGAACTCGAGACAGATTTGTTCATTCTTTTGGCAGAAGGTGAGGAAAGTGCAGCCACTAACAGTGAAACGACTTGCCCACAATTGCCCAGCGAATAGCTGAGATGCAAACCCACGGAACCTGCCTTGTACAATCTACAACTGGGTCCTATTATCTAACCAAGGGCAGCAGTTGAATGAAATCTTTGTAAGGTACTAACTATAGAAGTCACACTATAGGCACATTTAAATTGTGGGTTCAATGATTTGTGTAATTAGTCATGCTAATGGGTACTTTATGACTAAAATTGTACAATACAATAGACTATAAAATTTTATTTTGCAAATGCATTCCCTTTATATACAGAAAGCATTATATACAATTTTATATTATTTGGTTGACAAATTTTAAGTAGTTTTCAAAAATATGTCTGATAACATGTAACTTTCCCCTTAGACTTCAATAGCTATTTAACTAAAATAAGAGGACTTCACGCTATGTGCAAACTGCAGTACTAGAAGTTTTGTAAAAGTGAAAAAACCAACAAAACCAGCTTATATTGCTTATGAGATGATTTATGGCAGATTAGATATACATACAAAATAGTAAGTCCTCAATACTTTGCAATCTGGCAAAGGGAAAGATAAAAGAGGACAGATCAATTCCATAGTTCCTGAAGTGAGTGACATGCCTGCCACTTTCCCAATCACTTAGCATTACGATTGACAACAGCCTTTCTATTCCATCCTCCATTCTATCGGGCCCATGCTCTGCTCTCCCTTTGGGAATTTACTTCAAAAGCTCCAATTCATTGCCATGGAGATAATTCCAATCCATAGTGACTCTATAGGGCCGAGTAGAACGGTCCCTTTGGGTTTCAGAGGCTATGCATTGACACGAGCAGGAAGTCTCCCTTTTCTTGTAGAACGGGGGTGGACTTGAAGTTGCTAACCTGTGGTTAGCAGTCTAATGCACAGCCATGGCACCACTAGGGTTGCCGGGACGTTACCAGGGTGGCTTTAACTCTATGTCTGGGGAGTATTCGAGGCTCTTCCAGAGGCAACCAAGTTCTGAAGTCAAAGCTCTTCCAATTCCTTCCAGCGTCAACTTATCAAAACCTTTTGGCCTCTGGTTTTCTCATACGCATATTATTAGGTTCCATCACCTTGGTTCCGACCCACAAAGACTCTATGCACAACAGAATAAAATACTGCCCGGTACTATGCCATGCTCACAATTGTTCCTATTTGTGAGCCCACTGGTGCAGCCGCGGTGACAGTCTATATGCTTGAGGGCCTTCCCCTCTTCACTGTCTCTCTACCAAACACGATAGGGTTTGGGGATGGACACAAATGCCCGATTAGTTAAAATCTCTGGCACACTTTTTTCTTTGAGAAGTCAAAATAAAAATTTGTCCTCATGATAGTTATGGGAGTAGTTATTTTAAGAACACACACTATGAAAGGTTCAAATATGTATCTTACTCGTGCTTTTAAAGAACAAATTCTTCCCTTGGAAATACTGCCACCATCACCAACCACTCTGAAAGATAGAGAAAAGTTCTTTGAGATTGTCCAGGGCTAACAGCATTGTACGATTAACGATGTTATCACAGAGTTAACTTCCAGCTGTGTAAGGCCATGTGCGGCGCACACAGCAGTCATTCCGTCTCCTCACTTGCCAGGAGCCAGTAAGGCTGAGTGAGGTGCTTCCTGCCTGCAGGCTCCTTGGGTAGAAGACTGACCGTGTAATCCAGTTCTGCCCAAGGACGGCAAGAAGAGGTTGGCTGACGCAGTTGGTGCCAACCATCTCATTTCCTGCTTTGACTCCTGAGGCCCATTATAGCTTTGACGTGATAAACTCAAGGAAGAAAAGGCAGCAAGTACTGGCTTGTCAATTGTTGGGAAGATATGATCTGCATCTCGGGGCTACTGCTAACCTACAACGTTCTACGTCCACATTTCTTTGAGAGGTCACTAGGTGTCTTTATCGCCTAAGTCACCACTAATTGTTTTCTTCTGCAAGCAAACATAAATTGATTGGGAGACCAGTTATACAAAAAGCCCTGGTGGTGTAGTGGGCAGCACACTGGGCAGATAACTACAAGGTCAGCAGTTCAAAAGCACCAGTCACTCCATGAGAGATGAAGCTTCCTGCTCCTCAAGATTTAGTCTTGGAACCCATAGTTCTACTATGCCCTACAGCGTCACTGAGTCTGAATTGATGCAATGATAGTGAAGTTTTTGAAATATAGAAATCTAAGCCATATAGCTCACAAGAAGCCAGAATATGTAAAATAACTTAAATTGAGATGTTTTGAGCAAGGTAATGGCACACTATGGTTTGGGTTTACTTTCCTTCAGTTTTTTGTGTGTGTGTGAAAACTGTTACGTAGGTTTATGTTTTATCTATGACTATGTTCACGCTTCTTGAAATGGTCAAGGACTTCATCTTGCTTACATCCAAAATGGAAGCGGCAATCCAGAGATCTAATGTATTAGGCAAATCTGCTATACAAGACCTCTTTAAAGGGTTGAAAGCAAGGATGTTAACTGAGGATTATTGTACGTCTGACTCAAGTCATGGTATTTACAATTGCCTCATATGCATATGAATGTTGGATACTGAATAAAGAAGACCAAAGGAAAACGATGGGTTAAATTATGGTGTTGGCAACAATATTCAAAGTATCCCGGACTGACAAAGAACAAACAGAACTGTCTTAGAAGTACAGCCACTTTCTTCTGTCGATCCATATATTAACTTTTCTGGTTTTTGACCTCTCTGGTTGGTCTGACTGTACTGCAGTGCGACGTGGCCTCTGCCAAGGTGCCAAGAATAATTTCTGGCTTCACAAGCTGAGGGTAAGACTGTAGAATTCACCAGAAGTGGATTGAATTGGTGTTTTCCAGAAAATAAATGCCTTAAAGATACGAATGAAAACTGGAAAATTTCAATGGATTGAACCTGATTATGTATTTCATAGTGGCCCCTGTGGGTTTCCAAGACTGTAACTGTTTACCGGAATAGAAAGCCCAGTCTTTTCCCCTCAGAGCTGCTGGTGGTTTCAAACGGCCAACCATGCAGATCACAGGTTAATGAGTAACCACGACACCACCAGGGCTCCTCGATTATGTATTTTTCATTTAAAGTCTACCACCATGTAGTTTCATATAGAACAAGAAAAACACCAACATCCCCTGATCAAATGTTAGCAAGTGTTTACATGGGATCCCAGCATCACTGAGCAGAGTAGGCTGTCTTTTTGATTCGTGCGGTGATATGAGCACACCACAGTAGTGTTGTTTCCTCCTCCCCAGTTAAGGTAACTACTGCTGCCTGAGCAGGAACGACATTTCATTACGCTGCCTTTACCTCCTCTTCCAAAGATTGCAGTTGATGGAACTAAAGTGTCATCAAAATTCCCAATTATAGTGTACAACATCAATAATGAGTAAAACCAGAAAGTAATAGTTTCAGAGAATTGCTTTGACTGTGGCAAGGTTGGAAGGGAAACAGGTTAAAAATCACCCTTACTATCATTTAAAGTCTAAGAAAATGCAAATGCAAAGAATCTACTATAATTTTATTCCTTTCCCTTACGAATTTAATATTAAAAACTTCAGACAAAGTGAATGTTAGTTTAAATGACTGTTTCAAATAAAAAGTACATGACACGTATATGCAAGGTCTTTTCAAAAAGCTTGTGGGAAAATGGAATTAAAAGGTAATGAACTTTTTGAAGCTGCCTTGAATACTTTATTAAGTAAACCAATACAATACGACAACTGCTTTCTAGCACACTCTAATCGTTCATTAAGTATTCTGGGTCATAAGTAAGGTCAGAGAAAAGTACACAATAAATTTTCTCTCCCAAGTCAGCCATGAACAGATGCCCTAACAAGATATCCTCAGAGAAAAATCGCCATCTTTATTTTATTTCAAAGTGAAGTTAAAATAAGTCATGCTGAAGGATTTGCTTCCTAACATGGTGGCTTCAACAGAAAAAATGGGGTCCTCTTCTACAGAATATGCTTTCAGCGATGAGAAAAACAAAACAAACAAAAAGGCAGTCAAGTTCTTCACAGTTATCAACTGTTTTTATTGTCCTTCACATCTGAAGACTGCTCTCCCTGTCTGTTGACAGGAAAAGGTTCATCATGCTCTGAGAGACTCCAATGGCTTCTTACCTGGTGTCCACATTTCTAAAGAAGCTGCTTATTGCCTCATCATAAATTCCTCTCTATAAAGAGAAAAAAATCTATTTATAACATTGTATAGTTTTAATAATTGCACAATGTACATAGTATCACACCTGCTATTTTAACATAGTACGTGGAATGGCCTTGTGGAGAGCCGGGTGGTGTAAGTGGTTTGCAATTAGCTGCTAGCCTAACAGGATGGCAGTTGGAACCCACCCAGGGGTGGCTCCCTGCAAGGCCTGGCATGTGTGTCCTCCAAGACCATGGCCAAGAAATCCCTGGGGGGCAGTTCTTCTCTGTAACACGGGATTGCCAAGAGTTGCAACCTACGGCACAGTCATGCCACCACCCCACCCCACCCCCACCTGAGTGGCTTTAGTGTTGTGGTGAGTTGTCATCTAGCTGGCAGGATTCATGGCAAACCCTCTGTACAGTGGGGACAGGGCCATTATGACTCATAAGTGTGTTTTCAAGGGCTGATTTTGGGAAGCAGATCGCCAGGCCTTTCTTGCGCGTGTCTTACAGAGGAAGCTCTGCCCACACCTGTTCAACATCAGAGCAACACACTCAAGCATCCACTGACAGATGGATAGTGGCTACTGATGAGGTGCACTGGCTGGTCCTGAACTCAAGTCTTCTGCACGAAGACGTCTACCAGTGGTTCTCAACCTTCCTGATGCTGAGACCCTTTCATACAGTTCCTCATGTTGTGGTGACCCCCAACCATAACATTGTTTTCGTTGCTACTTCATCACTATCATTTTGCTACTGTTATGAATCGGGCAACCCCCAGGATGAGAACCGCTGACGCACACCGATGAATCTATGAAAATGCATGTCAGGATTCTTCCAATCACCTCGCCGGAGAATCCATGCTGCGAGGCAGCAGAGGTGATGGAGGATTCCCCGTTCAGCAGCCAAGCAGGTGCATCAAATGAGCTTTCTCTTAAATTCTTGGCGACCTTTTCAGGTAGTGAGGGCTACACTGCCACGACACGTGTCACCTACTGTAAAAAGCACGTTCACATACAGTACTACCTCGACCTCGCTGATCTTCACAAGACCCTGGATGAATGCGAGGGGCCTCGAGAAGTGGAAAAACCGATGGTGGAGCTCTGGCGGCGCAGTGTTACGCACCGGCCCGCGGTTTGACGCCCCCATCGGCTTTGGGCAGAAAGACCGGGCTTTCTACTCCCACCGAAAGGCAGCCTCGGAGCCCAGCGGGGCAGTTCCACCCCGCGGTCTCGGTCAGTGAATGCCGTCAATCCACGGTGAAACACCGGGACTCCTCGACAGTGACTGTGCCACACAACGGAGAGCGGCCAGATCGAAGCTGAGCTCGAGCTCGCACGTACGGGGGCAGGGACTTCGATGACCCGCGGCGGGGAGGCTCCGGGAGCCGGTACCTGGTTGACCGCGGCGTGCTCCCTCAGCGCCAGGTCCCAGAAGCAGCAGCCGATCTGGTTTCCGCACTGTCCCACTGCCGCCAGGAGGCGAGGAAGGAAGACGGACATGAGACGGGGGACTGGAGGGGGGGGCTCTCGGCCAGGTCCCCGCCGCGGGCCGCTACTTACCCTGCACGACCACCGACTGGGTCATGCCGAGGAGCCGGCGGCGCGAGGCAGCCCGGAGCCCGCGCCAGCGTTCGCATTCGCCCCGCCCACCGCGCGCTCCCGAGCCCCGGTCGGCCGTAAGTCGCGCCGCTGCCGCAAGTCGCGGCCGTCGTCAAGCGCGCCTCGGGGCGCTAGCGGAGACTTTACTTCAGAAGGCCCGGCGGGCGCACGCGCGTCTGCCGTTACCATAGCGACTGGGCGCAGGACCGCAGATCCTCGCTGCCTGGTAAACACCTTGGAGTAACCGCAGCTCGGGAGGCCCCGGTAACTGGCAGGGTATCTGGAGGCTCTGGAGTTTAAACTATGCATCGTTAAAACTCTCCGTGAGCTTTTGTCAGAAGTTTAGTGCTCGTGTAGAGTCTCACCCTAGCGGTAGGTCAAATGCCGTTTGTTCTGAGTCCGCCGGATGTGGCGCTAACATCTTTGACCAGCGAGCCCTTTGTTCTCCTAGAGGAGGAGCAAGGTTGACGCGAACAAAGAAACGCTAGACAAATGGACGTGGTGGGCCACACCCAAACGGTAGCGAGACCCGGAGTGAGCAAAGCGAAGACACCCAACTAGTATTTGGTGAACGCCGTGTGTGCTACTGAGGATAGATAGCTCCAGCTCCAACGAGCTCAAAATCGACTTGAAGACACACAAATACTCAGAATGCTGATTTACAGTGTCGGCGTGGTTCTTATATATGCAATAGGTATCCGTGGGTGAGATTGTAGACGGGTGAGAAGGCTAATGAGAGAGATGGGATTAAATTAGGTATTTGATTTATGCACAGTGTTTATGGGAGAGGAAATTATTGGAAAAGCACTCATTCCGGAAAGTCACAAATTCTTTAAAATTTTCAAACACTGGAAAGCAAATGATCAAATTAGATCAGATTTCAAGTAAGCTCAAACAACAAAATACCTCACTGCCATTAAGTGGTTATGGTTAGTGGTTGGAAACCACCTGCTGCTCCTCGGGAGGGAGAAAGAGGAGGCTTTCAACTCTGGTAGAGTTACAGTCTCAGAAACTCACTGCAGCTAGCAGGCTTCCATTTGATCAACGATAAAAGAGGATGTTAAAAAAATAATAATATTTCATTGCAGATTTAGACTCAGGATTCTGTTAGCAAGCTGAGGTTCACTAGAGATCAGCTAGGGAGCACCAGACTCTGAGGTTTTCTTTTAAGGTACACTGAATGTTTTGCCTTGAAGAGGAAGGCCGCCTATCATCTTATGTCAATTCTGGCTCACAATGACCTTATAGGGGAACCCTGAGGCTGTAAATCTTTATGGGAGCACATAGCCTCCTTTTTTTTCCTGTGGAGTGGCTGCTGGGGTTGAACCAGCAATCTTGTGGCTAGCAGTCCAATGCTTAACAGCACCACCAGGGCTACCATGACTCCTTTGAATAAGCCAACACTTACAACTAATGCTGGGCAGATGTCATTCCCGGCTTAGTAAACCATAGGAGTGTCTGATTCAAATGGCCAATGGCAGTCTATTTCAACCCACTGATGCCTAGCATATTGAGATAGTTTATTGTGCCAGCCTGGCCGATAAACACAAGTGGGATTAATGGAAGGGAGGAGAGAAAAATGGCTCAGTGAGCCTCGCCTTTCATGTCTCTCACTCTTTGATCATCCAGCCAAGCCATTAGTCACAGCCCATGAATCAGGATACAGTCTCACATCTGGCCATTTTTCCTTATATGCAAACTGAACAGCCAGGTGCACTGCTTGAAGTTCTGCCCATTGGGAAGATTTCCCTTCACCACTGTCCTTTAGGGAGATCCCAAACGATCTACACCATGATTCAACAATAAAGGTTTGCCAAAGACTCCACACTGTATCTGGCACCTGGGTCAGCTGGGTCATATGGTCCCAGTGGCAAAGCAGCTTGCATTGCAGCCTGAACCTGTTGAAGAGCCTTTTCTTGTTCTGGGACCCACTCAAAATTGGAGGCTTTTCGTGTCACTTGATAAATAGGTCGAAGTAGAATACCTAAGTGAGGGATATGTTGCCTCGAAAGGCCAAGTGGACACCATTAGCACTGCCAGTGTCTAATATTTATATGCTCCATTTAATTTTTTACTATATCCAATTTTCTTTGCACATTGTCCAAAGGGAAATGGAGCTTAGCATAAAATACACATAAAAAGGCTTAAAAATTAGGCCTAAAACCGTGACTTGCATTAAATTGTTTAGTCATCAACTATAAAGATGGGAAAAATGGTTATCTGAACAGTAATCGGTGGGCTAAAAGTTGTACATCTTCAGTATTAGTGAGTGGGGCGGGCATACACGGAGTTTTGCCGTGAGTAAGGGAGCCACCAGCAATCACTTGAGAAAGGAAGGACGCCCGGGGAGATGAATAGATGAGCAGAGGGAGGAGCTCAACAGCCAATGAGACAATCGGACAGCAGAAGCTATCACTCCCGTGCAGTTGCAATTATTTCTACCATCTGGGAATTTCAAAAGCTGTTTGAAAAACTAGGAAAGAAAAGGTAGTCCTTGTAGTCGAGGTGGTATAAAGAATTCTGGGGGAGAGTTTTAGGGAAATTTGTAAAGGTGCAGTTTTGAGGGCAAATGAATGGTTTGAGGAGGAAGGTAGGTTGGATCAATTGAAGGTATCGAGGGTGAATCTGGAAGATAGCAAGAATGAGGAAGTCGAAGGGGGACATAAAGTGAGAAACTCAAGCATTGTTTTGTTCCAATCGATTGGCTGTAGGTACATAGTGCTGCTGCTGTTGTGATTGTTAAGCCTTGTCAAGTTGAATTTTCTACTCATAGCCTGCCCATGTGACAGGATAGAACTTCTCCATAGGGATTTCTAGGTGCTAATCTTTACCGGAGAAAATTACCCAGTCTGCCTTTCACCGAGAGGCTTGGTGGGGAACTTCTAAGCTTGTCGTTAGCGACTGAGTGCTTAACCACTGTACCACCAGGTTTCTTTAGGTGATAGATAAAACGTATTTATAGATTAAGATCATATTTAATACTGTAGAGCATAAAGAAGCCAGAGGACAAGTATAAAACCCTCAAGCCAATTTTAAAGCAAAAACATAAACTAAGCACCCAGTTATTGTTGAACAGCTCCTGAATGTAAGCTAAATTTCAGCGTATTGCTGAAGGGATAAATTGAGAGCTCTGATCCTTTGGCAGGAATGAAACTGTGAGAGAATCTTCTGATGTCATAATTTCTGAGTGCCACTGGAACATTTGATCATCATTCTTTTGGCCATTCCAGTCTTCTATGGAAGGACAGGAGAAGCAGTTGATCTATTCACCTGTTCAGGAATCACACTCGACCAATTTTGGTAAGTCTTTGCATCCTTGGTTAAGTTAGTTAAAATGTACTGTCTTTATATAGTCATACCAATCCATAAATGTAGAATATTTTCCTTAAGCATAACAACCTCCAATAAGTAGTTACTTTTTAGGCATAAGAAAGAGGTACAAGACATTTTTCTATTCTTCTGGGGCTAAACGTTGAAAACATGCCGAGTTACTGAAGGTAACTATTAAGGACCTATTTTGTCCCAGGAACTAGTCAAGGAATTGGAGATTCAATGGTGACAAAGACAAACATGGAATAGGGAGGGAGGAAACAAAAACATTATATATATTACATATATTTGTAGAATAGTACATACAATATAGTAATGTAATATAGTAATTTCACACATTTGATATGTCATATAGTAATTACTAATTTGTACAGTAATATAATTACTGTATCAATGTAATATAGTAATTTAGGTAACAGTAATTTACAAAATTTAAAGATAATTTTGGATGTTATGTTCAGAATGTTTCAGTTTGCCTATAACAAAGGGAGCAACATTTAAAATGTGTAAAGAATGATTTGAAGACAACCTTCTCACCATTTGATTTTAATTTACGAGCCTAGGTCTTCAGTGAATTATGCCTTTTCGGTTTGGGGTCCAGGCAAGAAGTTTTCCAATGGAAGGAGGAGATTCTTCAATAGGCCTGGAACTCGGGTTGAGCTCGAGCGCTGCCGCTAACGGGAAAGAGACTTCACCAACCAGGTAAGGCTCTCTGACCTTACAACCGAGCGAATGCCTGATGTCTTTCTATAGCACAGGCTTTACTTGACGTTCAATATAGGCAAGGGAAAGAAAAACACTGCTGGTAGGAAATTCATGGTAAATACATATTAAAAGAGACGTGACTTGTGTAGTAGATTCTGTGTTTTACACCTCTGTAAGATTAGATTATAGAAAAATTCTTATTTTAAATGATAAATGATATATATTATTGTAAAACACACACACACATACTTGTAAAAATACTCTGCCACTTGTTTGCTTGTTAGTTGTTGTACTGTGTGGCTTATGTGTTGCTGGTAGCTATGTCACGGGCATTTCAAATACCAGAAGAGTCACCCAAAGTGAGCTGGTTCATCTGAGCTTTCAGACTAAGAACAGACTACAAAAAAGGAATAGACTTTCCACATCAGAGGAATTCGCAACTGACATCCTTATGGACAGTATCAAAATATTATCAGACACTGGGAACCTCGGGAACATTATTCAATCTGTATGCTGAACAAATAATCAGAAACAGTGATAAGAAGAATACAGCAGCAGGATAGGAGAAAGGCTTATTAACAACCTGTGATACACAGATGACACATATTGTTTGAGGAGAATAAGGGGGAATTGAAGCATTTGCTGATAAAGAGGAAGGGCTATACCCTTCAGAATGTATTACAACTCAATGTAAAGAAAACAAAAGTCTTCACAATTGGACAAATGTGTAACACCATGATAAATGGAGAACAGATGGACATTGTCAAGGATTTGGTTTGCTTGAATCCATGGAGTAGCAATCAAGAGATCAAAGGGCGCATTCCATTGGGTCAATCTGCTGCACAAGAGTTCTTTAAAGTGTTGAAAAGCAAAGAGGTGACTTTGAGGACTAAGGTACATCTGACCCAACCCAGGGTTTTCTTAATCACCTCATGACATGATCAGGTTGGGCACTGAATAAGGAAAAGAGAAGAGTTGACGTGCGTGAATGGTGGTGCTGGCAAAGACTATTGGAAGTACCATGCCCGAAGAGCAAAGAGATCTTTGTTGGAGGAAGCAGAAGAATGTTCCTTAGAGGCAAGGATGATGAGGTTTCATCTCACTTATGTTGTCTGGAGAGACCAGTCTCTGGAGAAGGACGCCATGCCTAGCAGCAGGGCAGTGAAAACGAGGAAGGCCCTCAGCAAGAGTGATTGTCACAGTGGCTGCAAAGGTGGCTTCAACCAACCGTGAGGACAGTGCAGGTGGTGACGGTACTATGAGTCCACTATGAGTAGGAAGTGCCTCCGTGGCGCCTAACAGCAGCATGGCATCCTATTGGCCATTTTCACTATTTTAAGGTATTAATTACATTCACAGTGACGCACAACCTTCACTATTATATATTTCCAAAACTTTCTCAGCACTCAAACAGAAACTCTGTACCTATTGAATAATAACTGCCCCTTCTAACCTACCCCCAGTCCCTGGTAAGCTCCGATCTTTTTTTCTGTCTTTTTTGGATTTGCCTATTTTACTTCACTAAAGTAGACTCATATATTATTTGCCCTTTTGGATATGACTTATTTAAATTAGCATGATATGTTTAAGGTTTTTGCATGTCAGACATATGTCAGAACTTCATTTCTCTTGATAGTGGAATATTATTATATTATATATGTCATGTTTTGTCTATCCATTTATTTGTTGATGGAGACTTGAATTATTTCTATAGATACTGGTAATAATTGTGTCCATTTAAGTTCCTACTATCTTTCTTTTATATGTTTGTGTACACATGTGAGGAAAACTGCTAGATCACATGGTAATTGCATATTTAACATGGCGAGGAACAGACAGTTGTTTTCTACAGTGACTGCACCATCAACATTTTTAACAAGACTGGTGATAATATAAAGATTAGCTAATGCTCAGATAAAGAGCCATAGTGATATCTTTCATAAGGCTATAAATATGAAAATGACTCAGTCTCTAATCTTAGACTTAATATCACTTTGATTTGGACTTGACCCTCATCAGAAATATATGTAATGTGAAGATTCCATGAAATTAAATGAGTTTTACAAAATTTTAAACAAACCTATAATAATTAAAATGCATCCGCATTTTCTATATATGTATATTTTTACCATGGAAAAGCATTCAATACTTCATTATTTCTTATCTCATTGCTTGGAGTTCTTTGGAAGCAGATTTAAGCTTAAGTGGACACAAATTTAAGCAATCAGTTATTCCAGGATGGATTCGGGTGCTTTGGGAAGCAGTGAGCTCCTGGTTTAGAATGTTTAAGGTTGAATAGTTGTTTGTTGAGAGCGTTGGAAAAGAAATTCAAGCAGACACTTTTTGGACTAGATGTAATGTGAGGGCTTTCAACGCTGAGATTCTTTCAGCTTTTGACTAGAATGTGGAGTAGTGTGTTCAGATTTCTATTTACCCACAAAGCTCTTAGTTTTTAAATCACTGAACTGAAGTTATGTTAAAGTGCATTTAAGAACAAATTATCATTGCATTACCATGATTCATTTTCTCTCTTTGTTATTTAGCAATTATTAATCGCAATACTATTGGCCTATAAAGGAGTACCTTTGTCTTTATTAGTTTCCTATGATTAAATATCAAGTAACAGCCATAATTTCTTTGTAACATCAATCTACAATGTTTGCTTCATCAGTGTCACTGTGTAATAATTACTTCATGATTTCAAAGATGTCAGAACTATTTCAAACAGTCAAATATGCACTCAAACTTTGACACCCGGTTAAACATTTTTCCTTTTAAGTAACTATGTGTCTTTTCCTCTTTCATCCAGGCAGCTCCGAAGATGTCCTGGAAGTCATTGCCTGACAATAACTGATGTTCCCATCAATGTCTATGCAACAATGCGCAAGACAGCTGCACAGAGCAGCAAGGCAATGCATCCTAATAGCACCGTTAAGTCTTTTGTAGGTGTTGACTAGGTCAAGGCTAATGGACCAGTATCAGCTGGTAAACAATAAAAGTGGCGGCAACTTTGGACGATGACAAGAGTTGAAATAGTTACTCTTAGTATAAGAAATGTAGTCAATAAAACACGCACGATAAGTCATCAGTTATGTTTGATAGAGAAGACAGAATCGTTCATAATTAGAAAGTGCTTTAGAGATAATCCAGCCCATGGTGAATCATTAATACTAACAATTCAAGGTGACACTTATTCCACCATGGTTATTAATCAGGTGGGGCTTCTTCTAAATGCTTCATGTGTTGTAGATTGATTTCCTTTGTTTATATTATACCTCTACTTAGCAGAATCCTCTCTCTAAAATATTCCATGACAGTTTCTGATACTTACACAGATACTGAATTCTGATTCTGATACTAATCTCTCCAGGAAAAATTATGCTGGTGGAGAAAAGAGACTGTTAGTTTTAGTCCTTGGTCAATCTGCATATGCAAGCTTGCTTATTGGCTGAATTCATTTAATAAGATCAAGAGTAGGTTTCTAACCTCTATTTACCCAGGAAAAACAATGTTTTATTTTAACACTGCACCCCAAGTCTTTAGCTCAGTGGTTCTCAACCTTCCTCATGCCGTGACCCTTTAATACAGTTAGTTCATGTTTTGGTGACCCCCAATTATAAAATTATTTTTGTTGCTACTTCATAAGTGTAATTCTGCTACTGTTATGAATCGGGCAACCCCTGTGAAAGGGTCATTTGACCCCCGCACAGGGGTCGTGACCCACAGGTTGAGAATGGCTGCTTTAGCTAGTCATTTTGAAGTTGTCAACAATGGGTATTGAAAAAACAACGAGTATTAAAAAACATAAAAACAAAAATCGAAAATAACTTGACTGCCATCAAGTTGATTCTGACCCCTAGTGACCTTACAGGACAAAGTAGACCTGCCCCACTGAGTTTCCCAGGTGGTAAATCTTTAAGTGAGCCGAAAGCGGTATAGTTCTCCCTCAGAGCACCTGGTGGGTTCCAACTGCTGAGCTTGCAGTTTACAGCTCAACAGGTTACCCATGATACCACCTGAGCTCCTGTGAGACATCTCAGGTGGATTTCCTTATTCGTTAGACGTGGGCTCGCCTTTGAGGTCTAGGTCAGCTCTCTAGTCTCATTTTCTCCATATAGTAGTCCCCAGAAACTCAGCCTGCTTCGTTCTCCTCCTGTTAACGGCCACCATCCATCGCCCCAAATGATATTTTCCAAATAACCCACTCTAGAGTCATATAAAATCCTTACAGTTCCTTGTCTTTCTTTGATAATGTACATTATAAGCACATTTAAAAACATAGTTAATAAGAATATGGACATAGATATATGAAGATACAAACAACAAATGTAGAGATATCAAAAGATTCAACATCTTAGTGGAAATAGTAAACTAGAGATAGTCCCGATTTTTAAAACTTTTCCCCGCATCCCGCGACATTTTAAAAAAGCCCCAATTTGACCCTTTGGTGAAGAGGACCCTGTGTCTTGGCTGCTCGTCCCTCCTGGTCCCGGACCTGACCCGCACCCAGCGTAGCGGTGCCGCAAGGGATTGCGCTGGACAGTACAGACCTGCCTGACATGCCAGCCCAGCCAGAGGTTTCTCAGTGAATCCAGGCACCTGATCTGGGGAGCCTGACAGATCTCAAAGCAACACAAACCCCCCCAAGCCCAGCGCTCCCCATTCCAGTCGACCTTCCTGAAGAGAAAGTACAGCCTCTGAGCCCATCAGGAGTAATGGATTCACCCAGTCTGCCTAGGAAATACAGTTCAATTGGGCTAAAAAAAAAAAGTCCCAATTTTTGGAAAGAATGCACCACAAGCTAGGGTATACGGTTTTCGGCTGCCATGTGGCTATTTCGTCAGGATATGAGTTTTATCAATGGTGTCCCGCGGTACCAATGTTAAAATCTGGTCACCTTACCTTAAGGGAATCAAAGTACTCTCCAGGTAATTTAGCTGCCTGCAAAATAAAAATGTAAGGCTCCTTAAAGGAAGACAGTATAACGGTCTTTTAACAAACAGTGGTCCGTGTTTAACACAGTGGTGTCCTCGGCAAGATATTACTTCATTGTAGTTGAGTGGTGAGTAATGGAATGATCTTAGACGGAGGGCTGCCCTGGACATTGCCAAATAAGGCTAATTGCAAGACTTGAAAGAATCAAGATGATTTCAGATGTACTGAGTAACATACAATTTACAACTACCAGGTATGCAAAGCAGGAGGAATATCTGTAGTTAAGGGGATCATCGGTCAAGCTAAACAGACCCAGGAATAACAGATGACAGTATTAGTAAACAAGTTACTGTAATCATACTCGTAATCAAGAAGGGGTTAAGAGCTAGATTACCTATATCTTTAAAGATGAAGACGAATAACAGAATTGCAGGTGAATGAATATATTGGCTGGTGTAAGATATGGCAAATAATATATAATAAGGATTCCTGGGGTGGTAGGGTGGGGGAGGGAGGGCAAAAGCAGGAGCTGCTATCAAAGAGCTCAAGAAGAAAGAAAAAATTTTAAAACTGATGGTAGCCATTGTAAAATTATGCTTGATCTAACTGAATTATGGATGGTTGTGTCTGTAGGAGCTCCCAATAAATGATTAATTATAATTACTTTTTGATATAAAACTCTCATATATAGATGAATATCACTGGACTTGATTCTGTAGGCCAACCCCACCGAACACACTATGAGTGGGTGACTGTCGAAGCCCCAAATCCATTTCAGTGTCCCACATGGATTAAACCCGGAGTCCTCTGGGAACACAGTCCAGGGGTGTGGACAGCCCTGCTACCAGGCAGAGAGCACGGCAAAGCCGACGATGGCAGATGTCGTTAAGTTAAAATGTAATACTTTATCATTTCATCCCTCTTTTGACACATTTTAAAATTGTTTCGGTTTTTAATATTTCCTGTTTTTTTTTTCAATTGAGTTTTTTCTATTTTGTCTGTTCATTGTTGTTGGTTTTTTTTGTTTGCTTCCTGTTTGTGTTTTGTATGATTTCCTGAAATCCAGGATAGGTAACCCCATAGAGACAGTAACTGGATGAATAATTATGTAGGGGCATGGTTGGGGATGATGGAGAGAAATGGAGAACTAATAATGTGTATGAAAGAAAATGTTCTGAAATCAATTGTGATGATTGCATAATTCTCAATATGATCAAACATTTAAATTATATATAAAGTATATGCCAATGAAACTACTTAAAATAATCCAAACAACTTACTGCCATGAGTCACTTCCAACTCATAGCAACCCTGTGGGGCCGAGAAGAACCGTCCCTGTGGGTTTTAGAGACTGTTACTCTTTAGGGGAGTAGAAAGCGTCCCTCTCTCCCATGAGAAGCCAGTGGTGTCTAACTGCAGACCTTGTAGTCAGCAATCCGCCGTGTGACTGCACCACCAGCGGTCAAAGGATGGAAACAGGCAGTTAAAGATAGCAAATTCAAAATTTCATAAAATCGTTGTGAGGTTCTTAGAAGTATATGAGTCAGTGGGTTCTTATTTTCTGAGGACATGTGAAGGTGGGGGCTTCAAAGAGTTTGAAGGAAAATGGAATGAAAATAGAGTGGGATTGTTTCCCCTGGAACTTTTTGGTAATGATGTAAAATAATAACTCTATTAAAAAAGTCACCTTCAAATTATGGGGCAATGCAGAGACTTAGAAAGTTTGAGCGTGCTCTTGATAGTGTGTGTGAAGTGTGACAGGCCTGCTGGGGCTAGGCCAGGTCTGCAATGTGCTGGTCTAGTTTAGGCCACCAGTGAGGATGTGAGGGTACAGACCTCAGGCAAATTTATTGGAAAAGCAAATGATAAGTTACCCCAGAGCGACGTCCCTTGCTTGGGTGGATCCGGTGCAGGGAATGTTCTCAGAGCTACGCCTGTGCCGGTTTAGCCCCAGCCTGCTGGATGCAGAGTCCTTAGCCCAGAAGGCACACAAGGTTCTCGGGAGATTCTGATGGGCTTTTGTGGAATTTTCCCTGTAATTTCACGCCTGAGTAATGGAAAAGCCAGGCTATTTCCCATTTCCCAATTCTTTGGGAAAGTTTGGCCTTTCAGGGTTGGTGCTCTTGATGACAACTGGCTGAGCTGAGTCACCAACTGCTCTTCTAGGTGGGCCATAGAAAGGACTGAGTTGGTTTTGTCAGATTTGCTCAGTCGCATTCCTTTTATGGTACCTTTTTCCAGGTGTTTGTGTTTGTAACACAAGCTTTCGAGTCCAGGTGAGACTAGGCCTGAAGGCAGGCAGGCCTCTGGAGGCAGCAAAAGCTCAAGAACAACCTTGCTTACCCCTGCAGACAGGTAGCTTGTCGGTTGTGTAGTTCATGATAGCAAACACATTACTTAAGCTAGTGAATCTCAGGTTTCCTACCGTAAACCCTACCTCATAAGATTATCAATTGGAATGTCAATTTTATTTACCATGATAGCTGATGTTTCATAGGTTATTTAAGAAGCAAAACCCCAGTGCCACTGAGTCGACCCTCACAGTAACCCTATATTGCAGTGGTTCTCAACCTGTGGGCCACGACCCCTTTGGAGGGGGTCCAACGACCCTTTCACAGGGGTCGCTTGATTTATAACAGTAGCAAAATGACAGTTATGCAGTAGTAATGAAAATAATTGTATGGTTGGGGTCACCACGACATGAGGAACTGCATTAAAGGGTCGTGGCATTAGGAAGCTGTCACTATTGGAAATTAAGCCTCATCTGAAATGGTTCTATCATTTCTATCATTTAATTAGTTAGAAATTTATGTAACGTTAATAACTGCTATAAATCTAAACATCCTTGTGATATTGATAGTTGAGAGAAGAGAGTGAGCGAGAGAAAAATGCTAAAATCTAACTATCATCAATTTTGGTTGTTACATAAATTGTAAATCTTTTCATGCTAGAGAAACGTAGCTTAGGGCAAAGTTATTTTGGCATAGATCGAAAGTTATCTTCACCGAAAGAAAAATGACTATGAGACTCTCACCACACTTTTACAAAATGTGTGCCAGTGTTTATTTAGAATCCCTTCTATTTTATTAGAAACAAGAGGAGCAGGATATTCACCCGTAGGAAGCAAGTGGACTCTCAATACAAGTATGTTTAACAATCCTTTGAGGGTCGTCCGTGGCAGACATTTAGGATGGAAGGAAAGAATTGAAATGAGAAATAATAAACATCCAGTCCCTGATGATTCCTTGAAGTCATGCACAGCTGGTTGGAAGCTTCCGCCCTTAGGAAGCGGTGTGGCTCCTCCCTGCCGGGCCGGGTCATTTCAGTGCTCTGAAGAACTGCAGGCTTGCGCTGCCCCTCTGCGGGGTCAGGCTGCGGGGCAGGAGTTGATGCTCACAGCCCCGCTGACCAGGGCGGCTTTACTGAAGCTCACTGGGTGCCCGTCAATCACAAAGTGACGGAGGCAGCCTGTGAAGGGCTTGCTCGGGGCCATTCCTGGCGTCAGTAGAGACTCTGAAAAGAGAAACAAATGAAAATCAAATATTGCATTTCAGGCACTGAAACCCCAAATATTACTTTGTGATAGAAGTGTGTATAATTGTGCACATCACCAAGACGACCTACTTGTCGAAAACGGAATAGATTTATAATTTACTCATTTCTCAGAAACTTCATCTGCTTGTGAAGTCATATGAACCTGCAGAAGCTTGAATGTTTTGCCTTGCTTTTCATGTTGAAATGTCTGCGTATAGTTCGCTGCCTTCTAAGGATGAAACCAATGTGCCATGCCCATGTAAAGACTCAGCAGTGATGGCAACGTATGTACAAGTGTGCTTAATACAATTTAATGATGGATGGTTATAGGATTTGTAAGAGCCCCCCAATAAAATTATAAATAAAAAGACCCCCTCCAAAAAAAGGACAACCATGATTTTTCACATACCACCTATGCTTTTAGGAAAAAATTCCTGCCTGCCATGTGGCAGACTGGGCTTCCATTCCTAGCGAATGCTTGTCCTGAACCATCACCACCTGTCCGTCAGTGGAGATTTGCGCACTACCGTGATGCTGAACAATGGAGCTACCAGGCCTAGACAGACGATGAAGCAAGGCCTGGCGATTTGCGTGTGAAGACCAGCAACAGAGACCCTCTGGATCACCACGATCTGGCGCATGAGCGGGCATGGGATGTGCAGAGCTGGGCAGTGTTTTGGTTCATTCGTTGGGTGCCAGTACCGACTCGAAGAGTAAGAACCACCACCACCTATTATTGGGGGCCCATTTCACCCGGGTCTTACTTATTTTCGGCGTTTGCTGATAAGGAGACATGGAATCTGAGTTTTCACACTATTTTCGGACTTGCTTAATATTTCTGGATAACATGTCATTAGCTTTCACTGAGAAGCACCCACACGTTGCCAAGCTCATAAGAACAAGAAAATAATGAATTCAAATAAAAATTTAATTTTTCTAAGCAAAGGGTCTTGGCAGCTCTATAAATAGCACAACAATATCTAGAGCTCAGGTGCCTTGTGGTATGCCGGGGGGTGGGGGTGGGGGGCTTTCTCTCTTTAACTTAATTAGATATACTGAAGAACCTGATGCTTATTAATTAAATGAAAACAGTTAAATGTGTGTGGATGACAGAAGCAATATAATCTAAAGCAATTTAGAGAGCTTAGAAATATTCTGAAATTAAAATCCATTTAGTCAAAACTTATTATTGGGCACAAACACTCCTGTGAGCAGTAGCAAATAAAAGATGGAAAAACATAAGCATCAGTCACTCAAGAAAGAACATAAACCCAGACAGTGATGGAAATACCATGCCACACCGCAATAAGCTTTCTAAACCATGAAGATTAAGAATACGCAGAAGCTTTCTGTTGACAATATATCACAGAAAAGCAGTTCATATCTATAATATGCATTTTAGATTTGGCAGGCCCCTGAGAGATCAATTCCCTTAATTTCCCTATAAATTAGGATGATGATATATGAGGGGTACCCCCCCAAACCAGATTCAACCCCACAAGCTATGTTTTCAAATTTTTTTTACAAAACAATCTTATCACCTTTAAAGTACTCTCCATTACACTTAATACATTTGTCAAATCTGTGATTACATTCTTGGAAACGCTGTTCCAAGTCATCTGTTTGGATGGCTGACAACACCACCCTCATTTTTTCTTCACCTCATCTATGTCATCAAAGCACTGTTCTGTCACGTTCCTCTCCATTCATGGAAACAAAAAGATGTCACAAAGAGGGAAGTCAGGTGAGCCAGGTGTGTGGGGCAGGAAAGGCATTCTGTTTTTGCCCAAAACTAGCACACCGAGATGGCTGCGTGAGCAGGTACATTGTTGTGGTGCCAAAACCAGAACCCCGTCTGTCACAAATCAGGCCTTTTTTTGTCACACACTGTTACGTTATCCCTTCAGACGTGGTGGAATGAACTCCAAATGCACTATCCCCTCCTCACATCACAAAAACAAATAAGCATCACTTTTGGGGGGAGTCTGATCAGCTGTTTTGCATTGCCAGAATAAAAATATGAGCAAACACAAAAGGGTGAATTCCACCTAGTTGGCTCCTACATGACAGACTAGAACTGCTCGAGGGTCGGGGTTGGGGAGGGGTCTTCCTGCTGCTACCGTCACGAGAGTCCATCACCACCGGGCCTCCTTCCCCTCGGAGTGCCTGATGAGTGTGAACTGTCATATGATGGCTAGCAGTGGAGGGCTTGACCATTGAGCACAAGGGCTGGACACACCTAAGTCTGCTGCCCACTTTGATAACTGATTTTAGAAATGTAAGTTTGGTTCTGCCCAAGCTTACCACCCTTTGGCTCATGGAGAAGTCAGCTGGAGATTATGTCCCCAGTACTGACTGCATAATGCACAACATAATTAATTGTCGGGAGTGACAGGACAGTGTTCCGTGAATCAAAATTAGCACATGACTGTATGAGAGAATGGTGCACAGGTAGATAGTTTGCATAAAGAATGATTCAGGGTGTGGAAGCTATATAATCTACCATCAACTTGAGGAAGGGGTGAAGTCTAGCTTGTCAGTGAGGTCGCAGCTTGATGACCTCATTTGGATGCACCACAGAGGTAAGTAGCTGACTGGAGGCCAGCCACACTCTCTCTGCTACACATTCCTGTTGACAAGCCACATGGAGCTACGCTGATGGAACCAGAGCCCTGGAGCTGGAGGAGCCATGTGGAGACCCATGTCAGTGCTGAGATGTTTCCACCTCCACTGGATCCACAAGATTTTCTACTCACTGGCCTGTGATCTTCCTGCATTTGGCATCATTGCATGTGTTACATGAGTCTGAAGAGGAATTTATATATTGGTATAGGACATATGGACTAGATCTGGACTGGGCTGGAATGTTTTTTAATATATAATTACTCTTTGTAGTAAAGTTAACTTGTTGCATTTAGTTTGATGACTTTTAATACATTCACTTTTAATTGATATTTAATGAGTTAACAGGGCTCTGCTTGATGTAAGAACTTATTTGGGATTCTGAGAAAATCTAAGGCACAGAGGGGCTTTATTTAGGCTAAATTTCCCTTACTTATCTTTCTGAATGCCTGGTTTCTTCTTTGATTTTAATGAACTTAATCTTGAACAGCTTTACAAGATATAATTAAATACATTCAACTTAAATGATCTTTGTTTTTATTCTAGGCTGCCTAATATGACTCTTGGCTAGAATTAAAAGCCGCAATGGGCTGGTGGTTAGCCCTTCTTGACCTGCTAGTTTCTGTCTGCTGGTTTATCAGTTAAACTTCTCATTCGCTGGATTTGGCATTTAGTACATTTGGCCCACCTAGTCTGTGAAGCTTAGCGGCTCCTGTAGTGAAGGAAAATGGTAGTGGATGTGAATGTGTGATGCTGGGATCGGACTGCAAAGACAAAGGAAAATCAGACAACTGTTTGATTGATTCATGTAGTAAGCACTGAGTGCAAAGTAAGTACCAGATACCGCAATGTCCACAGAATCACTCCTGTCTGCCCGTCTCCTGGAGCTTCGCCCAGAGCTTAAAAAAGTCCATTATTATGGAGTTAACATCGACCCATAGTCAAGTCCATGTAGGACAAAGCATAGCTGCTTCAGAGGGTTTACGAGGCTGTAAATCTGCATCTAAATTAAATGGCCTCATCTGTCTCCCACAGAGGGGTTGGTAGGTTTGAACCACGGACCTCGAATGCGTACCGTGCTGTGCCACTCGAGTGCTTAACCTAGGCCCACCGCCTTTGACTCATAGCAACCCTAGGACAGAGGAGGCCTGTTCATTAGGGTTTCTGAGACAGTAGGCGTGTATGGGTGAGGACAGCCTCCTCTTTCTCCCACAGGCAGTGCTTAATAGACACTCTATAAGGTTTGCTGTGTGTTGAATGAAGGCATGTTTTGGGGCACCAACGGGCGTACGGTTTGGCTTCCACAGTATTTTGTGATGAGTGCGGGGGCAGTAAGTGGTATGCACCGGGCATCCCAGGGGCATTTGGTTGGGTGTGTATTTAAGTAAAAGTCTGGGCTGAGTCCTGAAGATCAATCTAGGGAACAGCAGTCCTGGGAAGAGAGGGATGGGGAGACCCAAGAGGCAGGGGCAGGAAAGTCTAACCAGCAAGGGACTCCTATGCTCTCCTGACCTTGACGCTCACGGTCTGGGAAGTTTTGACACAGTTACACCGTGTTGGGACTTCTAGGAAAGAAGCAGTACACAGCAACCCAAGAACACTGCCTTGGCCAGGATCCGTTTCAGGATCAACTGAAGCCAGGCGGCTGGAAGCGGGAGACTGGGGGAGGGGGCAGAAGTGAGAAAAAGAGTATTGGCTTTGGAGAGTCTCAAATCTGCCTGGAGTCCCCAGTCCCTGTCAATACTGGCATTTGAAAAAGATCCATGTTACACAAGAGAGGAGCGTTTACTGGAACTATTTTAGGACGAACCAATGTCGGTGGTGAGTTTGAGCTTGCTCACTCCCCTGCTTGAAGTATTTTTGTGATCTGCCTTTACAGAGAGGGAAGTCTAAAATAATTTAGGTGGGAGGCAAGGAAAAACTGCTGGATGTTTTCCCTTCAAATTCCCTCCAAATGCCAGATGCGAAAGCGGGCAGTCTCCGTTATGACCCTTTCTCCGGCTGCCGCACTCGGTTTGCCCAGGTGAGCGGAGTGCGTGAAAACACCACACTCCAAGTCAGGACCTGGTCCATGCTCCAGAGGACGAACAAACTGCAGGGAGACCCGACGTGTGCTCTTGTCAGCGCCCCAGCTATACGCCATTCTTCGCCCATGAAAGCAGCAAGGCTGCTGATGGTGTTTACAGAGCCGCAGCTGGGAAGCTTTCTCCGGGAACGCCATGACATAGGACAAGAGAATTATGGCGAGCAGCTACTTTACAGTTCAGGCCAGCCTGGATATGGAGAACTATGTCTCGTATTTCCTATTTAGGAAAGAGAGCAATTCCCAGCAAATCTTCAGTCCCTCACAAGTCTCATATTTCAGAGCAGTATTCACAGTGTGTACATTTGGAGGGTCTGGGAAAAAAAGGAGAAGAGAGAGAAAAAGCAAAGACGTGGCTAGGGGAGGGGAAGAGCTACTGGTTGGAGTGTGATGTTTACGCTTATCGTTGTTCTTTTGTGATCTTGGGTGAGGAGTTAAATTTTTCCGTATGCCAATATTCCCTGAAAAAAAGCAATCACATGTAAAATGTTTGAATTGTTTGGGTGAATTGTGAAGATACAAGGCTCTTGGTAAGATAACAGCAATAACGAGAACGCAGTGTGCTTTAGATTTAGAAACCCGCCCCCTTTAAACAAACCCTACCTGGGACACCTCCAACAAACACAGGCTCGCTGTGATCAACCGGCTTTGGGTTCAGGGGTCCGACCACGTGGTTCACTTCAGAATCGACGTCCAGCTGAACCACATTGGAGTCTCGGATCACTGAAAGACAGGGCAGAGACTGGTCTAACGGGGCACCAGACTGATTTCTTTCCTCACGAAAGAGACCACCGTACCACGGTAATGAGTGTCCATTCCAGAATGAAACCCACATTTCCTTCTAGACTACTAAGCACATCAACACCTTACAGGCTCATGGCACAAATGTCTTTTGAAACAACAATATTTAGGATAGTCTTGTGCTACTTTATGCTCCATCTGTTATACACGATTTCAATAACTCCAACACTATCTTTGGCAGCATGCATATTTTCAAACCTCCTACGGGCTTGATATTCAAATGTGGGTAAAATAAAATTCGCTCCCCTTTTTTCCTGGATACTTCTAGAATGCTGTGCAACACCTGTTCTACAACATCATATATTGTCTTTGGAAAGGAAGCCCAGAAAGGATCCTTAGCGTTTCCTACCTGTAATTCTGTGCCACCTGCCATCACAAAGACTCTGCTTGGGGGTTACTGAGGTGGAGAAGTCTCTGACGCCATTGTTGACTTTTACTATCACCTTAAAGAAACAAACAATAAGTGTTTATTATTTAATTTCGTTTCCCCACATCTATGACCAGACCGCGTATCTTAATAGTTTACCACAGAGAAGCAATAATTCAGCAGAGTAGCAGGCGCACATGATTAGCGCTGCCATCTGAACACCAGGGGTCGCCCTTGGGTGGGCTATAGAAATAGGATACACTAAGAAATAGGATACACTGAGATAGAAATAGGATACACTGAGATAGAAATAGGATACACTGAGATAGAAATAGGATACACAGAGTGAGCAGTGGAGAGAGAACAGAACAGTGACACAGGCATGAAGATGAGAGAGAGGAGCCGTAAGAAAGAAAGCAGAAGGGATCCATTTAACTGCTCAAGATGAAGTATGTTATCGATCTGAACCGGATCAGAAATTTCCAGCTTTCTCCTGCAGAGCAGCTGGTGCTTTTGAACTGCTGACCTTGTGGTTAGCAGCCTAACTCAAACCCACTATACCATAGGGCTCCTTCTCTCTGATGTGTGTGTGTGTGTGTATAGATATACATATGCACATGTATCACCACACATATATCCACATCTATACATCTATATGTGTATTGATGGATATATAAATCTACATGTGTTTAGATACACATATAGGTTTATAGCTATACCAATTAAAAATCATTTGTTGGTTTTGATAGTGGTATGTTTTTAGCTTCCATTTGATGAAAAATTCCCTTTCAAGTATTTTGTTAAAATCTGGTTTTTGAACAGGTTCATTATGGTTTGATCTCCCACCTCCAGCCCCTGCTGAGAATTTGTCTTTGCAAAATTATTTCACTGAAATAAGAAATTACTTCACTGCCACTTTTGACCAGGCCCAAGAAGTTTGTGGGAAAATTCTGGAGCCCCCTTGTGTACTTAAGAATATTTACATAAGAATTAACAGGTAACCTGGAATTTTTACCCGAGGGTCTTATTTAGATAAACATCCTGATTCAGTATATGTGAGGTGGGAAGGCAAATTCTCAGCTGGGGGCTGAACTGGACTGAACCCATTTGTAATCTTGATTAAGACCCTTTCTTTACATTATTACTGATGATTTTTTTTGTGGTAGTGTGCCATATTTTCCAGCTGTTTGTTCTAATCTAACCAAAACAATTCTCAGTGTATGAATTTTATCCCAATTATTGCCTGTGTTTAAATTTTGTTACACCTCATCTCCCTTTTTTCCCCCATTAAAGAAAGATCGGTAACATAATTTTGTGAAATACATTCGCTTTCTACCTGGAACCCAAGGCCAAAGCATCTTCCCTTGTTTTTTTAAAAGACAATACCTGTCCATTTTTAATGTGAACGTTCAGGTACTCCCCGTTGACACTGTGGCCGTGAACAAGGGTTCCGGAAGTGCTTCTCGGACGCACTTCAAATGCAATCTCAAACTTCAACCCGATATTGAACGACTCATCTGCGGGAAGAAAGACTATCAGCTCTCAGGACCAGCAGCCTTCATTCTGTGACGAGGCGGTGATTCTGGAACATCTGCTTTTACATCCAGCTTGGGCAGTTTCACCTATTTCTCAACAGCGCCAAAGCCAGCGACAGTTTTCATGTCAGGAAACAGTGGCAAGCTGCGGGGTGCGCAGGGTGAGCTCACTAACACACCGCCTCCTCTGTGTGGGCATGGGGACAACACGCTGACAACATGTGCTCGGGGACTCTGGGGGTGGGGGTTAGAAAATGATATCTCAAAATGAGAAGGCAGATGGGCCATCTCAGTTACAGAAACTGGCTGAAGACGGGTACAGAAGTTGGGGTGCTTGGGTGCTCGGCCCAGGCCAGTGGCTGGATTGCTGATGGCCGGGGCATGGTGCTGGGGAGGGGAAGGCAGGCTGGACTCACATCCAGTAGGGTGTATGATTTTGCAATCATTGAGTAAAGATGCTGACTTAATGGGATCTGTGTTTTAAAATATTTCTTAAAGTGCAGCAAGGACAAAAAAACCCTAACTGCGGCCCACCCTTGCAGAGGTCAGGGGGAGCGAGGACAGCAGCGGGGCCAGGGGCTGCTCCTGAGGTGACCGTGGCAAGGCTAGCTGCGCTCACGCGAGGAGACGCGTTGCGAGTCTGCACAGCTTCAACGCGTCCCTTGACGCGTCCCCCTCATCAATCACTTTTTCATTTTTTCCTGCTCTGAGTTAATGCTTATGAGCTACATCAATTGTGCAGGCTGCTATGCATCTCAAAGTGCCCAAGTCTTTAATATGTCTATCAGTGGAACGCAGTGAAACCCTCAACAAAAGGCTGCGAAAAACGAGTGCAGGTGTTTTGGGAGGGATAAAGACAGGAAGGTAAAATCCCGAACTAGAGAAAGAGAGGAAATGTCTTTAAAGGAGAGTTTAGAAACGCTAAACTCACTGCCAATGATTTGATCCCTACTCACAGTGAGCCTCCGAGGACAGGTGAGGGCTCCCTCTGTGGGTCTCCTAGACAGTGACCCCTGACGGGAGTAGAAAGCCTCATCTTTCATCTGCAGAGCAGTTAGCGGTTTTGAACCACTAACGTTGTGTTTAGCAGCCCCACACAGAATGCACCATGCCGGCAGGGCTTCTCTGTTGGACAGGGTGACCGTCTCAGGAAGCTGAGCTGGCTGCATCGTAAGTCCTTTTCTCCCCACTGCCTCAGGGATACCCCAGAAATGTACCCAAGGACCTCGAGAGCAGGCGACCTGTAATCTGATAGTCTCCAATTCTCTTTCCAAATGTCTATCCAGGCGCCCTCCTTACACTTCATGGTTGCTTTATAGAACATTTTATTGAAGTGCATCAGACGGTGATTGTGTGTAGTCTTCTAGAATTTTACTTCTAGGAGATGTTATATTCCATGTGACATGCACAGCGACTGGCATACAGTAGGCATATCATAAAAGCTATGCTCAGCAAGAACGTACTGGTTGAGGAGAAAAAATATAGAAATAAAATTTCTGAAGAACCGTGTTTCTGCAGGCATTGCAGAACTAGGGCTGGCCTTATTGGGACCAAAGAGTCTGCTAAGAGGGAGCGGAGCCAGGCCTGGTGGAAGCACACGGTGACCAGGAGACGGTGTGCACCATGGGAAATTCTAGAGGAGCCAGTGTGGTCCTCCACAGGTCTGGCAGCTGTGGGGAAGCTCTGGTCAGGGAGCCAAACCTCAGGGCTGAAGGCACCATGGGCCTCTGGAGAGGGAGACAGTAGCGGTTGTGGGATCCGGTCCACTTCGAGAGCTGGGTTAGTTGGCATTCTCTGGAGAGGAAGTGTTTGCGATTTGTAGTTTACAAAATTAGTCACGTTACCTAAAACCACGTATCCTCCTTCTGTTGAAAAGTATGTTCCCATTTCCATCGGACCTTGAAAGCAAGGGGTCACGCTAAAGGTCTGCGAAGCAGAGGTGACAGAAGCCCCGTTGAGCTGCAGGCTGCTGAGACAGCCACTGAAACTGTAGACCGAGTTGATCTATGAAGAAGAAGAAGACATTTCTTAAAGCTATGGTCTCACCACACACACACACCGTGGAGGAGCAGAATGAGGGAGTATAATTCCTCAGGGAACTTAGGAAATTTCTTAGCTTATTTACCATAGCTAACGGAGAGATTGATCCTTTCCAAGGTAGTTGATTTTGAGCTAGTTATTTGAAGTTGGGATGTTATGTTTGATACCAGCCTGAAGCAATTCAGCTGCGGGATTGTTTACATCTACCATGATGAAGAAACGTACAACTACAGGGATAACATTTTATTTGCTTTTGCTGTGTGATGTCAAGTTGATCCCTACTGACAGAGAAGTGTCAAGACAGGACAGGGATGTCTGATAGCGTGTCCAAGGCTGTCAACCTTATGGAAAGCAGACTGCTACATCTTTCTCCCATGGTGCCCTTAGTGTGTGCAAGGAGCAGAAAGCCTGACTTTTCTTGTGCTGTGGAGGGTGGTTTCAAACTGCAGACTTTTCAGTTAGCGTGTAACCATTGGGGCTTCCAACCACTAAGCTGCCAGGGATTCTTACATTTTATATACAAGGGAGCACCCCCCCCCCCCACCAAACCAGAATTGCGCTGGGCAGAACAGGGCTTTCATAGGGCATCCAGCCACCTGCTCTGAGTTCGTGCAGTGGTGTCACTTGGGAAGATTCTCTCTGGTCACAGTGATTTTTTCCGTAAAAGTAGTTTTGCTCAAACCTCGTTTTACGTGATGGCCAATTTAAGAGAACTGTGTGGCTGTGACCGCAGAAATGGTTGTGAGGCAGAAAAGAGCTTACAAGGACAGCGCTATGGGAAAAACTGAGGTGTATGAGTGGTTTTCTTGTTTCAAAAAAGGTGAAATGTCCATTGATGACAAACCTCATTCTGGACGCCTCTCAATTTCCTGAAGGGATGAAAATGCCGACTCGTAGTACATTTGGAGTTCATTTTACCAGGACAGACTGTTAATCAAGCTTTCTATTTAGAGCTTCTGAAAAGATTGTGTAACAGTGTGTGATTAAAAAAAAAAGGTCTAATTTGTGGAAGATGGGGGACTGGTTTTGTCACCAGACAATGCACCTGTTCACACAGCCATCTCAGTGTGGCAGCTTTTGGCAAAAAAACAGCATGCCTCTCTTGTACCACACACCTGACTCACCTGACCTCACTGTGTGCCACCTTTTTGTTTCCAAGAATGAGAAGGGACATGAAAGAACAGCAATTTGATGATGGAGAGGAGGTGAAGAAAAAAAATGAGGGAGGTGCTGTCAGCCATCCAAAAAGATGAGCTTGAAAAATGTTTTCAAGAATGGAATTGAAGATTTGACAAATGTATTAAGTGCAATGGACAGTCCTTTGAAAGTGAGAAGGCTGTTTTGTAAAAAAAAAAAAAAAAGTGAAATGCATAGCTCTGAAAATAAAATTCTGGCGTTTTGGCGGCACCCCCTCATATATCAGATGGAATGTACTTAAATAAAATGACATGTTAGAAAAGTTTCTTTTCCTTACAGAATGACAGCTGTGCTCAAGATTTTCTAATGGTGCAGAGGCTAATCCAGTTCTTAACTGCTCAATCTACTGTGGTGCAGCTTCATTAGCTGATGGACGAGTTGAGTATTTATCAGACCTTACAGTGTGAAACATGGCTGCCTTAGACAAACTGATTAAAAAATAATTTTATTGGGGCTCGTACAATTCTTATCATAATCCATGCATACATCCATTGCGTCAAGCACATATGTACATTTATTAACATCGTCATTCTCAAACAAACTGATTTTTATATTTCATTGGGAAGTGTTTTAAAAGAGATGCTCATGTAATGGCTGAACTTGTGCCTGAAATTATGACTCCAAGATCATCTTTAAACTTTAAAAAAAAAAAATCCCTTAGAACATAGCGTCTGGGGTCTTAAAGGCTTGATGGTAATCAAGTGGCCATCTAGCTGAGAAGCAACAAAGCCCACATGGAAGAAGCACATCAGCCTGTGTGACCACGAGGTGTTTATGAGACCAAGTATCAGGCATCAAAGAACAAAAAAATCATATCATTGTGAATGAGACGGAGTGCGGAGAGGGACCCAAAGCTCAGCTGTAGGCAACTGGACATCTCCTTACGGAAGAGGTGCGGGGAGCAGATGGGCCAGTCAGGGTGCAGTGTAGCAATGATGAAACATACAACTTTCCTCTAGTTCCTACATGCTTCCTCCTCCCCCACTATCATGATCCCAATTCTACCTTACAAATCTGGCTGAACCAGAGGATGCACAGCGGTACAGGTAGGAACTGGAAACACAGGGAATTCAGGACAGATGAACCCCAGGACCAGTGGTGAGAGTGGTGATACTGGGAGGGTGGCAGGAAGGTTGGGGAGAAAGGGGAAGCCGATCACAAGGATCTACATCTAACCCCCTCCCTGGGGGGCGGACAACAGAAAAGTGGGTGAAGGGAGATGTCGGACAGTGTAAGACGGCAAAATAATAATAATTTATAAATTATCAAGGGTTCATGAGGGAGTGGGGGCAGGGAGGGAGGGGAAAATGAGGAGCTGATACCAAGGGCTAAGCAGAAAGCAAATGTTTTGAGAATGCTGATGGCAACAAATGTACAAATGTGCTTGACACAATGGATGTATGAATGGATTATAAGAGTTGTACGAGCCCCAATCAAATGATTTAAAAAAAGAAAGAAGAAAAGAAAAGGCCCTTAGAATATCCGCAACACCTTAAATTGTTCTTACAACCACACAGAACTAGTAAAACATGCCTGCCTTGGGCATTATATTCTTTGAAGCCCCATCTATATAAGATCAAGTTGACAGCAGCCACTGGAAAGATTAGATAGGAGCCCAAGGGAACAGAGACTGTGTGTTTATAGAGGAAGGACACCTCCGAGAGAGGAGGGTGACAAGCTGCACAACCCCAAGAGTGAATTAATGCCACTGAATAGGACATGCAGCCTGCTGAATTGGTGCACGCTGCTCACCAGTCAGCAATACAATAAATAACCCTGTAGACACACGCGCAAGAGATTGCCATGGGTTTGGGGCCGTCTAACTAATATGTGACTGCATTATGTGCCCTGGACTGTTATGGCTCTATTCACATATCAAATTCTATATTTATGTTAAGAAAAATGCAATTCCTTGGTGGATTCCATTTGTGACAAAATATTTTTTTAAGTTGAACTGTTTTTAACTTTTAAATGACCAAACTGACATGTCTTTGCCTAGCCCTTCCCTTCCCTTCCCTCCAGAAGGAACCACCCACTTTTCTGCGCATGTACAAGGGGGGGGGGGCGTACAAACAAAAACAGGAGCCATGTCTGCATAATGATTTGAAACGAGCTTTTTCCTACCCTGTGATACCTAGTGGCACATATATTGCAGATTATTATTTGGTGCTAAACGTGTGGTTGCTGGCTGAATAAGTAAGCAAGCCCCGAAGACATACTTTTCTTCTCTCCTTTCACCTCTCTCTCAGGGTGCACGTCGCTCCTGGCTTCCCAATGCCATAGGGCGGAGGGACATCCAGCCAGAAGGTCACCTGGTGACTCAGGCCATTGCATGTGTGTCAGAGTAGAACTGGGCTTCTTTTGGGCCTTCAGTGGCCGCCAGGCTTCCCTCCCGTGGCGCCTCTGAGTAAAGTCAAACTTCCAGCCCAGGCGCCTTTTCCATCTCCCAGGGAACCTCAGTCAGCCGGCCCTCCCTTTGATAGGCATCCACAGCTAAGCTCCCATTTTCTCCTGGCCAGTTTGCCAAGTCATCAGACTGGAGCCTGGATGCTAAGATCGCTGGCTAGCTCCCGACTCCTCCCCATCTTACCTGGACATTTTTCACAGCCCTGCCGGGTGCCACGCCTCCCAAGTAAATAGGCCCCTTGATTTTCCAGGCAGCTTCAGTAGGAGGCAGACTTTCTTCCAGGACCCGCAGGCCATCAATGACCAGCCGTCCACTGCTCTTTTCCCGACTGAATATCACCTGGATGGACAGAAGGAAAAGGGCTCATGCCAAGTTTGGGAGAAAGGTCGTGTTGCGTTTGCTGCCCTCTTAGCCCCTCTCGTTGTGGTGACCCCCAACCATAAATTATTTTCATTGATACTTCATAACTGTCATTTGGCTACTGTTATGAATTGGGTGACCCCTGTGAAAGGGTTGTTCAAGCCCCAAAGGGGTCGTGACCCACAGGTTGAGAAGCGCTGTCCTACGTGGTGTGTGAGAGTCAGATTCTTTGACAAGGGTGAAACTTTGCTGGCAATGCTATTATCTGCCTCCAACTTACGTCATGCCACAACCCATCGTTGTGTTTCTCTTGGCTTCGAATCTTCAACTTCCTGTGGCCAACATTGAACATGAAAACCAAACGGCCATGGGCCAAGAAGAGAGTCATGAAGTCATCCTCCTCTTGATCGGAGACATAGAAAATCATCCCGTGGGAGGAGCGAGTTTTCAGACGAATGGAAAACTGAGATCTGGGAAATGAGAAGAGCAAGCTCACCATCTGTGGAACGAGACTGAGGATAACCCATCACTTCCAAAGCAAGACAGTTTTGGGAGAAACAATCAGCCATTCATTTAAAGGTGAGCAGCATTGCTTCCAATTATCCCCTAGTATTATTAGAGAGTTGGGTAAACATGGCTAGCTAAAAAAGTTAGATCCTGCTCTACTTCCTTATAAAACATTGAAAGAAGTACTGCTTCATTTAGGGGTCACATAATGTCTAGCATTGAAAATGCGGCTGCAATTAGTTTAGTGGGCATCTATATGTTAAGGGAGCTTACTCGTATGGACAAAACAGACAAATAGACAAAACAGACACATGTGTAGAGACAATATGATTTCTGTAGTAGCAACAACACAAATTCATTTTTTATCTAGTGAAAAATTAATTGATGCCTGTCACATGTGAAAACCAACCACCTTCATGAATAGAAAGAACAATTCTTATTAATTTAGCATTAGACCATAAATAAGGTACTTGTCATTTGAGGAACTTTGAGTTCCTTTTGAAGATTATGAAATACTGATTCTGCTGTCCAGGCAAGTCATGAATTAGAAGACATTGAATGCACCACCATTGGGATGTCTGAAAGAGCTATGAAAATTATATAAAAAAAGACGAAAGAAAGACTCAATAGCACTAGAGAAAGGCATTCTGAAAAACCCTAAACGACCTGACATTTTGTGAAACCCTGGGCAGTGGAGGGCGGGGCAGGGGCACAAAGCCATTCCCATTTACAATCCAACAACAGTGTTTTTGGGGGAAGGAAAAGTAATCTTACAGCTGGAGGATAAATTCTGTGAAATCAGCTCCATCGTCCTATCCTACATTGCCTTCCCTTTGGGATAGCACACAGCAAAGTCCTGGGAGAAGGTGGCCTCAGGAGCCGTGCATTTTGGAGAAGGTCCCAGAGGGAATGTTTTATTGGACAGCATGAACCACGCACTTATTCAGTGGCTGCTGCGACGATCAAACAAAAGACAACACGACAGGATGGAGGTGGCACAGAAGAGGGAAGAGCGCGAGGAAAGGATGGCGAATGGAGACTAAGGATGGGATCCAGGCGCGCATGACATTTCTACCAGAACAGTGGGTTACTTTACTTTTCACCAAAGTCTCCTTGTAAGTGTTCAAACTCTTGGCGGCTGTTGGCTGTCCCTCCATACTGGTAGGCGTGCTCTATTGCTCTGGGGCTGTTGGAAAGGAGACAATGGGAGTCTCGAGGAGAATTCTGCTCTTGGAATTTCAGGCCAACAGGATCCCATGAAGGTGCATCTTTGCTTTCCTCTCCCTATAAAAATAGGAAACGATAAGTCCTCTGCGAGGATAAAAGTGACATGGAAGCATCAAAAATTATGGGGAGCCAACAGGGAGGGGTACAAGGGAGCAACAGTAAGTGTTCTGAAATTGATGGTGTGGAGGGTGGAGTTTTTCTGGTGTGTTAGATTTATTGAATTGCATCAGAGAGGAATTAATGAGAGATGAACAATGGACAAACATGATAGTGGTGCAGGAGGTAAAAAAGAAAAACAGGAAAGAAAGAAAACTAATGTGTACATATGTTTATATGCAAATATATAAATACGTGTGTATTTGTTTACATATGTATATATGAGCATATACAACAAGGAAGCAGATGGACTTTGTGCCCTTACTTAAATCTTGCCACAGTACAAGAATTGCTTGTTCTAGTAATGTGGCATTGTATGATACTCACCTCCCTGACACAATTGCTGAAGACAAAATGGGTACATAATCAAATATGGTGAAGAAAGCTGATGGTGCCCAGCTATCAAAAGATATAGCGTCTGGGATCTTAAAGGATTGTGGTTAAACAAGCAGCCATCTAGCAGGGAAACAACAAAACCCACATGGAAAAGTCACACCGGCCTATGTAATCATGAAGTATTGACAGGAAGAGGTATCAGAAGTTCGGAAACAAGCAACAAAATCGATGTGAAGGGGCATGAATGTTGTGGCGACCCAAAACCCAGCTGTAAGATAATTGGACAGTCCCTCTCAGGAGGGACCCAGGAACACAGGGAAGGGATGTTAAAGCCAGGGTACGGTATAGCACTGATGAACCACATAGCTATCCTCTAGTTCTTTGATAAGATTCAATGGCAGTGGATTTAGTGTGAGAAGGTAAGAAAATTAGCAACACCTTTAAACTATTTAGGAATGTTTTCTGTGATAAGATATAAACACTTTAATGTAAAGAAGATGTAAACAAATTTTAAAAATTATCCTGTACCCTTAGAAATGCACTGCTGAGTTTATCCTGTGGGAGAATTAATAGAAATAATATTTATTTAGCAATATGATCAAAGCTTTCTGTATAAGGATCTTCAATCATAAAAGGAAAAGGGAAACAACTGAAGGTCTATTAATGGTTAAATGAGTTATAATAATTGCATAAAATAAAATATTAGGGGATTATTGTTAAACAATTCAAGCACACAATGCTTTTTGATTCAACTTTTGTAAAAATTGAAGCCGAGGTCACATTTTTCTCGGCAGAGACTTAAGGAGCAATTATAACAGAAGGTTGGCTATCATCGACGTTCTCGTTACCACAGATTCTATATCTTGTCATTGCAGACTTGAGTCTAAGATTATTTACTAGATAAGCTAAGAGATTTACTCTACTATCGAAAGGCTTGTGCAACAGTGTCCACGGCTGTGCGTTTTAACTTTAAATCTACGAGTGTTTGTAGGAAACTACATCTGATATATAGCTTCAGATAGAAAATGATGATCATGTTGTTACTGTTTTTTTTTTTCGCTGAAGATCATCCAGCAGCGGCTGAAGCAGTACATTGAGAGGGAATTGTCAGAAATTTAGTTTGGATTTAGAGGAGGGTGTAGAACAAGAGATATCATTGCAGATGTCAGATGGACGTTGGCTCAAAGAAACAGTCAAGAGATCAAAAGATGTATTGCAGTAGGTAAATCGGCTGCACAAGACCCTTGTAGAGCATTGAAGAGCAAGGAGGTGACTTTTTGGACGAAGGTGCCTCTGACTCAAGCCATGGTATTTTCACTCGCCTCCGGTGCATGTGAAAGTTGGACGTTGAATCAGGAAGACCGAAGGAGAATCAATGCCTTTGAACTGTGGTGCTGGAGAAGGATATTGAAAGTAGCATGGGCTGCTAAAAGGACAGACACCTTTTTTGGGAGGAAATACAGCCACAGTGTTTCTTAGAGGCAAGGATGGAAAGACTGTATCTTACACACTTTGGTCATATTGTCAGGCCAGACCAGTCCTTGTAGAAGGACATCGTGTTTGGTCAAGTGGAGGGGCAGTGAAAAAGAGGGAGGCCCTGCATGAGATGGACTGACACCGTGACAGCCCCAATGGGCTCGGGCACAGGAACAACTGTGAAGTGCTGTTTGGTTCGGTGTGCATAGCGCCACTATAGGGTGGAACCACGTCGATGGCGCCTAATAACATCAAGTCGGTTCTGACCCATAATGACCCTATGCAAAACAGAACTCAACACGGCCCTGTCCGGCACCACCCTCAGATCGTCGTCATGTTTGAGCCCATCACTGCAGCCATGGTGTCAGTCCATCTTGTCAAGGGCCTCGCTCCTCACTCCCCTCCACTTCACCAAACACGGCGTCCTTGTCCAGGGACCGGTCTCTCCTGACAACATGACCAAAGTATGTAAGAAGAAGTCTTGCCAACCTTGCCTCTGGCCTTATTACAAGGCAGATTTGTTTGATGTTTACATAAAGTGATAAGTAGTAACTGCTTTAAGAGGTTAACCTTTAACCTTGTCAGCCTAGCATATTCGCCTGCTGACCTTGACCCACAGATGAATGCTCTAGTGTCAGTTAAATAAAAACTCTCCGAATAAAGTCTTTGGCACCAATATATAAAGGTGATAATAAGACCCCAACACATCAGTCTCATTGTGTTTTCTGAAAGTTGAAATGAGCATAATCCTTTATCAAAATCAATGATATGATTTCATTGCCTGAGGCATTTTCAAAAGGTTACCTATGTTAAATCCAGGAAATGATTACTGGAAAACTATGAAGTTTATATTTTATGCAAACAAAATCATTTCATTAACATAAATAAAGAAATAATGCATGACAAGGAGAATTTCATGGAGAGTCTCAAGAGCGGCTCACAAATGTAAGGAAACTTCAAAATGTTCGTGGCGACCAAGCACCACACATCAAGTCACTTCTGACAAACGACAGCCCTACAGGAAAGAAAGGAACTGTTCCCTAGGGTTCCCATGGCTGTCAGTCATTCCAGGAACAGACAGCCTCATCTATCTCTCATGGAGTGGCGGGTGGGTTTGAACCACTGACCGTGTGGTTAGCAGCCCAGTTCATAGCCTACTACACCACAAGGGCTCAGTTCATGGAAAAATTGAATGAAAGGAGAATTTTCTACATGAACTTTTGGACACCTCCCTGTATATGAGGGCACATTCAACGTCTAAGGAGTACTGGTGGCCCGGAGGTTAAGTTCTTGACCGCGAAGGACGAGCTAAAACGCACCACCTGCAGGAATCAGTATCCATTTTTACTTCCATATCGATTACAGCCTTATGAACCCTGTGGGGCAGTTCTGCTCTGTCCAATAGTGCTGCTATACATTGGAATAGATGTTTACAAAATAGATGCATAGCTTTGATTTTTGGTTCGAGGTATGATAGTCAGTGGAAGATCATCAGAAGTGAGAAGCTGATGGAAACACTGTCTCTTGCTGATGGTCCAGCAGCTGAGCTTACAAGGCAACCAGTTCTTCCCCTGCACAAACTCATTAGCTATCAGGGAAAAAAGATGCACAAACTATTAGCTATCAGGGAAATGCAAACTAAAACCATAAGATGTCATATTTGCACATTAGATTGGCAAGATTCTAAATACTCGATGCTGTGCAATGGTGGCACCTGTGTAGGGCAGTTGGTTCTTCCAAGTGCTATTTGCGGGAGTGTCCGTTACTATCAGGGGTCCTTAGTGAACCGTGGTTAAAGCTCTCCACTGCTGATCTAATGGTTGGTAGTTCAAATCCACCATGGCTCCCCCAGGGGAAAGTTGTGGTAATTTACTACCATAAAGACCTTGGAAACCATATGGGGAAACTCTATTTTAATTCTATAGGGTTGTTATGAGTTGAAATTAAGTCAACACCAGGGGTTTGGTTGGGGTTTAGGTTGGTAGCTATTGCCTCAATAATAAAAATGACCATTCCCTTTGGCCAAGCAATTCTAACTTCAGGCACCAATCCTCCAGAAACACAAAACTTTATAGAGATAATGCAGACTATGTGCCAATCCCTGTACTATGTGCATTTCATACATTAACTCATTCAATCCTTTTAACAACTCTCTTGCAGAAATAACCTAGTATTTATTGACACCTATTTTGTGCTAGATGTGGTTCAAGGTGCTGAGGATACACCACTGAGTTTGAACTATAGTAGAGGAGACAGAAAGAAATAATGAGCAACATGCATACAGTCGTTGATACATTAGACTTCCCTAAATCCTATGAAGAAAATGATGAGGGACTCAATACTACTGGTATGGAACGGAAAGCAGGCTGAGGAATTCAGTTGGTGTTCAAGGTGGGCCGTATTCAGCTGGTGGGATGTGATCAATCCTAAGAGGAGGCAAAGACGTTGCTGACGACGTTGCTGAAGTTCAAGGGAAGAGGGGTGCAGGCAGAAATGCTCACGTACAGACCTGAGTATGTCTACTTCCAGGAGCACTTGGGAGAGTGAGCAGTAGGTTAGACACCGGGCTGCTAACCTTAAGGTCAATGGTTTAACCCACTTATTGCTCTGTGGGAGAAAGAGGAGACGATCAGCTCCTATACAGATCTGTAATCTTGGAAACCCAAGAAGCAGTTTACTTTGTCCGAGGGTCACTATGAGTTAGAATGGACTCGGCGGCAGTGGGTTTTTGTTGTGCGGTTTGTGCACAGTCTGTTACAGAAAGAGGCCGAAGGCCAGTGTGGGGAGTCGAATGAGGGAAGTAGAGGAGTGAAAGGAGCCATGCTCAGAGAGGCAATGGGGCCTGGATCCTACACAGCTTCTTGTGATACTGTATGGAGTCCCTGAGTGGTGCAATCATTAGCTATAAATGAAAAGGTTTGAAGTTCAAGTACATCTGGGGGCACCACGGGAGAAAGTCCTAGAGATCTCCTCCAGGAAAGGCAGACCCTGAAAACACTATGGAACAAAGGTCTACTTTGACACATATGAGTTGAAGTCCATTTGATGGTAGGTGTGTGTGTGTGTGTGTGTGTGAGAGAGAGAGAGAGAGAGAGAGAGAGAGAGAGAGAGAGAGAGAGAGAGAGAGAGAGAGAGAGAGAGAGATACTGTGGGGTCTCGGGCTTTACTCTGAGTGCAGTGGGAAGCCACTCACTAGGGCAGAGGAGTGGAATGATATTTTTCGAGACCTGTGTGGTTGACGATAGATGGTTGAGGGAACAAGGCAGAAGCAGGAAGATCTCTGGAAGGCTGTTAGCAATGGTTTACAGGTGAGATGGTGGCTTGGAGCAGGTGGGCATGAGGGCATTGCTAAAATCGGCCATGAAAGTAAAAAATAAGCTGAAACAACGAGAAGAGAATAAGGGTTTCAATTGTGATAAAGGTAAACGTTATGAATGCTGGGAGAGTAAATAATGCGAGAGAGGAGGGCAGTAGTCAGATCATGGAGCTTTAGAACTCAAAGTAGCTGATAAGTAGCATGTGAATGGTCAAGCAAAGGCTAAGGAATGGAAGGAAACGAAAAGATGATCAGGAACTTGAACAATTTCCAAAAAGGCAATAAAAAAGAATGAGATTGCTGCCTGTAAGCAAAGGATGCCCGGGGAAGAAGAGTGTTAAACAGCATGTATTATATACACACATTGTTCACCCCTGAGGGACTTAACCAGTGCAATCAACTGAGACAGACCGTGCGGCAATGGGTTCCAACACAGCCACTGTGAGATGGCACAGGGCTGGGCAGGGTGTGGTTCTGTTGAACACAGGGTCACTGTGAGTTGGAACCAAATTGAAGGCACCTAATGATGACATCAACAATAAAAAGTACCAGTTGGGACTTCCATTAAATGCTCATTCAGCATCTTTGACAACCAATCACTGCCACAAAGCTGGGGAATCTGTGAATCTGAAACAAAGTGAACCCCGACTTTCGCATGTACACAGAACCGCTGTGTCTAGAGTTGTGTGACTGGAAGGTGAGGGCATCATCTGTTACCTTTTTATTCTGATTGGTTTTCGGCTTTGAGGAATTCTTCCCTTTTTTGTGAAGGAGAAACAGTGGTGAAGACTCAATGGGACACTCATAAAGGGAAGTGTGGACCTGTTGGGAATATCGCTGGAAATCTTCAACCTCCACATCTCTGTCCAACCTATGTTTGCAACAGAGGGGACACGTTTTAAAAATAGGGCTTAAATTAAAAAATCACTAATATGCGGCTTCTTTTAAATATTATATTATATTTAAATTATAAATATATCATAATTAGATTAAGATATAATTGTATTAAAATTTAAATTTATAATTAAAGTGACCTATGCACATACCTATGAAACCATCACCATAATAAAGATAATAAATGTATCTATCACAAAAAGAAAAAGGAATAGGGCTTAAAATTGTCTTATGTACACACTGAATGTCAAAGAATTTACACAATCATGGGGGTATATGCCATCAACCACTATCTTAATGAGTGCACCTTTAAATTATCATTCATCAATTACTCCCATAACTATGTGCCTGGGCCCAGCATGTTCTGGCTAATGAATGTTTCCCCCCATCACTACCTCCCCTGCCTGTCTGGGCCAGCCTCTGGCTCACTTAATCTGCATTGCATTTGTTTCTTATTTGTTCTTATACTCAGGGAACCCCATTGTCTTTGTTAAGGACCTAGATTAATGACTTTGTTTAAATTTATGTCATAAACTAAATAGATCCTTAAAAACCAGTAACAAGGATTTTAGGATGTTACTCTGTGCTAAATCATTAATCACATGTATACTGGTAATAGCACCTAATTTTATAAATTGCTGTGTTTCAGATGCAGTATAAAGTACTTTACTTCATGGTCTCATTTAATTCTCATAATATTCCTGAAAGGCAGGCACTATTATAATCTGCATTAGACAGTCAAGAAATTAGCCAAGGGCATTCAGAAACTAAAGGGCAGAGAATCTACATTCGAACTCAATTTTGTCAGCTGTCCAACTACATGTACTATTTCAACCATGATCCTCTATCACATCCAATAAGCTGAATAGTTCTCAGTTTTTGTGATGAGCATGTGTTCATGACTGACTTGATCTTTCTCAATCTATAGACTTATGAATAAATGAAAATGTGGTACCTGGTGAAGTAGGCATTGCTGATGCAGCCAGTGAAGTTACTGTACTGCGGACTGCTAGGGGAGCCACCAAAGTAAAACTTCTTTTCACTGGGTTGCGTTGCTTCCACCTTCCCTTTGGTGGGATTCTTACTCCCAAGTCGGCTTTTATCTACTATGAGTTCATACCTGCAAAGAAAGAAGCATCTTCACACATCATGCTGCTAGTGCTTTGCTTTGAGTTTCAACCCAGGCTGAGCAAGCAGGGTTTCTCACGGACTTGAAGCAGAATGCCCGTGAATGCCACACTTTTCGTGAAGCACAGGAGAAAATGGTAAAGTATTTCTATTTACGCAAAGACCTTCCGGACCATGAATGGAACCCATGCAAATGAGAAGGGCAGACAGCTAGTCATCCATATCACGTTATGCGTGGAGAAAACAGTCATACGACATGATGATTCTTTAATGGTATCATGGAAGACCATTTTCAGTGTGAAACACATTGGATGGGCTTGATCCCCTTTGGAAGTGGATCCCGGAAACAACTTACTAGAGCTTCTTTTGCATTTGTGGCATAGGTTATCTGCATCCCACACCAGAGGCTTATTTCTTATTCTAGAAAGTTTTCTTTATGATGAGAAGAAACTTCATATTCGGTATCTTAAAGGTCAAACTTTTAAGATGTAGTGATAGACGTAGCTTCTTTGGTGGTACACTTCAAACTCTAGCCTGAACCAGGATTTGCCAAGCTCTCTCCATGGACAAAACGGACCCCTGGGGGCACTGTGCCAGGAAAGTGTTGGACTGTTAATGGCAAAGTTAGCAGTTCAAACCCAGGAGCTGCCTTGTGGGAGAAAGACGAGGCTGTCTGCTCCCACGTAGAGTGGACACCTTTGGAAACCCTGCAGGGGTGCTCGGAACTGGAACCAACCCGATGGCAGTGTGTCTTTTTGGTCCATGCACGACCCACTATCTATCTATCTACTCCATCCCATTCTCAAGGAGACTCTGACCTAGTGCTTTCCTAAAGAAAACCCAAACCAAAACAACCTCTTTGTTGTGGCACGTAATTTAACCGTGACTTGTTTTTTATGTCTGCTTCTGTAAAGATTTATAGTCTTGAAAACCCTCGATCAGGTCTCTGTGTGTTGGAAGCGAATCGAGGTAGTGGGTTTGGTTTGGTTTGGGTGCTTGTATGCCTAGGAAATTAGTAGCAATCACTTTTTAAAGAAAGCAAGTCTTTCCCCATCACTATTTTATTTAACACATTAGAAAAGCAAAGGGGTCGTTGATGGCACGCACAGTGGTCCAGCGTCTGGTTGCTGACTGTATCCACGCCCCAACGCTGCGAGAGGAAGACCTGGCAATCTTCTCTAGCCCTATGGGGCAGCTCTACTCCATCAACCAGGCTCACGCGTCAACATTGACTCCACAAAGCATTAATGGAAATCGCCTCGGGGCCACCAGATCAATTATGCAATACCACCATAAATACACCAGATCAATTATGCAATACCACCTACAAATAAATCCGTATGGTGGAAAGGACACCAAGGGCGGTGCTGTACCTTGTGGGGGAGACAGAGCTGATGACAAAGTGGGATAGCCCATCGTTGTACTGTTTACTTGCCGACTGGACCTTGATTCCCTTCACGTCCATGACCACCGTGCCGTTGTCCAGGGAAATGGAGAACACGTCAGACTGAAATGCAGGCACAAGTGTTTAAGTCAGGAGTCCTCAGTCCCCACGACAGACAGTCTCAATATTTTCACCTTCTTGTTACAAAGGAACACATCTTTTACAAGAAATGTGCTTGTAAAATGATTTCTGTAAGTATAATAAAAGAAACTCTCCTATTGCTCGAAGGGGGTTGTCTATAAAATTGGACACATGATTCATGGGCGGGGCGGACAACTGTGAAAAATTCTGAGCTGACAAGATTTGGTGGCTTTTGTCATATTGGGCATTGCTGGCTTTGTCACCATCTCGTGGCTCACTGGGCACAGTGATGCTCTGTCCTGCCTGGTGTCGCATTCCTTGGCAACTACAGTGTTTGCACTCTCTGGGGGATAGAGTTCGGCTGACTAGGCAAGGGGGAGGTCACTGGTTTTGCCTTTTGAAGTGTTCTGCTATTTTCATGTAGAGAGGCAGAAAAAAACAATACAAAAGCAGAAGGTAACACCTTTCCCCCCGAAACTGCTTGTCTTAAAATATTGCCAAAATGACAAGCGTGCTTTCCTCCTCCTGTGGGCATCAGCCTCTCACGTTAACCCGAGGACAGACTGCTTTCTGTGTGTGAACGGTGTCCTGTGACTAACGCTGAGCATCTGACGCAGGTTCTGCGGTTAGAAGAGGAGCGCGGTATTGGGTCAAACGTCACAGCTGCTACTGACTGACAGTCACTTCAACAGGCACGCGAAGACAGAAGCAGTGGGCACGAACACGGGCGGTGCCTTTATACACCAGACTCCCTCCCTGTCTGCTGGTGACGAACTTTTAGAGATCCATCAGTTGGATCTTAGGGTCAGCACACCTCCTTCAGATCCTGCTTTGCCTTTGAAAGAGTATATGTTATACTTGGGCTCTTGAGAAATCCAAAGATAGACAGCATTTTTTTTAAAAAACAATTTTATCAACGACAGCACTTATGTTAGTTCTTAACATACATGTGGGGTTTCTTAACCTTTTCTGTGCCATGAACTTCATCGGCCGTTTGGTGATGCACATGGGCCTCTTCATCAACTGATATTTCAAAATGCATAAATCAAACCTTGCAGGGAACCCAGTGACATTAAAATAAAAAATTTAAATATGAAAACAATCAATCTGTTGATATAGTCATATGTATATTCTTCATTATGGCTTTCAAAAGCAAAATCTAACATCCAGTCTAATAGGCATGCTTTAACGAGCCATAATGAGCAAAGATTATATTTTGAGGAATGTCTTGGAGACTCACAGGGTGAGCTCTACCTCGACCTACAGGGTCGCCATGAGTTGGCATCGACTCGATGACAGTGAGGATTTTTGGGCAAAACTGTAATATAATATGAAAAACCTCTGTGACTCCTATTAATTACACAGTAACAGGTGCTGCCAATACTGCGACGGTGTATTGCCTGTTTATAATAGAGTAAAATGCTGAATTTTAGGTAGAGAAAATGAAGATGTATTTCCCCCCCATCTAATAAATCCATGAGCTCCCAGACTTCTATAGGGCCGGACCTTTGAAGGGCAGGATAAGAACTCCTGATGTACAACACATGTTATATTTCAGAAAGGATCTGCAAATGGGGTAGCCTGTGTATATACATGTGAGTCAACATGAATCTCAATCAGAGTCACTTTTAATAGGCACAAAAAAGTGTTTTTAATAGAAGACCAATTACCATCAAGAAAAAGCAAATACTTACTCCTGACGCATAATAGAACAACAATCCATTTGGCTGTAATGTTCGGAAATTAAACCCTCCTTCGAAGCCATCAAAGAAAGATATTTTCTGACTTGAAGCAATGAAACCCTCTCCATTGAAATATGCTCTGCGGGATATCTGTATGCCAAGGAAAAATTTAAAAGTAAACTTGGTGGATATCAAGTGATTGGAGGCTTAAAATATCAATATTTCATATATCAAAGGCCATGTCTGTTAGTTTCTAGATACGTAATTTGTGTTTGGACTTTGCGTTTGTGATGAAATTCGGGAGTTAGCCTTCCTCTCCAGTCCTCTGACAGGTACTGTTGGATCTTGCTCACTGCTCATTTCTGGAATTTGTGATGACGCTTGTGTTGCTCCTCTGGGCTTTGGATGCTCCGCCCATTGAACAGGGAAGCAACAGAGCAAGTCACGGGGGCTTGTGTAGCATAATCCCTCTTCTTTATGCGGGGAAAGAATGGGACCCAAAGTGGGCATGGGCTCCTCATGGCACCAACAAGGGGTTTTCCAGCGATGGAGAGTGATCAGTGCCCACTTAGTAAAATGCTTTTGACTGACTGGCACTTACCAGAGAATCTTCTGGGCACCCATAACCAACTCCCAGTGTTTCTTTCTGCTCCAGCAAGTTGAAATCTTTCTTTTGGAACTGAAAGCCTTTCATGCACCCCCTGAAGTTGATGTCGAGGGGAAGGTGGGCTTGTAGGATGCTGGGGAGAAAACCAGCTGTTATGAATTCAGCCATGACAATGATGGTGCTACCCTGAGTGCGCGTCCTCTCCTGAGTATAAACCACTATGTTACTTACTGGTTCAGACCTAAGGATGTGATCTGAATCCACGGGCAATGGAAGCAGCAGTTAGGAAATTAAACACTGTGCTCCATTGGGAAAATCGGTTGTAAAGCATGTCTTTAAAATTAAAAAAAAAAGTGTTCAAAATTCAGAGGCCACTTTGATGACTCAGGTGCCCCCGATACACGCTAAGGTGCTTTCAGTTGCCTGTATGTGTGCACACAGAGGAGACAAAGACTAAGGAAGAACAAAGAAGAATCGACGCCTTTGCATGACGGTGTCCGAGAAGAAAATGGAACATACCACAGGCTGCTGGAAGAGGAGAAGGATATGTCTTAGAAGGAGTACAGTCAAAATGCTCCTTAGAAGCCAGGATGGCGACACTTCATCTCGCTAACTTTGAACACGTTACCAGGTGGGACCCACCCTTGGAAAAGGACATCACGCTTGGTAAGGCAGAGAGAGGGTCAGTTGGCTTAGCGGCTGCAGTGATGGGTTCGCCTAGCAATGGTTGAGGGTGCATGGGGTCACTCTCAGTCAGCACTGCGATCAGAGTACTTAGCAATAAGAACTGTATGCTTAACTATATCGTCCTTCATATTGCCCTACTACTTTCTATAAGCACACAGTAATATCTGATCTTTGCCTAAAGAACATTTCCCCCCTCGAGTCAAGTACATTTGTGTAGTTTTTCAGTTTTCAAAATACTTTAGCTGTTATTAATACATTTTATCTTTATAACAATTCAGTGAAATCTATGGAGACAGTAATATTTCTCTGTTACATATGACTATTACATTGAGCCACGAGGAAAGAAAGGACCTATTTGTAGGTAAAAAATGGCCACCAAGGGGCAGTTTTGTCTGGATTAACCTGTAACAGGAAACTAAAAGATCTATTCTGCTGCAAGTGGTAGAGTTAGGATCTGAGCCTAAGTCGTCCGACTTCCAGTAATCCACACGGAGAGCGAAGCAGTGTGTGGGCGTTATTTGCAGCACACTGCAATCAACTGAGGCTGAGGAAAGCGTAGTGAACACTGGCCGTTGGGATCAACAGAAGAGCAAGAAATCCTTAACCCTTAAGATACATGAAGGCATCTGGCTAACACTGTGATCTTAGTGCTTACCATTAGGGGATTTAGGTGGTGCCCAGGAATAGACTCAGATTATTGGATGACAAATAAACAGGAAGTTAATTTTACTGTATTACAACAACTTCAAAGTATTTTATCACACACACATATTTACTTCAATGTAGTTTAGGTTGACACTGGCAAAACTATGAAAAGCAGTGGGTCCATGGTAACCTTCTCTGGCAAGACCACACGGGCAGCCACACTAGTGGACAGAACAGATGTCTGCAGCAGCAGCGAGGAGGTTTACGGAGCCTATGCGGCAGAGTTGAAGGAACGGAAAGTGTGCTTAGTTCTGGGAAGGAAGCTTGGGGTACCTTCTTGAAGTATAACCCAATAAATGTAGAAGGGAGATATCATTAAGTCCGATTCAATAGAAGGGGGAGCTTTATAACAGTTAAAGCTATTTAAATTTTTATCCTTTTTTTCCCCCTTCTGAAGTAGCCACAGGCCCACTGCTAAAATTATACAAAGGGAAGGAAGCATGAGGGCCAAGGGAGGGAGCAGATGACTCGATATTGGATGGGAGGTGGATTCTCAACGCTGGGCTCACGTGGAATCCTCTCTGGAGAGAGGAGGGTTGGTTTTGTTTGCTTTATAAATACCAGGACAGCATTATTTATAAAAGTTCTCCAGGTTATCCTGATGAGAACCAGAGTTGAGAACTACTGGACTTGACTACTGAAAAGCTGATCTTCAGTCTTAAGAGTCTTTGATGTGAGGGACTGATTGCAATTAGCGGCAGCTAGATTTTGATACATTAGAAGAATGCTTCCTTATCCAGAATCCACAACCCATCTTGATTTGTTTCACCTGCACTAAATATTCCATGAGAATTCAGAATAAGTTTAAATTAAGAGTAAACACAAACAAAGGGACACAATTCTGCTTTATCTCAAACAATATGTATGCCCTATCCTCCCCCACTTTGATGAGAAAATAGCTTTAGAATATGTTCCAGATTTGGTAAATAAGTGTTAAAGGAACTGTAAATCATATAGACTAGATGCTAGTTTAAGGGTTCAAGAGGCCGGCATCTAGCATGACTGGTAAGAGGAAGTGGTGGGAGAGCTTACACCTCAAACTTGACTTCGGAAAGCTGAACAGCCATCCCAGTACATTGTTCCGCAACAACAACAAACTTACCTGGACTGTAGGACTTCTGGGGGGGCCCCTCCAATGTAGATATCTGTGAATGGTATTTTCCTCTTTGCATTATCGATGCTCTTCACATGTCGTCTATCGACTACTAAGATCATTTTTTTGTCATTGTGGTAAATGATTGAGATCTGGGAGAAAGAATATACACTGTGTCATGATCAACTTTTGAGTCATCAGCTTTTGGAAGACTGCTATGTATTTTATTTAATTTTGAGTCGATCAGTCACTCTTTTGTGTCCTTGATCACAAAGATTGGGAAGAATTTTTTCCTTCTTACACGCACAAAAACCCTTGCTTAGGCAAGCAGCAATTTAGTTTTCTGGTGAAGTCTGTTTTTATGGAAAGGATTTTTTTTTTGTCATGACAACTGATGTTTTCTTTTCACCTTTCTAAGAGATTTCGGGAAAGAATTGTAATCATGCGCCTTCTGAACTGCAGGCGGTGTGTCACAAGGCATTGTCTTTGGGGACATGATGAGTAACTAGTGAATCTTTGAAACTGCTGTTGACAGAGAGGTACAGAAGGATCCCTAAAGAATACTGTTTGTGATATTGGCATTGCTGGAGCCTTTTGGCCAATAGAACAATTCAAAATGATCTTCCAGTGACTCTTAATCTAAACACTGATATGACAAAAAATATCCATTCTTTTAAAGCAGTGGTTCTCAAGCTTCCTAATGCCATGACCCTTTAATACAATACCTCATGTTGTGGTGGGCCCCAACCATAAAATTATTTTCGTTGCTACTTCATACTGTTTTAAAGCAAATGTTATTCTCGGAGTGAGTGGTTGAGTGCCCTTCAGTAATTCTTTAAATGTGAAAGTGTTCACTTTAATTACTCTCTTGTCTACCTCATTGGACTTCCTCGTTACAACAGTAGTTCAAGAACAGAAACAAACAACAATTCTGATCACTTGTACCTCGTGGTATTTAGCATCATTAATCTTTGCTTTCTTCAGAGTGTCTTCAAGATGCATAGGCCCATTGCTGAATCCAAAGTCATAGAAGATATGGAGGAAACCATTGCGCATTTCCAGGCTGAAGAACATGCTCTGTGGAGACGAAGGAGCAAGAAGTTGAAATTGTTAAACTGTAGATTTAACTGAACTTGAGAGATAAGCATGTTCTTCATTCTTGCAATTATTCAAAGATGAGGAAAATCTCAAGAAATTATTATTATGAAGTGGAATTTATTACTACTTCCCTAGGAGTGGTTATTTCTCAGAGTGATATTGTAGTTAAAGTATTATCATTTACCTATGTTTCAAAACAGCTGCCTTAAAAAGTTCTACTTTATAAATTAACCGATTGTTTTAGCTCTACATTAATTAACTTTTTAAAATTCTTGAAATTAATGGATCATGTGTAATCAACTGCCTTGTGTTTATGGGACTTAAAAACATCATAGTAGGCCAATAGATGTAAATGCATTCTTTTTTTTCAAAAGAATAATACTGAAACTTAATTTAGAGGTATGCTAAGCAGAATTCCACCCAAAATAACTGACAAATACTTTTACAAAAGTATTCATTTATGGATAGTTTTGAAACACTGAATTCAATATTAATAAATATGAAGTTACTATGCGATGGGATCACATGATGTTCTAGAGCCAAAGTAATTCTGTAGACTAAGGAATTTAATGGGTAAATTTGCTTGTTTTTAGAAGCTCAGTGTTACAACAAATCACCAGTTACATGCCTGATGGAAACATTGGGCATCATGGTAAAGGACCTTTTCTTTAGAAAATATCTCATGAGTGGAACTGCTTACTCCTCAGAGTGTGGAAAACAACCCAATGGGTGTAGGAAGGGAATATTTCAACTTCCTTTTGTACTTATTTTAAAAATCTAGAGAAAATTAACCTGTGGTTTTAATATACTCACATTCAATGTAATTTTCCGTTGTAATGTAGTGGGCTATGTGTTGCTATGCCACCAGCTTTTCAAAATACCAGCAGGGTCACCAAGGTGAACAGGTTACTATGGGACTTCCAGACTAAGAAATACTGGAAAGGACGGCCTGCGGACCTACTTCTGAAGGTGAACTCATGAAATCTTAAGGATCATAAAACATATCTTCTGACTTACTTTCTTTGGCCACATGAGCAGGAGGGATCAATTGTGGGAGAAAGGCAATCTTTGGTGAAGGAGAGGGCCAGTGAGTTTGAGGGGACCCTGGTTGAAATGCACTGGCGCAATAGGTGCAAAACAGATCTGTGGTGCTGGTGATCGTGAGGCTGGCCCGGGACTGGGCAATGTTTGGTTCTGTGATATATAATATCACGATGAGTTGGAGTTGATTAAATGACAGTTATCTATATTTCTGTTCAATCTATGGATCGACCTTGGGCCTTCACTTCATCCCTACGTCCGTCTGTCATAGAGTTCACATACTAGGTGAGACTTCTTGGGTGGTTCCTCTCAAGGGTTGATGGCAGCCCCTCTCCTATTTCTTCATATCCAGTCCACTGTGAGTTATTACAGCTCTGCCGGCTTGGCTCCTACAGAGGTGCAAAGGTTACGCGTTGGGCTGGGACTTGCCTGGCCGGCAGTCCAAAATCTCCAGCCACTCCACAGAAAAACTGGGCTTTCTACTCCTGTAAACAGTCTCAGAAACCCATGTGAGGTGCACTCTGAGTCTGCGTGGACTCAATGGCAGCTAGTGAGTGAGGTTTGGTCACATGGGTTTATGGGTGATATGACATAAATGATAACACATTTACAATGATTTCTTAGTGTGATGCTAGTGAAATAAATATCTTTTGAGATACATAGATGGCTGGTGGTTTTCCCCTATGAATTACTAAAAATACTGTCCAGTATAAAGAAGAGCCACACATTTTACTTTATAAAACCACTCTCTAAATTTGCTGACTTTTATTTGTGGTGACAAATGTTATTTCAGTAATATCAAATCTACTAGTTATTTTAAAAAATGGTGTAATCATATGTTAAGGGTACTATTTTTACAACTGATGAAAAACAATAACAACAACAAAAAAGAACACATACTCTGAGGAGATGAGTTTTAAAGTAGATGTTCGTGAAATTTTCTAATGTTATTTTGCTAAAGAAAACAAATGTAAGTATACAACCTTAAAACAATTAACAATATTACAGGCTATGAGTAACTTACAAAACTGACATTTGGAAAGAGGGAACTGTATCAGTTAAATTTCAAATAAAACCTTTGCTAATTGATATAAACCCATTTGTCATCTGCCGGTTTCTTGTGTTGTGACACCTTGATATTGCTGTCAGTCTCATAATTTGAAGTTCCTGAGTTCTAATCGCAGAGGGGTTCAAGGAGCCCTCGTGGTATAGTGGTTATGTGTGGGGCTGCTAACCACAAGGTCAGCGGTTTGAAACCATCAGATGCTTTTCGAGCTATAGATAAGGCTTTCTACTCCCACAAAGGGTTACAGTCTCAGAAAGCCACAAAGGGGTGGGGGTGGGGGGCGGATCTATCCTGAGCTATAGAGTTGCTGTGAGTCAGACTGACTTGAGGGCAAGTTTTGGTGAGTGATGCTGGAAGCGATGCCACTGGCTTTCCCAATACTGCCAGGGTCCACCGTGTGCGGACAGGTTCCAGAAGAGCTTCCAGACTAACACTAGGAAGAGGTTCTTGAAACTCTACTTCTAAAAATAATTGAGCCTTGAAAACCTTAAGACTAGTACTGGGACACTGTTTGTGATGGTGCCGTAATCGGCCCGTCACAGTGAAAGGCACACAAAGTATGTCCGGGGAAGAGCCGCCTTCTCAACGCAGAGATGCTCTTCATAATATGGACTGCAGGAAGGGGGAGCAGAGCATATCCGTGCTTTACTGATGAAGCGTGGAAGTTACAGATCGCTTAATTGTGTCAGTGTAGCACCTGTGTATAGATCCAGGCAAGTCCTTTGAGGAGAACAAGGAGATACTGTGTGGGGTAAAATCAGGAAATGTATAGGCTAGGGTTGTATCCTTCCAACATACTTATTCAATGTGTGTGTCAAGAAAAGGCTCTGAGAAGCTGGGTGACATGAAGATGAATGCAGCATGAGGATAGAAGGAAGACTCATTCACCACCTGTGATGTGCACACCACACGATCTTGCTTGCTGAAAGTGAAGGGGATTCGAAGCACTTGGTGAGACTATGAAAGACTACAGCCCTCAGTGTGGATTACAACTCATGAAAACCAACAAAAACCTCACAACTGGGCCAATAAGCAACACACTGGTAAACAAAGACTAGATTGAAGCTGTCAAGGAATTAAGTTTACTTGTATCTAAAGTCAATATTCTTAGAAACAGCAATCAAGAAGTGACATGACATTTTGAATAGGGGAAATCTGCTACAAATGCTTTCAAGTGTTAAAATAAAAAGCAAGGACCTTGCTTTGAGGACCTGACTTAAGTTATGGTATTTTCAGTTGTCTCATATACATGTGTAATCTGGATAACAACTAAGGAAGAATGAAGAAGATTTGATGTCTTTGGGTTATGTTGCTGATGAAGAGTATTAGATATATCATGAACTGTCTCAAGAACAAACAGATCTTTCTTAGAGGAAGTATAGCCAGAATGCTACTTGGAAGTGAGGATGGCGAGACTTGTCGTCTCACATACTTTGGACATGAGGGACAAGTCCCTGGAGAAAGAAAAGTACCTTAGGAAAATGTAGGGTCAGTGTAAGAAAGGAAGACCCTCAATGGACCGACCCAGTGGCGGCAACAATGGGCTCAAACACAGGAATGACAATGGCTGCTATGAGCCAGAACAGACTCAATGGTGCTTAACAACAGCTGATGAATGAGATTGAAAACTGGTCTCAAAAAAAGAAAAGAGGTCTAAAAATCTAGGAAGATAGCCAATGATATATGTATACATTAAAAACTTTTTGTTGTTGTTTAAAAAGAAACTTCTATTTTTATGAGGTATTTTTTCCAGTTATGAAACCCAACAAACCACGTATTGAAATAAATTGAATGACTACAATGTACTTAAAATATTTTCCAAAGAAGCTAAGCATATTGATTGCATTACTTTCACTAATGTGACTGTTATCAACACTTTTTAGTAAGGGCAAATGTTTTCATTATTATTAATACATAAAATTAAGTTAGAATGTACTCATTTCTTGTTTATAAAATTACTTTTATATCTAGTTTTGAATTTTTTGCAGTAAAATATATGAAATATAAACAAGTTTGTGTAAAATAAACATGCAAATTATTTTTTAACTGATGTGGGTGCCTGATTTAAAAAGCCAGCAGGTTAGGGCTAAATTTCCACAGACGTACAGTTCACCTAGCCTTAGTGCTGATGTTCCCCGAAGTTCTCTTAATTTATTAAAGGACATATTTAACACATGTCCAGAAACGCAGAGCACAGAATGCTTTTTGGGCTGTTATATTTGCTGCTGTCATCGCTTCCCCGAGGGCAATGCAATTTGCTGCTTAACCTGGGACCTCGGCTTGATGTCCTGAGACACTCAGCCTGGGCAGGTTCCTGGAAGCAGAAAGTGAAGGAACTGTATAATGGGGCAGAGAGGTAGGATGTTCTTTGTACTCACCCCGTTGACCATCAGGAGCACAAGGCTGTTATCAGCTGGTGTCCGCACTTCTATGTCAAAGCGAGTGACCTGACCAAACTTGCCTCTCTTTGTGATGTCCCTCACCACAGCGTAGCTAGAGCCGTCGAAGAAGTAGCTGGCTGCCCGACTTTGAGTGAAGGCCAGTTTATCTCTGAAATGGAAATGCAAGGATCACTGGAGCATTTCAGCCTCGGTTCTGTTCCGAGCCCAGTCTTACAATCTTTACCATGACACGAGATCCTGGCAGCATGTGAGCGACAAGAAACATTTGAAGTCAATGAATTTAAGCATTTAAGTCAAATGAATTCTTCTTACTGGCTAGTTCTCTGTCCTATATGTTAAGGAAGCAGAAGACTCTGGCAAAACAGCACCCTCTGGAATCTGATTTCAAAGTTGTAACAAGCTGTTTAACCCATATGCATGCTTGCTTAAAGTCGGAAGAGTGTGTTTTACAGGCATGTCTATGATGCAGTTTTAAAACTAGTGTTGCCAAAGTAAAGATGGAGACCCTGAGTATTGATCCACACCTGTCCCATTCACTGCTCTCGCTTATTAAAATCTGCAGAATTCTTAACCTTCACTTACCTGGCGCAGGGCACTGACTTAGATGGGTCCATATTATAGATGTGCTTAAAGTTGTATAAGCTGATCACATCATTATTCAGAGTGGCCAATTCCAGGCAGCCAACGAAGCCAGGCAGGTTTAAGCTAGCAGGGAGCTGGGCAACAAAGAAAGCAGTCAATCACCCCCTGGTCACTACCCACTCAGGTGGTGCAGATTGGGCAATGCACCGAGCCAATCAAGGGGAAGCACCAAGCCACATCAAGATCATTCTAGATCCGTGTCTGTTCTATGCTAACTCATCTAGATATACCATGCTTTGTCAGCTATGAAAAAAACTGTGGGATTTAGACCTAAATCACTCCACACTAACCCAGTGAGGCACGCATTCCTGTTCTTGTGTAAAGAGGGAGTCTCAGAGAGGTTCCACAACGAATTCACAATAAACAAACAGTAGTCCTGGAACAGAAATCCTCAGTGGATTGATGCCCCATTTGCTTGAGCCTGTCCTTCATCACCCTGCCCTCAATTTCTGCTCACATGGGAATTTTCAGGGAGCGTATGCTCTTTAGTATTAGATTTCACAGACAGAGGCACTGGATTCATGGAAGCAAAGCTCTCGCTCTGCAGGCTCTCCCTCTGTACCCTTTTCCTTTGCACCCAACAGGGCACCCAATCTAAAACCGGAAGGCAGGGAAACAGAGCTCATTCCACATATGAGTACTTTGAAACAATGTGTGTGTTTTGATCCATTGGGGAAAAAAATCTTACTTAAGATAGATAAGTATCATTATCATTCTAGGGTGTGCTTAAGATCTTACTAGTGTTTCATTTTCTTTCACCTTCTTTACTTTAGTCAGCTGCATGTACAGGGCGTACTTTACACAACAAGCATGAGCCCTAAAACAATCTAGTGATACAGAAACTATGTGCTGTTGTGTGCAAAATGTCTGCTTGGAAGTATTAGAAAGCTAGGATCACTGTCATCATCAAGAGGAAAAAATATTACCCAACTCTGTATAGAACTAGGGAAGTTCGTGCTTGGAATATTTGTTGCAGATCTGGTCCTGATGCCACAATAATAAGGATAAATGAAAACAAAGAAAGGTGCTTTACATTCATTTAGTTTACAGATCAATAAAACACCTGGCTCTGCACCAAGACAGCAACATAGAAAACACACACTGGTGGGCTGAGTTGCCTGGCAGAAAAACCTTGAACTCACACACTTCATCCCAATTTGAAGCTTGGTTGAAGAAAATATTTATGAAGCTCTGATGATGAACATCAAGTCCTCAGTCACTAATCTTGCTTTTTGTAAAAAGCTGTGTAACTGTAGCTAGAATTGCCTTTACAAATTTTCAAGTATCATTGCTTCACGAAGGACTGTCTTTAGAAATACTTACAAAACCTCACGTTAAAAGCTGGTGTCCACCATGTTATACGGTGTCTTCTACTTCAACAACCACAGGAAACACACACTTTAGGTCCTGGGTACCAGAGATGCTTATGCATCTGTTGAGATTTTGGTATTCTTACCAAATGCATTAGATGCTGGAAAGTTTAGACCTAATCTGTGGTACCTTAAGCAAGTGGGTTGGACCTTATCCCAATATTGAATTAATTATATATGTCCTTTTGGGGAAAATTTCTCTATAATGCTTTTTATCTTAAACATTTTTCATAGTATGTATTTTTGTAAACTATTTTACATCTCTTTTATAATGAGACAAAGCATCAATAAAAAGCATTTTGTAGTTTACATAGCATTTTTTATGAGCTGTTGTACTTGGTTTGAGTCTCACAATGACTATTTACAAGTGAGAAAACAGACACAGAAGGTGACAGGCTATTTAAGGTCCCAATGATAGAGTAGTGGAGCTGGGATGCAAATTGAGTCTCACGATCCTTTTGCTAACACACACAGACAAAATAGATACTTTGTAGCTGGAGAAACAATAGAGAAGAACATCTGGCATGAGAAGGGCACTTAGATTGGGGCTGATTTAAAGTCATCAAAATAAATTTGGAAAAATGAGGAACATTATTTAATAGAAATTTATAACATCCAAAGAATAAGGATAAAGGACCATTACATAATTCACTGAGTATTGGAACTAGTACACTGCTTATGAAGAAGTAATTTCAGCAAAAACAAATGAGAACTTCTTTACAATGTAGGGAATAAATTCATGCAACACGTTGTTCTGGAAGATGGCCCAGGCTAAAATCTTGTGGTAGTTCTATTACTCAGTAAGAAATCTTTTGGCCAGAGAAACAAGCAACCTAGTGATGTGTATTTGGCCTATGATTCTCAGCTCAGTGGGAAAATACTTATTTTATCCATCAGTTCAAGTTTTGGAGACAAAATTAAAATTCAAAATTGTAAATATCTGTTTCTCGGGCTTCATAAGATGTCATACTCCCCAGATTTCACACTCCCGATCCCTTACATTTTCTTTCATGCCTGGGTTAGTTAAGAAGATTGGATTCTTTGAAACTGCAATCTCAAAAGTTGAATGAAGACTAGATCCAAATTGTGGGGACACTTAGAACTGCAGAGATCCCTACAGCAGGCGGAGCAGCAGGCATTATGGACGCATGCCTCGGAATGAAACGAAGTGAGCCTGACATGCTCGCCATCAACGAAAGCATCTGACATCTGAAAGAGCAGGTGGCACAGACAGCCTTCATAGGGCAGATGCACAGTCTGTCTTCAGAGTTCTACCAACTACCGAAATCAGTGCGTTCTTAAAGTGATCAGTGGCTTTGTATCCCATTACATTCAGTCAAGAATTTATACCAGTGATCAGGGAAGATCTGTAATATATCCAACTCTGGCTGGGCATCTTACCTTGAAGTTGGAAGGCACCCCTCCGATGTACAACACCGTGTCCTCAGGGTCCAGGTCCAGCAGGGAGTCATCGCCTGCAAACTCCCCCTTTTTAATGAACTTTTCTTCCGCTGTGCTACTCAGACTTGGGACTGTTAAAAATACCTTCCCGTGTTTTCCTATCCTGTGAAGAGAAAGGATTTCCACTCTTTATTAACCAGGTCATTTATAGAAAATATATTTTTAGGGGTCACTAACCCACCCAAGGAGAGGGTATTGTTTATATCTCCACAGGGAAAGAGGGACCAGACTTTAACCTGGTGCTCCAAGATGTGAATGCAACATACTAGCATGAACAAGGGAACCAGTAGGGACATCTGAGGGGCTGGCCCCAATCCCAATGATGTGGACACCCCTTCCTACCCACAGAAGAATGTACCACAGAGGACAGCACTGAAGCTACAGCTCAGAGAGAGGGACAGGTCTGATCAGAGCACACAGAAGCTATTGAAGGGGGAGGAAGAGAGAGTGGAGCACATCCTGGCTCACCAAGCTTTGAAGATGATATCCCTGCTCAAGCAGCCAATGCACAGAGAGAACCATATGGCCAACCCCACTACGGGACACAACCTCCCTTGCTGACCCATAGCCCTACGGGGGACAACACTGGAGACACAGTGTGCGAATTGCACCTGATCTGACCCCACCACACCGGCAAAACACTAAGGGCAAGCAACAGAACAGGAAAGGGAGCAGAGCAAGGAAGTCCTGAGCCAGTATCAAAAATAGACTTTGGGGACAGAGTGTGGCACTCCATCAGACTCGACCTGAAAACACTCCTAAAGGTCAACAAACAGACCTTGAACTATGTACAGACTTTTCTTTTGTCATTGGCTTGTTGTTGGTATTGTTTTGTTTTCTTTTGATGCTTTGTTTTGCTCTGTGTTGCTTTTGGGCATATTATTATCTCTGCAGGTCTATCTAGATAAGATAGACGGGATAAACAATCTGGAGGAGAAAACAATGGGACTGACAGTTCTGGAGGGACATGGAAAAAGGGAAGGTGGGGGAACAGTAGTGGTGTTAACAAACCCAGGGACAAGGCAACAACAAGTGATCCAAAATTGGTAGCAAGGAGGGTGTAAGAGGCCAGGTATGGCTTGATAAAGGGATATGTAACCAAGAGGAAGTACTGAAACCCAAATGAAGGCTGAGCATGATAGTGGGACAAGAAGACAGTAAAAGAAAATAGAGGAAAGAACTAGGAGGCAAAGGGCATTTATAAAGGTATAAATACAGGCATGTACACATGTAAATATATTTATATATGATGATGGGGAAATAGATCTATGTGCATATATTTATAGGTTTAGTATTAAGGTATCAGATGGACATTGGGTCTCTACCCAAGTACTTCCTCAATGCAAGAACACTTTGTTCTATTAAACTGGCAATACAGGATACTCACCTCCATGACATGATTGCTGAAAACAAAGCGGGTGCATAAGCAAATGTGGTGAAGAAAGCTTATGGTGCCTGGCTATCAAAAAATATAGTGTCTGGGGTCTTAAAGGCTTAAAGATAAACAAGCGGCCTTCTAGTTGAGAAGCAACAAAGTCCACATGGAAGAAGCATACCAGCCTGTGTGTCGATGGGATAGGTATCAGGCATCAAAGAACAAAAAAGTCATATCATTGTGAATGAGGGGGAGTGGGGCGTGGGGACCCATCTGCAGGAAATTGGACATCCCCTTACAGAATGGGCGTGGGGAGGAGATGTGAGGGTGCAGGGTAGCAGCTATGAAACATTCATCTTTGCTCTAGTTCTTTAATGCTTCTTTCCTCCCACTATCATGATCCCAATTCTACCTCACAAATCTGACTAGACCAGAGCATGTACATTAGTACAGATAGGAACTGAAAAGAAAAGAAATCCAGGACAGATGATCCCTTCAGGACCAGTGATAAGAGTGGTGATACCAGAAGGGCAGAGGGAAGGTGGGATAGAAAGGGGAACCAGTCACAAGGCTCTACATATAACCTCCTCCCAGGGGGATGGACAACAGAAAAGTGGGTGAAGGGAGATGTCGAACGGTGTAAGACATGACAGAATTATAATAATTTATAAATTATCAAGGATTCATGAGGAAGGGGGAATGGGGAGGGAAGGGATAAAATGAGGAGCTGATGCCAGGGGCTTAAGTGGAGAGCAAATGTTTTGAGAATGATGAGGGCAACAAATGTACAAATGTGCTTTATACAATGGATGTATGCATGGATTGTGATAAGAGTTGTGTGAGCCCCCAATAAAATGATCGAAAAATACTATTATTTTTGTATCACAAAGTTGGTGATTTGATTTTGTTATATTAATAAATATCTATAGACCAGCAAGGGGAAAATGCACTGGAATGTCCACCACCCATTTGTCAGTTTGTTATACTGTGATGGCTTGCGTGTTGCTAAGATGCGAGAAGCTACACCATCGGCAATTCAAATCCAAGTATGGTCACCAACGGTGGAGATGTTTCAAAGAAGCTTCCAGACTAAGAAAGACTAGAAAGAGCCCATGAAAACATGTAGATCATAACAGAACATTGCCTAAATTGTTTTGGAGTCTCATAAACAGGAATTAATTGTTATAGTAGCCACTAATACTTGCTGAAGTGGAAGTTCAGCACGGGCAAGAGAAACCCTTGGTGAGACAGACTGACCCAGTGGCGGCAATAAGGGACTCGGGCATGCTGGGGATTGTGATGCTGACAGAGACTGACCCAGTGGCGGCAGTAAGGGACTCGGGCATGCTGGGGATTGTGAGGCTGACACAGACTGACCCAGTGGCGGCAGTAAGGGACTCGGGCATGCTGGGGATTGTGAGGCTGACACAGACTGACCCAGTGGCGGCAGGAAGGGACTCGGGCATGCTGGGGATTGTGAGGCTGACACAGATCTCGGCATCATATTCTTCTGTTGTGCACGGGGTCACCATGCGTCAGACTCAACTCAAAGAGAGCTATCAATCTCTGCTTTTATTGGAATAAATTGTACTTGGTTGAGTAAAGATATAACAATCAGACTGCTAATTACAAAGGATGTCCGTTTCTTTCTAATCTTGTCTTTTCCCCTAATGTGTTTGGGAAGAAAACAGGAAGAAAGGATCAATGATAAAGAGGGAAAAATGCTTTTGTAACCGCCATAGGGTGAGTGAGGGTTGAGCGCACTCAACAGATTCCTGATAAACCACGCATGCACTCTGTGTCGTGGACACAGTTACCTCTCCATCTTGACGATGCTGAAGTGAGCAGGCCAGGAACTGACTGGCTTGGAGTCCAGGGGGATCTCCACATCCTTAGCCCCCAAATTATAAATGTACACCAGGTTATCATTTTTGATCGCAAGACCCATATATTCTTTCTTGGCCTGAAAAAATGTAATGGAATTACTTAAATAACTTCATAGTGAACACCATCTTTTATTCTCATTTATTTAAAGGTCATTCAGCAATCTAAATGCTTAACTATAGAAAAGGGGCCCCTGCCTGTTTGGGCAGTGACTCCCCCTTCAGGTCCTCACTGTGGCTGCATCAGCATCTGCTGTCTTCTCTCTTTGTTCAAATGTGCGGGCTGGACCTCAGCGACTACAGGACTGTGGGAAATAGATGGCTGAGAGGCCTGGGCATTAGTCACTTGGGGTTATAATGCTGCCTGGCAATGCCAAACCCTATGCAACTTCTGGAATCCTTGGGCGCTGCCTATAGGCAACATGTGTGGGGGCCAAACCGAAAACTTGGAGCCCACCTGTGGACACCTTGGGTGAAAGGCCAAGGATTGACGTCTCAATGAATCAACCTCTGAACATGCTATAGAGCAGTTCACTTCTGTCACATCCTGGGGTCACCATGGGAAGAGCTGTCTTGACAATCACTGGTTATGCATCTTCCGACAGGGGACATCACAAGCAATCATGAGAGTTATTGAAACGCTATGCTCAGACTCAGCGTTCACAGTATGGCCGATGACGTGAAGAACCTCCGGGGATTATCCCGCGTAAAGAAGGACTGCGCTGCCCTTGACCCATTCATCTGACTGTGCCATTCAAGTAATTTGTAATTAGGATCTAACAGAGTGGGGATTTTGTTTGTACAGAAGTCTGCTTTCAGGAAAGAACAGAGAAACTATTTTCCCTTTTAAAAGCCCTTCCCTGTTTTTAAAATCACAAGCACTTACGTGTTTGCTCCCAAGGTACAGGACAAACTGATCGGCAGTCACGCTCTGGTCTGGTTGCTTTCCATGAGGCTTCATGTACAGGCTCAGGGAGGTGAACGTCTTTAAGTCATCCACGCTGGCTTTGGGGTGGACTTCAACGGCCGACTGACCATCGAACATCATAGAGACTTGAATCTAGAGTTTCAAAATGGTTTCATTAATTGTGCTTTACATAAATGAGTCTATTGTGTAAACCCCCCAGCTTTCCTGTTGTTCCCACTGGGCTTGCCTCCGGCCTCAGCAAGTCTCTGAGCTGTCCTCTACACACGTATATATTTACCTTGACCTTGTGGGAGACAGGATTTAAGGCAGATTATAGACAATAATGAAAATGTAAAGTGGAGGGAAAGAAAGCGATAAGAGGGTGCCAGCGTCCATTCAACAAGGAGAATAAACAGGAAGTTCACGATCCCAAGAACAGCCCTGGTTTGCCGCAGTGGGGGACGCTAACCGTTGTGTCAACACCGACTCTCTGCTGCTGCTGGCGCTTCTGTTTCTACACAACTTAGCTGTTTTGTGATTCCAGGCCTCAGTCACGTCTGCAGCAGGGTCAGTAAAACCTTGACGTAACATACTCTATACCAGAGGAGTTCTGGAAGAGTTGGGACAGATGGACAAGGCTGCTATATGGTAATTTCAGTAGAATATCTATCAAAATAATAATAATAAAATAACGAATCGACTTATTTGTTGGTGTGGGTTGTTCTTGATTTCTTTTGCCGCGTTAGCTCTGTTAAGGAGCCCTGCTGGCTCTGTGGGGTAAGCATCGAACTGAACCACAAGGCCGGCCATTCAAAACCGCCAGCTGCCGTCCCCACCGAAGGCTGCAGTCCCTGATGTTCACCAGCAAGGGCTTCCAGTCCTCCCTTGCAGAAAGCAAGATTGTGTCATCTGCATATCTGTTTGTTACAAGCCCGCTTCCAATCCTGGTAGCACATTCTTCTGCATATAAGCCAGCTTCCTTGATTCTTGCTCAGATTTCGGATTACCTGAGTGTCAAGATATAGTCCATGCAGCTCTTCTTGCCATGATTCCTAAGCGGTGCGTTCTCGGAATTCTGGGCTAGATGCCCGTGGCTATCTCCCACTTTGGACTGAGTTTCTGTTACAGGATGAAGGAAGGGTGAAGTTCTGACCTTAGTTGCTCTCTCTTTTTCTCATCACCAGCAAGTTAATTCGGACTAACATCGGCCCGACAGGACAGGGTAGAGCTGCCCCTGTGGGTTTCTGATACCGTCACTCTGCTCTCTCGCCTGCGCAGGAGGGGCTGGTTTCAAACGGCTGACGCTTCCATCAGGAGCACACTGTCTGACTCCCACGGAGCAGCGTGGTGCATAACGCCCACGGAGCAGGGCAGTGTATAACTCCCATGTTATCAGAGCCACTTCTGATCTTAGTCGAGGGTGTTAACTAAGCCGCACCCTTTGTTTCCTTGGACTCAAAATCAAACCAAACCAAACCCAACCCCACTCTGTCCTTGAGTTGATGCTAACTCATGGAGATCCTGTGGGACAGAGTAGAACTGCCCTGTGGGTTCCTGAGACTGTCACCCTCTACAGGAGGAAACTCTGCTTTATTAGAGGGTGTGCCTTAAGACACCAGCCTTTGTTTTGCTTGGGCGTCTGGGGTCCTGGAAGACAGCACCACCCCCATCAAAGCCGTTCCTCGGTGTGAGAGTCAACAGGGACACCGGAAGACCCTGCGGGACCGCTTGGAAGAGCACCTCCCAGATCTCCGTGTGAAGTGGTGGAGGCTGAGACCATAAGCACCAGAGGCTGTGGCACGGAGACTCCGAGAGCAGCTCTGTGGTGATGGGCTGCCTTTCTCTTTGTCTGGCCCAAGCCTGTGGGAGACAGGGCAAGAGCTGAGCTAGCTTCCTGGCATGTGCAGGCAAAGGCCAAGGGGCCACAGGGCTCAGCGGCTGAGGACCAGAAAGAGACTGGACTACTGGCTGAGGACCAGTGTTGCTGTGGACCAGTGACGATATCCTAATTGTTTGCTGATCCTGATTTGTGGCAACCTATTCACTTCCCTAATGGACCCCTTTAATTGTGGGTATGGTCTGTGAGCTCGATGTGACCATTGCAATGAATGACTGAACATAGACAGACAGAGTCCTGTGGGAGGGGCTGTTGGTATCAGAACAGGTAAAGGAGGATGGGCATGGAGCCATGGCCATAGGGAAGCCAGAGGAGGTCAGATGCGTCCTTACTGCACTCTTAGCGATCCTGAAGGGCAGAGTATAACAGCTCCTTTGGGTTTTCAAGGCTGTAAATCTCTTCTGGGGCAGACAGCCTTAACTTCCTACTGTGAAGTTGCTGATGGGTTTGAACTACTGACCCTGGGGTTAGCAGCCCAATATGTAACCCATGACACCACCAGGGCTCCTGGCTTTGAGGTTAGGGCCAGAAATGGGTTCATTTTCACGAAGTTCCTCATGTGGTTCTAAGGAAGAGCAGGGGCTGAGAACTACCAAGCTGAGCAACAGAGTAGAAAGCTTCTTAATGTTGGAAGCTGCCCACGGAGCTGGAACTTGGCTTCATGTTGTCATCATCACAGAGAGCGATTGAGGGCTTCGTTCATCAGTTACCTTGCTGGCCACACTCCTGGTCTGAGCGATCAGCTCTCGGATCCTCTGGATGCTGGCAGAAACATTGCTTGCAGGCCGCTTTTGTTCTACCGTCCGAAGCTGGTCCAGGAGCTGAGGGACAACCTCCGTCAGATTTCTCACTAGAGTTTTAAAAAGACATTACTTGAGTTACTATCTCAGTATGAAAGGTATTTCAGTGGTCAGGTGAAATAACAAGAAACACATGGTCACATCTTGTAGGACAAATGCTGATTTTTTTATCTTATGAAAATCATTGGTAAAGCTATATTTGTGGCATTTATATTACATATTGAACTACAAACTATATGCTAATGAAGCTGACTCACAATGCACCTTTCTCAAGGGAAGGACCCATGGTGAATGTACAGTTAGTTGGTCCTTCAGCCAGACAGCACAGGCCTAAGGGAATGGTAGATCAGTTAGGGACTTGGTAATGGGTGTGGAAAGGTAGCTTTTCAGGGTGCCCTGTCGTAGACCCCACAGCTGCTGCCACTGTCCATGCAGAGGGGGCGCTGGACGGAATACAAGAGGTCACATCCAGAAGGGCAGCAGTTTTGCTTAGATGAGAGGTCTATGGTGCCAGAGCAGGTCAGACAGACTTTTTTTTTTTATATGTAACACGTATGTGGAAAAGAACAACAACCAAATACCTATAATGTAGGCAAATCTATTAAAGATATATATATATATATATATATATTTAAGCACAATTAAGTTACATGGTGACATGGTAGAACTCATGTGCAGACACTTAAAAGATGTAGTTAAGAATTACATTCATGCCATGAGTGTCGGCACTTGTGACTTGGCATAACATTTTGAGTGCAGAAAGATCAGGTGTAGTTTCAGAAAACTGTTTCTTAAACAATTTAGATGGAACTGAAGTAATGGGATCTCTGAAACCACATTGCTAAACTGTCGACTTGAGCTATAACTGAGGCATTGATATTTAGGTGTTATATGGAGAGCCTAAGTAAAAATGTGGGAATGAAGAAAAAGAGAATTTCCAAAAAAGTATTTGGGGTTCATATGTGACTGTAAATATTTATACTTACATGCATTAGGTAGACATAAAATATTTCGTTTTTCTTGCTATAAATTTGTATGTTCCCAATTGAGTACTACACATCGCTAAAAAGCAGTGATGAATGCATGAAGCACATTGCCGCATGGGAAGACCTGGAGGAAAGACCATTTGCACTTGGCTAAGCAAAATAAGCCAAGCACAAATGAACAAGTACAACATGAGTCTGCTGAGGTAAGTTTAAAAAAATGCAAAAGGGGCATCAGGGAAAATCTGCTGTATACAAACATTCCTGGAGTGAGATCCAGGGAGTATGGCAGGGGCCAGACCAAATCCAGGGATACCTATGGGAGACAACTACAAAGGAGGGGGGGGGAGAAAAAAAAGAAATGGGTAGTGGGGGCACAGGGCACTAACCCACCCACGGGGAGGGTATTGTTTATATCTCCAGAGGGAAAGAGGGACCAGATTTCAACCTGGTGCTCCAAGATGTGAATGCAACATGCCGGCATGAACCAGGGAACCAGTAGAGACATCTGAGGGGCCGGCCCCAATCCCAACTATGTGGACAGTCCCTCCTACCCACAGAAGAATGTACCACAGAGGACAGCACTGAAGCTACAGCTCAGGGAGAGGGACAGTTCTGATCAGAGAACACAGGAGCTAATGAAAGGGGAGGAAGAGAGAGTGGAGCACATCCTGGCCCACCAAGCCTTGAGGAAGATATCCCTGCTCAGAGCAGCCAATGCACAAAGAGGACCATATGGCCAGCCCCACTATGAGATGTGACATCCCTTGCTGACCCATAACCCTATGGGGGACAACACTGGAGACACAGTGTATGAATTGTGCTCAATCTGACCCCATCACACCGAGGCAAAACACTAAAGGCATGAACAGTAAGGGGAGCAGGGCAAGGAAGTCCCAAAGGAATGCCAAAAACAGACTTTGGGGCCAGAGTGTGGCACCCATTAGACTCAACTGAAAAACACTCCTAAAGGTCAACAAATAGATCTTGAAATATTTACAGGCTTTACTTTTTGTTGTTGTTGTCATTGTTGTTTTGTTTTGCTTTGTCTTGTTTTTGGGCATATTATCTCTGCAGGTCTATCTACATAAGGTAGGCGGGATAAACAAGCTGGAGGAGAAAACAACAGGACTGATGGTTCTGGAGGGACATGGGAGAGGGAGAAATGGGGGAAAGGAAGTGGTATTAACAAACCCAGGGTCAAGGGGACAACAAGTGATCCAAAATTGGTGGCAAGGAGGGTGTAAGAGGCCTGGTAGGGTTTGATCAAGGGATATGTAACCAAGAGGAAGTACTGAAACCCAAATGAAAGCTAAGCATGATAGTGGGACAAGAGGAAAGTAAAAGGAAATAGAGGAAAGAACTAGGAGGCCAAGGGCATTTATAGAGGTCTAAATACACACATGTACATATTTAAATATATTATATATGAGAATGGGGAAATAGATCTATGTGTACATATTTATAGGTTTACTACTAAGGTATCAGATGGACATTGGGCCTCCACTCAAGTACTCCCTCAATGCAAGAACACTTTGTTCTATTAAATTGGCATTCCATGATGCTCACCTTCCCGACATGATCACTGAAGACAAAGCGGATGCATAAGCAAATGTGGTAAAGAAAGCTGATGGTGCCAAACTATCAAAAGATATAGCATCTGGGGTCATAAAGGCTTGAAGATAAACAAGTGGCCATCTACCTCAGAAGCAACAAAGCCCACATGGTAGAAGCATACCAGCCTGTGTGATCACGAGCTGTCGATGGGATCACGTATCAGGCATCAAAGAACAAAACATCATATCCTTGTGAATGAGGGTGAGTGGGGCGTGGGTACCCAAAGCCCATCTGTAGGCAACTGGACATCCCCTTACCGAAGGGTCTTAGGAAGGAGATGAGCCAGTCAGGGTGCAGTGTAGAAATGATGAAACATAAAACTTTCCTCTAGTTCTTTAATGCTTCCCTCCACTCCACCCCACCGCCCCTATCCCAATTCTCTTTAAAATTTGGCTAGACCAGAGGATGTACACTGGTACAGACAGGAACTGGAAACACAGGGAATCCAGGACAGGTTAACCCCTAGGACCAGTGGTGAGAGTGGTGATACTGGGAGGGTGGAGAGAAGGTGGGGGAGAAAAGGGGAACCGATTATAAGGATCTACATATAACCTCCCCCCTGGGGGATGGACAACAGAAAATTGGGTGAAGGGAGATGTCGGACAGTGTAAGACATGACAAAATAATAATAATTTATGAATTATCAAGGGTTCATGAGGGAGAGGGGTGGGGAGGGAGGGGAAATTGAGGAGCAGATACCAGGGATTCAAGTAGAAAGCAAATGTTTTGAGAATGATGGTGGCAACAAATGTACAAATGTGCTTGACACCATGGATATATATGTATGGATTGTGATAAGAGTTGTATGAGCCCCCAATAAAATGATTAAACAAAAAATTATATGTTCCAGTTAGTTGACAAAGGGCTCTGAATGGGAGAGTAGGGTTAAGTTTGGCCATATTCTCTACTTGGTAATAAAATAACCGGCTGTACTCAGGTAAGGGTTGCTATGGGTTAGAACAGACTCCATCAACAACAAAGGCAATGTAGTTTAGGATATTCCCCCAGCCCCTTAAAATTAATTGATACTCTGTTAAGGTTATTTATACTAACATTTAATTTACCTTCTTTCCCAAAGGATCACCATTCATCATATTGATAAAAATAATTGCTACTATTATCTCATGTAGTAAGAAGGATCTTTTTTATCAATCTATATAGTGTAAATGAAAGACACTTTCATTTACTTCTGCTAGATAAATTGAAGCAAAAATAATATTTCCTTAGCTTAAATGAACTTTTACAATACTTCCAATTCCAAACCCAAATAAAAAAAATGTCTTCTTAACAAAAGATGGAAGAGTTTCATGACCAATTCCTGAATTGGACCTAAATTGTGCAGCTTCTAAGGGATACCTGCATCTCTGGCAGAGTCCACTGCAGTGCTGTAAGCAGAAGAGTCAAACATGTGAAGGTTCTGGGACCAGGTGGTTACATTGCGAGCCATCGCTGTGGCGGCCTGTTGGAGCTCCATCGTTGTCTTGTTAATTCCCGCTGTGATTTTCTTGGATTCATCCAGCCGCTGGTGAGCATCACCTTTACACAGAACACAAGGGGGTCATTTTGCAGAGAACTGGGACATTTGTTGGGAAGCATGAATGCCTATGTAATCACCAAGATAAAAGATATTAAGTTTTGGGTTTTTAAGCAAAATTAATATCTGTAATTTTATGTCAATTATGGTACAATTTGGATGTTCAAAAGATTATAAACAGTATTCATAAGTGAGGCTGGGTCGGCTCCAATCCTGACTGTGTGGACACCCCTTCTTCTATGAGAAGAATGCACTTCAGAGGACAGCACTGGGGCTACAGTTTGGGGAGAGGGGCGTGTCAGATTAGAGCACACAGGAGAAACGCAAAGGGATGGAGAGGGAAGAGAGGACATCCTGGCCCATCAAGCCCAAGGACGATGTTCCTGCTTGGAGCAGACAATGCAGGGGGAGGTCTGTCGGGCCGGCCCCACCATGGGACACGGTGTCCCTCGCTGATCATGACGCCTTGGGGGACAGCACTGGATACACAGTACAGGACTAGCGCACGGCCTGGCCCCATCACGCTGCGGCGAGGCACTGGGGGCATGCAGCAGAGCAGTACGGGGAGCAGAGAGATGAAACTCCCGGGGAATACCAAAAACAGACTTGGGAGACAGTGTGGCGACTGGAAACACTCGCGAAGGCCGACAAATAGACTTTGAGTTATTTATAAGTTTTTCCGTTTTTTGTCAGTGGATTTCTTTTTGTTATTGTTATTTTGTTCTTGCTTTTTGCTGTTACTGTTATTGTTTTGTTGATTTTGACTTCCTTTGTTGTTTAAAATAAATAAACAAACAAACAAGTTAGCCTGGAGAGTACTAAAGTCTCATTAGAGCAACGTGGCTCATTGAACACATTTTCAAATTAAGAGGTAAAATTTTAAAAAATTGAATATTATCTCCTCGGATTAGAATTCTGGTGAGAGAGTTCGCAGCAAATGCCTATGAGATGTTAACTTGAGATGCTCTTGCTTGAGAGTCACGTAACTATCACTTTCCTTTATGTAAAACGAATTCTCGTGGAACATGTTTGCTATCAGAGCAACGCTATGGTGCAGAAGTAAATTATTAAGGAAAGGTGTTTTTGAAAACGAAAAGCAAGCGTATATACAAGAGTAGATGACATGAAATTTCACTTAAAAAGTTAGATATTTACAATAAAAATAAGTTATGCTCACAAAAAGGTTTGGGATTATAACTGGATTTAAAGACTTGTTTTTCTTACCGGCAGCTTCTAATTATGTATGACCCCTGCAATAAAAACCTCTCAATTGAGGCTGTTAAACATTTTCAAGTGGAGCAACATTTCATTGTATCTTTAGGTCTGAACTTGAAGAACTCCAGCTGGGCTTCTTACTCCCGAGCTGTGTCTTTTGGGAGAGGTCCTCTTACCTTGACACACTTTGGGGTAGACATTTGCCAAGAGGCAACAGTGATGCGGCCCATCCAGGAGGCAGCGCAGGCATGTAGTGAGAGTGCATGCATGGCAGCCCTGGCGACACCAATGATGAGGATGAGCAGTGGATGGAACTCTCCTGGGCAGAACTTTGGCATGGTATAAAGTACTGCTACTATGGTTAAGGAGCCCTGGCTGTGATGTGTGTAAGCACTGGATTGTTCATAGCAAGGGAGGCAGTTCGAATCCAGCAGTCACTTCATGAGAAAGAGATGAGGCTAACTGCTCCCATAGAGACTTATGCAAGTCTCGGGGGCCTGCATGGGTCATTATGAGTTGGAATGGACTCAATAACAGCTCGGTCTTACTTCTTTGAGTGAAAACAGAATCTACCAGTTGCCACCACATTGCCCCCACTGATGGTGACCCCCATACATGTCCGCGTCGAAGTTGGGACACTGCTCCCGAGATTGTCAAGGGCTCGTTCGTTCATTCTTTTAAAGGGCCTCCTTTGGACTTGAGCCTCCCACCACGTGGTTGGCAGCTGAGTGTGTTAGCTGGTCGGCTAGGCAGCAGGAGTGATTTAGTTTGGGCCGTGCTGCGGAAGGCCCATCTGCTTTCAATCACATCTAAGAGAACATGGCAGTCCTAGATTGGCTCCTTGATCTCCCTGTTGGCAAGATCAGAATGGAGTTGGTAGAAGAGAGGGGCCCTGCTTGCAGTTGGGGACAGAGAAACACAATACCTAAATTAGGGCAAATTTGTTAATAATGCAGGTTATCCAACAGCATAAATAGCATGACTCCATTCACACACATGAAAGATCAAAAGAAAATGTTCACATAATTTATTAATTGCTATTCTGAGGTAGTGTGGTCATATAAAAATATGTACACATGTTCTTGACACAATGGATGTATGTATGGATTGTGATAAGAATTGTATGAGTCCCTAATAAAATGATTTAAAAAATAGAAAATAAAGTTTCAGTAGGTCAAAAAATATTTTTTTCTTCGTACTCTCTAGTAAAACTTTATTTTGGTAATGAGTATAATTTTCTTTTATAACCAGAAATAGAATTTATTTATAAAAAGTGACAGGTAAATTCTGGAACGAACCTAATCTCGAACATTTGTTACACCCCAGTGAGCAAACAGAAGTTCTACTTGGTTCCTTACCTCGCTCGGCTGCTTGTAGGTGCTCAAAGGCATTATCTAGTTTGCTTTTCAGGGCATTCTTCCTGGCCAGGGCTCCGTCCACTCGCCTGCTGGTGTCAGCTACCGCCTCAGCACTGCCTGTGGGTGTGAGGAGAAACAGAAAGTAGCAGATGGGCTAGGAGGTCCACCAAAGTCTGTCTCAACAAGAACAATTCTGATTTGTACTACGGAATCCTCTTCAATATTCGGAATACTCTGAACCTAGATCGCTACATCTGCAAACGTGTACTCAGAATAAGAGGGACACGGTTGCAGAAAATGTGTAATACTGGTTGAGAACGACTTAGGTCCTCTAAAGTGATTTATAATGGGTACAGAGGCCCTAGCTGATTGTTTGACTGAGAAATACACAGCACTGCTGTGACTAGTAGCACCTGGCAGCACAAACAATAAAGAGCTGAAATATACAGGCCTTTTCTTCTATATACACACAAACACGCACACATTTATATATACATTGATGACTACACATACATTTATATATACATTGAAGACTGTATAAGGATAATTTGCTTTCCTCAATCGTCTCAATGGCAGTTTCATTGATGTTAAACATATACATAGACAAGTCACAACTTTTCTACGATTTCTAAGTGTAGCTCTTGAGCACAAAATGCAATCAGTCCCCGGGTAAAGAAAAGAGAATGGTATTAATTAACATATTGCTAGTTCCCTGGGGTGGGGGGAGCGTGTATTCAAGGAGACCTAGTCATGTAGTGGTTACGTGTTAGGCTGCAATCGCATGGTCAACAGTTTGAAACCAGCAGCAGCTTTGAGGGAGAAAGACTGGGCTTTCTACTCCCATAACCAGTATGGTCTCAGAAACCCACAAGGGGTCACTGTGAGTCACATTGACTGATGACAGTGAGTTTGATTTTTTTTTTGTATGAAAGGAAGTAGTCCTATAAAGATCTGAGCCACACAGTGCCAGTTTCTGGCCCTTTCATAAAATGGGGGGATTTAACAAACAAGGTGATAAAACAGGCGACCAGACCTGCGATGCTCAAAGAGGCTGATGCAGGGAGATTGATCTGGTCATGAAATGTGCCACATAGGAGATGCTAGTCCCAGAATAGAAAAGGTGCTTTCATTTTTTCTTATAACTCAATAGTGGCAGGGTTGAGGAAATAATATTGCCAATCATCCAAGAGAATAAACTATTTTAACCACTGCATCATGAAGATGCTCATATTTTGATCTTGACAACACAAGAAGCAAAAGCAATACATAGAGATGACATTTATTTAAATATATTTGAAATTAGCATTGTAATTAGTTACTAAAATTCTCATTATTTTCTGAATACTTTATGATTAGAGTTATATAATGCATTGATTAGAGTCTTGAAATTATTTAGATTAGGGAAACGGAATCGCTGTGTGATTACTTTTGTTTACCCAGAATACTTAAAACGATAATTGCTTTATTGTGATTAAGTAGTTAAGTGTTCCATATGTGAAAAGCAAAATGCATGTAAGTTTCATGCACAGTAGCTTCTGCAGAAATGCAAATTCAGACCTGAGATTCATTGCTTTGATCTGCTTGTGTCAAGGGTTCACTTTCTAATTTTGTCTTTGTTTTCAGATGGTGGTTAGAAGTTAACGTCTAGATAGTGAATTTCCAATTTTATTTGTTAATGTTCAAACAGCCTGAGTTTACTACCTCTGTAATTTGTGAAAATTTTAATCAATTATTTTTAAGAGCAATTTGCTAAGTTGACTAAAATAATTCCATCCCCCCGCCCCCGTCCCACTCTTTCAGGTGTGCTTGGTTTGGCAAATGCACACAGTTGTTGTTGTTCGGTGTCGTGGAGGGAGTTCTGACCAAGAGCAACCCTATGCAAAGCAGAACAAAAGTCAGTCCTGTGCACAGTCGCAGTTGTCCCTAGGCTTAGTCCATTGTTGCTGCCACAGTGGCAGTTCATTCGGTGGCAGGCCTTCCTCCTCTTTGCTGCCCCTGCCCTTTGCCAAGCAGGCTGTCCTGCTCCAGGACCGGTCTCTCCTGACACATGCCTAGGAGATGAAGGGTACCACAATGAAACCGGCATGGCGCCGGGCAGAGTGGAGCTTTGGCAGTTCGCATTTTTCCTGCTAGGCGAGCATCAATTTGCTCTGAGTGAGTGCACCCAGTGGTGCTACCTATTGATCCAGTTGTGAAGCTTTTGGTCTTCTTTCCTTTATCTTTATCAGCAAGTGCTTCAAGTCTTTCTCCCTTTTAGTGAGCAAGGTTGTGTCATCTGCAGGTTGTTACTAGACCTTCCTCCGATCCGGATGTCGCGTTCTTCTTCTTACCATCCAGCTTCTCTGGTGATTGGCTCAGCACACAGATTGCAGAAGCACGGTGAGAGGATGCAGCCCTGCTGCACACCTTTCCTGATTTTAAACCCTGCAGCATGCCCCTCTGCAGCAGCTCAAGGGAGGATTCTGGAATTCTTCTCGTTCTTCCGAGAGCTGGCTATCACTCTGGCTCGTGTGCTAGTTGCGTGCTCCGACCTGTGGACATTCTTCTCTCCATAGAGCGTTAATCTCGCTCCAATTCCAGTACATGGCGTGCAGGTTTGGGACATCTGTTATCCTCACGTAAGTTTATAGTGATGGCTGATCTCCGGATTCTAAACAATCTGAAGGGCCTCCCGAATTGTCCAAGGAAGATAAATCTATGTTCAGTATAGTTCCCAAAGATCACAGCCTTGAAAATTTACTCTGCAGACATGAGGTTCCGAGACAGAAATGACTTGATGGTAACCACCACCAGGGGCTATTTTAGCTCCCTGAACATTTGTATTTATGGTTCATTTTTAACAATTAGCCGATTGTACCATATTCGGAATCAGATATTCCCACGTGTTCTTGTGGCACTCTAATGGCATGGCGGGTATGGGTGGGCTGCTGCGTTAGAAGCCCTGGCTGAGTCACAGAAGGAAGAGGAGGTTTCTACCCCCTTAGACAGGACACCAACAGGGGCAGGTCTACCCTGTCCTATAGCGTTGTTGTGTGTCAGCGAGTATATACTTATGGGCTTTGGCATTTTATTGCACAACCTTTTTTTTTTTTAAAACCACAATTTAGTTTAAAGTCTCCAATATCCATGTTCTAGTACCTGGACTTGGACTAGAAACCAAGATCAAACCAAGCACATTGTTATCAATTCACTCCCAAAGCATAGCAGCCTTGTAGGACAGAGCAGAACAGACCACAGGCTGTAAATCTTGGAAGTGGCAGGTGGATCTAAATCACCAGCCTTAATGTGGTGCCTAATCTTTGCATCACCAGAGCTCCTCGAACAGAAACGAACAACATATGATTCGGTTATAACACCACCTATTCTTATAGCCATAGGCGTTTGCAATCTCAGTCTTTATGTAGAAATACTCTCTGGATGGCAGTGTGTCTACAGCCACAGCTATAAGCTAGTAGGAAGAGAGAAGCAAAGAGACGCACTTGAATCTGCCCTTGCATGCAGCTCTCTTGCTTGATTGAGGAGGTTCTCGCTTTCATCTTTATGGTAAATGATTTGAGTGTCAATCCCACTCACAGCCTGTAAAGGAATTGGGTGGAGACAGTAAGAATCACAGCACCAGCAAGCTTTTCATGGCTTGAGGATTTAAATGACACAGTTTATCTGTTCCCTACCAACTCCAATTTATACAGCACATTCTCATAGCTCAAAATGGAAGTCAAATGTAGACAGGAGAAAATAATGCCCTTGGAATTTCATGATACAACTTTTTTGAGAATAATTCAGTGAACCTAGACCAGTGTTCTGACTCAATGGAAGTGCTTGGTACATAGAAGTCACTCAAAAACATTTTTAGTTAAAAAAATGTGAATGTATGCATAAAGCATGAGCAGGGCTCATCTTAAAAATATTTTCTTTATGGAATTTGGTGAAAGAAAACTTTCAAGGCACTGGCTGATGATGATTGGAGAATAGCATGCCCCAAAGGGTTTGCACCAATGAAAAGGTCTGCCCTTTTTATGTTATATCCCCCACCTTTTCTGACATTTACATTTTAAGTTCAACAGATGACGTTAGAAAGCAGAAAAGCCAAAAGTGGGAAAAGGCACTGTGATAGTCAAACTTTTGTGTCAACTTGGCTTGGCCAGGGTTCTCAGTGGTTTGGCAGTTTAGACACAGTAATCTCAGATGATGAGTTCTAATATCATGTGATCTCTCCATGGTAAGATCTGCTGCTGGTTATTACATGTCCCTGAGTCAGTGACCCTGTGTCCAGCCAGCCACTCAATGGAAAGATGTTCCATGAGAGGTCTGGTCTAATATATTTGGACACTGTGGAAAAGCTTCTCGCTTTTGCTGGGTCTGGATCTTGCATCTGGCTTGTCATCTGACCTCTAGCTCTTTGGACTTCAGTCAGTTGCCTGCCAATTCTGTGAGTTGTCAGCATCATGCCATCTGAACTATTGACCTTGAATTCATTTCCCTCTGCCTCCACTCTGGCATCTGTTCCATGAACTTGGAACTTGCCAGCCTGTATAACCATGTGAACCATTTCCTTGATATATATTCCTTGAGGTATATTTCCTCTCTGTATCTATACCTATGTACACTTCACTGGTTTTGTTTCTCTAGAGATCCCAGTTTAATTCAGGCATGATACAAATAAGGATTAAAGGAAGGAAATACTCACATCATATATTCGATCAGTGATGTTCAGAGCCAAGTCTGCTGTCTCATTGGCTTCCATGACATAATTGGCAATATTTTCATAGACATTTGAAGCATCCAAAGCCTTCTGGACCAGCCCATTGGTATCTGAACTGTGCAAGTTTCTGTTAATAAAAGTTTTTTTTCATTATTTCTCTTTCTTATCTCCTAGGGAAGTGAACCCATTTTTAAGGCTTTATTAAAACATTGTACTCGCAGGAGCCACAGGGACTACCCTGGCGCGATTCAGAGTCATGTGGTGCAGCAAACCTTCCTGAGCTGGGACACATTTCCTTGGGATTCCTGTCTCTCTGCTCCCCGCAGACTGCATTTCCGTCTCACGCGGTGACCAGCCTGCCTGGCGCCAGCCGGGCAAAAGGGAACAATGATGAAAAAGTAGGATTTGCACCAACTCCAGGCCATGCTTGTTTATGCGGTGTGGTCAGGCACAGGAATGGACCCGTAATCATCCCCTCCCACTGCTTCCCAAATCAGCACCACTACTCCCTTTTCATTAAAAAAGAAAAAGAAGCAAGGTTTTACACCAGCACGGTGCTAAGGCAACTTATTAGGTATACTCTATTCCATCTTGCTCTCCTCTTTAACTCCTTCCCTATAATAGATCCTACTCCCCCATCCCCACCCACCACACCCCGCCAAGGAAGGAAAATAACATATACTGAGCATCTTTTATGTGCTCAGCCTAGTCCCTTTCCAGGTGTGAGTTCTCTAACTGTTACCACACCCACCACCCAGGTGGTGTTACTCCTCCTTCCTTGAAGAAGCTGAGGCCCTGAGAGCAGTGTCTGGCTTCTCCAGAGACCATGCTGGCCTGGCTTGTCTCACTCCTGAGACTCAGCTGTGTTCCTGAAGTGTATAGTCTTTTTTTTAAACACTTTTATTATTTTAAGCTTAATTTATTCCTGAGCCATGAGTTTTTGGTTCTTCAGTTTCTTCTGGGAAATCTTTTTCTTCTGTGCACCCTCCTCTTCTGGTTCGGGAACGATCTGTTCCTTCTCACTCAGGCCCATTTCAGTGTAGTGGGGGAGCTCAGGTATGGGTTGATCTGGCCATGAGCTCTGTAAGTCCAGCAGTGCATCTTGGGGCTTTGTTCACCTGGATGTACTCAATGACCAGAGAATCCACATCTAACCCTTCAGTTCAGCATTACTTTCTTCATTTTTAAGCATGTGAAGCAAAAATTAAGCACTCTTTTTGGGCCACCGACCCTGGGTCCCACCCCACTGTTTGGCCTGGGCACACCTGCCAACACCACCATTGTACCGTCGGAAAGGCACACACTGCTTCTGCAGAGTGACGTCTTTCAAGTATTTGGGGCTTTCCGGATGTGCATGCCTTTGATGGCCTGGGCAGTTTCCCGGGTGTTCTTGAAGTGGACCCGGAGGTTCGGCCCTCTTGATTTGCAGGATTTTGTAGGGTTCTCTGGGTCGAGTGAGTAGCGAACCCTCTTGGCAGGTCAGCTCAGGCCGCTACAGTTAGAGCGTGTAGGCTCCATGCTTATCCCACCTTTACACACTATAGGCGCTGACAAGGCCTCTACCCGGCCAGTGTCAGGGCCAGTGACGCCCTCAGTGAGTGTCCATCATGGCATGGGCCTCGCGGGACTGACGTGAGGGAAGCCTGGGACAAGACCGGTGACGTGCCCCTTACTGTCTGTGGCACCCAATGAGCATGTTGGTTGATGTTTGCAATACCTAAACTATGTCCCAAATTGAAAATTTCACATTGTGAGTATATCTGACGCAATGTATTTTACTGATAAATGCTTCTTCTTCCTTTAGAAACTCTGCCCAGCTTTCCCAATGCATTCTAAATCCTTTGTCTGAATTTTGTTTAGCCTTAAATCTATCAGTTCCCCTTTCCCCACCCTGCCTTTCCTCCAGATGAGGACTGCTAGATTCATCAGTGTCCTTAGGAAGATTCTCTGCGACCCAGTACATAAGGGGCTTCAAAAGCTTGTGGAAAAATAGAACTAAGAGACAATGGAATCTTCCCACGGACTTTTTGAAGCCTCCTCATTATAAGACGGCAGTCCCCGTACTAGCTCATTGCGTCAAACCCCTGACTGATTTCAGGCTGGCCGTTTGCTTCCTGGCGGCCCTGAGCGGTTCCAGCTCCCCTCTGCTCCCTTAAGGAGCCCAGAGGGCACAATGGTTTTATACACTGGGCTGCTAACCATCCTGTCAGCAGTTTGAGCCCGCCAGTCACTCCTCTGGGGAAAGAGGAGGCTTTCTGCTCTGCAAAGATTTACAGGCTTGGGAATCCAAAGAGTTCTGTTTTGTCCTATAAGTTGATTATAAGTCAGAATAGACTTCATTTATTTATTTATTTTGGGATGGTCTCTTAGTCTCATAGTAACTTCCTTGCCTTTCCTCATCCCCCTCCCTTACTTTTATCCACGGCTATGCATTGTAACCATCTCAAATTGTCACCATCAAGCCACCAGGGGAAGAACCGCAGCAGCAGCATTGCATCTCCTCTGCTGGAGCATCATTTTCCCATTGGGCCTAAGCAGTAGGCACAGTGTCTGGGGCCTGCAATTCTTGTAAGGGCCCACAAATATGTGAGTATTTTACTTTTTGCCAAACCAGAAGAACGAAGGTATAATAACCACATGTCAGCCTTTAGGCCGGCACAGTTGTAAAATACAATTTCTAGTGCTACTTAATGGAGGAAGGGGCCACAAAGGCAAAAGGGCCTAGGGCCCTCCAAAATGATAATGCAGTTCTACGCAGAGAGAAAAATCTAATCTAAATACTATTACCTTGTCCCCCATCCCTGCCCCCCCCCACTGCCCGCTGGCTGCTCAACTCCTATGTTCTTAAAAATGACACAAAAAATAAAACATGAGGAAGATAAAAAATTTAAAATAAAGGAAAGAGAGGACTAAGATGTAACAATTATTTGGTAATCCCCGCCCACCCCCCCCACCACCATAAGCTTCTCTGGTTAGAGTTGTAAAAAGATAGACCCAAGGACTTGAAACTGAGCCTGTATCACTTTGCTTTTACTATGAGGCACAAAAAAGACACTAAATCAGTATTAACAATGAAAATGTGCTTTAGGATGGAAGCTCCTTAGTGCGGTATGTCTGTGTTTGAAGCACAGCATGCAAATCATTGTGGGTACCAGATAGATGCTGAAGACTAGTCACGATTTGAAGGGAAGGCATCTATAAATTTAGATGTCTTTAGTATATGAGAGGGTACCCCGCCAAAACGGATTTTTTTTCAAAGCTATGTATTTAATTTTTTTTTTTTTACAAAGCCACCTTATCACCTTCAAAATATGCTCCATTAACTTAATACATTGGTCAAAGCTGTGATTCCATTCTTGGAAACATTTTTCAAGCTCATCTGTTTGGATGGCTGACAGCACCTCCCTTGTCTTTTTCTTGACCTCTTCTACCTCATTGCACGGCTGTCCTGTCAGGTCCCTCTGCATTCGCAGAAATAAAAAGAAGTTGCGTGGAGCAAGGTCAGGTGTGTGGGGCAAGAGAGGCATGGTATTTTTTGCCAAAAACTGGTGAACCGAGATGGCTGTGTGAGCAGATGCACTGTTGTGGTGGCAAAATTGGTCCCTGTTTGCCACACATTAGGCCTTTGTGGTCACTCACTGCAATGCTGTCTTTGTAGAAGCTCTAAACAGACAGCTTTATTAACAGTCTGACCTGGCGGAACAAACTCCAAATGCACTACGAGGTGACATTCTCATCTGTTGGGAAGTTGACGTCCAGAACAAGGTTTGTCATCAACTGACAGCTCACCTTTTTTGAAATGAGAAAACCACTTTTACACTCGAGTGCTTCGCATAAAGCTGTCCTTGTAAGCTGTGTCCAACATCACAACAGTTTCTGCATCATTTGTCTCAATCGGGAAACAAAATTTCACAGCCTCACACTGTTCTCTTAAATTGGCCATCACAAATAATGAACGTCGAGTGAAACTGCTTTCATGAAAGAATTCACTGTGAGCAGAGAGAACCTTCCCAGGTATGTCACTGCGTGCACTGACTCAGAGCGAGTTGTTGGCTGCTTGTCTTGGGGTGGTGGTGGTGAGGGCTGGGAGAGGGGCTTATAAGAACTCCGCCCAGAGGAGCTTTTTTTCCTTTTTTTTTTGTGGTACTCCCTCATACTCTGTTAGAAGTTAGCACAGAGGAGCTTCATGACTATTGGTGTTCTGATCATGTTTCACGTAGAGTATGTGCACATACCTGTGGAATCATGCTAGCACATGGTGACAGCATGAGAGAAGGCATGCTCTGAGATCACAATCAATGAAACACACTCAATAAATGGACAACAACAACAAAAGGTATGAGGGGAGCCATAGGATGGATCGTAAAACCACTATTCTTCCAATTCAGTAGGCTACTCCAAACCATTTGGATGCTTTGATGAAAAGCACAGTTTCTTGGGGATGGTCATCACTGGCTCTGGATCTAACACTATTTCACACAGCAGATCTGTGGCAGCTATTTCTGTGTATGTCCGTCCGTGTGTGTGTGTGTGTGTGTGTGTATGTGTGTGTCCATCTTCTTCTCCCTCTCTGTCTCTATCAATTCTCAGGTGATTTGGATGGAAGTTTGAACATTTTGACAATGAGGGGAAAAAGGGCTATTCAAGTTTTGAACGGACATTAATATTGATTCGTAATTTATGCATGACCTTTCCCGGTCCTTGTTTCTAATCACCAGATTTGTAGTCATTCTCTCTAATGATCTCATTATTTACCATTTATTTCAGGGTCATGAATTCAATTCCAATTTTTCAGTACATTTCAATTAACATTAATTGAGTGCCCACAGGGTGCATGTCTCTCTTCTAGTTGCCGTGAGGAAAATTGCCAATTGATTTTCTTTTAACAGGTGTCGAAATCAGATAGTTCCTGCTGGGCACTCTGGAGTGGCTAGCGTCTTTTTCAGCGAAGAGTTGTTTTGCAAATTCCCAACTCACTTTGTTTTAGGCACTTTAGGGTAGAAAGATATTGCTGTTTATAGCATGAGTGAGCAGATGATGATGGTTGAATACGGCCTTGTAAAGGGATCTGACCTCCTTGATACCGTTTTATGTAGCAGTTATGTCCCTAACGAAGATGCCTTCACAAGTCCAAACAACAACAATAACAACAACAGAACCCAACCAAACTCACCGTCACTGAGTTGTTTCTTACACGCAGCAGCCTTAAAGGCCATAATAGAACTCTCCCTGTGAATCCCTGAGACTCTTTCTCTATGGGAGCAGAAAGCCTCATCTTTCTGCCATGGAGTGGCTGGTGGTTTCAGACTGATGACTTCGTGATTAGCAGCCCAAAGTGCAACCCACTATGCCACCAGGGCTCCGCAAAGATGCTTTGTTGTTGTTAGGTGCTGTCAAGTCAGTTCTGATTCACAAAACCCTACATGAGACAGAATCAAACACTGACCCGCACGGTGCCATCTTCACAAACGTGATGTTTGAGCCATTGTTGCAGCCACTGTCAGTCCAGCTTATTGAGGCTCTTCTTTTTCGCCGCCCCTCTACTTTACCAACCACAATGTCCTTCTCCAAGGCCGGGTCTTTCCAGATAACATGCCCGAGGCTACCCTTTTACTAATTATGGTGCCTTTATCCCTTCAACACCCCCCCCCCCACACACACACACCTTCTTCATAACCCACAGGTTTCTAATCTGAAAATTTAAAAACATCTCTGAAAGAACTTTTCTTTCAAATAAATGCAGTATACTCTGCTTGACTCTCAAAGGGACTGACCAACCTGTCAAGCCACCCTAAAACTAAAGTCATATTGCAAACCTAACGAAACGTAACCCTGTATTCCAGGAACTTTGGCATGAGCTATTAAAAATATTTTATTCAGCCCACATAGATACTATTTGCATTTCTGAAGCCAGTATTTTACCTGTTCAGTTCATCAGCCTCTATTTGAAGATTGCGGGCATGGTCAACAGCTTCTTGGACTAAATCAGGACTGAGGCTACTCAGGTTGGACAGTTTTCCTTGTAGTTTAGTTTTGGCGCCGTCTATTTCTGCATACATTCCTGATGTATCCTAAAGAAAAGAAAAATTTTTTTAAACCAAAGAGTTTGATTTGGAAAGACTTAAAACATTTTCCCCAGGAGAACATGAAAAGATAAACTCTATTCTTCCTTGTTATGAAATTGAATAAATTTGGGCTCAAGTATATATTGTATATACCTGAGTATAAGCCGACCCGAATATCAGTCGAGGCACCTAATTTTATCACAGAAACTGCATTAAAAATGTGCTGAAGAACTCGGCTGATACATGAGTATATACGGTACGTGTAAAATGTTATCAGCAGATATTTATCTACTCCTGCTACCGCAACAAGTTCTTCTTTACTATATCCAGATATCGTCAGTCGTCTTCCGTGGAAAAACAAATTAAACCAAGCCCCTTCTTTATTTTCACATCTCCATAATATCTGTTCTATTTTTCTTTTCCATTCATAAAAAATGCCTAAAAATATTATTATGCATGCTGTCTCTATTTTCTCCCTTTTATTTATCCTTGGACCACTACTTCATCAAAATAGTAAGTTCACATGAACAGCTAAGTGACTTACTCCAATGGACATCATATATTTTTCATCCGACCTCTTAGCTACATTTCATGTGGTTTACTCCCTAACTGGAACTCATTTTATAACACTACCTCTTTTATTTTCAAATGAACCACAGTCCTCCTTCGAAATCTCCCCAAGATCACACAATTGTTCAGACTGTGAATCCGATTAAATGTTTCAACTGGGTCCTCAATGCTAGAAAGAGATTTGCTCTCCAAAGAATGATTTCAAATCTACCACCATTCCCAAACCAATAATATTTCCTTCCTCACTACCACCTGGCTTGAAATATGATTTTATTTTTATTTATAAAACACAAGATGTTAGCAGGGAACATTTCTTCTGCACCCCCGAGGCTTCCTCCTTCGAAGGTAGTCAATTCATGTAAGGGCAGGAGACTTTCCTTCTTACTTGTTGAAGGATGGTTGAGATACTAGACATGTTGTTAGTGATATTTTAGTAAAGAAAAAAGATGGATGATTCAGAACACATAGGTCCCAATTTCAAGAGAAAAATCCATACATGCTTGTTTCAAGGTAAGGCACAATGGAACTTAGAGAAAAGTGGAGGGATTTGACTTTGGTAGGAAAAGGGACACTCATTACTTTTAGCAGGATGGAGGTAAGGGTATAAATAATGTAAGTTCATAGATTTGGGGAAGAAACATGAGGATAATTTTCTTCTGTTTGTTTCTAATTGCTCTCCCCCTCTCCCAGTGAAGTATGAAGTATTATTACCATCTAGTACTGATAAAAGGGGAAGTAAGGTTCTCAACAGCCACGCCTGGTTGTTATAGTCCAGCCATAAATGAAATTGGTACCCCTATGAGGATGAGATCCTTGGGCTTAATCAGGTTTAGAGTTCTCATATGAGTATAACAGAGGGACTAATATGTTACAGGTGTTTGCAAAAAATTGTCATAATGAGGATCAGAGTTGCCCACAGAAGAAAGACAGTCTATGAGAGGGCTGGGACATGAGATGGTGGGGCCTCAATGTGTTTGGAAAATTGGGGTGAAGATTCTAAGTGAGGTAAGAAATGGTGCTTAGAGACAACAGTACTTAAAACTGGGATTGGGAAGTTCTATGATTGATGCAAAATCTGGCTGTGGCCACAGGAAGTAAATTGGAGGAAAAACGTGTGGGAAGGAGAAATTCAGAGAATTGGGGTCACAAAGGTGGATTTTATTGCCATCATGAATAATGATGGGTGGGAAGAACTGGAGGAAATTATGCTACGCAAAGTAAGTCAAGCACAAAAGGACAAGTAAAACATGATTCTGCTGAGGTAAACTTAAAAATGCAAAAGGGGCATAGGGAAAAAGCTACTGTATACAAACATTCCTGGGGTGAGGTCCACGTAGTATGGCAGGGGCCAGACTAGATCCAGGGGTCCATATGGTAGCCAACTAATAAGGAGTGGGGCGGGGGTTAGAAACAAAGAAAGAAAAAGGCATGGGTAGCAGGAGAAGAGGGCATTAATCCACCCAAGGGGAGGGTGTTGTTTATATCTCCACAGGGAAAGAGGGACCAGACTTTGTCCTGGTGCGCCAAGACATGAATGCAACACACTGGCATGAAGCAGGGAACCAATAGTGAGGTCTGAGGGGCTGGCCTCAATCCCAACTACATGGACAGCCCTCCCCTCCCTGCAGAAGAATTCACTTCAGAGGATAGCATTGAAGCTACAGCTCAAGGAGAGGGACATGTCTGATCAGAGCACACAGGAACAAATGAAGGGAGAGGAAGAGAGAATGGAACACATCCTGGCCAACCAAGCCTTGAGGACGATATCCTTGCTCAGATAAGCAAATGCACAGAGAGGACCATAGGGCCAGCCCCACTACAGGACCCAACATCCCTCACTGACCCATAGCACTTCGGGGATAACACTGGAGACACAGTGTGGGGATTGTGCTGGATGTGACCCCACCACACTGAGGCAAAACACTAAGGGTGTGCAATAGGACAGCAAGGGGAACAGAGCAACAGGTCCTCAGGGAATACCAAAATTAGGCATTGGTGGCACTCCATCAGACTAGACCGGAAAACACTTCTGATGGTCAACAAACAAACCTTGAACTATTTACAGGCTTTTCTCTTTTTTTTTAATCATTGGTTTTGTTGTTGTTTTGTTTTCATTTGTTACTTTGTCTTGCTCTGTCTAGTTTTTTGTGCATATTATTATTTTTGCAGGTCTATCTAGATAAGATAGGTGGGATAAACAATCTGGAGGAGAAAACAGAACTGATTGTTCCAGGGAGACATGGGAGCAGGGGAGATGGGGGAAAGAAGTGGGTGTTAACAACTTCAGGGACAAGGGAACAAGTGATCCAAAATCAATGGTGAGGAGGGTGTAGGAGGCTTGGTAGGGCTTGATCAAGGGCAATGTAATTGAGAAGAATTACTGAAACCCAAATGAAGGTGCAGCATGATAGTGGAACAAGACGAAAGTAAAAGGAAATATAGGAAAGGCAAAGGGCATTTATAGAGGCCTAAAGACAGACCTGTACATATGTAAATATATTTATATATGATAATGTGGAAATATATCTATGTGCATATATCTATAGGTTTAGTAATAAGTAGAAGATGTACTCAAGTACTCCCTCAATGAAAGAACACTTTGTTCTATTAAACTGGCTTTCCACGATGCTCACCTTCCCGACAGGATTGCTGAAGACGAAGCGGGTGCATAAGCAAATGTGTTGAAGAAAGCTGATGGTTCCTGGCTATCAAAAGATATAGCACCTGGACCTTAAAGGCTCTAAGATAAACAAGTGGCTCTCTAGCTCAGGAGCAACAAAGTCCACATGGAAAGAGCACACCAACCTGAGTGATCATGAAGTGTCGATGGGATCAGGTATCAGGCATCCAAGAACAAAAAGTCATATCACTGTGAATGAGGGGGAGTGCAGAGTGAAAACACAAAGCCCAACTGTAGGCAACTGGACATCCTCTGATAGAAGGGTCACGGGGAGGAGACGAGCCAGTCAGGGTGCAGTGTAGCAACGATGAAACATACAACTTTCCTCTAGTTCTTTAATGCTCCCCTCCCCCACCCCACTATCATAATCCCAATTCTACCTTACAAATCCGGCTAGACCAGAGGATGTACACTGGTAAAGATCAGAGCTGAGAACACAGGAAATCCAGGACAGATAAATCCCTCAGGACCAATAATGAGAGTAGAGATATCAGGAGGGTAAGGCGAAGGTGGGGGAGAAAGGGAGAACCAATCATAATGATCTACATATAACGCCCTTGCTGGATGATGGACAACAGAGAAGTGGGTGAAGGGAGACATTGGACAGTGTAAGACATGGAAAAATAACAATAATTTATAAATTATCAAGGTTTGTGAGGGAGGGTAAAAAATGAGGGTTCAAGTAGAAAGCAAATGCTTTGAGAATGATGATGGCAACAAATATACAAATGTGCTTGACACAATGGATGGATGTATGGATTGTGATAAGAGTTGTATGAACCTCCAATAAAATGATGTAAAAAAAGAATATCGAAGGGAGTTGTTATGGAAAGGAAAACAGAGAACTGGGTGCAGAAATGATTAAAGAATGAGCTGGTGGTCAGACATCCTTCTAAAGGTAATAAGGATGAGATAAGTGATTTCATGATGGCTTGGTTTACTGGATATTACTGGAAATTTTCTACTCTTTCAAAATATGAGTTTTATTGATTTTGAATGCCAGCTTTATTGTTCCCATGATTTATGAGTAAAGATTGAGTAAGATGGATCTAGTTCAGCACTTTCAGTGGATTCTTCTGCAATAATATCTTTGCTGTCCAATATTGTGGCTGCTATACCACACAATGTTATTCAACACCAACAATTAGATCATCAAATAGAAAAATTAACATTTCAATTTTACATAATTTAAAATTTAATCTAAGTAGCTATGCGTGATTAGTGACCACTGTACAGCGCAAGACCTCAAAACCCAATCCCCTGTTCTGATTTTTACAATGTCAGCTTACTCGATGCATCTGGATCAAATCTGATCATTCTCCTGTGACACGGAGCCGTTATCCTAACCCAATGCACACACAAACCTGAGCAACGATATGTGTCCTCACCGTTACTATAGCGTCCAGTTCCGCAAGAGTCAGGTGAGCGGTGGCCAGAGAGTCACCAGACACCCTCAGAGAAGTGTTCACCACCTCCATCTGTTCACGCACCCTCTCGTGCTGCTTCTGTGGGAAGGAAGAGCAGGGGAGAGAGAGAGAGACAATGCTCTTCAGAGACAGTATCAGACACAATGGTACAGCTGTCGGCTTGCAATCTTGGAGTCTGTTTTAACAAACCTGGGGTCAGTCCCAGGCCAACCACTAACTTGTGAGACATTGGGGAAATCCACCCATCTAATGGTCAGTTTTCTCGTTTATAGTAAATAATATTACAATAAAAGTAAGCACTTTGGAAGGGCCAAAGCATTTGGTTATGATTTTTATTTTTAACACCATTATCTCAAAAAAGCCCTTCAGAAAGGATATTTGGTTCTTTTCTCCATAAATGTGAAAATGTGAAGTGGGACTATGGATACAGGACTGAATCTCAGTTCTGTGTTTTATATATATATATATATATATATATATATATATATATATAGTACATATGTTAATATGTAATAATATGTAACCACATATGGTTACATATCTAACTACTATATCTAGTTATATTTTATAAATAAACAGTTGAACATATTAATAATTAACCATATATACAGTTACATGTATTTGCATATGCCTTATATCCTATGGCAATGGGTATGTATTAATTATATAATGTATAGATGTCACCATCCAATTTCAATTCCTGAAGAGTCCACAGTGCCTGAGTAGATTTATGCACCACAGAGTCTTCAAATGGCTAAGGTTTTTAATTGGATTGTCGGTCTTTCTTCTTAGGCACCTCTGGATGGACTAGACCTCCAACCTTTAGGTGAGCAGCTGAGCATGTTAACCTTTTTTTTTTTAACCATAATTTTGGCCAAACTTCTAAGTCATGTGACAGCAGCCCTGCATGATGAGCTTATTGTTGGTAGTTGGAAAACAATATAGCTATGTCAAGTTAAAGGGTTTCTTCTACTTACCATATAGATCATTAAACAAAAAAATAAAGTTAGCTTTGAAACTGATAATGATATTCCTAAAGACAGATGGCCAACTTGAACAAAAAGAACATTTTAAAAAGCAATTAATGTGAAAGTAATGTAATTAGCTCCATACAGCATACTTCAGCATCTACTTACATATACAAAACAAAGTTTTCTGATCCTTAAGATTTAAATATACTTAATTAACTAGTTAAATAGTCCCGGGAAGGAAGAGTTCCAGTTTATGAAAATCCCTGAGCCGTGCTTTCTAGAGATCATTTTATTTGCTTTTAAAATAAATAATCCTATATTCATCTGATAAATATTTTCATTATTCTGCTATATTTTGGGGTTGGGAGGTGAAAGATGAAACAATATAATTATTGGTTATGCGGTTATTGTTTGCAGACATCAAAGGGATGAATTTTCTAGGTTTTTTGGTTTTATACAGCATGAGGCTGGAGGGTTATTCTTTTCTAAACCACGCTACATCATTTGAGTAAGAACACTCAAATTTGTTCTCCAAATAATTAAATCCCATTGAAGTCAGATCCATTCAAACCAGTTTGTTAGAGGAGAAATTACTGTTTAAGGCAAAGGTTTAGTGTTAAATTATACTGGAATAAATTAAAGTTTCATGGCATTTAGATATAGTGGACAAAGAATGCTAATAGCATCACTTGCAGTATTTGATAATTTAGAAGTCCAAGTGGAAATGAAAAACAAAAACCAAAAAAACCCAAAGAACAACAACCAGCCCACATAGACTACGACGTCACATCAAAGTGATGTGGGATTGAGGGCATGCTGGGGACTTGAGTCGAGGCTACACACTCTATCTCCCTCCATAAAGGGAATCTATATGGAAAAGCTAGACAGAATTAGGTGGCGATGTAGAGTGACCGGACCATGACACACCATACGCAAAGGGACACAAGAAGAAAGCCCATTGTCTCCTTGCTTGGAAGGCAGGGTTTGTAGGTGATCCAGGAGGTAGCACTGCAACAGTGGGTGGTCTCAGATGATGAATGACTAGGTCATTTCTAAGTTGGAAGCCATTGAAAGTTTTCAAAAGAGGTCGATAATATGTTTTTATACAAAGGAAAGTCACCTTCGGAAACCTCATCGGGAGGTGATATAAGGAACCCAGTGAAGAGCCAACAAAACCATTCACAAAGGTGGGGTTTAAGTGCCGGGGAAATTGCTGCCTCTAGAGTCACTGACACAGAGACGCCGACTTGGGGTTTGCTGACTTGCAATCGAAGTTCTAGTTCAGTTGGCAAGGAGAAATTTGGGAGGGGAGATGGAAGAAAGCATTGATTTTAGTTGCTAAAAAGGGGGCAAAATCTGTGTTGTAAGTCCTACAGACAGATGCCAATATAAAAGTTGTATTATGTTTGGGTCAGCCTGTAGACCCAACAACTCCCTTTCAAGAACAACAATGTGAGCAGAAGGGAAGTGGGCGGGAGGGCCTGCGGGCAAAAGGAGTGGATCTGGCTGGTGCCGACCTCCAGGCCACGGAGAGAAGAACTGAGATTGAGCAGGGCCTTCAAGTGCCTCAGTGCCAGGTTTCCTTACCAAATATTGCTCAGGCTGCTCCTTTGTACGCAGTAGAAAGGCTTGTTTAGCCAAGCTAAATGGGGCTAACCATCTGTCTGAATGCTGAGAACGCCAATTCCTGTCACCCACACGCACGCGCCTCAGTAAAATTTGTGCAGAAGGAAAGTCTAATTGAAAGCTAGTTTGACAATCGTATACGTTTAGAACTGGAATCCATGGGTAGTGTTGTCCACCGGTATCAATGGAGAACTGAATATGTTTGCACACCATTGACTTGCATGTGTCCTCTGCACCGCGCTTTGTGTAAAAGACCCAAAGCCTTTGCTGCTATGGACAACTCTTCATTTGAAATGAAAACCACACACAGTTGCCCTCCACAAGTAAGTCGTCATAGGTTTCTAATGAGCCCAGGTGGCGTAGAGGGTTATATGTGGGACTGCGAACATGTCACAAAGTCAGCGGCTTGAACCCACCAGGTACTCTACAGGAGAAAGAAGACGCTTTCTGCTCCTGTAAAGATTTGTAGCCTCAGAAACCCAAAGGGGCAGTTCTACTTTGTCTGATAGGGTTACTCTGAGTTAGAGTTGACCGGATGGCAGTGAGTTTGCTTTTGGGTAAGGTCCTGGTGGTGCTCTGGTAAGCATTGGGCTGCTAACCACAAGGTCACGAGTTCCAATCCACCAGTCACTTTGCCAGATGAGTCTATCCGTTCCCAGAAAGATTTGCAGTTTAGGAACGTGACGGGTCACTATGAACTGGAATTGACTTGTTCACAATAGACTCGGTGACAGCAAACCTGCTTCCATCAGGTTTCCAGTGGCGACGCTCTCGGAAGGGGAACGCTTCTTTTTTTCTCCCTGGTCAGTCTCGGTGTGGATGCTCACTGATGCCCACTGCACATGGATAGGCAAGGCACCGATTTCAGTTCACCATGGGGTCACCATGGGCACCCCTGCCGGTTTGGGAAATACTGGTGGCATAGCTGCGCAGCTTCACACCACCACCTATGCCACAGATGCCATCTCATGCGCTATGAGCATCCCATCAGGAGGGACTTGTCCCTGTAAAAGGACACCATGCTTGGGAATGGAACTTGACTTCTTGTGGGTAATGGGACAGTTCTAGTCCGACTATGACCTCTTGTACCAGGACTGATCGGGGTTGGCAAGTCAACTTGTCCCTTCAGAGTCCTCAGTAGCAAAGGCGTGGGGTTTCCTGTCTCTATCTGTGAGCCCTGCAGTGGCTGTATTACGAGGCTGTAGGGTTGTCTCTCTCCTACTTAAATACTCAGAATCCTCTCTTAGAACAGTACTTAAAAAAAAAAAAGAACAGTGCTTATTCTGCTTCGAGGGGCCACATAACCACTGGCAGTTCACACCCCTATAGGTGTGGACATGTGCACATCTTGGCCTCCTGAAGACACTTGCCTTTGGACACTACAGAGGAGATTTTTTGGTTACGTCTCTACGTTTGCACGCCTTTGGAGTAACACCGTCTCTGCCGCTGGAGGATGTTTGCTTGGCCGAACTTACTTTCCTAGAAATTACACACACCTTCTTAGGAACATGGGTCTGGGCTGCTTTGGTGTTCTAAAGTGCTCAGTATAAAAGAGTTATGCCTGAAAACAGGGCCTTGCCAATCCATGGGCAAGAACAATGCACCCAAGAAGAACTGCATTCTTATCTGAGCAAGAGCTAAACCTTGAAATCGTTCCAACATTTTAGGCACATGCACCTACATCAGCAACCCGTGTCCTCATATTTTAAACACATAAACATTTAAATGCACCAGGTTTTAACTAAAGCTGTATCAACCGTCCCTTTTGGGGGTAACTTCATGCTGGCTAGGCAGGAAGGCGCATCTAGTTTCCAGTGTGCACTGTACCGTGTGGTCCCGCTGCTTGGCCGCTGTGGCCCTAATGGTGTCCTCAGTGTCTCTAACACGGTCCAGAGCCTGGTGAAGGGACTCCTGCAGGTCTGAAAACTTCGCCTTGTAGTCATCCAGCTGCTCCTGGACGGCAGGAAACAGGGAGCGGGTGTCGTTGTGCAGACGCTGCCAATTCTCAGCCTGGCTCAACACTGGAAGGAAAGGAGACAGAGACTCAGGCCGGGCTCCTCTTTGTCCCCTCCTAGTCCACAGCACTGAACAACGGAGATTGTCGCTGTCTCTCAAGAGTAGCCTCGTGGTTGACGTCTGAGGCAAAAATACTATTTTGTAGGCTTTGGGAGCCACTGGACCACACAGCACGCCAGAAGAGTTTCATTTCATTCCTGTTGAGATTACTATGCTTAATAAGAGACCCATGTTAGTATACGATGCCTTTCATTCCCCAGATTATATATTATTTTACTCTATGGAGAGGACTTGGATTACAATGGTGTTTACTAATAGGAATAACCAAAATTGTAATTTCAATAATAAGGAAAAATGATGTTCATAGCTACTCAATCTGCGTGCTCGTCAAGCAGTCATTTTAGGCTCCTTTTGGTCAAACCCAAACCATTGTTTTGGGTGGAAAGAAGATTAAATGCCAATAACGTGGTATTCTTAAACTGCGTATGTGTCTTTTTCCTCTGCTATAAAAACACAGGTATTGGCTACAAGTTCAGTTCTAATCTCTCCCAGGGCCCTCAGTCTGGCCTGCTGAGGTTTTGTGGTCTCTCATCACCTGTGCAGATAGCGCTTGCAGGTGGCAGAGAACGGAAAGTGGCTGAAAATGCATTCCCGAGGTTGTCGTGAGAGCTGAGACTGGTCCCATTTTTTCAGGACAGTCTCATGGAATTCTGAGCTAGACTAAGGGCGTGGAAACCTCTGCTGAGACAAAAGAGCACCAGCCTTCCTGACTGCCAGACTCATCCAAACTCAGAAATGGGCAGGATCCTGGTACTCTTTCCTGTTCTTCTCTGTTTATCAGACTTTACATGCTTGCTGCCTGTGATAGTTAGTTTTTTGTGCCTAACCTACCCAGATGTGTAGCTCTCTTTCTTTCTGCTTGCTGGCCATCCAGAGAGTTGTTGGTGCCCTGTGATGTTTTCCCCTGACGTTGGGTGCTCAGAGCTTTGTACCCACTGTACTCTTCCTGCATCATTGCCCGTGGCTCCTGAGTGTTTTTAACCCGCCCTATGCCACTTGCCCCTGGGAAATCTAATGAAGCCTAGGGCTCACTTCTTATTCTGTGCCTAAAAGTACATATGACAGGATACACAGGGTTAAAGCAAAGAGAGTAATATGAGCAGACTTAAAATTTTTTTCTGGAAAAATTCCATTATCTTATTTCATTTTACCACGAACATTTTGAAGGCCTCTTGTAGACTGAAAACAAAACCAACCAAAAACAAACCAAATTGGTGAAATGATACTATATGGTCTTCTTTACTTATATATAAAACAAGATCTACAGGTGGGTCTACTAACTACCATAATTCTATTCACGAGTTTAAACAATGCTGTGAGGTGTGGAAACAGCTAAAATGAAATATGTACACCTGTGATTTCTTTTTGATCACTTGTATTAAAAATGGCTACAAAAACTTTGCCACTCTTCCCATAGAGAAGTGTAGTCTATTTTCCTCTGGAATCTGGGATCTGGGCTAGCCTTGACCAATAGAATGGAAAGGGGGAGTGAGTGATGTTGTTGAGTTCTGAGCCTCCGGATACCTTGAAATTTCCCTCTTTCCCCTTTTGGAATGCTCCCATGAACAAGGCAGGCTAGCCTCGTGGAAGGTGATTTTCCATTGGGAAAGAGAAGCCCTGTCATTTCAGCTCAGGCCCACGCAGGCAAGGGGACCACACTGTCCAGGTTGAGCACAACTCAGAGACTCAACCCATGAAATCACGGGCAAGCCAACGGCTATTGCTTTGACTCTGTACTCTGGAGGTGGCTCATTAGGCACTAAATAATAAAGATACAGCAACCAACTAAAATAGGGTTGATAATGCTCCTATGTTAGATGTTCACATTCATCATTAAAAACTGGTTGTCATTGAGCCAGTTCTGACTCAGAGCGACAATAGAAGACTGAATAGCCGTGCCCCTTTGAGTGTCCAACACTGTCACTCTTCACAGGAGAAGAAAGCTACATGTTTTCTCTCGCAGAGCTGGCTGGTGGGTTTGAACTGCTGACATTGCCGTCAGCACCCCAACGGGTCACCACAACATGACCAGGGCACCTCATGAAAGGAAATGCCAAATTTCAATCGGAGCTTAGTGAACATAAAGAAGACATTTGTTTCCTATTCAATGAGACAAACTCGCTAGACCCCAGAAAAGAGCCCTCAGTCTGGGGGTGTCCTGGGTTGGGGTCTGAGAGGTACCGTTTCTGCAAAGCTGTACTTCGTTTGCTGGTGCAGTTCCAGGCTGACTTCCACACACTGCTCCGTCCAAGGCCGGCCTCCACTCCCTTTCATTCTGGCTTCTCTTCCCTGAGGCCTCTGCAGAAGGCAGCGCAGTGTGCCGGATCTCTCCCCTGCCCTGAGCCGGCTTATGTGCCCTTTGTTCTAATGGGGCTTCCCGTTAACCACAAAAACCCGAGGGCGGTTGGAAAAACAAAATGCATACAAAATTGCAAGGCATGTGCAGAGGGAATCTGTCTGAGTTGGCTAAACAGGGAATAAGAAAACCCTTCCCTGCAAGTCATCCCGGTGGCAGGGAAAGCCCACAAGCCCTTTGCAGAGTTCCCACGAGGCTTACGCCCCCGCTGACTGCCCTCAGCTCACTGAACAGAGACGTGAACAATCTTGCACACAGACAGTGCATTTGAAAGGGGATTACTGAAGAAACAGGCAGGTTTAAACTTAACATGTTACCATTTGTTTTCCTTTGGGCCCATTTTTAATTTAGTTTCTGTTACTTTCTGCTTCTTCTTAGAATGTGCCTTTTCTGTGCTGCTACTGGGATTAAAAAAAAAACTTTCTACTTTTTTGTATGATTTCCTTTATATGAAATCCAGGATAGACTAACCTATCGAGATAGTTACTACATCAATAGTTTCTTGAAGTGATGACAGGGGACGGCCGAAGGGAACGGGGGTACTTATAACAAAGGATACAAGAATGAAGAAATGTTCTAAAGTTGATCGTGGTGATGACTGCACAACTCTTCTTGAGATATTTGAACCATTTAATTATATGTGAATTATGTGCCAATAGAATAGTTAAATATTTCTCTTTCTCTCTCGATATAGATATCTATATTAATATCTATATCGAGAGAGAGAGAGAGAGAGAGAGAGAGAGAGAGAGAGAGAGAGAGAGAGAGAGAGAGAAAGAGAGATCCATAGCACTCAGAATGTGAACGTGAATGTGGCTGAGCTTGTGTATTCAGCTGAACATTGCTTTTACTCTAGCCTGGGAATTGGTTCCTCTTGACTTCTCTCCCTCTGTTTCTATGTTTTCACCAAGAGCTACGTTTCTACTAAAAATTCTAAAGACTCTATGCTAGATCTCATCTCTTCTTCAATGGCTCAGGTTGGGCCTGGATCTAAAAGCCTTGCTTATATAGTCAAGGTGACTTGTCTGACTCCTTAACATCACCTATCTGTTCTAAAGAGCTTGGAGTGTTGAGGATTGGATTTTTTGACCCCAGACTCTGTGTCCTCTTCTAGATCACAAAGGAAGAAAACATCTGTTAGGTCAGCTCAGAGTTAAGAACATTTACACTCATAGACTTCGTCAGCCTCCTCATCCACAAGCTCCCTTTGGGTGAAGAATGGTTGACGGCGTCTGATCTCCTCAAGCATCTCCTGGGCCAACACCAGCTTCTCAGAGATTTCCTCGGTGCTAAGTTCCTGCTCCTCTTCATAATAGAGCATCTTGTTGTTGATCTCTGAAAGGAAGATTGGGGAGAAATGAGTCAGTAGTGAGAGAGGCCTGCACCATGGAAGACACAGGGGAGTGATGGCTGGTGGCCAAGGGACAGGGTTGCTCCTAAATCAGAAAGAGAGGCTCATTCAAAAGTATAACAGACTGGAGTCCACACTGCATAGACACCCAGGTCCATCACTTCAGAGACAAGTAACACCGGAGAAGCTATCCATCTCCATTTCCCACGAGGGGTTTGCAAAAGCCTTCCTGCTTTCCTCTATATCCAGTTACTTCCACGATCTGAAGACTTCAGTGTTTAAGGCATACAAACCTAGGATTTTCAACCATATATATATATATATTTCAACCATATATGTATATATATATAATACGTATATTTAACTTGAATAAAATCTTTGGAGGCATTGCCGGTCACATGTAAGCTGTTTCACAAAGAGTGAGTTTATTTGAGAGTTAGACTAAAGCTCGACTCCCAAAGGAAGGCACATTGATAGAAATGCAAGTGGGTCGTTCAGGTTGCTTTCCTGACTAGTTATAAAGTAGGGATTGTGATGGCATGCTGTGAGGTCTTACCCACAACGATTTGGTTTTTGCCAATTATTCTGGGTCTTCTGCATGTGTCTGCTTGTCAAATTGCCATTTTGATTCATGGGACATTTTCACCCACTTCCACAAGCAGGATGAAAATCTTAGAACTGAAGGGAACCACTGGGGTGCAGTGGGATTAACTAACGTGTCTAAATAACAGCAGAGTGGCTAGCTCTCTGACTTTACTTTCCCTTTTGTCTTTGGGTGGCCTATAAAACGTAAAAATGGATGGAAATTATTGTCTGTCATGTCTACTTCTTTTCCAAGTTTCTTCATTTGTAAAGGGTCAAATAAGAAGATTTCAGATTCCTCTCAAATGAAATGTCTGAGAATCAAAATATGGATTTTTTTTTAACAGCGGAGGTCAGCTATTTGTTCTGAATATCTTTCTAGCTTGCTGGTTTTGTTCCTAATTAGCAATGTATTTCTTAATTGACAAGGTCACTTAATTTTCCAGGTTCACTCTTACTTTTGAATAAACCAATAATAATTCTAAAATGCCACGAGAAAGTAATTTTATCAGAAAATGCAAAAGCAGGAGTTAGGCAGGACAGGGGCAGGGAGCATTTATTTTTATTGCATTTTCTAGGCAGCAAAGGAAATATAGCAAATGATTAGTGCTGCTTTCCTATATCCTTTTGCTTGGAATATGCCTCTGAATCTCAAAATAAATGAACAGCTAAAACTGAAAAGTATGACTCTCCCACGGTGGGCTCTCTTATGCAAATGAGAGAGACTTGCTGCTGTCGTGCAGTGTCTCGTAAGGAGATAATCAATACTGTGGAAACACACACGCACTGGCTCTCACATCGGGAGTTTCTCTGCCTCAGCACGGGTGAAATTGCTGACAGAGGCGGCCAGCTTTCACGATGCAGTGCTCTTAGCAGATGCCGGAGCACAGGGAGGGGACTCTCGGGAGAAGCTAGAAGCTGCCAGGGTGGAGCCATATACGGTCTCCCCGCTTTCCTTCTGGGCCAGGGACTCAGAGCACGTTGCCTGCCGGCTCTTGGGCAAGCGCTAACAACCCAAAGAGCAGGTGCCGGTTTCGGCCATTCACTAAGGACGATGGTTTCTCTGCAAATCCCCAAGAAAGACATGCACTGAGCGCCTCCTCAGCGACGGCGTTTTAGGGACAACCGAGCCTGCGAGGGCCTCTGCCGCTGAGCTGTTCTGACATCTCACGTTGGTGAAATGCCGGGAGGGAAACAGGCAGGGCTCTGCACACCTACACTCGGAAAGCAACGGATGCGGATTCAGAAATCCAGATAAACACACCCGGAGGGAAGGCCTTCGCTATGTTTACACACTGAAGACTCTCCCCACAGTTGTGGGGCATCTTGGGTGCTGAAGGTGGCCATTGTTTTTATTGTTGTATATGTTTACTTATGCACATTATGTGTGTGCATGTACATTTACTGAATACATTTACCCTGGATTTTATCCCTCATTGCATGGGTCTGCTCAACGAGGTGTGTGGCATGGTCAACGGTGGCCGTGGATTCCTTCCGTATCAGATGACCTTTTCTCGAAGCTTGATTTTCCTGCAAATGAGAAAGATATAGTTACACACAGCCATATATACATCTGGATGAGCATAGTGTTGTCCACACACACACATTTTCCTGACATATGAGACGCTATTAACATATAAACTCTTCCCGGAAATCTTGCTTGAAGGCTGTTGTGATGGCTAGTTTTAGAATCACAGCTTGCTGTAATGTCAGATCCGCTTTTACAACCTTCAGTCACAGCACAAGCCACTCCCCTTGCATCTCATCTGCCACTGAACCATAGAATTCCCCAGGTCTTTGGAGCAGTCTGACACGGTGCTGACGAAAGAGCTTGCAGGTGCAAGGAGAGACTGTCCGCAAGCTGGCTGACCTGGAGGGGGCTCCTGCCTTCAGTGGTTTCAGGGTGGTCCCGCTACTGCTGAGCCCGAATTCCCAGAGACGTAAAAGATGATGCTCATTGGTGGAATATTGTCAGATTCTCATCAAACCGATGCCCCAGTGCCCAGAGCTCTTCTCTCAACTCGGTAGCTTCTGCAGCAGAGCTTCCACATGGTGTTGGGCAAAATTACATCCCTGTTCAAACGGGGCTTCAGAAAAGTGTGTGTGTGCGGGTGGGTGGGTGGGTGCGGGGTGATGGATGGTTTAAAGATAGAAGCTGGTCCACGAACGCAGAAATGAGTCAATGCCAGAACAGCCCAGTGGGGGGTGGGGGTGGTGAGAGTAGGATGCATACTTCCTTTTGGCATCAGAAAGACTGACATAGTGGTCCTATTTCAGCGGAGCAGGAGCTCTGTAGTGTGGTGTTTGGGCACTGGCTGCTTGCTTGTTCTGTACGTTCTAAACTCAGCCCATGACTGAGCTGCAGGACGATCTGCCAGAACAGTGTCCCCCTAGGGCCAGTGCTCTATCATGATTTACCTTTCCAGACAAGATCCAAGCAAGTGGCCCTCTGAGATCAAGGAAGAGAATCTAGAAATGATTTCCCAGCGGACAGAAGCCTCAGAGGTTCCTGCTCAGACTCCTTTGCAGGCCCTTCCAGGCAGAGCGAGGCACTAGGGAGTGAAGCTCCCTGTGGGGCGGGGCAAGGGGCCATGGGGCGCTCTGAGTGGCCATGTGGACACCCTGTTCTCCCTGCCTCAAGTCGATTCTAGTTTTTCGCGGGGCTTCCAAAGAAACGGTCTTCATTTTAAACGCAGCTGATGTAAGAATAAGCTGAAACTTATTCTTGATGCTATTTTTCTATAGATAAGTATATGTGAGTATGTATGCATATATATGTATAATGTATGTGTATACACGTATGTACACACCCACATCCACATATATACACACAAACATCTGAAACATTTAACTCTTCTTAGTGAGTTGAAATTTGGCGCAGATTGAATTACATCATTTTTGATAGTCACATGCCCATTACATTTTATTTGGGCATCCTTCTTCAAGGGGAAAGTCTCCCTGTCATTTCTGTGTTTATTTAACTTCCGTTTTGACGTTACAACTTTGAACTGAGGAATGAGAAAACAACCGGACATGTCAAACCTTTAAGGAAAACCTTTTCTCTTCAACCAACACCAGAGGGTGCTGTAAGATATACTTAGATGTGTACTCACTGTGTACTACACAAGTTTATTTACACATAATATATTTTGAGGCAAAGTATGACGTATTTATCGATCTATACAATGAATTAATTGATTAATTTTTACCTCGGACTTTATTTTGAGATGAACTTGTTTGTCACTAGAGACTCCAAGCCCAGTTCAATTGTACTTTCCCTCCTCTTTCCTTTCCTTTCCTACGTCACTCGGACTACTGTTTAGGTTTGACTGATTAGGAATCCGGAGGGCTTTTATCCTTCCCCAGTTTTTTAAAGAAACATATATTTACCCAGCCTATCTCAAGAAATGAATCCAACAGCAATATCCTATTAAGTCCACCAGATGGTGGTTCTTCCCTCCCTTCAATATACTTAATTTAAAAATACATTAAACAATTTAAATAAAAGACTCAATTAGCAGCAACAAGGAACAGTGATCCCATCAGATGAAAAAATCAGAGGCTGAGCTATTTAGAGTGATCTTCCTTGACTGTTCTCTCCTGCTGTCCCAGCTTAGGAGGCATAGAAGCACATGGTGGGGCAGGTGTGCCTGACGTTAAGGAAAGCTGGAACTGGAAAGTGACCTCAGAGCTACAAAACATAAGGTTGGTTTACATCCCACACGGGTGAATCATTTACTCATCTTAACATTGAGTTATTATAAAACTAAGAACATGTTATTAATACAGTGCAGAAAGCACACTATCCAATGCCTTTGAGTGAATTTCCTGTCTTCGTTTCTCTCCTGGACCAAGTAGAACTGTCCTGAAGGGTTTCCAAGGCTACAGACACATCTTTACAGAGACAGTCTACCACAACTTTCTCCTGCCAGGCGGCTGGTGGGATTGAACCACTAACTTTTCAGCTAGTAGCCCAATGCTTAGCCCACTGCACCACTAGGGATCCTTGTATACAGGGTAGGATATTTAAAGGACTAATAAAAAATTAAGCAGATTAAAGAAAGATGATAACCCATGTTCAAGGTGATCATATAATTTAGTTTTTAAGCTAGGACACTAAAAAAAAAAAGATCTATGAGGTCACCTGCTCTGCCACCCTGCCCCACACATACGCTTGTGTGTGTGTGTGTGTGTGTGTATGTGTGTGTGTGTTTTAAATGTGGGTTAGGTGAAAGGTTACTGAGAAAATTAGTTTTCTATTCAGTAATTTAAGCACATTTTGTTTTGTAATATAGGTTGTTCTTCAATGTCCTGGCACCTTTGCTGCTTTCTCCCTGGGTTCCCCCTAGAGTCAAAGGGAGGACGCTCAGTAATTATTCTGGCACAAAGGCTTAAAACCAGGGACAGTGCTAGACAAATGACTCAGAGGAATAGTCGGTCATCAAACCAGGTGCTGTGGACTCCGCCTCATGGCGATCCTACATGCGCCAGAGTTGAACTGAACCCCAAAGGGGCCAACTTTTGGAAGTAGATCCCCAGGATTTTCTTTGAAGTAGCCCTGGTTGGACAACCACACCCAGCCTTATTTAGCAGCCAAATAGACAAACCGTTTGTATCTCTCAGAGTCCTCTAGTGGGGATACGGGCATGCTATTTCAGGATGTGTACAGGAACAGCTACATCTGTAGGCACGCCTACCTCCTACCCATTTGGGAGTTCCTGGGTGGTAGAAATGGCCAATGCATTCAGCTGCTAATCACAATGGACGCCTGAGTGCACCCAGAGAACCCTTGGACAAAGCTCCGGAGACCTCCATCTGAAAGTCAGCCACTGGAAGCCCCATGGATCACAGTTTTAGGCTGACACACATCAGGCCACTGTGAGTCGGAAAGGATGACAATTGATTTTTAAATATCAACTCTTCCAAGACCAAATGATTTTTTGCTTTGATTTTGTTGTTGCTGTTGACACCGTGTATTTTTTCAGATATGGAAGACATTTTGAATGAAATGAACAATGGCTGTTTAAGTAACATGGATTTGGGTACAATTAGTATGACACATATGTCCACAGGGATTGGTGGTCTTGGGGTTGATGGGCTAAGACCCATTTTTATCAGATTCATGCAGTTATATGGCTGTCCACCAGATGGCAGCACTCACTAAAATGGGACAGAGACTTCCCACTAAACCCCAGAGTTGTATGTACATGGGCACTATATGCCCCATAGATCACAAAAGTGTTAATACCTTGCAAGAAATGACAAAATAATAATTTATAAATTATCAAGGGCTCATGAGGGAGGGAGGGGGAAAAAAAGAGGACCTGATACAAAGGGCTTATGTGGAGAGCAAATGCTTTGAAATTGATGAGGGCAAAGAATATACAGATGTGCTTTACACAATCGATATATGTATGGATTGTGATAAGAGTTGTTTGAGTCCCTAATAAAATGTTAAACAAAAAGTGTTAATACCTTACAAATGTCTTTCTAACCCTGATCTCCCCTTTGACCTCCAGATCATGTCTCTAACTCCCCACTGGACATCTGATATTTCACTCTTTAAATATCCTGACTAATTCGGTCTCTATTTTTTAATTTTAGCCACTTAGTTCTCCATGTCAGAGCTTCCCTCCTCACCACTCCTCACATTAAGTTAGTTACCAAATCTTGTTTGTTGGTTTGCTATTTTTGCCATCCTTCCTCATCTCCACTATCTCAGTGTCAGTTCATCTCGGTTCAGTGAAAACCATTTTCCAATAAGGACAACCAACCATCTTCTTGGCTAGATTGCTCCTTCTGTTTCCTAATTGTGTCCCTTTCCTATGGGTCGTCATCACCAGTTTATCAGCTATACTTCAAAGGAATAGTTCTGAAATGCAAACTCATCAGGCCGGTGCTTTAGGAAAATGCTTCAGTGATTTCAAAGGCCAGGCTAAAGTCCACGATCTTGTACATGCTTTATGATCTGGCCTCTGAGAGCTTCTTCAGCATTATCTCTTGTTACTTGCCATCAAATTAATCTTCTGAAGGCCAAAGTCAGATATCTTCTAGTCCCAAGGACATGTTGCTGCATGTTTCTGGGCCCCGGTGGTGCTTTCCCTTGCTTGGCTTGGAAGTAAACCCAGTGTTTGGAGTTGGCGCACAGGTAAAGTAGCACCTTCTCTGAGAAGTCTTCTCAGACAAATTCCTGCCGAGCCTACCATTTCTTCTTTAAACCTAAGCCAAAGCCCACGACTATCAAGTCAATTCTGCTTACTGACACCCTACAGGACAGAGAGGACCTGCTCCCTTGGGTGTCCGAGTGTTCCTATGAGTCAGAATCAACTTGATGGCAGTGAGTTTATTTTTTTGGAACTTCTTACAGAGCAAGCTGTAAGTGACTAGCAGATCAATGTGTACCTCACTACATTACCAGGGCTCTAAGTTTCCTCCTCGAACCAGCTCGGTAGCCTGTACCGCGCCTCTGTTAATTTGCAGGCATCTGCTCCCCTCTTAGATTGTGAGCTCCCCAAGGGCAGGGGTCTTATTATGTTCATTTCAAGGACCAGTGAAATACGGAACTGATCCTGACTCACAGCAACTCGGTGTGTGCTAGAGTAGAATACGTCCATGAGGTTGTCAGTGGCTGACTTTTCAGAAGAGCATCTCCGCTCTTTCTTTGGAGATGCCTCTAGGTGGCCTTGAACCTCCTGCGGGGTTAGGCTGCCTCGTGCTGTAATTGATTGTACCACCAGGACTCCCATATCAAGGATGGTAGCTGTTACTCATGAAGCAGTCACTAATGCTCATGAAATGGAAACACATGCGTATTTTTGTTCTGTCTTTTTGGCTGGATCAGAGATGGGCTCAGATGCTTTTAAGATGTGTGGAGCAGGTTGCTTTGGCTCTGGCTGAAGGTACAGGGAGGAAAGCAGAGGTAGGGGAGATGGAGAAGTCCAGCATCCTCCTGAGCCAGACCTTGGACGGACTGTGACCAGGCCTCTGCAGAGCTCCCTCAAAAGCCAACATGTGAAGGACAGCACCGAGGCTTTTCCTCTAGGCTCCAAGGAGTGTCTTGAACAGGCTCATAATGCTGAATCTGCTTGTGTTTCTGTTTTTCTTGTTAATTTGTGAGAGCGTTTATCGGTCATATTTGTGCCGGAAGGACATTTCTTCATGGGTCTTCTATCCACATCTCTGTAACTCCCACCAAAAGATTTGGGCGTGGGGGGGTATCTATGCAAATAGGGTGCATGTAACATTGATAGAAGGGATCCGTCAGTTTCGTACCACACTCCCTGGCTATCAGGATGAGCTGTCTTGGAAGCTACAGCAGATCTCTTTCTGAAGTGGTGAAGGCCAAGACCAGAGGCACCAGACACTGGCACAGAGACCACGGGAGAGCTCAAGGAGCCGTACCAGGACTGTGAGACTGTGAGGCAGAGAGACAGGTAACCTGTCAACGTACTTAATACTGTCAACTGTCCAACGTACTTAATAACCTCCTGTAATGGAGAGTTGTGGTCTGTGAGCTCTGTGCAGCCATTGCAAGGAGTCATTGGACCCAGCATAGCAGATGCGTGCCCGGGGAGGAAAGCCTGGTGTCCGAGCGGCTAAAGAAAGACGGCGTGTGAACGCTTGTCTGACCCTTGCCTGTGGCCATGAGTAGCCAGAGGAGATCAGCTATGGCTCCCCACTCCATTTATTGTAATATTTATGTCCACCTTTTTCTTAGTTTGAGTATCCCATGCTTACCTGTTTTACTGAGTATGAACTTTTTTTTATCTTGTCAAAGTTGGTATCTTTTCCCCTTGTAATTCCCTATGTTGTACTCCTACGACTGATGTGCATTAACTCTCTTTCCAAGGTTTTCTGATTCTTTTATTGTATTATAGTTTTCATGGGAGTTGAGATTTCTACTCAACTGTCCAGTCTACTTTGAGTCTACTTTAATATTTGGTATAAAGTAAGAATTTAAAGTGAATCCCTCCCCCCCAGCCAAACTGAAAAATTGTTTTCTCCATAGGCTACCGTTTCTTTCCTTTGACCATTTAATGCATCCTTAGCACACATTTAAAACTTACATTCTGCATAGTGAAGCCTGTTTCTGGAGGCTCTACAGCTCGCAGCCTTAAAATGTTAAGGCAAGAGCTGAATAATGATTTTAATTGAAACTCCCATCACCCATATAAATTGGCAACAAGTATACTTAATTTTCTCATGCACAGAGCTCTTCAAAGAAATGAATCAAAAAGGCCACGGCGCTTGGTAAAGCAGAAGGCCAGAGGAAAATAAGAAGGCCCCCCAGGAGATGGACTGACACAGTCGCTGCAACAATGGCCTCAACTATCAACACACTTGGGAGGCTGGCGCATGACTAGGCCACACTTCATTCCGCGGTACCTAGGAGAGCTGAGTCAGAAGTGACTCGATGGTACCCCACGACAACAGCAACCAGTCAGAAAGCAGAAAGACAGCAGAAACAGAGGAGGCTAAGGTTCTCCACAGACGGTTCCCTGATGTGTATCAAGGCATGTGGATCACTCCATTATTTCTCGGCAGTGTTAAGTCCCAGTCCTGGGGGACTAATGGAACTCCCACCAGCCAAACCCTGTCTCTGAAGGCGATCCCAGGAACGAATACATACCTTTTCAGCTAATTCCTCCAGGTCAGACAGAAGGCTTTTCAAGGTATTCTCGGCACTGTTGATCTGTATCTTTCTTAAGACATACTGGTTTTCTCTTTCTGACAATCTTGTCTGAGGAAAAATGTATTTTGAAGATAATCAGTAGATGTACACGTCAGGCTTTAAAAAATCGAACATCAAACTCTTTTCGTGTAATGGGCATACACAAAACAGTGGCTCCACAGGCTGCTATGGGCAGCTGTGAAGGTTGGCGCCTGCAGGAGGCGACTGCAGGCCCTGGGGATTCCAGTCCACTCAGCTTTACTCATCATACCGGCCCCCGGGCCGGGCTGAGTTGGGCATGTGGAGAGGAGCAGGATGGCCTAGTGGTGGCTCTAGGGGTCTAGGCTCTAATTTTTCAATGTAGGAAGGCCTTGGAGGCATTGTTCAATATTAATTGAACTTTGATCAATGTGAGTATAGATTAGAAATTCACTTTCTCTTGTCTTCCACACTCCTTGCCCCCTTTCCCATTTTTTGAAGAGTTTGGCTCAAGTGAAGTTCTACTCCAAGTACGGTGGAGTAAGCCCTTCATTCTTGGCACTGAATTTCTGCCATCTGTAATGATATTTATTTTGAAATCTGTCTCTTGGGGAAAGAGGATTTAGGTTATATCAAGAGGCTTGTCGCTGGGTAACTTCTGAAATAGGGTCCATGGGTGCCCCGGCAAAGTGAGGTTTCTAAGAATTTCTGACTTCTGCATGGATTGGTCGCTAACAGTGCACCGAGTTCTATCAGCTTATCCTCTCCCGGGGCATACTTGGTCAATTCCTGTGGGTACCATGTGCATCTCCTAACAGCAGGGAGTAAGAAGTTGCAATGAGCACTCGGTATTCCAAGTTCTAGTCTAACTGCTTTGTGTACATCTACCTACACTCACGGAATTCTCTCTACAACCCGCGAAATCGGGGCTATAATTATTCTCGTTTCTAGATGAGGAAACGAAGAATGAAGATGTAGTTTACTCAAGGTCACATGGCTGGAGCTTGAACACGAACTTTAAAATGCATGCTCTTAACCACTATACTAAATTGACTAACAGTGTAAACCATGTGCTGGTATTAATTTTATGAGTTTTTCAGCTAAATAGTGTTTTTTAAAATTATTTATTAACTCTGCTAGAAACTTGTGATTTAGGGAAACACAAATAACTCTACAGCAATGGTTCTCAACCGGTGGGTCACGACCCCTTTGGGGGCTCAAGTGACCCTTTCACAGGGGTCACCCGATTCATAACAGTAGCAAAGTACAGTTATGAAGTATCAACGAAAATAATGTTATGGTTGGGGGTCACCACAACATGAGGTGTAACTGTGTTACAGGGTCGCGGCATGAGGAAGGCTGAGAACCAGTGGTCTAACGTTTTAGCCATGTAAGTACCATTAGAGTCAATTGTGTTTTGGCTGTGGTCTACCTTCAACTTGCTTATTGATTATCAACCACTTAACTTATCAGGCAAAATAGAGCCTGCGGGTATGTGTATGTATGTGTAAGTGAGGAAAAATGAGAGACTATGTCTGAGATGACTGATGGGGTAGAAGGGAGAAAGAGAAGGAAGTTTCTAAAGAAACTCTTCAAAGCCTTGCACGTTGAGGCTGAAGCAATGGAATAGATGTGTGGCAATTACTTGAATAACTCATCTATAGCTTCACCATGGAAAACAGTGTATTTCTCTTCCTTCAATGGTTTCGTACATACGTAACTACTCTCTCAATAAACTCTGCCTTGATGACAGCTCTTGGTTTAGGATGAAGCTCATGGACACAATCAATGCGTCATGATTTCCTGGGCCCAAGAATCTATAATAGCAACCTGCAGCTCAGATTCGAAGGGGAAACAGTAGTTGTTGCGAGGATAACTGTAGGCAAGCCGGATGGACATAGCACCAGAAGTTCAATGTGGCGTCATACTTTGAGAAGGTAGATGGTGGCATTCACGTCATTCACGTGCCTCAGGGCGGCAGCCCCGGATGACACACTCAGTAGCCCGGATTTGCTTTCTTCGATCGAGAGGGCCGCTAACCGCAGGTCGTCCGTCAGGTCCCAGATGCACTTGTCACAGCCTGAGGGTCAAAGGGAAAAGGCAACGTCAGGCCTTCCAGTTGACATCCCCAAACCTGTCTGTAAACACGGGGACCTTCTGCTGCCTCAACTCAAGCGTGCTTCCTGGGCTCCTAATCCTTGTATCATTGTTTCCCAGAGAAGCTGGCCTTGTTCCCAGCTAGTCCTCATCCTCCAAGAGGGAGCAGCACCCAAGATGGGCCACGTGCGCGCCCTCTCTCCCTAAAATCTAAGAGGAAACAACCCTTGAGCCGAGACCGGTTCATAAGAGCATGAAGCATTGAATTGCACAAAAAAGAAAGCCCCCACAGGGGGACCACCTGAGACGGTGGACAAGCTCTATCCACTCTTCTTTGTCCTTCTTCTCTCTCTTAGAAAATGTTCTGTGGTACATATCCATAACAAAACCCTTGCCACTTCAAGCACTTGTAAGGGTTCATCCATCACATTCTCAGGGCAGGCAACCCAGCCACCGCTTTTCTTAGAGGTGGGAGAGCACTCTGGGATGCCTGCATTCACGTCAGATTCTACCCTTTCCCCTGGCACCACCTTGCCAGGTAGCCCTCCCTTTCCAACGAGCTTCTCTCTGTCAGCATTCAGGCACGAGGCCTGTGCCTTCAGCTCGTTCCAGGGATGGCTCGGTTCCCTGCATGCTCGAACTGCCTGTTGGATAACCCTCTCCGGAGCGGCAGAGCTTTAGGGCACCGTGGTGTGTGCATCTCTCTGTCTCTGACACGTTAAGATGCTGCCAGAGACCAGGGTGGACCTGGGCACTTGGGGAAGCAGGTGAAGGTCTTTCTGTGCCACCCCTTTCACATCTGAATTCATCTGACAACGCTCATCACCTACAGAGACTCAATGCCCTCTGGGAACATAGTGAGAAGGACCTTACTTTGGAACCTGTCTGGACCATCCTTTAGAACCTGCCAGCAAGGTTCTCTTTCCTTTGGATGCACTTCCTCAAGAGAAATGCAGATGAATGGTGGTTATGCAGATGAATGGTGGTTAATATGTTAATTTGTTATTTGATGTTTAAGATGTCTCCTCAGTCAGGGAGTCCTTCAGACCGGTGGGGGAAATGTTTACCTTCAGTCAGGAGACTTGACGTCCTTCAAACGATCTTGTGGGGCGAACACCTCTAGGGTCCTATCTCGAGTCATCTTCTAAGACTTGAGGGACTTGGGGCCTGTCTTGGTAATATTAATGTCTGTGTCCACCAGGTCTGAGAGGTCAAGATATGTTTGTGTGGAGGAGGGTGTGTGTTCTAATGTTAAAATCATCTCTAAACCAAAATTTCCTTTCTGATCTGATGGCTCATGGTTTGATTCTCAGGAGGGAGAGAGAAACCGTCCAATTCTGAAGGTTGGAATACCTTATTTCAGGTTCCACTTCAGATCTGTGGTGAGTTGGGAAGAGCCACTAAATCTCTTGCTATCTCAGCCGGGGAGCGTAGTCTCCTAGATCACGTTATTACAAGGATTTGCATGAGAACTTAGAGAACGTGGCTAAATTGATCTTTGTCTTTGGATATTCTGTTTCTAACAACCTTACTCACCAGTTCACATGCAGAACTTAAAGACTGCTGCATAAAGTCACTTGTTTAAAGTCGAGCTATTGACAGACGGACCACCTGCTTGGCAAGTGGACTCGGGCAAACTATCGAGAACCTTTTGCTCGGGTCTATTTCTGGGAGGCACAGACGGGGTTAAATCCCCAAGCAGGATCCAGCTTTCAGACAGAGCCGAACTCCACAGCTCTCGGTAATCCCACACCTGCAGCGTATTAGGGAGAGGGGGTTAGTCAATCAGGTACTGTTATTTTTACTTATGGTTGGGCAGTCCATGCCTGGAGGGGGTTCAAGACGTTCTTCCAAGCATTCTCCGGTTACGCTGTCACAAGGGCCTCCCCCGCAAGGGCACACTGAAGGGAACAAAAACAAAGGATTAGGGATTCCGTTCTCAAAACCTGAAATACAGCCATGTGTTCAGGGTTTCTTGGCACACTGGTTATTAATGTACTATTCCTTAATGAGGATTAATTCTATTCTCCCTTAAAACCCGGGGGGACTTAGGATAGAGCGATTCTATCCTCACAATAAGACTTGCAAAGATGACACCACGGAGAAAGTGCACCGGCGCTCTCTGAGATCCCTCTCACGACCCTTGTCATCCTGATGTGTTTGGCACTGTGCAGGTCCCCAAAGATCCTGGTCAGTTTCACCAGTGACCACCGTGCCGTGAGACTGAAAGCCAGGCCTTCATCACTGGCTGACTCAGCATCCAGTCCAGCCCCAGAGGTGATCCCTGCCAGGGGTAACGGAGGAGCAGCTGGAGAGGTGTGAGTGAGGAGACCCACGAGCAATTCTTGGGTCTCAGAGCATTTGATTTGGGGCAAGAAAGACACCAAGTCTCTGCATAATCCTGGGAAGAGTAGAGCTATCCGTGAATTGGCTAAGAATCCTGGGGGAAAAACTAGGATGTATGTCACATGAATTTAGAAGACCAATGATCATTTTCAATAATGCCTTTTGGAAAAACAAAAAGAAAACCCCAACCTCATCAGGCTGTTTATTTTCCACTGAAGTTCTGAGTAGAAATTAATTTGTAATATTCAAAAGGAATTCCTAAGCTACCTGTAAGGGGGCATGGTTCGTTGTTCACCTTCCATGGATGAGGTAGTTAGATTATTATGCCAACCTAGCCAATAAACACATGTGGGGTTAATTGAAGAGTGGAGGGATAAATTGTTTGGTGAGCCTCGCCTTTCTAGTTCTCGGGTCTCTTGCTCTTTGAACGTCGGACCAGGGTGCAACTGCCTTAGCCAGTTTCCTGCTTCAACTGTCAAGGCTGACTTCCTGCAAGACATCCCTGAGGAGAAGCCACATGGATGTACCCTGATGCAGCCCTGGGTGGTGGAGCACTCATGTGGAGACCCCTGCCAGCGCTGAGATGTTTACACATTCACTGACTTGGCTTTCCTCCTGCAGGCGGCATCATTGCGTCTGTTTTGTGAGATGGAGGAGGACTTTGTGGATTGTTGTCAGACATATTAATGTTGGACTTGTGGGCTTGGGAAGCACTGGGTTTGGATGTTTTCTTGATGTGCAATTAACCTTTATATAAAACTCTCTTTTATACATGAGCTTCTGTGGATTTGTTTCTCTAATGTACCCAGACTAACACAATGGGGGTCTGATTCCAGGCAGAGGCACCCCATGCATGCCTCTTCTTCCACCGGGACCTTGCTTATTGCTCTGATGAGGGATGTGTTTCGGCAGAGCTGCCCGACTATACCAATCTAGAAAGAAAGGCCTGGCGATCTCTTTCGCCAAATCAGCTGATAAGCCTGTTGTGCACGGGATCAACAATAGCAACAAGCTGGCCAACAACCACATGGGACTAAGAGTGTGATGTTTCCACCCTCCCCCTCTTCTTGTCTTTACAGAAAAACCACAAAAAGTTAGCTTCACAGGGAACATGTTATTTATTGTTTTCCAGATGTTTAGTGTTCTATGAAATCTAGACTTAGGAGACAATTCAGCAAGATCATGCTTTATTGCTTTTTTTTTTTTTTTAAAAGAAAAGTCATGGGGCTCCGGGTGAAAGTTTACAGAGGGAACGAGCTTCCCTTTTGGTAGGCCATCCTTACACTGCTGCTCTGTGCCACGCGGCCTGCTGCACACGCCTCCTTCCCCCCGGGTTCCTGTTTCCTCTCCCCATTCCTGCCTCCTCGCCCCTGCGTCTTGGGAGATCAAATGATGAGGTTCTACCTTGTAATCTAACCACGTCTACCAGAACTGAGCTCACATCGCCTCTGTCTGACAGCAAGGTGATTCACATCCCCGAGTCACTGTGATCCGAGGGGATTCACCAGAGGCTTCAGCCGTGTAGGGACTAAGGTCTCGGTTTCCCTGCACCCTTTCTGAGGGCTCCCTCCCTTTCTCTGGCTGACTGGAGGCGGCTTCTGCTCTTCGCTCTGCCATTCTTGGCGCTACCGTTCCTTGCACAATCGCGTGGACAGAGCCCCCTTGATGGTGACCTTGGCAGGCCAGACATGCCTGCTCCTCACTGGCCACCCCGACTCGGCATCCTTTGGGCTGGGACTCTGTTGCAACGAGAGCACGTCGCAGAGAAGTGCGCCATAGGACGAGGCACAAAACAGTGAGCCGTCAGGACAGTGCTCCTCTCCTGTCCAGCTGCACGAGAGCACGTCCCCTTCTCTTTAGGAAAGCTCCACCGCGGGTGGTGAGCGCCTTACAGCAATCACGAATAAGATGTGGACATTTCAGTTCACGCCTGACCAAGAAGTTCTATACTCTTTCTGAAATCTTTACTCTGACCATGTAAGGAGTGTTGGTGGCAAGGGGTGGAGATGGGGGTTGCGGAGTAGGGAGTGGGTGGGTGGGTGGGTGGGGGGCGGTAAAGGATGATAAACTATCCCCTTGATCTTCTAATCCATTTCACCGAAATGTCACTTTCATCAAGTTTAATGGTGAGAAAGAACGTCGGTTGCAGACTAAGCAAGCATTTAGAGGGAGCCCATGCAGTTCCCTGGTGATTGCTGGGTACCTCCCGAAAGCCTGACGCTTAAGCTAATGATGGGACTGATGTGACGAGCAGGGAACTGCCACAGGACTCCTCCCACATGACTGGGGTTACTCCAGGAGCCACTGTAACCACGCAGCTCTCCCATGAACTTGGCATGCGCACGCATGAGAACATGCCTGCGCCATCCTGGAGAAGTAACAAGGCGGCACTAGCAATCTTTCCCCAAGGTAGACTTTGCCCTGCGCTCAGGACTGATGGCCAGCCCGCACAATCACGTTTGCGCTCGCCAGGCTGTGGGGTTAGGTCTGAGGGACTATACCTGCACAGTTCTTGGCTATCCGGGCATCCCCATAGTAGCCAGCAGCACAGCGGTCACACTTGAATCCGGTGGTGTTGCGTAAGCAATTCCTGCACTGGCCGGTGACTTCATCACAGTCTTCAAAAATCAGGTTGGGATCTGAATTTCCACTGCAGTCACATTTCTTACAGGTGCTTCCAACCAGTAAGGGGTTCCCATAGTAACCAGGAGCACATCTGAAGGGGAATCACAGGTTCAAAGGATGTATTGCTATTTATCCCTTTTTTTCATCTTCGTTGATAGCTAAAAGGAAAGTGTCGTGTGGTTTGCCTTCCCCAAACCCATCCCCAATCTTTCATCTTCCTGAAAGGCTAGACTTTTGTTTTTAAAGGCCCATTCCTCTATTGTGTATGAGGCTATTCAGTCTGGCCAGGCCTCCAAAGGCAGGAGCATTAGGATTCAACTAGCGAAAGGAATGTTCTTGGCCATCGCAATGACTGCTGAGCATGGCTGGCATACGATGGTTGGGCCAATATATTAAACGTACTGCAAGAGACGCACAGCAGGACACAGCCAAGAATTGCCCTGACCAAAATGTTAATAACACCTCTATTGAGAAACATTATCCACCTTGCTACAGTGTCACAGTGAATTGTTCAGATTACCCAAGTCTGAGCCAGACAATACCCAGCGTTCTGATGGCTAAAAGGGATGGGTGCAGAGATGGTGCAGTTGAACTAGTGCTCAGAGAACATGCCTGAGAGCGTGGGGAAGGCGCTCCACCATCTGCCTGTAAAGGAAGAGACATTTGGTACCCCAGCTACTGACATCCATCGAGTGACTGAGGGAAGCCGGCAGCCTGGAGACAAAGCGGAGCAAAAAGGTGAGAGCACCACAGCTCAACAGAGTTGGAGCCTACGTTGCTATTCTGAACATCTTCGACAGGAGCGCCAACAGAGGCCAGGTATCTAAGTGCCCTTGTGGGGTGAGCACGTGCCTCTGGGGATATCAGCTAGGCCCTGAACTGGGGAACTCTGCCAAGGTGGTGAATGAGGATCGAAATCTCGTCTAGCTGTTGTTCAATTTGCCAAGCTGTGTGCTCGGGGTATGGCTGCCTCTGCGAGGAGGAAGGAATGCCTCTTTCCCCTTTTTTGGCCCCTTTTTTGCCTCTTTCCCCTGCCGGCCAGCAGAGGTCCTAGTGCATTGGACTTGAGGATCTATCTACATTCGTCCCTGCCAATTTGTGCCTCGAGGGACTGGTATACCTGCGTGGCCAAATTTTCAATTAAAGAAGTAGACATTGGCCTTTTCTGTGAAATCTCACTTTTTGAAAGTGGCTCAGGCTTTGTAAGAATGGCAGATGCTGCCTCTGGCCAGCGGACTCTCCTCTGCTGAGGATGATGAGCGAAGATAGACGGCCGGTTCACGGAGAGACGATGCATAGGGCGTGGCTGGGAAGAGCATGGTCACACCGGGAGGGAAAGGAGGCCACAGAGGAATTGGTTCTCTGTGAGAGCAGGTTTCTGACTGTGGCAGAAATGGTGTCTGCTTCGGGGTCATCGTGCTTTGCGTGCTCTGCTGATGGGAACATTGTGACCTGGGTGGGGTGCAGAGGGCCTGGGCTGGGACACTGACTTTGGGAGTGGAAAGGGAAGGATAACTCTCCAAGGGAACCAAGCAGACTTGACCAGTAATAATAATAAACTGCAGTTTGAAGATCGCCACGCAAAGTATGAGGCTCATGACTCAGCACATTGGAAAGCAATAGAAACTGAACTGGAGAGCACACTAACATTAAAATCACCCCTTTGTTCATGGGTTTGGTGTGAGTGCTTCTAATCTTGTGCTCCGGGGCATTTTTGCCACCTGTGTAGTTGTGATGAGGGTGTGCACTGAATCTGTTTACTCTAGTTGCCTTGTATCTCCTGGCTTGCACACACGTTCACTCAGGTGAGTTTACTGTCAGCACAGCCACCTGGGAGTAGGGACGGGAGGCGGCTTCCTGAGGCTGAGAGGCTACTTTGGTTTTCTAAGGGGCACATAGCTAGGAAGCCCCAGCACATAGTCCTGGCCCTGATGTTCTTTCTTTCCCTGCATCCTGAAGCACGCCGATGCTGCTGGAAAATGAATGAATAAATTAATCCAACAGAAGGGCAATTCACATCCATTTGTTCCTCCTTGGAGGGAGGTAGGAAGAGGGAAAATGACAGCCTATGCTCCGAAAGAACCGGAAATGAACCGAATATCATTATCCATAGAGCTGTGGACTCTAGCAATCAAGATCCAGAAAAAAGATGAGAATAAATGGTACAAAACACACACAGAGATGCCCTGGGAGGAAACGTTCAATGCATCATGCCGTTCACACAGTTCCATATGCTTCTTCCACAGATATAGGACCCCTCTGGTCCCTAAGCCAACATAAACGATTCCTTTATGGGACAGATCCAGGTGGCCTCGTGGCATAATGGTTATGAGTTGGCTGCTGACCACAGGTCAGCTGTTTGAAAACACCAGCTGCTCCATGGGAGAAAGATGAGGTTTTCTATGGACATAGACTTGAACAGTCTTGGAAACCCACGGGTGCGGTTCTACTCCGTCCCATAGGGCAGCTATAAATCCAAGTGGACACCATGGCAGTGACTTTGGTTTTGAATTTGTGAAACACATGGTTGAACTGAATTTTTCTTTTGCTGTTGTTCACCAGCAAACTTGCAGGCTCCCCGAAGTGGAACTCAGACCTACCATCTAATATATATCTGGGAAACCTGAGGTCCAGGGCATTGAGAGGACTTTGTCCAATTCATAGAGGCCACATTTGTAGTTACTTTCCTTTCTCTGTTTAGTTTATAGTGGCTGTCTCCTGGTCTTGCATAAGAGAAGAACCCAACTCTCTGTTTTATAAGTCTGAATCTCAACCACAACAGGAACCGACTTGGAATTCCTCTGAGTCTCAAGAGCATCTTTTGGAGGTAGGGTCAAAGGCAACTCTGGAGTCATAGTCTGACCATGAGTCACTACATATTTTACAGACTGAGCAAGCAGGGGTTCATGTATTCATAGTTCCTTAGGGGCCCCCACTTTTACAAATGAGGCAAGTAGAGCCAATAGAAGGTAGATGGTTTGTTCCATGCTATACAGTGCTCAAATCTACTGTGGAAAGTTTATTCCACTCTTGTGGAGTGGAAATTATGCCTTGTGGGAAACTAAGAAGCCGGAAGAGAGTATATGTGGACAAATTCTCTATGCTCATTTTTAAGGAGTGTGGGAGGCAGACTCTGGTGGAGGAAGGCCTTCACATTTGTGAGTTGGAGATGAATCTCGGTCACATTCTCCTAACTGAAAGTTATTCCCCACAATGTCCCCGCCTCCCCCATAACAATGCCAACTTAAAGATATTCCTATTAAGCACATGGCTGCTCTCTAGGATGCCCAGAGCCTATCTGTCATCAAGAGCAATCAGACCCTATTGTCTGCTCCACCCTGTGATAAGGATCTTAGATGGTTTCCCTGGAGATGAGCTCAAAGATGTCCAAGGTTATGCTGCCATCTTACCTCCAGAATGCACCCTCCCCTTCCTATGACACATATGCCTCTACTACAGTGGTTCCCAACCTTCCTCATGCTGAGACCCTTTCATACAGTTCCTCATGTGGTGGTGACCCCCCAGCCATAAAATTATTTTCATTGCTACTTCATAACTGTAATTTTGCTACTGTTATGAATCATAATGTAAATATCTGCTATGCAGGATATATTTTTATTGTTACAAATTGAACATAATTAAAGCATAGTGATTAATCACAAAACAATATGCAATTATATATTGTGAAATATTTATGTGTTTTCTGATGGTCTTAGGCGACTCCTGTGAAAGGGTCATTCAACCTCCAAAGGGGTCTCAACCTATAGGTTGAGACCCACTGCTCTAGTACATCCATTCCTGTTACATATGCACTTACTGAACCTTGCTAGCCCACGATTATATAAACCTGTGGGTGAATACATTAGCTCTCTCCCTCTCTCTCTCTTTGGTTCCTGTCTCCATGGAAGAGGTGAGTCCTCACATGCCTTGTCTGATGCTCCTTGAATTTACCCTTCAGTTACACAATTGCCCCTTAGCACCCATTTGGTTATGGAGGCTGGCACCCCACAATGTCTGGCATTAATGTGTTAACTATTTAATCAAGTAATGATTATAAAAGTTGAATAATCAAAAGCTATCTATGTGACCAATTCCCTCAAAAACTGATTAACACAGTATCCAAAGGATAAGCAATTAGCTTTAGAATGGGGCCAAGAATCTAGTAGCCTGGTCCTATTTTCATTCTTGTACAGTCTGATTTTTGGTTTTAGCAATGACGTATTTAATTGGGGGAAAACAATTGACAAGTTCACAGTGCAAACAAAAAACATTATGGCATATAAACTTTGTCACCTAAATGATATTTTTAGGCAAAATAGAAATTTTGGGGTGGGGAAGCACCTGATTTTGACCAAAAGGTATTTGGGAGGCTAAATCTTGCAGTTCTACTGCTCTCCTCTGCCTTTTCTCCTCCGCGTTTCCCCCCAGGCTCCATCACCAGGGGTGCTCTTCCACGGGGGTACTAGGTGAGGTGGCAGAATCCACCTCTCGGCTGGTCATGAAGATGAAATGAGATGACGTACAAGTGCACTTGTTACGCACACGCACACTTTGTGCAGAGCCCTTTCACAGTCCGGGGACCCCCGCAGTACGCAGCACTATGCAGGATGACGAAACTCCTCGGAGTTTGCTGGGCTGCAACCTGATTACCAGGTCTTTCTTCACGGTCACCTTGAATTTGCTTTACTTTTGCCTCAATCATGCCTCTTTGTCTGTTGTTTTCTTCCCTTAACAAACATGATGCACAGGATGAAGCATTATAGAGTCTTGGCATGTCTCTCACTCATCACACAATAGGTTCTTTGGAGTTAAATGGATGAAAATATTGCTCTTAAAACTTTTGTGAGAGACCATGTGGACTAATGAGGCATCTCAGTGCCATTGAGTCAGCTCTGACCCAAAGGAATTATTTAGGACAGTGTAGAACTGCCCCAGTGGGTTTCCAAGACTGTAACTCTTTACGGGAGTAGAAAGCTGTGTCTTTCTCCTGAAAAGCAGCTGGGGGTTTTGAACTGTGGACTCTGCAGTTAGCAGCTCAATGCGTCACCATTATGACACCAGGGGCATAAGAAACGAAGCTTACTGCCATGGAGTCAGTGTTGACTCAGAGTGACCCTATAGCATAGGGTTCAACTGCCCCTGTGAATTCCTGAGACTGTAACCGTTTACAGGAGTAGAGTCCCGTTTTTCTCCTGCACAGCAGCTGGTGGTTTCAAACAGCTGACTTTTCGAATTGCAGCCCAACTTGTAACCACTACCCCACCAGGACTTAGAAAGCATATGATTGTATCATTAGAAAAGCATAGGTTGAACGTAGCAAGTCCAGAGGTTAGGATTTTGATTTACTATTGACCCAACTACGTGACTTTTAAAATATCTCTTCAAGCCCCCTTGTCTCCAGTTCCTCCTCTTTTAAATGCATATTAAACAATTATTACTGGTGTCTACCACAGGCCAGATGTGGTGATGAGCAGAGAGGTGGGAAACGAGTTAGACGCTGTTTCTCTTGTCCGAAAGCTTTTATCTAGATAGTCTGATTTTGAGCACGTGACTTAGTCACTTTGTGCCTAGTGCCTCACAGGATGGTTTTGGTGAGGCCAAATGTATCATTTTATGTTAAGAGCGTATTTATCTTGCCGGGTACCCGGCCGGCACTTAGTCAATGTTATTATTTCATCCTCTTCCAAATGTAGTCCTCTGCCATGAGCTCCAAAGATAAGCTGCTAGAGTGGAGGATGCGCAACACTGATGGCGTTTAGAATAGGAGCGGGCAGACAGGATTGGGAAAGACAGGCAGGCAGGAGCTAAAGCTAAGAGACAAGAACTTTATCAGGAGGATAAGGCAGGCTGATATGTTGACATGACAGCGTAAGATCATATTGCATGTTTTAGATGAGTGTTATTCAAGCTAGGATATATTATAAGTGTTATTCAAACTACGATGTGACACTATTTCCTTAAAAAGGCATTTTTACAGTATAAACTCCAATGATCACATTCAAATTATATTCAAATATTAAAACATAAAACTAAATATTCTTTCCTCTATTACTTGTAGCCATCTGTGAAATAAATTCCCCAATAACACACACAGAAAACTACAAAGGTGATCAAATTAGCAACATTAATTAATTGAAGGCAATAAATAATGTTGTCTTCTTGCAGCATGAGCTTGGCACAAGATCATCTGATTTTAAGCCTGCACATTCTGCCGTGCACTCTGTAATGAATCAGTTCTCTCTATGATTTTTTTCTGTGAAATCATTATTTTTACAGCTTGCCTTAAGAGCATGCTGTTTGGCCTCTCATGGTCTATATTACATCATTGACACATTTTCTCCTTGCTTTGAGGTGGATTAAAAAAAAAAAAGGACCTTAAGGTCCCAATCTACCGACTGTCATTAAGTTCGTTCTGATTCATTCTGATTCATCGTCATTCTACACGATACAGTGGAACGGCTCTGGAGTAGGCTTCCCAGCATGGTGAACGGTCACAGGACAGACAGCCTCCTCCTCCTCCTGGACCGTGAGAACCGCCGATTTTATGGGGTGAGCACCCCAACACTTAAGCCACTGGACCACCGGCTCCACACAGTAGGGCCAAATGTATATCTATTTTTGTCAAAATTATGATTGAATTAAATATGACAGTAAGAAAACTTCCCAGGAATATTTTGGGGGGCTCAGGCGGATTCTCAGGCTGCATTCTGAGAAGCCCTGTTGTCTCCCACAGTGCGGTGTGGGAGTCTGGGGCTCCTTCCTGAGGCAGGGAGAAGACTGGCTGCAGGAGGAAGCCTGCGGGATCAAGAATAGGATTCCCACTCCTACAGGTTCTCTTGCAGGGGCCCATGGAAAAGTATCTTGTGCAGGGCCTGGCAATCCAAAGCTTTCCTGAAAATACATACAGAGTCAAATTCCAGAAGTGCTGCTTGATGAAATGATGTGTAAGTAGAGAACAGGGCCTCGGAGCGGTTCTTTCCACCTAAAGTTTAAAAGATTCCTACAAGCCCGTAAGAAGCGCCAGGGGATCTTGTTAAAACGGAGATTCTGATTCACTCAACTGTGGGGTGGACACGCAAATTCCCAGCAGGCATCAACTGGAAGGAAGTGGTCTGAAGTCCTGCTACAGAAACACCTAGAGTGTTCTTGGCTTGCGGAGACTTTATTTTTGTTTGAACAAGATAGTCACACACATCAGGTGCCTGTTTTGAAAAGTTTCCATGGTGAGGTCCAAGTTCATAAATACTTGTACATTCCATTCAAAACATAGATTAGATGAGGCTTAACTCTGACAACTTAAAACCTTGGGCTGTTAAACTCAAAACAGAACCTCACACTCAGTAGGTTCCCAGGATCAGGTCCAAACCCAAAGGAGGCCATCTCCTCTTCCAAGATCCAGCCCCTCCGTGAGCAAGAAGTCGGTCCTTCCGCTGTACTCCAGAGCAGGCTTTCCTTGTCTATTTTAAACAACAACAAGCTAGTTGCTATCTAACTGGGGCTAACTCATCGTGGTCCCATGGGTACCACAGGGCTTTTGATGAGTGAATTGTTTAAGGTCTTTCTTCTGAAATAGACTTCTTGGTAGACTCAAAACTTCGACCTTTCACTTAGCAGCTGGGCATGTTACATATTTATACCACCTGGCATTTCAGTCTTCCAATATCCTTCCTCCCCCCTCTCCTATTTATTCATTCATCCATCCATCTGTACCTATCTCTCTAAGGAGCCCCGGTGGCATAGCAGGCACACATTGGGTGGCAATCCTCAAGCCATTCGTTTGAAATGACTAGCTGCTCTAAGGGAGAAAGACAGGGCTTACTACTTCCTTAAAGTTACAGCCTCCAAAGCTCAGAGACAGTTCTGCCTTGTCCTATAGGGTCACTGTGTGTCAACATTGACTCGATGATAGCGAGTTTTTATCTTTACATCTATCATATTAGAGCTTAAACTGTGAAGGCCCCGTTTACTGAAGCCCATGGATGACAGTGAAAACTCAAAATCCATTCGCAGAGTCCTCTGCGAATTCCTTCTGACCATGGACCAAGGATCTGAATGGGCTTGCCCTCTCTCAGGCAGAGTGCTTTGGAAAGTGGATTACTTGCACCTACCTTCAGCCAGCCCAGAGAAGGGCAGTCTTCCTTAAGGCGTACCTGGGTGAATTCTACTGAAGGAGCACCTTACTAGGGGTCGAATAGTCTTAAGTCAGGCCCTGACTGTCGCGATGGAAAGGCCTTGGACAAATCTTGTAAACTCTTCTATTTAACATAATGTATGTGTCTCATCTTGGCCCTCTTCCCAGTTTTATGGTCCCACCTGGAACTGTGGTGTATTGTTCTGTCACTAATTATGAATTTGTGATCCCTTGTGTTCCATGCAGCTCTGTGATTATGATTATGAATCCTTGGATGCCATGGTGACCTCATGCTAACTGTCTCCATCATCCAGTGATGTGTTCGTCTTTGTCCCATTTAGGACTTAAGGAATGTTCTCCTTAAATTATATGTGGGGTTGGGGTCTCTTTTTGTAACCTAAAACACTATTTATCTCTTACCTCCTTTGTCTCCTCCCCCAGCTTGGAAAGTTCCTTGACAATGAAGGACCATTCTTCAGATGTATTTGTACCCTTACCCCTCTGACAATCTCTTAATTTAAGTTTTTTAATGGTGAAGACCCAATAAGGAAATTTATATTTAGGAGAATAGATCTTGTTATTATAAGGTTCATTTTTGATGTAAAACACCTCAATGCATTTCCGTTGAAAGAGGCAGTGGGAAAGCAACTAGGCGAAAGAGGAAAAAGAGATGAGAAAGTTCAGTGACTTACTTTCTCCCTGTGCTAACAAAAGGCCTGTATGAGAGCTGAAATTGCAGAAAGGATTGGATGACAGTGAAAAACTGAAATCTATTCAGAGCCCCCACTTGGATTTTCAGCTTTCATTGAATTGTCTCTTATCAAAATCCATGGATGTGAGTGGTCTTGCCCTTGGGCAGAGAGCACAAGCAAGTGCATTGCCTCCACTAGCCTCCAGCAGCACGGGAGGGACAGTGCTGCTCAGGGGCTTGCTTGAGCATGTCCCTTGATGGAGATCTGTGATAGTTAGGTTGATTGTGCAATCAGGCCCCCACAGGAACATGTGGGCAGAGTTTAATCATGTCACAGCTTGACTGGAGGGAGATGGAGATAAAGGCTTTCGGAGGCCCGCATCCCATCTCTTTCTCCCTGGTGATTGGACCAGCATGCTGCTGCTGGAGCTAGTTCTTTGCCTCAACTGTGTGCTGCACTACCTATGGGCCAAGCCAACCTGTGGATCGTGTCTCCTTCAAGACCTGCTTCGCCATGCTGCTGGTGGATCATGTGGATGTGGGACATCACTGGAACTCAAGACCCCATTGCGGCCTGCTTTGCTATGCACCCATGCTACTGACTTTTGCTGCCCCATCCAGATGTCTGCTGCCTGTCTTGTCTGTGGGTTTCCTTGACCTTGGATTGGCAGCCCTCATAAGTTGAAGGATCCTTCAGTATACTAAATGTTCTACAAAAGTTAGTTGAACTGAGCTTTCTGTGTGGAGTAATTGTTATATGCTTGCTGTATAAACCTCTCCATATATATATATATATATATATATATATATATATATATATATAAAATCACAAGTGTCCTTATTTTGTTTCTATAGAGAACTCTGCCTAATACTAGGTCACTGGACTGAGGGTTGCGGTCTTGAGTCATGCCCTGTGACTCATGGCCTGACTACCTTGGTGGGAAGGTCCTGGCCCAGTCTTGTAAGCTCTTCTATCTGACAATGCATGGGTCCCACTCATGGTTCCATCCCTGATTCTATAGTCCCATCTATCCCTGTGATGTACTGGTCTACCACCACTCATGATTCTATGACCATTTCCTTTACTTTCCATGTCCTTCCTAGTTAAGTGGCTCTGAATCTTTGGACACCATTATGATGCCTGGCTAATGCTCTCCTCACCTGAATGCTATGCCTTTATCTTGTCTTTGTTCTGTTTGAGACTTGTTCTTTTAAAATTACATTTGAGATTTGGGGTCTGTTTTGCAGCCTAAAACAGGCCCCGGAGGAAAAGCTTACTTCCAGGGCTCTTTGCAGATGCAGCCTCCTGTCTAAGGGGATCTAGCAGCAGGTTAATATTCTTCTCCTGCTTCCCAGAGACTCGGTAAATCCATTAAGCATCAGATCATCAAATGCATTAATCATCTAAAATAAAAAGTATTTTAGAAGACATTTGGGAAATACACTATGGAGGCAGGGAAAGGACCCAGATTTCAATCCTGGTTTGCCCACCTACAGCAGTGATATGACTTCATACAAGTCAATCACCTCCCTCGGGCTCAGCGCCCTCCTGTGCAGATGACAAGATATGACCACTTCACGGGATGGCTAAGAGGCTGAGAGGTGACAAATATAAAGTATCCAGGGGTAGGAGACAATCAATAAATAGCACTATTTAGTTCCCAGTCTTACTTTCAGGCCAAGAAAGAAAATAAATTCAGGGAAATGAACCAATTTGTCCAAGGCACACAGCGGCCCAGGGCAGAAATCGAACAACCACCACAATAACTTCTGCTAACCAGTTCATTGTTATTGAGCACTTTCTAAGTGCCAGGCACTGGATTAAAAACACTACAGTCTGAACTCACAACAGTCCTACTTTTTGGCAAATACTTTTCTTTTTTCCATCTATAGATGTGGAAATTGGGAGCTAGAGAATTCAAATAAACTCGAGCTGGCTCTGGTGCACAAACCCAGCCAGTTGGGCTTTAAGCCTTCAATAATTCTACTTCCACCTCCCTAAGAATTGTTGCTCTTTCCTCGATGCTAACATTCTCAAGTAAAACAAAACTTTCTGTCATCAAGACAATTCTGACTCATAGTGACCCTATAGGACAGAGCAGAACTGCTCTTTTGAGTTGGAACAGAAACCTCCTCTTTTCCCCTTCGAGTGGCTAGTGGGTTCAAACTGTTGACCTTGTGGTTAGCAGCCCAGTTTGTAACCCACCACACCACCAGGGCTCCCTTCTACCTTTCTCAGGTCCAGCTAACCACTAGGGCTGACCCAGTCTAGGACATGGCAGGTACTGTGAGCTTCCTCTGTGGGATGGAGATGATCATGTGCAATCTAAAATTAGGCATGCTGTTCTGTTGCAGGCAGAGGGCTGATCTGCACCCCTGTGTTACCCTGCAGGACTGAGCCGGTAGTGGCTGAGATTTCACCTCTGGGAAACCCCACATTTGCTCAGCAGGACCTTACTGAAGGCCATTAACTCCCTTCACCAGAGTCATCCGACATCCATTAGCTGGCAACCCTGCCCAATCATTATCCTACTAAAATGAGTTTAAGCTCAGACATTAGTGAGAAAAAGCTCCATGCGTGGCTGATGAACAATCCTCTCAGACCCCTACTGCGCAAGTACCTCGGGTGCCTCCTTCTCCTGAGCCTCACTAGGAAGTGGAGAAAAGTGCTCCGAGCATTCTCACAGCAGTCCCTAGGAGGAAATTAGTGCATCTCCTCAACTCCTCCCAGTGGATGCGATCCATAGGGGCCCCCTCTGCCCTTATAGGGAAAACAAACAAACCACAAGCCTATAGTAAAATCCGTATAAGAATGAGCCATATTTATACACAGGTAGTAATCATAACAACGATGCCCGCCGCTTGTCCCGGGCACTGAGGTGGCTTGTGCGTTGCTATGACGCTGGCACCTGTGTCACTGCTGAACTACCAGCAGGCATGGTGAATAGGTTTCAGCGGAGCTGATTAAAGGAGAGAGGGGAGAGAAGGCACAATTCTAGTCTGTCCTACATGGGGTTGCTATGAGTTGGAATCAAACGGATGGGGACAGCTTTTCTGGATGGTATAAAGAAGGCTAAATAATATTAACAATAATACTAATAACAATAAAACAGCTGACGTATCGTTGACAGAGTGGAATTGCATTCCATGCAGTTTTGTCAAGGGATCACCAGGTCTTTGTTCCGAGGTGCCTCTGGGTAGACTGGCTCAACACCACCCTCTCAGCACCTGAGTGCATTAACCACACAACCCAGGGTCTTCGTGTTAAATAGGACATTAGTGCTTATTGCCAATTGAATGTCTTGATAGGAGATTTCCTTTTTACTTACCAAGGAACACTCGATCTTTAATAGAGACTTGCAAACCGGAGTCTTGGTTCTCAAAGGTGGAGAGCAAGCAGTGTGCTATCCAATCTCTATTACGTCCACACACACAAGAACCTCAATTTCCTCTCTTTTTTCTGTTTTCTTTTTTTCAATCCTGAGAATATGATCCTAGCTTGGCCTCCAGGGAGCATCTAGTATAGTTAAAGTTAAATCTGGGGCCTGGCATTTGGGGGAAATCCTGTAATGGGTTCTGAAATGTGGTCCCCTCCCTTTTCCACTGGAGCACCCATTTCCGGTGGGTGCGTGGTAGTGCTAGTGAGTCTAAAACCCCCAAATTCCCTTCTTTGAACACAGAAAGAGAGGATCTCATTAGCTTACCTTTCACAGTTGGGTCCAGCATAGCTTTCTTTGCAGATACATCGAACAGCCCCGTTTTTCCTATAGCAGGATTCTGCAAAACTAGAAGGCGTTACAGAGTATTAGGAGTCAATGTCATATGCCACTGCAGACCCTGCCTGAACTTTTGACGAGTGCCAAGTGTTAGCCTTAACTTTGGACAGGTCAATCAGATTCCCCCTCAACTTGGAGTGGGTGTGGCCATTTGCTTCATTGACATGATACCCTCTGCCTTTCAAGCAGGGCAGACCAGGAGGAGGCTCAGGTAAAAAATGCCACTCCCTCCATTTCTCAGGTCTGCTGTAATTAGTTCTCCATAGAGGGGGCTTTGATTTCAATATTTTTGCATGCATCACTGGCAATTTTCAGAATGTTTAAAAATTTTATTTAGTAATTCATGTGGAACACCAAGAAAGCAATTTATTATCCTGCGCTAAATTTGACTTTAGCTCATCACTTTTTTCTCCCCAAGTGAGTTTGTAATTATGCCAAGTGGCATTTTGAATGCTATGTCCCTTAAGCAGAATTCAGTCTGACTTCCCTTTCTTCTCTCTCTCCAGACTGTTTATCTAACACAAGCTTAAAATACATAGTTCCAAACCAGAAATAAGATCACCAAAATTTACCTGTAATTTTAGATTTATACTGAATTTTCCTCTTATCCTCAATACTTTCTGATAGTACATTTCAAAGTGGATTGGACATACCATACATACTCATATATAAGCCAAGGTTTTTCAGCACATTTTTAAATGCAGTTTTTAAAGTAAGATTCGGTGCCTTGGCAGATATTCGGGTCGGCTTATATTCGAGTATATATGTAATTTTCTCTTCCCCTTTCCCCATTCCCTTGTCTCTCCCTGCACCAGATCTCTGCCACAAGCCATTTCTAAACTACATCATGGCATTTCCACAGACCCTTAATTAAAGACATGGAATAAAGGATGCAGAATGCATGGATGCAGAAACGGACTAAGTTGATTAAGGCCACAAAGCAAGTCTTCAAGTCTTCAAGCAAGAGAAAGGATCCACAGACCAAGGACTCTGGTCCATTTGGATCCCTGCTCTGGATTATTCTTTTTCTTCTTTTTATGAGATAGCCAATGAGGACATGGGACAAAACGGCAATAAAAATAATAATGCAGCAGAAAAAATAACTCCATTAATTTTTAATGCAAAGGAAATGGAGTATTGTTCCCCATATGTACAGAAATGTGTTCATCAACATATGAATCCAACCTATATGGGGGTGTATGCACGTGAATATTTACAAAAAATTTACATGAGCTTATTTTAGGTACCAAACTCATACAATCAATGGAGTGTTCCTGTATGAATCATCCATTCTACCTAATGGAAAGCAAGTGGATGTGTTTGCTTTGTTTGAAGACATAAAATCAGGCAGAGGAAACATGTGCTTTTCGGTGAATGACAAAACCCACAATTTATTTTCTCTAACAGTGTAGGAAAAGCATTCCAACAAAATTACATCTCCTTGGCCTTTTTACCCTTTATTTTGCTTGTTCTTATGCCTTCGCCTCCTTCAAGAGACATTACCCATTTCAGAGTCCAGAATAGATTAGATTTTCCTCCACCTTTCTTTGAAGGCGTCCCACCCAGAGCCTGCCCACAACGGAAGGACTGAGAGACCTGCTGGCATTTGGAGGCCTCTGCCTCTCACTGAGCTCCTGCTGTTTCAAACCCATGGCAGTTCCCTTAATTGGAGAGATTACCATAACGACTGGTAGACCTGGCCAACTGCCACCTAAATAAACAAGCCCGGTCAAAGGCTTCCTGGGGACAAGCATGTGACCACCGGTATCAGTGGAAGGAGCCTCAGAGGCAATGCTTGCCATTGAGCGTTCCCTTTAGTTTTTTATCAACATCGATGGTTTATATTTTCCTTATCTTTTTCTTTTTGTGCTTTGGGGTAAGGAAATGAAAACACGGCGCTTCTCTCAGCTCACTCTAACCACGGCGGTGCCTGCTTCAAGTGAAGGCGACCCTCTGCTGTTAGAAAACCCTCAGAGACTTAGGGAGAAACTGAATCAGCACTTGGTTTGATGATTCAAGGCTAAAACATTATTTCCGTTGTTTTTTGATGTGGTGATTGTAACTGGACGTCCAGAAACCGCGACCCTGGGTCTGTAGATTCACTTAGAAGAGCTTTGGAAATATCTATCAGCTTTCCTAATAGGTGCCTTCCTGGGCTCTAAAATTCGTGTTCTAGGCCTTTTAAAAAAAATCTCTATAGAAAGTAACAAATTTTTGTTTGTTTGCTTTTTGTTTTTCAAAAGTGGAACAGGGCATTTAACAACACAGAAAGAAGTAGCCGGGTACCTGTTTTCTGATAAGACACTGGAGAAGTCCTCAAGGTTAGTTAACGAACACCAGATAAAAAACTTAGAGCTGTTACAGGATTTAGGTACATTTGTCCTGATTTATGACCACAGATGATTCCATCTCCCTTTCGGTGGTAGCCAGGCTTCCCCTCATTTCATGTCCTTACCAACCCCTCCACACTCCCATGGAAGTAGCACCTTCTTGTTCTTCGGTATAATTTCCAGCAGCTTTTCTGCCCTGTGCACTGCAGCAACGTCAGTGTTCATTATCTGTGAATACGGACCTAAGTACGTATGAGCACAGGCCCCCAACACCCCCCACACACACATGTGCAAACATGGATAAACATGGGGCCCTGTGATGACTGTGAATACCAGTTTCTCTATCAGGACTCAAAAGTGCTCACTGCCATCGATTGGATGCCAACTCATAGTGACCTTATAGGACAGGATAGAATTGCCCCTGTGTTTATGAGAGTAGAAAGCCCCATCTTTCTTCCAAAGAGCGGTTAGTGGTTTCAAACTGCTGACCTTGCAGTTAGCAGCCCAATGTGTAAACCGCTAAGCCACCAGGGCTCCCCTTCCACCAGGACAAAAGGATCATTTATCCAGTTGGTAAGTTTCTGCTTTGTTTACTCCAGAGTTGATAGTCTTCAGAACTTCTTGCTTCATTGTCGTGTTGGATAAATTGGCTCATCAATTAATCTGCTTCCAAACCACAAAAACCAGACCCTCTTTCAGACTGCCGCCCTGTGGATATCAGCCAGTAGGGTTCTCCCCACAGGGCTGCCGGGCCCACTTCTCTCTGTTGATGAGACAGAAACAGAATCTGCTCTAGGAGATCCCAAATCCATGGCTACTTTGACGGAGGCAAGGCTTCTTGACTGTTCATTTGCTGCAGTGGCACCAATGACCGGTACGAGACTGGCACATGATAAGCACTCAACAAATTACTTGTTGGTTGAAGACTTCTCAATCCATAGGGAATGAGGTTCTCAGACTCTCCTATGCAAGGGCCTGTATGTAATCTAGAAGATAAATTTTGTCATGGGAGTGGGGCACAAAGTGGGGCACAAAGTGGGGCACAAAGAGCACTAGTCGGGCAACATAACCAGGAGGGACCATCTGGATGGCCTTCCTAATGCTTCTGCTACTATCCAAAGAAAATGTCTGCGATTCAAAACGTATCAACCTTTTCTGAGTAGATGATGCTACCCAGCATCTTCATCTATCAGGGAGAATGTGTAAAATGTGTTATGATTAGGAGGTTGGGGACTTAAGTTTTGAAAAGCGTCAATTATTACTAAAATGGCCTGGCCCGTTCTGATATATATCGTTAATAAAATATAGATGTTTCCTACAATAACCATTCCCGTGGCAAGCAAAAGGCATACTGAACATCTCCTCAGAAGTGCTTAAGACTAACATTGGAGAGCAGAATATTAATGAACAATTAAAGACTAGACCTCAGTGAGGCAAAGCGGGTTCATAACTCAGGCCACACTGGAGTGGCAATAACGGAATAGCTAATGTCTGCGTTTTCTACTCTCCCTGGCCTTACCCTCCATTTTTCACACATTATTAATGCCAGCAGACATGAAAAAGCACAGAGCCAGTGCTGCGGCAGCTGCGTGACCTCTGATGAAAAATGGGGTGCTGCACATCCACCTGCAGCACCGTCCCTGCAGGGCACGGGAACAAGGCACAGGCTGTTAGCTGCACTGTTACTGCTATGGGATTTCTATTAAGAAAAAAGATTGGGAGAAATATGGTTGTTGTGTTCTTCTTTTCTGTTTATGTGGGTGTACGAGTGCGGGTGTGTATGGGTGTGCGTGTGTTTGAGAGAGGTAGTGAAGATTGTAAAAAATGTTTGCAATTTGATATGTGATGCTTAATTTAACCCTCATGGAAGCAGCCGTCAAGAGACCCAACACACATAGCACTGGGTGCATTTGCTGAAGAAGAGCCCCTTAGAGTGTTGAACAGCAAGGATGCTGCTTTGAGGACTAAGGAGAACCTGGCGCAAGCCATGGTCTTGTCCGTGGCCTCGCATGCATGTGAACGTTGGACATGGAATAAGGAAGACTGAAGAGGGATGGGCACATTTAAATAGTGATACCGATGAAGAATATCGAAATACACGAACTTCTGAGAGGACAAACAGATCTGTATTTGAAGAACCACGGCAGAGTGCTCGTTAGCGGCGAAGCTGGCAAGTCTTCATCTCAAACATGTTGGACATGCTGTCCCAAGAGACTTCCAAAAGGACACCGTGCTGGGTGAGGGAGAGGGCCGTGAAAAAGAGAAGGCCTTCATGGGATGGGTTGGCATGGTGGCTGCCACACTGGGCCCAAACAGGAGCAATAGCACAGGACCCGGCAATGTTTCTTTCTGTCGTGTGTACACAGGGTCACTATGATGCAACGACCCCTAACAACAACAGTCAGCTCGGACCTTGAACCGATGGTGGAAGAAGGAGGCTCTCGGCTCCCTAAAGATGTACAGCCTCGAACACCCGATGTCGGCTCGCTATGAGGAGGGATGGACTCAATGGCAGTGCCCTTCTGACAATTATTTTTACACCAGCTACCAGCCGTATCATTATCACACCCAAGCACTTTGAACAGTGGCTAACAGGGTGAGCAACACATGTGATAAAGAATACAAGTACGCGCCCAATAAAATCAGTTTCTACCCAACACCTTGCTATTTGCAAGGCCCCAGGCCAAATGCTCCACTTCCAGTATCCTGGCCTCCTCCTTTCAACTCCAGGAGGCAGAGCCTCCCTCCCTCTCTGATTTACACGCGGCAACTCAGAGCAGATAACAGGATCAAGGAATGAACTCGGTCTTTGTGACTCCAACCCCCATGGAAAACGGGACGCACATAGTAAGTAAATTGTGCGATAGCACACAGCTACTAGGTGGCAAAGCAGGGATACGTATTCAGGTCTATTGTTTTTTCCACCAAAAAACCAAAACAACCGGTTTCTGTCAAGTTCCTCCTGCCTCACTGTGCTCCGCAGGTTTTCAATGGCTGATGGCACAGCCTTCGGGTGGACTTGACCCCGTGGCCCATTATGTTGCCTGGTGTGTTAACAGCACCAGCCAGGGTTGCTGCCTTTCTGAATTCTAAATCTGTCATTTTAAAACCCACAAAATGTCCAGTCACGTCTTTCCTACCAGCCTTGGGTGCAAGGTTTATTATTTATACACATTACATCTGAGTGAATTCTATTATTTCCATTAAGATGTTGGTTTATCTTCCTTAGCTTCTCACTCAAGTCAAAATGCCAACACAAAGATCGACTCACTGCCATCGAGTTGATGCTGACTCATCTCGACCCTACACGGCAGGGTAGAACTGCCCCTGTGGGTTTCCAAGACTGTATCTCTTTAGGGGATTAGAAAGCCTTGTCTTTCTCCTGAGGGGCGCCTAGTGGTTTTGAACTGCTGACCTCTTAGTTAGCAGCCCAATTCGTAGTCACTGCCTCACATTTCCAAGGAATCTCTGACTTGATTGGCCTAAAACATGAATTGTGCTTATCTGTGTTCTAATTCGGATGGGCAGTCTGTTTGGCGGCCGTGTATAGGAAAGTATCTGCCCCGTGAGACTGAAGAGGAACACGCCACTGAGAATGTTGTCCAAGAAGGAACCCGTAGGAGTCCTGGTGGCGTGGTAGTTATGAGTTGGGCAGCAATCCACAGTGGGCAGCTTAAAGCCACCGGCTGCTCTGTGGGACAAAGACGGAGCTTTCTACTCCTTTCAACAGTGACAAGGCTTGGAAACCCACAAGGACAGCTCCTAGGATGGATCTGAGGCCACAGCGTGATTTGGTTTGGGGTTTCTGCTGGCGTTCCGAGGAGCCCCATGGCACGGTGATTAAATTGCTCACCACTCACCAGATGGAGCAGCAGTTTCCACCGCAGCTGCCCCATAAGAGAACATTGTGACACTCTGCTCCCTCCAAGGTTACTGCCTTGGAAGCCTTCTGGGCAGCTCTGCCCTGTTCTACAGGGCAACTGTGAGTTGAATTGGGTTGATAACAGTGGGTTTTCCTTGGTTTGGTTTTGTTGGCATTGCCCGTGTGGTCTCTGGAGGTCAAGGGACAATCAGAAAAGATGAAACTGGCTTCATGTGCTTCCTCACATGTATATTTATGGTTGAAAACGTATCTATACCTTTTACAGTCTCCTTTCATCTTGACGTACTCAGTTTTGCCTTTAGAACCCTGGATTTGGGTGGGGGGAGGATGCTGAACAGTAGAAGAATCCAGAGAAGTCACCTTTCTCAAGGACTTACTTGGCTAAGTCGGGCAGCGGGCAGGGGCACGGCTGGCAGACGTGGGGCGGCCCCCTGATGGAGTCTCCGATGTACCCTTCCAGGCACTTTTCGCAGTGTTCCCCCGTCGTGTTCCGCTGGCAGTTCTGTGAGAAAAAAGAATCATTGAAACAGACACAAAAGAAATTTTACAGACAGCCAATTCAGTAACTTTAAGCATGGGAGGCAGCAGGCCTGGCAGAATTGATGGGGTCCCTGCCAGCTCAGAGGATCCCCGTGGGCCCTCCTCAGTGCTACGGAGCATGGACAAGTGTCCGGTGGATTCACCCTGACCTTCAGTGTCTACACTGGCAGCCGCAGGACTCTGTAGTTTGTGTGCAGAAGAGATGTGCTGCTCGTTTCTCGTTCCAATGGAATGGTATCCAGAATGATTAGCTTTGATCAAACATCAGGATGATATACTGAGAGTCCTTGTACTGCCTTTCAATTACTATCCGATAGAAGGAAGAATTCTTGGTTCCTCTGCTCTCTACAGCAAGTGCTGAGCCACGTCAACGAGACAGTAGGAACTTAATGTCACAGACCGACCGAAGCATAAGTGGCAGAGAGGAAGACAACAAGCATTCTGATAATGAGCTGGTATCTTGCATATTGATACCACAAGAAATAGTAAGCTGGTTTATTAGTATCACTCATGCATTAGGGATGGACAATCTTTGGCCCCTGGTGAGAATTTGATTAGTAAACAGAATCGAGGGCCTGATCAAGGCAGTCCGGCAGATCAACAAGAAGTGGGAAAACAATCTCAGATAACGGCCTGTTCACACAGTTCCCTCACATGTTGACCATGGTACCTTGTTAGTACTACGTCAGTCTTCTGAAATCTTCATTGGAGGAAAAAAAGAAACAGAAAGTGAAGGTAAGGGCGAGTAAGTGCCTGGGACAAGGACAAGTAATGAACATCCCCAACACCCAAAGCGTCCTCAGATTGGTGATTGTCTCTCCCCCCGGGGCAAACGAACATGCCTTGCTCGGCTCCTCTGGCTGCCGTGAAGCTAAGCCATGGGCAACCTGGCAGGGCTGCTTGTAGCCTGCAGCCCAACTGATCGGAGTCCTTGTTGGAAAGGCAAAACCCATCTGTGGTGAGGTGCTGGGCCATTCTTCCGAAAGAAATGACTATGAATCCCTCATTCAGACCCCTTTGGGCTTGACGGGGGCTTCGGATTCCCTTTCCAACTCTATTCTGCCAGCAGAGCCAGAGGGAGATGCCACCCGCAAGGGCAAGGCCACCGAATCTTATCCAACCTCTAATTCTCAGAGTGTAAACATGGACGTTCCTCATCTGCCTTCTGAAGGATTTGTTTCAACAGTCCCTACAAGACACCAAGGAACAATAGTGCAAAGAGCGTGCCGGAGGCAGGGAGAGAGGCCCCCTGCTCACTCACGTCCTGGTTGGGGGACTTTGAACAAGTCACTGGATCTTTCTCTCATTTCCCTTATGTGTAAAAGGAGGGCTTCAGCCTGCTCCTGCTTGGCTGTGACTCTCAGATGGCAGAGATCCTTTACCATCAGTGCTTTGCCACTTAAAAAGAAGAAGACAGGCAATCAAAAATTTTGACAACAACAAATAAATGAGCAGCTGGCGGAATCATTTATTAAAAAACAATAAAATTGGACCCACTGAAAAATTCAATAAGCATTCTGAATCTTTGATGGGTGGCGAGGAAAGCTGCAGGTGAAGCAATCGATCGCAGCCAAGTGTGAGGAACGACTTGTGGACCCCGCTGTGTCTCTTCTGAGAAATGATGTCTTGCTTACAACGAATGAGGAACGCCTGAAAGGATCAGGTCGCTTGCTTATGGCTTATAGGCATGTTTTATGAAAAACTACAGCCTATCTAAGCTCAGGGGGTCCCAGTTTGTCCAGGGAGGTAAAAACTACCTTCAAAATATTACGAAGAGGTTGCATGCAGCAGATAATGCAGAAAGCATGTAGGAGAATCCAGTGAAACTCTGTTAAACTAAAACTCAGTCATGCCATTGAGCTGATTCCCACTCACAGCTAATGTAGAAAAGTGAAAGTCTCATCTTTCTCCTATGGAAGGGCTGCTGGGCTTGAACTGCTGACCTGGTGATTAGCAGCCCAACACACAACCCATTACACAATCAAGTTAGACATTATAAAGTATTTTCAGTTCACAAATGTGTTCATTTTAATGCTATCATGGTGAGTTTTACATTTTTATTTTTCACAAATTATAAGTGAATATTATTTTTAAAATTCTGAGTTTAAATTTCAAATATAGTCTATGTCAATAGATACAATCATATGAACCAATCTTTGGTATCTTCAATAGTGCCTTTTTGAAGGCATCCTGACACCAAAACGTTTGAGAACCACACTGCTCTGCCAGGGGTCCTCAAACTTTTTAAACAGGGGCCAGTTCACTGTCCCTCAGACCTGTTGGAGGGCCAGACTATAGTTTAAAAATAAAACTGTGAACAAATTCCTATGCACACTGCACATATCTTATTTTGAAGTAAAAAAACAAACAGGGCAAAAATACCCGGCGGGCCACATGTGCCTCACGGCCTGTAGTTTAAGGACGCCTGGCCTAGACCAATACTTCTCAAACTTCACTGTGCACCCCACTGAGATCACCCAAAAATCTGGTTACAAGAGAGGCTCTGTTTCAGGAGGTCTGGAATCGGGCCCAAGAGTCTACATTTCTAACAAGCTTCTGAATGTTGCCAGTGGTACTGGTCTGGATTCTAGTCCGATAAGTGAGCATCTACAGAGAAAGTCTTGGTACCAGCAGCAATATTTACTTGTTGTGGAAGCATTGGTGTTGCAGTGGTGGGATTCTCACTTTGCCTGGGAGGCCTGGGCATGATTCCCAGCCAACACCATACCTCTATGAATGGCACAGCTGCCATACTTCTGCCAGGAGTGGCTCCCGTGTTGCTCTGAGGCTGAATAGGGCAGACTGGGAAGAAAGGCCTGGCAATCTGCATTCCAACATCACCCTGTAAGAACTGTATGGATCACCGTGGTCTGATCTGACTCCGGGGTGGACACAGGATTGGGCAATCTTTTATTTTGGGTACCTTGGTTGCTCTGAGTCAGTACAGCCAATGGCAACAATCTTCACTGTTTACTTAGCATTGGGTATAACAAGGCACTGCACTTTACTGCAAACAAGGAGTGACCCAAGCATGTCATCATGCAAAATGGAAGGTTTTTACATTTAGATTAGTTTGTTGTGTCATCAGCCAGTTTATCCATTCACCGAACAAGCCCAGATTAAGTTGACTACATGATAGACAGGGACCAGTGAGTGTTACTAAATGCAAAGCCTGGATTTCTACTCCTGCGTAACTCAGTCTCGTGGAGGAAATTGACAAGGATCATATAGATGCTACAACTGGGGTACATATGAAACACGCATCTATTGTGGAAGCACAGTAGCCTGTATGATCACAAGGTGGCCAAAGGGATCAGTTATCAGGTATCAAAGAACAAAAAATCCTATCATTGTGTGCTCACCTCCCTGATACAATTGCTAAAGACAAATGGGTGCATAAGCAAATGTGGCAAAGAAAGCTGATGATGCCTGGCTATCAAAAGATATAGCATCTGGAGTCTTAAAGACTTGAAGGTAAACAAGTGGCCATCTACTGTGAGGCACGGGTGTACAACTGCTAAAATCAGCAGAGTTAAAGTCTAAACAGGCTGTATGAAAACCAAAGTCTGAGGTAGGCCTAAGTTTTGGTTTCAGGTTCCTGGTCACTGATGCGACACATCGCCTGACATTGCCTGATCCAACCTAATCAATGAGACACATCGCCTGATGACGCCTCAGCCAACAGAATTCAAGCGACAGGCCGCCATTGACCAACCAATCAGGAAAGCACACGCGAACCTACTCACCAATCACCGCTGGACAACGCTGGCACCAGAAGTTTTCTCCAATAAATTTAAAGAACAACAACACTGGACTGCCCCCTGTCCCTTGCCCCATAAAAGCCCAGGAAACAAAGAACTCGCTGCTGATTCCCTTTTGGAAGCTGGGTCCCTGCTGCGCTGGGCAGTGGAGGGAGGGAAGCCTTAGCTCGAGCTAGCGAATAAACTCCTTTTGCCGCTTTTGCATCTCAACTGGTCATAATTCTTCCGTGCACCCAAGGTGAGCTCGTGTTCCCTTCCCAAATCTAACACTACCTCAGAAGCAACAAAGCCCACATGGAAGAAGCACACCAGCCTGTGTCGAAGGGATCAGGTATCAGGCATCATCAGAACAAAAACTCATATCATTGTGAGTGAGGGGGAGTGTGGAGTGGAGCACAAAGTCCATCTGTAGGCAATTGGACATCCCTTACAGAAGGGTCACTGGGAGGAGATGTGTCAATCAGGGTGCAGTGTAAGCAACGATGAAACATACAACTTTCATCTAGTTCCTAAATGCTTCCTCCCCGCCCACTATCATGATCCCAATTCTACCTTACAAGTGTGGCTAGACCAGAGGATGTACACTGGTACAGATAGGAACTGGAAACACAGGGAATCCAGGGCGGACGATCCCTTCAGGACCAGTGGTGTGAGTGGTGATACTGGGAGGGTAGAGGGTGAGTGGGTTGGAAAGGGGGAACCCATTACAAGGATCTACATGTGACCTCCTCCCTGGGGGACAGAAAACAGAAAAATGGGTGAAGGGAGATGTCAGACAGTGCAAGATATGACAAAATAATAATCTACAAATTATCTAGGGTTCATGAGGGAGGGGGAGGGGGGAGCGGGGAGGGAGGTTAAAAAATGAGGACCTGATACCAAGAGCTTACGTGGAGAGCAAATGTTTTGAGACTGATGAGGGCAATGAATGTACAAATGTGCTTTATGCAATTGATGTATGTATGGATTGTGATGAGTTGTAGGAGGCCCTAGTAAAATGCTTAAAAAAAAACCCAAATAGGATTTTAATCAGATTCCGAGACAATAAAAATACGTCAATATTAATATATTGATGTATTTCTTTCTCCCCTGGGCTTAGTATTGGACATTTCTATCAGTGGTTATAGAGCATTTGGACCAGATATACTTAGGTGAAAAGAAGACGATAAGATCCATTCCTACTTCCACCAGCCAGAAGGAAATACTTTGAGGGGTTCCCTTCTGGATCTCAATTACATTTTGCAACTCTTCCAATGGTTTTACACGTGAATATTTTGTTTCACATTTAGATTTGTTTCCCCCTGCAACAATTCTGGCACAGACGCTTAAGCCTCTTTCATCTTTCGGTGGACTGTCATTGGGCACATGTGGAATCTGCATGTGCTTCTAAAGCTCCACCAGCTCTCGAACCTGGTGCTTCCTGACATCGGCAAGGCCCATAAACCTTTCCTGGGAGGCATTCCCTCCCTGCACACACTTGACCGGCCCACTCCTGCCATCAAGTCATTTCCGACTCATAGCCGCCGATAGGTCAGGTAGAACTGCCCCTGTGCCTCTACAGGAGTAGAAAGCCTCATCTTTCTCCCAAGACGCGGCTGGTATTTTTGAACTGCTGACCTTGATGAAGTTAGTAGCCCAACACACACCTCCTAGGCCACCAGGGCTTCTGGTGTCACACTTGTTAGGCCACTAAAAGTTAGACCAGCAGTTCAAAATCACCAGTCACTCCGAGAGAGAAAGAGGGGGCATTTACTTCCGTAGAGAGTCAGCGTCTGGGAAACCCCCAAGGGAAGTTCTTCTTTGCCCGATCTGGTGGTGTGTGTGTGTTTGTGTGTGTGTGTGTGTGTGTGTGTGTGTGTGTGAGTCAGAATTGACTTGGCAGCGGTGAGTTTGAGGTTTTAAAAATATGTTAAGTAGATAAATGAAATCAATGAAAGCATAAACCGTTTAATGCAAAGGCACCCGAGGAAAGGCGCTCTCGGCCGGCGGTGAACCGCGGCTCAGGTCCAAGGCGCTCTAATGCTGGCCTCTGGGCTCTTCACTTCCTTCTTCTTTTACAAACTTAAAAATTACAACTCATTTTATTGAAGCTCTTTCTTTTTAATGACTAAGCACCAATTCTTTAAATCATAGCTGGCCTTTCTCATAGCCATTCTTGGTTCTTTGTCCATAGTCCAAGATTCTGGAAAAAATCTGGATGATCTATGGCTAGATATTCCAGCCACCAGCCCCTTCTTTGCCTCTTTCTGGAACCTTCTTGGAGAGATCACCATGTTTACTAGGTTGCCTGGAGTTTGGGACCCTGACTAACTGACTCGGTTGAGAGCATCATTGCTCGCTGTGTTCCCCATACATGTGAAAGTTCATCAGTGAAGAGTTTACAATTTAGTTACCCTTTTTTGGTTAATTTGTAGGGGCACCGATTCTCCTGGGGAAACATCACTAGGCTTGTCTGATATCTAAAAGTTAATATAACTTTGTCAGCTCTATATTTTGTTCCTGAAGGGCTTGTTCTTCTTAGGTCCTGTACTTCCTTTACAATCCTTGCTATATTTGAGCCCATTGTTCCCTCGGAATGGCCCACTTCCTTAAAAATAAGTGCTCATATTCCTCCTTATAAATTTTTTATAGTCTGTCCTAGGCAATAAAATGTGTTTGAAAACTAAAGATAAACCAATAAAGCAATTAATAAATAAAACAAACAAAGCCTGTAAAGTGTAAGCTCAAATAGAAATTAGATATTGCAATCAAGGAAGAATTAGAAGTCAATGGGGAGGTCAAGATAGATCTAACAGCCTTAAAAGCCTTCAAAATAAAAGCACAATTAAACAGAATGTACTTTGGGTTGCTTACAAAGCTGAGAGAAACGTGCTACCAAACCCCTGTCACTGAGGGGATCAACTCGGAGAGACCTTACATGACAGAGTGGTATGGCACGCAGGTTTCAAAGCTGTACATCTTTAAGGAAGCAGACTGCCTCATCTTTCTCTCATGCAACATCAGATGATCCAAAAAACAAGGCCAGCAGAGGCTTCCTTGTGCTTACTTACTAGGCTGTAGTAGACAATGGCACATCTTTTCACCATGTCAAAGATTCTGCTTTTAGGGATGGCTGGCATCTGTCTCTGGTTCACCCCAGCACCACATCCTACAGAATCAAAGCCTCTTTTCCAATTGACTATCCCTGGCAGGGACAGAGCACCCAGTAAACAAGGGAATCCTGGCTTACTTACTACTCGGTAGTGAACAGTCTCACAATCTTCACCACGTGATGTGAAACTATTCACTACAGCTTAGTCACTAGACAGATGTAGTGAAAACATGTGGACCAGCTTATGGTTGTTCGGTGGCCTTGAGTCCGTTCCAACCCATAGAGAGCCTACGGGAACAAAGAGGAAGGGACAGTAGTTGGAAAACAGTGATAGAAACAAAGCTGGAGATCAGGTGGTAGAATTTGGCAAGACCAACTTGCTCACTACTAATTCATAAATCAGCACAAGTAAGTTGTGCTTACCTTCCTGGTGGGTAATCCACCCTGCTTCCACAAAGCGACAGGTGGGTTTGAACCTTCAACCTTTCAGACAGTAGCCAAGTGCTAACCTACTGCACCACCAGCATTTATCGGGAAAAGCATTGGGCACAGAAGTGGTAACAACTGAGTGAGACCTGGCGCCCACAGGAAAGTATGAGGAAGCCTTCATGGGGCACCTGCTACTTCTTTGCTGAGGCCTCCTGCTAGCTAAGAAACAGGTGAGGTGACTTAGGGAGCTGGGAAATGATTCTCTTTGGTCCGAGGAGGGAAAAGTAATGCCAAAGGACCCAGAATAAACTGAGTCTGATTCCAGTGTGACATCATAAACTTAATCTAGTTGTCAGCTCAGTGACAAAACATTCTTTCTATACTTGCCAGGCCTTCCTGTCTTGCCCCCTTGCCCCCCCCATTTCATAAAATAAAAGTTATATACATGTACACATCTTGAAATTCATTGAGAAGAGTGTAGTTGTGGTTGTGCTGGACCCCTAACTGTAAGACATGAAGTCTAAGTCACCAGCTATTCTGATGGCGAAAGACGAGGCTTTCCACTCCTGTAACGAGTTCTAGGCTTAGAAACGCACAGGGGCAGCTCTACCTGTCCTTTCGGGTTCCAATGAGTCAGAAATGACTCGATGGCGGTGTGCTTGGTTTTTATGGAGCATTTTATATAGCTCTGGGGAATAGGATTGTTTTCCACTTTGGATGTGATACACAATGGATCTCTATTCAGTTTTTATTATTATATTTACATGGAATATACATAATTTTCATCAGAAAAACAAGGAGGTATATCCCTCTGGCTAGGGTGGAATGGTCATCACCTCCAATATGAGCAGGCTATTTCTTTCTGCTCCAATTTTCTACTGCTAGACAAAATAACTGCAGACAGATGGCAACTTCTCTGCATTACTCCCACCTTAACACGCCCTCATACATTGATTAGAACGATGCACACCCCAGGAACTGTAAATGGAATTATGTGCATGTCCCTCACAGGAGCTCCCGTCTAGGTGAAAGACCAAGCCATCACAGCTCCCATTCCAGTGGCGTCATTGTTAAGGAGAGGGGCCTGGTCACTGCTCTCCATAGGCATGGGCAGGAAGGATTTTCTTTGCTTTCAGTTCAGTCTCCCATCTTCCCAGCGGTTAATGAATGGGCTTGCCAGTCCTTAGCCTCTCCTGTGTTAGTGAAAACTGATAACAAAGAACCTTTCATTTGTTGGATTATCAGAGATGTACCTTATTAGTTCCAGGGTATCCATGGATATATATATATATATATATATATATATATATATATATATATATATATATATATATTTAAATGTCGCTGGGATTAAAATAAAAGGACACCGGAGATGGAAGCACTCGGAAGGGGTAGACTTTGGCAGCTGCATTTGCCTACACCACGGCAGAGGACATCCTGGATGCCATGGTTATTTAAGAAGATGGGGGAGGGGACCGTAGACATAGCAGGACTAAACAAAAACCTACCAAAAGATAGCAACCTTTGGTGTTTTACCACTTAATTCTTTTTGTCCCTAGAAAAATGCCAACTTGTGGCTTCCAAATAAATGAAAAAGATCTAATTTACCCCCTAATATAACGAGTGAGTGAAGCAAGGCCACTGCTGGTCACAATGGTCTGCTCCATAGGGACAATTATGCTAATCTGGAGGTAAGTAGATGTTCTTAACGAAGTATTCCTGTGGTTGATGCAAAAATCCTCTTGCAGTTTTGGAAAGCCTCTGTGTCTGATAGGAACTTGTATCAAAATAGCTTGTCGAAACAAAATTCAACATGATCTCAGGGCTGGCGTCTAAAAAATGCCTTCTATGCGTCTACTACAGCCACTTCTGGGAAACAGCTCAACACCGATTTTCACAAAATTATAGTCGTTTCAGGGAGCATGGGATCTGGGAAGCAAGCATCCTTGTGATAGTCTATCATGCTTCCCTGGAGAACGGTATATGCGAGAATTCATTTTAGTTAGGAGGGAAGAAAACCCTCTTTAGAATGAGAATACAGAAATACAAAGACTGCAAGGTCAAAGCTTTTATTTTCATTTAGCGATTCGGTTCAAAAACTTAAAGGTGCTTTTTTCTCTCTCACTAATTTTGATCAATAGACCTGATCATCTTAAATCCTAAAACAAGCTCTGAGGCAACCGTTTGATTCTCCAGGTTTCTGTGGAGTGAAGCCAAACAGATGGCCAAGCGGACTCCCAACCGTGGATGGGTGATTTCCTTCCCTGCGTATCGTGTCTAGCTCCTGTCGCCACTGGCTAAGGCAGGAAAGTCGCTGGTGAGGATGGGGAGGCAGTTACCTCGCAGAGGAGCACAGTCCCACGTCGCCTTGCCCCCACCCCCTGAGCGTCCGAAGAAGTCGTTTAAAAGGATGTGCTTTACGGGAAAAGGGTAAGGGTAAGACTGCTTGTTCCTTGGGAGCACGAACTGCTCTGGGAAGAAGCTTTGATCCCCGCTCAGGTGCGCAGACCAGAGAGCCAGGGGAGCCATGGCAGGGGTCCCTCACTTACCACACAGGCTCCAGAGCCGTCCAAGCACGTGTTCGAATTCTGATTACAGTCACAGGGTGCGCAGTCTCCCGACCAGGTGCGAAAAAAGCCAGCTCCACAGCTCTGAAACAGGCACACGGACATTTGTAGTTACTGAAGGGTAAGTGTTTCCTGCGTGATTCAAGAGAAGATGGTTGAACTAGGCATTTCCTTATACTACAGGGATGGGTGGCGTGTATCTTCTTCGTAATGGATCATTGTTCTGTTCTGCTGGCAGTGAATGAATGACAACCCTTTTCGTTAAAAGTAGGAACACCCTTAACCCAGTCCCAACATTATAAGAAAAATAAAACTGTTAGATCTCTCAGGGGGGCAGATATACCTCGGTCCTTGGCTCTGCGTGAGAAAGAATTCGCGCCGAAGCCTGGTGTGTGATCCACGTGAGCTTTATGAGTGTTAGACGACGTTTCAGGGTTACACGGCACCCGCAGGCCTCCTCCCCAACATGCAGGCTGCTTGCAACTGCTCACAAAGTCACAAGGTCAACTCCGGGCTCCTGCCTTTTCAATTATTCTGTGGGGAGGCGTGGTGGACGATCCCATCGGCTGAATTGAATGCATCTGGCCTAGGTGGACCAATCCAGGTTCAGCGTCTACCCATGCACACCTGGCGGGAAACCGGAACCTCTGAGCACGTGCAGTGTGACACTCCTTTGTTTCTGCAGCTGGGATCCCTGGGCATGTGTAATGGACGCCCAGCGCCTATGCTAGACGCCTGACAAAACTTTCCAGGCAATGGTAAGGGAGGGGCCCATTTTTCTTTCTGTAGTGACTTGTGCGTTGGGAAGAGGCTGGAAGTGTTGCCACAAGGATGTACATCAACCAGCAGGGCGACCCATGGTAGAGAGGATTCAGTGGAGCGTCCAGCCTGAGAGAGGCTGGAAAGAAAGGCCCTACCAAGCAACTTCTGAAAGGGAGCCACTGGACGCCTTTTGGATCATGACAGAACCTTGTCTGGCTTGCTTGTGTCGGACCTAACTGGGGAGGCATCCATCAGTCGGGTCACGTATGATGACGTCGAGGGTAGCAGAGGGAGGGTGGGGAGACCTTTGGCGAGCTGGGTTGGCACAGTAGCGGAAGCTATGGCTTCCGATCGTGAGGATGACGCAGGACTAGACCCTATTTGCTTTGTTGACTATAAGGCTGCCATGAGCCAGTCAACTGGACGGCAACGAACAACCACAAAACCAAGGAGAGGAAACCTTTCTAAGGACTTCTTCCAAGACAAAGCAAAACCCAAACCTGACTACTCATCAGGGTGAGAAGTTGTAATCTTCGCCCTCAAAAGAGAAACTTAAAATTTCAGAAACGATTGGCTGCGGCATAACCACTCAGAGCCCTATCTTTCTTAAACATAGGTCGGTACACAATTCTATTTCTGCAGATCCCCACCGTTGAAAGGCCGGCGGGGTGGGGTGGGGGGGCATGGGAAGTGTTCAGGAAGTTAATGCGCTCTTGCACTTGTCAGGCCTCACAGCCAGCGCTGTTCAGGTGTTCTTCCGTCTCTCCTCGCAGCGCTGTGAGCAGCACAGTATTTTCCTTCCTCTTGTCGATGAAGAGATGAAAAGCAGAGCTGGCCTGGCTGGGAGGGATCCTAACCGCCCTCAACGCCTGCACCAACATGGACTCGTTGCCCGCCCAAATGCCACCTGTGCTCACTGAGAAACACTGGGATTGTTTCTGGTTTGTCTGATTGCACTACTGTGTTTGCTTTTTGCGTTTGGCTCCGTGTTTCAAAGGTGCAGGGCAGAAACAGCACAATGTGCCTGGTAGCCCTGCCGGGCTTGTCAAATAGGCTTTGTCTAAGAAATTCCAGACAGATAAGAATCTGTTTTGTTTCCACAGACTTCTACAGTTCACCCTCACCCCCACCGCCACCGCCAGTGATTCGCAGTGTCCTGGATACCAGGAAATGTTTCATTCTCTCTGGCCCAAGGCCCTGTGACTGCTAGCACACCCACTTCCTCTCGCTTTCCTTCTAAGTAAAGAAAGAGCCCCTGTACACCATTCAGTCTAAAAATACCACCAGAACACGAAAATGTAATATCAATTTGGAGGAAGATTAATCTAGCACAGTAACGATGTCTCAGGAGGAAACCACAGAGAGGCTGCATCTTTAGGAGAGGGCTTTGATTTATAATCTATCACGGGGCGTTTGTGCTCAGCAGGCAGTTTCGTCTTAGGTTACACGGGGAACACAGGAGAGGGAAGGGTACTAAAGATTTAGTGTGAAGCATGGTTGTTCGGCCACTCACCCCAGGTCCACAGCAACGCGTGCGTTTGTGGTGATGTGGCACACCGATTGTGTCAGAGATATGTTCCACAGACCATGTACCCTCTCCTCAGCGAGTGACCTTGGTAGGCTCCGAGGTCTAGGTTGCTGTGTCGAGTTGGCCTTACTCCAGCAAGGGAACATGGAGGTAGCCTTGGATCCCAGACCCAGGGAACTGCTGGCCTTCCGCATGGCTGCGTTCCACACCCCGTGGCCTGGCGCTGGAGTGGACCTGGGGTCTGGTGGCTGGACTAGAGGCAAACACGGCAGCTTTGGGTCTGCAGCAACCAGTAGGGTCAAGATGGGTGGGGGGGGTCATTTCCTCCTCAGCCCCAGGAGCCCGCTGTCACCCCATACACAGACCAGGGCAAATCCAAGGGACAGGAGGGATGTTGCTGCTGGTCCAAGAAGGCACTGAGCTCCAGGCTGAGAGCCTAGAGACTGAGAGCTGCTTGGAAGAAGAAATGAAGAGCTAGGGCCAAGGAGAGAGGGGCAGCTAGCCTCTGCTGTTGTCCCCAGGCTCTGAAACACCCCCAGAGCCCTTTTACTGTAGGGTTGGTCCACCCCGGCCCCCCCCGTCCCCCTCCCCCGGGCACTTGAGTCAGGGAGGAGCAATAGTAACCTCTTTTGTCCCCCTGCCTTCTCCTGGGCTGCACTGGCTTGGCTCTCATGGGCTCCCTCCAAGTTTACCTCAGTTGCCTCTTTGACAGGCTGAGCCACAGAGGTAGCTCTGGTGGTGGCGGTGAGATGGGCAAGAAAGGGGCCGAAGCACTTGTAACCACAGGGAGGAGCCTGGGAGGCTGGGCTGCTCTCTTCAGCTAGAAGTTAAACTCGAGGGCTAAACCCAGGTTAATGTGCCTGCTTGTAGGTTTTCTACTCCGGTTGTAAATAAGAAATGCCAGCTAAGGAGATGGTCGTTAAAAGGGGGAGTAGGTATAGGAAGGGGGGTTCGGGTGGCGCAGTGATCATGCATGGGACCACTAAGCGCAAGGTCACCAGTGGGGAAGGACCAGCTGCTTCACAGGAGAAAAGATGAGATTTTCTACACCCATACAGTCTCGGAAACCAGCGGAGCCATTTCTACCCGGTTCTCGAGGGTCGCCAAGGGTTGGGATTCACTTGATAGCAGTGAGATTTTTTTTTTTTTCTGGGAGCAGCATCTATTTAGGACCTTCTTCAGTTTTTGCCACCTTGAGAGCCTCTAAGTGGTTTATGAGAGTAAGAACCGGCCACATTCAAGGAATGGAAGGGACCTCTGGAGCCCTGGCGGCATGTGGCTGAACTTTGAGCTGCTAGCCGTGAGGTCAGCGGTTTGAAACCAGCAGCTTCTCTCAGGGAGACAGACAGGGCTTTCTCCCCTGAAAACTCTCGACAACTCACACAGGCGGTTGTCGCCGGCCCTACAGGGCCGCTGTGAGGCAGCACAGACTTGGGACTCGGAATCCTCCCAGGCTCTCAAGATGCCCCGTCCCTTTTTCTGCTCTCCCTTCCCTCCAAGGAGTTTTTTCCCTGCCTCAATACAATCTTTCGCAACTTCACATTCCTGACTAAATTCTACCTCTGTTCCGCGCCTCCGTTCAACCTCTCATCTGTGAGTTTGACTTTTGGAAAAACTTCTGAGGTGCCGATTCTAAAGGTAGAGCCAAAGGCTCTGTCTTTCTTAAAAAGAACTCGTTTATTGTAGAAATTCTGGATGTTCAGAAAGCATCCTGAAAGACCCGCAGGTAGAAACACCCTCTGAACACTGCAAGGTGGAGACCGGTGTGAAGGGTCGCTTCCAATCACGTCTCTCGGGGTCTGCTTTTAGCAATGACCTTGGCTCAGCAGAGCGTTTGGACTTGGATGGAACACCGAAGACATTCGTACTGAAGGAAACCAACGACTCGGACAAACACCCCACAGTGCTGTCACCACCCTCCCCGCTACGACTGGGTCAAATCTGCCTCAAGCCAGTTCTCGAATCACGGAGACTGGCTTGCACGCAGGATGAAATCTGCCCACGCTACCACGTGTAGGTGGAGACCCTTGACTCTGAGAGCCTGTCATTATCTTTCCCAGTCCCTGGGCGAAGGTCATGGCCTTGGATAAAGGATAGGTTGGCTGCAACCTTCTGGTGGGAGGTCAGAAGATAGAGGGGAGGCTTGTGTGAAGCAGGCAGCTGGCGCCCTGTCAAGAGGGGAGGGCAAGTGGGTGTAGAAATCGGGCCACATCCTTGCTTGCTAACCTTTGTCCACCAGAAAGAATCCTAGTTTCCAATTCATCTAGCCAGAGGGGACGTGCTGTTTTAAAATTCACATAAAGGTGACACAGACGTTCGGGGAGGTCTTGCATATGGGGGCCTTCTGGTACCACGCGGAGCGCACATGCAATTGACACTGTGGTCCTTGTGTGGAAGACATCTAGAGCAGCAGTTCTCAACCTGTGGGTCGTGACCCCTTTCAGGGTCGAATGACCCTTTCAGGGGTCGTCTGATTCACAAGAGTAGTAAAACTATAGTGATGAAGCAACAACGAAAATAATTGTATGGTTGGGGGGTCACAACCACATGAGGAACTGTATGAAAGGGTGGCGGCCTTAGGAAGGTTGAGAGCTGCTGGTTTAGAGGATTCTCCCTGGAATGGGGCTGCTGAGAATTTCAAGGGAAGAGTTATTTAAGCCTATTGTTTTTATTTAAAAATATGTTTTAATGGCTTCAGAGAATCCTGTTATTTGTTTTGTTTTCAAACTTGATTTTGAAAATTTACAGGGACTGGCCAAATCTACAAGTTGAACTTTGTTATAATATTAAAAGGCAGATGTTCTGAAGAATGAAATAAGAGCTATTTTTTTGTTTCATTCCTGGTTATCAAGCTCTCCTTTAGTAGCTAAGACCTGTGTTAGTTAACCATCAGATATGAATATATTTAACCAAAACTTTCTTATCGGATATATAGGTTAGTTCTAAATTTTTGCTGTCCAATGCTGGCTAAAAATAAAGAAAATAATATATTATTTCCTCCTTTAAACACCAGGGGAAAAGTCTAAAAAATACACAAAGCTTAAAATATATAAAGTTATTGGAATATGAAAACCATTGAATGGGAAAACTTACTTTTCAAAACACTTTATTTTACCCAAATTATCATTTTGACCAATTACTCTCTACTAAATCATGCGCAATCCTTTTATTATCAATTTTTGTTATCTTTTATTATAGCTTGCCTTCTGCTTTAACAATCAATAACATTTACTTCTGCATTTGAAGAATAAAAGTGAACGTTCCTATTTGCTGATTTTGTTATGTCTAGGGTGAGGTCTGGCTTTGAGGAAAAGAATCAGTGTGTGCTCAACTGACTCATAATACATGTATAAATATTAGAATTAGATGAACTCTTAGGAGGAAATTAATGTGTTTATAGATGTGCTACTCATTCTGAGAAAGAACTTGTACCCCCAAGAGATCGGATCCTAATCTCGAACTCCCACAAACTCTAATGAGTCCATTGCCACGAACTTCCATTGTGGGGAGCAGACTGAGGAGCAGCACTGGCTACGCTCACAGGGTCTGATGTATCCAGGGAGCCTCCTGAGTACAAGTCAGTTCAACCCCCAAAGTGTCTTCAAGGCCAATTTGTATGTTAGTTGGAACATTTAGGTATGGTTTGTTACCCAATGTCAGTCAGATGTATATTTGTACATAGAAAAGTATATGGAGTATATAAGTACTTTCTATGCATAAAACACTGAAGAAACACTTCCTGATATAATAAACATTGTTAGCTTAATAATACAGTAATAATACTACTACTTTGAATCATTTCACAAAATAGGGCCTGTTCACTATGACAAACCATTTGTATGTACTTCAGATTTTAAATATAATAAGTATTACAGGGGCTTATTTGTAACTATGAGTTTTCTGTACATTGAACATTTGTAACCTTGGTACTGCTTATAATTACAATAGATGTTTGTGTTGTTTCTTCAACCAGATTTATGAATCTGCTTGCTTTCTAAACTAGCCTTCCAGTGCTTTGATTGATCAACTTTTGCTAATCTACCGTGTGTCTTACTGTAGAACGCATTCAACTCAGAAACAAAACCAACACAAACCAAACCTCTGAGCTTATTCATGTGTCTGGAGTCATCAGGACTTTCCCAGTTAGTATTTCTAAAGTTTAGTAGCCCATATTGCATGCTGCTGGGAATGTTGAACTTTTTTTTAAGACAATTTGTTTTCCTCCTATTTCTAGGATTTCATGATTTTAATTCTAGTTTTAGATTTAGTGAGTTCATTTATTGATGTGGGGTGAAAGATTACGATTAGCACCTGAAGCTTTGTGCCTTGACTCAGAGCCTCCGCATGCTGGCTCCCAAGTGCCTGAGACCTGAGCAGATTTAAGAGTCAGTTCTCAGATTTCAGGGTCTTCTCAGAGGGAGCAGCGATTCCATTTAATATACTCAGAAGCATTCAGTTAGCCTTTTTAGGAGGCTGAGTTTTTAGGAGCCTCCCTTAGGAGGCTGACATCTGGGAACATCTGAATTTATTACATGGGCCATTTCCCCTCCCGTGTCTCTACAATGAAGAGGCACAGTATCGGAAAAGCATTTCCAAAGGCTAAAACTATTGGCCACTTTGGGCTCTGTAGTTTTTTCATGGCGGCCTTAACATGTCCCGCCCTTTCATACTTAAACTTATAATCAAAGTAAGTTCCCAAGGAAGTCAGATACAGTATACAATGTGCCACAGAAGGGGAGACGTTAGTTTCTTGATGGGCTTTTCTCGAACCCAGCGAGGACTATCCTTGGGACTCTGGGCTTCTGTTTGCATCATTGAAATTCCCCACATTTCAACTGGAAAACTTAAGTTTTAGATTTCGACAGGGATTTCACCATCGCTTGATTAGGAAAGCGGTTTCCACATTCCTGCGGGGTCCATCCCGGTCAGAGGCATGTCTTCTTGTGATTGGCATAAGGAAGCTGGGACCCCAGCTCAGCAAAGCTCGGGGTGCTGCTCTCTCCTCGTTGGCTCAGAGCCACCCTGGCGCTTTCTGCTCAGGACTCTCTGCCAGGCCTCTGTCCGCTTGCACAACACCCCTGCTGTCCGCGACACAGAGAGAGTTGCTCAAGTCTGAAGAAATCCTGAGGAGCACAGAATGATCCTGACACTGAAGCCAAGGCCTTTAATTTTGGGGAGAAAGAAGAGAGATTTATGATGGTGTCTATGTAGCGCAGATGTGGCTATTTAGCCGTCTTTAAGGACCCCATGAGCATTTTCACATGTGTGGAAGCTGATGCACCACTCAAACAGCTCTCCCCAGATGTTGGAGTCTTGGACCATAGAGACCAGTAGACTTGGGGAGTGTTGAAACTGGCATCACTAGGATCGGTGTCACTTGGTGAGGTTTAGGTGTCACTACCTCCCCACAGGCTCTTCCTGTTACTCGACCACACATTGTCCTCAGTAATGTTTACTCTTCATTTTAATGAAAGAATCGTATATGTCCAATATAACTGTACATTTCTGAATGTAGGACACATCCCTTACATTACATGAACACACAGGTGATGTGCCGGATCCATTAGATATGATGTTTCTAGTTGTGCCCTTGTAACTCTCAACAAAGGATTGGAGGGGGATATGCAAATAAGTGCTTGGGGCCCACGGGGGGGGCGGGGATTAGATAGCTTTCAAATAATGCAAATAAGGTTCATGGCACCCTTATCGGGATGGGACCATGCAAGTCAGGCATCTAGAACCCAATGAGGGATGTGGTCGGTCTTGCCATAATGCTAGGTTTGAGACAGAGTCAGTCTCAGAGCAGAGGGGGTGAACTCACTACCACCCATAAAAGTTATCTGGGAGCAGGACAGGCATTCTTTGGACACAGGATCCCTGATACACGCACACGCACCTACACACACACACACACACACACACACACACACACACAAAGCAGCAACGGCAACATTGGAGATGAGATGGTGGAAGTAGCAGCAAGGAAATGGCAGCAGGAGAACCAGGAAATGACCTAGTGAGTTTTTCAGCCCACGGAGCAAAGAAGCAGAGAGCCTTCAGAAAGGAACTTCCTGGTGGGGTTGGGTGCTCCCAGGTACTTGGCTAGATTTGCTGTCCCCCAGAGCTAGAGCTGAGCAACTTCAGGCCGAGGCTTACTGGCAGAGTGAGGTGGAGCAAGGCAGAGGATTGGCTGAGGGGCTGAGGGTCCGAGAGAGCCCTGCATTGGAATTGTCTTGCTGGAAAAACTGCTGAGAAGTTGTCCTGGTAGAAGAACCATATCCTGAGTGTTCCTCAGCTTGACCTGTAACCTACTATTTCTCCAATAAACCTCTTCACTTCTAGTATGGTCTGTGAGTTCTGTGTATTCCTTGCAATGAATTACTGAATGCAATAGAAAGGTGGGGAGGGACAGTTCGTGTCAGAATTGCTAAAATGGTTGGAAAGCGGAGGTATGTCCACATCCATCATCAGCCTTGGGCTGTTGATCTCGACTAGGCCCCCCAGTTTGTAAAATTTTTCTGTAGTGAATCACCACATTTTTCATTACAGTATTAGTAACTGAGTGGAAAGCTTTTCTTCCCTCTCTGCCCTGTCCCCCTTAATTATCATTACTCATTCTCAAAAAGTGACGGATGCAGGTTCAGAAATACTGTTTAACTCAAGCTGGTGGCTAGCACCCAGAAATATGTCTCCACATAACATCTGCTCACCAGTACTCCTTTCCACAATATTGTAGCTACACACAGAAGAGCAGGCAGGGCTTACCAAACATGTTTTTGTTGGGCTATGTTTATAGATGGTCATCCTGGTATCACCCCTTCTGCCTGGGTCACCGGTGTGGTCTGCACGCCCGCAAACCCGAGCGATGCCACGCTCGCTCATACGCAGCGCTCTTCTGCTGTCTACTGGAGAGGATCACATAGTCCTACAGCCACACAGACTTTACTTTTGAAGTGTTGGGTTTGGGGATGATTATGCTCATTCATTCGGATGACATTTTCTTTAATTTTCTCCTGAAAAGGTGTGATCAGGTAATTTTAAAATTAATAAATCTTTTTATCGGGGCTCATACAACTCTTATCACAATCCATCCATACATCGTCCATACATCAATCCCTTATACATCCGTTGCCCTTGTCATTCTCAAAATTTGCCTTCCACTCGGTTTCCTTTTTTCCCCTCCCCCTCCCTCCCTGATCCCCCCCTTCCCCCTGCACCCTTAATAGTTTATAAATAATTATTTTATCTTACACTGCCCGGCGTCTCCCCTCACCCACCTTCCCGTTGCCCATCTCCCAGATAATTTTTAAGTTGCTCATGTTGGGTAGGGATTGCCACTCTCACAACAACACGAGGCTTCAGCGGTGCCTGCCTTCCTTCAGCTTCTCTTGAACTAACTCTGCTAACATCTGGCTCTCGCTCGCTCCGGGTCCCCTCACAGCTCCTCATGGCACAGGCTTGTTCTCCTCACTCCTCGCCTTCCAAGCTCTGCTTACACAACAGAGCCTGTGCCAGAGTTTTTTTAAAAATATATATTTGAAAACTGACTCAGTTTTATTTAATTTATTGGGCCAGATGCCGTGGACACATTTCCAAGAAAGGAAGAGTTGCGAACTGCACGGTCTAGGTAGCAAAACAAACAAGGGGACATGGCTCCAGTGCCGGGCATGTAGGAGACTCTGACATGATTCCTTCCCCTGGAGACGCAATCAGCATGGTCAGATGACAGGCATGTTTGTCATCATTTGTAGTTTTAAAAATATATACATTTATTATTAATTGGGAGTTAATATATCATATCATTCCATTATTTGATCCTGTCGAGCAGAATTGTACAATTGCTGCTACAATCAGTTTTTGAACATTCTTTGTCCTCCTGGACTCCTTGATATCATTTCCCTTGTACACACAACCATCCCCTCCAACCTCCCACCCCAATCCCCTTATTCTACATTACGAGGGGCTCACTGGAGAGCAGGCACTGAGAGAGGTGCCTTTTATGGCTGCTTCAATTTGATCCTTACCACTTAATGGCCCAGGGGCTGCCTAAAGGGCTTTTTCTTTGTACAGGAAGTTTGGAGGTTTAATGAATTGCGTGGCACTGACAATGAGCTTCTCTTCAGGGCACACCAGAGAAGATGGCAGCACTTCTGTGCACAGGCTCCCGGTCTGGGGAGTTTCATCAGTTTCCACTGCTCAGCGATGCGCATGCTTCTGCCTTGAGGTGCCTGTGCATCTCAGTGCGACTGCCACTCCGGGCCACTCAGATTGGCAGGGCGCGCCTTTCTCTCCTCCTCTTCCTCTTCACAGATTTATGCATTGCCAAGTGGAAACAGAGACATGCATCTAAAACCCTCCCATGCATCCACGCACTCTTGGCAGAGGACGAAGCTTCCTATTTCAAAACAGAAATAGAGCCGCCGCTTGGAAAATCTCATACTATCCTTCTCCTTCTCAAAATGTATGTTGCTCTGAACTGATCCTAATGTTCTTTTGCCATCTAGAAGGAGGTAAAGCTTAGGAAAGACGAACTCTACCTGTGTTGTAGGAACCACTCATGTGAATCCCTGAGACCCTGTCCTATCACCTGGCTCCCCTCTCTCACACACCAGTATCTCTTCCATCTCGTCGGGATGGTCACAGGACCGTACAATCTGGTGCCGGCACCTCTGCTGGATGTGCCTAGACTGCTTCTCCTGGGCTCAGGTCCTAAGAAAACCTTCCCTTTGCCTCACTTTCATTTTCCTCCTCTTTTTCTCTCCCAATCCTCTTGAAAGCGAACACAAGCTCACTGGCTCTGCTTCCTTCATGACAAGCACATGCTCCTACCCATGATCTGACTTCTATCTTCACTGCACCACTGACATTTCCCTGCCAGAGATGTCCCGTGATGCCTTGTGGCTTAGCCTTGCCTGGATCACTTAATCTCCTTCCCGCATCTAGCAGAGTTGAAATGTTGTAATTTAGCAGTGTTGTAATTCCTCCTTAGCTTCTAAGACAAAGGTTTCTTCTGTTTTTTTCCAGTCCCCCCCCACCCCCCACCGCCTTAAGACTGAACCAGGAGAACGAAGGGGCTTTCGACTCCCTCAAACCACTTAGGTCTTGGAAACTCACAAGAGCAGTTCCACCCTGTCCTGTAGGGTTACTGTGAGCTGACATCGCCATTAGTGGGTTTGCTTGTTTTCTTTGAAGGATTGAACACAAGGTTGGAAGTTGAAGCCCAACTGGAGTCATCTTGGAAGAAAGGCCGAGTGCTCTTTTGATAAATCAGACACTGAGAACCTTCCAGTGCACAGGTCTCCTCTGACATACGTGGACAAGGATCTGGTGGCAACCGTTTTACAAGAGGAACCACAGGGCTAGTGTTTCAAGACAGAAGGGACTTTATCCAATTCTGGACGACGGCAGCTTACTGTGTAAATCAACGTCTGCATCTGCCTTGTGAACGGTTACGTGACTGCTAGTGCTCTCGATCGATTTGTATACAGAACACAACGTTTATTGAAGGTTGAACAATCAAAAATGTGTTAATTTGAAGCTAACATATTTGTTATAGTATTAAAACTTCACAGTAACCATGGCAACTGTTTAGAATTTAGACAACAGATTTTCTAGGGAGGAAAATTTTGTCTTTGACATTGTTTAGGATTGTGGCCCACGGTGATAATAGAAAGCAGACTTGGTTAGAGTGAGTTTTATTATTGTTTTTAAATTCTCTGCAGACTGCACCTCCTGGTTGCCTCCATCTGAATTAGATGGTTCCCACCTTTCTTCTGCCCTTTGTAGACCATTGCCTCATAGAGATTACAATCTATTTCTGAAGTCTTTACCAAGATAATACCCCTCCTTTGTTCCCAATGCCACTCTTTTGTTCAAGACCTTGGCATTTCTCTCTTGGATTACTGTAATCACATCCACTCTACTCTCTCCATCACCAGAAGCTCTCCCCTTTCCTCTATTCTTTACTTCTAGGATGAGTTTGAAAAGAGCTATGATGCAATTTTCCTGCTAAAAACGTTCCCAGTGACTCTTGACTCATTGCCTACATGAGCTAGTAAAGAGGGTTATTGCCGTTGCTAGCGGATGCTGAGCTGATGCTGACTCACGGGGACCTTATGTGCCACGGAATGAAATGGTGTCTGGTCCATGGGATCCTCAGAACCCCCAGCACGTTCCAATGCACTGTTGCACCTATTGTGCCCATCCATCTCACTGGGTTATTGGCCATCTGCTTCACCAAACATGATGTCAAGCCATGGATCCACCCTGATGATTAATCCAAAGCAATTCAGCTGAATAGTGTGTCCTCAATATCCATAAGGTTTTCATTGGCTAACTGAGAGAGATAAGTCAGTTTGCTCCTGTAACAATCTACAGCCCCGGATGGGTCACTGTGAGTCAGAATTGACTCAATGACAGTGAGTTTGGCTTTCAGATTTTTGGAATTTTCTCACGTACATCAGCAAACTTTTTCTTTCTAGTCTGTTTAACTCCAGAAGTTATGCTTAACCTCGTCCTGGGAGCCCCTACTGTTCTTTGAAAGAGGGTGGCAGAGCTTCTAGTGTTACAGCAACATGCAAACCTCCTACATAGTATGACAAACTGATGAATGGTAGTAAAATTCGTTAACATGGCCTAAAAGGTGCCTTTATAATCCAACTCTAAACTATTCTTGAGGCTCAAGCTCTATCTTCTTTAGCTCCAATCAAACCATATGTTCTTTTTAAAAATTTTCCTTAAATAACTATGTTCTTGCCCTCCCCATGCCTTTTATACATATTGCCGCAAAGGCCTCCTGCCTACCTCCTGTGAATCCTTTTCTCAATTTCTCAGACTCCGTTACATTTCCTCTGTTGCTCACATGACTCAATGCATAAGCCTTATTAGAGCAGATGGTCCTTGATACTGCTGTCTTTAATTATATCCCACCTCCCTGAAATCAGGTGCCTTCGGGTGGTGCAGAACGTCAAACACTTGGGTGCTGACCAAAAAGTTGATGACTGAGTTTGCCCAGCTATGCCTTGGAAGAAAGGCCTGGCAATCTACATCTGAAAAAACAATCACTGAAAGCGGAATGGAGTGTAGCTGCACAATGGCATACGGGGTCCAGAGTGGAGCTGATGGCTTCTGGTGTTCTCTCTAAAATCACTGTTATCTCTTTGAGAACTGGGCTTAGTGTCTTATAGATCTTTGTATGCTTGTCTCTGTACCATCTGATTACCAAATAGCAAGGGGATGTTTAAAATACATTGGTTGAACAAAGCAGATGTGACTCTGTAAAAAAAACTGAGGGTCAATTCCACAAGTACTTTGGAGAACAAAGTGCCAAATCTCACAAATTACTCTTTGAGAAAAGCCCATTTGTTGCACAGTAGGAGCAGGATATTATCCTTTATAGTGCATTAAAATATGCAAATAATAACGTACAATACATTGTTGAGGAATGCATGCCTATAAGGCAAAAGGACAAAGAAATAAATGAGGTGTTAAGATTCTGGGCCAGTTGTCCTCTCGGGAGGGGAAAAAGGAGAACGAATCTGAATAGGGGTCTATGTGCTTTAATTACATTGGCAATACATTTTTAAAGATAGACTGGGCACATAAATGCTCATTGAAGACAGACAGAAGGAAAGAAATGAATACGAGAGAAAGGAGAAAAGGAAGGCAGAAAGGGGGTGGGGAACCCCCCCTTGGGTTGGCTATGTATCAGTTTTCCATGTCTAGACCTAGTGAGGTCTCAACATCATCTCGAGGAAGTGACTAATGTGGTCTTGCCAAAAGATTCAACCATCCTCTACAATTTCCCTAAAGTCCTTGTGATTCACTGTCGTCATCACTATACACGTTTTAAAGAATACACATGAGAAAATTCCTCACCTAATTTGCACTTCCTTTGATTTTCACCTTACACCTAGCATCTACTCTATCCCCTTGGGAAGCCTCTCCAGGCTCTAACAGGAGTCTTCAACAAGCTCATGAAAAATTCCAGTATCTTCTCATTCAACGTTACCACAACTTTTTGAAGCCCCCGCCTACGTACGTCTTTGTTTAAGCCCATGCCTTAGGGTTTAGGTTCTTGCAGAATGTGTGAATGAGTGTTCAATTTGATGTTGACTAACTGATGCATCATAAGCATCTGCTGCCCTGGCTTTATTGATATGGCCGGTCCAGCCAGTTTCCATACCGGCCGTTGAACTGAGTCTGACTCATACTAACCCTACTGCGCAGAGTAGAAATGACTGCGTTGGATTATGCAAATGCCAAGTGTTTGCGGCCCACTGAGGGGATTGGATTGTTTGTTAGTTCTGTAAATAAAGTACGTATGTGGCATCTAAGTTGACGGGCTCATGCAAATAGGGTGTATGGAACTTTAACCTGGGGAGTGGTGAATTTTGCCATCCCATTAGGTTGACACGAAATGAGAAGGAGGGACGAGGGGGGGAGAGGGCTGTGTGTCTCACTACTGTCAAGAAAGAAGAACGGGGAGTAGAGTACACCCCGAGATCCTTGCACCGAGCGAGCGAATCTCATCAGTCCACGAGGAGGCAGACAACTGTGACAGCAGTGTGCACTGCAGCAGGGACAGCAGAACCAACAGCCCTGGGCAGAGCCTGCCCAGTGCCCTGCTGGGGGAGAGAGTTGCCTCCAGTCTGGAAACTGGGGACGGGGATGAAGTTTGCTGACCCACGGAGCTCGCTTGAGCTGTGTGCCTTCAGATGGAGGCTCACTGGCCCAGGGGGGATTTATTGGCAGGGCTGCACTGCCATAGCAGGCCGAGGTTCAAGGACCAAGGGTGCTAAAAGCCCTTGATGACAATGATCCAAGCAGGGGCTGCCTGTGAACCCAGCTGGGGGAAGGCTGTCTTGAACAGAGAACATACCGAGTGTCTCTGTCCCTCGGTTCTTTCCCGAGTGCGTCCACATGGCCTGTGAGTCCAGAGTGGCTTTTGCAATGGATTATTGAACCCAACAGAAAAGTCCAAAATGTTGTGGGAAAGATACTTGATGTCAGAATTGAAAAGAAGGTTGAAGGGCACTGGTGTGTCTGACCTCCACCTCATGGGCATCAACCTTGGACTGATGGTGAGGTGGATTCTCCTCCTGCCTTGCAAAGTCTAAGGCAGCAGGCGTCCTCTCCTTGCCTTTTTCCTAAGCAGTAAAATCCCACATCTTAGACTATTGGTTCAACCTGGAAGGTTTTTATAGTCCTTAGTTATTACAGTGGGCCCTTAGCAATTTAAGGCCGAGGTACAAGATACTGGGAAAAATGGTACAATATTCATTTTCCATGGTCTAAAGAACTACAGTGTTTAAACCCAAGGCCTTGTCATTCCGCTTTCTGTTCAGTGGGAAGTTGAAGGTACAGACTCCGAGGACACCGCCTTCTCAGAGACCAAGGACGTTAAGAGCAGGGAACCCAGCCAGGTCTGGCTTCGGTTGCAGGTTAGAAAATCTACGGGGGCTGGTAAAAGGGAGATGATGTCGAGGAGTCCTGGAAGAAAAAGAATGCTTGGAAACGGACTGTGGTGACAATCGTAGAATTCTACTTGACGTGACTGCAGTATGGGATGATAAGATAGGTTTTAACTCCCAATTAATAATAAACTGAAAAAGAAAGAAAGGAAAACATGGCAGAGTGGCCCACAAGATACGTTGAAAGTTGCCATCTTCCACTGGCCTGCAGCAGAAATGGGAGTATCAGGAACATACTGTATTCTGACTCAATTAGATAAAGCAGAATGGGTAGTATTTTAAGATCCTACAGGGTCGACTTCCAGAAGGCAGGGCTTAGACCAGTAGGGCAGGGTAAGGGGTAGAGGCAGGAAAAAGCTTTTAAGCAGAATCAGAAAACACTCAGCCAGGAGTTCTCTATCTGGGGAAGTTTCAATGGCCCAGAAGATGGTTAAAGAAGTGACACTTGACTTAATTTCTTTCTCAGTCAGTTCTAAGCAGAGACTCTTTTATATAATCAAGTTTCCACGAACAAATGTTCCCAGTCACTAAAAATGTTAATTTAACAATTAGGATATATATATATATATTTTTTTTTAAAAAGACCAAACAAAAATAAAACCAGTTTTTGTGAGAAAATAACTTTTATGGCACAGGACACCAGAAGCGGCTCTGGCTGTGTGGTCTGAGTTAGAAGCAGGTCAATCTTGTAAGATGATTTCTACCCCAGCTTTCCGCAGGGGGTCGCTGTGAGTCAGCATTGACCCGATGGCACGGAGTTTGGTTTCTTCTCCTTAGAGTCTCCTTAGCCCATTCCCACTCTTGGTCTACGGGACCACTCCCCCATGCTGTTTGCCACTGAGCCTGTCCTGAAGTCTCCCTCAGACATAAGTCTCCAAAGACAGGCAAAACCAAGACAGCCTCAACTAGGTCTTTCAACACCCTAAATTCAAATTTACATTTATAGAAATGTGTTCAGCTCTTGGGAGGCAACGACTCTTTTTGAAGTGGAAATGGCTCTTCTTGAGATGGAGTTATTTGTGTTAGCTATCTCGTGGGTCACTTTAACAAACAGAAATTACTTTTCTATCAGTTCAGGAGGGCCCCAGTGACGGGTGTTGGTGAGAGGCAAAGGCTTTTGCCCTGTTAGCACTGTGGGGAGGTCCTTGTGTCTTCTGACTGTCTGGCCCCTGGTCCTTGAAGATCTCCGTGTGACTGGGCACCGACCTGACCTCATCTCTGCTTGCCTGTTGGTCCCAATCTGCTCTTTTCTATTGTGTTAGGAACTGATTCAAAGCCTACTCTGCCCCAGTCCTTCCTCATGAATGTACTGAAGGTAACCACTCCCAAATGGGATTATGATCATAGGCATACAAGTTAAGCTTTAAGACACAGAATTCTGGAGAATCCAGTTCAATCCACAGCATTATCCTTAACGTTAATTTGGCCGTCACAATAGATTTCTAAGTGGTCTCATCAGTGGCCATAGTTAGGAAAAAGCATGGAGATATATATATGCCGCATACACACCGTATTTTAGAATAGCTAGTAATGGGCTTAAAAAAAGCTAGCCAATTAAATTCCATCCATCTGGGGACTGAAGTGGCACTCTCTAAAGATAGACTGCACTTTACATATTTATAAGAAGGCCTGATAGCACAGCAAAGAACCACTCGGCTGCCAACCAAGGGGCTGCCCATCAAGCCCACCGACTGCTCCGCAGGAGACCCACGGGACAGTCTGCTGCTGCAAAGACCGACGTCCCTGGAAAGCCCATGGGGCGGTTCTATTGGTCACTCTGAGTCAGAATCGAGTCAACGGCAACGAGCTTGGATTTATAATAATTTCTAAGAACTGGAGAAAAGTGGCATTTTTTTCCCTCTGTTGACTTGATATTGTATTTTCAGGGAATAAAAATAGAGAAGGGTTTGTATCCAAAGGCAGGATTTCTTTCAATTCATCAATTTTGATAAGTTTCTCAGTAACTTGTAGTAGATTAAGTGTTAAATCAAAGAAATACAGAGGCCTTCTTAGGGAGGGGGATGGATGCTTCCTTTCCAATGAGTGGTCCTCTCATGCTTATCATAGCACTACAAATCCGTCACCTCCCCAGTAACATGCATATTTATGTGGTCCTTCTTTAGCATTTGTGCTCCACAAAGCCAGATTGGGATGAAAATGTACTCTTTGGCATTTTAATAAATGGACACACGTGTCTCCATGCTCCAGTCCTCAGTTGTCTCCTGACGCACACTAGCTGCCAGTAGCTACCTGCTGGGTGAATGCAGGGCACACAGAATGCCCTGGCTTGTCAACCTCACTGATGTGTGTTCTGCGTGCACTGAATCGATTCCGTTTGTGATCTGTGCTGCACGCTGCCTTCGGTCCCTGTATTCAGGCCCCTCGAGACCACATGGAGCACCACAAAGCATGAAGCCGCCTGTCTTCCAGTCCAAGCTCCACCGGGGTAGTTTGCCGAGATTATTCAACTCTAGGCCTCAGTTTCCCTTTCTAAGAAAGCGGAAGCAATTCCTCTGTGACCGCTTGGAGGGGTTGGGAGGGTCAACTAGGATTGTGCATTTAAAGTCCATGGAGTCCAGACAAGGGCCCATCACTCTCCGTTGCCTCCCTCTCACGTCCTTCCCCAGGATCATCTGTTCTTATTAGCCGCTTCCCTCCGTTGCCTCCCTTCCTCTCACGTCCTTCTCCAGGATCATCAGTTCTGATTAGCCACTTCCCAGTGAGCTGCAGCTCTGTCTTTTTTATGGCATATGGCTCAGCAAGGACACTTGGAGTGACCGTTCATTGTCTTTATCTTCCCAAACACATAATTCCCTGTGAACAGAAACTGCACTGGTCTTTACCTCAGTGCCTTGCAAAGAGTAGGTGCTTAATAAATAGGCATTGAATACACCTGGCATTCTGGCATCTCCAGTAAGGCAGAGACCTTAGTGGCCACCTTCGATAACCTCCCCTTTTCCGTTTGGGAAACCTGAAGCGCAGTGAAGTAAGGACAACATCAAAAGTCATTTCAAAGAGGGAGTCAATGCCACCTTCATCACTCTTTCGACTGAACCCGACTTTGAGATGATGATATAGAAGAAGATGATGGTGACAGGTGTGGGCAGCTTCTGGACGTTCATTTGTTTGCTCAGGCCACAAACCTAACTCTGTTGCTTGCTCTTCCCTTTCCCAGGACTCTCTGGGACGAAACCCAACTTTTCTCGTGTTCATCAGTATCATGAGAATCTTACCGCAGATAGCCCATGGAGATCATCTCCCTCCTTTCCTGAGCGTCATCAGCTGGTCTGAGTTTCAATTCTCCAGGCTCCAGTGGGTGAGCCCTCTGAAGCTTGTTCAAGCATGTGGTTGAGTGGACATAGGAAACATTGCCCACACACTCTCTGAAATTACTCGGTTTTGCCTATGGCAGCTAGTCTTAATTTAAGTCCAATAATTTATAGCCAGTGCTTCAGATGTTAATGGTTTTTACATAGTGCAGACAGAAATAGACTGCAAAGAAAACACTGTAGATTATTAATTAGGGAAGTTGATTCTTGTTATAACTGGTCATGATACATCCAGCTGTGTCCCTGACACCTCCCTTGTTCCACTTGAGGGATGTGACACTAGGCCCTGGGAAAGGATGGCCTTTGTGTAACATACACCAGTGTATGTGCAGGTGTTTCCCTCATGAATCAGAAACAGATGTCTGGTCAGGTAGAATGCATGAAAGCCTGACATGTAACTGATCCCACCTAAACAGGAAAACGATAGCCCATAAATTGTACTGATAAATGTCAAAACTGCAATTTTGACTAAGGCATGAAACCAACAGCTTCATATTTTAACACACTGGGAGGCCAAATCTCATTGAAAGCTTGTGTCCAGCTCAACATTGAGATTTGTGCATCGATGTTTACTCTGTCACTGATGTATTTTATGAGGCCCACTTTATGAGATGCATGACAGACTCTACCCAAATCTTCGAATTTTTTAAAGGTGAGCAGTAGAATTCACTTAATATCTTATAACACTACTATGCAGCCTACAGGATGAATTACAACTTAATTTAAAGAAGACTAAAATCCTCACAACTGGACCAAGAGGTAAAATCATGGTAAATGGTGAAAAAGTTGACGTTATCAAGGATTTCGTCTTGCTTGGATCTCAAATCAATGCTCATGGAAGCAACAGTCGAGAGATCCAAAGATATATCACACTGGGTAACTCTGCTGCACAAGTTTTTAGTGTCTTGAAAATCAAGGATGATACTTTGAGGACTAAAGTGCACCTGGCCCAAGACAGTATTTTCAAGCGACTCATGTGCATGTGAAAATTGGACATTGAATAAGGAAGACTGGCGAATCGAGCATTTGGATTGTGATCCTGGAGAAGAATGCGGGGAGTACCATGGACTGTCGGAAGGACAGCCCCATCTGTCTTGGAAGTCGGAATATTCCTCAGAGGCAAGGAGGAGGGACTTTGCCTCACATATTTTGGACATGTTATCAAGAGAGACCAGTTCCTGGAGAAGGACAGCATGCATGGTGAAGTCTGTGAAATGGGTTGACACAGTGGGTGCAGGAGGGCCGCCAGCATCAGAACAATTGTGTGGAGGACGTGGGCCTGGGCAGGGTCGCTAGAGTTGGAACAGACTAAAGAAACCTAATAAAAACAACTCGGCGCCAAGTACTTTCAGGGTCAGAGGGATGGATCTGGATGCCAAGATTTTCAGAGTTGTAAAGGGAACAGGGCTATTTTCAAAAGTTCATAATAAATAGGCTGAGAGAGAGGCCAAAAAATGTACGATCCTGAACATTTAGTCCATTATGTTCTGTGGCTAATTAAAACCCAATATTTCCCCAACAACTATTGGCCAATCTAAAATCTACAGAAAACTGCAACACCTCCACAAGAAAAAGATCAATTGTCTAATTTAAAAAATGGGCAGAAGACATGAATAAACAGTTCATCAAAAATGATATCCAGGCAACCAAGAAACATACAGAAACGCTTGAAATCACTAGCTATTCAAGAGTAGCCATTTAAAACCCTTATGAGGTCCCACAACACATGGGCACTGAGAGCAAAGGTCAAAAAATAAACCCAGAAAGTAACAAATGCTGGCGAGGTTGTGCAGAGATTGGAACCCTCACACACTGCTAGTGAGACTGAAAACAGTAAGTAAGGTGCTTTCTCAGGCAAATGGAATCGAAATACTACAGGACCTAGCACCCTCTCTACTCTGGGTATGTATATATGCTATAAACAACAATGATAATGAGGAGCAAATAAACATGAGGTACACCATGTTTATCGTAGCATTATTTACAGTAGCAACAAATGGAACCGACCTAAATGTCCATTGGTGGAGGAATGGACAGACAAACTTCGGTACATTCCGTCAAAGGAACGCTACTCATGACTAAAGAATAAAGAGGAAACGGTGCCATGCCTCATAACATGAATGGATTGGGAGGATATCATGCCGAGCAAAGATATTCAATCACACAAAGACAAACATTGTACGAGGCCATTGTTAGGAAAGAAAATTGGTTTCCATAACAGAAGGAGCAGACTTTGATGGCTGGAGGGGGTGGGAGTGTAGGGGGGGGTGGGGAGAAGGGAGGTGAATTAAAAATTAAAAACTTGGTCAAGCTGCACAATAAAAAGGGAACAGTGTGGCGAGCTGTGTGCATAAGCTACTTTTCATTTCCTTTTTTTACAACATGAACTCTATTTGGAATTGGGACGGGATTCCCATCATTTCCCGTATGATAGGAGGGCACTTCCTGTGATATCTTTTCTAAACTTCTCGCCCCATGATTTCATTTTGGGATTTTTGTGTCACGACCTCTACTTTAAGTCTTCACTTCTAGGCCATTTTGCACTTATGAATGACATTAGTCCTCCAAACTTTTTGTTTGCATAGAAGTTCTGGAGCAGAGCTTTGGAATTGCTTTCCAAGCGGACGTCAGTTTGGAGCTTTTACACGGCGCCCTCTCCGAAATAACTCCTGTGGGTCAGGTAGTCATTCTGCCAGGGCAGGGGGCAAAACTGGAGGCCACACGCACTCAGTGGAGTGCAAAGCGGGGGAGAGCGCAGAGACTGGAGAGCTGCAAGTCGGCTCCTGGCGTCGCCAATTTCATGACAACAAAAAAACATCCATTTCTGAAGGGAAATGGACGGGGAAGGCCGAGCCTGTTTGATTTAAAGCAGTTCTGTTATCTGTCGTTGAAAGGGGGAAAATGTGCTGATTTTAAAACAATACTTTTAGTTACAGATGTTTCCAGACCCCTTCCCCGATCCAAGGAAACAAAATACCATTCAGCAACAAGCCCAGATTTAGAGATGGGGCTTGTTCCAATATAAACAGTTCTTAGCTAGGCCTTCTCCATGAGAGTGCACAGTCAATTTTTCCATATACAGTGGGAAAGACAAAGCGTTTAGCTTAAAAGGCATTCATTCCCACAGCGCGGAGCTCCTCGGACATGTTCGTGCTGAGCCGGCTGCTGATTTGTTCAGCAGAATTGTACAACACAATTACGATGTCAGGACGCATACACGCCCTGGGCTCGGTTTGGCTTTTTAAAAAGTATTTGGTGTGGTCATTGATTCAGCCATTCCACCTCTGTTGCACGTGTCACTGTTCCCTGGGGACCCAGCCCCGGACCTGGCCCACAATAGACGCTCACCAATAAATTGGGGGCGCAGAAGCTATCTCTTTTGAGTACCGACTTTATTGAATCCAGGAACTTGATCAGACAATTTGAGAATCAGAAGTTGACTAACGTACCCAGCTGGCTTTCAGGAAGTCAGTGGGAGCGTGTAAGGTGTACATGGAACTCGCTAAAACCAAAGTCCACTCCTATGGTATCAATCCCTACTCACCGCCACCCTCTCTACAGGATAGAGCAGACGGCTCCTTAGGGTGCCCGAGGCTGTGAGTCTTTATAGGAGCAGGAAGCCTCCTCTGCCTCCTTGGGTTTAAGCCACCAACCTTGTGCCTGGCAGCCCAGGCTTAGCCGCCACCCCCCCCCCCCCCCCCCGCGATCCTTCTCACTCTCAAAGGAGCAAATGTTAGCGAGGTACAGAGAGCTGCTGAGAACGGAGAGGAGCGACGATTGGTTCTGTCATGAACATGGCTCCTTGCAGGAGGGAGAATTTGCACAGGGTTGACACAAAAAGAGGTGAGCTGCAGCGGACAGGTTGGAACGTATCAGCACTTTTCTCGTCACCTCCCATAAGGTGGGGCACAAACAAACAAAGACATTTGCCATCTAGTCACTCCTGACACCTGGCAACCCCATGCGATTCACAGAAGAGCTGTTCTCAGTGGCTGTGACCTGTTGACAGGAGATTGCCAGACCTTTCTTCTAAGGCACCGCTGGGAAGATTTGAACTCCCAATCTGTTGGTCAGTATCTGAGGGTTTAGCCATTTGTGCCACTCCCACAATACGTAAAGAGGTTCACATTTTTATTGTTTTACTGTTTGACGCAAGCATCCTTGACGTTTGCTTACCTGCTTCTATAAGGGCACCAGGCAGATCTACTTTCTGTCAACTTGCTGGGACCTCTTTTGAAAGGACTGCTAACACCAACCATTGAAGAAGCCCCTGGCTTCAGGGGTACGCACACAGAGAAACCACTCCCTGTCCAAATGTTCTCAGCGCTGTAGGAAGCACCCTGAGTGGCTGAGGTAAGTGTTAGGCATGCCTGGAAGCTCACTCAATCTTTGCAGCCACCAGGATCCCTGAGTGTCTCACGAGACTTGAATGTTAGGAATTGTGGAAGCCACAGTCACTTCCAAGTTTTAACCTGAGCACTGAGAAAATGTCATTCCATTACAAAAGGAACGTATTTTCGTTTCATCCTGCTATGTAACACCTTTTGATGAACTGAGCTGAGCAAGAACCATCGAGTCAATGTGACCCCACTGTGCCATCGAGTCAATGTGACCCCACTGCGGGCTTCTGATACTGTAGTAGTTTATAGGAGTAGAAAGCCCAGTCTTTCTCCCATGAGGTGGTTTCAAACTGCCAACAATGTGGATTTCAGCCCAACGCTTAACCACTAAACCACCAGGGCTCCGAGGTGAACAGGAGGATGGCAGGATTATTTACCAACCTCTAAAAACCAAACCAAATGGCAAGCTGGCCAGTCAGTTCTAACGTATAGTGACCCTGTGAACCGGTTAGAACCGTCTCTGTGGGTTTCTGAGGTTATACATCTTTATGGGAGCAGAAAACCTCATCTTTCTATTGCACGATCCTCTGGGACGCTATAATTGACTGATAGCCTATGCAGAATTAAGACAAAGTCCTAAAGATGTTGGTTTCCAATACACTGCCATTAATAGCCTAATCACCAAGCAGCTGAAATAGGGCAAAAAATAACAAAACAAAAAACAAACCCAAACTATGATCATCTATAGGTTGGATGATGCTTCAGGTTTTTTCTTCCCTTCTTGTGAAATCTGTATGCTTCTTAGATGATTTGAATTAAGTACTATGAAAATACATGCTGATTTGTGACCTTGAGAAGGGTTTGTTTTTCTAGATGAACATAAGCTCCTGTTAGTGTGTTCTAAAAAAGAATCCGATGATTGTAATAAAGAGAAAATAAAAACACTATTATTACAAATGATTGTAATAAAGGGAAATAAAATAAATACACACTGCCCTATAACTATAAAAGCAGCCAGCGCTTGCTAACTTTCAAATTCTGAAAGGACAAAAAAAAGTCTACAGAAAATTTTTTTTAAATGTTTACTTTTCAGGAACATTTTGATATATTGTCCAAAACCACAGGGGATAGGAAAAATGTGCATCATCTGCCAAAGTAATCACAATACTGCTTGAGTGTAGGAAAAGCCCCAACCCTTGAATAAAATTCTAAGGTTCTAAACACCCGGCAATGAGTATTATCCTTCTTTCACAAAACACAAAACCAAACCAAACCACTTACTCTGAGTTTCTAGAGACAATAGTTTCCCCGGAGACACAGTCTTCCTCTCTCCAAGGCCAGGCCAGAGAGCAAGAGATGACAGCGCCGCCATCTTGAAGATGTGCTGCTGGCTGCACAGAGCCGCTGCTCCTTCCGGAAGACATTCCTGTTTTGCTGAGCGTGGGGCCTGTCTCAGCCCTTCTGAAACCCCCATCATTCTTTATCCCTTAGCAGGCTCACACACATCTGAGCAGGTGTGACTTACAGGGCAGTGCCAGCTTGGGTCATACCAACTACAGTACTAAGGGGAATGGGTAGATTTTCTTCTAAAAACACATATGACCTGCTTCCTTGTTGTCCAAACAACTAACTAATTTGGCTTCGAAACCGACAGTGGAAAAGCTGCCCGGTGGAAGTGAGAATGCTGGACCTCTGTGTGTCCAGAGAGCAGGTGAGCAGGGCTGGACAGTCACCGTGTGGACTGATGGCCAGAAGAGACCACTTTGGTTCATACTGCTTCTTCTTCATTGATTGCTTTGCTACATAATAGGGTGATTTCATAAGATCATATAAAAACCTGAATGTGGACTGTGTGGCATGATGAAATCTAAGACATTTTAAGATTTCATTTTTTAATTGTTTTAAGACAAAGGATTGTTGTTCTCTTTGAAAACTTTTCTGTCTCCCCACCTTCCCTTTCTTTCTGAGTCAGGATATATTGTTTATTTTTACAGGCCTATCAGAAACACTCAGTGGAAATTCTGAAATCTTCCTGTACTTGAAGGATTTTCTTTGAAGTCACTGACACTGCTAGGTGTTGATAGCAGAGTGTAAGGGCTACGTAGTCACGTGTACCAAAGGAGTGGGTGGGGATGGAGGTGGGGAGGAATCACTGAAATCCACATGAAAGACAAAGAATGAAGGATGTGGTTATAAATGACATTCTTAATTGAGACGAAGACAGTGACCACAAAGCCAAAAGAGTTTGTCACATCTCAGTAATTCAATAGTTTAGGACTAAGGCACAGATGGCGACATAAGAAGAAGGTAATTAAAGATGTGCTCTTGTCTGTTACAGTTTATTTAATATACTCACACACAGATCTCTAGGTGTTTGGCAACCTCTAGTCCTTGTTCTGGTAAAGACATCACATTCTGTGATGCAGTAGAACAAGAGGGCAGGCCTTTGAGCCAAGAAACTTGGTTCTGGATCCAGTTCTAGAAACCCTGTTGGGGCTGTGACTCAGCCTCTGGCAGAAAACTGCGAACTTCTCTTTTAAGGAAAATTTGGCTCCCTGATTTCTAGGTCTCACTCACTGCCGTCTGGTCATTTCCCACTCATAGTGACCCTGTAGGACAGGGCAGAACTGACCGTATGGGTTTCCAAAACTGTCCATCTTCTTGGGAGTAGAGAATGGTGGTTTCCGTTTAGCAGCCCAATCCACTAGAAGTTAGTGCAGTGGTTCTCAACCTTCCTCATGCCGCCACCCTGTAATACAGTTCCTCATGTGTTGGTGACCCCAACCATAACATTATTTTCGTTGATACTTCATCGCTGTGATTTTGCCACTGTTATGAATCGGGAAACCCCGTGAAAGGGTCGTTTGACCCCCAAAGGGGTCGCAACCCACAGGTTGAGAACCGCTGCTTTAGAAGTTTAGAATTCTATGAAACCTTATGCTGTCGTAATAAGACATTATGAGACTTTGGGAAAATCACCGAACATTTTCATATGTTATTAGTAGCTTTAATTAATTAATTGTAAGATTGTAGGAGTCCTGGTAGCACGTCGGGCTTCGATCCGTAAGATCAGCAGTTCAAATCCCCAGTGGTTCTGTGGGAGAGACTGGGCTTTCTACTTCAGTAAAGAGCTGTAGTCTCAGAAATCATGGATGGTTCTGTTCGTCCATAGGGCTGCTGAGTCAGCATTGACTCTATGGCCAGGAGTTTGGTTTTGAAAGATCATGGGAGGATGCAAGGTGGAAAAGTATAGGAAATACTTTGCAAACCATACACGTTTTATAAATATGAATTGTATTTCACTCTGAGTTAGCAATCATTACAGGAAATTCTTATATTTTTGAGTTGTGATAATGATATTGAACTTTGTAGTATCTGACTTCTTCAAGCTATGGGGAGAAAGGGATACAGAAATCTTTTTCCAGTCTACCAGCAAGGACCGGTCTATATGCACGTTAAAAAGCAAAATCACACAAACCATGCCTTGCCGCTGTGCCATTGTTAAATGCATAGATAAGGAGCTACAGTGTTTTATTTAAATTAAAAAATAATAAAGCTTAATACAACTTGTGATGTCTATCCTCTTTCTTTCCAGAGGCATGCCATTCATAGTGAAAACAGTCTGGCCTTTGGAGAATGGAGAGGGAGCTTTCAGGCCACAGATGAGGGGGAAGCATACCGGGACAAGCTCACTTTTTAGCTCAGGACGAAGGTAAGACATTGTATTTTAGGTTTTAGGAGAAGATCATATTTATGGCATTGGATTAATTGGCCATTCCCAGGAGGCACAAAAGTACCGTGACTGCCCCTTCCCCTCCTCCGGAACGCCTTTGTTGTTTCCCTCAACACTCCCAGGTAATGACTGAGACAAAAGTGGAATTTCCTAACTTCCGAGGGAAGAACAAAAATATCATCAGCCAGGGAGCAGGAAGCATAAAAATATCTCTCGGGGGAGGAGCGATTGTTTAATGAGCCCTAGTGGGGCTTGGAGTCGCTGCAGAGGTGCCTGGAGCTGTAGCAGATCCATACTGGGCTTAAGGGAGACCTGTGGCCTGCTGCGAAATTGCCTAAGGGGCACTGAGTGAGACAAGACTTTGAGCACATTTTTGAGACGTGTTGAGATTTAGTGCATCAATTCAGGAGGCCAGGGAGAGTAATTTTCAAATATTTTAGAGCAGTGTGGGACCTCTCCTCCACCTGCCTTTATTTTCCTTAGTGGATTTCCAGGTGGAATCCATTTACAACACACATATGAGAAAAGATGCTGTGGTTATAGGCCCATGGGCCCCTGGCTCCTGCTGTTCAGCCTTCCTTCGCCCCAAGTTGTTCCAGAAGCATTTCCAAGGAGCCTCAGATTGAAAATCGAGGATACAGTCGGCCTGCTGTTGAAAGATCTACAGCAAAAAGTTTGCTTGTGATGTAACACGTTTCTACCAGCATGGCCAGCACCTTTTCTCCACCCCACCCCCACCCTGGTTCCATCCCAGGCCAGTCCCGTCTCCGTCCCAATCCATCCAACATCCTGTTTCCAGAGTACTGTTGCCAAAAAACTATTCTCATTGCCTTTGTCTTCTCCTTTGAAATCTTCAGTTCCCTGTGGTCCAGTCTGTCCTTCTGAGACTATTTCCCTTCCTAGAAAAAAAACAAAACCCTCTGTCTCTAGTCTTTTCTCCTTAGTTTAGAATTATTTTCCTTATTCTTACATGTTTATTCTAATTCCACCTCTCGTATAAAGTTACATGGGAACTTCCCACCAGGACTGGATGTTCTTTATACACTCTCCCAAGTGTTCTTATCTCTCTCATTGCCAGCACTTCAATGCCGACTCACAGTGACCCTATGGGGCAGGGTATAGCTGCCCCTACGAATTTCTGAGACTGTAACTCTTTACCGAGTAGAAAGCCCTGACTTTGGGCCTCATGGGGCTTGCATTTTCAAACTTCTGACCTTAAGGTTAGCAGCCCAATGCATAACCACTACACCACCAGGGCTGATAGCAAACCAATTTAGTTGTCTTACATTATTAGTATATACATTTTGTCCCTTTGACCATGTTTTATGAACTTTTGTAGCATATATGGCATTTGATGAGGGGGCCTCTGCTTTTTAAAAGAGAAAAATTTTATGCACATATTACTATATCTGCAGGTCCACCTAGATAAGATAGGATGGACAAACAATGTGAGAAGAAAATAACGGGACCAATGGTCCCAGAGGGACATGAGAGCGTGGAAGGTAGGGGAAGGGAGGAGGTGTTGGCCAACCCAGGGACAAGGGAACAATGAGTGGTTCAAAACCAGTGGAGGGAGGGGATGGGAGGACTGGTAGGGAGTGATCAAGGGCAAGGTAACTGAGAGGAATTACTGAAACCAGAATGAAGGCTGAGCATGGTAGTGGGACAGGAGGAAAGCGTAAGGAAATAGAGGAAAGGAGTAGGAGGCAAAGGGCATACATAGAAGCCTAAATACAGACATGTACATATATAAATATATTTATGAATATGGGGGAAATAGTTCTATGTGCATATATTTATAGGTTCAGTATTAGGGTAGCAGGTGGACATTGGGCCTCCTCGCACACACTCCTTCAATACAATAGCACCTTGCTCAGCTAAACGGTCATTCCATGATACCCACCTTCCCGACATGATCACTGAAGACAGATGTGTGCATAAGCAAACGTGGTGAAGAAAGCTGATGGTGCCTGACTATCAAAAAGATAAAACGTCTGGGGTCTTAAAGGCTTGAAGGCAAACAAGCGGCCATCTAGTTCGGAAGCAACAAAGCCCACAAAGAAGAAGCACACAAGCCTAAGTGAACACAAAGTGTTGAAGGGATCAGGTAGCAGACACCAAAGAACAAAAACCATCATTGTGTGATCACCTTCCCCACATAAATGCTGAAGACGACTGTGTGCATAAGTTAGTATGGTGAAAAAGGCTGATAGTGCCTGGCTATTGAGAGATATAGCGTCTGGGGACTTAAAGGCTTGAAAGTAAACAAGCGGCCATCTAGCCCAGAAGCAACAAAGGCCACATGGAAGCAGCACACCAATATGTGTGATCATGAAGGGCCGAGGTGACCAGGTTTCAAGCAACAAAGGTGGGGGAAAAAATCATATCATCATGAATGAGGGGAGTGCGTGATGGGGATCCAATGCCCATCTGTAGACAACTGGACATCCCTTGCAGAGGGGTCGTGGGGAGGAGATGACTCACTCAGGGTTCAGTGTAGCAACAATGAAACTCAAAACCTTCCTCTAGTTCTTCCTCCACTCCAACTATCATGATCCCAATTCTACCTTGCAAACCTGGTTAGACCATAGGATGCACAGCGGTACAGTTGGGATCTGGAAACACAGGGAATCTAGGACAGATGAACCCCTCAGGACCAATGGTGAGAGTGGCGACACTGGGAGGGAAGGGGGGTGTAAAAGGGGAAACTGATCTTGGGGATCTACATATAACCTCCTCTCTGGGAAATGGGCAACAGGAAAGTGGGTGAAGGGAGATGCTGGGCAGTGCAAGATAAGATAAAATAATAATTTATAAATTATTAAGGGCTCATGAGGGAGGGGAGAGCAGGAAGGGAGGGGGAGAGAAAAAAGGAAAATGAGCTGATTCCAGGAACCCAAGTAGAAGGCGAAATTTGAGAATGATGATCATAACGAATGTATACGGGTGCTTCACTCAATTGATGTATGTATGGAGTGTGATAAGAGTTGTGTGAGCCCCAATAAAATGATTTATAAAAGAGAGCGAGAAAATTAAAATGTTGATGTGGATCAATTGAGTATCTCTGAAAACCTTAGGTAGTAATGTAAGGCTCCAAATGTTATTTTCCATACTTCAAAATCACTAATTAAAATTAACTGTGACATACATATTAAAATATATAAGTAAGACAAAATGCTCAATTTTGGGCTATGCTTTTGGCTGAAGTTAACACAGAGAGATAATACTGATCATCTCTTCTCAACAGCTCTCATCGACAGTTACAAATTAAGTGCCTCAAGAAGTAAGTAGATGCTTCTGCATTTGCTTTCGTAGCAAAATGCTTCAAAACATGAGGCTCAAGAAACAAGAAAAATAGTAAAGTGAATCTCTGGGTAAGAAAAATTGGGGGTTGGGGGCAGCATTCCTCTAATGTGTTCCCCCTTCCTCACGACAATGGACTTCCTAAGGCCCCTACAGATGTCATTCTCCCCGTGCAAGAAGGCAGAGACTTCCTAGTCACCAGGGACTTGGACGATGCTTCTCAGTACTTGGCTCCTAACATTGGTGTGCTGAATAAATAATTCACTTATTTCAGACATGTTGTTTAATATAGTGCTCTACGAATTCTAGAAAAGGAGACAGCAGCCTAAGTTTCTCTGAGGTCTGATTTAAATCCTTTCTGTTGCTACACACACGTTTTTGTTTATTGTTCTTTGAAGACAAAAAAAATGAACGGTATGTTGTTTCTCAGCCATCTCTCAGTCTTCCTCTGGAAACACGTGTTGCTCTGTTTTTACAGTATGTCAATCCCTTTTCTTGTCCTTCTAGGTTCCTGCAGTGGATGCAAAGATCCACTGAAATGAATAATGGTTAATTAGCATAGCTTGAGAGACATAACGATAGACACACGCAGAATTCTTCCACGTTTTACGCCAGCGTCCCTGGAATATAGCTAGAAGTTGAATACAAATCAGGCTTCACGGATGCACATTCGAGTCAGCGCATTCTGCAAACGGATCAGGTTGACTCTCAAGGAAATGCAAACATTCTTGGTGTGTGTGTGTGTGTGTGTGTGTGCGCGCGCGCATGTGATTCCAGGAGTTTGTATGGTCCTTGTTCTTTGCTTTCTAGATTGCATCTTTACAGCACCAGATGACTTATTTTCCTAGATAATGTAGTTTTGAGAAAGTCATTTTATAGACTTAAAAGCCATTTGAGTCAATGTAACGCATTCCTAAACTTGAACACGAATAAATAGAGGACACAGCTCAGTTCCTTGCTACAAGCCTGAGCGAGCTGTAGTCCTCTGCTTTTTCACAGATTTATTCCGTTTTTCTCATTCCTCTGCGTCTCTGTTCATTGACAACAACATGCCTATCATGTTTAAAAGGAAAACTTCTCTCTTGATTGTATCAAGTAGACTTAGATTGTATCAAGTAGACTTAGATTGTATCAAGTAGACTTAGGTTTTCTTAAAAAGAAAAAAAAAAGCTCTAAGCCTAATTCATTTAAATGTTTTTACAAACTTGCAGGCGCTCTGGTGGCACTGGCTGGGAAGCGATGGAGTTGGATTGCGAATTGCAAGACCGGTTATTCAAACCACTAGTCGCTCTCTCCACAGGTTCAAAACACGGCTGTCTGCTCTGAGAAGATTCACAAAGTCTCTGTCTGAAACCCTAGCTCGGGCGGCTCTAAGTCAGAATCAACTTGATGGCAGTGAGTTGGGTTTCGGGGGACAGACTGGTCAACTGATTAGACCATTGCTGCTTTACTGGTGGTTCAGAGAACCTTGCTAGCTGAGCTATTGCTAAGGCAATCTCAAGTTCAAAAAGAAAAATATATATATGCATACATATTAGAGGTCATTATAGTACACGTATTAAGATTTTAAAGCCAGAGTTTGTTTAACCTTGGGTAAGTTACTCAACTTCTCAAAGACCTGCTTTTCCACATTTGTAAAATGCTGCTAATAGTAATGATTTTCTAATAGGGTTGTTATGAGGAACATATAGGTCAATACACATGAAGAGTTTACAGCAGTTCCTGGGATATTATAGCAAGGTCTAATCAAATTTTAAATTAGAATAAAATTAAGACTTAAAAGGATCTTAGAAATGAGTCATTAGCTCTTCTAAGTAGGTTCTTACCTACTATGGACATGTCGTCAGGAGGACTAGTCTCAGGAAAAGGCCATCATGCTTGGTAAAGTAGAGGGGCAGCGAAAAAGAGGAAGACAAGCTGGATCGAACCAGTGGCTGCAACAATGGGCTTGACCATCAGAACAACAGTGAGGACGGCACAGGACGGGGCCGTGTTTCTTTCTGTTGTGCACGGAGTCTCTCGGGGCCAGCACTGAGTCGGTGGCACCTTACTAACAAGGAGGCGCAGGGGTAGCTGTTCCTTGGAGGCGGTCATAAACAGCCAGGCCCCTCTCCGGTCTGGGGGAGAATCTCAGAGGAGCAGATTCTTCCAGATGGTCTGTCGGGGATGCCTTCTCAAGAGCACTATTCTCAAGAGCCCTCAAACTGGCAAAGGGGATTTATAGAGTTCTAAATACAGGGATGTCCATATGTAAATATATTTATATATGATGATGGGGAAATAGATCTGTGTGCATATATTGATACGCTTAGTATTAAGGTAGCCGATGGACATTGGGCCTCTATTCAAGTATTCCCTCAACACAAGAACACTTTGTGCTATTAACCTGATATTCCGTGATGCTCACTTTCCCAAAACAATCGACTGCAGAAGACAAAGCGGGTACATAAGCAAATGTAGCGAAGAAAGCAGATGGTGCCCGGCTATGAAAAGATATAGCATCTGAGGCCTTAAAGGCTTGAAGGTAAACAAGCGGCCATCTAACTCAGAATCAACAAAGCTCCCATGGAAGAAGCACACCAGCCTGTGTGATCACAAGGTGTTGAAGGGATCAAGTATCAGACATCAAAGAACTATAAAATCATATCATTGAGAATGAAGGGTAGTGCAGAGTGGGGACCCAAAGCCCATCTGTAGGCAACTGGACATCTCCTTACAGCAGGGTTGTGGGGAGGAGACAAGCTAGTCAGGGTGCAGGGCAGCAATGATGAAACATACAACTTTCCTTTAGTTTCAAAAATGCTCTCCCCCCGCCCCCGCCCACTATCATGATCCCAATTCTACCTTACAAATCCGGCTAGACTAGAGCGCTGGTACAGATCAGAGCTGGAAACACAGGGAATCCAGGACAGATGAACCTCTCAGGATCAATAATGAGAGTAGCGATACTAGGAGGGGAAAAGGAAGGTGGGGGAGAAACGGGGAACCGATCACAATAATCTATATATAACTCCCTCCCTGGGGGATGGACGACAGAAAAGTGGTTGAAGGGAGACATTGGACAGTGTAAGACATGAAAAAATAATTTATAAATTATCAAGGGTTTGTGAGGGAGGGAGAGGATAAAGAGTTGATACCAAGGGCTCGAGTAGAAAGCAAATGTTTTGAGAACTATGGTGGCGACAAATGTACAAATGTGCTTGACACGATGGATGGATGGATTGTGGTAAGAGTTGTAGGAGCCCCCAATAAAATGGTTAAAATAAAAAAAGAGCTCTCAAACTGTCTACGAAAGTACAAGCTTGAGGAACATGTTGGGTGGGATATCTTGGGGCAGAACCAGGTCTTCTGTATGTATCGCTGACATGATCTTTCTGGTCGGGAGACAGACTGTTCTTCTTAGTCATTTTGAAGCCGCCTTCTCTTGAGTCAGAAGGAGTCTTGTTATCAGGAACAACACTGCAGTCCAGCCATTCCCTGAAGCATCTGAACAACACCCTATTTCTAAGTAGATTCCACAAGGACAGTCTTGCCCTTCCCCTCCCTTTTCCTCCAGGACATAGTTTCTAAGAGTTGTTCCAGACTCTCAGTGTTGGGAAAGGTTAGGCAGGAATAGGAGGCCTCCCATATCATTCCATGTCTTGACTCAAAGTTCCCTTCCTGAGAGATTACTGTGTGTCTGGAGGGCAGGGTTTCAGGATGCGGCATTTCCTTCTCTGCCCCTCCAGGTGCTTGGAAGGAGTAGTGTTCTGGGACACTTGTTTTTCAATTTATAGTGTGCTTCCCAGAGTTGCGGTGCAGTGCCGGTGTGAGCCTGGGCGCCCTCTCATCAGACTCACACAGCCATGACTTTGTATTTTTTTTTTACCTTCTTAAAGCAAAACAGATACTTAAAAAAATTAAATACATTTCAACTTTCCCTTTAAGTCCACTGAAAATTCAAGCCCACCTATGCTGAGTCTACTGCATCCCACATGCCAATGCGCATATAAACCACCTGGGGATCTGGTTAACCTGCAGATTCTGATTCTGCCACGGGCTGAGAGCCTCACACCCAAGGGAGGGAGATGCTGCCACCCAGGACCACACTACGACCCGGGACAATTTGGACTGTTCTACACCACAGCCATACAACCATCAGGACGTTTATACAGTCGCTCACACACCGGCGAGACAGACTGAACATGTCTTGAGAATATTAGCTTCTAAATATTCTGCCCGATTTAGAGGGAGACCTTTTTACAACAGGCTCCTTCTTGCCTTATGGAGCCCCTGCCGTGCGCTGTACCCAACATCGCGTACGGCAGTGGTTCCAGCTCATGCTCCTGGGCAGTCACTCGTCAGTCACGGGCTTGTCCTTCCTTCTGAGCTGAGTGAAAAGACAGTCCTGCCTCTGGACCGATTACTGCCTGGCACTTAATTGTTACGCATTTTCATGAGGCTCTCTCTGTCGTTCTCCATATTTCTGACTCTTCTATGGGCACACTTCGATATATATATACACACATATACTATACATATACATATATACACACATATATACATCTACATATATATATGTAGTGGAACTTCCTGGTTGGGGCCATCCCGAAATATCTAGTGACGGTGAGTGTCGGCACCGTAGAACCTTAGCGTGGGAGGACATTGATATTGATTGTCCACAATGGGACCCACCTGGGGCACACTTGAATGGCACCTTTTCTGGGAAGCGTCCTGGCTGTTATCGCTTGGTGACTCTTGTGTCTGAGGCTGGGCCGGTACCTACTCCTGCAGACCATGCCGGCTCTGAGCCTGGAGTTGGCGTGAAAGCAAGTTAAGAGGTCTAATAATGCACCCCAACTGGCTGCCAACCCCCTCCCTCCGCCACATCCGGAAAGGAGCCCCGTAGCCCAGCGGTTACATGTTTTACGGCTAACAGGAGGGTTTGGTTCAAAGGCAGTACCCCTTCATGGGGGAAAGAGGGGGTCAATCTGCTTCAACCTTGTCAACCCCATGGGGTAGTTTTCCTCTGTCCTTTAAGACTGAAACGAATCAGAATGGACCAAAAGACAATGGGTACCCCAGATCAGAAACTTAGGGTTCCCTCAAACTGGGAACTCCAAAGGAGTCCCTGGGTGGGATAAATGGCTAATGAGCTTGGCTGCCGACTGAAAGATTCAATTCCACACAGGGGCAACACCGGAGAAAGATCTTGTGATGATTTCCCCCAAACCATCCAGATCTACTCTGGGGGATTACAATAGACTTGGTGGCAACTGGGTTTTGTTGCTGTTGTTTTTCTGTACTTTGCAATCTGGAGGCTCAGTGTGGGACTGCTGCGATGACTGTGTGGGTGTGGGTCTGCGTCTAAGCCGTTTCCCTTCCATTAGGATACATTTGAGGGCAAGGGTGAGCTGGTTGTTAGTGGCAGGGTCATGTACGAGAGGAGTCCGGTGCTCATCTCACTCGGGATAAATAGGAAACATTAAAGTGAATAAATGGCATATGAGAAACCAACGATGTTCTTGTCAAGGTTCTACAGACGGGTCACTTCATGAGCTCTGCTAAAGCTGAGCGGGATCAAGTTCATAGAAACAATTCCAAAGAACAGAAGGCTGGCATAAGAAGACCCAGTTTCTGGTGCTAATGTGCTTTGCATCCTTGTGTGAAAAACTTGCACCCTCAGAAACTCAGTTTCCTCACCCACAAAATGAGAGCGTTGAACCTCTAACGTTGGTTCCATCTAATATTCTATGACTCCTTTGATTTCACAGTTTATGCTGCAAGGCATACAGGAACTGTGCATCCAATAATAACCACCCACTGAGTCCTGCCTTCAAACAGGTCTCCTTTATGCGAATTCTCTGCTGCAGTCCAGGCTCCTGGGCTTGTCTCCTATGAAAGGAATTTCAGGGTGCCTGTTGGCATTGATTATCACAGATCGCAATTTCAAAGAAACAATATAGAAAGAGGCAATGATTCATGAACTACAATAAAACACCAGCCCATCTCCAGACTTTCAGGTTCTGTTCCATGCTCATACAGCAGGCACTTAGCATGCAGCCTGTGCCTGGAGAATGGACAGAATCACAGAGGACGGAACGACCTGCTGCTCCGGGTTCAGGGCAGGTCACTAAAGCAAGAGGTAACACACAGGGCATGCTTAGCTTTCAAAGGGTGCTATTATCTGTCAGCACTGTGGCTGTGACGCTCAGGGGACAGTGGAATCGCTTTGATGGGATCAAGAAGCTTTTGCTAGGATTTAATTCTGAGATTCTCCCATTTGTGCTCTAGACTTTCTACATCTCCAGCACGCTGGGCGTCTATCTCTTGCCTTTTGTAGATCTCCATATTACAAATTCGAATTCCTTTGAGCTGACGTTTGGCACGATAGAGCTGCTTAGTTCAGCAAGCTCTGATGCAATTAATTTCCTTGGTCACAAACAACATTCGATATAGCCATCACGTCTCAGGGGGAATTTCACTGCACACATCTTTGATCCCTAGAGGCCCAATCAGGCCACTTCGACGAATGGAGGGCATAATTGAAAAATAAATATGAATACCCAAAGTCTACCCCATGCTCGAAGGCCTTCAAAGCTATGGTGGATGGCATATCATTGCCATGTTTTTACATCTACTGTGCCCACATGAATAATGCACACATGCAGGTAACACACACCTGTGCATAGGGAATGGATCTGCGAGAGGCTTGTAAAACATATGCGCATCGCACAGGTTATTTGTGTGAAAAATGCAGCGCTGCTTCAGTGTGAGAGACTTGTTATGTTAGGATGTGAGGGGATTTTTCGAAGTTACCAGTTCACAGTCCTGAATGAGGGTAATTTCACTGCATTGGCATAAACGCAGGAGCCACAATGGCACCGCGATGAGGCGAATGAACAGGTAGTCGTTTGAATGTACCAGATGTGCCATGGGTGAAAGACGTGGCAGGCTGCTTCCATAAAGATTCCAGCCCTGGAGGCCCTATAAGATAGTTCTCCACGGCCCCGTGGGACCTCTAGGGGTTGGACTTGGGTCCACATGGGCACCAGGTTTAGTTTGGGAGGTAAACACCAGGGATTGCTGGTGGTGCAATGGGTAAGCACTCATCTGCGAATCAGCTACAAGGTTTGAGTTCGAATCTACGAGCTAGTCTGTGGGGGCAAAGACTGGTGCCCTGGAAGCTGTCGGGGGCAGTTCTGCTCTGTCCTGGGGTGTCACTATGCATTGGAATTCATGTGATCACATGAACACCATAAATGCAAGACCCCCCACTTCCATCAGAGCACAGCATACCAACTAAGGAAACGGCTGGGAGGAGAGAGACATTTTCGCTTATTACACAAAATATATTCACTTACCCCTCACCCTCTTTTAAACAAAATCTGTTCTCTTTTTCATTATGCACAGGGTTTGAGTTTGAATATGGAACATTTCCCACTACCGTTCAGCCCCGGAATGCTGTTTCCCCCGTTTCTCATGATAAAAAGACTCAGATTCAGAGCCGAACTGCTAGCAGCTGAATTTCATTAAGATTTTGATGGGAAACTTAAGTTGGAATTATAAACATCTGTGGTTAAACTTCCCTTTCGTGAACTGTTTCCCAGAATTTAACTTTACCACACCAGGAGCAAAGGAAAACAGTTGAAACAAGAATGCTGCTCTGTCGCACACGCGGGAGTGGATATTTAAATATTCTCCAACATGGTGACGCCGCCTCACTGAAATAGCAGATTTCCTTGTTTTGGAAAATAAACAATTTGTTGCAAACACTAAATTTTGGAATGCACGGAAATTTGATTTTAATAGTTTCTAACTGACGAAATGTACTAAAATTATGCCGGGGTCATTATTTTGCTTATATTGTTCCTCTGAGGACAGCAAGACCTCAGAGGAGGAGAGTGTTGGCATGACTCAAGAAACTGTGACAAGTCAAGATTTGGAAGTTAATTGTGAAGGTAACTAGGAGCTTGTTATATCAAAGGCATTCGGTTTTTTTATGTCGCTTTTCTAGGGATTAATTCCTTTAACTGGTTCGATCATCCTTTTGCTAGAGAAAAGCTCCATTTAAGAGAACTACAAGGAAGGCAGGGATCATAAAAGCTAAACAACTTTTCTTCTGCAAGGTTGGGTCACCAGTCAATTTGTAAGTAAATTCTGAAAGTAATCAACTTCACAAGATAAGTAAAACTTTAGATATTAAACATGGACAACGACAGGAGCAGGTCATGGAAGAAAAGGGGAAGAGAGAATAACTGATGGCTTTCTTTGTGCTAGGCGGTTCTACCCACCACTTGTCTGTCTATCTATCTATCTATCTATCTATCTATCTATCTATCTATCTATCTATCTATCACCACCTATCAGATATCTATGTATCATCTATCTATCTATCTATCTATCTATCTATCTATCTATCTATCTACTATATAGCATGTATCTATGTATCTCTATCTATCTATCTATCTATCTATCTATCTATCATGTATCTATCTATGTATCTCTATCTATCTATAAGTCTATAAATCCACGTAAGCTTCACAATACTCTTGGAAGGCAAGTAGGTTTCTATCCATTACACAATCAAAGGAGTGGAGCACCTGGAAAAGTCACAAACATTCCTGAAGTCAAAAGACCAGCAAGTGGTGGAACTGGATTCACCTTCTAAATCCATACTCAGAATCTGGCCCTCAGATGTGTTGAGTCCACTGAGCATGAAAAATATTGAGTCAGCAATTTCATTTGAGAATCTAGATTCTATCTTCTCTTAAAAAGTCCGATCTGGCAATACTAAGAAGTGGTAGCCTTCTGGAAGAGGGATCCATCCCTTTCTTTTCCACTGAGCTTGCTCCACCCATTTGTTTTCTGGCTAATCCCTATAAGGATAAGAGTTTTAAAATTTCCTCTGGTTAATTAGAGAATTCTGAAACTCGAGGGACCCCAAGTCTGTATATTCTAGTGATTTTGTACTAGTCCTCTAAGGCAGAGAGGATTCTTAGAAGTGGTGCTGCTATGAATTCTATACCTATTAGTCTAAATTAATCAGGAACTTCTAGTGTAGATTCTTCAGTGTGCATTACTTATTTGGGGAAAACATACTAGAATAGACCGATAAAGAGAAAATAAGATACAAGAAAACTTTCTAGTTTCTTTTAAACAAGAGATGACCCGACGGCACACTGAGAAAAGATAATGGAACTTGGAAACCTTGGTTGAGTTATCTAAAGTTTCGTGCATTAATTTGCTCATCTGTAAAATGGGTATAAATATAACCATCGGGAATTTAAGAGCAATGCAGGTAGAGTTCGTGGGACATCAAGTTCATAGAACATAAAGGTTCGACAGATGCTCATTTTTTTCCCATTGTAATTTAAAAGGTGCTGAATGTGGAAGGAAAAGTATTTCAGTTTTTTGGTAATGTTAAGATTATATGCAATTTATCCTGCTCATCCAGCAAGTGCTAAATAAACACTCTTGGTGTTACATTTTATATCTCTTTATTTTAAGTGATTGCCAAATCTCTAGCCAAATTATACTTATGGATACTTTTATTTACTTAGCTACCCTTTCTTAGATATTCCTGTACACACACTAGAAATAATTTTTTAAAAAAGATCTGTCCAGCTCCACCACTTACCAGCTAAGGAAACGAGGTAAAGGCACCATGCCTCAGTTTCCACATTTGTAAACTTAGATGGGAACTATACCACCATGCCAGCTCCAGAAACAAACACACTCAAATAGCTACAACCAGCATCTGGCACCAGGTCAGTCCTAAGTAACTGTGAATCACAAGTTACGCTACTGCTACTATTAAGTGACCATGCTTCTTCTACTATTACATTTTAGTGTTTCTAAAATAATGCTTTCTTTAAAAAAGCTTCTTTGGTGTTTAGCAAGTAGGCAATTGTACCTCAGAGTAATACTTTTTCCAGATTATCCCCATTGTACTTTATTAGTGACCATGCTAATTCATTCTGTTTTATATAGTAGTTTTGAATATCCTTCTCTCTTAGATTGCATATTCTGAGACAGTGCTTTAAACCTATCTTCTTTCCACCCCTCCTGGTGCCTGCTTTATAGTCCTGTACATGGCAAGGTTCCCAGATGAGTAAGTGTAGCAGTGGCAAGATGGCCACAGGCAGGGGCTGAGTTGCCATTGCATGGTTGGAAGAGCAGTGGAGAATGATGGCATAGCTCTTCTGTGATGAGTCTTTTTCAGAGAAAAGGGCCATGATAAGGAAATAGAAACCAAAGAGTGAAAACTATCTAAAGCATCTTTCAATAAACAGTCTGTGGTCCTCTAATGGCAGGGAGCCCAACTATGAAAAGACTTGTAGGATCACATATCAACCAAGGATCATCCAGAAGAAGAGTCCTCCGGAATTAGTCCAGTACGCAGTGCTTTCTTAGTACCACGCTTGTCCAGTGTAGAGTACAGTTGTCACATGTAACTAAGGAAGCACTAGCTTGTTTAGACAGAAGCTAACAACAGAAATAACAACAACAGTAGAATCCACTTAGATATCTAGAAAAAGCACTCCTGTTTTACCCACTCTGGGGAGTTTGCTCAACTTTGCTGTTTTCCTTAAATTCTCTCTCTCACTCTCTCTCAAAGTCAATATTACCATCCTTGGTTGTCTCTAAACTCCAAACTCACTGCCATCAAGTAGATGCACACCCATGGTGACTCCATGAAGGTTTCCAAGGCTGTACTACACCTTGAGCACTGTCGACAGCCTCATCTTTCTCCTCCATATCGTTGGTTGGTTGAAACTGTTGACCTTGGGGTCAGCAGTCTGATGCTTATGCTACAGTGCCACCAGGGCTCCTGTCCCCTCCCAATTCACCCTTCCCAAAACATTGTTCTAGAATGACTGAAAAATAGTCATGGAAGTTATAATCACAATAGCACACAGAGCGTCATTTTCCCTTTCTTTTTGGTCTCCGACTTTTCCCAGCCACCCAGGAACAACCTCTGCTATAGTGTTTCTTGACCTTGTTTTACTTCTGGTCTTTTTTTTTTTTTTCTTTTCTAAACATCTTGATTTTCCAAAGGACACAATGACATCCTCTCCTTGGGGCATGTTTCCATCTTCGTCCTTGGACTTTCTCCAGATGTTCTTGATGGATATCTACCATGTAAGTGCACACTGCATTGAGCTGCAGTGATTTCAAACCCACTATTCACTCTGTTGGAGACAGATGCTGTCTATTCCTGTAGAGACTTAAAAGTCTTGCCAACCCAAATGGGCAGCTGTACTCTGCCCCATATATTTGCTAGGAGTTGGAGTCGACTCGAAGGCAGTGAGTAGTTCATTTTGATATTGGTCGAGAAGACTTTTGCCTACTCTCGATCATGTGTTTGATGAAACAAAGTACACTTCCTTTCCTTAAAAATGCAATAGTAGAATGTTGACTCTACCCTCTGAGCTAATCATCTCCCTTCTGCCAGCCACCACCTACTGCAGATCACTGCTGTGACTTTAAACTCAGTAATAATGGTTTCCATACATCACTTGTCAGACATAGATGATAAAATTCTCCACATGGCTGTTGATCTTTTCAAGTTTGCAAATCGGGGGAAAACTGAGCACCATGGCATGGCAGACTCCCCATGGAGGCAGGAGGGCCAGGTGAGGGGGTGGGGGGCGGACACAGGCCTCTGCCATCAAGGAACTCGAGAGAGCTTCCCACTGCTCCATGCCTGCCTTCCTATTTTTCTTCCTTCCCTTTGAAGTTCTTGTAGTAATAAAATCCTAGGAGAACTGAAGCATAGCCGTTCATATAAATTCAGTTTCAATAAAGTGAATGTATTTTAGACTCTCATTCGCATCTCAAACCTCTCCCATGAATAATGTACTATATATGTCTGCATTCCCCCCCCCCTCTCTCTCTCTCTCTCTCTATCTATCTATCTATCTATCTATCTATCTATCTATATATATATATATACACACACACACACACACACACACACACAACTCTTGAACCAATTCAGTAGACTGGTCATACCATGTTATTAACTCCCTGGAATGTATTTGGTTTAAGGTTTGCTTACTGGCTATAAACAGCATGGGAACCTTGATGGTGGGGCATTGGGATCTCTGCGGGACCACAGGCTAACTGGAAGCATTATGTGAAAGTATGCAGTGGGAATGTAATTACTCCAATCCCACCCTTTCCACACCAAATACTTTGACCTTCCTGGAATGACTAATGGCTTCGTTCTGTTTCCCTGAACCATGGTCTGCACAGACATTCTGAATCTATTAGATTCTGACAGTATTATGAATTTCACTAACTATAGGGCACGCTTTCTGGTGAGAAGGAAATAAAACAAACAGAAAGATAGCAGTATCATCTAAAATAGCATCATAAAAATAAAGCTCTAAGAGTTCACCAAAAAAGGTTTTGTTTTGAATCCTCTCACCAACATATTTTATATTAATAACAAGTTAGCATAGACAAAATTATTTTTGTTAGGCAGGCACTCTGCTAAGCACTCTATCTATGTAATTGAACTTAAACCCCAATAACTTCTGATGTAGACAGCAATAGCTCCTCTAAGCACTGGCTTCATTGTCTGCGATTTGGGCATTCAAAGCTTGACCACGACCAACGGAGCTGGGTAGCTGAAACTGAATTTGAAACCATCTGAATGCAAAGACGACAACCAAAAATACTGTCCCCTTTCACTGAACACATGAGACATTGTTCTGTGGCCTTGGCATTACATTGTTGCAGTTGTTGGTAAGTGCCATCGAGTCAGCTCTGGCCCGTAGCAACCCTGTGCTCAGCAGCAGGACACCCTGCACAGTCTTACCTTTAAGGATCCCTACAAATAAAATAATTACTTTTAAAATTTCCGTAGAGTGACAGTTACAAAAACAGTGACGTGTGCTTGCCCCCTACGTTTACCAAATATAACAAATAAAAATCCAGGATGTCCAGATACATTTGAGCCTTGGATAAGACAAAAACACCGAAACGTGTTTTTTAAGTAAAAATATGTCCTATACAACATTTGTGATACACTATAATAAAAATGTATAGTTTATCTGACACATAAATGCCATTGGGCACCCTGCTGTTTATGTGGCAACCCTGGTCTGAAGTCATGCATTTCATTTCCACGCTCAAAGCAATAGGTGGATAACAGGTTAATTCCGTGTAAGTAGAGATGCAGTGTCCTTGCCTGGAATCTCTTCTGGCCCATCTGCTACCTAGGGTCTGGGCAAGAAGCTGACCAGAGCAGACCCCTTTGTCTCAAGGCAATTGTATTTGCAAGACAGTGAAAGGATGATGGGCTCTGGCCCCACCCTGTTTGGTTTTATTATGTTGTGTTTAATTTTCTGTTTTTCTTTTTGCCTGGAAAGCGTTTCTTCCTAGAGAAGAATTCTTTTCATGCACCTTGTTTGGATTTGGTAACAATACTGTAGTGAGCTGTACTAACCATTAGTAGTAATAAGCCAGACTGCAGTGCTGTGAGAAAGGGGTCGGTCAGTCTGCCTGGCTGTTTTGAGTTGCTGTCACTAGAGCCATGGGGGTCTGCTGGTGTGGTGTTAGGTTGGTGGCTCTTTCTGTCTGCTGGTGTGGTGTTAGGTTGATCCTTTCCCATGAACTGAGGTGACTACATGGTCCTCATCCTTAGGACTCCCACGCACTGGACTTGGTGTTGCCTGTCTAAGCTCAAGGGACTCTTGACCTTCTTACTCTGGACTCATCAACCTCCAGCAAAGTTCTCCAAGTTCGTGATGGCTTCAACATTGAACTCATTAGAAGGAACTCCAACAGCAGCTCTTTGAATCAACAGACCGACGGCATATGGCGAACGTTTTTCATTTGGGGACGGGCCTGGCCTGTCATCTGTTTCTGGAGGATCCTGGTTGCCTTTCTATGTAAGGGCTCTGCTCTGCATCCTTAACAGCTTCTCCCCAACCCCCACTCTCCCGCTGCAGCCCACTTCAGGAATACAAGGGGGCGTCAAAAAGCACATGGGATTTTTCTACGGAACTTTTTGAAGCCCCCTGGTATTTGTTGTGTTCCCTGGCCCCTCCCACCCCCACCCCCGCCCAAATCCCCAACAATGACGACCCAGGTCCTGCAGCATTGTTCCTACTGCCCTAACATTACCCCCACCCCCGCCCAAATCCCCAACAATGACGACCCAGGTCCTGCAGCATTGTTCCTACTGCCCTAACATTGCAGAGAAGTGGGAGGCCAGAGGCAGGGCGCACACATTTAATAAGCGGCTCGACACCATAACTCTACTCCCAGGGGCCCGCTTTGTCAACTTGTGGCCCGAATTTACAGACTGTCTGCAGCGCCAGGTGGGTCCGTCTGAACCCTGTCATGTTCCATAAGCCTCCCCCCTCAGTCACACCATCCCCCATCCAACGTAGCAATCCTTATTTCAAGAGTCTAAACGGAGCTCATTCTGGGGACAATCTTAGAGGGGCAAGGAGCGAGGGGAGACCAGGGACAGCGGTACGTGGCACAGCCCTCAGGGTAGGGGGATAGGGCTCCGGGCGCGGGCAGGTGCCCGGCACAGTCGCCAAGGCAGGGACACCGTACCTCGACCGCAGGCGGCAGCCGTCCTGCTGGCACGTGGGGCTCGCTCGTCTCCAGCTGGTCTGGCTTGCCGACTCCCGCGCTCCCTTCAAAGTCCAGAGGCACCGCGCCGTCCCGGCCGGACGCCGCCCCGCAGGAGCAGACCGCGCCCCAGAGGAGCCACAGGGGCACCGCGGCGCGGCGCGCGGGGCGCACGGCCATCTCGGCGCCTACGGCCACCGGCGCTCGGCTACCAGGGAGGGCGCGGGGGCGCCGGCTTTGCTTCTTGGATGTCGCCCGCGGTGCAGCGGGGTGGCGAGGAGAGCTCCCTTCTCTCTGCCGGCCGCTTCCAGGCGTGGCAATCGAAGCAGCCGGAGCAGCTCCTTATTTAAAAGAAAGAGTGCGCGGGTCAGAGAGAGTCTCTCTCTGTCTCCCTGTCTCTCTCCGTCTCTGTCTCGTCTCCCGCCCCCTCTTCTCCCGGCCCGCGCCCTCACTTTCGCCCCGGATCGCCGCGCTCCGCCGAGGTTCGGGCCGCAGAACTGTCCGCCGGACGCAGCTGGCGCGGAGCGTCCCTGGCCGCCTGGACTCAGCCACCGTCTCGCGCCAGCGGGGACCGGGCTCGGTGCGCGCCTCCCTGGCTCGCGGCCCGCACCCGTGCGCACCCCTCCCTCTCACCTTCCAGCCCGGCCCTCCCCCTCCCGCCCGCAGGCCGCCGCCCAGACCCTGAGGTCCGGCCTTTCCCCTGGACCTCCCCTCCCACCTCCCTTTGGAGCCGCCCCAAGGGTTCGGAAGGAGTCTGCAGCTGCAGCGCTGGCCGCAGCCCAGGTGCCCGAGAGAGCTCCTCTAGGCAGCCTTTCCCTGGATCCCAAGGGAATTGGCGGCTTGATCCCCTGGATGCTGGGGCTCCGTATAGCCAAATTGCCTAGCACTTGTCTTCCCATATATTTTAAATAACCTCTAGCCCCCAAAGATGATGCAAATTATGCTGATAGCACTGTAGGCTCTTTTTTGACCACGTGATTGCTTTTTTGGACTCCTCTATCTAAAACATTTTTTTTAAATCTCCACTGGTTGAATGAAGAGATGCAGTGGATACAGAGGGCTCCGTACATTGGTATTATATGACATCCCCCCAATACCCCAGTTTGCAGGTAAGTGGGTGGAAAGGGGATTCTAGAGGCGGGAGCCCGAGGTAGATGATCTCAGATGGCACAGGGCAGGGCGCCCACTTTTGTTCCGGAGGCTTCTCATTTTCTGAGATGCACCCTCAGGACTAGCACCCTCTCTGGAAACTCCAGGGCTACCTCTTTTCCTCCCCATAGTCCTCGCCCGACGGGTTTGGGAGAAGAATATCTTTCACTGCAGCACTAGAGAGTGACTTCATTACTCATACGCATGAACTTTTATTGACAAAGAACATCTTGTTTTCCTCCTAAAGAGGTGCTTTGTAAGGGACCAGGAACAAGGCTTGCAGTGTGTGAGCCTCTAGAATATACTGCCCACTGGCCCGACCTCTTCCTCTTGGCCTGCAATCTCATGCTGACTACATCTGTCTGAGTCATGTGACCTGTCCAAGATTTCTGCCTCAGGTTGGGCTACAGCTATGTCAGAGATGCAGTTGATAGGTAAGACCTCTCCCCACGCTCCTGGGGCTCTTTTTACCATAAGTTTACAATGCAATCATTTAAAAAAATCATTTTATTGGGGTCTTTAACAACTCTTATCACAATCCACCCATCCATCCATTGTCCTCCAGCACATTTGTACATCTGTTGTCATCATCATTTTCAGAACATTTTCTTTCTACTTGATCCCTTCGTATCAGCTCTTTCCCCGACTCCCACCCCCACCCCCACTTCCTCCCTCATGATCCCTTGATAATTTATAAATTATTATTTTTTTCATGTCTTACACAAATCACTGTCTCCCTTCACCCACTTTTCTGTTGTCCGTGTTATATATTGATCCTTGTGATCATTTCCCGCCCCTGCCCCCCCTCCCCCCACCTTCCCCTTACCCTCCTGGATACTCTCATTATTGGTACTGAAGGGTTTATCTGTCTTGGATTCCCTGTGTTGCAAGCTCTTATATATACCAATGTATATGCTCTGATCTAGCTGGATCTGGGAGGTAGAATTGGGGTTATGACAGTGGGGGTGTGGAGGAAGCATTAAAGACATAGAGGAAAGTTGTTTCTTCATTGGTGTTATACTGCACCCTGACTGGCTCTTCTCTTCCTTGTGACCCTTCTGTAAGGGGATTTCCAATTGTCTACAGATGGGCTTTGGGTCTCCATTCCTCACTCCCCTTCATTCACATCAATATAATTTTTGTTCTAGGTCTTTGATGCTTGATACCTAGTCCCATCAACACCTCATGATCACACCACTGGTGTCCTTCTTCCATGTGGGCTTTGTTGCTGCTCATCTAGGTGGCTGCTTGTTTATCTTCAAGCCTTTAAGATCCCAGACACTACATCTTTTAATAGCTGGGCACCATTAGCTTTCTTCATCACATTTGCTTATGCATGCATTTTGTCTTTACCAATCATGTCAGGGAAGGTGAACATCACAGAATTCCGGGTTATAACACAGTGTTCCTGCACTGAGGGAGTACTTGAGTAGAGGCCCAATGCCTGTCTGTTACCTTGATACTTAACATATAAATATATGTACATTGATCTATTTCCCTATCGTTATATATAAATGTATTTACATCTATACATGCCTGTATTTAGACCTCTATAAATGTCTTTTGCCTCCTAGTTCTTTCCTCTATTTCCTTTTACTTTCCTCTTGTCCCACTATCATGTTCAGCCTTCATTTAGGTTTCAGTAATTCCTTTTGGCTACATTGTCCTTGATCTAGCCCCACCAGGCATCCTATACCCTCCTCACCATCAACTGTAGATCACTTGTTGTTCCCATGTCCCTGGGTTCATTGATGCCCCTCTTCTTTAGCCCTGCCTCCCCCTCTCCCTTGTCCGCCCCCCAGAACTACCAATCTCGTTGTTTTCTCCTCTCCATTGTTTATCCCGCCTATGTTATCTAGATAGGCATGCAAAGACAATAATAAGCACAAGAAAAAGCAAAACAAAGCAACAAAACAATAAAACAACAACCAACAACAAAAACTGGACAAAAAAGAGAAAAGCCTATAAATTTTTCTAAGTCTGTCTATTGACCTTCAGGAGTGTTCTCTGGTTGAGTCTGACAGGGTGCCACACCCTGCCCCCAAACTCTTATAATGGAGACTTAAACATCCTTAACAAGACCCAAACTTGGCTTCCAAAAACTCAAACTAAACTCACTGCTATGGAGTCGATGCTGACTCATAGTGACCCTATAGGACAGGAGAGACCTGTCCCCGTGAGTTTCCCAGACTGTAAATCATTAAGGGAGCAGAGATCCCTGTCTCTCTCAAGCAGAGCAGTTGGTGGTTTCAAACTTCTGACTTTGTGAATCTCAACCCAATGTGTAACCACAGCACCACCACGGCTCCTCAGACGTGATTAAATTAGACAACTAAACAATGACACCCCCCTCCCCCCGCAGGTAAACTTCTAGATGTTTGAAATCCCCCAATCATGCAATGAAGATGTTCATAAAACCTAATCAGTGCTCCATTTTCTAGAACAAAAGTCATTTTGTCTAACAGTAAAGCAAACAGTGGTCTTGTTTGTACCTATTATTTGTCTGATATATTGTAGATGGGATCTGTAAGCCCCAGAGCAATCCTGCGCAGTAGGACTGCTATTCCTTTTTCCAGAAGAAGAGATTCAGAAAGACTAGGACATTTGCCCAAGGTCACACAGCTGGTAGAAAGCTGAGCTGTAGTTAAATCCTGACCTCCCTGATTCCAAAGCAATCCTTTGCATTTTACCACCCCGCAGCTCACAAGATAAAGGCAAGGAACTCAAAGGAACAAGCAAGATCACTGTCATTTTCTGAGTGCCGCTTATGTGCCAGAAGTACTATCCTGAACATTTAGCAGGTGAAAGAAAATATAATCTCAGATGTTTTGTGAGCATGGGAGTTGTTCCTTGTAAGCAGTAAAAGTATAACTAGAGTCCAAGTAAGTCCTCCATGTTGACATGTTGACATGATACAAAAGTGTGAAAGACAGAAGATGAGAACAGAGTTCTCACAGGTCCCCAACTATTTTTACTGTTTTCATGTTTAAGATATAAAAGTCATATTGTAAAACAATAAATGGAACAAAAATAGTCTAAGAGACTTGATTTAGTAACTTAGTTCTTAAATAATGCAATATGCAAAAAAGAGATATTCTAATGCTAAATTATTAAAATCTTTACAGGAACTGCCCAGCTTGCCAAATTAAGTGGGAAAACTTGAAAGTATGTCCATTTATCGTCTGGCTCATTCTTTATGAGATGTTTGGAGACAAGAAGCCCAGATTCTGAAAAGGAGAAAAAAGTGATACTCTCCCTTTTAAAAGGCTCCAAAGTGTGTGTGTTTCAAACACTTATGGAACATTTTCATTATCTTTTCATTTTAGTTTTCCAGGAACATTTTGAAGCCCCTTATTTATCTTGGGTGTATATTTGCATATATGTGTATATACTATATACATATATCTGACTTCAGATATAAACTTCTTCAATACACAAAAATGTTCACATTTATTTTCTGAAGGATTCCATCCCATCCTATGTTAGCCATCAATTAATGATACATTGTTAATTTAACCTGCGACATCTTTTCCCTGGCCCCTGGGGCCATTACCTGCTTCCTCAAGAAGACCTGAGCAGTGGGGATAGGAGTTAATTCAAGTCTGTCCACATTACATCTAAATGTCTGCCTGACTGCAAGCCCATGTCTGTGGACTTCTAATTTTGTTAACTGTATGCTCCCAACTCTTTCTCCTCATCTTCTTTCTGAAAGTACGGTCGTCATGGGAGGCTAAACAGCATTAAATGCAGGCACACAAGTAGGAAAAGAACTGGATTCAAAATCAGTAACTGTGGAAGCTTGATATAGACACGACTTGTAGTCTATCGGTAAACTGTGGACAAGGATACCTCATTCCCTGAATGTTTATGAACACTAAATGAAATAATGTGCATAAAGTCATGCCAGTGCTCATGAAACAGCCCTGTTTCTGAAAGTCTTAAAGAAGAACAGAAGAGTTATTTTTAAGAAGGAAAAACAACCATTTGCTAAGAATAGCCATACAATTTCTGACTGCGAATTATACTTCTCCATATTAACCGGGATCATAAGGCAGACAGGCAAAGAGAGAAGACAGATGGCTATTTTACAGCAAGTTAGAAGTCAGGAAGGCAAAGGAAGTCACCTCATCACCAAGTGACCACCTCCAGACTACCAAAGGGGTGGGAGGATTTTATTTCTACCAAATGCACAACCGAGTAGCACCTTCAGTATGACTGTATTCTTATCATGGCCTGAGTTTTCTGCCTTTCACGAGTTTGGCCTGAGCCTTCACCAAATGCTCTCCTGCCTATTATCTTCATGGGAACTCCCTCCAATGCCACCACATGGATCGAAGGAGCCACATCATCTCCATTACACAAAGGAGAACACTGAAAGGCAGACAGGCTGAGATGTCAAATAGGCACAGTGGTGATTCAGTGGTGGAGTGACTGCACTGTGCCAGGGAGATCTGCGCTCAATACCTGGTTAGTGGTCCCAGAGGTAATACTTCCCAATATCAGGTAAGGCTTCCTATAATACTAAGACAGAATATTAAGTAAGGCCTGGAAACCTATTTCTGAAAACCTGTCACTGAAAATCCTATGAATCACAAAGATGGGATTCACAAGGGGCCAATCCAAGAACAAAAACGAACGTGAGCAAAAAATTTAACAGGTTGCCAGAGTAAACTAGATTTGCGCAGAAAGAAAGCCCCTTGCCTTCTGACTCAAGACCAATGCTTTTCCCACCAGAACAAGCTATTTTTAATTCTGGGAGCAGCAGATCTGGCCTCTTGGAAGCTCTATCAAAAGAAGGTTCTTGAATTCCCTTGTGAGTCCCCTGATATAGTTATCAGTAGATAGATATCAGGACCATCCATCCCCGTCAGCACTTGGCTGTTGGGCTGATCCTCAGCATCCAAGGACCTACGGAGGGTGTTGCTAATGCAGCCCATGTGCACTTTTATAAATAGAAAGTCACATCAGCTGCTATTTTTAGGTGCTAATCTTGGCCTAACCAGACAGAGGATTGCTATGGGGACTGTGTACCAGTGGCACCAGTTTCCTGTTGAAACTGTTCAGAGAAGCAAGTAGGAGCTATCTCCTATTGAGACATTTCTGATGATAAAGTGGCAGGAGTATGAGGTGAAGGATAATATCTTTTTATCTGCTCATCCGCTCTCCTCTCAGACCATGCTTCTCCTTTAAAACGTTGGTGGAACTTCAGGTTATGTCCAAAGACCCTGCAAATGGGTTTTGGACGTCCACTGTCATCCCTCGCCTTCTGCAAACTGGGAGGGAGTGCACAGAGTAAGCTCTGATACCATACCCTTTTTCATATTTGTATTTTATTACTTACAATCCTTGGATCACATTGGCTGTGCGCCTCTTCCATGTGGACTTAATTGATGCCTCGTTTACATGGCTGCTGATTTGAAGACAAGCCGTTAAGACCCCAGATGCCATTCTTCCTGATAGCCTGGCTCCAATCTGCTTTCTTCGCCACATTTTGATATAACAACGGGGGATATGATTTAATTCAGAATAGATGCTGAGGATAAAATAATAAAACCAGGATTCTACATTTTCGGAAACTCGGAGAGGCAGTTTTACCCTTAGGGTTACTATCTATGAGGCAACATCGAGTCCATGGCAGTGAATTTGGTTGTACGCATATATGTACATAAACATATGCACACGCACATACATATATACATACATACATGCTCAAACCACATTCGTTGCTCTTGAGTGCATGCTGACTCATAGCAAGCCCCTATGAGTTTCTGAGACTGTAACTGCTTACAGGAATGGAAAGCCCAGTCTTTCTCCTTGCAGAGCTGCCAGGGTTTAAAATTGCCAACCATGCAGATCGCAGCCCAATATGTAACTATTCTGCCACCAGGGCTCCTAGGTAAATAAATACATACATGAATGCATACATAATATGGATGTCAACTAGGAGTCTACTCTAGAAAACTCTACCATTGAAATCCTCCAGCGCACAGTTCTGTCTGAATCAGCTTCACATGCGAGTGTGTTAACCATAGTACGAGGACTAAGGAATCCTCACCAGGAATCTTATCTCTCTGGGATGGTGACTTAGAGCCCTGAAAGGTTTGGGCATAAATGCCTCAGGACTAGCATTATATCTATATTAATGCATACATTTCACCTTTCTCTCTTAGCAAAATGAAATCAAATTATGATACTATTTATAGAAATTTTATTTCCAACACACCTCCAAACTGTTGCTGAGGGCAGCACCACAGAGTTCAGATGTGCTTTGGGGCAAAGTCTCTCTAGGGCACATGCAGCTTATACCGTACAGTGGTTACGAGAGTTCAGTTAGGAGGCCCAGAATGCCCTTTCTTCTCACATAGGCTCTGAAAGCCACGGGGACAGGGATGTACCAGTAACTAAAAGCCAAGCAACCAACTGACCAACCAACAAATAAATAAAACAAAACTCACTACTATCAAGTAGATGCCAACTCATAGTGATCCTGTCGGACAGGGTAGAACCGCCCTTGTGCGTTTCTG